>NW_028261381.1:125839032-127180282 GCF_051295495.1 Thamnophis sirtalis
CCACTAGATGAGGCTAGAGAGCAACAACAGTATGTACATATCATATGTTGGAGCATATTTGTACCTCCGGCCACTAGATGAGGCTAGAGAGTAACAACAGTATATAAAAGTTATATGCTGGGGCATGACAGTGTGTAAAATTAACAATTCAAGAAAGACAGTACTGCTACCACATAAACCACAAGTCTAATTTGGTCTTGCTGTGATAAACATTAGAATTTCTTGGGATAAATTTTAACATGGTTCCAATCACTACTGGCCCATATTTATATCACTGTATATTCTTGTTATTCTCAGGGGCATATATTGTTACTCTTTAAAAACAATTGATATTTCTTAACTATTATACTCTAGATCAGTGATGGTTAACCTTTTTCTAAAGGCACGCCAAAATTGTGTGCATGCACGCTATTGTGCACGTGCCCCACCCACCTGCGCATGTGCATGCAACCCCCCCATGCATGCGTGTGTGACCCCCCACATACACTTTCCTGAAGCCTGCAGTGGTGAAAATGTCCTCCCTCAGCCCCCCCGAAGGCCCTCCAGAAGGCGGAAATGGATCGTTTCCAAACTTCCAGTTGGGCCTGTTTTTCACCCTCTCCAGGCTTCAGAGGCTTTCCTGAATCCTGGGGAGGGCAAACAAGGACCCAATGGGCCAACTGAAAGTTCAGGAATGAACTTCCAGTTGGCCCCTTGGACCTGTTTTTCACCTCCTCTAGGCTCTGGGAGATTTCCTGAAGCCTGGGTAGGGCGAAAATGGCCTTCCCTGACCCTCCGAAAGGCTGAAAATCAGCTGGCCAATGTGAGCATGTGTGCCGGAGCTGAGGGCTGCTGTGCCGGCAAATATGGCTCTGTGTGCCACCTGTGGTTTGCCATCACAGCTGTAGATAATCAGAGCCATTTTGCTGGTAATGAGGCTTTGCTTCTTGATAAAGAAGACATAGGCTAAAAATGCTTTTGAAATGTGTTACAGGGAATCTAAATGTCTGTGGTTAACAATAACTGAATTCAGAAAATTCTAAATAATGTAGAAAACGTTGTTTCAGGTCACTCAACAGAGCCAGCCAATAACGATTATGAACCTTTATTATGTAAAGTGAGTGTATGAGTGTTACAACGTGCAAATGTTTTCTTCTGCCTCGGGGCTTCTTTAAAATTAAGATATGGTTTATGTACAGTATTAGCATACTTTAATTTTCAAATTTAAAATGTCACAGTAACTACAGCAGCAGAGAAAAAGAAGGGAGCCACCACCTATAATTATAACTAAATTCAGTTTTTAAGAATGCATATTAAACGCCTCATTGAATAGTTTAGGCCCCACCATCGAAAAGGTTTCATCTATATACAGTATATATTTCCTCAGCAAAATTGTTGGGAGATTGTCAAAGCAACCTAATCTTAGTCACTCATAAGAATTGCATAGGTGTCTGTTCAAAAGAAAATCTCATTGAGTTCACTGCTAATTACTCTGAGTTCAATAGAGTTCAGTGCTTTATTACTATACATTTATTACAATAGAACAGATAAGATATAATACACAACAAAGTACAGCAGTTTGTATAGTTATAAAAAATTCACTAAAATGAATATGTCCACTTGATATTCATAACTTACAATAACCAATTTGTAGTCAACTAAAATAACAAAGGATAAATTACATTGTACTATTAATTGCAAGAAGAAAACAGTGTGGAAAAATTGGGCACATAAAGTGTTGTTGTGCCCAGCTTAAATAAAATTTAATGGACATAAAAATCATCTGGTCACCTGGGAAAATATTTAACTGCATCACTGACATCTCCCTCGGTAAATAATGTCTGGAATAGCATTTTTCATTATATATTCCTAGGATCCTGGTAAGCAATAGTGGGCATTGTAACTGGTCTAATCAGAGTTAAAGAATAGGATAGGGTAGGATAGGATAGGATAGGATAGGATAGGATAGGATAGGATAGGATAGGATAGGATAGGATAGGATAGGATAGGATAGGATAGGATATAGTGGGGTAAGGTAAGGTGGGGTGAGGTGGGGTGAATGGGATGGGATGGGTCGGGACGGGACGGGATGGAACAGAACGGAACGGAACAGAATAACAGCCTATAAATATGCCATAGAAAAGTGGCTCTCCTCCATAAGTTAATATGCTTAAGAAGAAAACCCATTTTGACACAATTCGGCATGCCTTATATTGACATGGATTTCTTCTCTCCCTTTCAACAGCTTTCTTTTAGGTTAACAGACATTGCCTTAAAGAAGGTATTGTATAATTTACCAACTATCAACATTCAATTTATTTGAACAGAACAGAACAGAATAGAATAGAAAAACAGAGTTGGAAAGGACCTTGGAGGTCTTCTAGTCCAACCCTCTACTCAGGCAGGAAACCTTATGCTATTTCAGACAAATGGTTGTCCAATCTTGTCTTTAAAACTTCCAGTGTTGGAGAATTCACAACTTCTGGAGGCAAGTTGTTCCATTGGTTAATTGTGCTGTCAGGTAATTTCTTCTTAGTCCTAAATTGCTTCTCTCCTTGATTAGTTTCCATCCATTGCTTCTTGTTCTGACCTCATCATGACCCTCACTTCAATATTGTTCATTGTGAATCTTATTCTGCCCCAGTTGCCTCTTAGGGATGAGCCACATTTTTTACTTGAGTCATCACCAGTAGAGGAGAACTACACAAGAACAGATGTTGTCCTCCTAAGTACCAGCCCAGTCCATTGCAAATGCACTTTGCATCCATGTTTTCCAGTTTCATTTCAAAATTTATGTTTTCCAACTTGAGCCTTTTAACCCTTTTAAAGCCGATGTTCTTGTCTTTTAAATATGTTAATAAAAATATAATTACTTAGTAAAAACTAAGAAAGAAAAAAAAGACAGAAAGACAGACAGAAAGAGAGAAGAAGGAAAGAAGGAAGGAAGAATATAGTAAAGAAAAAGAAAATAAATGTATAAAGTGATTTCCAACCTTTGTCACAAAAATATTTTAGTAACTTTTCATTTCCTCTTAACAACTAATGATCTCTTCATTTCATGGACCACCTTTAATCTACAAAACAAATCCAGAAAACATTGTCATTTAAATCCTGGTATCAACAAAGTTTACTAAGAGTTACCAGAAATAATGTCTTTATTTTAACTTTGATCACATAAGTCAAATTTTTCTATGTAGATTCTCAATCATCCAGGTCATGGTTGTCCCACAGGTGCTTTTTTTAAAAGGCAAGTGACTTAAAAATCCAGTTGGCTTTTGAAAAAAGCACCTTTGGGACAAATCAACTTTATGTTCCTTTCGTAATGTCATAGAACTTAAGTATTTTCATTTCTTCTATACCTCCTCTCATAAGATTTATCCAAGCTTTAACAAACCTTTTTTGAAAATTGAATGTGAAAGAATTATTCAGGTCACCCTCTTGGTTTGTTATTGGTAATTCCTTTTTTTATTTTTAAAACCTTAGATGATGTGATGGTATGTGAAAATGAGATGAGGGGGAAAAATGCTGCCAAGGAAATGATGGGTTAAGTGAGAGAGGAAAATACTCAATGATCAGAGGAAGGAACTTAGGAGGGATTTGCCCTAATTGCTCAGGCAGTTAAAATGGGCAAAAGGAAATTTGTACATTCAGACTTGCATTATGTTAATGAAGATTTACAATAACATAGAATTAGCAATGTTTCCAGTCTCGTTTGCCTGGGAAGGCTGATAACGTATTTCTTTTGTGTGAAATGAAACTTCTTTTTCCATTTCATATTTTAAGCTTGTCATTTACAGATCCACTTTTGATATCAAATCAGTCTCTGTCTTGTCAGATAAAACTGGTTCTTCTGCCATTTCTTTCAAAATATTTTTGGACATTATCTACCCACAAAAGCAAACATTGCTATTGACACTATTGATATTAAGTTCTGGTTCCTTTTTTCAAAATATTCAATATTCAATATTGAATATTTCCAATGTTAGAATATTTTGAATCATCCTGCATCTGTTAATCGGGTTTATGTACCCTTTATCTTTGATTAAAAGTTCCCTCTAGTGTCCAGTTTTTAAAATTGTTTATCTCTTTTACATCATAGAAAAATTCAATACAAGTCAACTTTCCCACTGAAAGGATTCTTTGTAAATTACAGAATCTTAGTTCAAATTTATCTGGACATTTAATCCATTTATAACTTTCTAAAATCAAAGGCTTTATTAGGTTTTTTTTGTTGTTTATTTCAATTTTAAAATACTCTTATACTTATAGTGAAAAATTTTCTTTAGAAAATTAAAGAATCAAAGGCAGACTCACACTTTTTTTCCAGATTGATCAATCGATCCAAAGGTTTCTAATAGCTGAAATGTAGTCAAGAACTGATTTCCAATGTGATTAGAAAAGGAAGTATGCAATACTTTAAAGGCACCAATTGTGGTTTAAGTAAGATGGATGGCTAGTCGCTTGCCTCCTGGTACTCAAAACCTGCCAGAAAATGCTGGGTTATGGTCTCCTCACAAGAAGCAACTATCTGGAACATCAGTGGACAGTTACCCATCCATAGAGGTTCAAATAGCTGGTCTACTCACCACTCTTTGGTCTTCACCACAATTCTTGGTTCTGATTTGCAAAGTCATCTCAGTCTGTCATAGGTTTCCCAGAAACTGCAGGACTTTGTGCTGATCTGGCAGCAGCCATAGCTCTGATCGGTTGCAATCCCTGACCCACCCCTTCTTCCCCACTGGCTGGTCACTATTCTGTGCAACCATTTCATCCTCGGTTGCTGGGTTTGCTGGGCTGTTAGGTTTTCCACTGGTCAGCAGCTGTCTTTTTTAAAAAAATATCTTTAATTGGTCAGTCTGTTAAATCAATGAACTTTTAATGCCTCATGTTTTCTCCATTGCCTCTAGATGTTCATCATTTCATTCAATCTTTACATCTCTTTACATCTTGTAGCGTATGCTTTCCATTTCTGCCCCTTGCTGTCTCACATCATGTACACAAACATGCATGCACATGCGCATGGAGAGACAGGGAGGGAGAGACAGGGAAAGGGGGGAGGGGAGAGTGAGTGAGAGAGAGAGAGAGAGAGAGAGAGAGAGAGAGAGAGAGAGAGAGAGAGAGTGAGAGAGAGAGAGAGAGAGAGAGAGAGAGAGAGAGAGAGAGAGAGAGGCACACTTTATAAATAAAATGTTCCTTTTATTCTTTAAAATTGATAGATGTGACCCAAGAAATATTGAAGCAGTTCATTATGTATGGCTAGTATACTATATGGGATGCATATTGTTCTGCTATTTATGAAGATACATTGTATGTTGGATTGATTGTTAATTTGGTGGAACTGTTGGGATTTGTGGGTATATAAAATATGCATTTCTAGTTGCTGTACAGAAAATTCTTCTAATGAATAGTATAATTATGGTTCCTCTTTGATGTATGCTTAACTTAAGATACTTTCTTTTAAGTAAATATATTTATGATAGTATTGTTGACACTGATTTATACAGTTTTTCCCTGCTACAAGGTTTTCTTAGTCCACAGAAGAATGAAACTAGAGGGCAACCTTCTCCCCTGTTGTGACATTGGAACTCAGACAAATTTAGAAGATACTAAGACTTCCTCCTTGCATCAGGCTCTTAGGGAACTCTCCTTTTACAAGGTGTGATCATGGAATCAACAGTTGTCGGTGCCACTAAATTCCAACTCTTTTAGCATCTCAATTTTCTTGCAATCTAATCCTCATTTCATCTACATGTGACAGGATCTTCATCTGCATTCCAATATACTTGTATTTTGAAAAAAAAATAGAAAATTTCTTTTTATATGTTTTATAGTAGCAATTTAATGTAAGATGTAGCATTGCAATGGTGTTCGGGTGCAAAAAAAAATTGATGACAAATATCCATTTCTGTTGTAAGGGAACATTCCTGAGTGCCAATCTTCTCACTGTCATAATCTGCACATTTAGAAATACCCCTTCAGAAATAATTACCATAACAATATAAAACTGGAAGATCCAGAAAACAAGGTACTCAGACGACAAACTAGAAGGCAGTAAAACAAATGTCATTTATTCAGACAGCTGTTCCTTTATAGTATTCTCCATTCTTACTTTTAATTTCTCAGAAATCAAGTTTCTACTGGACTTTCTGCAAAGATAGAAGATAGCTTTTCTCCAGGCTTGCCCTTTGCTGTGTGTTTTTAGAGGTTTGGAAGTTATGTATCCAGAACTTCTGTCCTGGAGCAGGAGGAGGAGGAGGATTCAGATTCCTTTAGGAAATGATTAGGCACTAGAGTGGAGAGGACTTTGCTGGCTTCTAACTTGGTGGAAATACATGTTTTAAGAGCCAAGGTGGCGCAGTGGTTAAAAGCAGCACTGCAGGCTACTGCTAGATCAGCAGGTCAGCGGTTCAAATCTCACCGGCTCAGGGTTGACTCAGCCTTCCATCCTTCCGAGGTGGGTAAAATGAGGACCCAGATTGTTGGGGGCAATATGCTGACTCTCTGTAAACCGCTTAGAGAGGCCTGAAAGGCCTATGAAGCGGTATATAAGTCTACTGCTATTGCTATTGCTATTGCTATGTTTTAAACTAATGATCTGTTAATATAGGGAAATATTTCTGTTATATAAGAAGCGATAACAGCAGGTCTATTGGTATAAACTCAAGACTCCACAATATATATATATAAAGTCCAGCAAAACTGAAGGTAGAATGGTCTAGGCCATCCGGAGTTTTGATAGCATTTTCTAGCATCCTGTCTCTGATTTTACAGTGTGATTACTGTAATTGCC
The DNA here is from genome assembly GCF_051295495.1 of Thamnophis sirtalis. Lineage (NCBI taxonomy): Eukaryota > Metazoa > Chordata > Lepidosauria > Squamata > Natricidae > Thamnophis > Thamnophis sirtalis. The sequence continues at coordinate 125,845,802 of NW_028261381.1, forward strand.
TTCCCTATGTGTAATGTTATACAAACAGGCTTTGACAAAGGAGGAAACAGGAACATTGTCTCATGCTTCAGTAGGATGCATCATGGATTCTGAATATCATCAAGGTCAGTTCATTTATAATTTTTAATTTAGTAATAATTTGTTTAAAACCTATCACTTACCCATAGCACTTATTAAATTATATCCTTTTGACCTGATTGAAAGTTAATGTTAATTATGATTAACTTGAGCAGAGTAGATCTAATTAATTAAATAATATTAAATTACTAACTAAAGTTTGGGAGATACAGCAGGAATATTAATAGCCCTATTCTTATTTTTGCTTTCTCTCAAGTTTATGCGTCAGGAAAACTGAAATGCACATTAAAAGAGATTGAAGAATATACTTGACAGATGTTTTCATATTTCAAAAATATAAATTTGGGCTTAACACTTGCGTACACAATCCTTCTGTACCATATCAGGTTCAGTGTGTAATTCATAAACTGTAAGTAGTCATAATAGAAGCATAATTTGAAAAAAAAAATCCAGGAAAAGAAAAGCATTGATAATGCATCTAGAGGTGAGTAGGTATAAAGATAATGGATAGATGTACAGCAATTTCAAATACTGTAAAAGATTTATAGTGCAATCAGTTATTTAATATAAATTACAGTTCTAGACAGTTCTTTCTTTTCATAATACCATAATATGTATTATTATTAGTTGCTGGAATTGGGTATGCCTAGTTTAATGAAAAGAAGGACTAGAGGTGATGTGATAAGAGTGTTCCAGTATCTCAGGAGCTGCCACAAAGAAAAGGGAGTCAAGCTATTCTCCAAAGCACCTGAGGCAGGACAAGAAGCAATGGATGGAAACTAATCAAGAGAGAAGCAACTTAGAACGAAGAAGAAATTTCCTTACAGTTACAACATTTAATGTGGAATGACTGGCCTCCAGAAGTTGTGGACGCTCTAATATTGGAAGTTTTAAAGAAGAAATTGGACAACCATTTTTCTGAAATGGCATAGGGTTTCCTGCCTGAGCAAGGCATTGGACTAGAAGACCTCCAAAGTCCCTTCCAACTCTGTTATTCTGTTCTGTTCTAATAAATTCAATGTTTATAGTTGGTAAATTGTACCATACCTTCTTTAAGGTGATGTATGTCAATGTAAAAGAAAGCTGATGGAAGGGAGAAGAGAAATTTATGTAAATATAATGCATGTCAAATTGTATCAAAATGGGTTTTCTTCTGAAGCTTTTTAACTTATGGGGGGAATCACTTTTCGGTAGCATATTTATAGCCTGTCCCTTTATAGGGGGTAGAAAGGATTCCTGTGTCTACAAAAAGGCATAGCCATGTTCCACCTATGCCATTTTCAGAGGTCTATAACTGTTATGGTTTTCTAAGTTACTTTACATTATTTCCTAACTCTTAGTATAGGATAGAAACACAAAATGAGGAGCATTGGTAAGAATATGTTATTCTTGCCTTCAAAAAGGAGGGAAAAAAATAACAAAAATTAAAAAGTAAAAATAAAATTACAGGCAGATCATTGTGGTACTGACCCAATTTCCTTTTTGATAGAGTGATGATTATGATTGATCCAAGAATATGATGGTTGTTCTGTACCTTGATCTCAGTCAAGAATTTTTCTCAAACCTCCCATAGGATTCTACAACAAAGATAACAAAAAGTGGGCTAGGCTATCAATAGGATACAAGCTGGTTGGTCAACTGTGCCATATTACTGTATGACAGCAATATGCTGTGTGATAGTGACTCTACTATAAAAATTATAAAACCATAAGGCTTCATTCTAGACTATGTGCTGTTCAATATATTTCTTCAATTTTTGTATTTGCCCCTATATTTTATGTTGGTTTAACTCTGTATGTTTCCTAGAATATTTGGATTTGTAGCCTCTAAATCTAAACAAATAAATGAAAATATGGGGTTATCAATTATTATCAGATTTACAAATGACACCAAGATATGAAGGTTAGCAAGCATCTAAGGGACAGTATTAGGATTCAGGAGGTCCTTGGCAAGGTAGAACAACAAGCAGTAATCAGCAAGATGAATCTCAATATGGATAAATCAATTATCCTACATCTAGGTGGGAACAATAAAACACATGAGCCTAGGATATGGGTGACCATAGTGAGAAATACGAAAAGTATCTTAGTGCCTTGCTGGATCACAAGCTGAACATGACCTACTAGTAGTATAATGCAATTTTTTGTAGGGCAAATACAATCTGAGCCTGCATAAAGAAAAGGGACAGTAGGTCTAAACTATGATTAATTGTATTTTGGTTGGACATCATGCAAAAAAAAAAGTTTCCTCTGCCTCTAGAAGAGTAAATTTTCATCAGAAGTATTTAAAGAAGTTGGATACTTCTTTAAGCAGAAGATTCCTGCACCCATCTAGAGGTTCAACTATACAATTTCCAAGATAAATTCTATAATACCCTTCACATTCCACGATTCCATTTCCTTTATCTCCTTTTGCTGTCTCTCTTAATACCATACTTCCCCTTCTGCTATTCAAAGCTTGTTTGCAGCAGTTGCTATCTAGAGGCAAATGAGAGCAAGAAAGTTATCTCAATTCTTTTCTATTCTCACTGGAAATCCTAGAAAATTTCAATTTCAACCTAAAATGATCTTGAAATCTATATGGACAGACTGATTAGGTGCCATCAAGTCATTCTTGACTCTTAGCAACAACAGAGACAGATTCTCTAACCTGGGCTTTGAAGCCTTGCAATGATTCACTCATTACCACTATAACTTGAGTCCATTCACCTTTCAGGTTAGATGCTCTCACTATGAGTATGATGTGAGGGAGAACAAGCTAAAGCAAATATGAAATCATCACTATAAGTTTGATTGTTTAGACGCGGTGGTCCACTGTAAAGAAACAAAAGATAAGATTATGCAGTATAGATTATAGATTATTATAGATTATAAATTCAACCCCTCCCAAACACTGTGATTCCAGAGCTTTTAATGAACTATGTGAGTGAAAATTCTCATCCCTTTTCCTTTTGCACACTGGCATTTGTTACCTATGAAAATCTATAGCAATGTAGCAGTGTTTTTCAGGCAATTTGCTGGTTTTGTGAAGAAGCAGTTTAAGTATTATACAAGAAGGAGGAAAGTCCATTTCATCTCAGGCAGAGTCACAGCAAACAGTTCAAAGGAGTCTATTTTTCCTTCCAGACCTAGCAGGATCTAGCACACATCCTTAGCAAAAAAAATAAAAAATAAAACCCTGGGTCTCTTTGTAATGCACAATTATTTTCTTAATCAAGTGTGATATCTGGGGGTTCTTCTTTATCCTAGAACAAAAATTGAGATTTGATACCCTGAAACAGTCAACTGCCTCATAGCTGGAAAATACTCATTTTCTGATACAGCAAGCAAACAAACAACCTTCGCTTTGTTAAGGATCTCCTTTTTTATTTTCTGTTTGGGAAAAAGTGTCCAGTTATGTGTCAATTATCTCTGATGGAGACCTGTAACATTCTCCTATATTGGGGCTGTGTGGAAGGGATAGTTAAAATTTCAAGCTCCCTGGAATTCCCAGGGAGATAATATGATTCCTTTTTGTACTGTGTTACTGCTGGGCAGTATGGAAGCATCTTTCTGAGACAGCAATTAAAGGCATCTGTATCTCACAAATTTCTCCCCTGCTTCTTTCCAGGTCTTAATTCTTAGAGCTGCAATGACCAACATATATAGCATTACCAATAGCATATACCACTTCACCGTGCTTTTACAGCCATCTCTAAGCTGTTTACAGAGTCAGCATATTGCCCCCAACAATCTGGGTCCTCATTCTACTGACCTCAGAAGGATGAAAGCTTGAGTCAACCTTGAGCCAGTGGGACTTGAACTGCCAAACTGCTGGCAATCAGCAATCAAGCAGAAGTAGCCTGCAGTACTGCACTCTAACCACTGCACCATCACGGCTCTTGGAAAAGAGAAAGCTGTGTTCACAAGATGGTTGTCCAGGAATTATAAACTTAGCATCTACATTCTGTAGCAGCGCATCCCTTCTGGAATGAGGTGCCCCCTCCCCAAGATCTACTCTACTGTAGTTCAAAAAAAGTGGCAAAGATCTAGCTGTTCACCCAAGACTTTAGCAAGGGAGAGTGAGACCCCTCACTCTGTTTCATTTGATGTATAGTGCTTGTCATCTTTTATCTTTTAAGGATTTCATTACAATTTCTTCATTTGATTGATATGAGCTAACCATAGTCACACAAGAATCAATATTATTGTTTGCACAATATGTATTTATTTAAAACATGTATATATCCACCCATCTTATAAGAAACTCTGAACAGCTACCCATATTTGATGTCTAGTTAAATTTAACCTTGGTTTGAGTTTGTTTGTGTATGTACATCGTAGGATGTGCTGTAAACCCAGTCCATTTTGTTAATTTATTGCTCAGTCTATTGTGTGAACCCAGAAAACAGATTATTGAAATAACCAGTAATTATGTGCTGAGCAAAGGCAGTTGTGTTCAAAGCAAAGGTAAAGGACAGATAGATTTTATTTTCTGTTGCCTTTTCTTGTTTACTCATTTGCTCTCAACACCCAGAAGGAAAGAAAGGGCAGTCAGTTGAACAGAAATGTCAACAACAACATGCTCAGCAATGCTTAACACAGTTGACTCACTCCAAATCACCACCAACATGTGATAGTCTAAGCAAAGAACAGAGATCACCTGCAGTTTTGGGGGAAGCGTGACATTCTGGGTAAGATTGGGCTCCCTGGGGGGAAGGAAGGGGGAGGGACAGAAAGGGAGGGAGGGAGGGGAGAGAGAGAGGGGAGAGAGAGAGAGAGAGAGAGAGAGAGAGAGAGAGAGAGAATTGTGGTGACAGAGGGCAGAAAATGTAGCTTATTCTCACAGTTGCAGTTCACAAAAGCTTAGGACTTTTAATAAAATTGGCTGCCAGCAGGCTTCTTTTGACAGTTGCCCAAATGTTTTCTCCTGCTGAGCCAAACCCCCAAAACTTTAACCTTGGATTGTCTAAGGTGTGGACCTCACCCCATTCCTACGAGGTCTCTGTGCATCTGTACATATTGTTTTTTCTTATTGGTGTTGTTTTAATAGTTGATTGGGAGCCACCCAGAATATATGTATGAGTATACAGAATATATGTATATGGTGCATAAGCGCACCAGTGTGCCTATAGTCCCTGTCCTACTGTCCTCATTTATGTGTATTCATTCCTTTTGTTCATGTCCATGTTTATATTAACATCTGCTACCTTGTACATGTTTGACAAACCAATGAATAAGAATACAAATATATGATGGGTGGCTATATAAGTGTTTTGAGTAAACAAACAAACAAAAAGTTCCGAAGGGGGGAAAAAGACGCCCTCCTCCGGACTCCCACTCGGCCTTGGGCTCGCTCGCCAGAAGCAGGACGAACCGGCCCTCCAGCCGTAGGGAGTTGTTGTAGAGCACTTGTTGGCTCTCCAAAGCGGCGGCGGCGGCGTCTGTGTGAGCAAGAGAAGTCTTCTCTTGCAGGAGCAGATTGGCGGGAAGCAAGCGTGGGGGAGGGAGGGAGGTGCCCTCCCCGCCTTGTCCTTCTCCTCCTCCTCCCACCTCTTTTCTCCCCCTCGCTCTTCGTAGGTGCTGACGCGCCGCTCGCCTCCTATTAATCATCCCTGCGAGCCGACGAGCTGCAACTAATGCCAGTTGGGCTGGAGGCGGCGCGCAGCTCCGTCCCTTTTTCCCGCTCTCCCGCGCCCGGGCTGTGACAGGAGCAAAGGACGGCGGCACTCGCCCACGGGCTGCGCCCGGAGGAGAAAGGATGCTGAGCTGCCGCCGGGCTGTCCGGGCACTCGCGCCTCTCCCGCCATCCTGAGCTCGGGCCGACGGGGCGGAGGATGGCCCCTGCGCCAGGCGGGTGGCGGGCGCTGCTGGAGGCATGGACTCGGCAGCGGCTGGCAGGAACTCCTCCGGCCCCGCTGGCCCCAACGGCACGGTGAGCGGCGGCGGGGGCAGCGGAGGGGCCGGGGGGGCCGGCGAGTCGCCGGGCAGCGGCAGCGCCATCCTCATCTCCTTCATCTACTCCGTGGTGTGCCTGGTGGGTCTGTGCGGCAACTCCATGGTCATCTACGTGATCCTGCGCTACGCGAAGATGAAGACGGCCACCAACATCTACATCCTCAACCTGGCCATTGCGGACGAGCTGCTGATGCTGAGCGTGCCTTTCCTGGTTACCTCCACGCTGCTCCACCACTGGCCCTTCGGGTCGCTGCTCTGCCGCCTGGTGCTCAGCGTGGACGCCGTCAACATGTTCACCAGCATCTACTGCCTGACTGTGCTCAGCGTGGACCGCTACATCGCGGTGGTGCACCCCATCAAGGCGTCCCGCTACCGCCGGCCCACGGTGGCCAAGATGGTTAACCTGGCCGTCTGGGGGCTGGCCCTCGTCATCATCCTGCCCATCCTCATCTTCTCCCGGACCGAGGCCAACACGGACGGCACGGTGGCCTGCAACATGATGATGCCCGAACCTAAGCAGAAGTGGCTGGTGGTCTTCGTGGTCTACACTTTCCTCATGGGCTTCCTCTTCCCCGTGGTGGCCATCAGCCTCTGCTACATCCTCATCATCGCCAAGATGCGCGTGGTGGCGCTCAAGGCCGGCTGGCAACAGCGCAAGCGCTCCGAGCGGAAGATCACGCTCATGGTCCTCATGGTGGTCACCGTCTTCGTCATCTGCTGGATGCCCTTCTACGTCGTGCAGTTGGTCAACCTCTTCGTCGAGCCCGACGACGCCACCATCAGCCAGCTTTCCGTCATCCTGGGCTACGCCAACAGTTGCGCCAACCCCATCCTCTACGGCTTCCTCTCGGACAACTTCAAGCGCTCCTTTCAGAGGCTCCTGTGCCTTAGCTGGATGGACAACGCCGCCGAGGAGCCGGTCGACTACTACGCCACAGCCCTCAAGAGCAGGGCCTACAGCGTGGAGGACTTTCCCGCCGACAACTTCGGAGAGTCGGGCAGCGTGTACCGCAACGGGACTTGCACCTCCAGGATTACAACCCTCTGAGGGCAGCTTTCTGACTCGCCCGGGTCCGGGCCGAGCGGTGTGGAAGGGGGCGTGGGGAGTTCGGGTCAAGAGAAAGCCGGGAAGGAAGGCAAGGAGAGCGGCCCCAGGGACAGACTGCTCCCCCGCTGGCCATTTTCAGTTTCTAAACGGGCCCACTCGGCTGGACGCTCCTTCTACCTTCCCTGTTAAACAATGAGATCTTGGGCAGCCTGGACGGTTCTCCAGCTCTCTCCGCTTGCCTAGGCTCCGGAGCCTTGAGTCTTAGCCTAGCGCTTTCTTTGAGGTTTGGGGCCCGCGAGTCTGCTCTTCTTCATTGGCCATGGGCGTCTGGGCGTGGCATCAGGCTGATGACCACTGGATCGGCCGCGATATGCAAGTCCCGCGTGAAAGGTTGCTGAGCGCTGCTGGAGGGTTTTTGCCCCTGGCTTCCGAGGGAAAAAAACCCAAACCAAATCCGGACCTAGGTTGCTTTTATGTTTTGCAAGCAGCATAAAGAAATACAGGGGATGGGCTCAAAACATACCCCTGTAAAGCTGTGGGTATTCCTGGTGGTAGCGGGAGGATAGTGTGTTGTTTCAGAAGTTGGGACTGGGACTCCCTCTCGAGAAGCTCACAGAGTGTAATCAGTGGTTCGCCTGAGCCAACCAGCAGTATTGAAAACATACAAGCTTAGCTTTACAACGAGCCTTGTTGCTAAATCATTCCACAGTTCCTCTCTTTTTTTTTTTTTGCGGCGTGGGGGGGGGGGGATAATTCCAGATTGGCCAGAAGGTTGGCATAAATCCTTCTCACCCTTTCCAAGAACTTCCCCAGCAGGAAGCAAATGATCCCGAGGCAGTACAAAATATTAGATCACTTGGCAGCCCCAGGAGAAAGCTAACTATTCCATCAGCTTAATAGAAACGAATCATCTTATCTTTTCCCTCTGGGGTCCCTGCTGGGGGGACCAATCTCTGTTCACTGGCTTTGAGCAAGCCTGGGGGGAATGGCGATCCATCTGGAAAGGGAAAGGAAACCAGTCCAGTAGAAAGCAAGCGGGGTTTTGTTATCTCAAAGCAGCAGCTGGCTGTTGATAAGGAAGAAAGCCCCCAGCCAGCCACTCTTTCCCAGATGATTGTCAAGATCTGAGTCCTGAACTCCCAGCAGTGTTTCGTTTAGCGTTTTTTGAATCAAGGGGACAGCAAACTTACAGTCCTGGGCTGATATTTGTTACAAACCACAAAAGGAGAGAAATAAGGAGAAAAGAGCAATTTGTGAATGGGAGGCTGAGGAGGGGTGGGTTTTTTTAAAAGCCTTCTGTGAGACATCAAAATTACTTCAGCTGCAGTTCTCAAAGTACTCACCAATGGTTACCTCAGAAAAAAATCTTGTCTGTCTTTAGAGGAATAATTATTAAACGGCTTGAAAAGTTCAGTCAAAAGTCCCCATCTAACTGTTCAAAAGCAGTTCAAAATGAAAAACTAACAACAATGTAGCCAAATTCAAGATTTTTTATTTATTTACTTATTTACACATCTTTTACACTGTTGAATCAATCCACTTCAGATGATTATCAGCAATGTGTCTTGCTACATTTGGCTCAACATCATTTAGACCAGCACTTATCTCTTCAGTTTCAAAATCAACCAAGGAAAAGTCATAGGAGATGCAAAGCATTGATTTATGTTATGCTCTTTTAATTAGACCTCAAATTCAACAACCAGGAGGTCTGCAACCTTTGTTCTCTTCTAGAAAGCATAAATCCTATGGGAGACCTCTAGGACTTCCCATTGTAATCATAATATATAGCGCTGACAGTGGCGTTCTAGACCTTGTTTGCTTTGAGTCACAATCTTTGTTAGGGTTTTTATTTATTATTTGACTGTAATAAAGATTCAATTTGATTCAAGTCACATTCAGTCCCTTTAGAATTAGGATGCATATTTCCCATAACTGATGGAGACTTTAAAAAAAAGAGTTCAAGAACAATGAAATGACTAAATGATTAGTTTAGTACAAATGGCCTCATCTGACTAAACACTTTCTCTATAAAACAGCCAGGAACAGATCCAACAAAAGAAATAAATAAAAACAAGGTGCTGGAGTGGAGCTTGGGGAAATCCAGATGACCCTCTTTTCCCCACTTCTACCCAATGAAATGTATTCTTCATTTAATTTATAATAAGGTAATATACTTGTTTAAATTACTTTGCTGTGTGTTACATTTCTTGGGAGCCAGTTTTCAAATGTAAAATAAATAATTTTTCTTTTTATATTTTTAATTCTATGTAGCTTCTATGTTGTGGAGACAATTCTCTATAAGACAGTCCTTAAAATAGATTTTGGGAATATACAAATTCATGATGCTTATATCTGTTTAAAGCACTTTCTTTGGTCAGAGATTGTCTGTAGTTTGGGAAGGAAGTCCTTTTGTTCTTGTATTTTGTCTCCTGTCCTAAACTGTTATTGTATATGTTTTGGAAAAGTGTTTTTATAAAAAAATAATGATGGCTAATATACAACTCTTAATATCCTTTGCTTTAGATTTATCATGTAGTTTCATTTTTTAAAAAAATAATAATGCCCAAATAAAAAACAGATGTGAAATGGAGGTCGTAATATTCAAATCTTTTCCATTCAATTAACAGAAGGACCATTAAAAGGAATTGAGATAAAAATTGAGATAAAAATAGATACATATTGGCTTGAAAATATGTATTCATAAAGTACAGATCATTCTGGAGTCAATACATTCAAACTACAATCATGAGATGAATTGAGATAACATAATTTTATGCTCAACTTTATCTTTTTTACAATCCAATTTCCATGATAAATTCTTCTCGTTTTTTTTATGATAATTTGCAGAGGTTATGACAACTTCTTGAACTTCAACAATAGTTCAAGCATTGCATTTCTCTCAGTGAAATTTGATTCTTTACCTCAATTGTGCCTCCACTTTAATCAGAAAAAAGGGGAAATTAAGAACTAAAACAGAAGACAAAATAAGCCTAAATGCAAATATCTCTTCAAATAGGCTGAACACTGTAACCTTTGTTACATTGTTACATTGTTTGACAAAGCTATCTGAAAAAGTAAACTTAAAAAGCTGGGGGGGAAAACTCTGAAAATAATTATTCATAATCTGTGGAACTAAAGGAAAAATTCAATCTTATGTATGTCTATTCAGAAGGAACTCACTGTGGTAACAGGACTGATTTCCCATAAAAGATGTACAGGATTGCAATCTCATAAATGCCAAAATATTGATCCTTACTATTTATTATAAGAGTTACCAAAATGCAAGATTTTGAATCACGCTTTTAGCCTGTACTCTGGAGTATTAACTTGATATGTATTTTAATTAATTTACTAATTGCAGCTTGCCTTATTTCAGGCTCCCTTTCCATGTAAATTCTAACTTGCCACTGAAATGGAAAGCATCAAATTGTTTAGGTCAGAAACACTACTGCACCAGTTTATAATATTGTTTTACAATATTAGAACAGCATTTCAACTTCAGATCACTTATTTTTTTAAGAGAGTATCTATCCAGTACTCTTATGTTGTGACCTTCCTCCAGCAATGCTGTAATTCAGTGTTAGCTTAATAAATAGATGTCTTTAACACTTACTTGTAATCCATTTTTTATTGTTCTTCTGCAATTGCTTGACTGATTCTGATCTTTAAAGGACATTGAAAAAGCATATAATTGCACATAGCCTAGACATTTGTTGAGATAAAAAACAAAAGATTTGCTTGTTCTTGTTCTTTTGTCATCATGCAAAGACATGTTGACAAGTGGGTGTTTTGAACTACATTGTGGGTTAAAACCAACATTTTATCCAAAATGTGCAAGAAAGGGAAAAAAACTGAATTGCCAATATTGAATTAAAAGATGGCAGATCATGACTCATCAGGTATGGGCAGGTGAAAGCCATTATTGAATTCCTATCTCTACAGTGAAAAACTAGCATCTCTAAAGATAAAACAATACGAGTCAGTATTGTGGCAGTAAAATTGGAAACACTTATTAGGATTGTGGACTCCTTTTGAGAAATTGTACAGAAGGAAAACATAAAAGCAATTAAAATATGTGCCAAATTTCATAAAATATATTTTTCTTGGGAATAGGCAGCATGACATGTTCTTAGCACAGTAACATAGTCATAGTTTCATTATATTTTATTTTATATACTTTATAGAAAACAATATTTTGAAAGTCCATTTAGCTAAGAGTAAAACAGTATCTTGTAGTTTCATCTGCCCAAAGTCCATTGAGTGAAGCAGCTCCAAAGCCTAAACCATTGTTCTAATGTGAAAATATTGTGCATTCAACATTTAATGGATGCAGTATTGCTCACAAAAAGTGTGAAGACTACATTCCCCTATATTTTACACAGATTAAAAATAGGCCATTAACAATGAAATAGTCAGGTTTTTGTTACCATGTACATGTTTTCATAAAAAGCTTAATGCTGACTCACTTCGTTCAGTACAATAATTGTTGACATCATAAAAGCAAGTAGGTTTTAACGAGAAATGTTAATGGTTACATTAGTTACAAATCTTAAATAAAATGTGCTGTGTCGACAAAATGATTGCCCGGCTATTGCTTAACAGCTGTTATACAATAGCACAATACCACTAAGTGCTACATTGGCACTATCTGCCAAAACATCAAAGTTAGATTATTTGGGATTTGAGATAGAAATTCATCTATTGAACAATGTTGCAGCATTTTTCCAGATGTCTCAGACAGTTAAAAACAAAGCATTATTAATTATAGGAGAGAACAATACTCACAGTATATAAAATAAACTAATTCTACCACAACAATCATTGTGAGAAGCATCAATGTGTTGATTTTGCATGCATGCACATGTGATATGCATCACAATGTCATGCTTGCCATCTAGCCAATTTTGGTTCCCTCAAGCAGATGTCCAGGATGAAGAACCCTAACCCATATATCCTATTATTATTCTTGTTATTTTTTTCAAACAAAAATCTGTATGAGTTTTAATGGCTTTTTACTGAATGTAAATACAAAGAGAAAGAAAAATAAGCAATGGTCAAAATAATAAAGGTAAGAAAAACTTGGGGAAAAGAAAAAAGAAAATTAAGGAGGAAAAGTCCAAGGTATATATTAATGAGTATATGTATATAATTATATACATCAATTACTGGTAGCTACAGGTATATTTCACTAGAATCATCCATAGTTTATCAATGCTAATGATCCATTCATAGGTTGCTAATAAAATCAATTAAAGTTAACTGAGGGGAGGGCTCCTCAGTTGCAGGTTGAGTCAGCATATCCAGATCCTGAGTTAATCAAGGCCTTGAGCTATCTATGGTCTTGAAGCAGGCAGTGACAGAGAGCAAAGGAAATCATCCATGAGGAAGAATTCTGGATCAACAAATTAGTCCAGCAGGGAATAAGGGCCACATAAAGAAAATTGCAGCTGGATAGGCTGTTTGTGGCACTCAATATTCCCCTGTTCCCTCAGTCCCTGGACCGGAGTCCTAATGGTGTCTTTAATTTTCTGCTAATGACATAGAAGTATATAACTCAATGTGAAGTATTACATTGTTATAATTCTTGCATAATGTCAGCGCAAAAAGTTCATCCATAAATGAATTCCTTATATATATTTTATCAGAAGAAAAAGTTACATATTTTTGAAGGCATTTGTTATAATGACACATTTAGAATAAATTATTCCTATAGCAGAAAAACTGAAATACCAAGTACTCATTGATTTGTATCCTCTAGAGAAGAATAACATGACCCAATTTCAACATTCATTTCTAATAGAGTCAAGCTTCACGAGATTTTACCACATCCATTTCATATATAAAATATTCATAGTGACAGCTAATATACTATTCATGTCAAATCATTTTGTACATTTCTGGGCTGTCTAGTTTGTATTTCCAAAGATATATATTTATGAATTGCAATGTGCTTTAGGGAAATAAAAAGTGTCTCTGTTTTAATCATGGAACCAATTAAAACTCAATGGGAGATTGAGCAGCATAAACTTGGCAATGTTTATAGATAACTATAGAGGTGGGTTCCTACCAGTTCGCACCTATTCGGTAGAACCGGTTTGTCAAATCTACCGAACCGGTTAGAAGAGGTTCCACCAGTGGACCCGGAAAGCAGGCCACACCTACAGAAGAGGTTCCAAACATTTTTGAAACCCATCACTGGATAACTAATATAATAAAGTAGCTTGCAGATTTGGGAATAACTCTGCAGCCCACCTCAAATCAATAGTATGGTCAAACACATTCTTCTTGACACCTTGATAAGTTTATTTTACATATTATCTAATGGGGAATTGCTGTAAGAACCAAAGTATTATTCAGAACCTAGCTCCAAATATTGCTGAAGATGCAAAATATTAAGCACTTTGGAGAAACATGTCACTTAATCAGTTTTTTATATCTGTGTGATATTTTATGTCCCAACCCATTGCAGAGAATTATTTAAATCTTCTTGCAAAACATGTACATGGTAGGTGGTATTATGTAATAGAACATGTAAATCATTTGATAGACTAGACTGATAATGATTTAAAGCTTTCACTTTTTCATCTTGGCTACTTCCATTATGACTGACAATTGTTCTTCTCACTATCTGCTAGAGTCTCCGTGCAATTTTTTTTTGCTGATTCTCAGAGTTTTGGCAGATAAGGTAGTTATTGGGAAAATGACAGAATCAACATTCCAACGAGTGCCCTCTTCCATTTCTTATTGCAAGTCAAGAAGACCAAACCAATGACTGGGGCTAGAAAAGAAAAGCTAGTTGCTCAACCACCTCTGTAAAATGATACAGATAGTAAAAAGGCCTATTACATTTTGCAACATGGCACACTGATAGAGATTACAAGAACTGAGATGAATCAGGAGCCCCCCAAGTGTAAAGCCACTCTGCCTAGAAGCTCCAGAGAAAATGCTGCAAAAATACCCTCGTTGGAGCAGGAGCTTAGCTGGTTGTTATTTGGCTCATCTTTTAATATATGCACAAGTGGGCAGACAACATAGTCATAGGGTAGTTGCACCATTTTCAGATTGCATAACCCCACATGTTTTTGCATAGTTTTATTGTGGATTTACAACAATATTTAAATACAGGTAGTCCTCGACTTACAACAGTTCACTTAGTGATTATTCAGAGTTACAACGGAATTGAAAAAAGTGGTTTATGACCATTTTTCAAACTTATGACAGTTGTAGCATCCCCATGATCATGTGATTTATATTTGGATGCTTGACAACTGACTCATACTTATAACAGTTGCAATGTCCTGGGCTCATATAATCAACTTTTGCAATCTTCTGACAAGCAAAGTCAATGGAGAAGCCAAATTCATGTTACTAATTTAACAACTGCAGTAATTCACTTAACAAATGTGGCAAGAGAAATGGTAAAATGGGGCAAAACTCACTTAACAAATTTCTCATTTAGCTACAGAAATTTTGGGTTCAATTGTGGTTAGTAGCTGAGAACTACCTGTATATCTTTTTAAAATATTTGTAATAATACAAATATTTTAAAAAGATATACAGGTAGCTAGCATTTTTAAGCTAAGGTACATCATGTTTCTTGAGATTGTAAGCATTTCTTTAATAAATAAATGTCATATTTATTTATTATAAATAAAATACTTAGTACAATCTTTGATTTGTTATGCCAATATTTAATAAAGGAAATTAACTAATAAACAACTTCATATATCTTCTTCCTTTCTTTACACTTATATAACGTAACATATTCAAAGCATTTTTATCATCAGCTATGCATATTCTCCAACATTCTGCATATTTAATCATTTTATATAAATTAGCAATAGTTTGAGGGTATCTATGCTATATTAATTATTTAAAAATTAATGATTCCTATGAAAGCTGAATTTCTACAAAAATTTAACTGTCTTACTATTATTTCTATTATTTCATCAAAAAATAATTATAACAGAATAAAATTGAGCAACCCCCTATCTTTTAAAAACAATTGTACATATCTCTCCTGTGCAATTTCATATTACTACATCATTTTAAAATAATTGTCCCTTAATTTAATATATAAAGAGTTTTGCACATAATATAATTCTAAATATAGACTTGTATATCAAAATGTAAAAATCTTCTAAGAACAAGTCTGGAGCTCATAGAATTCTTTACTTCTAGATTTTAATATAAATCTGAAAGAGATGACTGAATAGATAAAGCTTAGTTTCATCAAAGCTATGCTCATTTGTTGGGTACTGTAATTTATTTTTTCCAGGAAAAAATTAAGAGCAGAATCCATACACAAACTGTTTCTACTGCATTTGTGCTGTGTATTCAAATCTGTTCCAAAGGATTTTCCAACTTTTTAGAGCAGAGTATGAGAGTTCATGAAGGAGCTGAAGAGGAAAACAGAATGAGTGGAAGTTTAGTTGCAGCAGAGACATTCAGATGAATTAAATTGTACAGCCATTATGCTATATTAAAGGTGGAAGAAATTCTGAAGTGATTTAACCTGGTCTGATTTGTTTACATATTGAAAACCTAGAATTTTGACAAAGTTGTGTGGACTTTCTATATCTAGTCAGTCAGTCAGTCAGTCAGTCAATCAATCTGTCTGTCTGTCTGTCTATCATCTGTCTATCATCTACCTACCTACCTACCTACCTACCTCCCTACCTCCCTACCTTCCTCCCTCCCTCCCTCCCTCCATCCATCCATCCATCCATCCATCCATCGGTATCTATCTATCTATCTATCTATCTATCTATCTATCTATCTATCTATCTATCTTAATCTATCTATCTTAATCTATCTATCTATCTATCTATCTATCTATCTATCATCTATTATCTAATTTATCTATTATCTAATTTATCTATTATCTAATTTATCTTCTATCTAATTTATCTTCTATCTATCATCTTTTCCGGCCCTTTGGAACGATCTCCCCGTGGAGATTCGGACCCTCACCACCCTTCAGGCTTCCCTCACAGCCGTCAAGACCTGGCTGTTCCGGCAGGCCTGGGGCTGAGAGTTCCCAGCCCCACTTGAACTGTTGCGGCTGTTGAGATGTTTTTAATTTGTCTTTGTACTTGTTGTCTTGTTTTGTCTTTTTTGTATTGCCCACTTTCCCTATTGGTTTGTCAGCCGCCCTGAGTCCCTTTGGGAATAGGGCGGCGTACAAGTTTAATAAACCTAACCTAACCTAAACCTTCTAGCTCAATGCCTGGGGGAAGAACCAGCTCTTCACAGCCCCCCAGAAGCTGAAACAGGGAGGAATCCCCCTGATCTCTAGTGAGAGGCTGTTCAGAAGGACTGGGGTGGCCATTAAGAAGGCCTGGCTCTAAGATCCCTCAGGTGACAAATTTAAGCGGGGAGGGGGACCCAAAGTGCATTCATTATGGTAGCTAACCTACCAGGATGGGCAGATACCCCCAGGGAAAGGCAATCCTACAAGCAACATGTAGGATTTTAAAGATGATAACCAGTGCCTTGCACCCAGAAAGAAACTGGAAATCAATGCAGATCACACAGCAGTGGAGTTACTCAGATGACCAGTGGGGCCTCCAAAAGTACAAGTGCTACTGCATTCTCGACTAGCTGCAGTTTCCAAATGTCTTCAAGGACAACTCCTTACCAGGCATGAAAGCCTCTTACTTTCGCTACCGGTTCGGAACTGGGGGAGCACATGTGAGCACACTCACTTCACTTATGCGTGGCGCTTTTGCATATGCACAGAACACCCATGATGACGTCTGAGCAGGTGGGCGGAGCCTCCCACCCCTGCTACCGGTTTGCCTGAACCAGGGCGAACTGGCAGAAAATTACCTCTGCTTCTTACTACAGGTAGTTCTCAATTTACAACGGTTCATTTAATGACTGTTCAATGGCACTGAAAAAAATGACATGACCATTTTCACTCTTATGACCATTGTTGCATCCCCATGGTCACGTGATCAAAATTCAGGAGCTTGGCAATTGACTCATATTTATGAAGGTTGCAGTGTCCTGAGGTAGATTCAGCATACTGAGTTCATTAGTTTACTGTTATATAAAGTTATTTTTATACTGTCTGTCAGCAGCAGTTGTCAGGGAGGGAGCAAAACTTGAAAGACCTCTGGAGCAGAATTGTGATGAAGCTCTCTCTCTCTCTCTCTCTCTCTCCCTCCCCCCCCTCTCTCTCTCACACACACACACACACACACACACACACCTCCATGGATGCTGCTGCTACTTGTGTAACTGTACATTGCAGTTCTTCTAATGCTAGTAGTGAAGTGGCTGAATATTTTTCTTTTGGGGCGGTCTTTTTTGGGAAAGGAGGTAGAAATCCCACATTGGAGGGATGCTGCATGCAGTTTCTTAGAGCCAAACACAGTTTCTATGTTAAAAAAAATCCTACAGGGATTTGATTAAGTTTGTGGCATACTGGCTAAGATATCCAAAACCTACTAGCATTGTTCTTACATAAGCAAGGAATGATGCATGTTGCATAGATACAACGCTGTAACATAATCTACACTTTTGCTATGTTACTAAAAAGTGCTATATGAAAACCTTGATTGTTCAAAGCCATGATGGACAGTGGAGCAGTCTCTATGGCTCCAGTTATTGCTTGTTTAATAAGTATATGGACAAACGTATAAGGAATACATTTAAATGATGTAAGGAGTATATTGCTTAAGAGAAGGCATGTGTGCATTTTATATGTTGATAATACACATTGTTGGCTGAGAATCCAAATAATTTCTAGTGAATATAAATATATAAACAGTTCATAAATTTATCTGTGCAATAAGCAGCCTTTGCTTATTCAATACCAACTCTTTTTAAAAAAACGTTTGAACATATTTTTTCCCACTTTCTAGCCATTATATGGACTGGAAATAATTCTACTGATTTTGCTGAAAAATCATTTTAGTTTAGATTAGGGTTTCATGATCCAGATCTAGGCACTTTTATATAAAATTAAGCACAAAATGATAGCTCTACATCCAGGTATTTCCTCCCATTCCATGATCTCTAATATTTGATACATCCCTATCCTAATATGAGTGCACAGGATTTTCACTTGCTTTTCCAGCTGTAAAGAAGCGCCACATGGGTCTGAATATTATGAATAAAAAATGATAGCTATATCAGTAACGACTCTTGGTTTTTATAATGCTTAATTCTAAATTATATTAGGTGTGTGAGTAGATACAGTTCAATCAAGGTAAATATATATTGGATTAGATAGGCTTAAGGCACAAATTTGCATAGGAGTAAAGTAGGTTGCATAAAATTGTATGTTCATATATACATCCAATACTCTATTACCTCTCAGTGTAAGAAACGTTATAAAAAGCACAGAAAAGGAAGAAGAAATAAAATAATAAACTAAAATAAATAAAGGTTAAGAAATGAAGCCATATTAAGAAAAGAAAATACAGCCAAACCTGATTTATACTAATACCATGTATTATATCTCCCAAACCATTCTTACTTCCATATACAGTACATGTATTAACTTTATAGATAGCCTTTTGTTTTCTAAACTTCTCACTTTTTGTTGAACCTCATCTTCAACTTCAACATCATCTGTGATTACCGTATTTTTCGGAGTATAAGATATTTTTCCTTCAAGAGAGGATGAAAATCTGGGTGCATCTTACACACTGAATACAGCATTTTTGGCCTCTTGAAACCCCACCGCCTTCATCAAAATGGCCGTGCATAGCTTTTAGGAGGTTTCCAGAGTGCTCCTGGAGACTGGGGAGGACAGAAATGAATGCAAAACGGACTGTTTATTGCTCATTTTTGCCCCCCCCCCCAGCCCCACAAGAGCACTCTATAAGCCTCCTAAAGGTTATGCATGTCCTTTTTTGGACAAAAATGAGCCCATTTTTACAAAAAAATGGGCCTTTTACTCGTTTACCCCCCAGCCCCCAGGAGACTCTGTAAGCCTCCTAAAGGCTATGCATGGCCTTTTTTGGAAAAAAAACGGAGCCCCGTTTTCACGAAAAACGGGCCATTTCTGGGATGTCTGCAGAGTGCAAAAACTTTTTTTTTAATTTGCCACTTCAAAATCTTGGTGTGTCTTATTCTCTGGTGCATCTTATACTCCGAAAAACACAGTACCTATATTTTCCCTTTTAGCCCACTACTCACTCTTCATGCATTTGCTTTGCAGTTTGATCATCATCCTTTCCCTCTACATAAAAAGCCATCTTCATATACTTCTTTCATACATTCTTTTTCACATTCATCCATTATCCCCACGGTTCTTTAACCACCATCTTTCTTTTATGCTTGTCACAACATACTCAGATCCAATTTCCATACAATGTAACAGTGTTTTTCAAACTTAATAGCTCTAAGAATTCCTGTAGGCCAACTGGGGTAGTCTAGGAGTTGAAATATCATTGCCATGGTTGAAATACATTGATATACTAAAATGCAGGGAAGCACATTCTTATTCACAGCCATTATCCATTCCTTCATTAAATATTTTTCGTTGTACCAAACATATTATCTGTTAGAATTTGCATGCCTTCTCCCCATTGTTTGTACAAACTGTTCAGAGATGTACCAATTCATTTACTTCACATTTATGCCTTATCTGCCATCATTCTCTCCATCTTCCTTGTCAAAGCCTTATCTTGGGCTTTGTTATCTTAATTTTCAGATCCATAGTCCCTGACATATCAGACAATACATCTAAAATTTATTGCAAAAGCATTCAGGTTTTCAGCCAAGCATTCAATATTGTTTGCACACAAAGGTACACAATTATTCACATGCTCAGCCAACAGACCTCTAATATCATGACAAGCATTCCTTATTCATTTATCTCTAAATATAACCACCATGACATCCTTGTCTTACTCTGTTCAATGTTGAATTATTAAGATGCCTTTATTATTATGCATGTTTTACTTCCATCATCATGCCACATTTAGCATCTATCAATAGCTTTAAGTTCTTATTCACGCAAATTATTTCTGAATTCTGTTGTATTCATTTTATCGTATACTTTTTCTAAATCAACAAATATGCACTAAACTTTCTCATGCTAAGACATTTGTCAAAAACACATTTACTAATTTCTCTATATAGTAGTCTTTATTTTCATAAGTACTCTCTTTCCCTTTGTATAGTGAAACAATAACATTTTCTAGTTGTCAGGCAAGACAGAATTTTCACACACCACACTGATAAGTGACACAGTGATTCCACAAGCAAAATGCATCTGTATTTTAAGCTTCCTCCAGTAAGCAGGATATTGCTTAAGAACATTGAAAACTGTTCCTGGGTCAAAATGGCAAGTATAGTTCAGTCTTGGTCACTAAACTGAATAGGTTCATTGGCACTTATCATTTTATTTAATGTAGAAAACCAAAACACTTATTTTCCCAGTAGAAAAACTTCAACGTTTGTTTTTCCCCTGCCCTTCTGATATTAGAAGCTTAATCAGTACATATCTTCAGTACCCTTCAGGAATTTACATTAAAGATAAATATATTGGAATTGAAATTGGAATTGGAAAATTTATTTATAGGCTGCCCTTTTCCCTGGGGGGACTCAGGGCGGCTTACAATTCATGGGGAGGGGAATACAAACAGTGAGACATAAAACAATACATAATTAAAAATAGAACACAACATTCATCATTCGGGTGGGGACGGATTACAATCTAACCCCAGGCCTGACGGGCTAGCCAGATCTTAAGGGCTGTGCGGAAGGTCTGGAGGGTGGTGAGGGTACGGATCTCCACGGGGAGATCGTTCCAAAGGGTCGGAGCTACTACCGAGAAGGCTCTCCTCCGCGTAATCGCCAGTCGACACTGACTGGCAGATGGGATTCGGAAGAGGCCTAATCTGTGTGATCTAATTGGTCGCGAGGAGGTGATTGGCAGGAGGCGGTCTCTCAAGTACCCAGATCCACTACCATGAAGGGCTTTATAGGTGGTAAGTAGCACCTTGAAGCGCACCCAGAGATCAACAGGTAGCCAGCGCAGCTCGCGGAGGATAGGTGTTATGTGGGTGAACCGAGGTGCACCCACAATCGCTCGCGCGGCCGCATTCTGGACTAGCTGAAGTCGCCGGATGCTCTTCAAGGGCAGCCCCATGTAGAGCACGTTGCAGTATTCCAGCCTTGAGGTCACAAGGGCACGAGTGACTGTTGTGAGAGCCTCCTGGTTCAGGTAGGGTCGCAACTGGTGCACCAGGCGAACCTGGGCAAATGCCCCCCTGGTCACAGCTGATAGGTGGTAATCAAAGGTCAGCTGTGGGTCCAGGAGGACTCCCAAGTTGCGAACCCTGTCTGAGGGGTATAGTGTTTGACCCCCCAGCCTGAGTGATGGAACACTTGCCAAATTATTGGGAGGGAAACACAACAGCCACTCGGTCTTATCCGGGTTGAGTACCAGTTTGTTAGCCCAAAATATATGAACATTTTATATGCTAAACATTTGTATCTTTTCTCAGTAATGCCCATGTAGCTGAATCATAAATCAATTGGACTGCAATGCTAATGTTTTAGTTACTAAATCAACTACAATACTCTAGGTCCATGTTTAAAGATACAAATATATATCTGAAACTCCAAAAGAAAAAGCAGACAGAATGAAAAAAAAACCTGGACGAGACAAATAAGATCTAGTATTCCCATAGGCTCTAATTTCTCTGCACCTGCTAAACTATTCCTACATGGATTTTAGTAAAGCAACAAACTGCCTGCCTTTTTAATCATTAGCAAAGAACATTTAACTCTCATAACACGTGTTCCAGCATATTCCAAATAAAAGCATTCATAGCTTAGTTATATTTCTGCCCAAAATATATTTGATATCCACTTTCACATTTATAAAGACCTGTCCTGCTAATCTGATATTCAATTAATGGTAATTTGGATTACTGGGTTACCAGTCTTTTCTGAATAAAATTTGCTGCTTCCAAATAAAGCTCTGTATATGAAGTTTTTGAATACTGATGCACACACTTTAAAATGTTATCTGGTTGAAATGCTCAATTTTAGGTGTTCTTAATAAAAGCAGAAGAGAGTTTGACCTTTCTACTTCTCCATTTGAAATAAAACCAGTAAAAGATGCTCAACATTTCCTTTAAATAGTGTCTCTCTTATCCTAACCTTACTGGGTTTATTTTCAAAATGACCTCTCCATGACACTTTACAGTGAAGGAGTAAGGCACCACATCTCCATGCAATCATCTGTTGATGTTCCATTTATAATAATAAATGTATGAATGTATATCCTACTTTTAGCTTGAATCTCCTGTATTTTCACACATTAAATTCATCAGTAAAAAAGTTAGTCATATAAAATGCAAGACTATATGATATTCATACAATGAAAATCAAATAATGCAGCATCACACCAGGAAATTCACAGATAAAATATTTACTAAGAACTGGAAAAATGAAGTGTCTTTCTCCAGAATCCAAAATATAACCCAAGAAATGAGTCTCCATGGGAATAAGTTAGACACCAAGGATCTCTTCCTGGTTATTATCTGACACATCTAAGGAGCAAGACATCTAGAAAACAGCTGAATTATCAAGTTCAATTTATTAGAAAAGCAACATGGAAGAAATTAAAACAATCAGTTAAGCCATTTATTAAATAGGTACATATATGAACCCAGTGAAGTGGAACAGTTTTCATAACATTGAACTAGCATATGCTAAAGAAATGTTTGAAAATTGACGTCTATATTTAGGGGATTTCCATTTAAACAAGTTGGAACACAAAACTTTACATCATAAAAATTAAGCACTGATCAACATTTATTCCTTTAAAGGAATCGATGAAGCCACAGAACTGCATTTTTCAGAGCCATTTTTCCGCCAGACAAATTGAACTGGCATGCTTGTATAGTAGAATAGCCATGGCACTCAAAATAAGATGAACTTAAGAGAGCCATCCTATATGTCTATTTGGAATATGTTCTCTTTGATTCAATGGGACACATTCCCCCCAAAACAACTATATCAATACTGTGCTAGATAGGCACCCAGCAAATTCGAATGAGATATAATGCACTTCCAATGCTCTATTTGTTTCTGATTAAATCTTACCATTAACACCTTAAAATGAGAATTATATTTGAGGGTTTAAAAATAAGAAAGTTAAGTGATAAAAGTGATAGTGTACAGGAGCTATAGTTTCACTCCACTCTTTCCTCCTTGGTGGCAAACATCTACCACCAAAACCTAATTACTGCACCATCCAAGAAAGCCACCTACAAGAGTGACTTCCTACAACTATAATCAGTTCTACTAGCTTGTTCTCCTCTTCCTATAGACAATATGGCAGTGACAGCAGAGCCTGTGCATTCTTGCAAAATACAGCAAGAGTAGATATAATTAGCACTGGCTGCTTGAACTTTTCTCCAGGCAACACAACACTGTTCACACAGCTTGGTCTCAGCTGCATTAATAAGGAAGGGGGAGGAGAGAGAGATTATACAATCAAGTAAGTGATGGCCTTCACACAGCAGTTACTTGCAGCAGTCCATTTTTCAATTATCTAACTGGATCACTGCAAGAAATATGCACTGCTATCTCTCATCCTTTTAACTCTTCTATTTTAGGGAATAATCTAGATGGTGGGGAGGAGAGATTTCTGATCAATGTTGCCAAGGGCGTTTAATTCATCAAATGGTGTCAAACAAAACACAACTGCCTTTAAACAAAAACAAAAAAAACATAGCTTCCATTTCTATATATGTAACCCGTAAAACATTTGCTACTATTTATTATATTCAAAAGAATATCTCCTCTTCGTCCCCCACTGGATTGCTTCTCCAAATGTTCTAATGTGTCTTTCCAGCCTCCTTATGGTTGTCCCAATTCGGCTGGCTTAAAATCTTACTGAGAAGCTGTGGACTTCGCTTTGCTGGGTCCCAGGGAAGGTTCAGAGTTGGTGCGGGTGGCAGAAGCTTCTGGGTCGCCTTCTACAACCACAGCACCATCTTTTGTAGGCTGGGAACCCTTAGAAGAGCAGTTCTTGAAGCACTTTTGGAAGACCTGGAGCGAGGCCATGACCATAATCAGAAGTATCACCACCACCACCGCGATCGGGATGAAGATATAGTTGAAGGGGTTTAAAGAAGCCGAAGACTTGGTAGTACTGTTGGTGATTGGAGTGGGAAACGGTTCCAGAAACGATATATTTTGACCAGAACGGCTGGTACCGTTGGCAGGGAAAGTTTCCGCAGCCCTCGGGGTAGATACGGTGGGCTTCGCCGTCGCCGCGCCATCTCTGGCTGCCGCGATGCAACTCTCTTCGTCGGCCGCCAAGCGGGATCTCCAAGCGCACAAACAACGGAACGCGCCTTGGGCGCTAAAGCAGTCCGTGAGTTCCGCACAGCCACCGCTGCTCGGGCTCCAGTAGCCGCTGGGACAGGAGCACAGGCCCTGCTGCTCGGTGCCTTCCCAATGGGAGCCGTTGGGCGACAGGCGGCAAGTGAAATGCGCCTCTCGCCCGGGGCACCTTATCGTAAGATTGGTGCCCGGAGGGCTGAATTCCACGGCCGCGCTTTGAAGCTGAAAAGGCAGCCTGTAGTAGACCATCCCGCGGGCGCCAGAAGCCGGGTGGAGGGCGGGGCACGTGCCCGCGTACCTGTATTTGCAGATATAACCCGGGCTTGCCTTGGTGCAGCTGTGGTCCTTCAGGCCCCACAGGTTGAGGTGCGCTTGGCCCAAGGTGACTTGCAGCCCGGCGCATCTCTGCATCGTGCAGGACTTGTTCGGTTCCCTGAACCACTTGGGCGGCGCGGCGGTCCCGTTGGCCCTCGGCTCGTCAAGCCCCGGGGAGACCCAGGAGAAGCCCCTGAGCGGCAGGTCTTGAAGGGTGCACTGGTGGGCTTTCTTAATCAGGCCCAGCCAAAACAATGAGCCGCCCGTTTCGTTGGCGAGTCCCTTCAGCAGAGCGAGGATGATCTCGACTTCGGTGCGGCCGCTGGCCGTGCTCAGATCTCCCCCGTGCTGGGCGCAAGCGTTCTGAGCCTGGTAAAAGTTCATGCGGCCTAGGTGGACGCTGTAGCAGGCCCCGGCTGCGTGGCACCAAGCGCGGCCGCTCTCGGGGAATTCGGCAGAGCCCCAGAGCCCCGAGAAAGGCGACAAGAGGGTGAGCCAGGCGAAGAAGAGCCCTCGCATCTTGGCTCTCGGCTCCACAAAATGGGAGCGGAAACCTGGATTGAAGGAAAGCAATGTGGAGGGAACTCCTTTTCCCTACACTTCACAACCGTATCTGGACTCCCAGAGCCTTCTCTTCTAATTGCAGGAAGGAAATGTGTCAGGAGTTAGGCCTAACCTTCACATCCTTGGTTTACTGAAGGGCCTCTTTTCCAGTGCAGGGAAAATCTGATAAAATCAGCCCAGAGAGTCTTTTTCTTTCTCTTCTCTTGGCAGGGGTTGAAAAAAATGGTTGTATTAAAGAGAGATTGAAAAGAAAAACCGGTATTCTTTGGCTAAATTAGAATTTTAATACAGTTGACTTATTTTGCCTGTCCATATTAATAAAGATAATCATGTGTCTAAACAAATTTCTTTAGCTTTAAATACAGGTAGCCATCAATTTACAACAGTTGTTTTAGTTGCCGTTCAAAATTACAGCAGCACTGAAAAAAGTGACTTATATGACCAGTTTTCACACGTACAACCATAGTAGCATCCCCGTGGTGATATGATAAAAAATCAAATGCTTGGCAGTTGGCTCATATTTATGACAGTTGCAGTGTTCCAAGGTCATGTGATTCTCCTTTTGCGATCTTCTGACAAGCAAAGTCAATAAAGTCAGATTCACTTAATAACAGTTTGACTAATTTAGTGATTCACTTAACTGTGGCAAGAAGGGGGCAGACTCACTTAACAAATGTTTCACTTAGCAACAGAAATTTTGGGCTCAGTTGTGGTCATAAATCAAGAACTACTTGTACTTTGCCTGTGCCAGACTAGGCTAGATGATCTCCCACATGCCATGAGACAGTAACTCTTCCAGTTGTGTTTTGACTAGGTATATGTAAGTTACGTTTATTCAGTTTTGTTAAACTTTAGGAGCAGAATCAAACCATTAATTTATAATTTTGGAATCAGCAGTCTGGATTAGGACTAATTACATGTGAAGCCATTGGCTGGTTTTGATTAATTCACAGCATCATTCTGAGAAAGGAAAAACATATTTCTGTGTCTTGAGGGAAGGAGCTGGATAATATATAACGCCCAAAATCACTGATTAAGGTCATTCTCCCATTAGAGGCTTGTAGCATTTTCATTGCTGTAATTTTGTCAGTGTCAATTTTCTCTTGAAGATACTATAAGTCACAACTGGGGAAATAACATAAAATTAGCACCATTCAAAAACACTACAGTTAACCAATGAGTGTGATACACTTCAAAACTGATGTGATTTTTCAGGGTTTTTTTTAACAGATACTTAGAAACTGTGAAGATCTTATATGAGCCACTGACTATAAGTAGTCCTCATTTAACAGCTGCCTTGTTTAATGGCTGTTTGCAGTTATGACAGTGATGAAAAAATAACTTTGCAACTAATCTTCACATTTACAACCTTCACAGGGCTGTAAAGCAAAGGAAAGCTGAAGTAAAATCATAACCGCAGTTGTGATTAAGCTTCTTGGCTTAATGACTTAGTTGCTGGTCCCTTATTACTAAATAAGGACAACCAATATGTGACTACAACTTCAACGTGTCATTCTCTCATAGCTGCCATATTCTATAGCAGTATTGATTAACCTCAGCTAGATGTGTAGACTTCAAAATCCATAATTCCCCATACAAATACTTGTATTGTTTTTATGCTATAAACCAGCTTTTTGAAATTTGCCTAAAAATGAGCATGGAAATAAATACATTTATGCAATGCTTAAGTTTATTTTTGCTGCAATAAATATTATAGGCATTCTTCCAGTAACTAGGTCTTGATAGTTCAGCTTTTTTAAAAATGGCTACTGGATAAAACTCTTAGTTTTTTTTTAATGTATCTAATGTATAATGTACTTAATGTTCTACAGATTAATGAATATTTTACTAATTAAGAATTAATAAATATTAAGTATTATTTATAATCCTATCCTTCCCCCCCTTGCCCCAGCTTGGTATTTGTCCTGAAAGTTTAAAAAAAATATTATTGGGAAATCTATTTTTCTTTTACAGCTCTGTATCCTGTTAATTCCCACAGCCATGCTGCTTGATATAACATGCCAGATTTATCCATTTTGTAATGATGTGCTTAAGCACAAAATGGAAGCAGGTCTTTAATTTTAAGCCCCAGTATTAACACAAAGTGAATTAATGTCACTGTAATTCATCAGCCTGACTTCCTTGAAATTAGTGGAAATAGTTACAGTTGTGCTGCTCCTAGTGGAATCAGCGTTTTATTAAGTGATTGAAATCTTGAACTTCTACACATAATGTGGAAAGTTTCGGATCCCATACAAATTAGGACCAATCTAGAGTAGCCTTTGAGTGCTAGAGCTGATGCCTCATATATTATGAAAATACTTTTCTTCTTGGTAATGTGCCATCAAATCTGTGAAGTAGATTTCCCAGATATCCTTGCTGAAACAAATCCAGCTCAATATAGTACAGCATTTTTATTTTAAAAATGTTCTTCTTTTGTGCATTCATAGGTTCTGTTTGGCCTTGATTTACCGTATTTTTTGGAGTAAGACGCACCCAGGTATATAGGTAGATAGAGGGAGAAAGAGAAATACAGTATGTAGGTAGGGAGAGAGACTAGGTAGGTAGGTAGATAAAGGGAGAGAGAGAGATATATATACAGTAGGTAGGTAGGTGGGTGTTTCCAGGTATATTTATCCATGTGCTGGAGAAGAAAATAGCTGACAACCTGTAGCACCTAAAACTTTGTTTCTGCTGGCACAGCACTTGATCAATGTAATTCTCATCAACCATTCTAACTAAACAGCTTTCCGAAAGGGGGGGGAGTTTTTGCACTCTGCAAACCTCCTCAAAACGGCCCATTTTTCACGAAAACGGGCCCATTTCTTTTAAAAGCAATAGCCTTGGGGGGACTTTCAGAGTGCTCCTGGGGAGTGGGGGGGGGAATTAGCAAAAAACAGCCCGTTTTTCATGAAAACGGGCCTTTTTTGTCAAAAAAATTGCATGCATAGCATTATGGAGGCTTATAGAGTGCTGCTAGGGGCTGGGGGGGGGGGGAAATGGGCCGGTTTTGCTCATTTCTGCCCTCCCCACCCCCCAGGAGCTGTCTGAAAGCCTCCATAAGGCTATGCACAGCCATTTTGGTGAAGGGGCGGGGCTTCAGGAAAGAAAAAAATGCTGTATTAGATGTATAAGATGCACCCAGATTTTCAGCCTCTTTTTAGAGGAAAAAAGGTGCGTCTTATACTCTGAAAAATACGGTACATAAAAAGCAATTCCATTTAATTTTTGTAGCAAATAAATCTATGCTACTTAAATTTGTCAGTTCATTTTTAATCTTAACTAAGAAGCATTCTGTATTTGTGTTTTGTAAAAAAAAATGCACTTGTAGACCTTGCTCACACACTACATTAAATGATAGTTTATTTATCCATGACTTAATGAATCAGCTTCAGTTGGCTGTATTATGTAACACTCTGAACTGTACACCATGCTTTACAAGTTGTAGCAGTTGGTTCATGCTGTTCACTAAGCAAAAATCAATCAAACCCATGCTTTGCTGCGATTTGTGAATCCAGTCATTGTATTGTAAAATAAAAGGGAGAGCCACTTATCCATACTGTTTACAATTTTATACACACACCCAATGTTCTCTTAGATACTTGTTTTATGAACTGAACATCCAATTCTTTTTGAGAAAGTATACCAATATTTTTTTTAAATACAAGGATTTAAGCAGTTGGGAAGTTCTGATGTTCATAGCCAAGATCACATTTTTCTTCCAGACATGTTACCTTTTCTCAGCTCTCTATAATACTTTCCCACTAGGGAAATATAGTTCTCCCTTCAGCTGTGACTGATAATTAGAATGCAATTGTTTCTGTATCATGCATGTATTTTTGTAGTGTCTGTGAAACACTACTGATAAAGTGACAACACTCTCCTGCCAATATTAATTTTATTTTTATGTTATTTGTTTTGGAGTTTTATTTGTTTTGGGGAAATTGAAGTCTCCCTGATATACCATACAGATATAAGAGTTTTCACAAAATTCAATCAAAAAGAAAGAAAAATAGTAGCACCAGCAATACTTTGGTAATTCACAGAGATTCTTTTTATTATTTTTCAAGGATACATGCTTTTTCAGTTGCTCAGAAGTACAACAAATCATTTAAAAAGACATAATAGCATACACAGAAATTGTGTCCTACCCTACAACCTAATTAAAGTACCAGTTGATATGACCAAGGAGCATTTTGTAAAATGAGCCAATACTGCATCACTGTGACAACAGCATTCAAGGAGAAAGCTAGCTTTTCTTAAAATCTATATAAATTATTCAATATCAAGGACACGAGTTATTGAATTGACAAATGATGTAGAATGAAATATTATAATTTTATCTTGGCTGCCCAAGCAACAATAAATTAAAATCTCTGGAGAGTTCCAGAACATTTGTAGTGGCCAGATTTCCTGAGGAAATTATTACAATAACAGGAAGTCTCGATCTTAGCTATAAGAGGTGACTTCAATTCCTGGCATTATGCCTAGAGTGACCCTTCAACTCAACATCTTAAAGGAGGAGACAGCAGGTGCCTGCTAACAAACAGCAAATGTAAAATTAAAATACAAGGAAGGGTAATTTTTTCATCCAAGGCCAGGAGATTATTGTGAAGTAAAACCTATTCTTCAGAAGATCCTGCTAAAATTTCTCCGCCCCGTTCCAATTTAAATCCTACTTCAATTGAGCTACTTCAAGCATCTAATGAAGCGAGCTATCGTTTGTTAGTTAAAATTTGGTATATTTAAAAAGATTCCCCAACACAACAGATAAAATCTAAGCGAGTATTCATTTGGAAAAATAACTCTATCCTATCAGTTGCTCCTTATTAAAGTCTAAGCCCAGCCTCTGCCTTTATTCTCTGTTGCAATGGTTCCTGACTTGTCATCTTAAAATGATTGGCAGTCATGCAGCTATTGCATGTTATTCCTGATCATCATCGTCATCAATTTTAGCAATTGTCTATCCACTGCAGGATGAAGGCCTGATCTTTTTGCCAGTTGGACCCACAATACTTGCTGATGTTGTCGATCCATCTTGTTTTAGTTCTTTCGTGGATGCTTTTTATCAAGTGGGATCCATTCTATAACTCCCTTGGTCCACCTGCCATCAGTTCTTGTTATGTGACCAGCCCATTTCCATTTCAATTTTTTTACTCTCTTGATGATACCATATACTTTTGTTTGTACAATCATCCCTGGTATAGAGACCAAATTTAAAGCAACTTTATTTGGGCTGTCAAAATCCAAATAATCACTTTTTCTTCTTCTCCAGTCACTTCCATCTTTCTCTGATTCATTGGATATCATTTCACCAGGACTCTCTGTCAATATATACTTTTTGAGTTCTTGTATGACATCAGTGACAGCATTTAACGGCCTTGAATTTTGTTAGCTCTTGATTTTTCTCAACATGAAGTTCATTTTCAATTAATGTTGCCTTCATGATAAGTGTCCAAAATATTTATGTTTTAGCTATATTAGTATCTTCAAACTGCTTGTCATTGATGACATATCTGATCTGTGGACCAACGAAAATACCTTTCTTAAACTTGGGATCAGTTATTCTTAGAAACATTTGTCTCAAATAATGAAAACTTTCATCTTCCTTGTTCATCATTTCCACAAAATTTTTCATCAGTTTGAGTTTTATGTGAAATGGAAGCAAATATATCTTGTCGGATCAGCAAGTGGTTTATAAACCACATTTTTTGTCCTAGATCCAAATTCTTTGAGAGTGGCCATTTCTTTTTAACATTATGTGACTCTGTTTCATTCATATATACAATAACTGTACTTGGTATATCTGAATTGTAGCCCAAGCATCAGAGCAACTACTTTTATATCTCCACAGGTATTCCTATTGTACATGGTGTACTGCATGTGCTTCAACAGTTCCAAGTGTTCGTATGTTTCTTTCATGTGTGCAGCAAAGTCAACAAGTACTGAAGGGTGTACATTGGCATTGTGTAAAAGCAGAAGATTTCTATAAAATGGTGTGTGATTACAGATTACTTCCATGATTAGCAGCCAGAAATCTATAAGATACACCCAAAAGTGTTCATGAAACAAAATCTTTGTTGCCCAGTCAATCTATTGAACTAATGACCATTAAGTAGCAACAAATAGATTGCATCTCTTGACTGCAATATGAAGGCCACCTGAGCTATTGTTGCTGATACGTAAGTGTTGTTTAGGTTTTGATATGAGAAGTATAGCTTATGGAATTCATTTTAATTTTTTCACATAATTTTCCCACATGAATATCTATTGTTGACTAGTCAGTCTTTCAACCACCAATTGACAGTACACAGCAGTGGTTTGTTGCAGGTGTACGTCCCGGTACAGGCGTACCGGAGCCAGCCTGGAGCACTGGATACCATTCCAGTACAATGCGCCGGAGGGCCTGTCCACCCACCTGCCCTTGCTCCTTACCTGTGTTTTAAAGCTTTTGCGCTGCCGTGCATGCGCATGGCGCATACAATGCCTGCATGATGCTCTGTGGAGCAGCTGGAGCATTGTGGAGGCACTAAGATGCATGCCCACGCTGCGCACATATGTGCGTATCCATGAGGACGCCGCCAGCCCCGTTCCAACCATACCGGTTGGAATGGAATTTGAAACCCACCACTGATACACAGTTTTTTAAATCTCTTGACTGCCATCTAATGTGGATTTATTCAACAGAGATGTAGTTGTTAGCTAAATTCTATTGAAGAGTTGGAGTTTGAGAAAAGGGTTTGCAAAATATGTGTGGGTGGATATGTTGAGCTATCCTTCAAAAAACAATAAATAAAATGGTTACAGAAGCCGAGGTTCCGTTTTCCCACAGTCACTGTCGGAGCAATGGTAAATCTAAAGGAAGGCCTTCTGTCCACCCACACCTTGAATTTATATGGAAAGCTTCTTAGATCAATCATTCCACAGCATGGCACAAATAGACTTGGCATTCAAAAGCAGGACTGGCCTTTTCAGCTGCTTTAGGTTGCATATTGATGCTCAATGTAGCAATCCTATCTAGGTTGTTTAGCCAACCTATTTGTAACAAAAAGAAAGAAAAGAAAAGAAAAGAAAAGAAAGGTTGAGTTTCAAGACTTCGCAGCCTGAAGAGCATTGAAAACAGACACAGAGCCCAGCAACCAGACAGAAAGGGGCAATCTAGCAGACTGCTAGATCAGGTAGAGCTGAATCCATTGCTGACCACCCACTTTCTCTTTCATGCCCCTTTTCTAGGCTGTCTCCTTGGAATATCTTGGGCCAACCTCACATGGAAAATACCACTTCCATATTAAAACATCTGTTGTCTGTGGCCCTAGGTTTGGGGGGGAGGGGAATATTGTGTGGGCATGTCCTACGCAAATAATAAGTGGGCATCTTGGCACCATAGGAGACTGTGTAGCTACAAAACAAGCAGATTTTTAAAAGTGACCAGATTTTAGGACAATATTCCTCAACCTATTGTTTTGCAAAAGTGTTTGGACATACAGTATGAAGAATTTCAGAAAAAGAAAAAGAAAGGCTAATTATTGTCTGAATCTTATTCATTTCCATAGTAGGATTGAAAAATTGTAGATATAGATTAGAGTATAGGCCATAGCCACAGGCTAGCAGCCTAACATACAGACAAAGCTACTAAAATGGAAGACCTGTAATGCATTTTGAATTATGGCAAACATCTTCTAAAAATGCACTACACATTTGAACCCGCCTTATTTAAACAGTTGTATAGCTACCTATCTTAAAACAAAACCCTGATCAGCTTACCACCCCAGCGTAAAACAATGTGTACATTATTAAAAACAAAAGAAACAATAAAAGCATGAACAGAAAAATCAGTCACACTTCCTTGATGCGACCCATGCTATGACCTCACTCTATCTGGAGAACAGCCAGGACTTAAATGCTGTCAGGGAAGTGAAAATAAATGGGTGGGGGGAGGCTGTTGTAACTCAAGAAGAAGATTGTTCCATAGGGCCAGATGTAAAAAGAAGACACACCTCTGAGGACCCCCCAAGTGGCAATGTTTAAAATAAGGGTTTTGTATACATATGATAAGATTATGCAAGCATTTAACTAGGAATCATTTTATAGCAATAGCAATAGCAGTTAGACTTATATACCACTTCATAGGGCTTTCAGCCCTCTCTAAGCGGTTTACAGAGTCAGCATATCGCCCCCACAGTGTGGGTCCTCATTTCACCCACCTCGGAAGGATGGAAGGCTGAGTCAACCTTGAGCCGGTGAGATTAGAACCGCTGAACTGCAGATAACAGTCAGCTGAAGTGGCCTGCAGTACTGCACCCTAACCACTGTGCCACCTCCGCTCTCGTTATAAATACTGTTGAAGGTAAGTGCAATTATGTAATGGACACTTGTTGGAGATTTTGAAACAAACTGCAGAGATATTTTTTGATGTATTATATTCTGGATTCTATGCTGAGCAGGGTATTGGATTAGATGATTTACCAAATTCATTCCAGCTTTGTAACTTTCTTTATGTAAGCTGATTGAGACCCATTTCCAATATGTTGACATAGAATTGTGATTTACTGAAAGCAATGTACAGGTAGTCCTCGATTTACAACCACAAATGAGTCCAAAATTTATGTTGTTAAGTGAGACTTTTATGTGAATTTTGCCCCAATTTATGACATTTCTTGCTTTAGTGAATCACTGCAGTTGATAAGTTAAGTGAACCTGGCTTCCACATTGACTGCTTGCTTATCAGAAGGTTGCAAAAGGTGATCACATGATCTTGGGACACAGAAACAGTCATAAATATGAACCAGTTGCCAAACATCTGAATTTCTGAATCTGAATCACGGGGATGCGGGAAAGGTCGCAACTGTGAAAAATAGTCATAAATCATTTTTTTCAGTGCTCTTATAATTTTGAACAGTCACTAAATAGCAATAGCAATAGCAGATTTTTATATACCGCTTCATAGGGCTTTCAGCCCTCTCTAAGCGGTTTACAGAGTCAGCATATTGCCCCCAACAACAATCCAGGTCCTCATGAACTGTTGTAAATCAAGGACTGTACTGGAATCTAGATAAAAATATCTACTTTTGTAACCAAAAAAATTCAAGAATGAAGCATCAAAAAATTGATCCACGTTTTCCTGATTACAGGTGAATTTCTATGGAGCATCTTTCCTAAATGATTGTACTATCAAATCAAACTAATAAGAAATATAAGCTGGGATATACAATGCAGTATATTCTTTAATAAACATTAGTAAAACATTAATTGAAAACACTAATAATAGCTTTATATTCAGAAAGTTTGTTAGTATGTGAATGCTCCCAAAACAGAGGATACAAAGTGACTGCACTTTGAATTTGAGATCCAAAAGAAACATGCCAACATTTTCACATTATATGAAACACTGATGGAAAAAAGTACTTTGCACAACACTATTTTAATACATATATTTTATGGTACCATTTTTAAAGAGTATTCTTTCTGTTTATTCCAATATTACTTGCATTTTTGCAAAGGCTATTTGCTTTTATAATACCAAGGTTGTTTTTCATTAGTAGTAGAATAAATAGATACTTGTTTTATTTCTACTTAATGACTGTCAATGGATTTAGCTGCTGTACTCACAAATTAATCAATTGCCTCCAAGACCTAACCATGTCATGTACTAAGTATATCTATTAACAGAAGGAGAATTCTAATATTTAATTCAACGAAGTAAACATTAAATATCAATTTTAATAAAAGATTCCATTTTATTTTATTTCAATAATAATAGAATCATAATAAAAACATGATGGACAATGTTTTTAACATTTCATTCAAATATTGCCATTCATTTGTCCACTGAAGTACTTGATAAAACCTCAAAAGTATATTTAGATTGCTTAAATATTTATATGCCATTATATATTTTAAGTAACTGCTAAAACATCTTATGAAATTGAATTGCAGTAAAATGTTTTTAATTAAACAGTATAAAATTGTGTATAAATATTTTAACTCAAATATGTATAAATATCAGAGTTAAAATACTTGAGTTAATATGAATTATGCTTGATGACTGTGGAAGAGATGCACGAAAGTCTTTTGTAACCAATTGATACACTTTCTACAGTATGTAAAGAAGGAAGAGTTTATGTATTGTGTTTTTTTGAAAATTAAAAATTAAAAAAATAATAAAAATGTGTATAAATAGAAGAACAAAAGAAGCTAAACAAATTTCTTCAATAATAGAATTTATTCAGTCTGTGAAATGCACTTTACATGAAGTCATACAGAACAGAACCTCCACATTAAAACCAGAGTTACCAGATCCAGACTGCCAAAGATCTGGATCTTTGCATTGCAAGTCTAGTATCATTTCCTTAACTGGCGAGCAAAATCTTGAAAACCATAGAAAAAAGATTCTAAAAGCCAAAATGAGTTTCACAACAATGAAATTATATGCTCTCAATAAGAAGTCACAGCCTGGTAGAGCTTTCTGAATTATCTACAGTTTCCAAACGTTATTTAAAGCCAGCAGAAGAAATAAATTGGAATTATCTATGTGAGCAGTTCATGGGTGATGAGAGTATGATTTGCATTTTTTAATAAGAGTCACAGGTGGCTCACTAGCTAAAGTCTTATAAAATCTGATTTCATAAGAAAAAAGATAAAAACAACCAAACACTCTAATCTAATTTGATAACTATTCTCAGACTGGTTTTATTAGCAACAAAAGCATCTCCAGCTAAAGGAAATATCCATCCCATGCTGGTTCAGTCTTTCAAATGTTACTTTGAAAGTTAATGCAAAGAGATTTAGTTGGAAGTCACTGATATGGTACTGTAGTCCTATTCAGGAGATCCATTCTTAGGTAGAATTCAACACAGGAGGACAAATTGTATGTTTTCCTTTTAAATTGTACTGATGACATCAATAAAGAGCCAATTGCCATGGGTACAGCATGACTGTACATAATAAGATGCCTTTGTGTACAGAGAGAGGCTAGCATGCCAGTTCAAGTGGAAATGTTTGCATGCAACATTTGTGCAATATTGTGCTGCATTTATAGACGATCAGATTTTAATAACCTCACCTTGTGATTTTTTTTCAACACAGTGACTCAGTAGGTTATCTCCCAAACCTAGAAGTGGTAGTACTGTATTTTAGATGCCCAAACTACATTTTCTAGCATTTTTATAAAGATGTTAAGCACACAAGATACCAAATCAGAACACTGTGGAACATACTTCTAGCAATAAATATTAGACTCTCCTATCCAGATATGACCTAATTTCATATTAGTAATGCCTCTTATCCTCAGCCAGAATTCCATGGTTTGTGGTCCTGAAAACCAAAAGAGGTCCATTTGAATTCATATCTTCACACAATACCTGGTATTAGTCACCTGCCAAGGTGTCTAAGACACTGTCCATCACAGGTCCAAAACAGAAACTAGACTGAGCTTATTTCAGCAGCTTGGTCTTTTAAAATTCATTTTAATAAACACATTCTTCCCAGCATATCTGTGAAATACAGAGCTTGCATCATACCTGAATTAATATTAATCCATAACCTTATCAAATATGCATACTGCAAAATAACTGCAACCCCCCCCTTACTAATGAGTAGCTGACTTATTAAGGATTAAAATATTTACATTTGTTAACTGAGTTTTTATTTCATTATTTAAAATATGAATGTTCCACTTGGAATAATTATGTAAACATGCCTATACCCTTTTAAGCCCCATTTTCAAATATGTGAACAGACTTAATAATTGAACTCCATTGGCTCAAGCTATTTGGCACTGAAATTTGTGAAACAATAGAAGAGAGGGGAACAGCTTGTGTTATGGGCATGTATGGAGTCACATTTGAAAGTGGAGGAGCAGGGTTAGATTCTGACCTTGCAACCTAAGATCCTTGTAATGCTCACATATCTGCAGATGGGGTTCAGAAGAAGCAGGATGTATAGAGGATAAGCCAAATCCTCATATAATGGGCCACTTGAGCAGGCTGAGTCACTTGAGCAGGAGAAAGGTCTAGAGACCTCACATCTTAAGATATATCAAAGGAGCAGAACAGAAACGTTGGGTGAGATTCCTCAGAAAGGCATTCCTGAATCAGAACTGTTGAAGTAGGGCCTGAGAATCAGACTTCTGTTGGGAAACAGCTTTCCAGTTTTGGCTCAGGCTTTCTGAATGCACTGTGTTCCTTCTATGATTAACTTCTGGGCTGGTAGGAGATTACACTCTGCTCAGATTCCTAAATCTTAGATGTGTTTGCACATGATCTCACCTATTGAAATAAGCATGTTTATTTTTCCTGAGCGCCTGCAACCCTGGCACTTCAGTGAATTGTATAATCCATATAAATGCCTCTTATCTAAGTCTGACTTCCTGCACTGGTAATTGCTAGAACAGGACAGCTTGATGGTTTTAAACTTAGAAAGAGTAAATTAATAATACAAAGAACAGTGGTACATTTTCTGCTTATGAAAGTTTAAACATGTTTTTAACTAACATAGATTAAAATGTTATCAGAAAGCTATGCTATTATAGTTCTTATTCTTGTATAAGCACATATTGGCTGGGCAACAGCTCGTATTGTCAATAGGTGTATGAAATTAAAAGTATTATATTTTTGTTTGTTTTTCATCCAGTTGGCTACATACATTTATCCATTTTAGTCTTAATGGATCATATGACATTGAAGAGATTTTTCTCTTTATCATAAGTGTTCAGGTGATAGACGAGCATCAGTGAATGCAAGGGCTTCTTCATTCCCTTCAGTTAATTGGATACCGAGGTCATGTTGCAAAGTGCCCCTTCCTTTTATATGGGTGGGGAAGCCTACTTACAAGATTGTGCAAAAAGATTGAAAAAGAATGGAGAGCATTTGCATTTACTTAAATCTGAATCCTTTGTTCCACATTTCCTTAAACTTTGCAAGATAAAGTTTCAAGATCCCTACCAATGCACATTTTTAACAAGGCAGTTAAGAAACATACTAAACAACTAACCAATTATCCAAAAGAGAATAGAAGAAAGACAAATCAGGACAGAATGGCAGGACAGGTTCCTTCATATAATTAGTGAATCAACTGAGGTAGAAAAGTGGGTAATGGCTGACTAAGACTGGGTACAATTGCAGCAAAGTTCCATTATTTACTTTGAACATCCTAAAGCAGTGGTCCCCAACCCCCGGTCCGCGGACCGGTGCCGGGCCATGGAGTACCTGGCACCGGGCCGCGCAGCGGCCGGGGGCCATGCAACGGCCGACTCTTCACTCATGCAGCGCCGTTGCCGGAGGGGGGGAGCTGCGCGGAAGCACAGGAGCAAGTGAGGCGAGGAGGAAGAATCCCCCGCTACTAAACCACCTCCGCCCCCTCCCCGAGTCAGCCGTCCCCTCAGTGAACGCCTCCGCCTCTTTCTCCTTTCTCGCCTCAGTCGGCTCGCCTGGAAGCGAGGCGAGGAGGGGGCGGACCATGCGCTGGAAGCGGAGCCCTTGGAGGCCCTGGCGGCTTCCCTGGCGGTCGTTGCTGGCCGCTCTCTTCTTTTTCTCGCTGTCCTCCTCGGCTCAGTCGTCTCCGAGTTGCCCAGGGAGGGGCGGCACGCCCGGGACGGAGACGGTGCTTCCCCGCCCGGCCTTGGCTTGTGAGAAGGAACGGCGGGAGAGGTAGAGAGACTCTTACCCAGCCAGATCAGTATCAAACATTTCCCTGACCTCAGCAGAAGCGAGGTTTTTTCTTCTCCTTTCTCTCCTTAATACTGTATTCTTTTTACATTGCTATCCTCTGGCTTATTTAATTTTGCCCTTGCTCTTTTTATCTTTAACCTTGATTAATTCAGCTGTTTATTCCTTAAAATCTACATACAAAATGGAAGGTGGGATATGATTCAGGTGTTGAATTGGGAAGGTGGATTTAAAACAACGCCCCCCCACCCCTGCGCGCGCTCAGCGGGCCATGGTAAAATTATCAAAGGCTGACTGGTCCGCGGCGATAAAAAGGTTGGGGACCACTGTCCTAAAGCAGTGGTCCCCAACCCCCGGTCCGCGGACCGGTGCCGGGCCATGGAGTACCTGGCACCGGGCCGCGCAGCGGCCGGGGGCCATGCAACGGCCGACTCTTCACTCATGCAGCGCCGTTGCCGGAGGGGGGGAGCTGCGCGGAAGCACAGGAGCAAGTGAGGCGAGGAGGAAGAATCCCCCGCTACTAAACCACCTCCGCCCCCTCCCCGAGTCAGCCGTCCCCTCAGTGAACGCCTCCGCCTCTTTCTCCTTTCTCGCCTCAGTCGGCTCGCCTGGAAGCGAGGCGAGGAGGGGGCGGACCATGCGCTGGAAGCGGAGCCCTTGGAGGCCCTGGCGGCTTCCCTGGCGGTCGTTGCTGGCCGCTCTCTTCTTTTTCTCGCTGTCCTCCTCGGCTCAGTCGTCTCCGAGTTGCCCAGGGAGGGGCGGCACGCCCGGGACGGAGACGGTGCTTCCCCGCCCGGCCTTGGCTTGTGAGAAGGAACGGCGGGAGAGGTAGAGAGACTCTTACCCAGCCAGATCAGTATCAAACATTTCCCTGACCTCAGCAGAAGCGAGGTTTTTTCTTCTCCTTTCTCTCCTTAATACTGTATTCTTTTTACATTGCTATCCTCTGGCTTATTTAATTTTGCCCTTGCTCTTTTTATCTTTAACCTTGATTAATTCAGCTGTTTATTCCTTAAAATCTACATACAAAATGGAAGGTGGGATATGATTCAGGTGTTGAATTGGGAAGGTGGATTTAAAACAACGCCCCCCCACCCCTGCGCGCGCTCAGCGGGCCATGGTAAAATTATCAAAGGCTGACTGGTCCGCGGCGATAAAAAGGTTGGGGACCACTGTCCTAAAGGATTCCTCATCTTTGGCAGTTGGATAATTATCCTTTTTTGCTAGCCAATGTGTGTAGTCTCTGCAACATAAACACAAAGATAACATGAAATAGTGTTGTCACAACAACAACATTTGAGATTGAGATTGAGATTTGTTTTATTTATATGCCGCCCTATTCCCAGGGGGACTCAGGGCAGCGAACAACTCAAGGGGGAAAGGGAACACAAAAGTACACTACAAGCATTTAAAATAGCCAACAGCCACACAGCTACACAGGTCAAGAGGGGAAGGGAACTCATCAACCCCAGGCCTGCCAACACAGCCAGGTTTTAACGGCTTTTCGGAAGGCCTGGAGAGAGGTGAGGGTCCGAATCTCTGCGGGGAGTTCGTTCCAAAGGGCCAGAGCTGCCACAGAGAAGGCCCTCCCCCGGGTAGTAGCCAGATGGCATTGGCTGGTAGACGGAACCCAGAGGAAGCCAACCCTGTGTGATCTAATGGGTCTTTGGGAGGTAATTGGCAGCAGGCGGTCTCTCAAGTACCCAGGTCCAATACCATGAAGGGCTTTATGTGACGACTAGCACCTTGAAGCGTATCCGGAGACCGATCGATAACCAGTGCAGCTCGCGGAGGATAGGTGTAACTTCCCATCCCAGCTTGCATGAATCCCAGGGTTGTATTTTTGTTCTTTTTGTTCTATATTTTCTTTGTTCTCCTGTTTTATTTTTCCATATATTTTACCTAATTCCATGTTGTCATATTTCTCTCTCCAAGGAATAAACCCATGACTCTTACCCAGTTCTAGGGAAATGTCACTATAACCACTTTTAGGCACTTTTACATGCAGGCAATGATCCTGTCATGTGTGTTCTCAGTGGCACTGCCAAATTTGATGAATGAATTCGATGTCTTGGGTGTCCATATGGCCATCTGGATATGATCCATGACAGATGTGTGCCTTTCCTTTTTAACAGAAAGCTAGAGCAAACAACACCCTTTTCTTTTCCCCCCAAAAATAGATGGCAATTTCACAGCTTTTGTCCCTCCCCCACTCCTATTTTTCAGAAAATATTTTCTCAAAATTGGTGTACCATCAATTATGGAGGAAAACTCCTGACCGTACAGTACATTTCTGGGATCAAGTGGGACTGGATTTGTGTTGAAATGGGCTTACTTCCTGAAATTTTGCTCTAGAATGAAATGCATCTATGCTATAAAAACTTTTTAAGTTTGCAATTCCAGGGAGAAGAAAGTGATGGATAGAGTACAAATATGGTGTATGAAGAGCAGAAGAGCCAATAATTGTTTTTGGGAGTTGATGCTAAGACAAATTGATGTAAACATTTAACAATATAATATGATGTTGGTTATGTAATAGTATACATATGGTTATTTGTTATGAAAATGAAAAAATAAAAAACTATATATATAAAGTCACAACCCCTGGTATGCCCAAATATGGGAGGAAGATCACTACTTCTGTTCTCTGTCCTTCGGCTCGTCACAAGAGACCATACAGACAGAAACCCAATATTTTTTACTGTTGCCTTTTTGTTACATTTGTTATATTTGTGCTGATAAATAAATAAAGGGAGACTAGTATAGATCTATTTCAAGCTATTTAGCTCTCATCAGTTAGCCATACCCTTGCTGGGAATCGAATCTGTGCTGTATTGCCTCTTAGGCAGATGTGTTAACCACTGAGCTACAGAGCTCGACTTCTTATCAGCGAAGCCAGGGTGAAAGGTATATATTTAAAGTCACAACCCCTAGTATGCCCAAATATGGGAGGAAGATCACTACTTCCATTCTCTGTCCTTCGGCTCGTCACAAGAGGTGTGTGTGTGTGTGTGTGTGTGTGTGTGTGTGTGTGTGTGTGTGTGTATAAAAGTTTGCAATTCCATGAAGAACCAAATTGCATTAGTGCCACTCATTAGATTTCACTTGGACATCAGAAAGATAAGAAATATAGGAATAGAAAACCTCTTTAAAGACATGACCAGGCAGCCAATTATTACTTGGAAACTCTGAATGATGCTTACACCAACATGATGCAATCCAGATACCTCCCCTGTTGGCCAAAGATTTATGGGAGTTGAAGACCACCCATTTGCAGAAGACCAGATTGGGGATCATTATATATTCATATTATTGTAAATTTAAATGTAATTTGTGAGATGTTCTAATTTGATATATACAAAAAAGTGACACTGAAGCTGTAATAAGGGAAGTAATGCTAACCCTGGAATTTTCACAAATCACATTTACTTATATAATTTTAGTTTTACATTTCAGAAACATACCAAAGCAGCATTAGCTGGACAAGGTATAAAAATAATCAGTAAATTAGAATTACTATTTGATTATAAATAAAAAAGCTTAAAATATTGATTTTTAAAATCAATGTTCAAAACAATATTTACTTACCTGGAGAAATAAAATAGTTTAATTTGAACAAATATGCTATAACAGTAGTCTATCTCCTCTGAGAGAGCTCTGGTGTCAGAATAAACAAATAACTTACATTTAAATAGTTTGTGTTGTAATCAGATGAAATAGTTCTTTGTGGAGCTAAAAGTGGTTCCCGATGAAAAGAATTTACTTTGTCATTTTTCTCTCCAAAGTTGACATTCAACTTTCTTGAATGCTGTCTTATCACATGTTTCTCTACAATTATCCTGGCTGTGTTTAATGTTTCCTAAATATATGCTTTTACCTATAAATGAATTTCATGACAGTGTTAATGGTAACAATAATGTTATTACCCATAGGGACAATGCATTAACCATGATTACATAAACACACATTTTTTATTGCTCATTTCCATTGGGTAGTGACCTGCATCTGGAACAAACAACACATTATCCTATTATGGTGTAATTTAACACAAGAAAGCCCTTATGTGTCTGCATTCTAATGGTGTTAAACATCTTCACTTTAGAAAATTACTTCCATTAATTATCATTACCTTTGCTGAGCTCAGCCTAGCAAAGCAACTATCCAAAAGTGTTGTAGTCACCGTAATCATTTCCTGTATATGAAAAAAAAAATGCACATGTGAATGCAATATCTTCATGATGCACACAACATCAATACAAATTAGATGTTACAACAGATGCAGAACTGCCAGTTTTTGTTTGGAATCAAAATCTATATCAGCACAGAAGCAATTTTGACTCACAAAACAGAAATGGAAAGCAAATTTTTTTATTCTATTTTTATTAGTAGTTGGATTTATATTCTACCTTTTCTCCAGGAGTTCAGGACAGCACATACTGAGATCTTTATTTTATCTACAGCATTAGTTCCTGTATGAGATAGGCTCAACCGGGAAATTGTGACTGGCCCAAATTTACCCAATGTATTTCCATAGCAGTGTATATACCCGAACATGGATTTACCCAAACCTAGTTCAACATCTTCTCCATTGTCTGATATTGGTTCTTCCTCTTTTACCTCCTTCTGTGATTTCCTGCAATCTGTGTCAGAGTATTTCCCACCCTTTGGGACAGAAAGATGTTCAGTGACAAGGGAAGCCATGTCTCATTGTACAACCTAATATCTACATTGGATTCTACCCAAGAGTGTCCCGGGGGAGGTTATGGGGGAACAAATAACAAAAGCTGCATTACACTATTACGGTACAAGCTTTGCCCCATTGTATGTGCATCATGTTACACACATATGGAAGAACAAAACTTGAGGCAGAATGGCAGAATGTTCCTATATTTTTTTACTTAATGTTTATCCCACCTTTATTTTTGGACATTGCACTATTATTCAAATCAGCATACATAGCTAATGATCCAGCTTCCTATTTTCCCCACAACAGCAGCCCTTTACTTGTTTTGATGAAAGTGTTAGATCCTGCAGATGTCACTTCTACTCAAAGAACTGTAACCCTATGGCAGGAAAGAAATCGGTAGTTTGGCTGACCAAGATTTTCTGATTAGAAGTATAATTAGACAAATTGAC
The DNA here is from genome assembly GCF_051295495.1 of Thamnophis sirtalis. Lineage (NCBI taxonomy): Eukaryota > Metazoa > Chordata > Lepidosauria > Squamata > Natricidae > Thamnophis > Thamnophis sirtalis. Next base: position 125,889,871 of record NW_028261381.1, read on the forward strand.
AAACTTTACAATTATTACAATTAATGTTATTTCTGTGAGTCAACTGGCACCAAGTAGTTTTCTGGAGGTCAGCTAATGCCAAGTAATCAACTGAAATGGAAGTCTGTAGAGATTCTCAGTCATCCAGGTCATGGTTTTCCCAAAGAATTTTTCAGGAGGCAACTGGACTTTCTTGTTTTTCTTTTTGAAGACATTTCGTGCAAATCTCCAGCTGTCTGCAAGGAATATAAATCCTTCTATTCTCCACTATCCTGTCAGAGCTGAAGACGCTTCTTGGATGAGAAGCGAAATGTCTTCAAAAAGAAAAAAAACAAGAAAGTCCAGTTGCCTCCTGAAAAAGCACCTTTGGGACAACTGAAACATTTTTGGAACATTTTTGCTTCAAGTAATTGTGATTCCTTTCTTTAAATATCTATCAACATTTAATGACTTTTATATCTATAAACTGGTTAGCTCCTTTAAGCTGGGCTAGCTTCACTACTGGCAGGAAGAAAGGCTAGCCTTGTCTCTTAAGTTCATTAATCATTAGCTGCCCAGACTAGGGTGAGCAATGTTAGCCTTCAAAACTGCTCTCCTGTCCTAAGATATAAATTAGGTAGCAGAAGAGTAAGCTTTACTATACACAGTGTTGGCCCATTTACTGAAGGCATCTGTTATTGCCAGACACCTGGAGGTACCTCATCAGTGAATTGTTTGTTGGAATTGGTGCTTCCAGTGAGGATGTAGTAAGGTCACCTGATAAGATTCTTCTTGCGAAATCCTGCTGTTTATTTCAAGACAAATAAGCTGGTTTGTCTGCACCATAACATAGAACTGCTTCTAGTCTTAAAAATCACCCTTTAAGGATTTTTGCCTACTACAAACTCTGAAAAATATGCACTGAATGAATTTCCTTTCCAGGGATGATTAAAAATTACAATATTTTCTGAGCAAGATGTAAATATTTGTAGATCAAAATATTTTAAAGATTGCCTCTTCTTATAAATCTGCCTGTAGGTCAATATCGGCTTCCAAGATTAGGTTGGTAGGATTATGTGATGGGATCTTATCTGAGGCTGAGCCCTAATTTTACATTTCTCTTCTCAGGAAGATTAAAGTCCTACAATATTGTCCCAAAGGCATTTTTTTCAGGAGGCAACTGGACTTTCTTGTTTTTTCTTTGAAGACATTTCACTTCTCATCCAAGAAGCTTCTTCAGTTCTCACAGGATAGTGGGGAGTGGAAGGATTTATATTCCTTGCAGACAGCTGGTAATCTGCATCCTTTTAGAGGGTCGTTGAAGCACTTGGAGGTTTATCTCTGTCCTCAGGGTCACCTGAGTAGTGCTCCTGGTTCCTACAGCCTGCAATTTTTTTCCTCTGGAAATCCATTCCTACTCCCACACCATTCAAAGAGTGTTTGTCCCAAATTGTATAGCTAAAAATCTGTAGAGATTCTCAGTCATCCAGGTCATGTTTGTCATGACCTAGATGACTGAGAATCTCTACAAGTCCCACAATAGTTAATTTTTTTCCATGGGCTATTCGAAGTTGGCCAGCCGGTCAGCCAGCCATTCCCTTTGCCTTTGAAATGATATAAATATGGTTTAGCTCTTCTTCTTTGTTCCTTACGGTCTGAATGGTTTCATTTTATCTGCAACTTGTTTTAAAATTGGAGGCTCTTTTTGGGCTAAAATCTTATTCATTCAAATGTCTGTATAAATAAAGAGCAAGGTTACTACAGAAAGATCCCTTTGTAACATGAGCAAGTGAAATCAGGCTGCACTTTAAAGAGGACCGCATTCCTCCTTCAGTGATAAAGTGGGCAGAGTGTCCCCGAGATCATTCTTGCACATTGGTAAAGTACCTATTTATTTATGGAATTTGTCCCCTTCCCCCATATTGACCAACATTTAGTGCTCTGATCACAACAATCTGCAACACTCAGCATTTGAACTGCCTTTCCTCAGCTTTTTGGAAAGTAATTTCTTTCAGCAATCTCATGGGTTTACTGTACATAACCTAAATCAAACTCTCTTAGCTTCTAGCCTGATAGTTTTGCAGCCATTTAACTGCTTTCCACACAAACATTATCTCTTGTGAGACATTCTCCATCTTTTTCATAATTTCACTTTCTTTTGCTTTTAATTCACCTTTGCTCCCCTGTTTCCCTGAAAATAAGACCTCCCTGAATATAAAGCCCAATCAGGCTTTTGCGCTAAATTAAGCCCTCCTCCAAAAATAAGCCCTCCCTGAAAATATTGCAACACAACAGCAGCCATGAGGTGACCATGCTTGCCGCATCCTGCACCTCAAAAATAATAAGACCTCTCTGAAAATAAGGCCAAGTGCTTATTTCGGGGGTCAAAAGAAAATAAGATCCTGTCTTATTTGGGGGGGAAACACAGTACCACCACCATTTCCCATGTTCACTTCTCTTTGTCAGTGGGGTGATTTGTAGCCATTTAACTGCAAATCAGCCCACTGATTTAGGTGCACAAGTCTTTTCAGCAAAGACAATTTAGCAAGCAGGCTAACCTAATGCTCCTATTTCAGCAAAATAATTATGTACTTGTTTGTGAAGAATCTAGTGCAGATAAAAACATTCATTTTACAGAAGGTGTTCTACCTAAGCCAACAGAGGTCTAGTACATATCTTTGACCTAAGCCTCTTTTTTTTAACCTTTGGACAAAGTTGTTATCTAAAAAAGGAACATTTCATACTCGCATTAGCATGATCTTTCTAACTTGGAGGGAGGGAGGGAGAGAGAGAGAGACACTTTATAAATAAAAGAGAGAAGAAAAAATAGATAGAAAGGTCAAACATGAGTAAGTTGTTTTTTCTTCAACTTAAGGTAAAGGTTCCCTTTGCACATACGTGCTAGTCATTCCTGATTTTAGGGAGTGGTGCTCATCTCTGTTTCAAAGCCGAAGAACCAGTGCTGTCCGAAGATGTCTCCATCATCATGTGGCCGGCATGATTAAATGTCAAAGGCACATGGAATGCTGTTACCTCCCCACCAAAGGTGGTTCCTATTTTTCTACTTACATTTTTACTACTAGGTTGGCAGAAGGTGGGACAAGTAACAGGAGCTCACTCCGTTATGAGGTGCTATGGATTCGAACTGCCAAACTGCCGACTTTCTGATCGAAAAAGCTCAGCATCTTACACTGGAATTAATTGTAGGGAAGGGACATCTGGCTATGGCTACTACAAAGAAGAGAAGGAATCGTTTAGAGATTGTCTGTCCTAGAGCAACTAGGTGTAGACTGCACAGATCCAGCAAAACACTTAGATGGCAGCCAAGAAAACTCTATCTTGCTGCTGCCAATGAGTGAACGTTTGTATTTTTGCAGCCCGATTTAATCTCCCTGCCCTAATACATATCCATTCTGCACATTCTGTGTGCATGGGAAGGGCTATCCTTAATAAATGCCTAGAATTAGCTTAAATATTATAATAAAATATCAACAATGCATTGCTAGAGTAAGTATCAGCCAGAAGCAAAAACAACAATGGGAATCATTCAGCATGATAGAAATACTAAGCTAGATATGACATGTATGTGTCCTTCCTCTGATTTCTTAAACCAAAAAACAGTTGCATCTCACTTTCATAAATATGGAGAAGCTAATAAGTAAAAAAAAATCTAAGGAGAAAATGGCTGGTGTAGGAACGATTAAGCAGCCCTTGTTATGGCAAAATCGTATCCTTCAAAGTCTGCTTGTAGTTTAAAAATGTCAAAGAAAAAATTTGGTTGCTGCATGATTATGGGCTGGTGGCATAATGTAATCCTCCCACTCTGCATTATTGGGAATTCAAAGATGCAGAGCATGAAATATGGAAGAATCATATCTGCATGATTAGTGGTGTGGGTGTTTGCAGTTATTGACCCAATTAAACCAATAGAACAGAAACTGTCTCAGGCCATATTCTTATTTTGAATTCATGCATTAGGATACTGTATTATTTAACAGGAGAAAACCACAAAGATTTTTTTTTAATATAGTTGCATAAAAAGAAATTTATTTTCATGCAGATAGCAGGCAATTGTACCAGAATAATTTTCCCTACTTTGGTTTTTATTGCAAAGCATGGCTAAATATTTATAATGATATATACTTTCTTTTTTAATAATTTTATTGAAGATTATATTACACAAACAAAACTAATAAAATCTAATGTATCAAATTTTCTCTCTTGAAAAACAGAAAAATCTTTAGAAATAAAAAAAGTTCAGTAAAAAGAAAGAAAAAAGAAGATATATGATGCCTCCTTCTTCATCCCCAGCATGCATAATCAACATTAACAACTTATCAGTATTTCCTAAAATAAAACCAACCACCTCTTCACCCAGCTCTCTCTATGAAGCAATCTTTAAAACCTCATATGTCCATGTTAATCAGCAGAAGTCCATTAAGGGCTATTAGAAATAACAACATGGCTATTACCAACTAAATCTACTAAATTTGAATGAGAATAACAGAATAACAAAGTTGGAAGGGACCTTGGAATCTTTCCTTTTATCTTTATATTTCCCTTTTATTTAGTCATATCCTCCTTTTTCCTCTCTTCAAATAAGCAAACAGTAAAACATTGTTATATAGTCCTAATTACCAAAAATCCTTTAAACAATATCAAATGTAGAAAACAATTTGTGTTAAATAAACTTGTTCAAATAAATAATTTTTTTTGGGGGGGGGAGTGTTTCTCCCAAAAACTTTAGCTTCCTCAAAGTCCTAATTTTCCTTTCTTGTTCTTTGTCTTTTCTCCTAGAATCATTGCAGCTTTATCAAGCCCATTTTGTAATTCTAGTAAAAAAAAAGATATCCATGTCACTGTTCATCTTCTCACTGTCTCTTCTCACAGTACCTTTAAGGTCTTCAACTAGTCCTATCATGGTTGACTCACTATCTCACTATGCAGCCCCACTTGCAACCAGACAACAGCAATGCATTGGAGGCTTGGGAGGGAAATTTGGAATGCAAGTGTGCTGACTGGAAGCCTGAGGAAGACCCAACATCCCAAAGTCACTGGCTGGGAGGCAGACAAACCATTCCCAAAATAAAGCAAGTGCAAATGATTGGTGGACAATGGACCAGAGGTGGATGGGGTAGTTTTCCTATGCTATTTGTGTGCAAAATAATTAGAACTGGGTTTTCTACTTCTGTACCCACATGGAATCTTCAGTAAAGTTATACTCTTGATTAAAAAAATGTTCCAGGAGTTTATTTTGCTTTTTTTGGGACAGTTGAAAATGCAATGTAGAAAAATTATCCACCATGCTATTTTCATTTAACATTTCTATGCCTTTTGTAATTATTAAATCATTGTCCATTTCATTTGTAAATCTATTATTTTCAACTCTTTCTTATAGGCTACCATTTTAAAACCATCTTCAAATCAATTTCAGCTTCTTGTTCCTCTTCAATAGCAACTTCAAATTTTATAGTAGGAGATACTTGTTTCTCCCCAAAATAAGACCTCCCCGGATAATAAGTCCAGTCGGGCTTTTGAGCACAAGCGCTAAAATAAGCCCTCCCTGAAAATATTGCAAAAGAATAGCAGCCATGAGGTGACCATGCTCCCTGCTTCCTACACCTCAAAAATAATAAGACCTCCCTGAAATAAGGCCAAGCACTTATTTTGGGGGTCAAAAGAAAATAAGACCCTGTTGGGGAAACACAGTAATCTTTTACATACATTTTTCACCCATTCATTGCAGATTTCCCTTAAGGTAGCCATTGATACGTTTATTTCCCTTTAGTGCCCTCTATTATCCAAACTTCAAAGTCATTTTATCAGTTGTTTCTAGATATAAACATAGGCATTTCCCATGGGAAAGGATTCTTTTAATTAACTTCAAATTCATTCAAATCCATTTGAATCCTTAATCTGTTTAAAACTTTTTAAAATCCACATTATTCTGCAATCATTTTGTTGCTGTATATTTTTTTTAAAAACTCTTGCAAAACTTTGAACTCGTAATTCTCTTACTTAAAAGAGTGAAGGAAAACTCACCCAGCAAATATGACCAGATGTGAGGTTTTGAAAGTTTTCAATCTTTAACAAGCAGTAAAAATAAATGCAAATTCCAAAGTAATTAAAAAGCTGAGGTTTGGTTGAACCTTGAGTTCATAAAAAGACTATATTAATGACTCTGCACTTGGTAGAATCCCATGACTGCTATCTATCACATGAAATACAACTGTCCAGAGTATATGAATGCTGTCAAGACCTCTTCTTTTTTGAGAGAATTTTTTGCAGTCCAGACCCAGCATCCAATGGCGGTTTTGACCATAACTTGAGTGTTAATTTACTATTCCTTACTGGAAGCTTCTCTTCAAAATGGTATCTACTTTCAATGCAATTTTCACATTTTGAGATGAAGTGGCAAGCAGACTTAATCTTTCTTCCACATTATCATCCTTATCTAGATCAGGATCCTTTGTGCTACAGTTATTTAAGAAATTAACTGTTAAAAAAAGTCAAACCACATCAGATTCAGAACTATGAGCAGAATTATTGTTTTCTGTAGTAATGCTACTCTCTGCTGTTATTGCATAAGGAATTTCACATAAATTATATCTTTATCAATGAGGAGGAATTCTTGGATTTTTTTTTAAACAGAAAATGATGCATATTTCTTAAGGCAGCTTTGAATAGCAGGTAAAGAATGGATACAGAATGTTATTTTGCCAGAAAAGTGGCAGGGTCTACCCTTAGCCCTTTTCATTACAAGCACTATATTTGCCAATATTGCAGAGAGCCTTTACACACACACCCCATCAAAGGGGATGTGCAAATGGAAGGATAAATAGTGAAAATGGTTTGTTTCCTGCTTTACCTAACTAAAAGTTCCATTGAATTAAAAGCTTCTTCTTAACGGAAAGCATTTTTACCTTTTCCATCTATGAAGGCCTTCCCAGGATTTGATTCACTAAGCTTCACCTAGCTGAAGTGAGAAACTGTTAGTCCCTCTACTTTCTGGTGATGAAAATGATGACAATCAGAGAGGAGGAGCCAATGTGGTCATGCAGTCTTGATGTTCTGAGACCACAGCCAATACTTTTGCCGGACCTAAACCGTCCCGAAGAGACAGTGAACAGGAAGATTACGTCTTGCTGATCTCAGGGATATCACAAAATCCCTGAAAGAAGCCAGAGAAGTTCTTTAAGCTGGAGACAAAAATGCAGCTATGGCTGACAAAGTCGAGGCAGCTCCAAAACGGAAGGATATGGAAAGAGAAAGTGTTTACAGCTGGTGAGGAACTTTTACTGTTTTAAAAATAGACTGCTTATAAAAACTTAAAAATTAATTTAAATTGAAGAATAGAAGAATCAAGCGGCGGAATTAAATTTGGAATGGTTTTGGACAGTGGTTATCTTACTTTGTAAATGCTATCTTCATGGATGGAATTCATGCAAGCCTTTTGAAATGGATGGATTAAGTTTTCTTCTTCTACTTTTTCTTTATTGTTCTCTGTAACCTATAGACTAAAGTTTTCTTCTTTCATTGCTGTGGGTATTTTTCTAATTTATTCAAAGATTGGACTCTTTTTTCTAACTTGAAATACAAAAAAGATACAAAAGGAAACTTTTTAACAGTGTTACCGCTGCTTGGAGGCTGGAAGGTTTTGTTGATCGGAGCTTTGTGTATTGAAAACGGAACACTTTTTTTTTCTTCATGGATTGTTTTGACTTGGCACCATAAGGTTTTACTGCTTGGCTACAGAGAGTGATAAAAAGGGAAGCACACAGATGTCCCTTTGAAGTATATTTCCAATCAGAAAAAAGTGGAAACAACGTTCTTTGTGAATCTATGCTTTAATTTTATTAACCTTCCAAGCTAGAGCAGCTGTGTTTGTTAGAATAGCACAACTTCAAAAGAAAATAGAAGTCTCAAATTTGCAAAAGATACCTTCAGAAATACAGAAATCAAATATATATGAAAGAATAGAGAAAAAACTGGAATACTTAGAGCACATAACAATAAAATATGATGAAAAAATTGGGGATGTTTATCAAATGCAAAACAGGGTGATTGAAACTCAAAAAATTGAAATGGAAAATGAATATAAAGAGATTAAACCTACTGATATTTATGGTAATTGGTTTGTTCCTGAAAATGGAAAGAATGGAATACAGAAAGAGGAATTAAATTGAGAGGAAATCTATTCCAGATGGCAAGATACAGAAGAAGAAAAAACTAAAGAATCTATGGACTTAAAGAAAGAAATTCTATTAGCAAAAGCATTGATAACACTGCTGACAATCAAAGATAAGCTGAATAAGGAAACAAAAAAGGGCATCAAGATTATATGAGAGATCTTACAAGCAAAGAGTTGCTAAGAGAAGTCTATACAAAGCTGAACAAGAAGATGATTAGAGGATTGGCACCACAAATGGCAGAAGATATGAGACTGTTTTGTTATTGGAAAGATACAGGTTGATAAATGGAAGAATATAATTTAAAACTAGTTAAACTTAGGTGAAATTTATTGATAATAGATATAGCTTAAATAAATAACTGATGTTACTAATGTATACAATGTGTAGTGTTATGATGAGTATAATTGGATATGAATATTGAATGCTACCCATGTAAGGAAGATCAACAATCCCTTTGGATTATACATAAAGGATAATAATGATGATGATAATAATAATAATAATAATAATAATAATAATAATAATAATAATAATATATTACGAAAATACGTTACAACGTCCTAGGCCCCTGAGTGGGGCCCGACTAGTAACCAATGCCAAATCCGGCGAAACAACTGGCCGCTGTGATACAATTGTACAACAACAACAACAACAACAACAACAATAATAATAATAATAATAATAATAATAATAATAATAATAATAAACGGTCAAGACACCGAAAATCAGATGGTCAAGACACCGAAAATCAGATGGTCAAGATCTTGTGGGATTTCCGTATACAAATGGACAAAATACTGGCGCATAATACACCAGACATCACACTGGTTGAGAAAAATAAGGTCACAATCATAGACATCGCAATACCAGGTGATAACAGGGTCGCCGAGAAGGAACATGAAAAAATAGCAAAATACCAGGACTTAAAAATTGAAATTCAACGACAATGGGACAAACCAGCAGTGGTAATTCCAGTGGTAATCAGCACACTGGGTGCTATTCCAAAAGCACTGGAATCACATTTAAAACAGTTAAAAATTGACAAAATCACCATCAGTCAAATGCAAAAAGCCGCACTGCTTGGATCTGCACGCATATTACGAAAATACGTTACGACGTCCTAGGCCCCTGGGTGGGGCCCGACTAGTAACCAATGCCAAATCCGGCGAAACAACTGGCCGCTGTGATACAATTGTATAATAAACTAAGTTAGATACAATTAAACATAATGGGAGGGCTAAACTAAATTCTAGACATATATTTGGCAAACATCAAGTTCCATCAGAGTCTTTTGCCCTTTCGGTCAACAATGTGAAAATTGTTGGCCTGTAAATTTATATTACCCTCTAATTTTTAGTAGTTTAATGGTATTGTCATATTCTCAAGTATGATTATTTATAACATTTTACTTGGTTCAGTATATGTTCCCCAATGAGATGAAATCATCGTGTGACTTATTATTTATAGATCAGTATTACAGATCAAAACAGATACCAGTCCTGACAATGGATCACAAGTGGTAGATGCTGCTCATGCTTGTAGACTAAATAATGAAACTACAAGTATTTTAAATAAGTAGTAGACTGACATCTCAGTTTGGAACAATCACAGTTCCTCTTTGAGGTAAATTCATATTATTTAATAAATCATTAGCAGTAAACTGATCCAAGGTATTAAGCAAATAAATTATGTTTCTGTTTTGTGTTCATAATTGTTACAGTTCCTAATTTTAGTATAGGTTAGATTACATGTGTACTCAAAAGTTTCATAAATTGTTGTTTCAAAGGTTCTTGTTTGTGTTCTTTATATTTTTCCTGTAAGCATATGGTAAAAAAATAATATGTCTTAAAGACGTATTATGAGAAACTAACGTTAAGCTGTGTGGACTTCAGCTCCCAAAATTGGGAGTCACTGAAATGATTTCTACTCTTTCCTGTCAACTTCCCCTTTAAATTTTTGGGGAAGCTGGCAGGGAAAGTTGCAAATAGTGATCATGTGACTGCGTGGTGCTGCAATTGTACATTCAAGTATTTGCCAAGCATCCAGATTACAATCCTGTGATGGCAGAATTGCAGTGCCAGAACTTTGAGGACTGGTCAAAGGTACCATTCATTCAGTGCCATCAGAATTTTGAATGGTTGCTAAATGAGTGTTGTTATCCAAGGACTATCGTCCTAAGTTCTGGACAAGGAATAATAAATTTAAGTTATAGAATGGCATTTTCTCCTTTAAAGTTAGAGATGTTTTTTTGCCAGAGAAGTTTAAAGTGGAACCAATCCTTCACTGAGTGTGTTCAAATAGAGGCTGAAGAGCCATCAGTCTGGAATCCTTAAATTTGGATTTGGAGAAATTTTTGGACTCTATGGCCCAAACAACACCTTTGAACTGTATGACTTGACTACATATTTCTATAAAATGTTAATTACAATAGTTATTTACTACAATGAAATCTCTATTATTTGTCCCAATGTCTTTATTATCATGTTTTTGTACCTGCTGTAACATTCCATATCTATATAACAGGTACTATGATTATTCTCATAGTGGCTATTACGCTATCCCAGCTTTTTGAAACAAATGAGATTTGCATACATTTAACTTTTTAATTTGAAATTTGGCCATGTTCCCACCTGAATTATAGCAATAGAAACTCATGTTGAGTTCTGAGTTACAATATCATCACGAAAGTAAATATTTTGATTTATAAATATTTATTTATTATGCTAGCATATTCATATTATAACTCTGTACTTGTAGAGAGCAACACATACCATCTGTAATCTTCCATATCTAGACTTTTTATTACCTTCATGAAACTTTAATTAGTTTTTATTGTATGTTTTAAGTGCCTCCATGGTGTCTATTTCATAAGCCACTATCTGGATCAGTGTGTTATCATGCAAATACTGTCTGGCTCTGAACATTTAAACTGTTAAAAGCTTGGACATAATTTCTGCATCCTCTACACTGAAATATATTGTTGAAAATTAGATTACAAATCACAAATCTCTAACAAGTGACAGATGTGACATTCAACAAAACTTTGTTAACAAATGATGGCATATGTGAATTCTTGTATTGAATTTAAAACAAAGATTTGGTCCGAACCAAAACCATAAACTCACATATACAATTCTATAGAGTGCATTATTTTACTTAGTACTTTCTTTCTGAATGTCCATGCCACTGAATTCTTCAAAACTCCCATCAGCTTCCACGTGCCTGTGTCACCTCCACAGACAGAAAACATGTTAAACCAGTGGTCTGACTGCAGGTGCCCTTTGCCTTATTTTGGGCTTATGTAACAAAATGGCAGTGATTTTCACTCCTGTTTTTCAGCAGTTTGACCACCCCAATTTATTCCAATTATTCTTACTCTGATATCAGGGGTGGGTTTCTCCCGGTTCGCACCGGTACGCCAGAACTGGTTCGTGAAATTTAGCGTAATTTAGGAAGGAAGGAAAGAAGGAAGGAAGGAAGGAAGGAAGGAAGGAAGGAAGGAAGGAAGGAAGGAAGGGAGATACACACAGGCAAGGAAGAGATAAACACAAGGAAGGAAGGAAGGAAGGAAGGAAGGAAGGAAGGAAGGAAGGAAGGAAGGAAGGAAGAAAGGAAGGAAGGAAGGAAGGAAGGAAGGAATGGAGGGAGAATGAGAGACAAAAGAAAGAGACAAAGATAGAAAGAGAAAGAAAAAAGATATAAAAAGGAAGTGGGAGAGAGAGAAGAAATAAAGAAAGAAAAAAGAAAGAGGGGGAGAGAGACAAAAGGAAGGAAGGAAAGAAAGAAAGAGTGTGTGAGAGAGAGAAAGAAAGAAAGAAAAAGAAAGAGAACTTATGACCACAATTGAGCCCAAAATTTTGGTTGCTAAGCAAGAGCATTGTTAAGTGAGTTTCACCACATTTTCCAAGTTGGCCATGCTCACCCGGTCACATGCCCACCAAGCCATGCCTACCCACTCACATGACCACTGAGCCACTCCCACAAAACAGGCCACCACCTACAGAATAGGTTCTAAAAATTTTGAAACCCATCACTGTCTGATATGCTATAGATCAATTAAAATGATACAATTATATTATACTTTTTAACTAATCATATATGGATATATATAATTTATCAATCATTATACAGCAACAATTAGAATATATTTTTGGGAGCTCACTTGATTTAGATATTTTCACAAAATGTGATGCTGGGTGGTATACAATCAAAGCACATAATAAAAAAAATATGATTTCTAACTCTGCTCTGGAAACCATAACTAAATTCAAAATGCTGCCTTTCAGGGGATCCGTTTTCCCATTGGCAGAAACCCTTGCTTCCCTTAGCCTCCTGATTCCTAGACAAGACATTGTGTTTCTCACCAACAAAGACTTGGATCCTGGAATATCTCTTCTATATGAGTTATTTAGAATTTATTTCCCCCTCCCCCACCCTACAGCAACGCATAATCATGGTTACAACTTATGTAAAAATAATCACCTGCTATCATTTCATCTTTACAATTCACTGAGGTTTTAAAATTAGAAAGAATAATGGCAGCAAAACAGTTGTAGGCCTTCATGGCATCATAATATTTTGACTTACAGTAAAGACTGTAACTTTACCGGTGTCTACCTTGGTTGTTTCACACACACATGAATACAAGCATTTCCTGGCATGTGTTCGCTATTCTTCTCTTCATCTGTGTCCAAATGGTGCTGTTTGGGCTCTTTGAAACCTTCCACACTATTCTAATGTCCCATTACAGTGCAGGCCTTTTCACTAGCTCCCAGTACCTCCCAGTTCAAGGTTGTGGAGGTAGATGAACACCATTTCAAGGAGCTATGGATGTGGTGGTTGGTTAGTCTTCATCAATAATACATGTTTTCTGTTTTGCTGTTAAGCTGTGAATAATTTTATTGGGTGAATTTTGTAATTATCTTGTTTTTCTGTCATATTATTCCTTGGTTAAAGATGTGTTGTTATATTTATTTCTGTATAGTCAGTGATGGGATTCAGCCAGTTTGCCCCTATTCAGGAGAATCGATTATTAACTTTCTAAGCAGTTCAGAGAACTGGTTGTTGGAAGAAATCTCCTTTTGTTTTTTTCCACTTTACAGGGCTAATCCTGTAAGGAAGGCAGGAAGGAAACATTCTGGTGTTGTTTCTAGCCTAATCTTTATTACCCTGCTTACAGAAAGTGCCTCTCCTGTTAACCCTTATTACATTGTAACAACTAAGGAAAGTGCCCATTGACCTGAATGTTATTGAGTTGGCCACGCCTACCCAATCACATGACCACCAAGCCACACCTACCCAGTTGGTCATTAGGGCAGAGAACTGGTTGTTAAATTATTTGAATCCCACCACTACATATAGCTTCTAAGGTTTAATAACATTACAAATATCTGAATGCATGAGTCTCACAATACTTTTTATGAGGGAAAGAAAGGAATTGGGAATCTAAGCATGGGGCAACTCTGATTAAAGAAATACAAGACAACTGTGGACTGCAAAAAGGTTTATAGGGAGCCCTTGACTTACCACCATAATTGGGATTGCTTAAAACTTGAATAGCCCTGACATGATTGACTATTTGTGCTAGATTGTGTTTCTTGGGGATGGGCTGGAGATGGGAAGGGTGTTACCTCTATGTAGAGGGTCAATTCATCCATGACAGTGTAGTTTTTCCATTCTACCCTTCCATCTGAATGTTGGGTATAGCAGGAATCAGAGAATGTGATACAGCATGTGAAAGAGTTAAGAGTGAGGGTGGTTGCATGAATAACCAGGCCTAGATGGCTGGTGGTGGAGCTTGGAGGAGAGGGTAAAAAATTCCAATCTTTTTGGGTGGAGAATGATGGTGAGAATCAAGAATGACAATGTTACACAATGGCTAACATTACCGCCAATCCCTCATTATGGACTGGTCATTTTCCAATCGCTTTTCATCTTCTCCATAGGGAGACAGGTCCTCTATTAGATTGGTTCACCCCAGTGACTAATGAAACCTGAAAGATTACAGAGTCAGCTTAGTGTTTTTCTTTGAGATCTGGGAAGCGGGACTTCTAGTACTTTGAGAGGATTATCTGGAAGGAAGGCTCCATTATAAACAACTTGGCCCCAAGTGATCAATGGAAAGAAGTGAAAAGAATAGAACAACCCAGTGTACTGGCCAAACCTGTGGTTTCTGGCTAATTGTTTCAAGGATCATAGTGTGAAGGCTCTTTCTTCTTTCTTGTACTGAAATATATCTGTACTATCTTCATGCTGCAGTATTTTCTTTAACCTACTGTTCTAAAGCTTAGATATTTAGTGTCACAGGATGTAAAATTGGTGTCAGTTAAGGTTAAAATACAAAATGTGAATGGTGGGAGAAATTAACCACTTTCCCTCATATGGCACCGCTAATAGAAATTCTATGTTACATACACACACACACACACACACACACACACACACACCTTAAAACAAATGGGTTGTCTAACTTGGAGTTACATTCAGTTCCTGAAAGCTCCCCCAGAGTCTACCAATTTAAAAATTTTAATATAAGGGAAGGGAAAATCAAATGCATAAAAATCATATTATAACTGTATTGGATTTAATTTAACATTCTGTTTTTTCATTTGATTATATGTAAAATTAAATTTCAGTTTTGCTCAAAGCTTCCATTATTGGAGTGTGGTATCCAACATGCCATTCAAACTTTATGAAACTCTTGGTCCACACAAAGTGTGTTAAAGATAAATGCTGGTTTGTTACAGCAATGCTGCTTTCCTATATTACACAGAGGTAATTATCGCAAATATTATATGCAATTCTCTCTACAGCATCATTTTATTTACCATTTATCCAACAGCATACTGCAAAATTAAAACTGAAGCAGCTCCTAATTGTAACAATTAAGAGAGAGACAGACATGGCAGGTAAAACTGTGTTCAAGGAAATCACTTTGATCCTGCAAATTAAACCCTAGCTACATTAATAAACCTGTTTCCACATATTAGCATGAGTCAATTGGAGGGAAGTCTATTGGAACCTGATGGGCAAGTTGCTCTCCAACACTGGAGAAGACATTGAAAAAACATATTCCTTACCCCAACCCATCTTTGCTTCCACCCTGCATTAACCCAGAATGGGGCTTCCTATTTTGAGTTTAAGAAAAAGGGAGACTGACAAAGATGAATCTAGGTAAAAATAATTTTATTACCAGGACAATTACAGGGTCCTGGAAACTAAGATTTTGTTTATTTTGTTTATTGCAGTATTGTATACTGCATTTTAATCAAAGCCTATTTCAATCAGAAGCAAATAGTATTTTCTCAGAAAGACATAGCAAAACATATCCAAAGGGCAAGAAAAAGATCTGCTGTCAGGTTCCAAAACAGGCAAGCGAAAACCAGAAACATCCAATGCAGGTGAAAAGAATTTAAAATTAAGCCCTGGTGGATTAGCCTTAGACCAGAGGTGGGTTCCTGTCAGTTCTAACCTCTTCTATAGAAGAGGTTTCACAAATCTACCATGCCGTTTAGAACCGGTTCCAGCTCCTTCCCTCCCCCACCCGTCTGCACCACGCTTGCCCTGTCTGCCGTCACTAATTGGCTGGCTCACCAATCGCCCCGCCCGCCTCTAAGAGTCCTATCTACATCCTCAAAATCTTTAAACTGTCAAGTTTGAACATCCCTGGGTTTTTTTTCTAAAGGGTTTGGGGTGCAAGGGTCTTGTAACTTGACAGCTTTAAGACTTGCACACTTCAATACCAGAGTTCCTGAGTCAACATGACTGGAGGAGGAATTCTGGGAGTTGAGGTCCACAAGTCTTAAAGCTGTCAAGTTTGAACACCTCTGGATTTTTTTTTCTAAATGGTTAGGGATACAAGGGTCTTGTAACTTGACAGCTTTAAGACTTGCGTGCTTCAAATGCCAGAGTTTCTGAGCCAACATTTTAGTTGCTAAGCAACAGCATTGTTAAGTGAGTTTCACCACATTTTACAAGTTGGCCATGCCTACCCAGTCACATGACTGCCAAACCACTCCTACGCGATCACATGGATGGCAAGCCACTCCCACCCAGTCACATGGCCAGCAAGCCACTCCCACAAAGCAGGCCACACCTACAGAAGAGGTTCTAAAAAAATGTGAAACCCACCACTGCCTTAGACCCATATTAGTCTGGCATTGTGTTTTTATAGTGGGAGCCTCTCAAGCAGCTGTCTCCAATCAATCATCCTCTACTATACCCAGAATTTAGAAGCATACTACTTACAACTGTGACATATGATTGACTGTTCAAGTCTAACATTTCTTGATAGATCTGTCCTCTATTAATTGATCCAATCCCATTTTAAAAAACATGCAAGTTAGCAACAGTGACGTGCGGTGCGGTTTATGGTTGGTGAAGCAAGCGGGCAAAAGCCGCCCTATGTCAGACACAGCGGCAGGGCATTTGGACACCCGGCACTGTGTCTGCCATAGACGTGAGATGCGGGGAGTAGGCCGGGCAGGGAGTGAGTGTGTTGGCTGGATGGGGAAGGGGGATCATGGCCACTCAGGTGGCCCCCATCACCATCACCAGCAGCTTGGGTGTCCTGGCTCCGTCCAAGCTGAAGAAAGTGGAGGATTGTTTGTTGGAGGAGGCAGGGGGCGAGGCGGCGAAGTGCGGCAGAAGCAAGAAGCAGCGTCCCTGCCGCTGTGTCAGGGATGCTACTTCTCTCCACCACGCTCCGCCACGCTCCGCCGTCTCACCCCCGCCTCCTCCGACAAACAATCCTCCACTTTCTTCAGCTTGGACGGAGCTGGGACACCCAACCTGCTGGTGGTGGTGATGGGGGCCACCTGAGTGGCCATGATCCTCCCTCCCCAGCCAGCCAGCCTGCCCACCCCCACCTGCCCTTCTCCCTGCCTGGCCGGACGGATGGCACAAGGCCTCATCGCTCTTCTCTTCCTCCTCCACCTCCTCCTCCTCCTCCTCCTCCTCCTCCTCCTCCCCACTCAAGCAGAGGCGGGCTCTGCGAGACAATGGGGTCTCATTCCTCCCCCAGCGCAGCAAGCTCCAGCGGGCTGGATGTGGGTGCGAGGGGCTTGGCCCCGCGGTGCCCCCTCGCTCAGTTGCAGCTGGCGAAGAAAGGGGAGAGGAGGAGGAGGAAAGGGGGACGGGAGCAGGACGGGGTTCCTGGTGGGGGAAGAGGAGAAAGGGAAGGGGGGCACAGCAGGCAAAAGAAAGAAAGCGCCAGCCCGCCAGCAGAGGTGGGTAAAAGACCTGCCTCTGCTGGCGGGCTGTCCCTCTCTTCTCAAACAAGCCTGCCCCTCTCTTTTCAAACTCTCTCTCAAATTGAGGGAGAGTTTGTTTGAGTGAAGTGAAGAAACAAACACACACGCACACACACACAAATTACTTACAATAAAAAATTACTTACAAATTACATTAATTTTGAACTCCTCCCCCTCCCTCTGACCCACATACCTTTTCCAGCTGTTTCACAAACACAGAGGATTTCAACTCTGCTCTTGTCTGCCATGATGAAAATGTAAAAAATGTAAAAAGTAAAAGGCAAGAGCTGCTGAGGTCAGGCTGGGTTAGCTGCTGCCAGAGCCTCCAATGGATGACTCTGCTTAACTGTTTTTAAAAAGCCTCTTAAAAAAGTGCCCTCTACAGGAGGAGGCGAGAGAACCACGTACCTCATCTACATAAGGAATTTTTCGGCTTTTAACCCTTGCTTAACTCTGCTTAAGTGATCATAAAGATAGACTAAATGAGGCACGTGGTTCTCTCGCGTCCTCCTGCAGAGGGCACTTTTTAAAGAGGCTTTTTTAAACAGTTAAGCACTAAGCAGAGTCATCCACTGTGACTCTGGCAGCAACTACCTCAGCCTTTTTCCTTTTACATTTTTTTTCTTTTCATGATGACAGTGGTGAGGCTCTGCCTCCCCTGCCTCCCCTGACTGCACGCCCCTGGTTAGCAGTCATCTCCACATCTTGTAGTAATAAATCCCCTGTTTAATTATGCATTGATTAAATATATTTTTCTTTGTTTAAAATCATTTCCCAGTTTCACTGGCTGATCCCTGGTCCCAATATTTTATGAGTGGGAAAATACTTCTCCCTGTCTATTTCCTCCATGCCATGAACAATTTTATACGTTTCAATCATGTGCTGCTTCACTTGCTTTAAAAAAAAATCAAACTAAAGACCCCTAACTCTTTCAGCCTGTTCTTGTAAGAAAGATATTCAATCCCACTGATTCAATCCTGCTGATTATTTTGGTTGCCCTCTTTCCAGCAATACATCCTTTTTCAAAAATGGCAACTACAATATATACAATATTATAGATTTGGACATACTATACATTGGTGTAAGGGGTTTATTATGTTGGCAATTATATTTTCAGACTGTTTCCTAATGACCCAAAGCAAGGGTGTCAAACTCAGGTTGTCACAGCAGCGTTACATGACATATTGGGACTTTTTTTTCGCTCTGCTAAACCAGGCGTGGGCATGGCCAGACGTGACACATCCAGCCCGCAGGCTGGGAGTTTGACAGCCCTGATCCAAAGCATGAAATTTGTCTCTTCACCACTGCGGCATATTGAGTTGACTTCCTAGTTGAGCTCTTTAATTGACTCCAAGATCATTTTCTGGTTCATTACAGACAGCTCAGGTCTGTCATTGTGTATATCAGTTAGAGTGTTGTCCTGATCAATCAGTAAATAACCAATGACATACATTTCCTAACATAATGGTAGTGGAACAGGAATTTGCCAAAGAAAATCAAGTGATTACTCCAATCACATGCTCTATAAAAAGGAGAGGGAGTGCCATCACTTGTGAAGGGGCTGTGGCAACCTACAAAAGAAGGATCAAGTGTTTTATAATATCCCAACTTAGGATAAGCATTTTAAACTGTATCTTGAGGATAAGCTTAAGATGGAACTGGGGTATTCCTAGTAATGCTGGTGATGTTGCAAATCATTTTAATAAAGAAATTATTTTAGTCAAGGCAAATATTTTGTGCTTGGTATGGTAGCAAAGTACTCAAATGAACAAGCCAGCCTAGCACAATTGCTATATAACTTGAGAAAGAGAATCTCAATGTGTAAATATTTCAAAATAAATTTTCAGATTTTATATTTATCATGAAAGAATTAATGTACAATTCCATTACTTAACCTCCCCCCCCACATTGTTTAAAATGCATTTCTGAATTTGCTTGATAGGGAGTGAAAATATTTAAAACTTTTTTGAATGTTGATTTAATATTATTTGCATTTTAGATCCCTGTGAAAAAAAACTCTTACAAGTATCTTGCAGTGTTTGCAAACTACATTTATATTCGTAGCAGCAAAATCCTCCAATTTATAATTATAACAATTGAAAAATCTCCCCACAAAACACCAAAATGTTTTTATTTTGCTAAGTAATATAGCTTTTCTGCAGTTTCCACAAAGCATTAGCTATTCATGTTTCTTCAGTGTTACTCCCTTATTTCAATAATCCTAATGTTTGATCGCTAAGGATCCAAAAATATAAAAATAACATTTTGATAATAATACTTCCATTTTCCAGTGCATTTCGGTATTCAGGGCATATATATTATTGCCAAAAACTATGATAGTAGATGAGCCAAAATGTTAGGAAGTCCCAGCCCACATTCAACCATTATATTTGCACCAATTTTCAGACTTGGTGAAAGAGATCAACATTGTAGCCAATGTAAGTAATAAGCAATTCAGAGCAAATCTGGGCTGAAAATCGAATAAATCAATATATTTAACTACATTTCTCCATAGGCAAAATGTCTCTGCTTGTTACGCTTAGTGTGCAAAAAGAAACTTGCTTGTTTAGTCTGATCATCATTAATTTGTTGCAATGATTGCCAAGGCCATACTTGTGGCAAATAAACCATTTGTGCTCTTCATTGTGCAAGCTTGTTACATTCACTTTTCCTTACCAGTTTGACAGTATACATGGACTTGATGAGGGCTAATAAACTGAATCTTGATTTAGGTGAGAGAGAAAAACTGTTGGCAGAACATTTCTTGATCTGGATGAGGAACTTTAAACCTCTTCTGTGTATGCTTTGGAGCGCTCCCTTTCATAAGAAACACAGGTGACTACTATGACTCACATCTTTTATCAACAGGGACATTGCTAAAGACAGACAACTTCATTACTGTAATTTACAAGTTAGTAATCCACCATCTGGATTACTGCAAATGTGTTGTATACCAGGCTGCCTTTGATAATCGTCCAAAAGCTACAGCTGGTAGAAAATATGGAGTGGGAATTTTAACTGGGACTCAGAAATATGTGCACATTTGATCGATTCTGT
The DNA here is from genome assembly GCF_051295495.1 of Thamnophis sirtalis. Taxonomy (NCBI): domain Eukaryota; kingdom Metazoa; phylum Chordata; class Lepidosauria; order Squamata; family Natricidae; genus Thamnophis; species Thamnophis sirtalis. The sequence continues at coordinate 125,910,329 of NW_028261381.1, forward strand.
TTCACTAGTGCTGTTCACATTTAATTTTTGAGTCCAGTTTAAAAAAAAACTAGTTTTGACCTATAATGCTCTCTACAGCTTGGAACATAAGTATCTGATTAAGTCCTGACTTTTCTACCATCATTCATTTCTGTGATGGCCACAGAAAGTCCCCTTTCAATGTAGAATACTGCCGTCTAGAAATATGTGTGACATCAACAGTATTTTCCTTCATTCATCCAGTTGACATTTTTCTCAAGCTTAAAATCTTCCTTCAATTTATTGTTGAGATCAGAAATCCTTATGATATGCTGGTGCTTCTAATCTTGTTTTCTTGTACAGTTTCAAGTTTATGTAACATTGTGCATTTTAATCAACTATGTACTTATATCAACTTTGTTTTAACTCTGTATTGTATTAGATGTTTATATTATATTTTTATCTCAAGTGTTCAGTACTTAGTTGTTTTGTTTTACAGATACCTTGAAACTACTATTTTTGCAGATAGTAATAAACAAGCACATAGCTAAAGCATTGCATATGAAATAGACCAAACTCATCTTTTACTATACTACAGAATGTTCAGATTAATCTGTAAAAATGCCATTCAAGTTGGGAGGGGGAAAATGAAGTCAGTAGTATCTAGCAGTCCCACACCCCCAAACTCATGAGATAAGAGCCGAGGTGGCGCAGTGGTTAAATGCAGCACTGCAGGCTATTTCAGCTGACTGCAGTTCTGCAGTTCGGCTGTTCAAATCTCACCGGCTCAGGGTTGACTCAGCCTTCCATCCTTCTGAGGTGGGTAAAATGAGGACCCGGATTGTTGTTGGGGGCAATATGCTGACTCCTTAAACCGCTTAGAGAGGGCTGAAAGCCCTATGAAGCGGTATATAAGTCTAACTGCTATAGTTGCAAGATGCTACTATCAATCAAACAGAATTTGCCAGAGTAGAAAAACCATAGTATAGGCACAAATACTATTACAATGGAGCCCTTTTCATGCATTCTTGAAGGTTCAAACTGGAGAGTCCGGATTATTTGAGCCAGTCTCCTTCTCTTTGCCCTTTCTTCAGAGGTCTTTGGTAGAGTTATACACTTGACAACTTGGCCACAAATAAAACTCCCTGAACAATTGGGGATTCCGCTATATGGAAATCCCTGATTCAAGTTTGGGACCTGTATGGCTATGAACAAGGGAGATGGAACCAAAGGATCCAACTACATCTCAAAACGGAGGTTTCATGTATTCAAGAAAGTGCATGGAGAAGGCCCACATTATGTATAATATTTTGGGATAGTTGTAAAATGTAATTACTTCTTATTAGTGAGAGTGATATGTTAACTCTCAATAGGTGCAAATATAACCAGTAGTTTCAATCCTCAGTGGTGAAGAACATAAACCAGATGTGTTTGTCAATCACAAAAAATCATCCACAGAGAATATCAACATGTGCAAAAAGTAACTTTTGAACTTATATAACTCTATACTTTTCTATTGTCAAATCTTCACTTCCGCCATTTATTTAGTTCCTCCTTTCTCAAGGAACTTCAATGGTTTATGGTGTTTTTAAAAAAAAAAAAACCCACAGTCCACTTTCTTTCCTTCCTTCAAACAGAGGTTTGGTCTGAGTAGAATATGATTCAGATCTTAAAATAATCTGCCAGATCCTATATTCCCCAAAATGTGACACTTGTGATGGGATGTCAGTTTTGGAGACAAACCTTTCAGCTGAGATAATGTATCATTGTTCTGAATTGTGCTTTCTTTTGGCTGTTTCCTAGCAAGTTTCATAATTCGTAAGTTTTTGTTCTCCTCCCCATTGAGTTTTTGAAACATAAGGTTTAGGCAAAGGAAATGGCAGAAGAATGATCTTTTGTGTTCTTTCCCGAAGGGAAAAGAAAAGCCATAGAAACTAATGTGAGGGGAAAAATGACTTCACTTATTCCTGCAGAGCAATGTATTAAAGACTGCATATCTTGCACTCCCTGGAATTAATCTTTAAAGTTGAATAAACTGTTTGAAAGCTGATGTTTTAAACTTCTTTTTTTGTTAGGTTTTATGCATTAGTAGCATAACTAAATAAAGAAAATATGTAACATTTATGTATGTTTAGTTTATGCTGTGCCACACAAATTTATTTGGAAGCAAGTTCCAATAGCAAATCAACAATAATGAGCGTGTCTAGAATTGAATAATCTTCATTAGTGAAATTGAGTGCTATACTAGCAAATTTCCATGTCTTCCATCCCCTTATCTTCTAACTGCTCTTAAAATCTGCTACAAAGATATAGGATATCTGGATCCTAAACATGCCTACAAAAAAGAGATATTTTTGCTCCCTCCCATTCTATCACCATGGAAGCACACATTTATGTGCTTCCATGTCATAAGTAGGACTATGGGTGACATTTAAAAAATGAAGGACTGGTGTGTCATGATCGCACTGAGCTGCCACAAAGAAGAGGGAGATGAGCTATTTTCTAAAGCATCAGAAGGCAAGACAAGAAACAATGGATGAAAACTAATTAAGGAGAGAAACGTCCTAGAACTAAGGATAAATTTCCTAACATTGAGAACAATTAACCAGTAGAATTGCTTGCTTTCAGAAGCTGTGGGCGCTCCATAACTGGAGACTTTCAAGAAGAGACTGGACAGTCACTGGTCTGGAATGCTATAGGACAGTGATGGTGAATCTTTTCAGCATCGAGTGCCGAAAAGGGAGTGTGCACGCTCGTTGGGGCAGCAACTCGGAAGAGGAGCTGGCCAGTGCATATGCTCACATCAGAAAATGGAAGACCAGCTCTTCCAGTTTCCAGCACTGCCGCACGCATGAAGGCCAGCTGATCATCGCACATGCATGCATGCCAGAAACCCGGAAGATGAACCGGCGACACCACACATGCCAAGCGACATGGCTCTGCATGCCACTTCGAGCACGCATGCCATAGGTTCGCCATCATGGGCATAGGATCTCCTGCCTGAGCAGGGGGTTGGGCTAGAAGACCTCCAAGTTCCCATCCAGTTTTATTATTCTGTTATTTGGATTAGAGCCACTAAGAATGGCCTTCTTTCTCCCGTCCTCCACTCTAGCTAACAACATTTAAAAATGCAATAAATACATTTATTCAACATCAGCAAAATCTACAGGCAAAACAAATCCCTTATATTGAGCCAAATACAATACATAATTTTAAAAAAATCACCTGGTAAATTGTAGCCAAAATGTAGATCATTCATCACGGTTTTGTGAAACAAGATGTTTTACAATTTTGATATGGCTACTAGAAGGAACTGTTGTCTTTTGTAATCAGCCATGCTTTCATCTTATAATGCTTTTATTTTCTTTTTCAACAATACCTAACCAGGAAAATAAACTGGAGAAAACCAGGAGTGTCCACCAGGGAGGAGTCAAAAAAGCCAGAATGGTAGCAATGAGGGTGAAATTAAAGTTATGCCTATCACACTCCTGGACCAAACTATCTGGCCCATATCTTCAATGATGTTATCATATCAATGTCATAGCCCTTCAACTGCTAAAAGTGTAGCTCCCAGCCACAATTTTTTTTAAAAAAAAATGTCCTGGAGTCAACCAATAAATCATAAGGATTGCCAGGATTCCAAGTAATGCACCCATAGTAAACAGAATTCTGAGGCAAGTAAATTCCTCAAAGAATATTACCACGGTTGCATATGCCTGTATACAATTTCTGCCACATATAGTAGAACACATTTCTGGAAATGATGATTTAGAACTAGCATCACAGGATACAGAATAACAAAGTTGGAAGGGATCTTGGAGGTCTTCCAGTCCAATCCCCAGCTCAAGCAGGAGATCCTACATCATTTCAGACAACTGGCTGTCCAGTCTCTTCTTAAAAGCCTGAATTTTAATTTTTAATTTTCAGGGTGCAGCCTGAAAATTCTAGGAACTGCAGTACTAACATGTTTGGAAAGCGTGCGATTGGGGAAGGCTGATTTAGATATTTTTCTCAGCACATTTTAAAAATAAACATTATTTTTGCCATTATACTACATAGAGAAGGCAGTAAATGTTGTTCTTTCTTTTTCTTTTTTTCTGGCCACAAATAGGTTCAGGGCCGAGGAAGGATATTCACCCAATATATCTTCTGATTACCCCTGTCTCTGGTACAATTTATTGTTCAGAGTTCGATACAACCAGCTGGATCAATGGGAGAGCTTGTACACTTTATTTCTTTTAACCTTAAAACTTGACATAGAAAGGAAATTGAATGAATTTTATTAACCAAGAAAGTACAAAGCTTTTGGGAGCACATTGAAAATGTTCTGCTGTGCACAGTTCCTCAGAGACAGATCCTTAAGTCTTACAGATGTATAAAAAATAAATGGAAGGAAAGAAGGAAGAAGAGAAAGAAAGGAAGGAAGGAAGGAAGGAAGGAAGGAAGAAAGAAAGAAAGAAAGAAAGAAAGAAAGAAAGAAAGAAAGAAAGAAAGAAAGAAAGAAAGAAAGAAAGAAAGATGCTACATTCAATCACACATAGAATAAACTCTCTTGGGAGCATGATACCTTTTTTGAGTGCTTAATGAAGTCATTACAGAAAATTAAAGGCATCATTCACTTTAGCTGATATTAGTCCTGTGTACAGACCAGAGCAATCAGTTCTGCGTTGCAAGATTATTAGAGACAGATATTAAAGAACTTGCTATAAATCATCCCATACTCTTTTTGGCCACAGGTAGGCCTCAATTTATGACCATTCATTTAGTGACCATTCAAAGTTATAACGGTGTTGAAAAAAGTGTCCTCGCTCTTATGACTGTCATAGCATCCTCAGAGTCATGTAATTGTGATTCAGGTGCTTGGCAACCATCATGCATTTATGACAGATGTAGCATCCCACAGTCATGTAATCAAACATTTGTGACATTCCCAGTTCGCTTCTGACAATCAAAATCAATGGGGAAACTGGCAGGAAGGTCACGTGATCTGTCACCTAATGAACATGGCAAAAAATAAAATAAAATCAGATGCAACCAGGTGATGCTTCAGTTAATGACTGCACCACTTAATATCAAATTTTCTAGTATATGTAATGGTTGCAAATTGAGGACTCAAGTTTGCAACTACTTTTTTCTTTTACATGTTACTCAGTCTTTCTGTAAGCCATGGTGACACAGTGATTAGAGTGCAGTACTGGAGGCTACTTCTGCTGACTGATGGCTGCCTGCAATTTGGCAGTTCAAATCTCACCAGGCTCAAGGTTAACTCAACCTTCCATCCTTCCGAGGTGGGTAAAATGAGGACCCAGATTGTTGGGGGTGATATGCTGACTCTGTAAACCGCTTAGAGAGGGCTGTGAAGCATTGTAAAGTAGTATATAAAGCTAAGTGCTATTGCTATTGCTATCAGTTGTAAAAGACCAGGACCACATGTAAATTTCCAATTACTAATCATGTCCATGCACAACATTCAACCCAATCTTCAATACCTCCTTGGAGTTAGGACAGATAAAGATCAAGAGTAGTTGGATTTTTCCATTTATGACTATGTAGAGCCTCTAGGCTGATTCCTCTTTAAACTCCACCCCAGCTGCCACTTCTTCTCCTATACTTTAACTATTCTCCTAAAAAACATTGACTAGATATATGTTAGTCATATCCATTGCCCCATTCAGCATCCTCAATAATAATGACAGCACTTGTTAGTTTTACAACATTTTGGCCAATTAGTTGCAAGTGCCACAAACCAATTTTATCCCAAATATGCTCATGCTTTTTATTTTTATTGCTACAATATACAAAATGACTTCTTCAGTCGGATGCAGCATATATACATTTCTATATGTACACAATTATATGTATGTATGTATGTATGTATGTATGTATGTGTATATGTATATGTATATGTATATGTATATGTATATGTATATGTATATGTATATGTATATGTATATGTATATGTATATGTATATGTATATGTATATGTATATGTATATGTATATGTATATGTATATGTATATATATCCATATATCCATATATCCATATATCCATATATCCATATATCCATATATCCATATATCCATATATCCATATATCCATATATCCATATATGTATAAATAATATACTTGAACAATAATATGAACAAAAAAAATAAAAGAGGAAAAAAGTCCATAAAACAAAACACACACACACCAGAGGTGGTATTCAGCAGATTTTGATCGGTTCTGTAGAACCAGTAGCGGAGATTTTGAGTAGTTCGGAGAACTGGTAAATACCATCTCTGACGGGCCCCACCCCATCTATTCTCTGCCTCCCGAGTCCCAGCTGGTCAGGAGGGAATGGAGATTTTACAGTATCCTTCCCCTGCCATGCCCACCAAGCCACACCATGCCCCCCAAGCCATGGCCACAGTGGTAAAAAATTTTGAATCCCAACACACACACACAAACACACACATCTTTATATAACCAGATTCTTCTTGCAATACATCAGCTCTTTTGTGATGTTAGTTTTTTTGTTTTTTGGTTGGTTTTTTTTTGCTTAAGACTTTGCCTATGATTTTTAAACTGATATTATGCCCATTTTGTGTTTGTGGTCAAACTTAAATTTCCATTCCCAAACCTTCCACCCATATCTTGCAGTTGATAGATTGTCCAGGCAGAGCAGAGTTGGTGCTGTCAGTGATTTAGCTTTTTTGTAAAGGCTCCCCAAATCTATCCTCCCTCATATTTGCCCTTGACTCCCAAGAGGTCATTGCCAACATTTTGAGAATCACTGGTTTAAGGTGCTGCAGGTATTGTAGTTCCTATGAGTGCCACTAACATCTATTCCCCTTTGAATCTGAAGCACTGAATACCTCAAACACCCTGTATCCAACTATGTGCTATATATTGAAATAGCAATATTTTCTGCAAAGGGAAAAGTGTAAACATAGCTGCAGAGAAAATCCTTTAGGAAGTCATCATCAACCAAACCCAGAAAAATCTTGCATATTCCTGTTGGAAGTCTTCCTCATTGCTAACTTGGGGTTCCCAGTGACTGAAAGGATCATTCACTTATTCTCCTCTCTGTCTTTTGATGTGCGCTCAGTAACATATCAGCTGCTTCCAGCTAGCAAAACAGTACAGTGCAGTCATTCTCTGAGGTCCATTAAGAATCTGCCTGCATTCTTCTGTATTACACTGTCCTTGGGACTTATCCAACTGCTGCCTATATCATAAGACTGCTGTAACTCTCTCAGAAAATGATTTAGCTTCCAGATAACAAGCCATTTTTTAGACACCTCAATGTTCCTGCCATCTTCGTCCTGACAGTCTAGGACCGTCTGTTCAGTTCAGGTTTTCTGCCTTCCAGTTGACCCCATTTTCCCTCACGGTTCCTGCCTTTGCAACTTTATTATCTTCAATTTTTCTACTCCTACTCTACTCTTCTTCTAAAATGCTTATCTTACATAGGATCTTTATTAGAAATAATACTATATGTGAAATCATGTCAATAATACCAACTAATATCCATGCCAATTTTATTGGACAAAGCAGCTATGCGAATACTAACAGCCGGGGGGGGGGGTTTCTGGCTTCTTCTACTGTCGATTCACTCAGGGATGTGCTTTGGGCACGGGCATGCTACGCACGCATGCACAGTAGGTTAAAAAATGCTTCTGTGCAGAAGCAAAAAACAAGATATCACTGCCACCGATAGAACCAGTTTGGGAGCGTGGCCAGCCAAGTTACTACCTACCGGTCTGAACCAGTAGGAATCCACCTCTGCTAACAGCTATATATATTTTACTTCAGGATAGCCAAGATATTTTAAAAAAGTAATTAGGTAACTATCATGGGCAGGAGATTATATTTTGAAGCAGAAGACTTGTTTTGAACATTCTGCATCAGACTCAACATGAGGAAAACATAAAATCTAAAGATTACTTGAATCTTCTAGAAGTTGATGTTATTTCCTCAATAAAGATCCAAATGCATCGTAATTGATGAAAGAAGAGGACAACCAGCATCCTGATGTGTGACTCAACATGCAGATCAAAGTTGAATGCTTTTGTAAAAAAAATCCATTGTTATACCAATTGTGATATCCAAAGCAATATCCAAAGTGAAGGGTTATCTGGAAATATTGAATTTATCAGATCTGAATAGCCTAACAAATAGCAATAGCAATAGCAGTTAGACTTATATACCGCTTCATAGGGCTTTCAGCCCTCTCTAAGCGGTTTACAGAATCAGCATATTGCCCTCACAATCTGGGTCCTCATTTTACCCACCTCGGAAGGATGGAAGGCTGAGTCAACCTTGAGCCAGTGAGATTTGAACCGCCGAACTGCAACTAGCAGTCAGCTGAAGTGGCTCAGGTACTGCACTCTAACCACTGCGCCACCTCGGCTTGCAACTGCCTACATTCTTAGATACTACCTTAATAATTATTAGGTCCTTGGTTAGGACTTAAATTATTATGTTTCCAGAAGTCTTAAAGTGTAAATCTAACTATAGACTACATACATAATACTTCCGAAAGTCTTAATAAATGGATAAAATTGCCATATCCAATCTAAACATCCAAGTGACTGTGCAATCAATAATAATAATAATAATAATAATAATAATAATAATAATAATAATAATAATATGGCATTGACAAAACCACCACCAGTCAATTGCAAAAAGCTGCTTTACCTGGAACAGCTTACATCCTGCAATGATAACTTTAACATCAAACAACATCTGCCTATACCAGGTTCTTTTATCAGTCTATAGGTGGTAAAAATGCCAAATCCATCTGGCTTACTGTGTGAGGAACCATAATACATTGACCAAATTTCCATCTGTCAATTACAAAAGTCCACACTGCTTGTATGTGCACATACTACATCACTACCTTATAATATTCCCCAGTTCTTGGAAAGAATTCACTGCATATGAAGGCCAATCCATGGTAAGGATTAGCAGTTGTGATACGACTTTGTTGGATGTATAATAATAATCCAATAGTAGATACTCACATTGAATTGGGGGGGGGGGTTGATATTGGCCATTTAGGAAAACCCTGTTCTAGGTCATGAATGCTTTTGCACTGTATTTTAATTCTCCTTTAAGCACCCATGGTGTCTTATACTAAACAATGAACATGTCTAACTTCTTAGAAAATGAAACCTTGATGAAAGATAAGGGGCAAAATGTTTATGACATTCTCTTGTGCTTACTTGGCAGAGAAACACCCTGCACATATAATGTTAAATAGAAATGTTTTTAGCTAAGGATGACTACATCTGTATTACAGGGTTGTGGTATTCTAATAACAGAATAACAGAGTTAGAAGGTATCTTGGATGTCTTCTAGTCCAACCCCTGGTCAACAGAAGACCCTGTACCATTTCAGACAAATGATTGTCCAACCTCTTCTTTAAAGCCTCCAGTGAGGAAGCATCCACAACTTCTGAAGGCAAATGGTTCCACTGATTAATTGTTCTCACTGTCAGAAAAAATCTCTTTAGTTCTAGCTTGCTTCTCTTCTTGATTAGTTTCCATCCATTGCTTCTTTTCTTGCCTTCTGATGCTTTGGAAAAGGTTGACACCCTCTTTGTGGCAGACCCTCAAATATTGGAACACTTCTACCATGTCACCCTTAATCCTTCTTTTTCAAAATGTCACTCCTAGTCCTATTTATATCATGTGCTTCCATGACATAAGCAGTTTTTGTAGTAATAGAATGGGAGTGGGCAAGTATATCTCTATTTAAGCCAAAGTTAACCAAAAGATCTAACAGTCCCAGAAGAAAATTTAGGAGACATCTACAACATAGAACGTAATGACTTTAACACTATGTAGGACTAACAGATAGAAGATCACCATAATAACAGTAGCAATAACAGTAGACTTATATACCGCTTTATAGGGCTTTCAGCCCTCTCTAAGCGGTTTACAGAGTCAGCATATTGCCCCCAACAACAATCCGGGTCCTCATTTTACCCACCTCGGAAGGATGGAAGGATGAGTCAACCCTGAGCCGGTGAGATTTGAACCGCTGAACTGCTGATCTAGCAGTCAGCCTGCAGTGCTGCATTTAACCACTGCGCCACCTTGGCTCATAAACACCAACTAGCAGTCAAAAGTCATGATGAAAACTCATTATTTTTACAATGCTTGGACAGATTCAACCGTAGTTTCACCTGGGAAACTAAGCATCAAATCAAATCCCAAAACACCAGAGAATTCCTAGACAGTTGGCACTCAGACAAATTAGCTATCAACAGGCACATAGAGATAAGCAACATCTACATACTAGTCAAAAAGAATGAAATAAGCTGAAAAGGAAACATAAAGACCAAACACCTCCTCACTAGCAATCAACACATATGAGCAGAGATTAACACCAAAATTAATGCTAGACCCACAATCAAGTAAACCCCAATTCAGGAGCTACCCAAGCAGACAAACAAGCTAACAGTAAACAACAGCCTAATCAAGAAATCATCAGGAACATTCCACCAACACTGATAGGGCAAAGCACTAGAATAACTAGAATATAAAAATAAGATCAAGCCCTACTCCTTTCTAGAACTGATGATGATTCCTAGTTAGATAGTGAAACATCTGCAAGAAAACCACCAAGCTTGGATAGCACCAAAGACTTCATTCATCAATGTTATTGTTATGTTTACACTCTGATTTTTTAAACATCATTGAAAGCCTTCTTGCCAGGATATGCATTTTATAAACGAATGTCTAAATATACTGCCTGCCACTGCAGTGATATGCGATGGAGCAGGAGGTAATCTGTAATCCAAAAGTTTCTTACAATTTCTTTCAAACTAACTAGGTTGAAAAATAAAACTAAGGAAGTTTATCCTACAATCAAGAAAAAATGTGTTAAAAATAGTGCCAACATTCTCTTTGATATTAAAGGACCTATAACTCCTTAAAACACTCACTCATATCCTTGTGCCTCAGAAGCAGTTAAATCATATTTTATTAATTTTGAGAAGCAACAAAAAAAATGTATGTTAACTTCCAGAGAAATTGTTGCTCAGAAAAGTGGCTTCGGCTTCTTTCATACACTCTCATCTGTCTCTACATTTATCTAGCTTAGCTGCATGGAACACTTAACTTTATGGTTTCATAGCTAGCAGATTTACTGTACATAATTGGTTTGAGAAAACTGATGACAGAATGAGATTCAAGGTCATAGCGACCTTTTCTCTTTGAAAGCTTGCTGAAAAAATTATATTAACTTAGACCTACTAAAAATCAACAATAATGCATTTCTTTATTAAAAGGATACACATTTCTACACAAGACAATGCTTCTTAAAAACATTAGTAGAAAAAACGGGACCAGAAAACAAGTATCTGCCTTTGTCCATTTTCAAAATTTTGAATTTATAATTTATACTTCTGAACAGATTAAAACAGAAAAAACAGGTAATGCTAAACTTCCCTCTACATGCTACTCACCAGGTGCATTTAGTCTATAACTGCCATCATGGGAAAAGTAATAATGTGGGAAAATATAAGGAGCTAATGATACTGCAGAGTTTCAGGTATGACCATGTAAAATTATAGCTCACCTCTTCCACAAGTGCAGGTTCATCACTGTACAGGGCACCTGCCCATGTACTATTTGGGCGATATTTAAATGTGATATTAGATAGGTTTAGCAAAGGGACCAGTACAAGCACTACTACATCCTCTGGTATGGATTACTTTTTGATAGCTTAGCTTACGAGTGAAGAAATGAGACCAGAATGGATTTAATATATGATTTCTACAACTGATCCCACAGTCAATAAAATGTATGGGTGCTGATTGTGTGGCCATGTTGACCCACAAGAATGCTATGCAGATGATCTATTTCAAAAAAAAAAAGGTGATCTCAAATTCTTCATCCTTCACATCTGAATGTGTCTGGAATCCCAAAAAGACATGGATCTGAAGAACCTGTGTGCTATAGGAGATCAGATAGCATAGAAATTCACAAGAAAACTTCAGCCAGTTATCTTTGAATTAAATGTACTTGAAATGTTTGTTGTGAGAATAAAATTGGGAAAAGAAACATTGTGCAAAACTGTTTGAACTCCTACATGAATTTAACCTAAAAACTAACTGACTGACTAAATATCTCCCATGATCTTTCCCATGTTTCTTGTCCCAACTGATTATGGTTTTACTTTATTTTCACATTTAAACAAAGCTAGCTTAAATGTAAATTTTGCCTCATTGCCTTTTCTGAAAATGATTTAGGACCCTATAGTGGTTCCAAAAGTATTCTTAGAAAATTAAAATGTGTGCGGAGGAAGCAGGGGCACCCATTGTCCCAAAGGCACGTTTTCAAGAGGCAACTGGACTTTTTTGTTCTTCTTTGAAAACATTTTGCTTCTCATCCAAGAAGTTTCTTCACTTCTGTTCCCCACCAACCAGTCAGAGAAGAAGAAACTTCTTGGATGAGAAGTGAAATGTCTTCAAAGAAAAACAAGAGTTGCTTCTTGAAAAAACACCTTTGGGACAACCATGACCTGGCTGACTGAGAATCACCATAGACAACCAGGGGCACCCATTGTATCTGATAGACAATGGAAAAGGCAAAGAAATGTCAAGATGACTTGTAGTTTGGTTGTGCTTCTATAGAACTTTTAACAATTAGGTGTGCATGGCCACCTCTTCTCCTGCAGAAGAATACATACGATGGAATATGGAGCCACCAAACTTTCAGAATTAGGAAAGGAACTTTATTTTAAGCCTTAATTTTTATTTAAACAAATAAAGGGTAATTGCAGTATCTGCTTAATTCCTACTTTCATGAGCTGCCTTGGTCTATTCAGTATTCAGAACTGGAATAGGTTGTCAAAAAGTCAAAAGGTATTAGTGCTTACGCTCATGCTTTGCACTGCAATTCCATCAGACCCAGAGAGTGCCAGACTGAGCAAGGCAGGTGCAAAACTTCCAAGTACATGTTCTCCTATGGAACAGCTTCACCTCAATGCACACATAGTTCTGTGATTGACAGTGATGTATCCTGCTGCAATTCATCAGAGGAAGATGAAATGTGTAAGGCAAAGCATTTTATGACTTGATTGCTACGAATGGAAAAATTTCACCCCCTTTGAAACCTTAATAGTCTTCCTGTCCTATGGTTATAATTTCCTTTGTTGCAGCAATTGTTCCATGTTTCAAGACCGCAATTTAATTAACAACTATATTTTAGTGGATTTAAAAACCATTCACTTCTGAATGTTGATATAAAAACAGCAGTTGTTTTTCTTCTTACAGCTACACATATGCAGGCAGATACCATATTTTTTGGCATATTATCTGCTAAATACTTGATAATGACAAAGCCTAAATCACATCCATGTTTATTGTCTTATTTTTAGTATTTCAGCTAAACATGCTAAATATAATAATTTGTTTTCCAGTTAATATCAACATAATTTCATAAAGTTTTCATGCTGGCACCATCTATAGCAGCTGTAATTTATTAAAATAAATGATAAAACCATCAAAGAAATCAAATGGGCTTAAGCACATCTAACATAGATAGTCTAGCCGTGATTCTAATGATTGTGATGTACAGCAGACCGCTACATTAAAATACTATCTGTTCTGACCCCCCGGCCTGTGAATAAACCAGAACACAGGCTTGGCTGTTTGCCATTGTTCAATTACTGAGATAACAAATCCTTTGGCTGCGGGCCCAGGCAATTCACATTCAATAGAGTGGTTCTGCAGCAACCCAGATAGTTCAAATGAACAGACACAACTAGAATACACAGATAGATTTTCTTAACTATTAATTCAAACAGTTGTTTCCTGCAAATGTCCCCTCCCAATGCCTCACCTATAATCTCTCTTGGGAGGGGCCAATCAACAACCACCTGTGCTGAATCATCTTCTGTGAGTCTAGCTATGGAGTTGCTGCTTCCATTTCTCAGCCCTTCTCAATCTAGCATCAGGGACAAGCTGCCTTTGATCCTCCCCACTGCTCCATGCCTCAGGTGCCTCCAAGTGGCCAACCAGCCTCTCTGGTCCCTGCTCTGAGTCTGAACCCTGCCCACGTTTCTCCAGGGCAGACTCATATGGTTCCTCACTATCCAAGTGCATCAGCAGCTCAACCAGATCCTGCTGGGCCACAACAACTATCTACCAGTGTTTAAGCAAGCCAAAGCAATATATGGGTGTAACATTTGCTACCCTGGTTATCAAGTGCTAGTCTGCCATAATAATGGGAGTAGGAGGTTGGCAGATGTCATCTCTGGCTGTATCAATAACTACTTTGTCAGTGAAACATGATAGATCATGGCAAAATAAAATAAAATTCAGGACACACTAATTTAAATCTAAGTGAAATAAAGATAACTTTAAGGTGCCCCAGCTGGAGCTTGGAAACAAGAAAAAAGTAGTGTCTTGCTGCACATAGGGAGGTAAGCGATGGTGACTGAAGATAGATAGATGTCTGAAGAGCCACTGTTCACCATCCCCGAGAAGAATCCTGATGTTATATAAAGAATAAATCCAATCTGGGTCGGTCACCAGGGCTAAAGAAAGAATGAAGCCTAAGAAAAAGAAAAAAAAGAACCAGAAATATTTGCAGAGGAAACTCTGCCTAGGGAAGAGAATGTGATCCAATGGTAGCTTCCTTTCCTCTAATTCGAAGCTCTCACAAGCAGAAGGCAGCCATGTTTACAATTCTTTTGCAGCGTCCACTGCAATGTCTGAAATATATTTTCAGGAACTTATGAAGATGCTTTTCTCCCTATTTCAATCTGCATCCAGCAGCAATGAGTTTGTCCAAGAGAACAGATTCACACTTTCTGCTTGGAGTGGATACACTACTTACCTGCCATTCTCAGCCGATTGCAAATTCATCTTGCACCCACATTTTCCAGCCTTGTTTCAAAACTGCTGTTGTCAAGCTAATTGAACATCTTCAAGGTGAATGGTCCCCAGACCTTTTTTCTGTTGTAGTAGTTGCCCCAGTTCCATGTGAAAGCACCGCCTGGCATGAACCCTCCCTTCCAGCAAGGGAGCAGATAAGGGCAGGGGGCAGTATTTAATTCAGGTATCATGACTATACGAAATTTAACAAACATAAATACAGATAGTCATTGCCTAATGAACATTAATTCAGTTCAATTATGGCTAAACAAATAGTACTTATGACTAATACTTGAAGTTACAGCCATGGTAGCATTCCCACAGTCCCATGATCAAAATTTGGGCCCTTGGCAGCTTGCCCACATTTAGAACTGCAGCATGTGCTTCAGTTTCTATCCCCCCCATCTCCCCACATCCCCTATTACATGTGGCTCCAGGGAGGATGCATGCATGCCTCATGAAGAGCCAACAGCTGCCTCATCTGAGCATGTCTCATCAGCAGTGGGAGGAAGAAGACAACAAAGGTCAGCTGGGGGGCAGCAGGGGGCAGCAAGACAATGCACCAAGAACCAAAACGGCAGAGATATGGGGAGATAATGGGTGGGGAGAGTTGAAATGGAGACAAACATGGAAGGGCAGAAGAAGCATGAGGTCCTAGCCTAACAACTGCAACCGGGACTACTGGAGCTGTCCATGGTAAGCAGACATTTGATTTCATCTAACAACCTCATCACTTAGCAATGGAAATTCCAGCCCCAATTAGGTTAATTAAGCAAGGACCACTACTTGTATATCAAATACTTTGAATACTTTGGAATCTTACAAGACCATATAATAGATTTTTACAAAAAATGGGATTAAACAAGCTAAATTATCAGAGCTCCATTCATGCAATATGGCCTAGAAACAGTAATCAAAGGAACAAGAACCTGAAAACGTTGGTTAATGGTATTTTTTTAGAAGAAAGATTATATTTAGTCCACAAGATTCTAATCAGATACCTACATATATAGGCAATTTAGGGCAACAAGTCTTTTTCCATTTCCTACCAGTTTTTCATGAAAGTTGCAGATATCTTTTTTCATAGTCCGTGTTGCCTTTTTAGAGGAAATAAACTGTAAAGTTAAACTGAACTTACGTATTTCAATTGCCAATTACCAAGACAGAACTCATGATAGAACTGCATCAGTTGAGAGTGCATTTTCATGTTTAACACAGAAATGAATTAATCTTCCATGAAAACTTTCCATTTCTGTAATGGCTGGTTGGAGAATTCAATTCTCACACCACATCTTTCATCTTATTCCCAGGATTTGCTGGAGTAATAGGGCTGCAATATTACAAAAGACGATCTGTCTTTTGTTGTTATTTATTCATAGTACTGTTCTCCGAAATATGTAAAAGACAGAAATTGAAAATCTGATTTTTAAGATTCTAGTAATATCTTGCTTTTATGAAATCGAGAATGAATAAAATGAATTAAGCATACTTTCTCTAACAAGGAAAAATATTGGTATTTTCATCTGTAAAGAAACTAACATACATTTATCGCATAAAATCTAGTGAACAGAATTACACTGTATGCTAATAAAATAGAAATATCTGTGTTACTAGGGTCATGCATCCTATGCATCAGTAGGGATGATAATTATATCTCACAATACAAACATATTACATTAATTAATTTGCCCACATTATTCAAGCTAGTTGATTGAGTAATATGAATGAAAATCAAAATACAATTAAAAGTTGCATTTCTGCTATGCTTACTGAAGCAAACACACTAGGCAAATCATACAAGATAAGGATAGAAAGTAATTTGTTATCATACTGTCTAAATAATTAATTCTTTTCATCCATCTCACTCGTGGAAATTAGTAGATCAGTTTTCCCCTCAATGAAGTTAGATGAAGACTTAAAAGTTTGAAGTTACTTTACAAGTTAACCATAAATTTCTATCCCTTATGGCAAACTAACACCAAAGGTTGGTTGGTTTTTTTTTTAATGGTTCAATTATTCCATCACTGAACTGAAGCTGCCAAAAAGAATGCAGAGAAGAGCAACAAAGATGATTAGGGGACTGGAGACTAAAACATATGAAGAACAGTTGCAGGAACTGGGTATGTCTAGTTTAAGAGAAAGAAGGACTAGGGGAGACATGATAGCAGTGTTCCAATATCTTAGGGGTTGCCACAAAGAAGAGGGAGTCAAACTATTCTCCAAAGCACTTGAGGGTAGAACAAGAAGCAATAGGTGAAAACTAATCAAGGAGAGAAGCAACTTAGAACTGAGGAGAAATTTCCTGACAAAACAATTAATCAGTGGAACAGCTTGCCTCCAGAAGTTGTGAATGCCCCGACACTGAAAGTCTTTAAGACAATGTTGGATAGCCATTTGTCTGAAATGGTATAGGGTTTCCTGCCTAGGCAGGGGGTTGAACTAGAAGACCTCCAAGGTCCCTTCCAACTCTGCTATTGTATTGTATTTATTAGACTAAATTTGAAAAATCAGCAATTCATATTTTGGCTTATCCATATGTGTGATTCTTGGTGTTTTCTCAGCTTGCTTGTTTTCTTGCAGACATTTCATTATTCAAACTAGGTAACATTGCTTGGCGGCTCCCGCGATGCAAAGTGCCCCGCCACCGCCGAGGCCGACATCCGCGCCGCCACCATTGCCGCCGCCCACCCGGTGCCCCAGCCTGCAGCCAGCACCATACCCGGTTCTGCAGCAAAGGCGCTTGGCGGCTCCCGTGACACAAAGTGCCCTGCCGCCACTGAGGCCGACATCCACGCAGCCGCCACTGCCGCCACCCGCCCATTGCCCCAGGCTGCAGCCAGCACCATACCCAGGTCTGCATGTCCCGCTGAATGGCCGACCCGGAAGGCATGCCGGCACTTTAAAGTGCATGCCGCCTTGGCCCGCCATAAAGCAAAACATGTCCTGGTTTGTGGCCAGGCGACACGCTGGCACTTTAAAGTGCATGCCTCCCGGCCACAAACCAGGACATGTTTTGCTTTATGGCGGGCTGAGGCGGCATGCACTTTAAAGTGCCGGCATGCCTTCCGGGCTGGCCATTCAGCGGGACATGCTTTAAAAAATTAAAAAATAAAATAAAAAATGAAAAATGAAAAATAAAAATAAATGTGCCAGCCCGCGTGCCAGCAGAGGCGGGTAAACACACACAGACACACACATACACACAATAAAAACAAATTACAATTATTTACATTACAAATAATTTTGAATTCCTCCCCCCTGCCTCCTCCCTCTGACCCACATACCTTCCAGCTGCGTCAAAAATGCAAGATTTGGTCTAGCCAGGGCCAGGCAGGCTAGGATAGTTGCTGCTAGAGTCACCACGTGGATGATTCTGCTTAAATATTTTTAAAAAGTCTCTAAACATACTGCCCTCTGCAGGAGGAGGTGAGAGAATCACGTGCCTCATTTGCATAAGGAATTTTTCACTTTTTAACCCTTGCTTAACTCTTAAAAGGCGAAAAATTCCTTATGCAAAGGAGGCCCATAGTTCTCTCGACTCCCCCTACAGTTAGCACTAAGCAGACTCAGAGTCACTGTGACTTGGAGTCTGGCAGCAACTACCTTGGCCTTTTTAATTATTTTAAAAATTCTTTCCCTTTCCTCATGAGACTGGTGAGGCCCTGCCTCCCCTGCCTCCAGTGACTGCACGTCCCTGACTCAAAGAGCTCTTTCAAGATTGTTAGGATGAAAAGAAGCCCCCAAATTGTAAAAAGCTAATTGCGCATCTATATTTGCTTCACACTGTCATAGACAATCTAGAAGGAAAGCACAAAGAAGCAATACAGGATGTAGCTGAAAGAGATGGGTTAAAAGAAACTGAACAATCAAAATTGAATAATCAGAAATTATAAGAGAGAACAGAAGTGTGGAGCCAAAATGCCTTGAGAAATTATCTGGATACGAAGGTTCAAGTAGATAAATTGAATAGATAAATGTTGAGACTTGTTACAGGGAATTGGGGCTTCTTGAAGACGCAATTAATCTCCAGTCTTAAAGGGTTAGTAAAAGTTCTCACCTTGAGAAGAGACAGAAAAAAATGTTATTGTCACAAGAAAATTGAGAGAACAAAAGACTTAGATAAAGAAAAGATATTTCAAATAGCCTGCTTAGCTGAATGTCTTAACTGAATATCCTTGCAAGGATTCCCTTTAGAACTAAGCGATAGCATCACACTAATGTTGGTAGCACCGATGTGCTTCCAGATTGAAAGGATTAGCTGGTGACATTACCATAGCCCAGGGAACATCCACTTGGGGACTCCTTTCATAACCCTGGCAGGAGCTCACCCTGCCCTACAGCAGCACTCGGGTCTCAAACATGAGCTTGCTAACCTTCAACCCAGAATCCTAAATACTCAAGCCACCATGCTGCCAGCTAAGCAATGACAAACCTGAATTTTGGGTTTCTGTTAGTACTGCAATCCAATTACTTCTTTGGTCTCCAGTGAACAGAGATGGGCAATTGTCACCATACACCAGTTTAAATTAAGAATGATGTTCCAGGACTTGTCTGAACTAGCAAAGTGGATCTTTGTCAGATCTACAAAATAAACTATGGTAAGAAACCAATGCCATGTAAATCAGAAATTACTTTTATTTTAACAGCTATCGTAACAAAATCTGAGTGTGCTTCTCTCTCGCTTTATTCTATCTAAATTAAGGAGGGGCTTGTTTAAGACATTTTTTTCCAGTTTTTTTCTTGTGCCAGGCACAAGCCCCTCTTATCTTACTATTGCCTTGGTAGTGGTTGTCCTTCAAGCCCGCTACATCCACTAAAACAAAGGATGGGCTTACCTGGGCTTACGGTAGTTCTTGATTTATGACTGTAATTGACCTCAGAAGTACAGCTGCAAGTCATACTGATTGTTAAGCAGATTATCACATGACCAATCTGATTTTCCATCTTTTTTGCTAAAGTTATTCAGTAAATCTGCTATTGTTAAATTAACACATGTTTGTTAATTGAATCCATTGCCCACATTGGATTTTTTTTTGCTACAAACCAGAAGTAAAACACATGACCAAGCCATACTGCAAACACCTTAAATGTAGGCTGCTTGCCAAGCATCAAAATATATGTACTTTTGGGGGTGTCCATTATAAGCTGGGTCTGCCAAATAATGTTTGTCCTTAAATTGGTAAGCAAAGGGCTCATTTGAATTCAGCACCATTTGTTTAATAACAAAAGCTTGGAAAAACAGAACACAAACCCATAGAAAATATGGGATGGAGGGGAAAACCAAAAAGTGAAAGAAAAGAGTGTTTCTTAATTGAGCTTGTGGAAAACAGTGATTGATGGCATCGCCTTCTATTCTTTGTTGTGCATGTTTTTCCTTACAATGATCTCTGCCTATATTAGGTGAGTAATGTCAGAATGGATTATAAATCCAGCTGATGCTATCGGCAGTTACTTTGGTTAATAACATTAAGAATACTGAAGCACAAGAAATAATATGTTAACATTCTGTGAGCAGGGGAGGCGATCCAGCAGTTTTAAAGCATGAGAAACCAATTCATTGCTCAGTTCTTCATTAGGACTACATCTAACAAGGAATGCTATTGTTATACTTATTTGTATTCATGTATTTGCATAGTTAATTACCGGCTGTTATTTTTTTATCTCTTGCAATTGATTCACCAGATTTATTATACTGAAAACAAGAAGAATGAGTTCTTTTTTTTTTCATCCATAATAGGAACAGACAGACTAAGAATGATATACGTTCCCTTGCTTCCCTGGAAATGCTGCACCTGTGGGAACTTCTGGAGGCCTGGATGATAAATATACTCTGTGAAGGGATGTTGTGTACTAAATTTATTACCTTTTTCGCTTTTTACCAGGACAATTTATGTTTGCTAATTGCACCAAAAGATTGATACGTTGTTCAGGGGTGTTCTACTCAAAACACCCTTATAGATGAAAACAGGGGTGAAGGATATCTCTTTTGATCAAAAGAATCAGATTTTGGGTTCAACACAATGATATTGATGATAGATGAAAGATCAGATAGATAGATGATAGATGATAGATGATAGATAGATAGATAGATAGATAGATAGATAGATAGATAGATAGATAGATAGATAGATAGATGATAAATAGATAGATGATAGGTAGTTAGGTAGGTAGGTAGATGATAGATAGATAGATAGATAGATAGATAGATAGATAGATAGATAGATAGATAGATAGATAGATAGATAGATAGATATAGAGCAGTAATGGCAAACCTTTTTGGCACAGAGTGCCCAAACTAGAACACGCATGGAACTTGAACCAGAAACCCAAAGACCAGCTGGCCAGTGTGCATGCGCGCAGCAGCCAGCTGCTCCAGCCAGCTAGTCTTTGGGTTTCCAGGGCTCCAGGGCCTGCGAAGACCAGCTGGCCAGGACACATGCAAATGCCAAAAACCAGAACACCAGCTGGCAACATCGCACGTGTCCACAGAAAGGACTCTACATGCCACGCCACCTCTGGCATGTGTGCCATAGGTTCGCCTCCACGGATATAGAGGTTTCCCAGTTTAAATAAATCTGTGGAGATAGGAAAGCATCTATATTGGAATCCTGTCCGTGAGTGAGATCTTATAGCTGCAGGGATTTTTCTATCCAAGACACAGCAACTTGCTATTTGCTATGCTTATGACGATGTCATCATACAGCTAATACCTCATAGTGGTGGGAAAAGAAAGAAGGGTCTCATGATTGGAGTGGTGAAAGGCCCTGTACTTTTAGACTCCAAAAACTCAAGTATGTTCAGCTTTTAATTGAATTTTCAATTTGCATATGTATCAAAGCTTAAACCACCATTCCTTCGATTCTGTCCACCTAACACACTTTTTTAAAAAATGCAATTCTTTCCTCAGCACAATTCTTTTGGGGGGGGGATAAGAAATGCCTCCTGTATGATACATTCTACCCAGAGGGTCTTCTCACTAAATCTGATCTTAATCCCTTTTATTCAGTTTCACGCTGCCTGTAGGAAATTTCTCATATTTATTTCCTATATTTATTTCCTTAAACTGTGTCCCACAAGTGAAATAATAGCACTGTTATTTTGAAACATACTGTACCTGGCAGAACATGAAAGCTATACTGATGAAAGGAAACTCCCTAAAAGCAGTGGAGGAAGAAAATGATTTTGTGACATAACGGCACGAGGAAGATGGGTTGGTACGCATTTTCAAAAATGTGCCCTTAGGGATGAAATACACTGAAAAATATCTTCGGGAAGAAATATGAATCTATCATTTCTCAAAATGATCAGATGCTACATTGTTATTGAATGAGACTACCTGATTAAGGAAAGCTCACATTAATAAGAATACGAATCAGATGGAAGCTAACAATTAATTACAAAATTAATCACGATTTTATTCTCAAGGAAATCAAAGTCATCAGCTTCCCGCTGGTTCTGTGAAGACAGAATTAGTAGTGTGCTCAGCGGCAACTTCATTCATTACAATTGGCTTTGTAATAGCCCTTGCCTTTCCTGGGCATAAGACAACTGTGCAGAACAAGTTCTTTTACAACTACACGGAGGCTGAGAGAAGTCAAAGCTCCCTCCGGTCCTCTCGCATGGCTTCTTGGGCCTTTCCTCTACATCAGTTAGAGGGAACCCATTTTATCGTCAAAAGAAATAAATACAGTTAGATGACCTGGTAAAGTTGGTTGCTACCATTATACTCTTGTTATTGTTATTTACTTGTTTATTTGTTTGTTTGTTTGTTTGCCAAGTTTGTCGTCACACAAGAGACTTTTATCCTGGCATAAATGATTGAAAGTATTGCCCTATATGCAGCAATTGTACTTGACACTTTTGCTAGAGCAATATGAAGAGCATTTCAATGTAATCTTGTGCATCTTGATTACTGCTGAAATGCCAAGGTTAAATGCCAAGTTTTAAAAAGTATATGAATAACCTGATTAACCGGCAGGCTGGAGAGAAAAGGGGAAGCAGCAATTCATAATTTTTTTAGAATGATTTTATGCAGCTGTTGTGAACAATCCTGCAAGCTTCTTACCCATGTGTATGCGAGACAGCATCTGGGTTTGAATGTACATTTCCTGTCAGCAGTATTTCAGAACATAAACTTAGGAGAGTAAGTTTCAACCTTCTCCAAGATGAAGGGAAATGTTTGCTCTTTCCAAACACAAAGCCAGAATTCCAGGGACATGGAGCAAGAGCTTTCCAGACTAGGAAAACATGTAAAGTGTAACATCTCTCCAGCTGTTAAATGGCTAATAATTGCTCAGAAGGTCTCCCAGCAGAAATGTCTTCCAACATAGGCCCCCAGAGACAGTCATGCTGACATCTAGGTTAATAGCCGTTGGTCTCTATGACTTCAATAAATTGGTCCAGCCCATTTTGAAGCCAGTTAAGTTGGAAGTGATGGAATTTTGGAAATCACTACCATTTAATGTGGTGGTAGTGATTTTCAAAATTGAACTATGTGTAAACTGACCTCAGAAGGATGGAAGGATGAGTCAACCTTGACCCTGGTGAAATTCATACTGCCAAATTGCAGGCAGCAGAATCAGCAGAAGTAGCTTGCAGTACTGCATTCTAACCACTGCATCACCGTGGCTGTTACAGTGTATGATTCATGTTAGATAATTTATTCTCTCTTATTTTTATTTCTATGTTCATGTGGGAGCATTCTATGTGATTTCAGGCTGAGTTAAGATAGTAATCTCTTTTCTGAGATCACTCATCATAGCTGTCCAGCACTGTCTGTTGAGAGCATCACATATATTTTTTGTAAATTGTTTTTCATATATAATATTTTTGTGTTACTTTTTAAAAAATAATGTATTTTTTTTGTATCCCCTTTATTTATCTCCCAAAGGAGAGAGGAAGGGATGACACCTCTACAGGTAGTTCTCAAGTTATCATCATAATGGAGCCCAAAATTTCTGTTACCAACAAATATAGTGCTTAAATAAGTTCTGGCCCATTTTACGATCTTTTTTGCCACAGATGTTAATCAAATCACTGCAATGGCTAAGTTAGTAAAATGGCTGTTAAGTGAAACTGGCTTTCCCATTGGCTTTTCTTATCAAGAGATCACAAAAGGTGATCACATGACCCTGGGACATTGCAATTGTCATAAATATATGTCAGCCAAGTGCCTGAATTTTGATCTCATGAGCACAGGACTGCTACAATAGTTGTAAGTGTGAAAAACAGTCATAAGTCACTTTTTTCAATGCTGTTGTAAGTCAAGGACTACCTGTATTTATATGCTATCATGTTACAAAGCCAGATATTAGATTATCTTTTTTTAACTTTTATTTTTTATTCATCAGAACAGAAAGATATGTATGAAAGCCATCTACCTCAGGGAGATAAGATGCTTCTTGAAAGATCAGTGGTGGGACTAGAAATTAACAAGCATCTACAAAGGGCAAAAGGGTTACACAGGACTGAATATGAATACCCAGTAGATTTGAAATCTTCAGACTTTTCTTTTAGGTATAATTGGTTGCCATAGCAGCTTTAGCTAACCTTCTTGTAGATTAGAGAAACAAATCTTAATTCAGGGCAGCACATCAAAGAACAACATAAAATAAAGCTGAGGGCCATTTAATTCACTGAAATGTGGAATGACAAATCTTTTCTTCAATTAATGTTCATATTCTATTTTGGTGCACATCATTTTTTTACTTCAAAGTCAAACAGATTTTTTATGTGAAGCTTTATTAAACAAAACTACCATGAAATAAAGTACAGTATGACCATGTAAATGTTAGGTAAATGCACACAAAATGTGTGCTATTAGCCGATCACACTGCCAGTCTGTCCTTTTGGATATAGCTGTATCTCAGACATCATATTCAAGATGAATTCACCACCTCAAGTAATTTTCTCTTTTTTTTATTTCGAGCCATCTGCAAGTTACTGAAACCAAGTATCAAGTAGTTGCTGAAAATAATTAATTTGTTCATTATAAACATGTTGAAGCAATTAATTATTCAAAATTGAGGAGGAACACTTTTTAGTCCTATAAGAGGAAGATGGCATTAAAACTATACATATAAACATGGCTGTGTATGTGTTCCAGCATAACTCTGGAACACCTTGAGCAATTTCAACCAAACTTGGTACACAAATGACTTACTCTCTGGAAACAAATATGTGGTCGTAAGATACTCCTAACACCTCTTGAGGTGTGTGTTCTGTTAAGGTACAGCCTGTTGTGCCTTAAGATGGCTTTTACTGTACTGCCATAAACTGGCTTCTACTGTACAGAGCAGTTGAGTTCCCATGGTAACGGCATCACAGTACTCCACAAGAGGGATTTCTCTGGTAAGTGGGAAAATCCAACATTAGAAATTACGTTTGGTCCGGATATTTTCCCCTATAAATAAATCCCCAGGCAACATTGGGTTATCAACTAGTGATTCATAAAATTAGATCACAGTAGATAATTATATATATCAGATATAAAGTACATTCTACGAAAACCTCACAACCATTACAAGTTTATGTGGATGACAAGACAATATTTTCATATTAAAGAGGAAGGTTCCCTTATAGAGCTCCTATGTTTAAAGCCCAACAACAAGGTAAATTGAACAAGGAGGAGGAAATAAATCTACTGTCAGCATTCCAAACATCATCCAGAATTAAATCAGAATTCAAGGCATAGCTTTCATCAAAGTTCCAATTTAATAAGATAGACATGTTGGTACAAACTGTGGAAACTTGAATCTGAAAGCTTTCTGGGTTTCCACCCAGTTGAAAGTTCAAAACCTTGTCCCCACACCCACAAATCAATCACATGGTCCAATGTTCCTCTGGCACGCTGGCATTTCCACCCATCTAGGTCAGGTGCAGAGGTGCGAGAGAAAAGATGACCTTGTGCTTCTGGAAAGGAATGTTTCATTATAACAACAAAACATTCTACAGTTCTATTCCTTACTATTCCCCCTCCCAATTACCCCATTATTGAAACAGCATAGTAAAATAATAGAGAGTGTGGCAGGCCAAAGATCCTAAAAGGAATATAACTGCAGGGCTGACATCTACCTTGAAGGAAGATATTAGCCCAGAGGTCCCAAACCTTTCAGCTCATCAACCCCTTCATGAAGTTTCAGATTGTTCATCAACCCTCCCCGAAACATTTATTATATGAAAATAATTCAATAAATATTACTTAACTAATAGTACTACAAATTATAATATTGAACCCACGTCGGGATTGATAATGACCACTTTGGAGAACCTTTCATTAGGCAAACCAATTTTTGAGATTTTAAAATAATGAGATTTTTATGGTTTACCAATTGTAGCCAACTTTTTATCTAATGCCTGCTTGTGGCTGCCAACATTAGATATTTTGGAGTTATTAAACTCAAGGCCAAGCATGAGTAATCAGAAGTCAACATTGATTCGAAGGCAATCAAAAAATGAAACCAATTACTCCTTAAATTATTTTCTTCAGCTTAGATTACCTCTGAGATTTACTTCCAGGAATAGTCAGTTTAGAATACTTGATCTGTGCTTTCATTGCTGATTTATACTACCTGGCCACCAATACTTGAATAATATATTCTTGTATATAACATTATCTCTAATCATTTTGGAGAATGCTGAAATTTAGCTTAATCCACATAACACCAAATCATAATATAGAATAGTACACCCATTCTTTTCTTTAAATGTTTCAATCTTTTTTCCCCAAAAGTTTTTTATATAGTTCCTGAACAATTCAATTACAGTTCAATTGCTAATTTGCAGGAAGATGACATATATAACTTTGCATTACTGTACATAAAATTTTGGTAAATTTCTGCTGATTCAACATAGCTCTGTAGCATACAGTTTGACCAGGAGTGCCTAAACGTTTGCATACAATTATAAATAACAACAATTTATGCAAAACCTCTGAGATGCAAACATTAAGTAATTGAACCTAGAGACCAGCTGATTAAATTTTTCAGTAATGCTCAGAAGTGCCATGCATATGAACAATCTAATACAGAAAAAATAGTTAATTGTAGGATATTCAGTAAAGTTTTATTTTTTAAAAAAGGGAGATACATTAGGATTGCTTAATTAATAATGAAGACAAAACGTAATTGTTTTATACAGCATAAAGAAATAATGATTGGTAAAATAAGCCCAGTGATGGCATGCTCCTATATTTTCTAATGGAATGATTAGGTTCATTTCTAAAATATTTAGCAACAAAATAGACAGTTTTGTAGGCCTATTCCTGCCAAGACTTAGAGCAATATTGTGCATCTTAGAAAAATGTCTCCTGGTGCTGATAAACCATTCTGGACCAAATCAATGGTCTACTCCTAACACACCAATTCAGTTCACACTATCAAGCAGCATGGGACTGTCTTACGCATACTGTTGTACAAGTTACTAATCAAATCCTATATAGCTTGATGGAACAGGAAGTGCTTATATTATCCTCAAATTTTATGTATTTGGTATTATTTAAAATTCCAAATAATACGAATGTTCAAAAACTAATTAAATCATTAAAAACCTTTAAAAAATATTCTGGGATTGACTCATAAAAATGTGATATGATTAGAAAAAGGTCAGCTATTATTTGATTTTAAAATCACATTCACTCACATATAAACAGATCCCAGGATTCCTAATGAAATAGATAAGCCAGTAAGGTATGAATAACTCAGTAGCCTGGAGCATAATAAGCAACAGCTGCACCTGCATAGACATGAGCTTGTAAAAGAAGCTGCATTCTCGCCAGTTGATTGTTTAGAATGTGATGTTACATTCCACTTTCTCACTTTATTTTATTTTATTTTTCTCACTTATGTACTGACAGAATAGAAAGATTTCTGGAAGTTTACAACCATAAAAACATAAAGCAGTGCCAATAAAAACAGGGCAATAAAATGCTGTGAAAGTCAAGTCAGTTATCACCGTTACTTCAACCATTAAATAGCATTCAGCAATACAAGGCTACATCAGCTTTCAAAAGCCCTAGGAAGTTATTCTGTCTTGACTGCCTTTTTAAATGAAGCCAGAATTGTCAACAATCTATATTCTAGTGAAAGGCTATTCCATAGTACCCATACAGAGAAACAGCATATCTACCCCCCACCAGTCTTCCCATAGTAGGAATCCATAGAATACTGAATAGGTTGCTTTACCCTGAGAAGGCTGTCCTACAAGAAACTAGATATCAAGCCACTGAACTATCTTAGAGGTTAAAACTAACTGATTTCTTTTTTCTAGATTTTTCTCGGAAGGAAGGAAGGAAGGAAGGAAGGAAGGAAGGAAGGAAGGAAGGAAGGAAGGAAGGAAGGAAGGGGTTTCATATTGTAACACATTTGCACTAAATAAAAATTATATATGATTCTATAATAACAATATGTATGGTAAAGGTTCCCCACGCACATATGTGCTAGTCATTCCCAACTTTAGGGGGCGGTGCTCATCTCCGTTTCAAAGTTGAAGAGTCAGCGCCATCCGAAAACCTCTCCATGTCATGTGGCTGGCATGACTAAATGCCAAAGGCGCATGGGATGCTGTTACCTTCCCACGAAAGGTGATTCCTATTTTTCTACTTGCATTTTTACAAGCTATCTAACTGCTAGGTTGGCAGAAGCTGGGACAACTAACAAGAGCTCCCTCCGTTATGCAATGCTAGGGATTTGAACCACTGAACTGCTGACCTTTCTGATCAACAAGCTCAGTGTCTTAGCCATTGAGCCACTGCGTCCCTGCGCAATATGTATAGCAGACCTTCATAGGTAAAATAGGTTTTAATGTAATTTCCAATAATTCTACATTTGCAGAAGAGATTTATTAGTGCATTTTAAAGTAATTACATTTTAGTTACAGCCAATTATTCCAAATAATTATTTATTTGGTCATATCTATTAAGGTCAAAACACATCAAATGAAACTTTTGTTATGGCCATAATATTTATTGGTCATATAATCATAATATAAGCACTATATATCATAATGTTCATACTAATTAATTAATGCTGATAGCTCGTTGTGAAAAACAACACAAAAAACTGGGCAAAAGAACTGTTCTGCTATGATCTATTTTCAGACTATCACAACCAATTCAACCTATAATTCAATACTATTTAACCAAAATTATAATCTTTACTACAAACTATAATGCTTTATTTATTCCTTTTTGCAGGCTTGATGGCTAGTTGTATTTCCAATCCTAATAGCATATCAAATTATGAGTCTAATTTTAAATTAACAATCCATATGTACAAGGACTGGTTTTATACTGAGCTTTGTTCACTATCATTTGCTTTATAAACTTTTTACCTCTTTCTTTTTTGATGCCTTGTTTACTCAATCCAATCACCATTTCCTGCTATAAAGATGTGACACTATAAAAAGGAATATTTCTGCACATTTTTAATGTGGAGATTAGGAGAAATATTAAAGGAATGCATTGGAATAGATTAATTATGCAGGATAAAACAAGAAGAGACAAGATCATTAATGAATCAATGTGGCAGACAGTACACAGAGATTTACCAAATCAGTTTGGTCATATAGAAATAATAATGAGGATGAAATCACACAAAAAAAATAAAAATAAAGAAAAAACAAATGGGTCAAAAGGAAGAATGGAGAAAGTTATAGGCAGATTAAATAGATGGGGTTCTCAGAAAAAGAGAGATGAGGAAAGCAGTTTATAAATTGGTATATTAATAGGAATTATATTATGAAGTGTATCGACATGGTAGAAAAAAAATACTGCAGTTTTGCAAAATAGAAAGTTATGAGAAATAAAATAATTGGTGATTTGTGTAAGATAGGATTAGATATAGAATACATTTCATTCTCTTTTCGTTCCCTTCTCTCATATTTTTACTTTGAATATTATGTCTTACTTTCTTATTCCTTTTCTGAACTTTCTATAACATCACTTATCTTAAAAGAGGTATGGCAAAATTAGTAGGTATATAAACTACTTTTGTCTTCTATACATTAATTTTCAATATATACTCTTCATTGCATCATGCTATCTATGTAACATTCTTGGCAAACAAAACTCCTTTAATATGATCACAAGGATTCTTTATAAAATGTATTCATAAATACATTAAACTGCCAAGCAGGGCCATATATCCAGTCTTACTCCCTACTGAAAGT
This sequence comes from Thamnophis sirtalis, assembly GCF_051295495.1. Taxonomy (NCBI): domain Eukaryota; kingdom Metazoa; phylum Chordata; class Lepidosauria; order Squamata; family Natricidae; genus Thamnophis; species Thamnophis sirtalis. The sequence continues at coordinate 125,940,331 of NW_028261381.1, forward strand.
TGGACAATTCACTAAACATGAACTGTAGTCCATATATTATTTACTTCTATCATATATCACTGTTATCACCATCAGCAAATGTGTGCTGTTCTATATTCATGAAAATGCTCTATAATAGTTTCTCTAAATCAACAAACACACAGTGAACTTTCCTCTCTAATTCATCCATTACTTTGTGACTTCCTGAAGAGAAAAAAACCTGGCCCTCACAATCCCAATCCTATATAAAGCTGCATTGCTCTTTCCAGGTTGTATTTACTGTTCTTTTATGTATCGCATCGATCAGAATTCTGCCAGACACTTTCCCAAGCATACTTAACAAATTAGTCCCTCTGTAAGTTTTGTATTCACTCTTCCCTTTTGAATCTTTTCAAATTCTGGTTACCTTCCAGGAATTACACCTAAATGCAGGAAATACAACAGAATACTTTAAACAAATTTCCTGCTAGTGAGAATAATTAATCAGTGGAATGGCTTGCCGCCAGATATCACGGGTACTCCATCACTGGAAGTTTTTAAGATGAGATTGGATAGTATAGAGTCTTCTGCTTGAACAGGGGGTTGGCCTGGAAGATCTCCAAAGTTCCTTCCCACTCAGTTATTGTGTATTCTGCAATCGGTTATTATAAATAAGAGAGAGAGTAAGAGCACCATCATGTAATTACATCAGGGTGGAGGAGACAGGCAGATCAAAGTATTTCAGGTGACAAAGTTATTGTAAGATGTAGTTGTAAAATATGTTAAGGTAATATGTGGCTTCCTTTTCAGAATGGCAGCTATTGAGTGTCTTTCTGGTGGTAAAATTATAGAATCTCAGCCTGCCGTTTGTACAGAAATGTCACAGAAATAATTTAAAAGGAAATTTTGAGGTTGACTATTTTCCAGTATTAATCGTAAAATATATGCCTCGCCATCATCTGAGAAAGAAAATGAATGTTTTACTGATATCCAAACTTGTATTCAGGGAATGAAACAAAACTGCTGTCATACAGATTTAGTTATAACTCAGTAACTCACGCAAATTAGCAAAGCTTAGGCATAATGTAAGAGTATTAACATTCATTGCCTTTTTGCATGTCTACCCAATTCCATTGTAAACAGTGTGACATCATGTTGGCAAAATTATCATTTTAACCAACCTTAATGTTTCCTAAATAATTACTGCACAATGAAGCTGATTACTCAGAAGGCGTGTGGTTGTCTAGAATAGATCCAGAAATAAACAATGTGCTAGAAGTTGAAATATATGAGCAATATAGGTAGTCCTTGACTTACAACTGTTCATTTAATGACCGTTTGAAGCTACAATGGCACTAAAAAAGTGACACAACCTTATTCACATTTACATCCATTACAGCATCCCTATGGTCATGTGAGCAAAATGTGGAGGCTTGGTTCATATTATGTCCTAGGGTCATGTGATCACCTTTTGTTACTTTTTGACAAGCAAAGCCATTGGGGAGACCAGATTCACTTAGCAACTCTGTTACTAACTTAACAACTCCAATCATTTACTTAACTGTGGTAAGAAAGGGCATAAAATGACGCAAAACTCACTTAACAACTGTCTGGATTAGCAACAGAAATTTAGGCCTCAATTGTAGGTCAAGGACTACCTGTAGTTATTTCTATCAACCATTTTTTCCTTAAACAACTTTGAATTACATAAATTCTTTTATTTGTATAAATTCAGCGGTGTAGAATAAGCTGCCTCCTTAGAAGCAAAAACTTTCTGAAAATGTCATTGATATAGTAGGTTATCGAGTCGATAAGATCAAAATATGAGCAATATTCCTAAATCAATACAACTTGTGATTTATACTTTTTTGGATAATGCAAAACTTAATACTTTTTTTTCAAAGAATGAAATGTATTAACTCTTCTATCAACTTTCATCAGTTGATAATAACACTATTGTGCAATTACACAAGGAGTAAGAATTTTCAGAAGATTCCTCAAAAAATACCTATGCAGATATATGAAAGGTAGGTAGATGTGGAATTACAATACTTGCACAGATGTATCTAGAACTATAATATATAATATAAACTGTCAGAGTTTGTTGCAGAAAGATTAAATCCAGAAAGCACACACAGATAACTGATTCAGCTGGATTCATTAACTTCTTTATATACATAATAACAGATGAATAAATGTACAATACCATTAGTAGATTATTTCAATGTGGTAGAAGTTACAAGCAGAACACAAGCAGGAAAGGACAGTTAGTTTCATTTCAGAGTTCAGAACAGAAAGAGTACTTTCAGTTTCGATTCTCAGCACAGACTCAGATCTGTTTAAGTTCCCATTGGCTGATTTAGGTGCTATGCCTATTCATTGGCTGACCTTGTTACCATGTCTCTCCCAGTCATGAATATTCTAATATAAACCAAATAAAGGTGTCCTACGAAGGATATCTTTGGTGCTCTCTGACCTTGGTTGTTTTCTTGCAAATGCTTCATTATACAAACTAGATAATATCATTAGTGCTACTGACCTCTCATTTCAACCCTGAGCTACAAATATTCTCCTTCAAATATATCCTATTCAAATTTCCTTTATTTGTAAATATATGCAGGGAGAAGTAAGGATGGATGCTGCTAACTCTACTCAGAACAGCACATCTTTCTCATTTCTACCAACCTTACCTTCACCTTAAAGCCTAACCAAAACACCCTTACTCTTGCAAAGGAGTACTGTTGGCTTATTTAAATATACATTTGCCAGTTTCCCCAAACTGTTGCTTTTCTAAAATGTTGTTGTCCATAGACCAAATAGCCTGAGATGATGATACTGTAACTTCATTCAGTATGTCAGAAACATCTCAGTTTGAAAAACCTTAATCTTAAATAATCAAGGCAAGAAGTATTTGTTCTATCTAAGACTTGTTGATGCAGCTCAAGCTGGACATTGGGTCACCAGAGTCAAAGATATCCCTAATTATCATCTACAAAGGTCAAATGTTCAAGGAAGTCCCAAACAGTCCCAGGCATTGACATTGGATGCATATCCAGAATAACAGAGTTAGAAGAGACCTTGGAGGTTTTCTAGTACATTATGGGACCATCTCTTTCTGACTGTTTCTGCCTGCCCCAGTAGGTCCAATGGAAGGGCATGTGGCAGGTTCTGTCTCTTATAGAATGTCATCTAGAAGGGCTTTGGAAGAGGACCAGTTCTGTAACAGCACCTGCCCTAAGGAACACCACGCTCCCTGAGATCTCATTGATTCCAGATTTGCTTTCATTTTATAAAGCTTATCAAAGTTTTGTTCTGAACATTTTAGATTATGATATTTCTGATGGGGGGGGTGTCAGAGAAAAGGTTGCATTCTGACAACGCTATCATTGTTGTACTGTATAAGCAACACTGTAGTGTAGACTCAAGAACAGCTATTCCAAAGTCAGCTAAATACTTCCACAGGTCATTTATAGTTATCTATGGATTCTGTTTTGAAGATCTGATCAGTTTTCAAACAGCTATAGCTGAGTTTCTTCATGTTCTTCCAAATAGTCTCATCAACAGCTCTATATGACTTCAATTTTTTAAATTGTCTTTTTCTAAGATGAAATTCCTAGGTGAAAACATTTAGAGGGTTTTTTTAATAGTATTTCATTGGTTTCTAGGAGTGAATTGTTTTCATTTTCAATGTCCTGATGCTCGCTCAGAAAAGCACATGAAGGTTCAGGGGAGACAAAACAACAATTACAACCTGGCAGATTAGAAAAATCAGAATATTGGTTCATTTGTGGAACTGGCCCCACAAGGCAAATTGTAGATCTAATTAACCAATCAGTTTTTAGTAGCCTTAGGAAGACATTTACAGTAAAAATGAAGTAGTGATAAATCTTCTGGACACAGACCCAAATTTCTGAATCTGCTAAATTCAGGGTGGTCTCAGTCTGAACCAGACAACTTTGAGTTTATAATCAGTTCATCATGTATGCCATGGGGTGTTTCACTTCTCATGCAATTGTATTTTCTCGACTTGACCAGTGATAAAGTGACATTTTATTGGAAGGGCTTAAGTATAGTGCTGGATATAATTAAAATGTAGTGTATTGTAAAATGTCACAATTCCTTTTGATACATGTAGAAACATTTTGGGATATTTTTAAATTGTAAAGTATCACAGGAATATGATTCCCTGAAATAAATCTGTCTTCAGAGCCTCAACATGACTTTCAAAGTCATGTTTGAAAGGTTAGGTTTCCCCGCCTTACTCCAAATATTCTGCAACTAAGATGCAATAGTTTCAGATTGGCAGAGGTATTGCTTTGTTTTGTTTTTAGTAACCATGGCAATATTCTTTTCCTAAATTTCCAAAGGAAGATATATCCTTACCTTGCAATAATAGAATGATATATCTATCATCTCTCTCTGTCTCTCTTTCTGTCCTTGTTTCTATCTATCTATCTGTCTGTCTGTCTGTCTGTCTGTCTGTCTGAGATTGGGATTCACTGATCTAATCAAATAAAATCTTTATAATGTTATAGACCAACCATTGAGCTAGATATTCAAACAATTTTAGAAAAGGTGAAATAGTAATATTTTAAAAAAAATAAAAGATACAAAAAGATTTTGTTTCAAAATGCCAAATTACTTTTAAATATGAACGTATTCAACATTCATTGCTGCTTGTACAACACATTTCTCTCTTTTCCTATTTCTTTTCTTCTTTTCTGTTTTACTTTGTAGCATTTATAATCCCACGTCTCTTATTTCCTGCAAAAATATATACGTAAGCAGGGGGAATAATTTGCCCTTTGCAATATAAATTATGCTTGGTTATATCGATTTGCATAGAATAAAGACTCTCTCACAAAGGACTGTGCTGAATTTACTGCTGTAGGATTTCTGACAATCTTGGAAAATCACACCAATTAACTCCATTCATTAATTGGCTCAGCTCCTGCCTCATGGAGAAGAGGGCCATAAGTTTCATCATGCTTCCTCTGGAGCTGCAAAGTGGAATAGGTTTGCTTTCAGAAACCATGTATACCGCATCCCTCTGCATAAAAACCTCTCACAAAAGACAAAGACAGAAATTAACTTAGTGAAAAATGATCTGCAATTCTACATCATTTAGCGCAGCATTTCCAATACACAGGGGGATTTTAAATTCCACATTTTTTAATGCTATGGAAAAATACACCAACCTTTTATTATCTTGCAGTGACATTCTGCATTGTTTGGATATAATTCTCAAGTAATGAGAGTATATTATCTCAAATAGTTTGTAACAGTTGTGCCATTAATTCTGCCAGTCTTCCATGATTTAAATCCAGTGACCTGCTGCTGTGAACAGTTCTTGCTTTGCACAGGCAAGACAAATGGGTACATCTGATTTTGCTGCATATGCCAAAAAGGTCCACTTACTCCCAGTGATTTAAAGCAAGCTAATCACACCAGCATTTCAGTATTATGGAGGGAAAAGAAAAGAGTACAATGAGTACATTCTTTATGTGAGGAGGCTAAAAAGGAAATTTAGTGAAATACCATACTGTTTTTCCATTGGGAGAAATATTTCCATCCAAGAATAAAGGCATCATTTCCTGTATGATCAATCAGACTATCATGGATTTCTTTGTATTTTTAAGGGATCAGGACCTCTCAATACCCAATTTGTTTAGAAATCTTGACTATTGTATCAGTACAATAAGTTCCAGATGAAAAAATCTGCCACATTTGTAAACTCTGAAGTATCTGTTGCAGACATCCAAAAATTACAATTAGGCTAATTGACATTCTAAGTATAAAATTGTTATAGGGGCATCTCTTTATTGCATATGACTATTTTTAGAAATATTATGGACAGTCATATGTGACTTGATATTTCAATTTCAATAAGTAATAAAATATATATTTTTTAAAAACCCATGAAACCTGTGCATTAAAACAAAAATGAACAAAGTAGGAGGGCACTTTAAATATGTAATTAAAGAATCATTTACTAACAATTTATATACAGTTTTAAATTATGAATAGTCCATTTAGAATAGATCTTTTATAACAATGGGGCTTGTTACTGTGATTTACAATAAGCAAGCCATCAACCTTAGCATTAAGCTAATGCATGGAAAAAAACAAGGAGAGAATCCTGCACTGGGTTTGTGTATTATATAAGATTCACTAAATAGATTTAGTAGATTTCGCCAAATTTAATAGGAGAACCTGGGTGGCAATTCTAACATAATTTCACCCTTGCACTTAGAGACAAGTGCATTTCTTTTTTATCATAAAACTAAATAAATTTACTGGTCACTTCTAACCACTCTATAATATGTGCTGTTTATTATCTCAGCCAAAGTAATTGTTCAACTGAAAAATATAGAACAACAGACAGCACAATGGCAGAGACAGATGTTTAAATTCTTTTTTTTTTGACATTTGGTTTTTTTTATTTGCCAAATACCATTTGCATGACTGTGACTACAAAGCAGCTGAGAAACTTGTAACACTCTTGCAGGAATATTTACTTAGAACAATTTTTACTTAGAATGAAGTCAAACTGTGTGGAGTGAGATATTTTGGAGAAATATGAATTTAATTGCAGCCTAAAATAACTTTGCTGCCTTCATCTTTTCTTTTAGAGGCATTGGGTTTTTTTGAATTTTTTTTATTTTAATTGAACAAAAACACAAAAAAAAGAATCATCCTTCATTACATCTTGTAGAAAGCATGTCGATTGGTTACAGATAACCTTCATGCATTTCTTCAACAGTCATTACTTATAGTTCATATTATATTATATAAATCAAAAATCTTTGTATATCTTACTATCAATGTATCACAATTCTCATTTCACTACCATTATTTGAACATGTTTTTACCTCAAATCATTCATACTTAAAGACACAACCACATAATGGCATTCATTAGCTATTTCAAAAAATCCTCCAATAACATTACACCTTTATGACATCTTTCAAGTAAAAGTCAATTAATAAAGTTTCTAAACCTCCCCCCACTTTTCCCCCCAACTCACTGTTTAGAATTTATATCCAAGTTACTTTTGCCAATACCATAGCATGTATATATTGTTAAACAATGTCCATAGACATTTACTTGTTATTATAATTGGCTAAAAATCATTTACTATTTATGTCCCACATCCTCTCGTCAGACACCCCTCCCCTTTTACTAGTTTGCCAGTACATGTATATATCATTAAGCTGCATCCATTATCATTTCATTATTGTTATTATAGTTAATTATTTGTTAACGAATAAACATTTAATAGCAATCTAAAACAATCTAAGAGTTTCTAAATTCCTACTTATTAATCACCAAAATCAACTATTTTTTTATTATCAACTTTCATTGTCAACCTGTATCTTTCCAGTAACAAAACAGTCTTATCTCTCTTGCCAATTGTGGTGTCAGTCTTCTTTTTATCTCCTTTATAAGGTTTTTATAGACTTCTCTCCGCACTAAGAGCCAAGGTGGCGCAGTGGTTAAATGCAGCACTGCAGGCTACTGCTAGATCAGCAGGTCAGCAGTTCAAATCTCACTGGCTCAGGGTTGACTCAGCCTTCCATCCTTCCGAGGTGGGTAAAATGAGGACCCAGATTGTTGGGGGCAATATGCTGACTCTCTGTAAACCGCTTAGAGAGGCCTGAAAGGCCTATGAAGCGGTATATAAGTCTACTGCTATTGCTACTTTGTTGCTTGAAGGCTCTCTCAGGTAATCTCGTTGCCAAGCAGCTGCTACTAAAATTAGCTTGTCTTTGGTTGTCAATCTTGCTTCTGAAAAAAATTATCTTCTTAAGTCCATCATCATTATCATTTTTTTTCTTCTTTATCTTGGAATCTGAGGTAGAGCTCCAATTCATCGAATTCCCTATTCCATATTCCCTTCTCTCCACTTTCACCCACATTTGCTCCATTAATAAATTCATCTATTGTCTTATCTTTATCTTTATATCTTCATTCTCCCCTTTAATTTTTGGGGCTCCAACCCCATCATCTTTTGCTGTGAGGAAGACTAGTCTTTCCAACTTCTTCTCAATTCTCCCATAGCCTTCCAATAGATTTTGAATTCCAGCCAATATATTTTGGAATTTTAAGGTTTCCTCATTTGAATATTGATCCATGTTTCCAAAACAGAAGAAAGAAAGAAAAAAAAACTAACAGCCACTGCCACTCTAGCCTTCCAGGCCTTTTTTATTTTTTTATTTTAGATTGACTTGAACACAAGTTCTTTTATGCTCTTCAAAGGAGAAGGGTTCTGTTTTTTCCCTCTTTCAAAATTCCCCCCTACCAAAATAGTTCTCAAAGGCACCTGTGAAAACAATTCATGCCCTTGGCTCTTTATCAGTTTCTGTAAACAAGTTGCAAATCCTTCAGCTACTAAGTCAGTAAAATCAAAGAAGAGAAGAGATACGTTGTTTCAAAAACCCAGCCTCTGACCTCCAAGTGGCAGTGTGCTACTTTTCACTTTCTAATATTTATCTCTGGTTTATAGGAAACAAAGTTCTTTAGATTTCTTTTAGTGAAATTTAATAACAAGTAATAGGAAGAATTGTTAAAATTAGAAGGAAGGTTTTAATCCAGAAGTCAAAAAATAAAGCAACAAAAAGCAGAAGAAGAAAAATCAATCCGTTCACTTTAAGAGGAGAAATGAGAAATGTTACGAGCAATTCAATCCATAAAGAATAGTTACAAAGAAAAAAAAAGCTTTCCAAAGCAATCCAATTAGGGTTAATTTCGCCGCTCAATTCTTTTACTTAAGGATCTAATTTGGCTTTAAAGAAAAATTTCTTTGGGCAGTCTTTCACAAAATAGAAAAAATGCCTCACTTTCTCTTTTCACTTCCTTCCTTCCGGAGCTGTCCCGACTTCATCAGCCTGCGGGCTGCCTGTTTACCGCTGGCTTGAAGCACTTTGCTTGGGTTGATCAGGGACTTTGCGATGTCCCTGAGACCAGCAAGGCTTCGTCTTCCTGATCACTGTCTCTACAGGATGGTTTAGGTCTCAATGGACCATCCAGTGGCAAAAGTGTCAACGGCGGTCTCGGAGTATTGAGACCACACGTTGTGACATCGCGACGTGCATCCTCCTTCTTCCAGATGTTTAAATTCTTACGCACTCAAGTAGCAAACAAAAACATATGTATTCATTAAAAAGAATTGCTTGGCACTCACTTTAACATGCATTATTTCTGTTTGTAATGTTCTAACTACTGTATATCCTAAGCATGTCAGCTACCCTGAATATATGATTTACACTGCAAACCAAATGTTGGCATACATAGTCTTTAAAATAGTGAATCTTGCTTGCATAGAATAGACTATGAATACTTGACGTGAACACTGGCTTTAGTTATACATGTAGGCTACAGGCAAAAAACTGTGCTCTTGCTATTAGCCATAAATGCTCCTTTAGCTTGAGTATCACTGGTAACTGTAGGATTTAAAAAAAAGGCTGAACTGGAAGGCAGAGTTCAATATGTCATCAGTTTAGAGCCATGGTGGCGTCACAAAAGACCTAAGTATATCCCCCATGAATATTATTGACCCTTATCTAGTGCCAATTTAGCTTTGACCATTAGTTGACTAGATTATTTACTAGAGGTAGCAATACTTAACACTTATGTACTTCAATGAATACTCCTGATTATTTGCACCACAACAATAATCTTGTTTTTTTTTTTCTTTTGTATTGGACTTATTTGATAATGAGATGGGTGGCATATAAATTTAATAAATAAATAAGAACTGTTGTGTAAATCTAGGTCTGTTTTGGGTTTAAGATGTTAAAAGTTCAGAAAATACCTAACTTGATTCTGCTGTTTTATTACCATCACACACACACCCATGAACAAAAAAGAAACAATTCATAACTTATATAATTGTAAAAAATATATTTGTTTTTGTCTCACAGAAAAAAAATGCTTATCTGAGGCACCTCCAAGTTACACAAGGCCTGGAAACTTTGGACATTGAAAAGCCATGGGTCTCCAAAGAGAGTAAGAAAGCACACCAGAAGCTCCAGAGGCCATGCAAGAACACACCACATTCTTATGCAGCCGACCGAAGCTCCTCTTCGAAGTAAAGCAGTCTTCAACTCCTTCTGGGTGCTGATGTGACCACAGAAGTGCAAAGAAAACACAAGGAAGTTCTGTGGATGGAGATCACACATTCCTGGAAGATGCTCCACAAATAAAGGCAGAGTCACACATCTTCACAAAGCAAAGTACTTTTGGATGGTTCATCCTAATGGTGAGTATGTCCGTTTTACATGAAGAAAAAGAAATATGTGGTGATCCTGAAAGATAGGATGAGGGTTTCCCTGTTTGGTTGTTCAAACACAATTCTCAATAATGGTGCCCAAGAAACTTTCTAATATACATTAAAAGAGGGTTATTTGAATAACCTAATTTCAATCAAGAATATGCCATAATGTAATGTAAACATTTTAGAAATCCAGTAAAATATATTGGAAATTAAGGAAAAACAATACCATAAAGATAGTGATTGATTCTAATCAATTAATTATCTTTAAATCTTTTCATATGGTAACAGTGAATCATTTTTGTTAATGTTACACACCTTTTAATTTTATTAATGCATCTCATCTTTTTGAACTTTATCTACTTTATCTACCTTCACTGTACAGAAGCATTATAAAAACAACACTAATCGAAACCGAGAAATTCATTTGCCATTAGACAAAGATAGATTCAGCAAAAGCACTTGACACTCCATTTGCATTATTCAAGGAGGGGGGCCACTGAACATTAATTAATGCTAGTATTTTTTAAAAAGACAAATGTTATAGTAAGTCGGTAAGAAAATGTATACATTTTCTTAAAAGATGACTGGTGCAGAGCATCCTTCTGAGAACCTATGATCGTAGGTTTGCAATTACTGAAGGATGACCTTCTTCAGTTTAATAAACTGGAAATTGCATTTTTAACCTTGGCTGATATTGCATGCGAGGTCTGTCATCTTTTTATCCCAACTGGTACAGAATGATAAATGAAATTGATCCCCCCCCCCAAAATAAAATTTATGGTCTGAATATTTAACTGTTCTCCTGAACTGTGTACTGCACAGTAGTCAAACCTTTTTTATTGGGTGCTGAGGTGAACCAGAAATATGCACACATACCAATATAATAGTTGCTCACTTTGATGAACAGGTTGAAAAAAAACATTAAAATGTTGATTGCAAGGTTGTATAAGCAATACAGCTCTCTCTTTTATTTACATGTCCATTTCTGCTATTGAAGCAAAGGTCCCAAAGAACATTAGATATTTAGTGCAAACATCTATTTTTGATAGAACAATATTTTTTTAAAAAACTTTATTTATTCATTTAAGCAACTGCTGCATGTTGAGGGATATCCTGCCATATGTAAAAGGACAATGAGCTGGAAACTGGTTGATTGAATGATTAATTATGTACCATCAAGTTGGTATTAACTCTTAGCAACCATATAGATTCCATGACAATCGATCCCTGCCAACCTTTTCAGAATTACCAGATAAGAAGCAGAGCAGATGAACTAATTCTACTTTATCATAAGGCTACATTAACAGAATCTTGCAGGTCTGAAAGTACAGATGTACTGCTATTTCTTTTTACAGCATGATAATTTAGGGAGAATCATTTCTCAGTTTTTCTGCCAGTTATACAGTTACAGGCTCCTCCCTCCCATCACACACACACACACACTTATCTGGTCATATCCTAGGCAGCATCTCTCCCCCACCCCCACCCCTATTTTCCAAGGTCATTTCTACATAGCATTACGCTAACCTGGTCTTTCAGGTCTTCCGATGATGCACACATAGTCATAGAAACTGAGTCCATTCAGTTTGCTGGTTTGTTCAATGATCCATTGGTTTCTTTTCATGACTGGCCTTGGCATTCTCAGGAGTCTCTTCCAACATCAAAGTTAAAAAACACTAAGCGTCTTCTTACCCTGCTTCTTTAAAGTCCAACTTTGACTTCCACTGAATGTCATAGACTTGAACTTTTCTGATCTTTATAGGAATAGACACATCATGACATGTGAATATCTTTTTCAAGACCTTCATAGCTCCTTTACTAAGTGCTAGTCTTCAGCATATTTCTTAACTGCCTTTATCTTTGTAGTTGATGGTTGGTCATGTAGTAACATCTTTGAAATTATGACCTTCAACAAGTCTGATTCTCAAAGCAGAATGGTACAGCAATGAAAAAACTTAGCTTGGGTCCAGGGAGATCCAAGTTCAAGTTGTTATTTATTCATGAGGTCATTCTGAGATGTTGAGCCAAAACTGAACTTCCAAGATAGTTCTGAAGTATTATTGTGAAATACCCAGCACCCATGTATAGTCCCCAAAGAAAGGGCAGGAAATAAATGTATCAATAAATAAAGTCTATTCAATTAGTAAATATATTTATATAACTAAAAGTAGACTGGTCCAGTGGTGGGATTCAATTTTTTTTAACACCGGTTCTGTGGGTGTGGTAGGGGAAGGATACCGCAAAATCCCCATTCCCTTCCCACTCTCAAAATTTCCACTACTGGTTCTCCAGAACCTGTCAGAACTGGCTGAATACCCTCTGGACTGGTCAATATTATTGTGTATATTCCAATATCCAGGTTTTAGTATCCATTATCTACCACATATATAACCTCATGGTGTCAGTTTGAAATACAGACACACAGACACACACAGACACACAGACACAGACACAGATACAGACACACATACACACACACACACACACACACACACACACACACATATATCTGGAGGGAGAGAGAGAGAGAGAGAGAGATTCGGGTCTTTTCCCATGTAAGATTGAGATTGTTTCAGTAAGTGGACTGATGGGTTGTGTGGTTGTATCACGATTGGTAGATTGGTGCTGATTGGTGCTGGCTGTGTGTCTATTATTGTTTCATGTTGTAACGGCCTAGGTGGTGGGTGGGGCTTGTTTGTCGACTAGGGCTGGTTTCCAGATGTCTGGTAGGCGGGAGGTATTATCACATTTATTCATGTCGTGGGGGTGTTTCTCTATTTCGATAGCTTCCATAATTATTCTCTTGTTGAAACAAAGCCAGCACTCCACACCCTCCCACCAAGATTTATAGAAAGACAGCAGCTCCAATCACACTTTAAGCCCAAAACGCAGCCTGAAGATGGCGAGTGAGACCTCACGGAAACGTTGCCAAGACAATCTCAATCTTACATGGGAAAAGACCCAAATACAACAAGACCAGCATACTTACACCCGTGAAAGTCTATGAAACCAGAGTATAAGACGCAGCAAGGTTCTGAAGAGGAAAATTTTTTTTTAAAGTTTTTGCACTCTGCAAACCTCCCAAATACGGCCCGTTTTTTGTGAAAACAGGCTTGTTTGGTTTTTTTTCCAAAAAAGGGCATGAATAGCCCTTAGGAGGTTTGTAGAGTGCTCGGGAGGGGGAGCAAAAACAAACAAAAAACAGCCCATTTTTGCAAAAACAGGCCCATTTTTGTCACAAAAAGGGCATGGATAGCCTTTAGGAAGCTTATAGAGTGCTGCTGGGGGGGGGCAAAAATGGACTGTTTTTCACTCATTTCTGCCCTCCCCAGCCCCAAGAGCTGTCTGAAAGCCTTCTAAAAGCTTTACATGGCCATTTTGGTGAAGGGAGCGGAGTTGCAAGGAGGCAAAAAATGCTGTATTCAGTGTATAAGATGCACCCAGATTTTCAGCCTCTTTTTTGAGGGAAAAAGGTGTGTCTTATACTCTGAAAAATATGGTATCTACTAATAGCAACTTATTTGTCCTGCTACCCTTGACATGGATGCGCATAACTGATTTACCACATGTTGGGATCAATTATCTCTCAGTCCAGAAAGGCATCTTGAGGGTAAAATCTATTTCTAAAAGTCCTTCTTTGACTTGCAGAGAAGAACACAGCAGGTTTCAAAAAATTCTCTATTTACATGAAAACAGTAAAAGCTACTTTCCTTGATAGATGTAACTTCTGTCATTTTATCCTATTGCTTTTTAAAGCCATTTAATACAAAGTTTGACCTCTTCAACTGTATTATCTGATGAAACAAATACATTTCAACCCGCAAAATGTAAATGGAGTCTTTTTACATTGAACTCAAGGATAGCTGTCTATTAGAAGCCCCAATCATTTGTATTTATGGGTCTATTTTACAATATCCAACATTCAGTTCTACCCAAGGGGACTCAAATCAGAATGTTTCTGATGTTTCTGTGCCAGAGAAATAAATAAGCATACAATATTATAAAAAACAGAAACATGATTTTTCTTCAATGTAAATATAAGGCCTATTTGCAACAGTATCAAACATTTTGCCAATGGGGTAAACAGGAATGCGGATAATTTTATTAAGTTCACATTTAAGAAATTCAGCACCTGCTCCCAACTGTATCACTTTTATTTTTTTTCTAAATAACTCATTTGTGGAGAATGCCCAGATACACAGTTATCGTTTGTTCATTTAGAAAGACCTAAAAACTTAATGAGGCAGGTTGCATATTTATAATGTGGAATATTTTTTTTCTTCCCATCAAAAGGCCCATTTGAAAATCATCCAGAATATTCACTTGCTATTTTAACCAGATATAAAGGTCTTTTTTAAAAATAGAAGCATTGCATTTAATGGTATTGAACATTTCTACATATTGTGATTGGGAAACAAGTCACCTTAGGATGAACTATAGAATATTTATCTTTATCCCTGAATACATTGGCTATCAACACCAGTTCTCATGTCGGTATCCAAAAATTGGAAAAAGTAATCACACATTCAGAGTTTCTTTCTGCGGGTATAGTTTATGGAAATTTTTTACATCAATGAGAATTAATAAATTGTAATTCAATATAATGATAACAGTAAACAAATAGGGGCATTGTTTTGGGAAATTAATTGGTATTTTACAGCCAAAAGACTTTCTATTCTGTATTAAGAAGCAATCTTGTTTGATTGGCAAATTTATGGTCTGTCATTACTTTACGTACCTAGTCAGACAACCACTAATCAGGCATCAAAATTTACAGAATGTTGCAAAATATATACAGGATCCTCACAATAACCAACAACTTGATTTTTTTACCCTATTTAATTGGGACTACTCTTTGAGTTATTAGTTCCATTCTTATAAGAAATATTTCACCTTTCCTTGTATTTCAGAACTACAACAGTATCCTTTATAAAATACTTATTTCTTCTTTAAAAACAACATGATGATTAAATGAATTATTTAATCCAGCCTTCATGTCACAGCTGGAGGCTAACATGAATATGCAAGGCCTAAATATACCAAAGATGGTTTAAAGAGTTTGTCATAAATTCCTGAGCCCATCTCAAAGTTTATTGGTATGATATGATTTGGGAGCTTTTCTTGCTCTTCCAGAATATATTCCCCCCCCACACACACAAAAAAGGGTAAATGAAAAAAAAATTCCATAGCACTCTATGACTTCAGGTGGAAAAAAGATTCCAATAAGTTATTTTCAAGAAAAAGAAGTCGAATTCACATTTGCTCAATAGGAGGGTGAAATAAGTGAGCATATTTTGCAGTACATTTTCAAAGAAAAGCTTATTAATAGAATTATTAAAATGATAAAACTTAGACAGTAAAACAATGAAAAAACCCTTTTGTTAAAATATGATTAGCATTTTAAATACTTTAATGATTAGCTATAATCTATGCTTGCACTGCATGAAAATAGTAGCTTAAAATATCAGCCACGGAATGTGAGGGAGGTGATGAAAAAGTCATGAATACTGCAAATGCACAGTTTTCTAATATACTGGAATGATTTCATTCTCAAGCTGATTTGCAAGAGTTGGCTAGTGTAAAAAAATCATTTTGTGCTCTGTACTAATGTTCACCATAGAGCAGTGTTTTTCAACCTTTTTGTGCAAAAGCACACTTTTTTCATGAAAAAAAAATCATGAGGCACACCACCATTAGAAAATGTTAAAAAATTTTAACTCTTTGCCTATATTGACTATATATAAAGTGTTTTTCCCACGGCACACCTTACACTATGTCACGGCACACTAGTGTGCCACGGCACAGTGGTTGAAAAACACTGCCATAGAGGACATCAGTAACAAAGTTAGTGACAGATAACCATCATAAATGCCAAAGTTGTGTGCTATGTGCCTTACTCTTCAATATTAGATTGTAATTCAGTGACAGTGTTATTGTTTTATGATAGTCAGCTCTTCTTTAATCATCTGAGTTTTGTAAGGCAAGAAGGTAAGAAAATTGTCATTTATCTTTGATGATACTACGATAATTCACATACTGGGGTACAAAACAGTGGTGGAATTTAAAAAACTTTTACTACCGGTTCTGTGGGTGTGGCTTGGTGCGCATGGCAGGGGAAGGATACTGTAAAATCTCCATTCCCTCCCCACTCCAGGGAAAGGATACTGCAAAATCCGCATTCCCTCCTGATCAGCTGGGACTCGGGAGGCAGAGAATAGATTGGGGCGGGGCCAGTCAGAGTTGGTATTTACCGGTTCTCCGAACTACTCAAAATTTCCACTACCGGTTCTCCAGAACTGGTCAGAACCTGCTGAATTCCACCTCTGGTACAAAGCAGGGAACGTTTTTAAATGTGTCTAACTGCCAAGTCATAATTTGACCACTAACTTAGAATTGAGCTGTTCACAGTCCTGATGTGGAAAAAATTTTTTGTTCATTTAACACTATTGATGTTGTTTTTGCTATTAAGGGTAGGAATGTTCATGCAGTATATCTACATGGAATCTGTAAGAAGGATTAGGTCAGCCTGGACTTTTTATTATTATATTATTTTCCCTCTGGGATAATATGCTCTTCTTCACAAAAGGCCATATTCATTAGAAAAATGTTAGAAAGTACATGCAAGAAAGAAAAAAACAACCAGCTTTCTGGATCTACATAAGTCTATGCTGATCAGTATATAATAAATATAATATAATAAATATAATATAATATAATAAAATAATATAATATAATGATATGTTGATATGATATGATATGATATGGTATAGTATAGTATAGTATAGTATAGTATAGTATAGTATAGTATAGTATAGTATAGTATAGTATAGTATAGTATAGTATAGTATAGTATAGTATAGTATAATATAATATAATATAATATAATATAATATAATATAATATAATATAATATAATATAATATAATAATATAATATATAAAGAGATGAGGTGGCTCAGTGGCCAAGAGGCTGAGCTTGTTGATCAGAATGAAAGGCAGTTCAGCTGTTCGAATCCCTAGCACCACATAATGGAGTGAGCTCCCGTTACTTGCCCCAGCTTCCTTTGGTGGGAATGTAACAGCGTTCCATGTGCCTTCACCATTTAGTCATGCCTGCCACATGACCACAGAGACATCTTTGGACAGCGCTGGCTTTTTGGCTTTGAAACGGTGATGTGCACTGCCCCCTAGAGTCAGGAACGATGAGCACATATGTGCGAGGGGAACCTTTACCTTATGTGGAATCAGTGATATGCAGTCAGGGAAGGCAGGGCCTCACCACTGTCATCATGAAAAGAAAAAAAAATGTAAAAGGAAAAAGGCTGAGGTAGTTGCTGCCAGAGTCACAGTAGATGACTCTGCTTAGTGCTTAACTGTTTAAAAAAGCCTCTAAAAAGTGCCCTCTATAGGAGGAGGTGGGAGAACCACGTGCCTCATTTAGTCTATCTTTATGATCACTTGAGCAGAGTTAAGCAAGGGTTAAAAGCCGAAAAATTCCTTATGTAGATGAGGCACTTGGTTCTCTTGCCTCCTCCTGTAGAGGGCATTTTTTAAGAGGCTTTTTTGAACAGTTAAGCAGAGTCATCCAAAGCCGCCCTGCCACTATGTCCGACATAAAGGCGTCCCGCCTCTATGGTGGACACAGCGCTGGAGCATCCAAAAGCCCTGCCACTGTGTCCGACATAGGACGGCTTTTGCCCGCTTGCCTCACCAGCCATAAACCTCACTGCATGTCACTGTGTGGAGTTCGGTGTTAGGGTCAGTCCCCATAAAATGTTTAGAAAGCTTCAATGCACATCAGAAATTTCCAGATTCTTCTAAAATGTTATGTACTATTTAAAAAAAAAAAAAAAACAAGGAAAACATTAAAATCAAAAACCCAAACATTGATAATATTTTTTAAATAAGTAATCATAAATCAGATTATTGCCTATTATCAGTTTCTCTAATGAGGAAGATAATAAAAATTGATAAAAGCCTATATCTATATAGATGTAGTCATCAGGTATTCAATTTGACTGAAGCTGAACTCCTGGTAAATACATGCACATGTTTGAATAAATTTTCTTGCAACAATACAAAAATAATGTCCCTTTATGATGTTTTTTCAACTTCCCAGGCTAACTACCAAATTGGATTTCCTGTTTCTTTCCTATTATTAACCAGATTGACCCTATTTAATGTTTCCTGATTGACCAAGGGCCAAAGAAACTATATAAATTATCTCCCTTTCTCACCCAGGTGCCTTTTTTTTGCCCAGGATCTCAAACCATATGGTCCTGTCCACCATTAAACCATATTTCCAAGCAGCTTCCATGTTTCCAATATCTTTCTCCCCACTTGGAACTGAACCCAGATGGTTTTCCTACAACAGCCAAGTAGTAAGAGTGCTCTGACTCTTGATTTTCTATATCAACTAATTGGCTATATAAACCCCTAGAGGTCCTATAAATCCCTCTCCATTTCCAGTTCTGTGCTGCTACTCTTCTAAATCCAATTGTAGTGAAGCAATTTGCACAAAAGTAAAATGCTTTACCTCAAAGGTCCGTAGTTGCAGTTTGCACAAAGATCTGTTTTAGGTCATTCCCTTTGAAGGTAGAGAAGGAATTTGATGCTTGTGATAATTCATAGATAAAAGTGGCCAACTGATTTCTTAATCAGAAATGGAACCTGTGAAAACAGTTTCACAATAACATTATGTTTTCCTGTTTCAGGAAGATCTTTTGAAAACCTGCTATGCAAAGTTGATGGATGATAGAATTTTTGAATGACAGCTGGGATATCATTACTTTCCTGAATGCTAATAGCTTTAGCACAGTGGAAGAATCACCTTTCATTTACTAATAAGAGCATTTACTAGCTAAACATCAGGAAATGGCAAAGAACATTAGCATGTTAATGGAACTTTGCACCCTAAGGCTCTGGCTAATCAGGTCTTAAAAATACATCAGCAATTAATAAGCTCTAGTGGACAGGATTCATTAGCATGTTAATGATACCTTGACAATAAGGTGTGGTTGTCATAAACACTACATTTTGCAGCACACAATGGTTTGAACAGTAGCCATTTCAAACTCAGCACAATAAAGAGTATAGAATTGTGGAAGGTTTCTAAAGATCTTTAAAATAGCAATAGCACTTAGACTTATATACCACTTTACAGTGCTCTACAGGCCTCTCAAAGTGGGTTACTGTTAAGTATTCAGTCAGAATAAGTATTAAGAGTCAGCATAGTGCCCCCAACAATCTGGGTCCTCATTTTACAGACCTCAGAAAGATGGAAGACTGAGTCAACCTTGAGCCTGGTGAGATTCGAACTGCCAAATTGCAGGCAGCCGGCATTCAGCAGAAGTAGCCTGCAGTACTGAACTATAGCCACTGTGCTACCATGACTCATGCAGCCTACAGTGTTCCTGTCTCTTCCTGATTCATCAAGTCACCAGTTACAAAGGAAAACAGTGTTGTTGAAAGGACACAGGTAGGCCTCGAATTAGGATTGGTTGCTTAGTGACCATTCAAATTTACTACAGAGCTTGAAAAAGAACTTACAATTCAGATTCAAAGTTCTGATATCCAGTCTTCCCACGGTCACATGACTGCATTTTTGGAGCTGGGCAGCCAGCTCACATTTACAGTCATTTGCAGCATTTCTGTGGTCAAGTGACTGTAATTTGACCCCATATGAACAATAAGTTCACGTTAATAATGTTAATTATGTTTGCTTAACAGAAAAGTTCATAAATTAGGCACAATCATGTGGTGACCTGGTTTATGACCATCATAACATGACCAAAATTATGGAATTAATTACAGTTGTAAGTCAATGACTACCTGTACTGCTTATGGATAAAGTATCTGGGTAATTTAAACGGCTATATTTCATATGACTTTTTTTTTCTGTTTTGATTGTTTTTTAGGCTAGCATTTTTTTTCTATTTTATGCCAGCAGTAATTCTTAGAACTATTACATGTTTCAATCTGGTGACTGAGGAGGCAGGAATGTCGAATGAAATAGAAATGAAATCTGGGTTAGATTTTTAATAATTAGGAAGAATTACCATATTTTTCAGTGTATAAGACATAGCCTTTTCCCTCAAAAAAGAGGGTGAAAATCTGGGTGTGTCTTATACACTTTTTCCCTTCGCAAAAATGGCTGTGCATAGCCTTTAGGAGGCTTCCAGAATATTCCTGGGGGCTGGGGAGGGCAAAAAAGAGCGAAAAACGGGCCATTTTTTGCTCATTTTTGGGGAGGCCCCAGCCCCCATGAGCATTCTACAAGCCTTCTAAAGGCTATGCATCCCCTTTTTTTGACAAAAAAATGGGGCTGTTTTTGGGAGGTCTGCACTTTTTTAAAATTATACTCCCGTGCATCTTATAGTCTGAAAAATACGGTATACAGTGTGTGCTTGTTATTCATATCCTTCATCGTTTCACTTTCTGAAAACCTGAAGCAAGCAACTTGCGATTTATACACACTCTCTAAATTGAAGTTGACAGATTTGTGTTCAAATATTAAAAATATAATTGTAACTATAAAACTGAGTGTAAATGAATGATACAATAATATAATAATTGGATTTTAAATCATTTGCTGTGATGCTGAGCTGGATAAAATCAATATTTTAAATAAAGTGAGTATAATTAATTTGTTGATAAAACAGTTTATTAGCATGTTGTACAAATCCCATCAGTTTTGGTTTATTCAACAAATCTGGTTAAGCAGATCATAGATTAGCAAAGTATGCAAACTCAAACATAAATTGATTGTCTTCTAACTGAAGGAAGTTATATTATATGTACATTTTGCAATCTCTGGATTGGGAGCTATCTATTGAATGTCATTTACACATAAAAGAAAATGCAAATCCTTGAAGGGAACAAATACAATTACCGCAAAATATATTGCATTAGTCTATCTTCAAGGTTAGTTACACACTAAAGGAATATTTCTCAACCTCAGCAATATTAGATTACAATTTAATACTCGTAGAAAAACAAACTATATTTCCAATAATATAATATAATAAATATAATATAATATAATATAATATAATATAATATAATATAATATAATATAATATAATATATAATATAATATAATATAATATAATATAATATAATATAATATAATATAATATAATATAATATAATATAATATAATATAATATAATATAATATAATATAATATAATATAATATAATATAATATAATATAATATAATATAATATAATATAATATAATATAATATAATATAATATAATATAATATAATATAATATAATATAATATAATATAATATAATATAATATAATTAATATGACAGATCACATTTACCATCTAATTTAATTTCTATTCCTCTCTAAATGATCAGTTTAAATATGCAAGAGTGATTTGTTACTTTCAGAGATAGAAAAAGAAAAAAATTGTGGGTAAATTGTAATTGTTGTCTTCAGTCTTCAGCTCACCAAAACTCTACATTTCTCTACCAATCCTTTCTGAGAATGTGATCCCACCAAATTCTCCTCAATACAGATATTTAAAAAATTTCAGGATGTTCAATTCAAATTGAACAAAAAATTCTTGAAATACTACTAAAATATTATTTCACCTGCAAATGGTTTTAGGTTTGTTTACACGAAAATACATATCAACAAAATAAATAGTTGATATTATAAAGTACTTTGGCTCTGCTTAATAATTGCTAGGACCAAGATTTTCTTTCTGAAACTCTTTAATTCACAAGAATTCAGTAGCAAAGCTCTGAGGTGTTTCACATCTTAAATTTGAATTAAAATATGAACATTGCCTATATGATCAACTAATAAAACTAGATTCCATTGCTGACCTTTTATTTTCACCTCTCACATACACACAAATGTCAGAATCATAAATAGAAACTGTGGTTCTAGCCAATGAGTAATTGTCTATTTTAACACTAGAGCTAAATTTAGAGTATGCAGTGGAGTGAGAGAGGGACAATGAACAAGAAATCTGGTGATGATTCATTTCATAAACATAAATATAGCACAGTAGAATGCACAATGATTAACAAATCAATGGATATAGATTTGTAAGAATTATAGCTAGCAAAATTTAAAATAAACTATACATATTTTCAAATGTATGAAAAAATACAAAACTGTTACTAATAGATTAAGATTTTTCAAGATTACTCCTCCACCAAAGATCATGCTATTTCCCTGCTTTCATGTTACTTTTTTCCCCCCTTGGCATATGTAGTATTAGTCCCAGATGTGTGTTGTCCCTATATAGTATATATGCCTTTCAGTCATTATTAAAATAAGATAGATAAGGCAAGGGATGAGATGAGATGAAATGAAATGAAATGAAATGAGATAATCTTTATTGTCATTTTTTTTCCTGTGGGCACACTGGCACCCATTAAAAATTCTTGGCAACTGCTTAGTCTCAGAGACTGACTATTGATAATCATTTGTGGTTATGCTCAAAGTTACTGTATATAGAATTTTAAAGATTAAAACCAACACAAGGACGTAAGCCCTAAAACCAATGACAAAGCAGTAGCATAAAATAAATGGCAGTGCTATGCAAAACAGGCACAATTTATCTCTACATTTTGTTCCTAAATATAAGAAGCACTACAGTCTGGTATGCAAAGTATTGAGTCTGTGTCAATCCATCTCAATCTGCTATTTCAGTGTGAGCAATGGTTTTTGCACTTCATCAGAAGATCACTGAAGAGATACACCAGTGGACAAAGATAAGTGGCATGCCTGTTCCAATACAATTGATGAACATGCTGTTTCACCACACCAACTTGCCTTAAAAAGAATGTTTTTTAAGACACTTACAAATTGTATCAGTTCATCAAATTTCTGCACAGGCTTATTTAATGGAATTCTCCAGTCTTGGTTAACAGCCGTGTATAGCAATAGCACTTAAACTTATATACCACTTCATAATGCTTTTACATCCTGCTCTAAGCGGTTTACAGAGTCAGCGTATTTCTCCCAACAATTTGGGTCCTCATTTTACCAACCTCGGAAGGATGGAAGGCTGAGTCAACCTTGAGCCTGTGAGATTTGAACTGCCAAATTGCAGGCAGCCGGCAGTCAGCAGAAGTAGCTTGCAGTACTGCACTCTAACCATTGTGCCACTGAGGTGCAGTTTAAGCAAACTAAATCTTTCAGGTTGTTTGTGAAACAACTCCATATACAACAACTTGTGCCTTTAGCAACAATGCTCAATCCAAGCACTATATCCACTGTATTCTACAGCAAAGATTGTGGCAAGAGTTCAGAGATAGGTAATGGATTGTATTTGTAATATAATTTAAATCTAATTCAAAAAATAAAAATAGAAGTTGGATATTTGTGCTGTTCTTTTGTAATCTTGTCAGGTACAAGATTCATGTATATCACACACACATATAATATATGCTGCTTCTGACCTTTCAAATGCTTCATATCAGAAATAAAAGCAACTACAAATGAGACTATAAATGAAATTAGCAGCTCTTGTTTAAAACTTCTGACATTTCTCAAAGGGGAATATAAAATTTAAGTGAGATCTATATTTAATGTAAATGTTATTTGTGGATATGGGAACACCAAATTCAAATGTTCAGCACCATAATATTTCTATTCAATTCTTGTTTAATAAAAGGGAAATGGGCATTTTTTATAAATGTTAGAAATCAAAATTCATAATACTTTTCAGATAGCCCTTGGGCTGTCAAGTATAAAAGAAGCCAAATACCTCGAGCCGAGGTGGCGCAGTGGTTAAATGCAGCACTGCAGGCTGCTTCAGCTGACTGCAGTTCTGCAGTTCGGCTGTTCAAATCTCACCGGCTCAAGGTTGACTCAGCCTTCCATCCTTCTGAGGTGGGTAAAATGAGGGCAGGATTGTTGGGGGCAATATGCTGACTCTGTAAACCACTTAGAGAGGGGTGAAAGCCCTATGAAGCGGTATATAAGTCTAACTGCTATTGCTATTGCTATACTGTAAACTTATCAACCACAGAGAACCCAAAACCTTATGCATCAGTTAATCAATCCCTTCTGGCAATTCCAGAACAAGACTAAAGGACATTTTATATACATACATGCATGCATGCATGCATGCATACATACATACATACACACACACATACACATACACACACACACACACACATACACATACACATACACATACACATACACATACACATACACATACACATACACATACACATACACATACACATACATACATACATATATTCATCTGGAAAAGAATATGATATTGTTTTAAAAATAAACTCTGTGTGTTTCCATTCCCCCACCCACCCACAGCAATGGAAGAAGCCATGTGCTTAGAAGCCAGTTTCTAGGAATAACAAGAGAGCACCATAGTGGTGGTAGCAAAATAAAGGAAAGTGAAAGCACACTTCTAATGGTAAAATTTAAGGGAAGAGACCAGGTGGCAACCTACCTTATCTAACCTGGAGGGATGCACAGGTACCCTGACGAAGAGGTGGTGGAGAAATTATATAACATTGTAGCACCCAATTCACTCCTAGAAGAATGAAAAATTTTGAGGAATATTTTTTAAAAAGCAGGATAAAATATTTCCCCTAAAAGAGAAATACAAAAATCTTAAGGAAGACAGAAACTCAGAGCCCCAGCTCCCTGCAGATATTTTGTGCCCATTAAGAAAGAATGGGCTAGCCTATCTACAAAACAAAAGACCTTCAGATCCAGGGTGAAGAGATTAAAACATGACCCTTCAGAACATAATAGGATTAACCCACTACATTACACACTACATTACACACTCTCCTAAGGACATTGCATCACCCTTCAAACTTCAACCAAACTTAGCTCAGACAAACTGACCCCTACATGGCCCCATGTAAGTCTGACAACAGCCAATAGAATAAATGTTCTTGCACAGGAACAGGAAGCTCAAGTTCAAAGCCCAAGAAAAGGTATAAAAAAACCCACTCTCAGCGGCCCAGAACCCATATGGTTCTGCTTCATCATTAAATCATCTTTCCAATCAGCCTCCATGTTTCCAATGTCTTTCTCCGGGTTTGGAACTGAACCAGATGGATATTTCTTCCAACAATATGGAGAAGAGAACTGCCAATACCACCACAACCCATATTCATATAAGAAAGACAATGAAGAGGGAAGTTGAGTCCTTCTCCTATTCTCCTGCTTTGCCTCCCTTCAATCAGTTGCTTCACTCTCCTCCTTTCCTGAAGTACTTTTATTGTTAGAGTAAGAGAAAGTAGCCTCTTCCACAGGTTACTTTATCTGGTAAACTAACACTCTATGACAGGGGTCCTCAAACCCTGGTCTATGAACAGGCAGCAGGCCACAGCACACCAGAAACCAGACCGCACAAACAGGCAATACCCCATCCTTGGAATGCAGCTAGCACACAAAAACACATTCCCTCCGGTCCGTGGAAAAATTATCTTCATGGAACTGGTCTCTAGTGCCCAAAAGGTTGGGGGCTGCTGCTCTTTATGGTGTCTTCATACTTTCTGTATGAAAAGGAGACTATCATATACAGCCTTGCAACATTAGGCTGAAGTAATTCAAATTCAATTCAACCGAAATAATAAAGAAAGAGTAGATTCAGCCTTTTCTAAACTAAAATACATCGGAGTGCTAAAGCACGTCTTAGTTACAGATCTTGCCTCTCTTGCCTCTTACATCACTCTTTTTCTTGCGTTTGAAAGGCTTGACATTTTTTATCAGAGAAAAGTGTTTTTATAGCAGAACAATCAACACTAGCATTTTTGTAGTTTCGAGAGATAAAACAAACACAGTTATGTTGCTTGGGAAAGTAATTCTACTTTTAGTGGCAAGTGACTGATCAGAGATTAAAATGCGTCTATACATCTGTATTGGCACACCTACTATTTACAAATGTTAACATAAAGGCTATAAAAATTGCAACAAATATTTAAATGTTTTAACTTAGTCACTAGTAACAACTGGTATGCCTAGGGAAAATAATATTACTTTACCTCTACTGTGTGAAATATTAATATAATTTTACTTCCATCTTGATTCTATGTAGCCACATGGTTCTCATCAGAAGGCAGAATGGCTTTCTAGATATTCAAAATGGTCTGATAAAAGATAACTATGGGTAATCATTCATTACCAATCATTCCTCCAGCAATTGTTCAAAGTTGCAACAGCACTGAACAAGTGGTACTTACGACCAGTTCTTGAAGTTCTAGCCATCATATCATTTCTGCAATCACGTGGATGCAATCTGGGCATTTGGCAATCAGATTGCACTGGCAATGATGAGAGCATCCTTTGGCCGTGTGATCACCATTTCCCTGCCAGCGTCTCATCACCAAAGTCAATGGGGAAATTGTCAGAGAAGTTGCTCAGCTCAGAAGTTGCTCAGATAAGGTTCCCACACCTGGTAGCAGTCTTCCCCAGGTTGGAAAGTACTTATGCATGCTACTGCATCCACCCACGCTTGGCAACAGCCACTTACCTGCCTATTAGCCTACTTGCAAGCTGCCTGGGACTTTTTGCAAGTTTATGATTTGCAATTTCCTGCTGGCTTCCCCATTGACATTGGAAGCCATCAGAAAGTTGTGAAATGGTGTTTGCTTAATGACCCATGATCCTTGCTTAACAATGGCAGTGAGGATTGTGAGATTGCCATTGCTAAGGGTTAGCAATAGCAATAGCAGTTAGACATATACCGCTTCATAGGGCTTTCAGCCCTCTCTAAGCGGTTTACAGAGTCAGCATATTGCCCCCAACAACAATCCGGGTCCTCATTTTATCCACCTTGGAAGGATGGAAGGCTGAGTCAACCCTGAGCCGGTGAAATTTGAACAGCCGAACTGTAGAACTGCAGTCAGCTGAAGTAGCCTGCAGTGCTGCATTTAACCACTGTGCCACCTCGGCTCAGTGGGTTCACATGATGTCACACTTTACAACTGCATCACTTAGGAAATCCTGATCCCAGTTATCATAGTTAAGCACAGATTACCTATATGCCTAATTGCTTAGGTAAGAAAGTGTATCAGTAAATATTAAAAATTTTAACCATCCAACTGAGTGGTTGGAATTAGAATTGTATGCAGTCTGATAAATATTCTGTATTAGGAAGCTAAATTATTCGGTGGTTGTGTGATTTAAATAGCAGTGAAAATTATATTGTGTGGGCAAATTGTAGTCAGGTTTCTAGGCCTGATGAATATGAGTAATAGCTAGGAGTTGCATAGTAGGAGGTGAAACGTTCTGCCATTTTAAAAATGATTCCAAGGATATCCCTAATCATGTCATCAGGAGATAGATATAATTAGGCATAGGGAGGGAGAAAGATAGAGGGACAGACAGATATTCCTGATTCTGTATTATAGTAGAACATTTATTTAATGGGCTATGGGGGGGGAGATTCCATTAAATATAAATGTCTATTAAATCTATCTATAACTAGTAAACGTCTCATGAAATAGTGCATATAGGATAAAAAAATTTGAACCAATGTAGTTCACATTGGCTAACTTACAAAATGCAACCAAAATCTGGGACCCATGACTCCTGTAGAACTGAAATCTGGCTAATTTTATAATATAGTTTATGACATAACCTTGATCGTAAAACATGTTATGATATAGTGCAAAATGTCATAAAACATTTCCTTTGCTAATTCTCAAGATGAGTTCTTTTCAATCTCTGTAAGTATACCAAATTTTCCAGTGAAGGCAATACATTCAAAGTACTGCCATTGTTGAAGGCGTTGAAGAATCTGGAAAAGAAATAGCTCTGAAAGGATGACCCAATAGGTCACAGGTTGTCTAGTCTCTTACTAATGATCCCCAGTTATAAGGAGATATGATGGAAGGATATTCAACAGCGGAATTTCTTGGTAGCAGCATTTTTCCTATGGAAATGTTGGGCCCCAAGGCAAGGATGGCTTCTATACTTATGTCTTCCAGAAGCTTGCAAAAACTGGCTTTTCCAGAATTTATTTTTGAGATTTGAGATTTGAGAAGTTTATTTATATGCCGCCCTTTTCCCTGGGGGGACTCAGGGCGGCTTACAACTCGAAAAGGGGGGGGGGACAAACATTTAACACGTAGGACAGTACGTCATTAAAAAACACAACATTCATACCATTCGGGTGGGTTACAGTCTTTAGCCCCAGGCCTGACGGGATAGCCAGATTTTGAGGGCTGTGCAGAAGGTCTGGAGGGTGGTGAGGGTACGAATCTCCACGGGGAGATCGTTCCATAGGGTCGGAGCTGCCACCGAGAAGGCTCTCCTCCGCATGGTTGCCAGTCGACATTGACCGGCAGATGGGACTCGGAGGAGGCCTAATCTATGGGATCTAATAGGTCGAGTGGAGGTGATTGGCAGTAGGCGGTCTCTCAAGTACCCAGATCCACTACCATGAAGGGCTTTATGGGTGACAAGTAGCACCTTGAAGCGCACCCGGAGATCGACAGGTAGCCAGTGCAGCTCGCGGAGGATAGGTGTTATGTGGGTGAAGCGGGGTGCACCCACAATCGCTCGCGCGATTTTCATTTATTCATTCAATTTCTATAGCCACCAATTCCAATCAATGACTTTACAGACTAACTAAAGAGT
Source organism: Thamnophis sirtalis (assembly GCF_051295495.1). Taxonomy (NCBI): domain Eukaryota; kingdom Metazoa; phylum Chordata; class Lepidosauria; order Squamata; family Natricidae; genus Thamnophis; species Thamnophis sirtalis. The sequence goes on from NW_028261381.1 coordinate 125,969,168, forward strand.
CATTGGCAACTATGTGTATGTGTTTGTGCACGTGTATCAAACTCTTTCATTATTTGATATTTCGAAGTTTAAAAATGTATGTTTATTCTTGCTTCTATTTTAATTTCTCTAAGCAATTTCAAACCCAGGAGGAGTGAAGTGGCAGATAAATTGCATAAATAAATAAATCTGAATTCACATAACTGACATAATTTAGGTCAAATTGTATCATTTACATGATTACATAATTGATGTTTTTAGTCATTGCATCAATTTACATCATTTGTATAATTACATAATACACAAACATTGCTAGCTGCCTAGCTAGCAAAACAGCAGCAAATATTCATCATCTTCCATGGCATTACCAAGAAGTCATTTCACCAAGTAGCAGCAACTTCATGCCAATATCTGAATTATTCAGTACTGCAGATTCATGTGGTTTAAATGGAAGTGAGGAGAAAGTCAAGCTCTCTGGCACACTCAAAGCAGGTCCCTAGGGCTGGATTCAGGGGTGAAATCCAGCAGGTTCAAACAGGTTTTGAAGAACTGGTAGTGGAAATTTTGACTAGTTCTAAGAACTGGCAAATATCACATCTGGCTGGCCCCAGAGTAGAGTGGGAATGGAGAATTTGCAATATCTTTCCCCCAGGAGTGGGGTGGGAATGGAAATTTTGCAGTATCCTTCCCCTGCCATGCCCACCAAGCCATGCCCACCAAACCACACCATGCCTACCAAGCCATGCCCACAGAACCAGTAGTAAAAAAAATTGAATTTCACCATTGGCTGGATCTCTCTCCATGGCTAGAAATTACTGGAAAGAGAAGAACCATTGAAAAATATTGTCCCCATTTGTCATCCCTTAGCCAGACCAGAAAAACACCATGGTCAGTGGTATTGAAAACTACTGAAAGATTAAGAAGAATGAGGTTGGCTACATTATTTCTATCCTGAACCTACCAGATGTCATCAGTAAGTACAATCAATGCCATCTCAGTCCTATATTCTTGTCTGAAACCCAACTGCTACAGGTCCACATAATCTGCTTTCTCCTGATGATCAGACCTATAGATCTAACATATTCTCCTCAACCTTGCTGCAAAAGCGAAGGTTGGTGCTGGATGAAAATTATCCAAAAATGTTGGGTCCATGAACAAAGTCTTTAGGAAGGGACATCCATTACCTCTTCAAGAAAGGTGGAACCATTCTTTCCTGTAAAGTGGCATTTACCACCTCTTGTACCCACCATATATCACCTCCCAAGAAGCCACAACTAAGTTGGAGAGATGAGTTCTAACATCAATCTAACACTTTGGTGGCAGAACTAACATCCCAAGGACATTATCTACTTCCTCAGAACTAACTAGACTGAATTTTGTCACATAATCATATAAGAGTGATTCACTTCTACAACGCAGCATAGACGGAGTCCAATTCTAAGTGAATCCATGTGATTTTATCCATCATATGCTTGGTTTTATTCTCACAACTATACTGCAAGGAATCTCTTGACCTCTCCTTACCCAGAAGGAACCGAGCTACTCAAAACTGTTACCAGATATAGCATGCATACCATTCTATTTCACATACACAAACAATTCACTTATGCAGAAACATACAAGTTTACAAACACATATACATATTGATCCTTCTACAGCAAAAGAAAGGAGGAGGTAGGTAGGCTGGAGAGATGAAGTAACAGTGAAGGGACAGGAAATGAGGGGAAGACACATAACTAAACAGAAAAGGAAAAGAAAGAAACTTATTTAGAATTTAACCAATCAATTAAAATTTAGAAGGTGAGCAAGAGGAATATATCCTTTCCCAGTTCTGCAGCAATGTAATCTCCAAAAACAGATCCCAGAAAGATTTTTATCCCCCCCACAATTGTTTGTTTTCTTCTATCTTTGTTTTCAGCAAACATACAGTTCCATTCGAGGGGATTTTGTGAGATGAAAATTCTAGATAAAGTCAAAAGATATTTGTGATGTAATTCTGCCTGATGAAGCATAAGCAAACATTACATCTGACTTTTATCAAATACTTACAGTCCATTCATATATATTCATACATGTTGCCTAAAGTTTAAATACAACCTCAGTTTTCTGAAGTAAGGCTCTCTAATTAGCCAAAAGCATTGACTCACATCATTTTTATTTTATCCTTCCTAAATTTTCTCAGTAAACAAAATATGGTTCCTGGTTTACAGGAGCTCAAGAACCACTATAATTAGCATCCTTTCCAATACATTACCTAAATGAAGATTCTTTCATAGCAGAATTCCAACTGAATTCCATTTTCTTGCCATACATTAAAAGTTACTGCAGACAATATTGGTAACATTGAATTCCCTTAAGCAAACATAACCCAAGTAACGTGCTTACAAACATTTGTTCTTATGCTTGTAGTACAAAACAACATCTGTTTTAATCTCTTGTACATGCAAATTCAGCAAGTATTCAGTTCTTTCTCTTCTGTAACGGTCTTCTGTCATTTTCATACTCAATACTTATTTGACAAGTGTCTCATGATAGTTTCCTCATTGGAGACCTTCAAGGAAAGACTAGCCAGGTGTGAATATCCTGCTCCGGGCAATGGTTTGGACCATGTTATCTAACTAAAAGAGTCCCTCTGTTGCTTTACAAATAATGCAGTTACTCAGATAAGGAGTTAACTAAATGTGCTGCAGATCAGTGTTTCTCAACCTTGGCAACTTTAGGATGTGTGGACTTCAACTCTCAGAATTCCCCAGCTAACTGGGAATTGAAGTTCACATAACTTAAACTTGTTAAGGTTGAGAAATATTGCTCTAGATTTTAGATCTTCAATTGATAGAAATCTATTATGATGCTTAGGTGCAATTATGTTCCTTGCAGCACATTCTTTAGCCTCAGCCAAGCTCCCTTTTCTATTTTTTTAAATATATTTTTAATGGGACACTAACCCATTGTAAAACAATGCATTGACTTCAGGCATAATAGGCATTTACAGCAATGACACAAGGTCTCATATAAATCCTTAGAAAATAAGAGTGGCAGCTGCATCCCAGATCCAGGTCTAATTTGCGGCCCAGAAGGTCAGACCCCAACCCAGCCCACAGGGAGTGTGGGTGAAGGAGGGGCAGACCGCATCTCTTCCGAGTGAGGTGAGGTAGGGTTGTGAGAGGGCAGCCAACATGGGATGAGACCCAGAGCAGCCCTCCTTTCACTCAGGCTCCCATGGCTGGGTAAGAGTCAGACTTTCTGGGCCCCAAATTAAATCTGGATCTGGAGCCCCCAAAGTCATTTGCTTTAAAAGAGGAAGAAGACTGAAAGCAAAAGGTAAAGAAGAAAACTGAGGTACGTTTAGATCTAAATCCAAAGGCTACCAAAGGCGGGATAGGGTGGGCGCCACCACCACCATGACCTTGCAAGTTGGGTCCACCAGAGTCCTTCCACCCTGACAGCGCAGCAGCAGTTGCAGCCGCTGCAGACCTCAGCGCAGGGCCACGTCCCAGGAGCTATCCCACACAGTTATCTCATAGCTCAATCACATAGTCCAATTCAGCTGGGGCAACTTGTTCCAGGGCAAATCGCCTAAGTTGAGGGAGTGGGGGAAGAGCACCAAGGGAAAACCAGTGGGGGATGAGTGAGTCGGAGGAGTGGAGTGGGAGGGGCATCTGGGGAAGGACGCCCATGGGGGGGAAAGCTGGGGTTGGGTGGCCAGAGTGAAGCACCCAGATGTGGGGAGGCAAAAATAGTGGGTCACTGAGGTGGGAGAAGGCTGAGGTGAAGTGGCCAGGGTAAGGCAGCTACGGCCAATTGTCCTAGACCCCAAAGAAGGTCACGTTGACAATAAATGTTAAAGCAAAGAGCATAATAAAAAGCACTCATTGCTCTTTTTTCTTAACCAGTCAGCCATATTATTGATCATTGTTCTCCACCACCACCACCACCCCAAAAACCATTATGTTACAGATATATTGTTCCAATCAAATAGAATTGATATTCTCAATAGCCATGCTAATTGGGAATGATCTAAAGAGCAGTCTAATATTTCTTGGGAACACACCAGCTTGGGAAAAAAGTGCTTTGAGAATTTGGTAGTACATAATAAAGTTGATTGACTTAATTTTGTCTAGAACAAGAGTATTTATGCAAGTGAAATTATGAGACTAACCCTCCTGAATTTATAAAGAAGCAAATAAAGAACATATCCTGAAATTACATTTTATTCAAACATGGTGCTGATGTTTTAGAAATGTTTCGTTCTAAAGATCTGTGGAAAGGGTTTCATTATCTTGTTTCTATAGTCAGCTGTTTAATGAGCTAACATAGTAAGACCTTGGTTCAAGTTGAAGGCCACATAATGAATTACTCCAGCTTTGCACCTGGATAACTAGCTGAAGAGTACTATGATGATAACCAGAATACACAATTGGAATTACTTTTCTAATCAGTGGATCTCATTTCTGTAGAATAAAACCAAAACTGACTATATGAAATGCATTTTCACAATAAGACATTAGCAGCTGTTGTTTTGGCACCAGATGATGGATGAAATTTAGTATATTTACTTCAAACATGCAGATGGTTGCTATGGCAATCCAAACATGTCTAACACAATTGTTAAAAAACAACAAAGGTTGGTAATTTGTCTCACAAGCTTGCACATTATTTTTATATAGTTCTGCAGGTCCATGTTCTCCTCTTCAGTGGTTTTTATATTAAAACAAAATAGGAACTCTGCTTGTAGAGGGTAAGAAAGTGGGAGAAAAATCTCTTTCATTCCGCCTTGTTTTGAAGTAGAAATTTCATGATACTGGGAGAATAGGTTTCCTTCACTTTATGTGACTTCGCTTTATGCAAATTCAGTGCTACGCAATTGATCCTTTTCATCCAAGAATGTGGTTTTTATAGGGGGTGGGGGAATCACTATTGTGTTATGTAAAATATTATCAATTTGCACCAAAGGACTGAAAATATGCAAGATTTCTTGAAAAACAACTTGAACATTTTCCTACCAAAATAACTTTTTGCCCTCAGTTTACCAGTGTATTGTGCATTTGTTCTAATTGTATGTCCTGTCACTCTTACTTCTTTACTTGCAAAAGCTAGAACTATACCTTGATATAAAACATCTACCAATCTTGTCCAATTCCCTTCCCCCAAATAAAAAGAACCTAAAACCTAAACCTAGGAACAAAGTTAATTAGTCATATTACATTGTACTGAACCTGATGAAAGATCCTCAGTCCTAGAATGAACTTTAAGGTGGGCAAATCATAGAATGATAATGAAGATATCAAAGTGGTATATGCCTTTTCAAATCAGCTATCAAAAACAAAAGATCGAGCAGCCAAGAAATACATCACTGAGAAGACATGAAGATCTTGGAAAAGATATGCCGTAGGCCATGATTTGCCATACTTACAAAGATCAGGATAGTGCAAGGCTGGGAAAGGAAAAGAGAAAAGAACCATTAGTAAAGTGGATGGAGTCAGTTACTCTGGTGATGGGTGCACCATTGGAAGACCTGAAAAACCAGAGAAGGGACAGATCAATATGGAGAAAACCTATCTATTTATTACTGAGAACTGACACCAACTTAATGGCATATAATCAATCTGACGGAAAAAACCCTCTTCAATAATAGTGGAGTTTGGAGTTTAGGCAGTATGTGAACAGAAGCAGGAAAGCCCTAGACCCAGAAAATCAGACAAATAGTTTGATTTTTAAATCTAGCCATGGACTTCTTAGGAATTTCAAACCCCTGAACCACTTTTGATTTTTCTGGATTCCTGATAGGCATCTGAAAAAAATTGGATGTTAATAAATGGCTTAAAAGCCTTTTAATCTTGTGAAGTAAAATTAATATTATAAAATGAATATTATTCCTCATTAAATATACTGTGTGTTCATAGATATATTCCTATGTTAATTACTAAAATAAATATTTTCCTTGGTTTGAGAAAACTGGTTCGTGCTGAATAGATGTACCTCAACCTTGGGATTCTTGAGATCCAGGAATTGGGAGGTTTTATGGTTATAAAGCAGGATAGATAGATAGATAGATAGATAGATAGATAGATAGATAGATAGATAGATAGATAGATAGATAGATAGATAGATAGATAGGGAAGATAGTAGAAGACTGCTTGCCTCTGGCAAGTATAGCATTTCAACACTGACTCTGAAAAGCAGAATTGCTTTTCGGCAGGTGTTTAATTTGCAAGACCATGATCCCCTGAATTGTTTGGGATATAAGGCAATTGACTCATATTCTTGCTTTTTCCTTCCACAGTCCTGTTTTAAAATCACAGCCTTGTGATTTGTGGGGGGACGGTTGCAAATAAAAACTGACAGGCAAATGTAAATGCTACCAATAAATCTATTATTGTATGGTTATATTGAATCATTTTTTATTTGTGACATGGAAATTTTGCTTGGACTAGAAGGCTCTTCTATATATCCTCTTGATCTTTGTCTATCTTGGTTTATTACTTCTAACTGGAAGTTTATTAAAAATGTTTCAATTAACACCATAAATGCTTGATGGAGAATTATGATTATCATCATCATCATCATCACTGGATTTCTGCACAAATACCTCAATGATGACCAATTATAAGCTAGTTTCTGACCTTCCTTGGTTGCATAAAATGACTGGGGGGGAGGGGTATTATCTGATGGAGGAAGAAAATTATTTAATCAATTTCAAATTGGTTTCAGGATGTGTTATAGAATAAAGACTGATAGACAGTCTACTGGATTCACTTTTGATATTAACAGAAGTGTGAGTCATTTGGTTCTTCAGCTCTCAGTACAGTGGTTTTTGATATTGTCAACCATAATATCATTTTGGATCACCTGAGATATCTTAAAATAGAGGGAACTATTTTGCAGTAATTCCATTTCTCTCTATAAATAGATTTTAAATTGTGTCGCCTGAAGACAAATAGTCCTTAAAATAGGAACTATTATAAGGTGTCCTTCAAGCTCCATTTTGTTTCCAATGTTTCCCGTGTGAAACAGCTTGGACAAATCATCAGAATTTGGAGGCTGATGTTCAAATCTATCAATATAATGATGACATTCAAGTTTATTTTTCTGTAGCATCTTCCAGTAATTGTCTTTCTCCCTTGGATGTTTACCAGAACTTGTAATGGTTTATATAAGGGATAATATATTGAAATTGAACCCAGACAAGGTTATGAGTGATCACAGCTCCAAAGAGGTAGTAATTCTATTCCAAATGGAGTCACGCTCACATGAAAGAGCAGGTATGCTATTTTGGGTTGCTTTTATATCTAGATTTTTTTGTTAACCCCATATTGAGGCAACACCAAGATCATATTTACGAGCTTCAGGTGATATATCCCTTCCTGGAAAAAAGTGTCCTATTGTGCTGCCCCACTCACTCAAGCCATCCACAAGCAAACCAAGATCAGTTCACCAGGCAATGGTCAATAGTCCATAAAACAAATGTAAAAGTTAACATCACTAAGAGACCTTGGTAGAATAATCACAGAATCATAGGCCTGGAAGCAGTGGTGGGTTTCGATTTATTTTACTATTGGTTTGCTTGCACGCTCGCATGATGCTTCTGTGCATACGCAGAAGCGTCCGGGTGGTTGGGTGGAGACTCTCACTGCCACCACTACCGATCACCCAATCCAGGGCAAACCAGCAGAAACCCACCTCTGCCTAGACGGGACCTTGGAAGTCTTTAGTCCAATCCCCTACTCCAGGAAGTAATCCCTATAATTTACCAAACTGTTCCATCAATTAATTGTTCTTATTTTGAGGAAATTCCATCTTATTTCCAGATTGACTATCTCTCTGACAGGCTTCTGCCCATTGCTTCTTGTTCTGCCCTCGGGTGCTATATGGAATAAATCAATGCCCACTTCCTTATGACAGCCCTTGTTCTTATACTGTATTATCCTATAGTAGACGGTATAATAAAAAGAAGGGTTCCAAATCCTTAGAATAATGAACGATATCAGCCCTATTTATAAAAGATATCTTGACTCAGGAATGAACTTTATCACTGTGTTCCCAGATATTTATTACTCTACTGGTTTGCCATATTTATTCATCCATTTTATTTTATTTTTGACATTTAGAACAGTGCAGAAAGTGACAGCTTGCCTCTTGTCAACAGGATCATGAAATTACTACATCCTAGTTTTCTTCTGGGCACAATTCCCAGGTGCTACTTTTGACCTACAAAGCCCTTAATTCCTTATGCCACATTGCTTTATCTCAGAGAGACCCAGAACTCTTTTTAATAATACATTCCTTTTGCTAAGACAGAATGTCAAGAATTGCTATAAAGGAGTTCTACTATACATCTTTTCTCGAGAGACATACCAAATCCAGGCATCAGCATGTTTCAGATGTGGTGTAAACCCTGTCAACTTGGGTTAGCCTTTAGTGGCAGGGACATAAATTAACAGAGGAAAGTTAACATTTGTTACATGTTTTTCTATTTTATTGATTAGCTCAACTGACATCTTATGCATTGTTATGGTTTCATGTCAATATGCCTATGTTTTATTAGCTATGACTTACCCGGAGCATAGCTATTTGTAACTTGTGTACTTTTATTATTTATTTTATAGATTTCTTTCAGGGTATCTAGCTAGAATTTTTTTTAGATTCGTTGGCATAAAATGAAAATAAATAGGGAATGTTTTGTAAGGTATTTATCTAAAATACTGGCAACATACGCAGGAGACAACTTATATAGAAAAAACTATGTGTCAATGCTCTATTGTTTTAATGCATCTTTATTTTCACTACTAAATCAAATCAAATCTTTATTACCATCATAGATCATCATAAAGAGAGTGATGTGCAGTCAATTAAATGCAGAGAAGATACATTAGAGAGTAGAAAATTGAAAATGAGACTATACTAAAACAGGAAGTACTAGATATAAAAGTCTAAAAAAGAATCTAAAAGAAGGGGTAAGAGCATTTGATGGGTGTAGGAGAACATAAAAGGTTAATGCCTGGAAGACTATATCCATCAAAGAGTAACGGTTCACTTTAATATGGTGAACTAGGTGCTCATCAAATCTAGTTTATGGGAGAAAAATGGCTAAAAATTAAGGCCCAAGTCAGGTGGCCAGTGCATGCATGAACGCTGGAGCTGACAGGGCAATGCCTCATGTGCCCTAACAAATGGCCCTACGTGCCACTTGTGGCACACCTGCCATAGGTTCACCATCACGGGCCTATGAAGCATCTTTTCACTCTGCCTACCAAAGTGTTTTGGCACTTACTTTATGAAGTAAATTATAAAATACAATCATGGTACACACCATTGCTCCTATACATTATCTCAGGAACTTCATAGAGCTATGTAATTCATTTGAAATGTTAACTCTGTAAAGCAGGGCATAAAAAAGCATCCATCCTTGAAGCATTATAGCAGCTGTATTCTCCAAAATTCTCAATGCATTGGTTTCCATAGGTTGGCCATAGCTACCTGTGTAAATGTGCAAGTACATACAACATTTCCCTTGGAGCCATCAGTGAAATGAAACCGTTATGTTTGCACATGTAGAGAAAAAATAGCATTAAAGGATACCAGAGGAATGAAGCCATTTAATGCTCTATAGAGTTATATGTCATTTATGCCAGCTACAGGGCTGACTATTGTACCATTAACAAAAAATCAAATAGGGAATTACTGGGAATTTGTTCTCTTTTCTCTGGTATTCTATTTTACTGTAACCATTAGGCCTTTCCCTTCCCTCCAGTAGAAACATTCAACGTCCATATGCAACCTAAAGGGAGTACAATCAGGAGATTGTATTTATGTCTTGATCCTATTTCATGATCCTCTGCTGAACAATGACAATTTTATTCATTGCTGAAGGTAAATGCAGATGTTATATGGAGTTAGACTGGGATGCCAAAATATCTTTAATATTATAATACTACATAAGCAATAATGACTATAAGAATGAGCTCCAGCACAACTATGAATCCAATGAAGATAATTGATTCAATCTAATTTGACTACTCACAACAATCTACCGTAGGAAGTTGATTCTTTGATTCAAAGTTCTAAAGCAAGTTGATTCCATTTCTGAATTTTTTGGGGGAAAAGGATGTTTGTATACGCATCAAAGCCTTTTTTAAGCCTTTCTGGTTCGATAAAAAATCAATTTGATTCAAAGATGATTCAATGTGCTTTGAACTGTATCTCTAAATCAAAGCTTTGCATAGTCCCACCACTATAAATGCTGAAGAGAATCAACAATATTCCTTTTCAAGCTTCAAGTACTCTCTTAATTTATGTTTGGGTACCAAGCTGTTCAAATAGACAAACAAAACAAAACAAGAATCCTTATGTTACAAATAGCAGCAATTTGGAGATTCTTTTTGCAGGTTTCAATAAAAACTACTTATCAAAAAAATTATTCCACAAGACTAGTTGTGAAATGCATAACAAACCTTTCATACAAATCTATATATATAAAAGCCAAGTACCACTCACTCATCACAAAATCTCCAAAAACGTAAAGTCTACAAACTTGAAATTTGGCATGCATGTTCCTCTTGGCTTCTAAGTGCTCACTAAGAAAGGATTTTTTGAAATGACCATCAGATCATTAGTATTTCTTATACAGTAATTAACCCGCTCTGATGTTAAGGAGTTCTACTCCCTCTCCCTACCTGAAAAGAACTCAGTTCCAACTGCCAGTTGGCTTATATTAACATGTTCTGATGCTAAGGAGTTAGACATTCTACTCTCTCTCCCCATTTGAAAAGAACTCTGTTCCAACGGGCAGTTGCCTAACATTCCGTTACCTCAATTCAAACTGGCAGACGTTCCATTCCTTCACTCAAAAGTGGTCTGGGGCTCCTTACAGTACTAAATGTCAGTACCTCACCACAATGTCTATGCCTTCCACCTATGGAACTGCTTCCAGACTCAAGGCAGTGGGAGCAATATTCCCTTATGTGTTTCATTCACCAACCACCACTGAGCCAACAGATTGTGAACCGATTTTCTCCTGCATAGCCCGATCACATAGTTTTGTCATGAAACACGGCTATCCAGCTAGTGCTTCATAAATGTGATTGTCAGCCCATGCATAGCACTCACAAAGAAGCCATAACTGAGTAGCAAAGTGAAAAACTACAAGGTTTCATTATCAATTAATTAGTTATCACACCTAATTATCTCAATCTCCTTGTCAATGGACTTTCTCATTCCACAGCTGCACATGAAAACATAGCTTTTATCCAACAACAGAAATGGCCCATTTGCATCAACAAGGACTCTACTCACTTCTCACAAAACTGGCCACCTAAACAGACCCTCAAAATTCCTAAACCTGTTTATTCAGAAGTAATTTTCTCATGTTTGATGATGTTTACCTTCTACTAGGTGCATTTGGGATTACAGTTTCAAAATCACATTAATATTTCTGCAAAAGAATTTAAATGGTTGCAAATTATTTATATGTGTTACCCAAATTTAGAATCAAAGCCAGGAGTTATTTCAAAGACCAAATAAGCAGTTATTTCTGGCTAACATAGACCTCAATGTTACAAATCCAGTCTCTTGGCATTGCAACAGGGCCTTGAGTATATTATATTGCTGCAATTTTAAAAATTAAGAATGTATTACCTAGTTACAGGGAAACAGGCAAATCAAAAGTAGGCATATTGCAATATAGGTAAAGGTAAAGGTTCCCCTCGCACATATGTGCTAGTCGTTCCCGATTCTAGAGGGCGGTGCTCATCTCCATTTCAAAGCCGAAGAGCCAGCGCTGTCCAAAGACATCTCTGTGGTCATGTGGCTGGCATGACTAAACACTGAAGGCGCATGGAACGCTGTTACCTTCCCACCAAAGGTGGTACCTATTTTTCTATTTGCATTTTTACATGCTTTTGAACTGCTAGCTTGGGCAGAAGCTGGGACAAGTAACAGAAGCTCACTCTGTTACATGGCGCTAGGGATTTGAACCGCCAAACTGCTGACCTTTCTGATTGACCATGTCCCTTTATATTGCAGTATTTATTAGCTTAATTGATTCAAAGAAATGGAAAGGTTGTTATTTAAATCCCTGTTAATTATTTAAGATCACTACTGGAAGTAATAAAAAAAGAGTGCCCCTTCGCCCCCACCCCAGGATCTCAAGAATCCATGTTTGCAGAATAGCATGACACTGTCACGCTGTGGTAGAAAAGCTAAGCCTCGCATCAGACAGGCAGCTCTCTGCAAAACACAGAAAGGTAAATTAGGTGTTCCTGGGTCCTGGAGATGTCTAGGTCCTAGCTGAGTCCTGCAGTCCCTGGGTGGCTGGGTGGGAAGGGAACTGAAGGCCTGCAGGTATCTTGGGGGCAAGGGCAGAGCCCAAAGGTTGCAGGACCTTCCCAGGGCTGGGAAGCAGAATGCAGGGTGCCTCAAGGGGTGGGGAGGCCTTTGAAGAAGTAGGGCAGGCGAGCATCAGGGAGAGCACTGGGTGTGTGACATGTGTGTGTCTATCATTAAGCCGATCACTCAGGTGCCTTTCTCAATGACTGGCACAACTTGTAACTATAATGGGCAGGCTCTATTACGGTCATGGCTTGAGAACTATCTCTACCACACTTGTATTAAGCACATTGTATCATATTAGAGTGACTGTGTTACAAAATATATGGCAAGGGTATTAAGTGCATTTGGAAGAATAGTCTTCAGAGGGCAAAGGGCACCAGGAAAGCATCCCTTTTTGAGCATTAAAGCCACCCTGTTCTCCAAAACCTTCTTACATATCCAGGGACAGACAACTCTTCCACGGGATTTAACTGAATTTAGTATATCAAAGGTTATAGATGGTATGATAGCTTTAGCTATAAATGCTGGGGAGTGAGGGGGGGGTAGGTTGAAATCTACCCTGTATGTCACAGCTAAATTATTTTGGATTCAAGGCATATGCCTCTACTCGGCTATCTGTTTAAAATAGAAAAATTGACCTTTGTGGGGGTTCTTTATAAATCAGAAAGCTCTTTAAATTTCAGTTTTGGCTTTTAATCACCCAAGCAATGCTTATCTGACAGGCACAGAACCTTCTGGCTGGTGAAAGGTTTGCTCATATGCTGCAGCCATGGAAAGGGGCCTTGAAATATACCTGAATGAGCAGAATTTAGAATTGAGGAAAGACATTTGCAGGATCAGGAAATGACACTCTTAAAATGTTCTTCTCCATACATTCATAAATGGAACAGTAAAATTGTCTACATCTATAAAGTAAATGTTTAGTGCATCCTGTGATTGACTGTTCCATAGGGTTATAGTATTTAAAAGGTATATAATTTTAAATGTATATTAAATAGCAGTATAAAGGTGAATGGGATCAGAGCTTTTAGCTTTAGGGCTATCATTAGAGAACCGGTTCTTAATGTGAATGGATTACTTTTCTTATTAATTTGTGGTTTTCAGCCTGTTCTGATTAACGGTCATGAATTAGTGGTTGAATTAGTCAATAGTTAAGCCATTGTACTTGCCTAGGTATCACAAGACCACAGATCCTTTCCTGGGATCTCCACCATCCCATCCCATCCCATCCCATCCCATCCCCTTTTCCTGTGTTATTACCTGTGTGTAGCTGTTCCCCCATAAGAAAGAATTCTAGCTAATCATTCTTTTGCAGGAATCTGAATGAAACATAAGATTCCCCTTTCTCAGACCTAAACAAATGGCTCCCTCTTAAAAGCACCTTTTGTATTAGTAGCACTAGGACAAACCAACACTTAAAGAATAACTTAAGTAATAATTATCTTTAAAATACTATAAATTTTAATTAATTATTATTTTATAAATACAATAAATTAAGTAATTCAGTTCAAATAAGGTAATTCAGCTCAATCCCAGCACATCTAAATATTATACAAATGCTAGCAATCATAGGTGTCCCTTTCTAATCACAAACATATCAAATATACCAAACTTATTAAAAGGCGTCTCTATCAAAAGGTGGCCTAAATCAGAGTTACCCACATTTCCAGCTTTGCAGACTGATTGGAGTGGGAGAGGAGATGGTTCTATGTGAGCGGCCAGCAAGCGGTGCACACATGTTCAAGCAAGGTGCACATGTGCATGCCACTCACTTAAATGGAGAGTGTGCACACACTCACCCACTCTCACCAGCTGTTTCTATGGCATGGTTATAAACACATCATGGCCCACTACCAGGCCACAACCCACAGGTTGGCGACCCCTAGTCTAAATAACTTCTCAGAAGTCTGAGAACCTTACTCTAAATTAAGACCAGTTCTTTATTAACTTTTAAATATAAATTAATCATAACAGATTATATAGGAACAATAATGCAGCAGATAGTATCTTTATATGGTTCCCTGGCAGAGCACCACAAAGTTAGTCTGGATGTGTACAACACTGAAGCCATATTCCTGCCTCCAGTGTATAAGATATACCTATTTTTCTATAATTATGTACAGTTATAATTACATTCAGCCAATTCAAAGGAAGACTGTACTTGATGGCAGAGGAGACGGTTCACTCTTAGGAATGGCCTAGGCTCAGACATGATACCCAACCCAACCTTACACCCAAATAAAATAGCCAGACCAATTTGACTTATTTTAGCTTTAATCCTGGCATCTTTGATTCATTGCAATACAATCTCATGGTATTCCATATAGTGATCTCAAGTATTTGAGAAGATTATAAAGTAGGACATTAAAAAGTCACACAATCTCCTGAGGTACTCATTAACCAGCCTTTGGAAGGTAACTAAGACATTTCAAAGATAAAAAGAAATTATTACAACCATGAGTTGAGAAAGCTGTCTTTTCTGTATCCTGTTTCTTCAATGCAATTTGCCAAGGGTTAGATCTAGTTAAATACTTGCTTCCCCAGTTGTCTGAACAAATCATCAGTGCATGGTTTGGGAAAGCAGTTAGGTTCTGTCCACTTGTTCAGCTGTCTGTAAACTACACAGTGAAGCCATTCTCAACTCTTTGTTTGGAGGAGAGTCCCTTCTACGTCTGCAAAGTCTAATCATGCCCATAACTAGCACTTTTTCAATCTCATTCTCCATGTTTTTATTGCCACGGAGGAGCAGAATGAGATTGATGCCTTGAACTACTGGCTTGTGTATCAATGAAATTGGTAGCTGCAGTGGAATATCAGGCTGAATGATGAGCTGGGCAGTAAAAGGATTGCACTTTGATTGAAATATGTGCATCTTTCTTCTTGTTGCATGACTGTGTGAGACGCAAGAGTTTATTTTTATAGGTATCAAGTTCATGGTTTTTTTGTTTTTTTTGTGTGTGTGAAATAGGATGATAAATTATAGTAAATATTACTGTGTCACATACTACTTTTATGTATGGAATCAGCCTCAGTATAATTATTATACCTGTTATCAGATTACAGTACAGTCTAAATACAACCATAAAATAATATAGCCTTTAAAAAATGAAATTACATGTAAAACTGTCTGAAACAAGGAATTAATATTTTCTAGAATTTCTTACACATAATTTAGCCCCAAACTGTTATTTCAGCACCTGCTGGGTTATTGTTGAAAATGCAAGCACCTAATTCAAAGTCTACGAACCAAATAAGATGACAGATACAGTCATCAGCTGCTGTCAGAAACCTTGTTGTGACATGACAAAGAGATTACTGGAAAGAAAAACACTCCTCCCCTCCCATCTCACAACCTACCTACCCAAAGTCCTCCTTTCACACATATACAATTTGATAGCTTTCAGAAGAATCTTTGAAATATTCAGGTGTCCTGTTTTATTTTAATCATGCTCAAAAAACAGCTCATTACCTGAAGCTTAATTCATTTTCTGCAGAGGCAAAAATTATTAAACCAATGTTGTTCTTCTCAGCAAATGAATCCTATACTCAGAATAAATCTGTGACTTCTCTTTGCTTCTATCTAAGGTACAGTGACATTTTGATTATAGATTTTTTTTATCATAAACTTGCTTTCTTTGTTTCTTTTCTTCTACGACTAGCTCTCCTGCAATATCCAGCTACCTTAGAAACCTAAGTAGATTATTGGAGCAAAAGTATCTGCATTGAGTATGACTATTCCAATAAACAGCTTCCCACTGTGGGTGTGATAACTGTCCTTCAGAGACTCACATTAGGGAGAAGTTAGCAGAATCAAAACAACAGCTGCTAAGGAATTCATTAAAACTGAACATTGAACTCTTCAGCTATTTTAGGGAGGCATATGTATAACTGCATTTTTGGTCCCAAATAACAGGTTTTCACAGACATTCCTTTGTTTTGGGCTGTCCACTTTGCAAAGCGATATTTTCAATGCTATAAATCACTTAATTCAGCTAAAAATCTTCACAGAATCAATATTATGCTCCCTGTTCAAGTCATTTGTTTTTTTCAGGCCCACCCGGAGGTGGTATTCAGCAGGTTCTGACCACTTCTGGAGAACCACTAGGGGAAATTTTGTTTAGTTCAGAGAACCGGTAAATACCACCTCTGACTGGCTCCACCCCCATCTATTCTCTGCCTCCTGAGTCCCAGCTGATCCGAAGGAATTGGAGATTTTGCAGTAACCTTCCAATGCCATGCCCATCAAGCCATGCCCAAAGAACCAGTAGTAAAAAAATTTGAATCCCACCACTAGTCCCACCTGCGTTTTTTGGTCATGAGCAACAAATATGTTTTCTTGGAAAAGACATGGGAATAAAAATGCAGATAATTTGTTACCTGAGCATGTGCATTCAGTTCATGAGAAAATATGATTCGATGCAAAAATATGAAAATGCTGCACAGAGGAAACTGAAGTTGAAAATGATCTCATGGTTTGATATCTTTCTTTAATGGTTCTGGAGTTGAAATTGGAGTTTCTGTTTTTCAATAGTTCTTCTCCTTCCTCTGCAGGCAGCTCCAGTTGGTGTTGGGAGGGAGGAGATATTAAGTCTTAAGTCACTGTAATGTGGGATGTGTCAGGGCTTGGCAGTGTCACCCCTCTTTTTCAACCTCTATATCAGGGGTCTCCAATCTTGGCAACTTTAAGACTTGTGGACTTCAACTCCCAGAGGGAAGTCCTGGCTGAGGAATTCTGAGAGTTGACGTCCACAGTCTTAAAGTTGCCAAAGTTGGAGACCCCTCCTCTATATAGCAATAGCACTTACTTATATACCACTTCACAGTGCTTTACATCCCTCTCTAAGCCATTTACAGAGTCAGCCTATTGCCCCCAACAATCTGGATCCTCCTTTTATTTTATTTATTTTTATTTAATTTATGGACCTCAGAAAGATGGAAGGCTGAGTCAAGCTTGAGCCAGTGAGGATTGAACCCTTGGCTGTCAGCAGAAGTAGTCTTTTAACCACTGCATCAGCATGGCTCATGGTGATATATGATGTTTTAGCTCCCTTATCGCCAAGAGGTAACCTCTAACATAGTCCCTTATCCATGTTTAGTCTGACTCCAAGTCTTTCTCTAATGATGCTTCAAGTATCCCTTTTGATACTTCATCTCCCAGAGTTCCTCAGTAAAACAAAGTGTGTGCCAGGATTGGTGCACAGGAAGTAGCCAAATAGAAGCCAAATAGAACAGAATAATGGAATTGGAAGGGATCCTTGGAGATCTTTTAGTTTAACCCCTTGCTCAAGCAGCAGCTCCTGTACCATGTCAGACAAATTGCTGTCCAAATCTCCAACAATGGTCTTAAAAATGTCCAGTGATGGTTGATGGTATTGAACTGCACCAAAATCCAAGTCCAGAAGGACTTGGATAGATTTATAGCATTTCCACGGGTCATATTGTCTGGCTTATTCCCTAATTTAAAAGAGTAATGGACAGAAGGAATAACCCTGAGGAACAGGAGAAAGAGACACAATCTAAACAAGTCAGATAAAAGAAATCTGAGCTAGAGCTAGAACTGAGCTAGAACTGAGAAAATATGTCAAGCAAGACTAGTTATCATGAAGATAAAGAGAGGGTGGCAGCACATTCAAATCTGCAATATTTTATTACTATAACTACTAGTAGCAGTATTTTAAATTTATTGGCTGACCAACTCCAGTGGACGTTCAGGTAAGTTCAGGGCCTGAGCGGAGGCTCTGGGGGTGTGTGAAAAACAAGCCTACCGGAAGTACCAGAAATCCGGAATTGGGCCCATTTCCAGCCTCCGGAGGGCCTCCAGGGCCTGAGAGAGGTCATTTTTACCCTCCTGAAGGCTCGATGAAAGCCTCCAGAGCCTAGGGAGAGTGTAGAATGGGCATATCAGAAGTACCAAACGTCCGGAAATGGGCCCGTTTCTGGCCTCCGTATGGCCTCCAGAGCCTGGGGGAAGCCAATTTCACCCTCCCAGAGACTCGATAAAAGCCTCCAGAGCTTGGGAAAGGTGAAAACTCCCCCCTCCCCCACAACATGGTGCAGGAAGCCGACTATGCCACACCCCCATGGCCACACCCAGCCAGCAACCAGGCAGAGAACTGGTTACTGAAACTTTTCAATCCCAGCCCTGGTGCCACCTCCACGGGGATCTTGATATAGGTTGCAGAACTCATTGTCCCAAGGATCCTGTCTACTTCCCTATGAGTAACCGGCTCAAACCCTTCCCAAAGAACTGAGCACACTCACACCTCAATCACTTCCATAACACCCGTGCAGCCAGAGTACAACTCCAAGGAACATTGAGCAAATTTATCTGATAGATGCCAAGAATGTTCTTCACAGCAACTCAGCAAAGGTTTTCCCAGACCCTCCTTTCCCAAAACAGTCCTGGTCATCCTAAACAGGTCTACTGCTAACAATACGAATCAAGAAATGAGCTTGCTCTGCTGTTCTTATCATCGCAAGGTAAAACTCTCACCTGTACGTAGTCAACCTTGCTTTTTATTTTTTATTTTTGCAAGCACTGTTCTAGGCCTCACTTCAGTGGTGGGTTTCAAAAAATTTGCGAACCTACTCTGTGGGTGTGGCCTCCTTTGTGGGAGTAGCTTGCCGGCCATGTGACCTGGTGGGAGTGGCTTGCTGGCCATGTGCTCTCTCTCTCTCTCTCTCTCTCTCTCTCTCTCCTTTTGTCTCTCTGTCCCTTTTTCCTTTTTTTCTTTCATCTCTCTCTCATTTTTTCTTTCTTTTTTCTTTTTTTATTTCTTTCTTCCTTTCTTTCTCTTTCTCTCTCTCTGTGAGTCTGTCTGTCTGTCTGTCTGTCTCTCTCTCTCTCTCTCTCTCTCTCTGTGTTGGGTTTCATTTGGAACCTCTTCTGTAGGTGTGGCCTGCTTTCTGGTGGAACCTCTTCTAACCGGTTCGGTAGATTTGACGAACCGGTTTTACCGAACTGGTGCGAACTGGTAGGAACCCACCTCTGCCTCACTTACATGGTTTCATTTCCTGTAGCTGCTCAGTAAACTAAGAAAGTCCATGGGTTCTGTGATCACAGAAAGTCCACACAGGAGCAATCCAATTCAAGGCTCCCATTGAAGCTCATTCCAAGCCACAGCCACAGCCTCTGCTGAAGCAGGCTCCAGTGCTTCTAGGAAAAAAAACCAGGTTCCTTCTGAAATCCACTTAGTTCCTTCAGTTGCCTGGGCCAGCTGATCAAATAGCCCTACCTTCCAGCAGCAAGGGATGGACACCAAAAAGAGGACCCCAGAGCTAGGAAAGGTTATCCATGACAAGGGGCAGATGTTAACATCTCCGAACCCCAGATCACAATGTCTCTGTCCCAAGTTAAAGACCAGATCTAATATATGACCTAGCTTATGGGTTTGGTCTTCAATAAATAGGATGAGATCCATGGTTCTCATGGTAGCCATGAACTCCTGGGGCTCTTAATATTATAATGACACAATCTAGACAGAAAAGAAAGGGGAATTGGAGGGATCAGTTCTGAACTAATCACATGATAGAATCATATCTATAGTATTTTAAAAAGAAATATTTTGAAGAGTGAAGATAAAGTATTTATTTTATTACATCTAGTAACTAAAAAGAATAAACTGAGCTTAGATATAAAGAAATGTTAAATGTCTGTTACAATATTGAAATGACTTTGAAAGTTTCCCTGAAATTCAAATAACTATTTCACTACATGTATCCTAGAAAGATAGTGCCCTCTGGTGAACTATCCAATGTAAAACCTCATATTTTTTTAAAACGTTAAATATATTAGCCAATCATATCATCAAAAAGTCATATTGTTTAATCTTGCTATGCAGACTTTTTCTAGAATTCAATTATTTTACCTAATTTAAAAACAACCTTTTAAAAATGTTATTAAAGCTTATTATAAGATAAAATACAAATCCAACAAAAATTAAAGTTAAAAGGAGAAGTCGGTTTTGCCACCTCTACCAATTCCATCACCTTTATCATCCATTCACATTTCAGGAATAACCTTGACTTAATTTCAGCACCAAGCATCATAGTCTAGGTTGCCTGAACTGTTGTGAATTTATTTTAAACTATACGAAAAATAAACATACATTCTCCAGGCTAAAATCCAAGATTTTAAACCCCTGTGAACTAACAAGTGACAACTTGAAGAGCTTTAAAAGAATGCCCAGGTGATAGAAGGCAATGGAACAAAGAGTTAGCCCTGTTTCATTTTGTGGACTGTTCTGGGCATCTTTGAAACCTAAGGTATCAAAACTGTTTTCTGAATCATTATTTTCTTATTAGCATTTAAAAATGCATTTTCCTGGTGCTCTTCTATTCAAGTACTAATCAGGTCCAATTCTGTTTAACTTTTCAAGATCAGCTAAAGGCAGTTTATGTAGGGCTCTATTATTAGAGAAATATTTCACATCCATGTCCTCAGCAGCTCACTCACTATCTAATGAGGATATCATAATTCTAATGTAATAATTTTCTTCCCCCAAATAGTGCTTTCTATAAAAACAGACCTACCTACCTTCCTTCCAAACTTATTGTGTCAAATCCATCTTCTTGGGAAAAGATAGACTTTCCCCCCTGCCCCAGTAGATGAAATACACCATGTTTAGCTTTTCATTTACAAAATTTAGTCATGTCTAAAAACTATTCCTTGCCCAAAACAAAGCCTCTAAATCCCATCAGGACCTCAAGGAAAATAAATGTTTCTTATGCTAACAAAAGCAGAATGAAAGGACACAAAACAGCAGGGACCCAGCACCAATGTAATTGTCCAACATATGTCTAATTAGGGAAAGATCAACAAGGTAACCCAGAAAAGCTGCAAATGTTCTACGTAAATTGGAGACGTGCCTAATTTCATCAACATTCTAATGCTTGTTAGCAAAGGTATAATAGTTGTTTCCAATGCTCCTGCTGCTGCTTCAAAAAAGACTTGTTTTTCTTAGCAATAAATGTATTTTTATTTTATAGACTAAACTAACCAGATTTTTTCTTCTTATGGCACCAAGAATTCTGACAAACCAAAACCTTAAAAATAACCCATGCCACAGTTCAAAATACCTATAAAAGTTCAGATCTTCCCTTTGTGTTCTGATCATCTTCTCCTATATACTGAAACCCAACAATTATTGCTTCAATAAAGTTGCTTTTCTCCTCAGAGTTGCACTACAATTTTAGCATGGCAACTCAGGTGGTTTGCCCTTTCTTCCATCCTATCTCTCTTCCCCACTGATATGAAATGAGAAACACTGTCTCTCTAGAGAAATTTGAACATGTATCTGGCAGTTGTGAAGTGGAGAGCCTATGCTCCAAATTTATCGTGTTTTCTATCTCATTGTTGGTCCTGTCTATTAGGAATAGAACTTTCAGATAAAAAAAGAAACTCATATCTCATTATTCTGAAAATCCAAGATAAGAGAAATCAAGATCTGATCCAATTTTATATCTACTGCTCATATTTTACTTTAAACTATAATCCCTTTCTATTCATCACACTCCAAAGATTTTTTGTGGGGTAATTATAAAAGTAGTTAACTGGCTTGCACGCTAAGGGAAATGTCCTGTTCTTTTCCTTCAATAACTTGCAACTATCAAAAAAAAAAAAAAAAAACCACTCAGATTGGTTACAAAGAATATAGTACACAGCACTTGGCACATTATGATAAGGAGACTTTTTTTTTACAAACGTTCTTAAATTAATGTATCTTGAAATCCTTAGATCATTTAGAATAATTCCCTTCTCATTCAGAACTATCCCTATCCCATATTACTTAAAAGAAGGCCTCAGCCTTCTAGAAAGATATGAGAAAGAGGGTGAAAAATGTTTTCTCTGACTTATCTAAACTAATTTAAATTTAGCTTCCGGGCAGGTAGGCAGAGCCTCCCGCTGCTGCTACTACGGCTGTGGCTGATCCGGGCCGAACTGGGAGCAACCCACCTCTGACACAGGCATGGGAACCAAATGCAAACACTCAACAAACAGGTGTTAAACTTTAAGAACTGTTATCAAAACACCTAGTTTGAATATCATTGGACATTAACAATATGACTAGGGGGAGGGCCTGGGAGAAGGGACAACCACCAGGTTTACGTGGGAATATTCAGATCTGACTTTGCTTACACTGAAACCACTTGACTTTATTAAAAGTACACCTTTCACTACAAATGGAGTTGAGGGTCTTTCTTTCCTAAATGCCCAAGCCAGGACATCCTAACACTCTGCCTTAGTTAAGTATATGTTGCATGGAAGAATTAGTTCATTAGGCTTTGAAGATTCAGCTATATTACCTTTTCCAGAAAGTTTGCTTCCTGGGTTTGCTAGCCTTGCAGGTCTTGACATTAATCAATAATTTTCCCACACAGCTTATAACTAGCTTAATTAAGGAAGAATCACTCTTAATTGCTTTCTCATTCTTCTTCCCTTTTACTGGATTCAGTATTTTTATTGCAATGGCCTTGCTTCCTCCCTTACCTCTCTTGCTGCCTCCCCTACAGTCCAATATATTTGTTCAGCATTCCATTGCAAGGTGAGACAATATGGAAATAGAATCCTTGATTTATTTTGATATGGCAGAGATTTCTTGGTAGCTTAATTACACGTGAGTTTTAGGTATCTCTTCTATTATGTAAAATAGTAAGGAATCATCAGTTCTTCAGAACTTTTTTGGGGTTCAGTTTCAAGTGGGGAAAAAGACACTGGAAACATGGAAGCTGCTTGGAAAGATGATTTTAAGGGTGGACAGAACCACATGGTTTGAGGTCCTGGGGGAAAAGGTGATCACATGCTTCAAGATGTTGAGTGAAGAAAAAGAAGAGCTTGTTGAGAGTTCCTTGGTTTTTTTATACTCTCTGTTTGGCCCCATCTCTGTTTCCTGTTCCTGTGTAAGAAATATATTCTGATTGGTTGTCAGACTCCCAAGGGGCCATGCAAGGGCAACTCTCTGGACTGTGTTTTGAGTCCAGGTTTGGTTGAGCATTGCTTCTTCCCAGATGCCCTGTGATGAGATGGGTAAAGGGCTAATATTATCATGCCTTAAAAGAGCCGAGGTGGTGCAGTGGTTAGAGTGCAGTACTGCAGGCCATTTCAGCTGACTGTTATCTGCAGTTCAGCGATTCTAATCTCACCGGCTCAAGGGTGACTCAGCCTTCCACCCTTCCAAGGTGGGTGAAATGAGGACCCAGACTGTGGGGGCGATATGCTGACTCTGTAAACCGCTTAGAGAGGGCTGAAAGTGCTCTGAAGCGGTATATAAGTCTAACTGCTATTGCTATTGCATCACCCTGAAGCTGAAGGGGGATCTTTGTTATGTAGAATAGACTAACTCAGGCATTTTAATGGCCCATTGAGAAAGGTGAGGGCTATTAAGTGTGAGTCTGTTTCCTGCCTAAAAACATGTTTCTCCATTTCTTATCTAGGGAAATATAATATTCCACCTTTTCAATATTTTCTAGGATATTTCATCCTTCTAGGAGAGGGATGGGTGATAACTTCCTACACTTTGAAAAGAGTAGGAGCTGAAACAAGTAAACATTGAAGAAGAGCGATGATATGCCCATGTATTATGAAGAATGTGTACTAAATGGCAAGGTAGAGTATAAAATTAGTAAATATATAAATAATATTCGGAGGGGTGGAAACAATTATAGAATATTCCTGGACAGATAGTGCCTAGAAAACAAATAGAAATTGACATTTCTTTCTGCATTTCTTTCCTTAACAACATGATTGAGATGAGAAATAGAAGTTGCAAAATGCAGTAGAAACATATGGGAAGATTACGAAATTTAATTACAAAAATTGCAAAAAGAAGACAATATCATCTGAGCTCCTCTCTCATACAAAAAAAACCCAACTATTTCTTAACAAAGGAATTCCATATTAAGATCTTATCTGGAAGCAGCCATAATCAATCCCTTTAGTAGACATTCCTTCAGAGATACCTGAAACTGCTCTTGAAATATCCATATGAAGCTGTTTGGAAGCTACAGCAGTATTTTGAGAAGAAATGTTTTGTGAACTGTCCCTTCAAATACTTTATATAACCCTCATGTATAGGAATATCAATTGTTCTAAAATTGGTACTTTTAACTATCTGCTGGCTAATGAAATATATGTTAAATCAATTTTTGGATTTTTATGGAACCAATTGTCTTAGTGAAAATATGGTGATTACACTGGAAAGAATTTGGTAGCTTTGATTAAAATGATAAAATAATAATAATTTATAATTATAATAATTATTTTTTTAAAAACAATCACTGACATTCATTTCCAGTAAGATATATTCCATTCATTCAATGTGCTAGTAAAATATCCCTAGATGTAATTCGTGCAATCTACACAAAGCCCTTTTCCAAGTATAATCCCCTTCAAATTCAATTACTGTTTGGTAGAATTCCAAATTTTCAGCGCAACCTACCATAGTCCTTGACTTACAACTACAGTTGGGATGGAATTTCCATCACTAAGTGATACGGTCATAAAATGAGACATCACATGATCTCATTGCTTAGTGGTGGCAATCGAGCAATTTCCCCTTGCTGTCATTAATCCCACCAATTAGCTGAGGTGGGATTAGCCGAGGATCCACCACAATCTAAGCCATTCTGAGCTTGGTCCTTCCCAATCCAGAGGCTCAATAAGGTGAAGGACTGGGTCCAACTCAATAAGGTGAAGGACTGGGCCTCCCACCCACCTATCTCCCCTCTATCTCTGCCCTTCTATCTCCTGGTACCCTCACTTGAGAATCACACAGCTCAGGGGCTGTAAGAAATCCTGAACTGCTTTGCAGCATGAAGCCACAGTCACCAAAAAGCTTCAGCTGCTCCCCCCTCCTCTGCCCCCAAAAGCTGCAGGAAACTGCAGCACTCAGGAAATCCCAGAAAGCATTTCCCCCCACATTGATCTTCTGTCTTTTGCACCCAGCCATCAGAACTGAAGCAGAAGCGCTTTGCTGGAGCAACCAAGGTAGCATGGCAGATGTGGGCTTGAAAAGGACACAGCAAAGGTAACAAAGTGCTTTTGCTTCAGCTGTGGCAAAGAGTTGATGTGGGGAAATGGAAAAGAGGAGAGCTGGATAAACGAATATTTGCTGGAGCTTGCTGGAACTTCCTGAGCACTTCAGCTTTCTGGGACAAACTGAAGTGGGCAGGAGCAGTGAGGCTTCCAAGGACAAGCTGCTTCCAAGCTGCTTCATGTTGCACTGTGGCTTAAGGATTCCTTGCAGCCCAGAGCCACAGCATGGCAGGTAGCTGCAGAGTTATGCAATTCTGGGGTTTCTTGCCATCACCTTATGTTTAAAAAAGGAAAGTGTAGATAGATCCTACTGCTGCTGCCCAGGAAGGAGAAGTTGGGTAACAATGGGATTTGGGGTAGTGAAGTACCAAACCCATTGATTCAGGAAGAACATGATTCAGATGAGGTCTGGGGGAGAGCCAGAATGGTGCTTTTTGCTACATAAGAGCTGAAGTGGACATAGGAAGCTCAAGATGGGGGATGTGGTGATTCAGTAAAACAGCAGAGATCAACAGAAGGACAAAGGCTTGGGGGTAACCCATTAGACAGGAATGTCCTATCTTGACAACTTTAAGGTTTGTGGACTTCAATTTTTCAGCTCCCAACTTCCCCGTGTTTGGCTGAGGATTTCTGGGAGTTGAAGTCCACAAGTCTTAAAGTTACCAAGGTTGGACACTCCTGCATTAGATGGAAGAAGAAACAATGAGACAGGAATCTAAATAGAGATACCCAGTGACTCACAGAAGTTAAACAGGAAGTTAAAAACACATCTAGGACTGAGAAAGCTATTACATAAATTTAAAAAGAAAGGTTGGGACAATTACCACAGTCTAATTCAAAGGTGTGATTCATAAATTAAAAGGTTCATTATTATCAAACATCTCAGTCAAATAAACTCAGAGAGTAATATGATCTGATGGCTCAATTAAAAGCCTTATTTATTTGTTTATTTTAAATAACCCTGGGTACATAAATGAATGACTAGTGAGTTACTAACAACTTAATCAAGCTAAATTTAGAATTCACAGTTATTGGGGGGGCTTACAATCATCATTTTCTCAGAGATTTAATCTTTATAAATCATTCTATATTTGCTTGAAAATAAAATGCAAAGTTAATATGAAATAACTTTTTCATCTTTATTACTATGACTGAAAAGCAAAGCTATTGTAGGAACAAATACATTTTTAGCAATGAGAGTTTTCTTGCTTTCCTCCCCAATTTCCCCCCAATTACCTACTCTTTCAATTATCCCTACTACCTGATAATATAAGTTTATGATATATTGAGGTGCATATATTAGGTTTTGATATAGGGCAAACTCTGTTTCTTGCCACCCTTCTCCCTTGCTCACACATACCTTGACTTGGACACTATAATATTTTTGCCCTCTTCTTACACTTTAAGCTGACATTAGACTTTTAAAAAAAAGTTTTAGCAACCTGTTCGATTTGTCCATGTGAATTACTGTTACTTTTAAAACTGATTTAAGTTTATCGTAGAAACAGGCAATCTTGCGATTATCCTGGAATTTTTGTTGGAGTAATGTTTACTATACTCCTATTAAGTTGTTTGGGGGAGTTGTTTGTTGTTCTTTGTAAGCTCAACAAAGTGTGTTGGAGTCAGACTCTGTCAGCATCAAAATCAAATAAAAAAAAATATAATCTTTGGAGGACGCATCTGAACATGTGGATTCATTGCTGGTGGGTGGATGCATTGCTGACCCGAAATGGTAGTCAAGTGAGACTTGATTGTTGTGCTACCCATAGCCTGCAGACTGGGCATCTGTGTATGCTGCCATTACTGTTCCTCCATTCTCCCATGATGTTGAGCGGTTCTTCTTCCAGGCACCAGTGCAAAAAAATGGCAGTTCATTACTGTCTGGCTTCTGCTCTTGACATTTTAGGGCAAGGCAGCAATCAAGCTCGTAGGATTGGAGCCACCTCTTCAAGGATAGGAGGAAGAAGTGGAGATAGTAGCAAAGGGCAGTCCTGGCTGTACGAAGGAGGAAAGAAAATGCAAAGCCAATCTTACACAAGATTGGCTTTGCTCACAACCCCAGAAGCCTCACAACCCCAGAGGAAATAGTCCAAAGCTGTCTTTGTCTCCTTCCCCCCACCCCACCCCCACCCCAATCTGGGCATTGTGTTTTCACTCTGCATTGCTCTGAATCCTATACCTCTAACCTTTCTTGTAGTCCAGCTGCTTAGATTACAAATCAGCAGCAGGGAATAAATCAATTTTGACAGGACTTGCTGGGATTGCAATCGGTGAGTCTTCTTCCTCTCTCTCAGGAAATTCGTGCCAAATTGGTTATATGTATTTTGTGTAAACAGAGCCTCTGGCCTAGAAGCAAGCGTGTTTCTCGGGACCTAATAGTTTGCCCAACCCCATACTTGCCTATTCAAAAATTCTTTCCCACCAGAAATCGTTTGTGTGTTCACCAGACCTCTGCAAGCAGACATCAAATGGCACGACCCGTCAACTGGTCTAATTATACTTATTCAGAAGTTGGTGAAAGGATCAGTTTGTTCTGAGTCAGACCCACCACTCCTCATACACAATCCTTTCTCTACCTAGCTAATAGATTGCCAATGTATTTCGAAATGCTCACAAAAATCTTATCAGCCAAGCCTGAGAAGGAAAGGTCATTTCTGTTTAAAGGAGATAAGACTCTAGATTTTTTGCTGGTTCTCACAAAGCTCATGTGATCATGTGGTTTGCCATAGGGCGAAGCACTCTTGGATGATTCATGCAACTAGTTCACCACGTACAAAAGCCAGAGAGGGGAGAGGAGATAAAAATCCTTTCTAGTCACATCAACCAGCTCTCTGTATAAATAGAAAAACAAATGCAGCTCACAGCTGGGTTCTCTAATACACTGCCCTGTTGCTACAGCAATGACAGCCCAAAAGATATGAACTGTGTGAAGCAGAGCACCAAATCCTGTATTATTACAGTCTAAGGGAAAACACTTTTCAAGTCTCATTAAAGCAAGCAGGCATTAGCTCCATTTTTGGCTTTTGCTTTTCTGTAATATTCCACATTCTGAAACAGTCTGCTTCATCTTATGGCATAGTAAGGCTACACCTGTGGCACAGTTTTGTGTTCTGCATAAGAGAAATATTTTCCAAAATGCAGATCTTCTTCAACCTTTGCTCTGGCCTTCATCTTCACCTTTTTGCCAACCCCTCCAGACACCCTGTCTCTATTACCATATATTTAAATGTCTGAAGATGACCCTTACTTTATGAAATATTAGTTCACCAGAACCAGTGTTAATCTTGACTGTGAATTAAGTTGAAATCCATAGTTATGGTCCAGCAATTAATGCGAACAAGCATTTCTTAAACATTACAGCAAAAATGTACCAATCATTTTCAGTATTAATGTCTTTCTGAATTGAACTGTTCTATATATTTTTAAAAAACAGAAATAGATTATATTTTATTATTATATGAAAATCAATACCCAATGTAGTCTGCATAATTCCTTTAGAGATATGTGAAAAGAAAGCTCAAAAAAATAAATAGAAAAATAGCCAGGAAAGCAAGGTTTTTTCCCCCTATATATTGCACAAACAGTGACCAGGATAAAGTAGGGTTGCAAAAGTAGTCTTCATTCAGCAACCACTCTTTCAGTAACCATTCAATGTTAAAATGGTGCTAAACAAGGACTCAATTCTCAAACTAACCCAATGGTGGGGGAAGAGCTAGGTCCTTGATGGTCTTTCAGAAGACCAACAGAGTAGGAAACCTCCAGATCTCCAATGAAAGCTGTTCTATATGATAGGTTCCTGTTGTGACTCAGCAGAAGTTTGCTGTGAGTTGAGTCGGGATGCAGGATTAACAATGCAGCTGGGGCTTGTTAGTGTCATCTTCTGGAGATAAAAGGACGGATGGTGCCACGCCCTGGTTGCAGAAGTCAACATTCATCGTTCATCGGTTGTGGTTTGTTTGTGAGAGACACTAGGAGAAGTGATTTGCTTTCTGTAACCCTGATTCAAAGAGACACTTGGAGAAGTGCTTTGCTTTCTTTTTGTACACCTGGTTTGCCGTAAGAGATCTTTGTTTTGCATTCTGTTATCTTCTTGCCAGAGACTTTATTTATGTTCATTTTGGGCTCACAGCCAGTCTGAGCCGAGGACTGATAAAGTTCTTTCCTTTTAAGTCTGTCTGCCTGTCGTCTTTGAACGAGCGCAGGAGGGGGTCAGAACAGGTTCCACTATGGAGAAGGCCCATCTTTTAGGTCCTGACAGATCACATTTAAAGGACTTAGACAGTGCCCACACAATCCAATCTGGTGGGATTGGCACATACAGTACCTTCATCCATGGCATGTGTTAGTTATTGCCATAAATTAATTTTTAACCCAAACAGTTTAGCTATTCTGACACTTCTCGGTAGCTTCAATCTTCATTCTGGAAATTAGTTGATGCCTAAGGTATTATAGACTTTTAATTAATGCACTGATCTAAGTGGGTTTTGGAAGAGGCCAAACCATACTTAAGCAACATGCCAAAGATATTCACCTCCAAAATAATGTCAGGTTCCATCTTATTTATCCTAGTGCGGCAACAAAATGTGTTGCACTTGCCATTACTTATTTAATATCAAATTGGAAAAATACCAGAAGACCATTTAAATTAGAGTATTGTAATACATCAGTCTGGTCTTTTGAAAGGCCGGTTTTGCACTATATAGTGAAGATGAAACTGTGCTGCCTCTTTTTAATAGAGATTTTCAAGATATGATAGAAAGATAGAGAGATAGATATTTTCAAGTAGAGGACTATTTTAGAGAGAACTGAAGTTGACTATCTTAATATTCTATTAGCTGATCAGGAAGTGGAGATCACAGGTAGTGTAATTAGATCATATATACTGACTATGAAGAAAAATGAAACTTTGTTTCAAGTTGGTAAATTCAAATGCTGTTTTATGTTATTACAATTTTATATATGTTTGGATATATTATTTTAGTTATAGTTGCCCTATAACTGTAATATACTAACAAGCAATACGTTAACATTTATAAGTGTTGAAATGAGCAGTGATGGCACAGCGGTTAAAATGCAGTACTGCAGGCTACTTTTGGTGACTGCAGCTGCCTGCAGTTTGGTAGTTCAAGTTTCATGGGCTCAAGGTTGACTCAGCCTTACATTCTACCAAGGTCAGTAAAATGAGGACCCAAATTGTTGACTTAGAGAGGGCTGTAAAGCACTGTGAAGCGGTATATAGCAGTTAGCAATAGCAGTTAGACTTATAAGTCTGCTATTGTTATAAACGTTTGATTTATAATTCTTCTAAACTTAGCAAAATGTAATAACCAATGCTATTCCAGACATGGTTTCAAGACAGATGTCTTGACTGAAAGCTAGAAAACACACCTCTGATCAAATGTCAATTTTATGGCTGCTGAGGAGAAAAGGGCCATATAGAACTTTATTCCGTAAATTCCTGGATGCAATCCTAGGAGTGTAGCTTCATAGCTGAAAGGAGAGCAACCTCAGTATGTTTCAGTCCAACTGTACAAGTACAGCTTAGGTGAAAACTGGCTCAAAAGCAGTAACTGTGAGAGGGATCTTGGAGTCCTAGTACACGATCACTTACATATGAGCCAGCAGTGTGCAGCGGCAGCCAAAAAAGTTAATGCAATCCTTGGTTGCATAAAGAGAAGGATAGAATCAAAATCACATGAAGTATTAGTATGCTTTATAAAAGCACATGATGCTTAAGACCACATCTAGAACACTACATCCAGTTTTGGTCACTATATTATAAAAAAGATGTTGAGACTTTGGAAAGAGTACAGAGAGGAGCAGCTAAGATGATTAAGGGCTTGGAAACTAAAACATATGAAGAATGGTTTCAAGAATTGCATATGGCTAGTCTAAAGAAAAGAAGGACTATGGTGACATGATAATGTTCCAATATCTCAGGGTTTGCCACAAAGAAGGGAGGGTCAACCTAATTTCCAAACCACAAGAAGGCAAGTGAGAAACAATGGATAGAAATTAATCAAGGAGAGAAACAACCTAGAACTAAGGAAACATTTCCTAATAGTGAGAACAATTAACCAGTGGAACAGCTTGCCTTCAGAAGTTGTAGGTGCTTCATTACTGGAAACTTTTAAGAAGCGACTGGACAGCCATTTGTCTGAAATGGTATAGGATCTCCTGCTGAGCAGGTGATTGGACTAGAAGACCTCCAAAGTCCTTGTGACTCTATTATTATATATACTGTATTATCCTCAAAGGTTGAATGGGAGCTGTCATTTATTATAGGGATGTCTACAAGTTGTGTCCTGTGGGTGAATACAGCATGCAACAACTGTAAGATTCAGAGCACAAATACCATGAAACACAATGGAATTGTAACTTATGAGTCTAGTTTTGTTTATGGTCTTTAATAAAAGTGCAGCTGTAAACCTTGATTAGCAGATTCATCTCTGCGGATAACAAAAAAAATGAAAATGTTATTATTCCTGGTGACTCTTAATAGACATGCTGATTAGAGCTGAATGATGAGATTTTATCATTTGTCTATCAATAAGAGATAAAATATTTGAAGAAGAGATCTTTTATTGAAATATCACAGAAGATGGTAACTTACTGAAATGGCTTGTACTTTTCTAGAGGGAGGATGGAGTCATTTCTTTACGTGTTTTTTCTTCTCTATTACCTTTTTTCATATTCTTTGTGTTAGTTTTTACCTTTGTGTCTGTACATTTTAATAGGAATTATTATTTAATAAAGAAACGATCGCAAACACTGAAACTTTATTATTGAACAAGTAGGCCCTCTATAATTTATTGTGTGCTTTGTTCCTCTAGGAAAGTGACAATTCCAACATGTACTAATATGATACAATCCTCCTATTGTGATGCACTCACAACTTTGTGCTGCTGCTGCCCGGTGCAGAGGATTTTATATTGGAATATGCCTAGCATCCTATTGTATATATTGACAATTTCCTTTCCTTTTTTTTGTATTTGCCATTTCAGGATAATGTCTTGCATCAAAAGCAAAAAAAAAAGTGTACCCAAGGATCCAAATCACAGTACAGCACAACTACACAGTACTTATACCACAATCGTGGACATTCTGTTATTAATAGCTCTTTTTATCACAGCATGAACTGAGAGAAGTGGCATTAGAAATAGGTTATCATAGCTAAGATAGGCCACCCTTTTGATACAGCAAAAAAGCAGCTATTTATTTATTAATTAGTCAGAAAATAAAAGCCAACAGATGTTGGTTAGCCATTTCGTTTAATGGGTCAACAAGCAGATTTGTGTTTAGAAAGCTGTCTGATATCGATAAGATGGTATAAAAGCAGGTAGTTTCAACCCCATAGATTAATCCACAGTTCAATTTAATATTTGAGGGAAATAAATTATGGAGTATTTATTCATTGCTCAGGAAATTGGAGGCCTTTTGTAAATATACTGTAGCTTATGACCAAAGCAGGATAAGTAATGTAGATGGGGAAGAAAGGATGTAAACTTGGGTTGCACTTTGCTGTAATCCAAAAAGAAGTACTTTTCTTTTCTTGTCATATTCTAAACTATTAAAGCATTAAAAAATGTCCTAGGGAGGAAAAAAACAGTATAGCATTTACTTGTGACTAATCCACCTTTTATAATGGAGAAAGAATTGCATCAATAAGTGCAAGTGTTTTAAAAGGTATTTTGTATTCAACAATCCTCCTGCAAAGTGAGGAAGTCTGTAAAAATGGCTGAGTGCGCTCTCAATGTTCATGTTTCCAAAGAAGCATATCTAATCATCACAGGCATGGGGAAAATCTGAAATGAATACACACGCACACATATCTGAGGAATGGGAAATGGAACAAATGTACAGCTATATATATAAATTGGGAGGGGGATTATTGAAGTAATATGACAATGCTGGGAAGCAATATTTTAAGCTGAAAAAAGAGATCTTAAACAGTTACATTTTCTCAGCTCAAAAACCTATTGCCTGACTCACATGCTGATCCCATTGAGAATGAGTGAAGCGAGATAAGGCAGTGTCATCTGTAGTAGACCAGGTCAAGAAACAGATTCCATGGATATATTAGAACCATTGTTATTGAGAGAGGCTATAGAAACAGAATCTTGCAAGTATGCCTGTGTTTTCCCTTCCTTCCTCTTACACTCCAGGGAGTCAGGGACAAGCCAATATAAGTCTCTGATACTTGTAATAAGTCTTCCTGCCTTCCACCCTTAGCTTAACACATATTTCTTCTGCTCCTGTTATCTTAATGGCTTCTGGATAGGTTCTCCAAGGTCATCTCCATAGATCTCTACAGCTTGTTATTTCCTTGCAGTTTTGACATTTCATGCAATGGTTTCAAAATAGAATTGTGTAAGTAGAGAAATTAGGACAGGAGAAAACTGGAGAAAAGGCTTTTATGTAGAATAGAATAGAATAGAATAGAATAGAATAGAATAGAATAGAATAGAATAGAATAGAATAGAATAGAATAGAATAGAATAGAATAGAATAGAATAGTTGGAAGGGACGTTGGAGGTCTTCTAGTCCAACCCCGTCTAGGCAGGAAACCCTATACCATTTCAGACAAATGGCTATCCAACATCTTCTTAAAGACTTCCAGTGTTGGGGCATTCACAACTTCTGGAGGCAAGCTGTTCCACTGATTAATTGTTCTAACTGTCAGGAAATTTCTCCTTAGTTCTAAGTTGCTTCTCTCCTTGAATAGTTTCCACCCAAACTTGCAGCCTGTTTAAACTGTTTATCTGGATGTATAATTTGCTTGAAAATGCTATCTTTTTGCTTCTTTATTGCTTTGGCTTCAGTGCAAAGTAAATGCCATTATCAAACTTATATGAAAATCATCAAAATGTTACATATAGCTTAAAACATTGAAATACTGCCACCTGCAGGTTGTACAATGAATTTAGCAAAAGAACATCTGCATAGATTTGATTGCCTGATAAAATAAGTGGCCATCAATATGGATCATTAACATTCAAGCAAACAGCCAGATGTGCTTTATTTCTTCATACACAGAGATGCAACTCTATCCCTCTTCTTCTTTTTCACCTCCAAAGTGAGTAACAACAGCAGTTGTCTGATCTCACAAGATTGGATTTGGTTGCATTTGAACAGGAGAATCATAGTAAATTGCAGAGCTGCAGTTTTACTAGGAAGTTTGTTAAAATCTACAAGAAAATAGCAGTACTGATATTATTGATAAAAGTTTAGGTGGACACGTCGATGTGGTCACTGGACATACCTATTTGGAAACCAAGTCAATCTCAATTTAAATGGCTTTACTTTTTATTATCCCATTTTCCCTATTATTTATACCTGATAGAATTCTAACTGAAAGTTTTAAGAAAACGATATCCAACTGCACAATCATTCCTTGTGGCCACAGGAGTTGCATATGCAATTCCAACACTTTCTATACACATTGCAGAAACCAGAAAATCTGCAACTATACAGAAAAAATTAGGTTTACTGTCACTCATCTCTTCTACTGCGGTTAATGGAAAAATATTTTCACTCAGATGTTCAACTTATTCCTAAAGCATTTGATAGCTCCGTACTAATGACATTATGTTATCCATTCCTTCTTTTTCCTATTATGGGACTGATATAGCAACTATGAGGGATGAAAAACTATGCAACGAACTGGAATCAAAGATGTATTGTTTGATACAATCAGGGACTGTAGACCTTGGTTGATGTACGTTAAGGTGTTCTATCTTCTTTCTAAAATCTTGAATCTTCTGATGATTTACCTGAAGTATATCAGACGTCTAGCATCTCCAAAGTTTCAGCTGTTAGTGGGGCATTTGAATTATTAATTTTGACTGCTATCCCATCAGCAGTGTGCATTAATGGAATCTTTTTGGTATTGCTTTTTATTCACTATTGGTAAGGCTTCAAAGAGGTAATTAATTCTAGTGCTTGATCTGTGACAGTCTTTTCTTGTGTAATCTCAGGATCATTACTGACAAAGTATGTTGTCAAGGATGCTGGTAATTCTAGATTGCCATCATTGTTAATCATTTGCCACCCTGTCCTTGACATTGGGCAAGACAGACTCAGCTCAGACTGGTGTGTTGAGTCAAGCTCTCCTTTTCTCGTTATAAAACACACACAGAAGATATCTCTGAAAAGTTTCCATTTTAAGCAGCTCTTGGGGAATTATGGAATGGTCAAGGCAAATCCTTTTGTATTATGCTACATTGAGAAGCCCTTTAATAGCATTTAAGTCAGTGATGGCGAACCTATGACACGCGTGTCAGTGCTGACACGCGTAGCCATTTCGGGTGACACGCACATGCTCCCCAAACTTGTTTCAGCGGCAGCTCTCAGCCTGGGCGGCAGCGTCACGCAGGCTGTGGAAGCAGGAGGAGGAGGAGGAGGAGGGAACCAACCAAAGAGAGGCTTTTACCGGGTCTGCGCCCCACAGCCAGGATCGTCCTGGCGCCTCAAGCCGCGTTTCTTTCTGCAAAGCCCTTCGGGCAACCCGAGAGTTCCGCTTGACGCCAGAAGGGCTTTGCAGGAAGAAACGCGGCTTGAGGCGCCAGGACGGTCCTGGCTGTGGGGCGCAGACTCGGTAAAAGCTCTCTTTGGTTCCCTCCTCCTCCCCCTCCTTCCACAGCCTGCGTGACGCTGCCGCCCAGGCTGAGAGCTGCCGCTGCCGCTGCTGCACAACTGAGGGAGGGAGAGGGAAAGCAGAGGTAGCCTCAAATTCCACCGTTGGGACAGGGGAAAGGGCTTGTCCCTCAAGAGTGGGGGGGGATAGAGGTGGGAAGAAGGGGCCCGGCCTGTCCCCAGCGCCCCCCACAGACGGATTACGGATCGAACGCTTCTCTCTCTGCAGCCTTTTTCTGCAAGTCCCAGCTACTCAGCGGGGCGTCATCATTTCCGGGGGGGGGTTGCAGTTTTCCAGCTCAGATATCAGGATCCGCCGGGATTAAGTGGGAGAAAACGCCGCTGGCCGAGCGGAACAAACACATCCAAAGGTTAATCTTATTTTACGAAAACACAACTTCCAAAAGTCGACCGTGGCCTCCGTCAAGAAGCTCTTCCCCCACCCCCCACCCATTCTGGGGTCTTGGTGTCCCTCGGCTAAGATCCACCCCGGAAAGCAGAACGGGGGCACCCCTCCTGTAATTCTGGCTGGGTTAAAGAGCAGGGATGGAGGAGCCATATCACACCTTCAAAGGGTGGGGAGGGGGAGGCCCGATAAAGTCCCTCCCTTGGGGTGTCTGAAGTCCCAGCTGAAGCAGCCGAAGGAAAAAGGATAAGCATCCGTCGCTGCCCAATGGCGCTTGGGGTAACCCCGCTGGGCAGAGCCAGTCGAGGCTCATCCTGCAAATGAGGGTTTCCCTTGGGGAGGGCCAGGTGGTTTCAAGCACCCCAAACAGCCAATCTCTCTCTCTCCGTCCCCCTTCCTTTGCTCCTGGGGCTGCAGAACTTTCCATGGGCTCAACAGTAATTGAGTAAAATTCTAAGCCACTGCAGTAGCTGCTTTTTGGTTTTATTTTTTTAATATTTATCAGTCTCTCTTTTAGTTGAAGAGTTGAAGTCCACAAGGCTTAAAGCTGTCAGGTTTGAAGACCCCTGGGGTTTTTTTCCTAAAGGGTTAGGGGTGCAAGGTTCTTGTAACTTGACAGCTTTAAGACTTGCACACTTCAATGCCAGAGTTTCTGAGCCAACATTTTGGTTGCTAAGCAGGACTGTTGGTAAGTGATACTGATAATAATATCAAGGACAACATACGAAATCGACTGATGAACAAAGAAGTTACTAAGCAGCTATGTTAAATAATTTGTTTTTGGTTTATTAAATACAATTATATTGCAATTATATATTTTTGTAGTTTAAACTATAAATTGCGCAAAATTATGTTTTTGTCGAAGTGACACACAACGCGAGTTATGCTCGATTTTTTGCCCATTTTTGACACACCACGCCAAAAAGGTTGCCCATCACTGATTTAAGTCAATGTTATGTTGCTAATTTTGGGGGGGGGAGCTCTAAATGATAAGATTAATAACTTATCTGGTAAGCCAAAGGCCACTCTTAATTCCATCAAGTGCAATCCATAAGGCTTCTAAAAAAAACGTTGGAAGTAATCAATTATGCTTATTTAGGTTTGTCACATTTATGGGATGCATTATCCAAATGTCTCCTAGTGTTTTTCCTTCTTACTTATCTTAATTTGTTTCACCCACTAGTTCATTTTCCTAACTAGCCATAAACTGTTCATTCCTAGTGCCAGTGTATTGAGCTTAAGAGAGAGCTGCTAATTTGTCTGCATTATTTAGCACAGTGTCCGAAAGCTTTTTTTTTTAGAGCCTCCACACTTCTGTTTATAGATGTTGAATATTCAAAGATAGAAAATATTGTTTGTGCAGTCAGTAAACAGTCTCTGGCCATCAGGTCTGTTGTAAATTCTTTTAAAGGGGTTTACTTTATTTCCTTGTATAACTTGTTCATCTGGCACTGGGGATAAATTTATTGGAGAAATAACAGCTATTTCAGAGGGAGAAACTAATAAGGGCAAGATTCCTTCTGGTGACTTAATTCCTCCTGAAGAGAGATGTAAATTGTTATTTTTCTAGTTCTATTTCCAAACCCCAATTCAGGATGTCATATCTGTTTAAGATGTAAATAAAGGGTATAGGATTTCTTTTGTTGTTAGTTGTACTCATGAATTTCTTGCCTGGTAGATGATGGGCTGCTCTGTTAGTTTAGGTAAAGTCTAAAAGTAGGCTTGTTCTGTTATGACTTTTTTCTTTATTCTGTCATCTTTTCTTACAGATTTAAATTAAATTTCAAGATGCTCAGGATGTCATGACAATTTCATTATCTTCAGAGGGCAGTAATGATAGTTGAAATAAGCTATGGCAGTAAAATAAATTGGGAATGAAATAAATAAAATAGGATAAAATGAAGCACAAACAAGTGGATTATCCTGTCAGCACCTCACCACCATTTCCCTTCCCTTCTCTTTCAGGCTATGTAAGATTCTTATTATTACACAAAAAAAGTATCTTTTAAATTTGAATAATTACAAATCTGAAATATTAAGCATTTATTATTGCTATTGTTGTTGCTATTGTTGTCTATAAAGATTGTGTTACTTCATAGAGTATGAAAAATGCATCTAAGAATTTCCAGTGCCACAGCTGGACCAAATAGGTTTCAAAATTGATATAATGTAGATGGGTGTTTTTCCAAACTTGGCACCTATAAGATCTGTAGATTTCAACTTCCAGAATTCCCCAGTCAGTTGTTGTTTTTGAAATCAAAGGAAATATGAGGTTCTTTGCAATACATATGTAAAAAAAGTTCAATTGGTAAAGACTAATAAAAGCAATCTGCATCCTTGAAAGTGTAAGGCTATGGCTATGACTATAGTTCATGACATTCCCAGAGATGCTTTGAGGAAGAGTTGAGAGTTTTATGATAAATATTATTTAAAAAGCTTAAGTGGAATGACTCACTGCACTGTATTCTGATGAAGAGATGTTTTGGAGCAGCTTTTTAAAGGAAAGAAGAACAAAAAGGCATCAATATTGATGTTAGTAATGACATGAGTACCAAAAATGATAATTGCTCAGCCTTTTTTGAAAGGGTAGATGCAGTGATTAACTCCTTGGGTATTCCCTGATTTTTCCTTCTACTGCTTAGGTTTGTAGCCCTCCAACTTTCACTTTTCCAGCACCTTAAAGTTACAGGACATGAAATTAATTTTGAAGGAACCAGGTTAATCTCCAAAACAGAACACTTCAACAAGAGAATAATTATGGAAGCTATCAAAATAGAGAAACACCCCCCACAACATGAATAAACATGACAATACCTACCAAACATCTGGAAACCAGCACTAGTCAACAAATGAGCCCCACCCACCACCCAGGCAATTACAACATGAAACAACAATGGATACACAGCCAACATCAATCAGCACCAATCTACCAATCATGATACAACCACATAACCAATCATTCCACTTACTGAAACAAAGCCAGCACTCCACACACACAAGTGATGTGTGATGTGGAAGTGATGTGCCAGTGCCTGGAAGCTGTTAGGGTCTGGATGGGAGTGAACAAACTCGCACTCAATCCTGACAAGACCGAGTGGCTGTGGATGTTGCCTCCTATGGACAGCCCAGCTAGTCCGTCCCTAAGCCTGGGAGGAGAAAATTTGCTCCCCTCAGAGAGGGTCCGCAACGTGGGGGTCCTCCTGGATCCACAGCTGACATTGGAACATCATCTGTCGGCTGTGACCAGAAGGGCCTTTGCCCAGGTTCGCCTAGTACACCAGTTGCGGCCCTATTTGGACCGGGAGGCACTGCAAACAGTCACTCACGCCCTCGTTACCTCAAGACTGGATTACTGTAATGCGCTCTACATGGGGCTGCCCCTGAAAAGTGTTAGGAGACTACAATTAGTCCAGAATGCAGCCGCGCAAGTGATACTGGCTTTACCTAGGTACACCCACACTACACCTATCCTCCGTGAGCTGCACTGGCTTCCTATTGGTCTTCGAGCACGATTCAAGGTGCTGGTTATTACCTTTAAAGCCCTACATGGCCTAGGACCCGGATATCTACAAGACCGTCTTCTGCCGCACACCTCCCTGAGACCGATAAGATCGCACAGGATGGGCCTTCTCCAGGTGCCATCAGCTGGACAATGCCAGCTGGCGACGCCTCGGAGTAGGGCCTTCTCTGTTTCCGCTCCTGCCCTATGGAACGAGCTACCCCCAGAGATCCGGACCCTACCCACTCTCATGGCCTTCCAAAAAGCTATTAAAACCTGGTTATTCCGGCAGGCCTGGGACTGTTGACCTCTGGATTGAGGTCCAGCCCCGCTTAGATATTAACCCTTAAATAGACTAAGCATATGCTTAGGGCACCAGGTCCGGGGGGGGGGGCACCACAAAGCTAAGAAAAAAACCTACTGAAGATTTGTACAATATGTACAAAGGAGGGGGGGCACCAAGATTTGTCAGTGTTTAGGGCACCAGTGAGCCTTAATCCGCCACTGATAATCTATCATCTACTGCCAAATCTGGCTGCTGTACTCTGCATCCAAGTTATCTTTAAGGCAATTGAGGTCTACAGAGAATATATTACATTTGAGAGATAGGAATATTTTTTACGTTTTTGCAGACCAAAAAGAAACACTTCCATCTCTCTGTGGTTTCTTTATTCTTCTTTAATTGTCCTTTAAATCATTTGTAAAGCTACAATCCATACATCTTCCTAGCTGTTCCTGCATCTGTTTTCTTTTTGTTGTTAATATTAAATTCCTCAAAAATAATTTTCCCCTGCTTTAAAAAAATCTGCTTTTACTTGATCCATGTAAGTAGCCAAGTAGAATCAGAAGTGCATCTATCCATTACAAGACAGATGTGGCTGCTGTTCTGCATGAATTTTTAATGGTCACTAGCGGCCCAGCTCCAGACATCACCAAATGTGATATCCACAACACACTGATAACCAGCTATACATCTGTGCCTCTTGCTGGGCAGGTGATGATGTTATGGTGCTGACCAAGTACTGTACCTGGAGGTGGTAAACATCTAAGAACTCAGCTCCAGCTCAAACCTGGCAAAATGGAATGATCTGGATCTTTGATCTCCCCCCCGCCCCCAGCCCATGTGATATGTCATCTTTCTGGATGGTTTGGCATTCCCCCTGCCTGAGACGGTACACAATTTGGGGATCCTTGTAGACTTACAGGTCTTACTTATGGAGCAGATAACTGTGACTTGAGATGCTTTTGCACTAATTGTAACTTCATCCACAGATTATATTAAGCTACAATTGATGTGTTGGGGTTAAGTTTGTGGTATGTAAATAATAGTATATATTGCTATGTGAATCTTTGTGGATTATTCAGTAAGCATGGTTAAATAAACCGAGTTGTCAAATGATATAAGGTATACAAAAAAATAATTCTTTCTGAATTAATGGGATAAGACTCCCCTTCTAGAGCCAAGGTGGCGCAGTGGTTAAATGCAGCACTGCAGGCTACTGCTAGATCAGCAGGTCAGCGGTTCAAATCTCACCGGCTCAGGGTTGACTCAGCCTTCCATCCTTCCGAGGTGGGTAAAATGAGGACCCAGATTGTTGGGGGCAATATGCTGACTCTCTGTAAACCGCTTAGAGAGGCCTGAAAGGCCTATGAAGCGGTATATAAGTCTACTGCTATTGCTATATTGCTATTGCTATTCTAAAAAACTGTCCTAGAATAGGAAGCAAAGAATCAGAATACCGTAAATGCATAGTGTGGTTGTGTAAAATACACAAAATAAATCCCTTTACTTAAAAAACACATTACTGTGTGGAAAGTATTCCTTCTCAAAATATAAAGCACATGAATGTTTTGGAAATCCTGGGAAGCTTTCAGAAGTCCCCAGTACTCTCTAGATCTGTTACCCAAATAAAACTTTTAGTAGAGCCACAAAAGAAAGCACCTCTTTCAAAGGTTCTGCACAACCCTAATAAACAGCAGGGATGTAAGCACTAAATAGAACAACCCACAATTATACACACTTCATTTTAATTGGTTTTAATTGATTTGGACTCAAGGAAAGGAGTTTACCAAACTGTTTATTTAAACAATTTATTAGCTTGCCTCAACCACTGAAATGCCTCTAGGCAGCATAAAGCAATGTAACCGTATTAAAATCCACACACACAAATCCAGTTGGAAGGAGCTAATAAACATCTGAAGTGGGAGAAACCAAAAAATGATATAGCACACACTTATTACAATTTAAATCACAAAATCCTGGTTCAGGACTAGGTAAAAGGCCTGATTTTCAAGAGTCTAATGGGCAACTGAGTTTGAACCATACAGACTTCAGGACACAGGAGCAACCAGACTTTGGGGACCGTAAAATGACGCTGATTTGCCCATTGGACCTGGAGCATGCTGACCCTGTGGGATCTTACCAGATGACAGTCAACATCTTGAATGACATCTGAAAGCTGATTAGTAACCAATGCAGCTTGCAAAATAGAGATGCAGCAAAATGACACATTCCTATTATTCATTGTACTGTTTCATTTTAGACCAGCTGTAGCTCCCAGATGATCATCAAGAATACATTAGTCCAAACAAAAGATGATTAAGGCATAAACAGACTTCCCAATCCAGAAGCCATAATTGGAGCATCAAACATCACTGAGTAAAGGCCCCTTGGCACAGCTGCCATTTGCTTACTAAGCAAGAGCAGAAAGTCCAGAACACCAAAATTATATACAAATTTTGCCCGAGAAAGTAGAATCCCATCAGTAATTAATTTTAGAAAATCCCTGGAAACAGAAGCTTATTAAAACCAGACACTCAGTCTGAGTCCAAGTCTGTTCCTCCCCATCCAAACTCTACAAACCTCCAGGCACCAGGACAAAACATTGTTTGATCAATCATGGATTGAGATATACAGCTGCACATCATTTGCTTATGGACCCAGACTGCCAAATCTTTCCAGGATGGGAGTGTGAGAGAATAATGGACTCTTAAGGTACTTTGCACAGCAGTGGGTCAGCTACAGGTCTTGCACAGGAATTCAACTTGCTACCACCCGAGGTCAGCACACCACAGCCTCTTCTGTCAACACTCCCAGTCCAGCTATGAAGATTCAGCCTATTAACAGCAGCCTTGCTAGTTAGGAGATGGCTCCAGATTATTTAGAGTGGCTAAAATTGAAAGGGATAGTAAAGTACTGGAAAAGAGTGTAACATGAGAAGTGAGCACTAAAATAGCAGATATATTAAAAGGGAAACAAAATAAAAATAATACATTGGCTATATATGCAAATAACTTGCACTAAAAGTTATTTTAAATATGTGTTATTCAACAAACCAGAATTACCCTTCTATATCAGCAAAATGACTGTGGTTTAGCAAGCTTGTTATCAATTGCTGTTGCCACTGATGGCATTTTAAAGATCCTAACCTATGAAACACACATTTGCATGCATGTTCAAAGTATTTTCTGTTCATCTAATTGATTTTTGCCTATGTTTTGTGTATGAAATGTTTACTATACATGTCTGTCGATTAGCAAGTGCTGCGTTGGGGATAGAAAACCAAAAATAGAAGAACATTCTGGATTCAGACACAAGCCATAGTTAAAATGTGCCATCCTAGACTGGCATAAAATGATCAAGAAATTGTGGTAGATAAATCAGTAAAAATGTGTCTCCTTTTTGTGTTATGGAATCACAGAAGTTGTTATTAAGATCCATGCATTCCTGCTCAAGTTCTTATGGGCTTCACATAGACGGCGCTTTAGGAAAAAGGAATGCTCAGCCAGATACTTTTTGGCTGATTTACTAAGACTCTTTTTACCCTCACTATAGACCTGACAATACATTAATTTGGGTATTGATATTCACTTACTAACTTCACTTATAAAAATGAAGCACAGCCTGCTTCATCCATTTGAAATATTTTAACCTGCTTTTCAACAGGGTAAAAAGCATAGCCTGGACTTGCACCTTTACATTCAGGGGAGGGGGGACCTCACAGGTACTCATTTCAAAGAACAGTTCTAATAAGGACGAGCTAAAATGAGGAACCATTAAATAAAGTTATTCTTTCCCAGTCAAGCTACAAATGCCTTCTCTACAAGTGAAAGATGCTAAAGTCAAGGTTGCAAAGGATATTATTTCTTGAAGTGTATTGTCAAACTCCTCCTTAGGCCCAATTTATATTCATCATTCGGCCAAAGAGCTCACACATTCTATCATATATAATACAATGCCACAAGATATGGACGTGATGAGCCAGGGCCTCGAGGCTGTTAGAGACTGGATGGGGGTTAACAAGCTTGTACTCAATCCAGATAAGACCGAGTGGCTGCTGTGCTTCCCTCCCACTAATTGGCC
This sequence comes from Thamnophis sirtalis, assembly GCF_051295495.1. Classification (NCBI taxonomy): domain Eukaryota; kingdom Metazoa; phylum Chordata; class Lepidosauria; order Squamata; family Natricidae; genus Thamnophis; species Thamnophis sirtalis. Next base: position 126,013,410 of record NW_028261381.1, read on the forward strand.
AAGTGTTCCATCTCTCAGGCTGGGGGGTCAAATAGTACGCCCCTCAGATAGGGTTCGCAACTTGGGAGTCCTCCTGGACCCACAGCTGACTTTTGAACATCATTTGTCAGCTGTGACCAGGGGGGCATTTGCCCAGGTTCGCCTGGTGCACCAGTTGCATCCCTACCTGAACCGGGAGGCTCTCACAACAGTCACTCGTGCCCTTGTGACCTCTAGGCTGGAATACTGCAACGTGCTCTACATGGGGCTGCCCTTGAAGAGTATTCGCCGACTTCAGCTGGTCCAGAATGCAGCCGCGCGAGCGATCGTGGGTGCGCCTCGATTCACCCACGTAACACCTATCCTCCGCGAGCTGCACTGGCTGCCTGTTGATCTCCGGGTGCGCTTCAAAGTGCTAGTTGTCACCTACAAAGTCCTTCATGGTATTGGATCTGGGTACTTGAGAGACCGCCTACTGCCAATTACCTCCACTAGACCAATAAGATCCCATAGACTAGGCCTCCTCCGAATTCCATCTGCCGGCCAATGTCGTCTGGCAACTACCCGGAGGAGAGCCTTCTCGGTGGCTGCTCCGACCCTCTGGAACGAACTCCCCGTGGAGATTCGTACCCTCACCACCCTCCAGACCTTCCGCATAGCCCTTAAAACCTGGCTGTTCCGACAGGCCTGGGGCTAAAAGACTTGCAACCCCACTCAAATGGTATGACTGTTGTGCTTTTTTAACGGTGTATGGTTTTCATGTTTGTAACTTGTCTGTTTCCCCCCCCCCCCTTGAACTGTGAGCCGCCCTGAGTCCCCTCAGGGAAAAGGGCGGCATACAAATAAAGCAAATTGAATTGAATTGAATTGAATTGATATCTATATTTAAGAATACTTTTGTACCTTTAGCAAATATTGAGTATAGAAATAGCTTCAACAAGCCAATCTGTATTCAAATGGGAAAAAAACTTTATTTATTATTAAAGATATGTACATGTGTGTAAATATAGATTTTATCAAAAAACAAAGCTAAATATTATCAGATTTGTAATCATTATGGCGTGTAGTGTATAATACTGTTTGGAAAATAATTGTCACCTATATAATTTAATAGAAAACAGAAAGAGAATATAGCACAAGAACACACGATTTTATACTGTTATATAATTATAACAAAAAAGTATATTTGAGAACAGACAACATTTTTTATTTATAGTACAATTTTTATATTCTCTTGCAAAGACATTTGCGATAGGCATAGGATATTAATTTGCCTTTCTTGAACTCATTCAATTTTATAGAGTTTGAATAATTGTAGCAAGATTGACACTAGAAGACTATCAAAGTATAAGCTTTGGATAACAACTGGATAACAATTCTTTTTTCAATCTCTGTGTGCTTGGTTTCTTCATATAGAAACAATTTATCTACCAAACAATGAAAAACAAAACTATTAAAACATCCATGTGTAGCTAAACAGAGAAAATAAATATTTTCAGATATCACCAAGTTGGATTTGTATTTTATCAATTTCTTCTGCTAGTGAAAAGGAATAAGCATGATTATGCCATATTTTCGTAGTGCAAACCAGAATGGTACTTTCCACCATTAGAATATTTTTTTAAAAGCTAGTCATCAATGGACTAAGGCAACCTAAAAGACTTCTCCCAATATTCCTATTTCATTTACTTTTCAAAATTATGTTTGTTCTTAGGCCTTTGATAATATACACTCTCTCTTGAAAATTACATTGTTATATGTAGTTAGGCAGCTTGGGCATTCCGTTTTGCAATTACATACAAAGAATAATAAAGTGAAAATGTTTCAACTTGTCTGCATGTCTAAAATTCCACATTTTTTCAAGCAGCACTTGATACAGCTAGTTTCTTCAAATGATCCATGAAGACCTGCAGACTGACATCATCCGTAAGAATTGGTGCTCCAGATTCCTATTACAGAATGGAAGATGTTAGCAGCCTCCTCTGTCAGGGTGCCTACCTTATGATAAAGCCTCTCCCCCGAGATACAGACAATCCTGGCTTTGTTGGCCTTCAGAAAAGCAGTGCATATACACTACAGTGGGCTTTTCCCCAGGCAGTGAAACTAGAATGTTGACAAACTGGCATGGGGTGGATGGATGTAAGTTTTACTGGGGCCTTAACCGGTTCATTTTTTTAAACTGTGGTTTTTAATATAATGTGTTATTCTGTTCACTACTCAGTTTTCCTTTTGATAGGTGGGCAGCAATATATACATTTTAAAATAAATAATAAAGATTTTGTGTCACATAAATTTATTACAAGGAAGCAAAAGAAGCTGTGAAAAATGGGAGTCCCCAGTTGGACTGCCTATGTGCAACTAACTACTTTTCCTTCAGACATGTGGCACTCTCAGGAATGTTGTCCATCCTGGTCATATTGTGAGGTAAGCATCGTGCAAAACAAACATTGATTTACAGCAACATCCCTATTTCTAAGAATGTGTCCTAGCCTCAGGTTCCATTACTTTAAATTTAACCAGTTTGCCATCAATGAATGGAATCTTTAATATGCTCTGAGGTACAGACATCTGTGGTTGGAATTTCTGGTCTTATGCTTTACACCTTATATTTAGTTTCCTCATAAAAATAACTCTCTCAAAACTTAACTAAGTTTGCCTTTTGCAAAATGTGTGTAAAAATAGAAAACTATTTAAAAACAGACGCTGTGTATCTTGGATTCAGACCTCACATTTGCTTTGCAGTTTAGTTCATGAGCACATTCTTCTTTCGTTTCACGAATCTATCTTCTAAAAAAGTGAATGCTTTTTGACTGTATCTATTAGAATAGTTATCTATAATACAATCAAACTCTTAATCTATTTTTCAATAGATATATACAGCATAAATATATCCAATATAGTGTTATCAAATTCTTAAAATGATAGAAACAAAAGTAGGTTTTTTAAAAATTACACATGTAATAACTTTGAAGATTTGTCTTACTTAAAAAGACTAAGGACTTTCTATCAAAAATGTATGTCTAATTCTAGAAAAATACTAATACAATATTTTAATTTAATTAGTAGATAATTTACCACTCCATCTACTTTTAGTTCTTTTTTTGAAGATGCTCAGAAATGTTAACACAGAAAATAATATTTTAATTACTCTATGCAGGTTGATTAATCATGCTAAAGCTTACCTGTCCCCAAGCATACATATTATTATGTGTTTGAGATGGATTTACTTTAGAAAGTAGAAAACGGGCCTTGAAAGAAACAAACAAAAAGATTATTTTATTAAATAACAGTTAAAATGGTTTCAATCACAGCATGTACAGTGAGTCTTTATGATACATTGTGCCCTCACCTACATATTTCCTTATGCATCGAAGAACAAGATCAATGCATACTAGTATTAACAGTTTTCTCTGTTTTGTGTATATAAATATACTACTACTACTACTCAAAAGAACCGCACACCCCCAAATACTGATATTCTTCTTTAACAACCAAAGACCACATCTTTGAGCAACAATGTGCTAATTCAATACATTAAGAGGTTTCACATCATTCCAATACTACACTGGAGAAAGCATGACAGAAATTAAAATACTTACAGAGTATTCTATAAGTGGTTCTCAACAGGCAATAAAGCCACTGTTTATATGTTTTGATTATATGAAAGACCATCTCTCCCAAGTTCAACACACAGGATAATACATACTCAATCATGCTCCCTTTAATTATATGAAATAAAGCTTACCAAAAACTCTACCAAAACTATCTGCTTTTTATTTAACAGACAATCCCCCAGGTAGAAATCAAAGTAACTTACTTGACTACCTCCATGTTCAGTATCAATATATCGTGGCATTGGAAATCTTGAATGAAGAATTTCCTGTGCATCATCAGTTGGGGCTTGGAGCAAATGACGAAAGTTTTCATATTCTGGCATATCCTGATAGCCTGATTTGCGCCACTGAGCTATAGTCTAGACAGCAATTCAACATTCACTGTTTAGTGAAAATTTAATATAAATCAGTTTTAATAGTAAGACTGCTAGATCAAGGTAAATCCATTAACATTATTATTTTTGCCATTATTACTCAATTATTCATATGCTGCCTCAATTACCAGGCAACTCTAAGGGGACTTGGATTAAATAGGATTAAAACAAATAAATAACAACTACAGACCAAATATAAACACAGAGTATCTGGAGGATAATACCACAATAGGCTATCTATTGATTAATTTTAGTACTGCAATCATTTTTTATTAAGAGAAACTCAACAATTATGGCATTTCATTAAATCCTTTAAAAATACATTCACATTTTCAACAAATACGGTTGTGACTATTTAATATTCATTTACTTAAAATATACTTATATCATAAATTCCCTACTTAGTTCCACGAATGCCATGTGACAATTCAAATTGATAAAAATATTTTTGTATGTATGTATATATGTATGTATGTATGTGTATATATATACTATATATATACTATACTAGTCTCCCTTTATTTATTTATCAGCATAAATATAACAAATATAACAAATATAACATATATATATATATATATATATATATATATATATATATATATATATGTTTTCTGAGGTTTTCGCGGGTGTTAGTATGTAGGTCTCTAGTTGTTCGGGTTTTCTCCCGCGTAGAATTGGATATGTCTTTGCGACGTTTCGACGAAGTCACATTCGTCATCTTCAGGCTGCTGCTGACTACTTCAGGTTTTGGTGTTTCCTACTCCTGGAAACACCAAAACCTGAAGTAGTCAGCAGCAGCCTGAAGATGACGAATGTGACTTCGTCGAAACGTCGCAAAGACATATCCAATTCTACGCGGGAGAAAACCCGAACAACTAGAGACCTATATATATATATATATATACACACACACTCTTACTGGTAGTAGCAGATTTTTATTGACTATACTAGACAACACATCAGTTGTCAAAATCTCTTTTTAATATTTTTATTAAATTTAAAAATGAATAAAAATATTAAAAGTAAAAAGTTAAAAAAAAAAAAGAATCAGACCAAAAGCAAGATAAAAGGAAAAAGTAATGAAAAAAAATGAATCTCATATGTAACCCTTTATAGGACATGTAACAATATCATATTGTACAGTAAATATATCAACCTGTCCCTTCCACACTCAGCAAAGAAAAAGATAACTGAGGTGAATACAGATATAGCAGGGAAAATAATAGCAATAGCAGTAGACTTATATACCGCTTCATAGGCCTTTCAGGCCTCTCTAAGCGGTTTACAGAGAGTCAGCATATTGCCCCCAACAATCTGGGTCCTCATTTTACCCACCTCGGAAGGATGGAAGGCTGAGTCAACCCTGAGCCGGTGAGATTTGAACCGCTGACCTGCTGATCTAGCAGTAGCCTGCAGTGCTGCATTTAACCACTGCGCCACCTTGGCTCTTGAGGATGATGAGAAAGGAGTTCATGTCTACTTCTGCTCTGAACCTGCCCATTGCTGATTTCAGAGCTCTTTTTCCCCCCAGATTAAATGGTACATTTTCTCAGAGAATGAGTACCATTTCAAAAATAGCAAAATTTATTTTGGTTGTAGTTGCTACTCAAAGACTTTTATAAAGAAAACAAAAATTATTTCCTCTTACCTCTCCATGATAAATAAGAATTTGGAAAAAAGTGTCCATGAGAAGTATGCGATCAGGCAGAATACTGCTGCTATCTAAAAGAACAGGCTAATATAAAAAGGAAAAATGTTTAATTAAATGTACTGGAAACCATCAAAAAAAGTTTAAAGACAGTTTTGTGCCAATTAGTTAGCAAATAAAGTAAAATGTATAAGGTATTCTTATTTTGTATAATTATAGCTTAAGCATGAGCCTTATAAACATGTTTCAATAACAATAACAACAGCAACAGCAACAACAACAACAACAACAACAACAACAACAACGAAGTATGATTCCATGTTTTGGGATCCCTTGATATCTTGATTCAGTAAGCAATACATTTTACAGTAACATTAACCCTCACTTACATTCTGTTTAGTATTAAATAATTATACAGGTTTCCATACCGCTCATGTATATAAACATACATGTAAAAGACCTTTTTTTTAAAAAAAAATGTGATTTTAAAAGTGTATGGAAAAAGCAGTGAGCTCTCATCCTGTAGCTTATTTATTTATTGTATTACATTTAAATGCCATCCCACTCCAAAAAAACTCCAACCAGGTTTTTCCCAACCGCTAGTACCTGGTGGCAATCCCTGATCTTCCTTTTAGAAACACAGAGCAGTACGCTCCTCTATGCACTTTTGGGAACAGTATCCAAAAGCAATTCCAGGCCAGAGCAAGTATTGAATAGCCATCTGATGGCATTTAGCATATGGTTAAAAATCAATCTTCAATAAAGAATTTTTCCACTTTTGTGTTGCACAAAATTAAATTTTGGAAGAGGAAGATAGTAATTAGAAGTCCCTATGCCAAACAAAAAGGATTCCACTTTCAATTGCTGTCAATCAATGCTGAGTCTACCATTTTGTGACAAATATTCAATTTATTTATTTCATGTTTTTGATGCTAAACGTATTTGATCTGCTTAACTTATATTTCAATCTGAGCCTTTGTAACAAAATAGCATATGATTAAAAAATAGGATGAAGCAAAATCTGTTATCTTGGATTTTTTTCCCTATGTGCTATACCTCTGGAGGCCCATTAAAAGAGTAGGCATAAAGAATTGGTTGAACCATTATAAGTGATTGAGTCAGATCTTGACGCATGAAGTGATGGCGATAATAAGAACTTTCATCAGGACTGTTATTGAAAACTTGCAAGAAAGGAGATCTTCTTAAATGGAACATAAACTGCAAAAGAAAACAAGTCCAACATAAGTCTATTATAGCAAATGTTTAAGCTCATTGTACATTAAATTCAGATCCCTGCACTAACATTATCTGAATGAGAAATGTTTTTTAATTCCCCTCTTGAAACAGCTACAGTATAGATTAATACATATAATGCTGTCTCAGTATATAGATTTTATAATCAAACTTTTAAATATAATGAATTTTTTAGTTCATGATGAAATCAAGCAGTATTCACAAATAACACACAATCAATTTAATCTTGAAAAGTAGCAAGTAATATCCTTTAGGAGGGAAAAAAACAGCTTTTCAGGTAGCCTTTTCTAGAACTGTTCATGGTTGCCTCTATCAATTTTTTTCTAAATCTTCATCTCTAACATTTTTACAGAGGACTGGAGACCGGCACTTCCACCTCCATTAACCAAGTTGCTGGCCTCAAAATTTCCAAGATGCAGATAACAATAATTTTCCACTGTATTTCACTTCTGATTTGTCATAAGATGAACTACTCTGCATTGACAACATGCTTTTGTCAGACTGTAATCATGCTTTATTCTTACTCACCTGTGGGTAAAGGGAGAAAGTTTCTGAAAATCTGAAGGAATTTGGGTCATCCTTATTATATTCTCCAAATTTCTGGCACTGCAAGATTTAAAAGCAAAGTCAATGTGTTTAGTATAGGATTTTTAATATTATTATGTTGTAAAATAATATGTACTATATCTTCCTCTAAAAGTCTGCAAACCAGATTTCAGAAAAGTATTAAGGCTCGAGTCATTCTGTATCCATGAATATTACATCAACTTTAATAGTCAGGAATATCTCTAAATAATAGTTTCTCTATTTTGATGCTACTTTTTGCTCTCAATTATGTTCACAACTATGATTTCCAGACAATAAATTGTTACTTGAATGATACAGCAACTGAGAAAAACTATGGCAACTTACATATGTGGAGAGAAACTCTGTTAATATAATAACTATAAAAGTAGCAATCACCTTCAAATAAATATTTTATTTCTTACATTAACAGTTTATTATACAAAATGTATGTCAGATTAAAAAACAACTGTTATTTTTCCTAATATTTTTCATTACACGGTGAGCAGGTTTTTCAGGTGTTTATTGTTCCCCACTATGGTTTTAGTATTTTTAAAACATTGGATTGGCATGAGATCTAGCAGAGGGACATGTTCAGTTCTAAAAGAAATTAAAAAGCCCAGGTTTAGGAAAGAGTGTGGCAGGTGGCAGTCAGGATATTCCTTATAAATAAGTAACAGAGGTTAACAGAAGATCCAATTCAGAACCTATTTCATAGTGGAAGAAAACATGCACTGAGATGTGTGGGAACTTTCCTGCTGCCAAATAAGAAAAATGAAAGTCTCAGTTTGGCATGAACTACATTTAAAATACCTACTTTTTTACTAGGATCATAATCCACTGGACTCACAACAGCTATTTGAAGTCATTATTAATGCAACTGCTAATTTATAAATACCATATTAAGTTGGATAGTTAGTATGTGCAGAACCTACTTGTTCTTGACAAGGTATTTTACTACTTAAGAACTATTTCATGCTTAGATACAAACAAGGAAATGATTAAAAATAACAAAATACTGTTCTTTACACATCATTAAATATTATTAGCATTATAACCATGTACACTAGCCTAATCTCAATAGACTGGGTTCAAATCAGTGTTGGGATTCAGTCGGCTCGCACCTATTCAGGAGAACCGGTTGTTAACTTTCTAAGCAGTTTGGAGGACCGGTTGTTGGAAGAAATCTCCTTTTGCTTTTTCCATTTTACAGGGCTAATCCTGTAAGGCAGGCAGGAAGGAAACATTCTGGTGTTGTTTCTAGCCTAATCTTTACTGTCCTGCTTACAGAAATTGCCTCTCCAGTTAACCCTTATTACATTGTAACAGCTATGGACAAGCACCCAGCGACATGAGTGATGAGTTGGCCACACCGACCCGGTCACATGACCACTGAGCCACACCTACCCAGCTGATCATTAGGGCAGAGAACCAGTTGTTAAATTATTTGAATCCCACCATTGATTCAAATAAACCATTCTGTTCATAGCACAAGAAAAGCTCTAGGCAGAAATCCCTGATTCAACAATCAGAGAAAACGAGGGAGGTGATTTTTACTAATTCTCCATCAGTGAGCTAGAGTGTTCTAAAGAGGCTTTATGCCCTAAAATATATTATGGATAAAAAAGGAATAATAAAAACTACCTCCTAAACTATCCAATTATTCAGGAGCAGGAATGCTCTGTCTGCAGCCAGTCTCTGCTTTAAAAAGATCTGGATTCAGTTCAAGATTTACCTCTGAAAACACTTATTACAGGATTTGTTAAATTAACTAAAAGTGGGCTAAAAACTTTTATTATTCATAAATATTCAAATACGCTTTCCAAATTGTTACTCTGCTGAAAAAAAGCTCTATCAAATTTCTGGTTTCTACAAACTTTTTTGAAGTAGTTAGCAATAATTAATCATATGAGATCACTGCCATGGTGCCTATATTTAAACATAAGATCTTAACTGTTCTTTTCTGTCTCCAATAATGAAAACAAATGGCTGAGGAACAAATATGGAACAATAACTGTTCCGAAGTGTAACCTCTGGATAAACATCTCTGAAGAGACCTCACCCTTGAAAGGAAACAGTTTCTAAAACATTTTGAATGCCTTACCAATCTGATAAGCTGTCTGTCCAACCACCTAAGCACATCAGGTCCTTCTTCGGTTTCAGCTCTATAGACTGCTAATCTTGCCATAAGAATGGCAGCTGCTTCCTGGTCAAAAGAAGCCGCAATGTTTTGAATCTGTGTCTGAGCATCTGCCCAGCTGCAAAATGAAAAAAAAAAACATTTTATCACAAATTAAGCCAAAAAGCAGCAAAAACAGCAGTTTATAATTTTGTCACTTGAACAAATCTGAACTTTTCTTTATATTCCTTTTTAACACTATAGCAAAGCATTCTTTGCAGAACAACCAGCAATGAATATTTCCCAGAAGAAAGTGGTATCAGATATGGATTACTGCATACTGTACAAGCAACAAAATTCTTGCAGTCCCTGCAAAACCTGTGACTTTTATCCTAGTTTAAAGTATTTTTTTGCACAAAACAAGTAATTCGGGTTTTTAAATTCCTTATCTAACTTCACTTTCTACAAATACCCAATATTATATATGTCTATTATATGACCACTATTATTAGTTCTCAGTATTACCCTCCAACATAAGACAAAATAAAATTCAATGTAGGATTTTACAAAACCTTTCCTAATTCACATGGGAGGTTTTGCAGGATTCCAAATGTATATTAGATCTGCACTGCAAGCAAAATGTTGCCAGTTTAAATAAAATGTTATCAAGCTTTACAATTTGAGTAGAAATAGTTACATTTGTTTTATGAAATTTGGATTCTACTTTTATAATTAAAAACAATCCGCAAATGGATATTGAAGGAGAAAAGATGGCATTAGAGTAGATAGATACATTACACCCCTCTCCAAATACGCTTTTCCAGAGAAAAATAAACTGCCAGAAAAAACACAGACATTTGGAAAAGCAAAGAATGCCAATAAACTGGAAAAAGATTCCAAGAGGTAGACTTAAGAGGAACGAGGGATACTTTGATAAAACCCATAACAAGAACTCTCTAGAAAGAAATTATATTCATGAAATACTATCTCTTTATTCTCTCAAAACTACTATTGCTTTGTAGTCCTACCTGATTATCTCAGTTAAACACTAGCTCATTGATCTCACTGTCTAAGCAAATAGTTTGATGCTACAATCACATGTACATTCTAATTTGCATAATTATACAGAGAGGTTGTATGCCCCAATATTGTAAATTTTTCTTTTGCCAACCAATTTGTACTTCAACAGAATTGTGTACGGTTCCACCACAAAACCGCGATGCCCTTATCCGCGCCGACATAAGTGCGGAGGCAAATCCGCGGCGTCCGAAGCGCTAATAAAAAAACGACCCTACCGCCGCGACAACAGCGCGGTGACAGAAGGGCGTTCTACATGCTTCGTTCTTTGCCTCCAAAGGTAGCCCTCCTCCAGCTGACAGTGGCAGCGGGCACGGGGCAAAGCGGGCTGCCCAGCAGCAGCAGCCCGCGGGAAGGGTCCAGCACAGCCGCGGGGGGCATCAGGAAGCGGAGGAGGACGCGGCAGCGGCAGCGGCTGAGGCTCTCCCGGGCCGGCGAAGCGGGCTTGCCCGGAGGAGGCAGGCTGCCCTCTTCTTCCTCAACAACATCTCCTTGGACGGGCGGCCTCCGCCGCCGGCGCCTCCCCCGGAGGAAGAGGCAGGGCAGGCGGCGGCGGCGGCTGAGGCTCTCCCGGGGCCGGCGAAGCGGGCTTGCCCGGTGGCGGCGGCCGCCCATCCAAGGAGATGTTGTTGAGGAAGAAGAGGGCGGCCTGCCTCTGCCGGGCAAGCCCGCTTCGCCGGCCCCGGGAGAGCCTCAGCCGCTGCCGCTGCTGCGTCCTCCTCCGCCGCCAGCGTCGGCGGCCCTGCTCGGGCCCCCCGCGGGCTTCCTGCTGCCCTCCGCGGCTGAGCTGGACCCTTCCCGCGGGCTGCTGCTGCTGGGCAGCCCGCTTTGCCCCGTGCCTGCTGCCGCTGTCAGCTGGAGGAGGAGGGCTACCTTTGGAGGCAAAGAACGAAGCATGTAGAACGCCCTTCTGTCACCGCGCTGTTGTCCCCGCGGTGATGACGCGCGATGATGACGTCGCGACTTTAGTGACGCGATTTAATCTCCGCTATTTTGCGTAGCGCAGTTTTGTCGTGCCACGATTGTGTACACGTCTCAGATTCAAAATTAATTCTGAACAATTGTTTTACAATGTGTTTACTCTCTCTTTCTTCCCCCACCACCAACAAACTCTGTTCTACATCTTCTCAAGCATATAAATCTGGTTTAATATTGCAACCGAAGATGCAAGGTTTCAACTTGTCTAGCAAAGCGTCACTTTCCTATTGAATACCATTAACTAATGTACATATCATTCAGGTGTCTGGAATGCTACATCAAAAATTAATGCTTACTTTCTGGCAATAGTGGTTACTCTAATACGTTTTTGTCCACTTGAATGCTGATATTGAGTCACAAACTGAATTGCACCCCGTCCACCTTGAGGAATTGGAGCATTGTGCTATTTTGACAAGGGAAAAGGTGGATAGAATAATAAAGACATTGAGAAAGGAATTTAAGGAGATAACTGTATTACCCAATCTAGTTCAAAAATTACTTGCCAAAAACGAGATAAATTACCAAATCCATAAATTTGTTCCTCATCTTTAGCAATATCTAAACATATCTAAAACTGGACCTTTGAAAAACACATAGATTTCTCAAAACAAAAATGGTTCTTAATATTGATAATACATCCTGTTTTATATTAAATTGAGCAGGTCAGTAATTCTTAGCATAGAAATAAGTCCTAGTGCTATATATAGGATTGTAATGTAACAGATTAAGATAAATAACACTATTTTCATCATGACCATTAATGTTAATTTGTCTGCACACATCTTTTGAGTTTATGGCACAGATAAGATAAAGTGGGGCCTTCCTGTTTCCTATTCTTTATCAAAGAGGACTGTTTACAATGCTTATGTCTCATCAAATTGATACAATTCAAATGAAGAGCATGGAATTTGCTCTCCTTTATCTTTGATGGTCAAACAAAACAATTTCATCCATGTTTTTTTTCTACACTAATTTTATGTTGCGATTCTGCTCTGATTAAAATAACTTTAATCTATTATTTCTAAAACATATTTTATAAATAGGAAACTATAATAGATGGAAGCAGCAGAGAAGGATGAATGCAGAGAACAGAAATGTAATTACTGCTCTCCTATGGAAACAGTTACATAGTAATTGCCAGTTTGACCAGTCTTATTTGAATATGCAAATACTAGGGAACTAAGTTTATTTAGTCATAAATCAGACAGCATAATTACTCAGTTTTCTATTGATGTGTTGATTCTTCTTTGAAAAACAATTTATCAATAAAGTAGGAATTTTTAAAAACAAACACTGAAAGATGTGCTACAGAAAACTCAGCTTTTAGATTACATACCTTCTTCCCTAAAATTTTGCTAAATTTCATTTCTATTAATATCCATATTTAAATAATATTCCCCAAAGCCAATTAAGGCAAGCTAATACTCTATTTTTATAAAAATACAGTATCTTTGCAGGAACACTTAATTGTAAAATTACAGTAACTCCTTTTTTTCAATCCTGTTATTCTCAATAAAGGATGTTCAGCTATTTTTATCTTACCTGATTCACCACCTCAAAATACAAAGCTAAAGTTGTAGTATGATTAAGTCCACAAATCTTCCATTGACAAGTACCTCCTGTTCCTATTTCCTATAAGGATATTGCAAATGAATTTTTAGTAATAATACAGTCTGCTACATACTAGTAAAACTTGCTGGCTTTAAATGTATTACATTAGAACACCTCTTATTGGTTTATTTAGATGCAGAAATCTTATGAGACTTTTTTCATGATACCTGAGATAACACAAATCAGCAACACCTACTAATAATTTAGAAGGAAGAAAGTAAAAAGCAAATACAGACTATTTATTTTGGCATTTCCTCCCTACATATTCCATACCTAGTGGTATGTTTCCTTTGAAGTAAAGTCCATATAATCATTATTTCTATAACTCTAATAATGCCCTCTCCAAAAAGAATGAACATTTTCAAAGGCTTAACTCATTTTATATTTAAAAAAACACTAAAGAGACACTAAAGCCTACTTCAGAGTATCTGACAATGGAAGCAACAAAATGCCACCTTATGGCCAAAAAGAAAACAACAGAGTATCTATGCTGATACTTAGCAAGGCGTTCCTTGCGTAGATCCAAAAAAATCTATGGGAGGTTTGTAGAATGCAAAAACTTTTTTTTTTAATTTGCCTCTTCAAAACCTTGGTACGTCTTATACTCCGAAAAATACGATACTTCCTTAAAATGTCATATTCTTCCTACATGTGGAATGCATATTGGGGCAAGCTTGTTTGGAAGAAGATATACAGTATGTGTTTTTAAAATTAAAGGAGAAAAATCAGTAACCTGTACTATTCTAATGACACTACTCTGATAGCTGAAAATGCAAATGATCTGCAAGCACTAGTAATGAAAGCACAGTGAAAAATTGGAAGTAAAATTAAAGACCAAATTAATGACAAAAGATACAGCAACCAGCCTTAGAATTGACAGTGTAGATACTGAAATGCTGAATAACTTGTACTTTTTAACATCAATTAGCAACAGTAAAATAATCAGCAATCAAGAAATATGTCACAGACCAGCACTTAGTAAAGTAGCAATGAAAAAAAGATATTCAGATGCCATATTCTGTGACATTATAGAAGCGAAAGCTGGATTTTGAAGAAGCAGCATAGAAAGAACATTGATATTTTGAAACTTTGGTACCTGATTTTCATTTTATATAACTTACATTTTCTGATACACAAGGGCTCTTAGAATTGAGAGATATACAGGGTCCAATTGCTCCAGATACCTTTATTTCTCTTGAAGTCTACATAGATTTCAAAGTAAGAGAGAATAATACACAAAAGGTTGGTTAAAATTCACTTTAGTAATTTTACTGTAGCCTATAAAAGTGAAACTAAGTAGTTGTGCAGAACCAGTCAACCTTTCAAAAATATTGTCTATGATTTTGCTAAACAAATGGTTATGTTTCTTGCTCAAAACTATATATTTTGCATTAAAAAAAATTCTAGTGTTTGTGCACTACTTTCTCATATTATTATACCAAAATTACTTGGTTTTCTTTAAATTTAAAATATTTATTTTCCTTTAGAGGAGTAATTGGTTACAGATGTTGGATGATCTCTGGGAGCAGGAATCTGAATTAGAATATTTCTATTGTCCTTTGAAGCCTTATAATTTACCAATTCAGCATTATATCAAATCATACTACGGATGTATAGAGGCCATGATTATAGAATTCTCACAGGTACTGGCCTGTAACTGTAACTGCACAGGAACATAAAATGCATTCACCAATTTATTTTGTGGGCTTGTAAGAAATAAAATTAATATAGTTTAGCCAAACAATAAGTGCAGAATCAGAGCTGCACAGTTAAAAGTTTACTTTGCGTCTTTAACCCAAGGACATCAGTCAGTGTTTTATTTCATTGTGAAAAGAAGCTGTTCAATTTAAAGAGCTTGTTTTCGCAGTGAAATAAAGTACTTTAATCCAAGCTTTAAAAATTTAAGCTAAATGTTATTGCTAGCAATACTCTCTTTCCACAAAAGTCTGTTTAGCTCTGAGTGCACAGTAAGATTTTATGGGATAAGGACACGAGAACCTTATTTTTTTTATAGAAAATGTCATTTCTTACCTTGATTTCTAAGGTACCTCCAAATCCCATCTTGAATTGCCCTTGTCCATCTTTTGTAAACACCCGCTGAAATGTTTGTTTGAACAAAGATGTATTGAAAGAATCTCCCATTACCATGTAACCTCTACAAAATAAATAAATAAATAAGACAGATATGAACAGTCCTAAAGAACGGTTACATTATCATTTATTGCTTTCAGAACCTGGTCTCCAACTACAACTGCACATATTTGCATCTGGAAAAACCTCTGCCCTTCTATATTTATTTATATTTTTTCATATTTGTGAATGTAATGTTTAAAAGTGGTCATCAAAAGTAAATAAATGTGGCATCTGTCATTTTACTTTATACCGACTTTTTAATATATAATTTATTCAAGAGCATACATAATCTATATTCTATAAAAACTCTGATTCCCATAACCTTTAATTAGGTGAAACAGTGCATCATAATATAATTAATTTTTAGCATAGTGTCTCAAATTACAGAATAGCTAAATTACAAAATGCATTCAATATCCATGACCCATGACTTTCATGAAGTTGAAATTTAACAAATTTCATAAAACTGTTCATTATGTAGAAGTATCATAAAACATTCTGATATAATACAAAATGTCATAAAAACATTTCTTGGTAAACTCCTGATATTGCTATATAGTTCAACATGGTCTTTCAAGACAAATATATCTCTGAATACTGTACCTCCCTGAATTTTTTAAAAATATTAGAAGTTCTATTGTTGTTGAAGGGATTGAGGAAACTAACAAGGAAACATCTCTAAAACAATGGCCCAGGGGATCATGGATTGTCTAGTGAAGAAATAAAATTCACCAGGCAGGTGAATAAAATTCATTTGAAGAGCAGCTGCAGATAGCACTGAATTTACAACTATTAATTCAGTGACCATTCAAAGCAAAGCTATGAAGAAGCTGAATAAATGGATTTACAAATCATGCCTCAAGTTACTGTTGTTGCAGCAACTCTGTGGTCATGTGATCAAAATTCAATGTCTGCCTGATACATAGATTTAGGGAAAGAAATAAGTGGCTGGTCCCAAATGAGTCAACCAATACCCATAGATCCTATTTAGCAATTTGAGCACATTTTAACCTAATGGGGCTACAGAATTAAATGATACAACTTAACTTTTGAGTAAATTAAAAAAAAACATGTTTATGAGGTCTATTCCTAAACATCAAAAGTTTTGGCTCACATACTAACTATATATGCTCAGATATGCAAGTCCAATTGGCACATACATGAATGCTTTTCTTGAACAGTTTATTGAAATAATATTTCTTCAGTAAATTATATACTTTCATATATTACATACCCTGTGTGATTAGGACAACATTTCATCTCCAAAAGACCAGTTTGATCTAATGCGCAGGCATAGATGTCAATAACATGACCTGTTGTAGCAGCACGATTTGCAAGAGCTTCAAAATGCTATACAAAAAATATAATTTTTCCCAGTTACTTGAGTTTCTATAGCCATTCATTAACAGAAGGTATTCAGCTCTTTGACAGAATAAAAGGGTGTAATGTTTTACACCCTTTTAATCCTTCTCAGTATATTTTGATAGTATTGACTTGCTGTATTTCTTTCCATGATTACATAAGATAAACAAAAATGTGAACAAAATGTTCAAAATTATATCTATTAAGCATATTGTACAAACTCATGAAATGATTATAAATTGATATACTTATGCATCAGTATCAATTCAATTTTTTTAGTATACCATATGAAGCCTATAACTGTCACAATATTTCAAAGAATATTTTTAGAAAGACTGTAAACATTTTAAAGACTTTTTTAATTCTGAAAAATAGATGTAATCTAAGGACCATTTTGGAATGTCTCAAACACACTTCTTAGCTAACATAAATGAAAATCAGCATTTATTGAATCTCTTACCTTAGTACCTTTTTTAACATATTTGGCATTATCTTTTTCAATGTCATGCCAAGATCTTATAGGGAGCTTAAGTTCATCTCCCACAACCATCCCAGGCCCCTGGGTAGCCGGCCCACCAATAAACATCATTATGCGAGCACCAGTATTAGGAAAAGTACACTGCAGGATAATAAATACAAGAAACAAATGAGCTTCCTGAAGCCATTCCACTGATATTTAGAACTGTTTATTTGTGTTCTAAAATAAATTGCATTATCAATTATTTATTTATTTACGTATTAAATTTGCTGTCCATCTCATTGTCCAAATTAGATATGTAAATTTGAGAAAGTAATTATTGCTCAAATTTCAGTATAGTTGATATTTATAAGAAAATGTTTCAGAAAATCATTTACCATCTTTAAAAAGAATTATCTTTTTAATTTAAATCGAACTCATATTAACTTAATTATTTTCCTATATCAGAGATAACTGTTACCTCTAGCAGTCCTACAGCTATGGAAAGAGCCACTCCAGAAGATCGCAAAGGTCTTTTCCCTTGGGGAACAGGCCAAGGATCTCGTTGCAGTTCACCCAAGAGATCTGTGAGATTCATGTCAATTTTCTGTACTGGTTGTAAGAATCTAGAAAGAATAAAAGGGAAACTATTTAAAAAAATCAACTGGGAGGTGAAATCCAGCCTCACACAAGGAGAAATCCATTTCCATTTACCTACACTGTGTCCCACCCAAAATCTGTTTTAAAGCATGTTTTGACAATGAGTAAGAAGGTGAAAGGAAAGGAAAAGAATAATGCCAATGAGAGTAGTTCTAGCAAAAAAAAAAAAATGGATTTCATTTTGGAAAATATGTACTATCCATGAGACTTCCAAGACTTGCAGCCATCCTGTTCTTCCACATATAAACAGATATGTGAGACACTCTGGTTGAAGCTGGAATATAGGGAGTAATTGGCTTGTTGCTGCTATACCAGACTCCCTGCTCCACAACAACATTCCTATCTCAGTTGCTAAATGCTTTCAGTGGACTGACAGTAAAGTCTCCAAGGTTTACAATTCTTGGAGTCTACGATCTGCTCTCATGTGGCATGGAAACAGGATCAACTCAGGACTTCATAGTCACCATGATAACAATGGATATAACCCAAGTTATTCAAGAGATAAACACAGAACAGACCAAAATAATATGTTGTTTTTTTAGTAGCCTACACTGATCATTTTGGTTCTTAGCCAAAATAAATAAATAAAAATATGATTAATGCTGGTTCGTAAGGGTTCAGCACTGATAAAATTAATTATGGAAATACATAACAAAGCAGATCTTAGTGTAAAGCAATTTAGACAAAAAAAATTAAAAATTAAAAATGATACCTATTAGATGGTGGTGGCTGTTGTACCTGAGGACCACGACCCCCTTGTGATACATTGATTTTTGTAAGTCCTAGCATTTCCTGTGAACAATGTATAACAGGATAGTTATATATTTGGCAAATCACTCAAAATAACAACAATCCATATGAAATTGGCAGGAAGAATAACTTTGAGGAGAGGAAGAGCCATAATCAAGACATGGGTCAGATAAAAGAAATCTGAATTTGGGGCAAAAATATGATTTGAGGCATGATCTTCCCTAATTCTCATGAAGGTCTCCAAGACAGACCAAACTTAGGGATCAAAGACATGCAAGCCAATCTAGTACTAGGATTTTGGTAGGGTTTTATTAACAGAATCTTGCAAGTCTGAATGTGCTTTCCCCCCTTCCTCCTTTTTTTCATGCAAATTAGAGAGGATAATATTGGAGATGCTTTCTGAAATTACATTTCTGCCCCAGATTCAAATTTCTTTTATCTGACCATTGCCTTGGTTGTAATTCTTCTTGCTCCTTGAGGTTATTGTTCATTATATCAATTATTTTAAAAAACATACAAGCATTATTGACTAAGAGAGCTGCCATCCATAACCCAATTTGGAATATCTTAAATTAAAAAAGAAAAGTGTATTTTCCCTAGCTGCCCACTAATCTATAGTCTAGCCTTGTTTAAGGATGATACAGCTCTCTGCCTAAGCAGTTCATTGCTCTGCTAATAGCTCTATTTTGCTACCTTGAAGTTTATTATAGATTAGTAAGATTAGCTTTTTGTTTTCATTTTCAAGCCATTATCTGGCTTTCTTTTCTGAATCCTATTATGTCCCCTTATAATTAAGAATCAAGTTTGAGCATGAGTTTCTGACATACCTGTCCAAGGCTTCTCTTCCCATCTGCTTATACAATTCACTTATTAATGAGCTTTCAAGTCTCAAGAAGAAAAAGGATTCCTGAGAGGAGAAAAGCCCCACTAGATGGAGACTAATACACCCTCTTACTTCAGTATTAGACTGCATGTATGTGTGTATAAAGTTATTGAAGTCATTATAATTTTTTAATAATCTTAAAGTGGAAGAGTATGAGTACTAATGGCAACTTTAAAGTTGCACATGACACACTGACAGTACTGGACAAGTAATTCAAACTTTATAACATTTCCCATGAGATTTAAGGATGCCATTTAAACATTTTTAAAATCAAAACTAAGTGAAAATCAGAAAATGCACATTTAATTCCTGAACTACGATACTTTGTTCAGCACAGTAAACATTTTCTTCTTCTATTTACCAAGACACAATAGTCACAGAATAAGTGATCAAATTAAATATCAGATATCTACCTGAAGTTGTTTTGCAGATAGATCTTTTGTCCCTCTGAACACATAACTTTTGGAAATTCCTTCACAGCCAAGCTCGTGAACTTGCACCATTCTCCCAAAAGTAATAAGCCCTACCAAAGCAGTAGGAGGTAGGAGACTTAATGACATTTGCATGGATTCTTTCAAAGCTTGCAAATCTTCATCTTCCATACAAGTGTCAACAACATAAAGAAATATCAAAGGCATCTGAGTTCCACGCTTTAAGTAAAATGAAAAAAACATTGTAATATTAATATTATTAATTCACAAAAGAATCATGACAAATTAGCATGTAATACAGATTGTCAATAGTGTTACTAGACTAATAATGCCAAACGATTTGTGCTTGTTATCCCTTTCACTAATCAAAACATTTAAGTGTTTGCTACTGCACTACAGGTAGTCCTCAACTTACAACCACAATTGAGCCCAAAATTTCTGTTAAGTGGAACATTTGTTAAGTGCATTTTGCTCCATTTTATGACCTTTCAAGCTACAGTTGTTAAGTGAATCACTGTTGTTAAATTAGTATCCTGGTTTTTAAGTGAAACTGGCTTTTCCACTGACTTTACTTGTCAGAGAATCGTAAAAGGTGATTTACATGATCCATAGCAAGTGTCATAAATGTGAACCAGTTGCCAAACATCTGGATTTTTGTCATATGACCATAGAGATGCTGCAAAGGTTGTAACTGTGAAAATTGGTCATAAGTCACTGCTATTGTAACTTTGATCGGTCACTAAATGAACTATTGTAAGTTAAGGAACTACCTGTCCTTTGTTAATAAACATTTCTGTGTTTATGTTGTTATACTATTCAATGTGTTAAGAACAAATGTGATAGGTAACATCTATAATGCTGAGCAAGCATCTATATGCTATCATATGAGAAATATCTATGTTGTTCTTACAAAACAAATCATACAGTTCTGTGATATACCACATCAAATTATGCCAAACAGTGAAAAGCATAATTTTGATTTATTCCATTATATTAACAAATGCTAATGCATATTATTATAATATGCTGCCATACTGGTCATCACAACTTCTTCCTCTACTATTGTTAACTAGCTCAACACTCACTTCTAAATTTTTAATCATAATATTTACCTGTACAACATATTCAATACTAGAAAATTGCGGTAAAAGTTCTGCAGGCTGGTTCACCTCAGATATGCCAGCATATGTAGGAGGAAACTGAAAGGAAAATGACAGAAATGTTCATATAAGCCTAATACATCACATTCTGAATTTTATTACTATCCTTATTTCTATTTGTGCATCTTAATATTCATACCATATCATTTTACCTGAAATCTTTCAGACTTACCATTCGCCATTTTAGCCTGGGAGGCACATCACAATAAGCAAAGTCCTCAATTTATTTTTTGGAATTATTTTGATATTAATTAGAGTGGCCAAGGATTGGACACAACTGAATGGCTGACAACAACAAATTACTATTTGTGTTCTTTGGTTTGTTCAGTGACCATTCAAAGTTAGAGTGTCATTGAACAAATGGTACTTACAACCAACCCTCCTTGAAGTTCTGGCCAATGCAGCACCCGATCAATATTTGGCTTCTACATTTTTCATCACCTGCTCTTTGCCACAAACTCCTGCTACACACACACCCCTGCCACTACCCCCAGTTGACCTTCAGTCTTCTTCCTCCTCCTGCAGGGCCAGGATGCAGGAGCTGGGTGAGAGTGCAGCCCTGGGATATACACAGCAAGTGCAAAAGGATGGGCAGAGCCTTGTCAGCTGAAGGGAGCTTCCCAGGCCCTACAGGGGAAGAGGCAGCAGGATGGCAAAGGGAGGAACTCTCCATTGTTAGGCTACACAGGAGAGGCGGTGGCTCCCCCAAGGTGGAAACTGTGCAGGAAGTGCTGTTCAGGGTGGCAGCAGAACTGGAGGAAGTGGAGGGACAAGAGCTGCAAAAAATGCCCTGGAAGAACAGGTCTATGGGCTTCGGTGCATTGAAAGCTGCTAGTCCTTTGCAAGGCTTTGCAGAAGAAAGACTGAGCCAAAAGAGAACAGAGGGAGTGTGCCTAGGTTCTGTTGACACTAGGTTCTTGCCTCCACTCCTTGTTGAAGCCTGGCAGGCCGGTTCTCCAGGAGTGTTTCCACACACTGCACCTCCAGGAAGTGCCTAGCCTTCAGCTTACTCCAATTCTGCTGTCTTCTTGAACACCACCTCCCTCACTGCCTCCACCTTCACTGTAGCTTTTCCTGCCTCACCTGGAAATGCAGCATGCCATGCCTTGCTGTCCCATCAGACAGGCTCAGCCAGCTCCCCTCAGCAGGCAAAGCTCTGTTGCAGGGCTTTACCCTTGCCCAGTGCCTGGGTCCCAAACCAGCAGCAAAAGGAACAAGATAATGAAGATCAACTGGAGAATAGGAATAAGACCAGAAAATGTAGGGTGGCAAAAATGACAGTGATGGGGATATGAATAGATGGGGAGAGTTGAAGAAGAAGCAAGCATGGTAGGCAGGAGATCCTTGCCAAATGATGGCATGGTCCTGGCTAACCACCACGGTTGAGACTATAGGAACTGCCATCACTAAAGGGTGGCTACATGGTGCTTTGCCTAGTTACCGTTTTGCTTAATGATGGCAATTCTAGTCCAATTATGGTCATTAAGTAAAGATTACCCATATACATCATCAGAAATATTAATTTACATTTGACATATAAAAAATTACTAATACAATTTTGCTTGTCAAAAAATGTAATCATTTTTCAACAGATAAGAAAATGACTTTTTTTCAGGATTTACAGTTCCTTTTTCTTTACTTACCCAACATTTGTTCTGTTAACTATTATTTCAGATTTAACATTAATTCATGTCTATATAACATCAAAATGATTTTTGGATCTTTATATTTTTACCATGCTATCACTATAATATCTGTAAGTTTAATAGAGCAAAAAATGTTAGAATAGCTAGGACAAATATAAATGTTGACTTACCTGATTTCTCTGATAACAAAAATTGCAAGCCCATAGTTTTGCTCGATAATCAACCTGGCTACAAACATAATATTAAATGTTTCAATAAATTATGAGATAATGCAGTTTCAAGCTCAAATCTGAATATATATTACATACTTTCATCTCTAGTTTTTATTTAACAAAGCTTATTAAGTTTGACTCTTTGGATGCTCTATTTTAGCTCCATCTCTAGTTTTTGCTGGGCTGTCTAAGTTCACTGAAGAATCAGTTCTCATATTCTGTAGCATGTTTATACAATACTAATTCACTCATATACAATTGATAAAGAGAACAATGTTTGCATAGCATGATTTACACTTAATTTTCTTGAGTTTCAATATGGCATCAATCAGAAATGGCAAATGAACATAGCAAGCTATAACCACTTGAACACAATAGTTAGCTGCTTTATTCACTGTCTACTCAAATCAGTTACAACATATATAGCATTTTATTAGTGTCTGTGGCAGCTCTCTTCTCAGTTTTGGATTATTATTACAGCTGAGCTGTGCTTCTCCCTTCTCCAAATGAGTATACTAGTTGAAAAAAATATACCAAAGAAACAAGCCAATGATGCAACTGATTTTCATTGGAAAACACGCCATCACAAACTGATATGTCAAGGAAGGAAGCATAAGCTCCAGGATTCAAAGGTGTTAAGGAGAGATTGACTATAATGCTTAAACCAGCAAACTGAAACTGAAGCCTGATATTTTTTATCATGCAAC
Organism: Thamnophis sirtalis; assembly: GCF_051295495.1. Classification (NCBI taxonomy): domain Eukaryota; kingdom Metazoa; phylum Chordata; class Lepidosauria; order Squamata; family Natricidae; genus Thamnophis; species Thamnophis sirtalis. The sequence continues at coordinate 126,037,032 of NW_028261381.1, forward strand.
CAATTACCAAAGCTCAAAATCATTGGTGTCCATATGAGACACAGTAAAAGGGGGTAAAAGGTAGAGCAGACCTTAGTTAAATTTCTATTCAACACATCTGATATGTAAGTTGAAGAAAGCAAAATCAAAGTGTTTGTAAGAGCAAAAATGTGGATTTTATTAATCTAATTATTTTGGACAATACAGGTAGTCCTCAACTTATGACAATTGAGTTGAAACTTTCTGTTACTAAGCAACACAGTTAAATGAATTTTGATCCATTTACAACTTTTCTTGCCACAGTTGTTAAGTGAATCGCTGCAGTTGTTAAGTTAGTAACACAGTTGTAAAGTAAATCTGGTTTCCCCATTGACCCTGCTTGTCAGAAGGTCATAAAAAGTGATCACATGACCCCCCAGGACACTGCAACCATTGTAAATGTGAACTAGTTGCCAAGCGTCTGAATTGTGATCACTTGACTATGGGGATGCTGCAATGGTCCTAAGGGTGAAAAATGGTGATGTCACTTTTTTCAGTGCCTTTGTAACTTCGGTCACTAAGCAAATAGTTGTAAAAAGAGGTGGGTTGCTACCGGTTCAGCCTGGTTCAGCCGAACCGATAGTGATAGTTTGGCCTGAGTCACAGAACCAGCAGCGACCCAAGCTAGCCCCACCCCCAAACAGGTTCCCTGGTTGCTACTGCCATTGCTAGCATGTTGTTTAGTAGTGTTAAACATGTTTAGCACTACTTTAGTAAACAACTAAACATGTTGTTTAGTAGTTCAATTTACACCAAACTGTGCACACACACTCGAAGCAAACCAGTAGTAAAACCGGGAGCAACCCCCCCTCTGGTTGCAAGTCAAGGACTACCTGTATACCAAATCATCCATTACTGAGCTCTCACCAAAAATTAAAATCCTATTTTTATTTCCTAATACAGCAATACTCTTCCAACCTCTCAATCAGAGAATTATTGCTATCAATAGAAGAGAATATATTACTCAGGGCTAAATTATGGAGTCCTTGGGGGTCTGCGTTTGGTTGTTTCTTGCAGTATGTTTCATTATCCAGCTATGTTAAGTAATCGGTGCTAGTGAAGGGAGAGGCTGCCACCTATGCATCTACTATAGTTTGCTCTGCCAGTGCTGGTGGAGGTGAAGTCAAACGTAAAATAATACTCCAATCAAGGAGCTACCAAGGAGTGCGCGACAGTTTGTTAACTTTATACATTTAACTTTATACATTGTTATATAAGGTGGATATCATAGTTACTGAGGATAAAAATGCACAGTTCCTCAATTTTTGCAGCAATTTAACATAAAGAATGCAATTTGTATTATTCTGTAAGCTCAAAATGTAGTTAAAACATTATCATAGTGCTTGGTGGCCCTTCTGGTTTTATGTAAGATTTGAAAGGTGTTGCCCACATAAGAGTTTTTCAAATAAAAGCAAACTGTATTGCTCTCACTCAGCAGGTTGTGTTTGACAACGTGGAGGAAGAGGACTTAGAGGAGCTGTTTCAATCTCATGCAAAGTAATTTTCAACCAAAGATCTGTAACAACTTATTGATGAGGGCCAAGTAAGTCACTGTCCAGCAAGCCACCAAAAAAAAGCATTCTGCTTCACTTCTAATTGCATTTGGGAAGAACTTGCAATGGTTAGAAGACAGTGCAGAAGGGAGAATAGCAGTCCATGCACTTCAATCTTATTTAAAGCCATATAAGCACCTATGTGACCATATTCATCTAAATCCTGCATCTGTTCTTCTGCTACTCATCATCGTGAGCCTTTTCTTCCATTGTGTTCGTAACTCTTCAGCCTCAACTCATGTTTTATCCCTCAAGCTGTTTTCACTTATTTTCAAAATGAGTCTAAATTTGGATTACTTAAGAATTTAATATGTTTTTCAACCACTTTAATAGGATTATTGTGTTTAGTAATATTTGGATTGAGAATGTGTTGTCATTCTGCCCCAACCCCATTTTTTTCTATAAGCTGTTATTCACATTGCATAACAGTGCATAGCACCTGGGTTTCTAGGAAACAGCTATAATGCTATACAAAGACTGACTGCTCATAATTAGTAAAACTGGGACAAGGCAATCTTTTAATCACAAGACTAATAACATGCCAGCAAAAACCACAATATTTATTGGAATTACCATAAGGGATTTAGAACAGCACGGCAGGTAGTGCGACTACAAAGAACTGGCTCATACTGAATGGGAGGCAAATCAGGACGCTCTTTTAGTGGTGTGAACAGAGAAGCAACTGGAACCACCATTCTTGTGGCTTCAAGACGACTGGAAGGCCACACATTCCAGCTGAATCTAACACCATCTCTATCTTCATTTTGCTGAATGAACTCCAGGAAGGTTGTCATTATGAAGCTCTTGTATCTGTAGCAAAAATATATATTGAATTTAACCATGTAAGTTCTTGAGGATAGATTAAAAGCAATGCAATACTTTTAGGGCAGGGATCCTCATGGCCTATTCAGAATTGGGCTGCATGAGGTGCTGGCCTGAATGCGTACACTCACAGCTTAACTTGTGTGAGGAGGCTTGCCACTCATGCAAGGGCAGCATGTGCATGCTTGGCAGCCCACCACTTGCACAAGGGCTGCATACACACTGGCCCACCACTCCCACAGCCCAGTTCCCCACTTCTTCCCCCCCCCCCACCAGTCGAGCTGCAAAGCCACAAATGTTGGTGACCTCTATGTTTAGGGAATTCATGTACTTTTATTACCAGTCATCTGGAAACCATGAAAATTCCTGTATATCCATACAACTATAGAAAGAACATGAATAACAATTAGGAATCTCTGTTTTCTTTAGTAACTATTTCACTGCTTAACGAAATGTAAATTTGGAAATTCCAAATGAGATTTCCATATCTCAGATGGATTACTGTAATGTGCTCTACATTGGGTTACCTTTTAATAGTATTCAGAAGCTGCACCTGGTGCAGAATGCAATAACATGGCACACTCCTGGATGCTTCTAGAGCCATACATATAATAGCATTACTGTGCAAGGTGCATTGGTTGCCAGTTTGCTTCTGGATCGAATTCAAGCTGTTGATCATTATCTTTAAGCCCTACAAGGCATGGGTATAGGGGAGGGGTATAAAACTTGATCCCGTCATGGGCCACGTCAGGATTTTGTTTGCCCTTGGGGGGAAGAATGGGCATGGCCTGGTCATCACGGCTGACTGGGTAGGCATGGCTGGGACCAGGGCAGCAGGGGCTGATCCCTTGTCGGGTCCAGGATGGCCCATGGGCAAACTCCATAGCCTATCACGGGCTGGATCCAGCTCATTGACCACCCCAGGTCTAGGGTATCTGAGATGCTGTCTCTCCCCCACTCGTGCCAGTGGCAGAGGCCTGCTATGGATCCCATCTACTAAAGAATCAAGGAATCAGTCTGCAGGTAGATCAAGAAGAGCCTTTTTCTGCTGAGGCCCCAATATTCTCCCACTGGTGGCAAGAACTGTTTCCTCCCTTTTGGCCTTCTGGAAGGGTATCAAAGTTTGGCTTTGCTAATTGGGCCCAGAAGATGGCCCTCATTGCTGGAGGTGGCTGAAGGGATAAGATCTTATTCTCATCCCCTCCATCTCTTGGCTATTGTAGGTGTGGTTTTAGCACACTTTTTATTAATTTTAATGTCTGATTATTTTAATATTTTAAATTTTTTTCTTTTCTTTTTCTATAATTTATAAGCTACCTAGAGTCCCTTGTAGGAGAGATGGACGGCATAGAAATTTAATAAATAAAAAAATAAACCACTATATCAACCTAGGTCTCTTTCATGGACTTAATTCTTTCTAAACATATTTATCAGCTATATGTCTATACTGTAATAAATTCAAAGTCCAGGAAACAACCTTCTGCACATATTCAGCTATCCCTTTGAAAAAAATATTTAATTCTATTTCAATATGCCTAGTCAAGCTGAAAAACAGATGACTACAAATTAGTCCCTTGGGGTATAACTTGTTTTTTCTGCAAATCCCCATGCAATATGTTACACACAATTAATATTAATGTCTTTCAATCCCTTAATTAAAGTACATAAGATCTTAATTTGTCAGATTTTAAAATCTGAAACAGTACTGTCTTTTTTTAAAAAAAAACCAGATATTGCATAATTTGCTTGTTGCGTGTTTTAATTCTTTAAAAATGTAAATTTAAGGTACATGTAAATACAAGGGAAACGGAAATGACATTGTATACGTATGTATTACAAGCTACATAGCCAAGCAGATGAAATAATGCACTTTTTTTATAAATGAGTTAGTTGAAGTATCCAGGAAACACATACTATAGTAAAAAGGAACTTTAACTACCCTGAAAGGTTCCCAACATGCATAGCTGAGTTTATCACCCAAAAGATGGAGGGGGTACTAAAGGGTCAGCTATACTGGATAATTTCTAATAGGGATGAAGTGGTCAAGGAAGTGGAAATTGTAGGAACTTTGGAAGAGAATGACTATGTCATATGAAGATTCACCATACTGCATGCAAAGGTAACTGAAGAAGGACTAGTGTTCCAGATTTTAAGAGAGCTGACGTCAACAAACTAAGACAAAGAATAAGAAGGATTTCATGGATGGAAATTCTAGCTGGGAAAAAAAATCAGGATGCATAGAAAACTCTGAAAAAAATGAGATAATAAAGGCCCAAACAAAAACAATATCACACAGAAAGTTAAACAAGAGACATTTGACAAGACCAGCATGGGTGCACAAAGAACTGTATGACAAGCTGAGGCACAAAGAGGACCAGTATAAAGAATAGACAGAGGGTCTTGTAACCTGAGCAGATTACCAGAAAATAGCACAATTTTGCAAGGATGGAATCAGGACAGCTAAGGTTCAAGAATGAGCTAAGACTTGGAACAAATAACAAAAATAACAACAAAATGCAATATATAAAGAGCTAAAGGAAAGTGAAGGAAATGGTTGATTCACTAAAAGGAAAAAATAACAAAAAGTTGACAATTTAAATCTCTGGACTGGGTACTGAAGGAGCTGACAGATGTAATCTCAGAATCTCTGAAGGAAATCTGAGAGCTCCTGGAGCCAGGACTGGAAAAAAGCTGGTGTGGTTCCAAACTAAAGTGGGGGTGGGGTATCCAAGAAACTCCAGATCCACCAGCTTGACATGAATACCTGGGGAAATCCTGGAAAAGATAATCAAGCAGCTAGTTTGTGAGAAATGGTGATTACCAGAAGCCAGCATGGGTTTGTTAAGAACAAATCACGCCAAATGATTTTTACTGCCTTCTTTGATAAAGTAACTAAATTAATGAACCAAGGAAATGCTGTGGATACAGCACATGTAGATTTCAGAAGGCATTTTGTAAAATAGTCCACAGCCTATTTCCCAGTAAAATAGAACAATGTAAGACAGACAGTACCATTATCAAAAACACTCCGCTTATGGCCCTTAATGGAACTACATCTATATGGAGGGAAGTATGCGATGAGCTTCCTCAAGGTTTTATCTTGGGACCATTGCTCTTCCACATCTTCATAAATGACCTAGATGAGGGGACTGAAGGGACATTTATCAAATTTATTCCCACCACAAAGCTGGTGGGAACTGCTAACACTTCAGAAGATAGAGTCATGATTAAGATCTTGAATGTTGACAGGCTTGAGCAGTTGGGCCTATCCAACAAGATGAAGTTCAATGGCAAGAAAAGGAATATCCTGCACTTAGGCAGGAAAAACTAGATGTACAGATACAGGACAAGCAGTATTTGTCTCAACAGTAGTATCTATAAGGGGCTCTAAGTGTCCTGATGGACCACCACTGAAGTATGAGTTAGCAGTGTGCTGCAGCTGTCAAAACAGCCAACATAGTCCTGGGCTGTATCAACTGAAGGATAGCATCAAGATCAAGGGATATGCTCTACATTGCACTGGTAAGGCCACATTTGGAATACTGTGTTCAGTTCTGACCCACCACACAAAAAAGATACTGAGGCCCTAGAAAGAGAAAGGGAAACAAAGATGATAAGAGACATGGAAGCTAAATACTTTCTATGGCTTCTTTAGAATGGCTGAAAAAACTAGGTATGTTTAGACAGAAGGCAAACATGATAATACTTGAAGACGAAGGGAAGAGATGACAATTTATTGTCCATAACACTTGAAGTTAGGATAAGAAGCAACCTGGAAATAAGGAGGAATTTCTTGACAGTGAGAACTATAATCAATAGAACAACCTGCCTGCCAAAGTTGTGGGTGCTCCATTGCTGAAGTTTTTCAAGAAAGACTAAGATAACCATTTGTCCAAGATGGTACGATGACTCCAATCTTGGCAGAAGGTTTGACTACAAGATCTCTTCAAATCCTATGATTCTATGAAGTTTCCTTTCGTGCATCTAACATCTTGGCTCATAAAAGCTCAAGCCATAATATATTTGCTACTCTCTGATTCAGAATTATATTGTTTTTAGGAACATAGCATAAATGAATTATTGGCAGTATTTGCCAGTGAGCTGACACACCTGAATTTATAAACAATATTCAAGTCTACTAAGCTTCTCTCCCACCCAAAAAACCTAATCTACTCTAGTCCTTTCTTCTCTTTCCCACTTAATGTTTTGATTTTTAAGAACCTCTGTACATTATTCTACTCCCTTTTTTACTGACACTTTTTCCACAGTCTCCTTCCATTTAAAAAAAGGAACTGATCTCTCTCTCTCCCTTTTCTGCTTTAGAAAAAGACTTAATATACAGGTAGTCCTCAACTTACAGCAGTTCAAAGTTACAACAGCACTAAAAAATTACTTATGACCATTTTTCACACTTATGACTATTGCAGCATCTCCATGATCACGTGATTTACATTTGGATGCTTGACAACTGATTCACATTTATGACAGTTGCAGTGTCTCCAAGTCCTTTTGCAACCTTCTGACAAGCAAAGTCAATAAGGAAACCAAATTCACATAACAACCTGTTACTTATTTAAGAACTGGGGTGATTCACTTAACAAAAGTGGTGAGCAAAGTCATAAAATGGAGCAAAACTCACAACAGATTTCTCACTTAGCAACGTAAATTTTGGGCTCCATTGTGGTTGCATGTTGAGGACTACCTGTACACAATGTCATTTTGGGATGGTATCAGAGGTTAGATTGCAGAGATATAACTCACTGCAACTAGGAGGATCAGACTTTAGATCCCCTTCCAGAGAAGATGGGATGGTCAAAGACTGAGAGAGAAAAAGCCAGAGTCCGGCTCCACATGACTGTTCCATGATGCTCTAAGGTTCAAACACACCCACTTCCACTGGGAAGCAGCACACTCCGATCTACCCAATTCACACACCCACAACGTCTCCCTTCCCAAGTTGGGAAACCCTCACTCCGAATGTGGGAAACCCAGTTTGGGGTTTAAAGCTATGGGGAGAGGGTAGTGATTGGAAGAAGAGGAAGGGAGAAGAACGGATAAAGACGGGCAGGGCGGAGGATAGTGAAGGCGAAACCTCCTCCAACACCAGGCTAAACGTTTCAAAGGAAGGGAAGCCCCTCCGGCTTTAAACCCACGGGGACATCTTAGAATACTGGGCAAGGGAGCGCGAACGGCATCCCCTCCGGTAAACGCCAAGAGAGTCGACGGGCTCGGAAGAAGTCGAAAGAGACCCCTCTCCTTTCCCGCTCCCTATACCGAAGCCCCCCCCCCTTCAGCTTCCCCGGCCCAGACGGCGAGGGACCAAGCCTCCTCGGTGCCCCCTCCCTCCGTCCTTCCATTCGCGCGACTCACCTGGGCTCCGCGAGCCTCCAACCGCCACGCTCACTTCGCTCTCGCGCACCCTGAACCCAGTAGGCTGAGCGCCGCCGACGCAACAATCATGGCTGAGGAAGGGGGGGGGGGGAGAAACCGGTGCCACGTCAAAGGGCAGAGAGCGCGCGAGAGGGGCGGGGCGGTGAGCGAGGGGCGGGGCGGTAAGCGAGGGGCGGGTCTGGAGCCGATTAGTCTGGCCTGAGTGGCGGGTGGGGGGAGAGCAGGGAGATACCGGCGATGCGGCTTTTTGCGTTGTTGTCGTTACGTAAACACGAAAAGGAGGATGTTTTCGCTTGCTGCACTGTTCGGGGGCTACGCCTCCTTCAGCGCCAGGCCCTCGCAGTCTTATGAGACGCCGGGAAGCCTTCTTCCTCGCCTCGCTTTAAACGAGGGGACTGAGGGGACTTCCAACCCCAGCAGCCTTTTCCTTCACGCATATCCTAGCTGGGGGTTCATATAAACCAGGGGTGGGGAATTATAGCCCATTTATGACTCGTGGACTTCAAGTCCCAGAATTCCTGAGTCAGCCATGCTGACTTGGGAATTCTGGGAATTGAAGTCCATAAGTCAAAGGGGCCATCGTTCCTCACTTCTGATATAAACTCTTGAAATTCTAACCACAGAATTAAGACAATGTAAAATTGCATTTAGAGTATTGTTTTCCAAACTTGGCGACTTTACGATGTCTGGATTTCAACTCCCAGAATTCCAGCCAACATGTGAAACCACACATCTTAAGTAGCCAAGTTTGAAAAACACTGAGGAAGTCCAGAAAGCTGCTGTGATGATCAGATGGATCCACATTCAGTACCCTTGTGTTGAGGAATTGTTAGGCTCAATGCTGGTTATATCGTTGCCTTCTGTAACACTGTATCTCCTGCAGGAAGTCCTCAAGTTAAAATCACAACTGGGACCAGAATTTTTGTTGCTAAGCAAGGCAGTTAAGTGAGTTGTGCCCAATTGTACCTTTTTTGCCACAATTGTTAAGTAAATCATGCAATCATTCACTAAATCTGGCTTCCCTAGTTGACTTTGCTTGTTGGAATCCTGCTGAAAAAGCTTCAAGAAGAGATCACATGACCCTGGGAAACAGCAACCATTGTAAATACATACTAATTTACCAAGCACTCAAATTTTGATCACATAACCGTGGGAGACACTTCCGTGGTTGTGAAAGAACGGGTGACAGGTTGCACACTCACATTTGCGAACCCGCAAAGGTAAGTGAATCCCACCACTGTTAAATCTGCAGAAAAAAACAATTGTAACCAGCCTGCTTTCCATAGAAGTCTTGTATATTGTGCGGGTCCGGAGGGTTGAGAAAATACAGTATCTACAGACCCCTCACATTCTAGACTAGTGGTTCTCAACCTGTGGGTCGGGACCCCTTTGAGGGTCGAACAACCCTTTCACAGGGGTCGCCTAAGAACATTGGAAAACACATATGTTCAAAAAAAATGTGGAAAACATAAAATAATCTTATGGTTGGGGGGGCATAACATGAGGAACTGTATTAAAGGGTCGCGGCATTAGGAAGGTTGAGACCCACTGTTCTAGACATAAAGTGTTTCAACTCCTCCCCTTGGACTATAGGCCACTGCATGTCAAAAGAAATAGATACAGGTACAATTCCTTGCCATCATTCTACTGAACACCTAATTCTCACATTGCTAAGCCTACATAATATAACCATGTTATATGGTTGTATTATTATTATTATTATTATTATTATTATTATTATTATTATTATTATTATTTTGTTTACTACCCCCTCTTATTAGGATGATGGTTCTGTTGCTTTACTATGTATATTGAGACCTTCTACACCAGTCAAATTCCTTGTGTGTCTAATTACGCTTCCTATTCCTATTCCATTCCATTCCATTCTATTCTTCTGTAAATTATATGAAACGTGACTCTTTAGAAAAAAAAAACCTCTAAAATCTCCAGCCAAGAGGCCAGAGGAAAAGAATATTTCCTTCTGCGAGCCGCGAGTCTGTTTGCGCGTAGGTTGGATACAAACGCCGTGCAAGAGAAAAACTTCTCCGTAGCTCCAGCCTAGCGCGTGTGTCTTCACTCTCCTACTTCCCAGGCGAAGAGCCCAACTGGCGGTGGTCCTTGTTGGGAAGGGAGCTGGGAAACCACCACCACCCCGTCACGTCAGGCATCCGCCGAAAAGATGCTGTCGCGGAAGCAAAGAATTCAGTCACGTCCGAGCGGCCGGGTAAGCGGTAGAGGTTTCCCGGCACATGCAAATAAGCATCCCCGCATAGCATTGTGGGAAGAACGCAAACCGGAGCTCGCCTCCGTTGGCGACGCGGCGGAGCCTCCGGGAATCTGATCCACGCAGGATTAAGGCTTTGCAAGTGTGGGGGTAAAAGTCAGGCGGAGCATTGCGGGCCACCGTGAGCTGAAGTGAGTGGAGCGATGGTGGGAAGGGATCCCGGCGCGAAGCAAAGCATACTTACCTGGCAGGGGAGACACCTTGATCATGAAGGAGGTTTTCCCAGGGTGAGGCTCATCCATTGCACTTCGGGTGTGCTGACCCCTGCGATTTCCCCAAATGCGGGAAACTCGACTGCATAATTTGTGGTAGTGGGGGACTGCGTTCGCGCTTTCCCCTGATTATTTGGTTCAAAAAATAGAATTAAGGTTTTGTCTATAGGGAAAGTGTAGCTGTTGTAGATTACCCCTCAGAGATCGGGATCCTTTTTCTCGGAGTCTTGTTTTCGGTTTTCTCTGTCATAGGAGGTTAATCGTATTTTTGTTAACAGTTGTATGAGAAAGTGATGCTCAGTTCGTCAATCCTCCCTGGAGAAAGCAATTATGTTTACTAGCGTTAGCACTGACCACTATAGAAAAACTGTAAAACATAGTGCAAAACCAGAGGATGTGGAGACCTGGCCCAAAGAATATATAAAAACTAATATTAAAACTGCAACGAGTTTTGGGCTATCCCCAAATTTTGCAAATGAAACAAAAGTATCTCTTGCAAAATTACTACTTCGAAAAAACACTTCCATCGATTTTCTATTTTTCGAACCAAATAATCAGGGGAAAGCGGGAACGCTTTGAATGGGAAATTTTTTAATATTTGTTTTTTTATATGAAAACCATTAAAATAAATTTAGTAATTCAGCAGATGTGACTGAGTCGTGTTCACTCTCGGCGATTGCTTTCTCCAGGGTTAACGGAGAAAACAGACTCCGAGAAAAAGGATTCCAATCTCTGAGGGGTAACCTATGACAGCTACACTTTCCCTATAGACAAAAACTTAATTCTATTCTTTGAACCAAATAATCAGGGGAAAGCGCGAACGCAGTCCCCCACTACCACAAATTATGCAGTCGAGTTTCCCGCATTTGGGGAAATCGCAGGGGTCAGCACACCCGAAGTGCAATGGATGAGCCTCACCCTGGGAAAACCTCCTTCATGATCAAGGTGTCTCCCCTGCCAGGTAAGTATGCTTTGCTTCGCGCCGGGATCCCTTCCCACCATCGCTCCACTCACTTCAGCTCACGGTGGCCCGCAATGCTCCGCCTGACTTTTACCCCCACACTTGCAAAGCCTTAATCCTGCGCGGATCAGATTCCCGGAGGCTCCGCCGCGTCGCCAACGGAGGCGAGCTCCGGTTTGCGTTCTACCCACAATGCTATGCGGGGATGCTTATTTGCATGTGCCGGGAAACCTCTACCGCTTACCCGGCCGCTCGGACGTGACTGAATTCTTTGCTTCCGCAACTCCGAGACAGCATCTTTTCGGCGGATGCCTGACGTGACGGGGTGGTGGTGGTTTCCCAGCTCCCTTCCCAACAAGGACCACCGCCAGTTGGGCTCTTCGCCTGGGAAGTAGGAGAGTGAAGAGACACGCGCTAGGCTGGAGCTACGGAGAAGCTTTTCTCTTGCACGGCGTTTGTATCCAACCTACGTGCAGACAGACTCGCGGCTCGCAGAAGGAAACATTTATATATCTTAAGTATATATAAATACACCACATAGTTAAACTATGGAATCTGTAATCCAGAGATGCTAATGGCAAATAACCAGGACAGTCTTGAAACGAAGAGTGGGTTGTGAAGAATCAGTTCATCAATGGCTACTAATATTGATGGCTTTTCATAACGTTCCTTGAGACACCATGCTGAAAACCACCTTGCTGGGAGGCAACAAGCATACAAACCAGTTCAGATTTGTCAGTTTTTAAATGCATTCAGATGCCCAGTGTGTCAGGGCCACAGTAAATGCACATATGGCTTGATCCAACTGTACTTTTTCCACAGTCCTGTTGCTAATAAAGAGTAATGGCAGTGAATGTGTACAGCATACTGTAAATGATTTCCACTTGTCTAATGCAGCCTGAGGCTATTTGGATAAGTTATTAATGCATTATTGCAAAATTTGGATCAATATTCCAATATGCTGATCCATATAAATCTGGCCAACTAATATTAGGAATGTGAAAGAAGCATATTCATAATTGCTCTTCAATAAATGTTAAATCTAACATATTTCCAGCTCCTGTCCCAGTGTACCTACAGATATTACTTTTAAAACTTCAGTGTTGCCACAAGATTGTTATTGAATTTTGAAGCTATTATTCCTGGAAAGGAGCTAATGAATGATAAAATACCCTTGTGGAAAATGTAGTTACGAATAAGGAGTAAATGATCAATTTCAAAAGAAGAAGGGGACGCCAGAAAATGAGGTGGCTGGATGGAGTCACTGAAGCAGTAGGCATGAACTTAAATTGACTCAGAAGATGGTAGAGGACAGGAAGACCTGGAGGAACATTGTCAATGAGGTCGCGATGGGTCAGACACAACTTCACAACTAACAACTTCATCTTCAGTGTTCATTTTTTTTAAGGTTCAAGTATCTCAAAGCACAGAAAAAGTAATAGTTTCTTTTATTCGCATTTTGTGTGAATCCAGGCAATGTAGTCTGAAATTGTGTACAGCTTAAATGTGATGTGTGATACCAGGAATTACAACCTAACTGTTCTGTGAATAAATAAATACTATTAGCTAAACTGGATTGACTAGCTTGGCTAATAGTATTAGCTAATATCTCAGCCAGTTTGGTCTAGTGGTTAAGGAAAACTGGAAAACAAGAGACTGCAAGTTTAGTCCCGCTTTAGGCATGAATATAACTGGGTGTCTCTAGGTCAATTATTCCCTCAATTCTTGCCAAGAAAACTGAAGAGACTATCTCAGCTGGTTGCCAGGAATCAACACTGAATATATATATAAAGGTATGTATATATAAAAAACGGTGGGCTAATATAAAGGTATATATATATAAAAAAACCGGTGGGCTAATGTAAGGTTCTGTGTCAAAGCGCAACTTTGTCGGCACTCTGGCTCAATAACTGGCATTTTATCCTTATGAAAGTGAACGTGAAGGCAGCCCCACCAGGCTTCTCCAAGTCGGTGCCTTCCACACAAAGTTTCAATTCCTGTCATTTCTAGGCAGCAGATGGGGAACGGTGAGATCTGAAGCCGATCTCTTCTACAGGAGAGCAAACCTAGGAAACCTGGCACAGCTCTGGAAATGCGCCCTCGCTGAATACAGTCAATTCTTAAGTTATCCTTGCTTTCAACCGCTAGTAGTGACCCCCGGGAGTAGTAAAAAATCCCGCCCGTGGCCGTCGTTTTCTTCGTGTGGATTCCCACACACTTAGTCCGGCACGGGCTTCAGGCACCGGGACCATTTTCCCGGCATTCCCTGTGAAACGAAGGACGGGCGAGCAGGATCCTCATTGGAGGCGCCTGTCTAAAGACGTCACCGAAGCGCGCCGAGAAGCGAAGTTTCGTGCGAGCGGAGGGGGCCTCGGGGACTCGCGCGGGCGGTTCAGTCGCCGGCCAGCTGCTCTTTTCCCTCCGGCTTCCTGGTCCGCCTCTGATGGTAAGTAGAGCCGAGCGCGGGCTTGGAGGACCGGCGACCGAGCTTTCGAGTCTCCTTCCCCTTTCTGCGGGCAGGTTTTGGGGCCTCGCCTGCCTCGCTCGTTTCGAGGTTGCCACCTGAAGCGGTTGCATTTCCCAACAGTGCGAGATTTCTTGGAGATCGCTTTCCTACCTGATGTCGTTCCTTAAAGCCCAACCCACCCAAGGAAGGTTGGACCTCCGAGTAAACGTCTCGGGGTCTTAACTTCCACAATCAGGACGTTGCGAGTTCGATCCTAGGTAGAGGCAGACATAGAGTCTCCTGCTTGGGCAGGGGGTTGAACTAGATGACCTGCAAGATCCCTTCCAACCCTGTTAATGCACCTAGTAGCATGCCGAGCCTATGTCGCTACAGGAATTCAGTCTAGAACATGCACTCAGGTAGTATAAAAAAAGAAAATGTCATGACGTTCACATGTCATATTTCATGTCGATTTCTGTGTGTAAGTATACTGAATGAACAAGTGATTGACTCTGTATTACTATGGTAAAACGAGGCTTATAAGAATAAAGGTTGGGTCTATAAAAAAGACCAAGCAGAGCATGTTATATATACAACAGTCCTGTTGTATTCAAAGAGACTACCCATCTAAAAAGCATTGAATTGCATTATAAATCTAAGCCATCTTTCACAAGTAGTGGTGTATTAACCATTAATCAGAGTAAGTACGTGTTTAGGGCCCCAGGCCTGAGGAGGCATCACAAAGTTGAGAAAGGAAAAAAACCCAATGATTTATACAATATGTACAAAAGAGGAAGGCACCAAGATTTGTCAGTGCACTGTTCACTAGACAATTGCAAGAGGTTTATGTTGTTGCCTCTGCTTAAGACCATAATGTACAAGATCCTTGTATCAAGCTGGGTATGAATGTTTGTTTGTCCTGAGAAGTTTCTGTTATTCGAAAAGAGACAACTGTATTGTTTGACAGTCCTATGAATGGATCCTCTTTAAAAAAATTCCCATCAACAACTTTTCTATTCCTTCAGAGGAGACAATTCTGCAGAAAAAGGTGACTGGAACAGACAGAAGGCTGTGACTGAAGAAAGCAAGATGGATAAAAAAGCATTTGATACAGTTCTTGATGAAATTAGAAAGGTAATCAATGTTTGTACAATAAAGATATACAGAAGGCGATAGCTTCACTGAATTTAGAAGACAGATTGGAATGATTATACTGATACTTTTAGACCACTTATTTAAGGAATTTCCTGGTAGTCCTCAACTTACGACCAAAATTGAGCCCAAAATTTATGTTGCTAAGCAAGACATTTGTTGAGTGAGTTTGCCCCATTTTATGATCTTTCTTGCCATAGTTGTTAAGTAAATCACTGCTGTTAAGTTGGTTGTTAAGTGAATCTGGCTTCCCATTGACTTTGTTTGTCAGAGGTTTGCAAAAGGTGATCCAAGACATTGTAACCATCATAAATATGACCCAGTTGCAAACTGGATGAATTTTGATCACATGACCATAAGATACTGCAATGGTCATAAATGTAAAAAACAGTCTTAAATCATTTTTTTTCAGTGCTGTTGTAACCTTGAAGTTCAGTAACTGAACTGTTGTAAGTTGAGGACTGTCTGTATACCCTTCCCTTTTACCAAATAATTGTACTTGAAATAGCTAACAATGAAGGGAAAATAAATTACGAAATGTATAGAATCTTCATTTCTGATACATAGTCTGTCTACCCAACAGACTTGTCAGAAACCTTCCATTTTAATTTCTGTACGACTAACAAATTCTATTTCTGTGTTTATAGGCTGTTTTGATGGAATACAAATTAAAAGCAATTGAATATGTACATGGATACTTTTCTAGTGAACAGGTAAGGGAGATGAACTGTTTTATAAGCCATTACAACTAAGGGAAGTTTACTGCAGCATGAAAAAGGCACTTAAAGGTATTTTGTTTTCCTTTCAGCATTTGACAATGGATTGTGCAAAGAGCTCATAAGATTAACCTTGATTAATCCAACATTGTAAGAAGTGTACTGTAAGAAAGAACAATACAGGATGTTTGTACTTTATATATTCTGATTTGTGCTGTGCTGAATGTGGGAACTGATACAGACTTAACACTGAATGCTCACCATCAATGTCAGGTAGTCCTCAAGCAAACATTCATTCAGCAACGGTTTGAAATTACAGTGGCACTTAAAAAGGGACTTTTGATTGGTCCTCAGCCATTTCAGTGCTCCTGCAGTTACTTAATTTAAGCACTTGGCAACTAGTTTGCACAAGATCAGTTGCATGACCTGCACTCATAATCTCCATTGCTGACCTTCTCTGCCAGCTTCCCACAAGCAAAGTCAGTGGGGAAGCTAGCAGGGAACATCACAAGTTGTTTGAACGTGTCTTCCTCACCTGAACCCCCACCCACCCCCGGGCTTTCTTCACTTGAAGCAATGTGTCGTCCTTCCTCCTTCACTCACTTGCACCCACCAGCATCCTCCTTCCCGGGGTTTACCAGCATTCTCATATGCACATCCCATATATTCTTTCTGCAATTATACACATGCATGCACCCCAGCCCCCCCCCCCCTTGCACGCTCACACACACTGGGCATCCTCTTTCCCCTCCCTCGGTTTTTCCCATCCTGCAATACCACCCTAATTTGCATGTGGCCTGTACCAAGCTTCACCCCACCCTCCCTTGCAACCCTGCGCTTCTTCCATCTGCTTCCCACTTAATGTCCCACATGTCTTCAGGTTACAACAACAACTGGGAATGCCTGGACTGCTATCACTAAGAGGGGCAATCACATGATGTCACACTTTATAACATAATTGCTTCATGATGGCAATCCCACTCCCAAAGTGCAACCAAAATTCAAAGAGTATCTGTAACACCAACGTTCAAATTTCAAATTATAGAAATAAATTATTTATTATCAATTAAATGTGAGGAAAACTTTACATTCTAATTACTCATTTTTTTAATTCATAAAGATATTAAATGCTCAGTCATATGGAATTTGTTATTGCCTATTAAAGAGGCACTAAAAAGCTTTGAACATGAGAGAAAATGCTTTTAGTTCAACAGAAGACAGTAGTTTCAAATAAATTCTCTTGCATAAGTACATGGTGTGTGATAGAATGGTTTCTGTTGCAGATTGTTGAGCTTCTGAGGTACTTCTCTTGGGCTGAACCGCAATTAAAAGCTATGAAGGCATTACAGCATGTAAGTTTCAGGGCGGCTAACAAGGGAGGGGGTACAAAATAAAAATAAAAGACCAACAATTTAAAATACAGCAACAGTCGTAACCTCGGATGGGGCTGGAAAATTCAACAGCCCCAGGCCTGCCGGAACAGCCAGGTCTTAGTTGCTTTGCGGAAGGCTGGAAGGGTGGTAAGGGTCCGGATCTCAATGGGGAGATCGTTCCAGAGGGCCAGAACAGCCACAGAGAAGGCCCTCCCCCAGGGAGTTGCCAGCCGACATTGGCCGGCAGATGGAATTCGGAGGAGGCCTAGTCTGTGGGATCTAATAGGTCTTTGGGAGGTGATTGGCAGGAGGCGGTCTCTCAAGTAACCAGGTCCAATACCATGTAGGGCTTTAAAAGTAACGACTAGCACCTTGAAGCGTGTCCGGAGACCAATGGGCAGCCAGTACAGCTCGCGGAGGATAGGTGTAACGTGGTGTACCAAGGTGCACCCACAATCGCTCGCGCAGCTGTATTCTGGACAAGCTGAAGTCTTCGAACACTCTTCAAGGGCAGCCCCATGTAGAGCGCGTTACAGTAGTCCAGTCTTGAGGTGACGAGGGCATGAGTGACTATCCGAAGGGCCTCCCGGTCCAGGTAGGGTCGCAATTGGTGCACCAGGCGAACCTGGGCAAAGGCCCCCCTGGTCACAGCCGACAGATGATGTTCTAGAGTCAGCTGTGGATCCAGGAGGACTCCCAAATTGCGAGCCCTCTCTGAGGGGCGTATAATTTCAACCCCCGGGTTGAGAGATGGAATAGCTGGACCATCTTTTGGAGGGAGCATCAATAGCCACTCGGTCTTGTCGGGATTGAGCACAAGCTTGTTCGTTCCCATCCAGACCCTAACAGCCTCCAGGCACTGGCACATTACTTCTACCGCTTCACTGAGTTGGCACGGGGTGGACAGATACAATTGTAACATGGACTGAGGACGCTTTTCTTCTGTTTCTAGAAAATGGTATCGGTTTCTGCAGCAAAAGTGGTTAATATCCTCAACTGCTTCACTTTTAGCAAAGACAAACTTATTGCACTAGAATTGTTGGCTTCGTAAGTATTCACTGTTGATGTTGCATGCTCTCATTAATACAGATACTCCTTGACTTACGACTAAAATTAAGCCCAGCATTTCTGTTGTTAAATGAGACATTTGTTAAGTGAGTTTTGCCCCATTTTATGACCTTTCTTGCCTCAGTTGTTAAGTGAATCACTGCGGTTGATATGTTAGTAACCCGGTTGTTAAGCGAATCCGACTTCCCCATTGATTTTGCTTGCCAGAAAGTCGCAAAAGGAGATGACAGGGAGATAGCAACGGTCATAAATATGAACCATTTGCCAAGCACCTGAATTTTGACCACATGATCATGGGGATGCTGCAAAAGTGGTAACTGTGAAAAACGGTCATAAGTCCATTTTTCGGTACTGTTGTAACTTTGAATGGTCACAAAATGAACTGTTGTAAGTCAAGGAGTACCTTTACTAGCTTAAGTCTTATTGATACTTAGCTGGATAAAAACCTGGTTGATTAAGGCACTTTTTCTAAAAGGCTGTAACTATTTTGTATCATCTTGCTCTGTACTTGCTCTGGCTTTTTGTATATGAACAATAAATATTTAGATAAATACAGCACTTTGCTCTCTATTCATATTAGCTTTTTGTTTATTATTTCCTTTTTGAAAAATATAGTGAAGCAAGATTAAATTATAAAATGGATTGTGGCTGTGAGGATTATAAAAAGTTTTTAAAACTGTTTGTTTGTTTATAGCAATATAATTGATGCTCAGAATTATCGTCTTATTGAAGACCTCTTCAGAGTTAATATGTCTGAGAAGAAGAGATGCAGAAGAATTCTTGAGCAGGTATTAAGGCAAGGAACATGTGTGATTTAGAGTTTTTATAAAACTAGTCAAATAAAAAGTTCCATGAGCTCTTCCCAGGAGAAATCTAGCAGATGTACATGGGAAGAATGTTAATGGTGTGGAAATGTTCCAATTATTTAGAAAAGAAAAATAATTTAACCAATCTAAATTAGTCATTATATCCTCAATGTTTGTAAATAGAACTTCCACACCCCTCTAGCCAGGAGGAAATTTCAGCCTCCTTGCTAATTATGAATCCTGGCAATTGCATTCTTATAAGTGGAATCACCAAGAGTATATAACCAAAAGAAATTGGGAGATGCCTGCTAGAGATTAAAGTTAAGAAGAGGCATTTTGAAAGATTGCTGAGGGATACAATTGGCTTGGGTTAATTCTTAAGACACCAAAATGTGAGAGGCTCTTTCACTCAGTAAATAGTAAGTATCCTATTTAAAGGGTCAAAGAAAAAAAAATTAGTTGGGAGGTTCCAGAATAGACCATAATTTAAAAACTAAATCTATTGAAAGTAAAATTGACAGAACCCAGAAGCATCTTACTGCTCACCAGATAGTCCAGCTGAGCACACACTCACAGACTGAAGCAATTGTTTCAAATGTTTGAGAGTTCAGGTAGTGCTTGCACAATGTGAACATTATTTTTCACACAGTGAATGAAAAATAAATAGTGGCAAATCTGATTATGCAAAACAAGGGATAGAAGAAACAGGCCGTCCCACTCAAATGAGGGGGCCAGGCAGCCTGTTTCATAAGTTGGAAAGAAAAGAGCACAATATTTTTTAAAAAAAATCAGTTTCTACATATAGGGTTTCTATTATACGGTAGTTGCTGAAATACCTTCACTACAGTTTCCTTATTTTTCTTCAACAATGATTATTTATTAGAAGATCTTTCTTGGAAACTTGCCTAATTAATTGAAACTGCCTTGTCCTGCCACAAATTTCAGAACTACTTTCAGGTAGGGCAAAAAAAGATGATATCAACTAAGATGCAGCTAGGGAATATCATTCCCAGAGAGGATTTTTATGCAAAATATAAACTTGCCTAGGATTCTAAAATAGTATTCCTAGTCGCTGGATAAAAGAAAAGTATTGCTGCCTTTGCCCACTGCTGTCCTCTTTTTCTTGTACTGCTGCTCTGTAAGTTGAAAGCCTTTGAAAAAAAAAGAGGAGCATGTAAAAATAAGATATGTCTGGCCCTTCCATAGACGCTATGCTTATCTTGATCTTGCTGCAGTAAGCATAATTTATCTGCAAACTGGAAATAGGGATATTACATTAATATTCCCTTTCATTTTTTTATAGAACGTGCTGGGTTGTTTCACAGTAATGAAATCATTCTGAGCTGCTGTGTATGTGGTTTTGTTTTGTTTCGCTTTGCTTTTTTATATATATTTTAGGCTTCCAAAGCAGGATGCAAAGCACCTCATGCTATGATATCTTCCTGCGGCATGATTCCTGGGAACCCTTATCCAAAAGGGAAGCCTAGCCGTATCAATGGAATTTTTCCTGTACGTATAGTCTTATTGTCCTTTCCATTTGTCTGAATTTTCTATTGTTTGTCTTTTAACTTATAAATTGTGTTTTGTGGAATACTGTATCCTCTCTCTATGAAGATTTATACTGCTCAGCTTATCTCAAAGAAGGCATGCTATTTAACTTCTAGATTATCTCATAAAATAGTATCCATGCTGATTAAATGTAGAGGAAGCTGTCTTGTCATGCTTTCTATCATCATATATATTTTCCTTTATTTGATAAATTGAAAATATTACGCTCGTTTAAGGTGATAGATGATAGATAGATAGATGATAGATAGATAGATAGATAGACAGACAGACAGACAGACAGACAGACAGACAGACAGACAGACAGATAGACAGACGAACATATACATATATATATTAGTTTAGTTTAGTGTGTGGCGTGAACTTAATGTGGTTTGTAAAACTCTTTTTATGATTTATCCATTAATCAGCTAATTTATTTCATAAGCCATGATTAAGCAAATCATGACTTACTGTACAGTATGTCTTTTTGCTTCTAACATAGTGTTATATATTCATTAATGGAAAATCTGTATTCTATAGGGTTCCCCTGTTAAGAAGGAAAATGAGGATTATTCTAGTGAAGGCAAGGGAATAGCAGCTCGAATTCTTGGACCATCAAAACCAGTAAGTCACATTAATGACATAATCAAAAGATACCATTGACTTTGTTGTTGAAAACTAGATAAATTTAGTAGAAAAAAAAATTAACTAAGAATAAAAATGTGTCAAATACAACCCCTGTTTGTTACAGATAGCAGCTGATATATAAATCTAAGTTTTTGTTCTTTAAAATACCTTGTTCAGATGTCTATAAAATTAGCTATTAAGAAAGAACAACTTTCATAAAAGGAATGAAAAGAAAGTATTTCAAGTACATTCTGAATGCAAGAAAGTAGAAGTTTGATTATTAAAATCAGACTTTTCCAACTTGGTATCTTTCAATTGTTTAGGATTATAATTTTTATAATTTGTGTCCAACATTGTGCATGCAGAATGTGGGAATTGCAATCCAACAACTATAAGTTAGGGAAGTCTACTTAGGCTGGCAGTGGATATTGTTAGGTTTTGTTACAGCATAGTGAACTACACTTTTGCCCTAGGGATACATGAGATGTTTCCTCAGTGCTTAGATTGGTGTTGGGCAAGAGGTACAGCCCTACTTTCTCTTGCTATTCAATTACTAAAGTTATTGAGATTAAAGGAAAGGTGCAGGAATAAAAAAAGGAAGCCGAAGTAAGCCACACTTTAGATTAGCTGATCACAGAGGTGGAATCTAGACAGAACATAAAAGAAAACCTATAGGAGGATGAATTAAATAATGAACAGATTTACCACTGAAAGAAAATCAGTGAAAGGAGCATAGGAAAGAAGAATCTTTGTCAAAACCAAATGCGTCATTTGGCACAAAAGTGTGTATTGCACACTATCTTGGGTAGCCTATTTTCATAATAGTTCTGCATATAATCGTTGACCTTCTTATTTAGGCTCCAGCAACATACAATCCACACAAGCCTATTCCTTATCCGATTCCTCCTTGTCGACCACATGCAACAATTGCACCAAGTAAGTTTTGGTCCTGTTATTTGACAATGATTCTAATTGTATACCTAATTGGTACTTTTCATAGATAGCTCATGTGCATTATTTATATATGAATAAATTTGTTTTTGCTGAGGTTGCTTGCTTCCTGTATATTTCATTTATATTTGTGTCTAATCTTTTCTGATAAGTTAATAGCCTGTAATAATAGGTGGTGCTTAGAGCTGAAAAATCTTCTCCCTGGAGAGTTTTATTGACATTAAACAAAATATCTGTTGTGTGCTAGGAATTGAAGCTATCACATTTTCTGTTCCTTCCATAAATAGAATAAATACATACATACATACATACATACATACATACATACATACATACATACATACATACATGGAAGGAGAGTGAACAATGTGATAATTCTTGCCTAGCCTCTTTTTCCATTTATTGGATATTAGATGAAAATTTCATTTTTCTTCCAGGCCAAATTTTATGTACCATACACCCAGTATAATATAAGTTAAGCTATTTTTTTTTTGCAGATAGAATACAAGTAATGTATAATATTGAATAGTTTTACATAAGTAAATAATGTTAAAATATTTTTAAAGCCTTGTGGAGGAACTGTGATTTTCACATGTGCTACTTAAGATGAGACAATGAACAGAGCAACCCAATAGGAATATACGCTAGTTTATTATTTCTCCAATTTTCTGTGTCTTCTGTTTCCTTACCAGGTGCTTACAACAATGCAGGTCTTGTTCCACTGGCTAACGTCATAGCTCCTGGTTTGCCAACTACACCATCATATACCTCTAGTACTGTAGGAACAGGTAAAGCAGGTATCCTTGAAAAGCCAGGTGACTGGTTTATGTTTCAGCCAAGCCAAGAAGAAAGAAAGAACATGTAAATGATAAAGAACATGCGATAGAGCCAGTTTGGTCTAGTGGTCAAGGCACTAGGCTAAAGCCAGGTGACCTTGGGCCAGTCACATTCTCCCAGCCCAACCCACCTCACAGGGTTGTTGTGGGGAAAAGTGGAAGGTATATGGGACATGTTCACCACCTTGAGTTATTTGTAGAAATAATAAAGGGAGGGGGAATGAGAGAAAGAAAGAAGGAAGGAAAGAAAGACTGGGACAGATTATTGCTCTTGGTTTCAGCAAGCCACTGCCAGGGTCCCTCAACCCATCCTGCAGCTGTTCTGAAAGGGAAATGTCAAATGGGATGCATCTATTGGTTTTTTTTTATCACTTCATCAAGAGGGGGGGGGGAATCACAGTGGGGGGAATTAGCACTCAGAGCTTTAGTAAAGGGGAAGCTTGAGGCAGGAAGGACAATGGCCTTTTTTTAACTAGATAGAGCCTAGAAATTATTTGTGCTAATTACTCAAATTATAGCAGAAGCACATTGTTATTCTCCCTAACATTGTTGAACCCAGGTTTTACAGGTAAAACACCTTACAGGTAGTCCTCGACTTATAACCATTCATTGAATGATCATTCAAAGTTACAATAGCACTGAAAAAAGTGACTGATGGCAGTTTTTCACACTTATGGCCATTGTTGCATCTCCAGAGACACGATCAAAATTCAGCTGCTTGGCAACTGGCTTGTATTTATGACAGTTGTGTCCCAAAGGACATGTGATCATCTTTTGTAATCTTCTGACAAGGAAAGTTAATGGAGAAGTCAGATTCATTTAACAACTGTGTTACTAACTTAACATCTGCAGTGATTCACTTAACATGGGTGGTAAGGAACATCATAAAATGGGACAGAATTTACTTAACAAATGACTTACATAGCAACAAGAATTTTAGGCTCAATTGTAGTTGTAAGTCAAAGACTACTTCAGCAAAAATGTCTTGCTTCTTCTTTCAGATCAAAGCAGCATAAAGGAAGCCTTAGATTTTTCTTTGCATTTGATAAGTAATCTGTTTAGTATTCGCTTCTTCCTTAATTCATTATACTCTTTATATAGAAAATGAAGAACTTTCCAATCAAACAAAATCTTCCCAAAGTCAAGGTAAGCTATCTATTTACAAAGACAAGCTACTGTAATTTCAAATACATAAATCTAATGCATTTTTTTAAAAAATAGCAATTTTAAGAAAAAGTATGAATGTGCCAAATTTACTAATTGATTAGAGGGTTTTTTTTTCTGATAGTCGATCAAAAATGTATATACATACTCAGTCCTGAATATGTATCATATTGAGAATTATTGTGAGAAATTCATTGTGTTTGTTCCTAGGTTTGATTAGATAATGATTTGGATGGACTCGGAAGCTAAGTACAATTAGTGCTGAGTCTTTTTTCTGCAGTGAGATGACTTTATTAATTGAAAGCTTTTGTTTAGCAGAAGTAGGTGAAAACTGTATTTGCTCTCATCAATAGATAGTTGAATTTCTACTTAAATCAAGAATAAGATGCAAGTCCTCTTTTAAATTATTTTAATATTTGTGCTTTGAAAGTAAGCCCCATTGAGCTTGTATCTGGGTAAACATGCAGGGGATTGTACTTTTAAAAAAAAATCCTTTCTTTAACTATTTACAGTACAATGAATATAGTATAAAAGAGAATTTGTGAAGCCTTATTTTTTATTACAGTATCCAAGAACAATTAAAGTATCAATTGAACAATAATTAAGCTTTTGTTTAATGATTTAAGATTAAACCATTAAAATAAACTTGCGGTGAACTAGGAATAAATCAGGAAATGAAAATGTGTATAAAAATCATTCTGCCTTTCACATGCTTTTGCATACTGTTCTCTGCAGTATGTCTCAAATGTGAATGGTACATGTATGGCATTGTATTATTCTAGCATCAAGTCACAGATGAGTGTGAAATTCAGTGGTGGGATTCAGCTGATTCGCACCTATTCGGGAGAACCGGTTAACTTTCTAAGCAGTTCAGAAAACCAGTTGTTGGAAGAAATCTCATTTTGTTTTTTTCCACTTTACAGTACTAATCCTGTAAGGAAGGCAACATTCTAGTGTTGTTTCTAGCCTAATTTTTGTTGCCCTGTTTACAGAAACTGCCTCTCCAGTTAACCCTTATTACATTGTAACAGCTAAGGCAAAGCACCCATCGACGTGAGTGACATTGAGTTGGCCACACCCACCCAGTCACATGACCACCGAGCCCTGCCTTCCCAGCTGGTCATTAGGGCAGAGAGCTGGTTGTTAAATTATTTGAATCCCACCACTGTTGAAATTATTTCCTATTGCTTGCTGGAAAATAAATGGCTGTCCTTTTCTTTAATAGAACAAAGTGTCTTACTCAAAGCACCTTCTGCACCACTAACTTTTTAAAATCTCCATTGACAGACTTTCTATGAGGCAATACAATTTCTAATTCTATCTAGAAATAATGGGTTTCATGGATAATTGAAGTTTTGTCCCCTTTTATTCATTTACCGTTCCCAGAATGAAAGTACTGAATATACTTGGCATTTGAAAATTCCTAACACTGTCTCACAAGAAAATTAGGAAACACTGGCAACAGTCATTGATCCAATTACTGTACTTAAAAAGATTGCTTTAAAGTCAGAAAGGTTTCCTTTTTTCTCCTGTTTAGCAGAATTAGTCAGAGGTATGTTCTGTAATGCGGTTACTTAGTGACTATTATTTTTATCTCAAATTAATGGTTCACCAGTTTTGCTGTACAACTCCTTCCCATTATATTTTCTGGAGTAATGCTGCTTTTCTCTACACTTTCTAAACCTTAAAAACTCCAGAGTTTCTAAAGTATTATGAGTTCATCATGCCTATTTAACATAATTGAGTTCCTTCTACTTTCAGTGGTATTTATGTATTTATGCTTGTATACCAGCAGATCAGACTGACTCACAGTGGTGTACAGACAAAATAAAAATGAAATTAGTAAGATAGAGCCCTAAAATAATCTATATACTACTAAAACTCTCCTGTACATCTGTTTGTAATCTTCAGTTGGGCAAAATGGTGCATTCTTAGATAATAATTTTTGAATCAATAGGCTGACTTAAAAAATATATAGAAAAGTAGTTAACTTCAGCCATGTGTTTATTTCCAACACTCCCTGCCAGTTTCTCACAAGGGAAGTCAGTGGGGAAGTTGACACAAAGTTGCTTCTATTTTCACTGCTTTTTTGCCTGCACTTGGTCATTCTGTTTCTCTGCTTAAATAAGAAAATATCTGTGAAACAATAACCCAATGGGTCACAGATTGTCTAGTAAACAATCATAGGTATTAATTATCTCAGATGTACATAACATCCTGTAAGAAAGTTCCATTTTGGTGAACTTCTGGAATGATGCCAACAACCTCTGGCTGTTCCACAGGGGGTGTATTGCCACAGAAAAATGTTGCTGATCCCCACTCATCTCACATACACAGGCAATGCAGAGAGAAAGAGAGAGAGAGAGTGTGTTGGCAAAGAAGGAATTAGGGAGATAAAGAAGGTCCTCAATTTTTAAAAAATCGTAAGGTACCCATTTTATATATAAAACCCTCTGAATATTTACACTAATTACTGTATTTTTGCAGAATATAAGACGCACTTTGCTTTTGGGGAGGAAAACAAGGGGAAAAGAACTGCCTCCGCCTCCCAGCAATTTGCCTCCTTGCAACAAACAGCAAACAGTACAAACAATATGCGCTGTTTGTGGAATCAGACTATACTTGTACAGATGCTGTTAAAATTGATGTGGCTTTCTGGAAGTATAGTTATTCTCTGCTATTTAAAAGAAGATACAATAGCACTGGGCCTCTTCAGATCAAGCATTTATTTTAAAAAGTTTCTTCATTTTGTTAAGTTGTCTAAGACAATAATAAAGCAGACTTTAAAAAATAAGTCTAATAATTTAAACATTCTATAGGCATTTATAGTTATCGACTTATCTCCTTGCAGCAAACAGCAAACAACCTGATTAGCACAAGAAAAAAGAATCTACCTCTGCCTCCCAGCTATTTGCTCCTGCAGCAAACAACAAGTTTCACTTTCAATTTTGGCATGGGCCTCCCGATCATCAGCTGTTTCAGGCTGCAGGGATTGCCATAGCCTATTGCCGCCTCCGCAAGCCCCATTTTCCCCATTTGCTGCAAGGAAGTAAATTGCTGGGAGGCAGAGGCCAAAGGATTGGGGACAGTGGGTGAGTGGGGCTACATTCAGTATATAAGACAAACCTAAATGTTCACCCTCTTTTGTGGGGAAGGTGCGTCTTATACTCTGAAAAATATGGTATTTCTGTTTGGGAAAATTTAAGTTCAAAATAGGAGACTTGCTTGCATTTAAATGAGAAATGGATAGCCACAGAAGCTTCAACTCATGAAGCTGTGAACATTGATTCATTTGGATTTTTAAAATGCCCAGATTGCTTTGGGCAGCTAATAAATAATGAAACAATGGAAAAATATCTAGAAAAACATGCATACTAGAACACAAATATGCAGAACCTTACATTTTTAAATGGCCATATTAGTAAAGCAACAAAATCTAGAATCGGGATGTGAGACTAAAATTAATACCAAATCGATTATGATTGAATTGTAGGGTAACAGTTCAGACAGCAGAATAATTGAACCAGTGATTTTGTCTCATTTTGCGTACCATTTTGCTTTTTTGTAGTTGTAGTAGCATCTTTTATTTTGCTCCTATGCTGATCCATTGCTGTGTAAGCTGTATTAAAATGCATTCATGTTGTATACAAACATATCTACTGCCTCCCAAGAATTTTTACTGATTTTGTTTCTTTCCAGCTTTTGCCACACAAATGAATCATCTCTTTGCACCTCATGGTTCTAATCCTGCTGCTACTCCAACCCCAACCCCATCATCGGTTAAAGCAATAAGCCACTCATCAGCACTTCCATCTCCAGCTGTGCCAGGGATAAGCGTATCCAACCCTGCCTTTCCTGTCTTCCCTGGGCAGGTTATCTCCTCCGTCCATCCACCTCAACCATCCACTCCCGTTCCTACTGTGGTCAAATCTCATTCGCTGCCTGCAGTTCCTACCACATCTGCTCATGGTGCCAGCACTGCTCCACTTCCTGGCTCTTTTTCTGGACTGGCTTCTGTAGCACCCCAAGGGCTCTCCACGCTGTGCGCCACCCCTGCACCTAATGAAGCCTTTGCCTCTGCCTCTGCACCCTTCGCCAGCCTTCCTTTTTCTGCAGCGTCTGTCACTGCCCCAGCTAATAATCCTAATTCATTTTCATCTGCTTTTGCTGGCCTGCCTTTGTCCTTGACCCCCAATCCTCAGGGAGTAGCTAGCTCCATTTCATCGACCATTGCCAATTCTCCTGCCACTAGTTTGCCTTGCCCAGTTAATTTACCTAACCCACTTTTATCAGCTTTAAAGGGGTTTCTCTCAGTGAATGATAGCTCATTAATGAATTCAAGTGCTCTGCCTTCGACTGTCACTGCTGAGCTTGCTTCTTTATCTGGTCTTCTCAGTCAGAACTCCGAAGCCGCCTCTTCATCAGGTAGCAAATGTTACACTCCAACTGTTACCTCTTCCCATCAGCATCTTTCTGCTCCAGGACTCTCCATTTTCTCAGGCCTCACCTGTCAGCCAGGAGGGAGCAGTAGTGCCACTTCTCCGGCATTGTCATCGCAGTCTCCTTTAACAATGTCATCGTCCAATTTGCCGGTCAGCTGTGGCTCCTCAGTGGGTCTTCCGCATTGTCCAAGCCCTGCCAATCCTGAACAACATGTTTCCTCTGCTTCAACTGCCCCAGTTTTGATTAAAACTGAACCCACAAGCCCGACTCTTTCAGGCCTCACAATCCCAACCCCTTCTGGGGGGTCCAATCACAGCACTTCAGGCTTGGGAGCCCTTGGGCATACCTATTCCTCAGCTACTTCGTTACCATGCAGCTTAACTAGTTCCCTCAATCCAGCACTTCCAACTTTCACCTCTCCTCTGAACAGTTCCCCATCTATTCCCTCCCATGCTTCATCCACTCCGGTATATAATGCACTTCCTCCTTTCACTTCCTTGACGAACAGTTTTGCTTTTACTGGCAATCCAGCACTTACTCCAGCGGGGCCTCTGTTGTCCATTCCACCGACAACTACTTCTGCCCCACATCTCAGCTCCTCGGGCCCTGGTCTTCCGCCACTCATTGCCACAGCAGCTGCTCCGGCTCCACCATTCTCCCTTAACTTGTGCAGTGCTGTCTCTTCCCTGTTTTCTGTTCCTCAAGTGCCCCTGGGCTCATGCAACTCATCCTTCCCTCCTTTCCCTGTCTCTAACACACCCTCTGTCACTCCTGCTCTCCCTTCTTTCCCTGGGCTCCAGGCATCCTCTACAGTAGCAGCAGTTGCACCCCTGCCAGCAGCTGCCACAGCCCCATCTCCAGCTCCGGTGCTGCCAGGGTTTGCCTCGGCCTTTAGCTCAAACTTCAACTCTGCACTTGTGGCACAGGCTGGGTACGTTTACGTCAAAAAGTCGTTTTGGCAGATTTCTTACAGTAATGTGCAATATGAAGCCTTAAGTGTGAATTGTAAAATACTGATAATCATTATGCTTGCTCTCTGAATTCTCTTATTGTTAAATGTTGACAGATCCTATCTATGTTTTTTCTTAATTTCCTTTATCTAGCAGGGGAAGATTTATCATAATAGAGGATATATAATTGTTTTAAATTGATTGGAATCTTTGAGAAATATTCTATTTAGGAATAAAATATTGGAATATTTCTACTACATACACTGAAATAACCAGTTCCAAATTAGACTTTGGGCTGGTCACTCTCTTAGCCCAACCTGAGTTATTTATCAAACTAATAAAGCGGGATACAAATAAGTAAAGGGTCACATTGAAAACATTTCTTAATCAAATGTTGATTGCTTCCACACATTGAATCTATATAAGCTGTATGGTCATAGATTGGAATGTAACAATTATCTTATTTGTTTTTTGGTAGTGTTGAATGTGTGAATTTGAAAATGTTCTGCTTCTGCATTTTTAGCCTGACGTCTGGACTCCAGGCCCCTGGAAATACAGTTTTTCCAGGACTTCTGTCTCTACCTGCCATCCCTGGACTTGCTCAGAGTGCAACGCAATCTTCCCTCCAGGAACTTCAGCACAGTGCAGCTGCACAGTCAGCCTTACTGCAGGTAAAACAATACATAAATAAAAAAGATAAGATAGACATGAAGAATAGAGAAATGATAAATAAAGACATGTTCTGACATCTACAGTAAGAATAAAAGTATTATATGTACAAAAACACAAAAAGTTTTTATTTTATTTTGGTTACATAAAATTTGATGTGAGGAAGAAACATCAGGGATTGTATGGTGTAAGCAGATAATTATTTTGGTGAAATAATATCTATTTTTTTGCAAAATATATGGTTATAAGCTATTATGTGGAATGTACGATTCACGTTTATGTATATAAATTGCTGCATTTCCATAGCCTCATTGGAACTAAAGATCTCTGCAGAAAGGATAAGCTAAGAAGGTGCCCCCAGGTACGTTCTGGATCTCTTAGGGATTTCCAGTAGGTGCTTGGAGTCAAATAGTCAGATCATCAGCCTCCAGAAATCCTTCCTATAATAAAAGCCCTTCATAACAACAGTCGCTTGCCCCTGATAGAGATGCATTAAGTGTGGAATGTTGCATGAAATCAGGCATTTTAGATTTTTTAAATTGCAAATTTCTGATATTGTAGTTATAAATTTTAATGTAACTTTTCCCAAGATAACATCTTTCATATATGCTGGAGGAATTCTGTCAATGTGGCCTTTAACTGGGAATTCTGGGAACTATTCAACACCTCTAGAAGTCACACTTTACTCTGTATGAGATAACAGATTCTGAACATCCAAGTGAAATCTCATTACCTCATTTTTATTATAGTTGTAACTGTATTCTATCAGTATACCCTTGCTACTATTTGGCTGTATAAATCATAAAACATTTTCATCCATTAATTTTTCCATTAAGAACTAAGTGTGAAATGTGTGCAGGTACATGTAAGTGATGTAACTTGTATCTGCATATTCTGGAACACTGAATCAAACTTTCTGAGAGTTGTATTTTACCTTCCTTGCTGGCAAATGTGGATTTTGGAACGGCCAAGGATCCAGCTTGTAGTCATACTATTAATTTCTTGTTTGTCTCTTTAAAGATACACTCTGCTTCTGCTCTAGAAAACTATGGCTCTCAATCTGAAGGTTTCAGTGCATATCCCCCAGCAGCGGGAACATCTGGAACACCTTTTTCAGTGCAGGCAAATCTTCCCCAGACTGGATGGCAATAATGAACATCAATTTCAGCTATCAAGAAGAATGCTCTAAAAGCTTAGGATGCTTCCTTTGGAAAATACATTTTCAGTACATATTATTCAAGAGAGATTCTAAATGCAGTAACATGTTGCTGAAATGATAAGAAAACTGGATGTTTTTTTACTTTATCTCATTGACCCCAGGAAGCCTTCATTCCATTTTTCATAGTACACTCTGAGGATACTTTAATCCAGGTAGGATTTTTAAGATCCAGGCTAATTAATTACTTGGAAAAAAACCGTTTTTGCTGTGATATCAGTGTTTTACAGATAGTTAAAAATCACGGCAATGCATGAGGTATAGGTACTGATTTAACGATGTAGATCAAACTCCCCACCTACCCCGCTCAACTTGTTTTAGGAATTTAATCTTGTGCATCTGCCTACTTGGGCTGAGTGGATTTGCACTCCTTTCTGCCTTGTCCTATAGAATCAATTCTAGCATTTTTTTAAAATTCTTTTTTAAAACTGATTATCCATTGCTATTTACTCTGACGCAAGTAACCCTCAACTTAGAATCATAATAGGGACTGGAAAATTCATTACTAAATGGTTAACTGAGGCATCAGGTGGTTGCATCTAATTTACAACCTTTTTCATTAAATCGTTAAGCAAATCTCCCATCAGTTGCTGAAACATCATATGACTGTGACTTGCAGTCTCCTGCAGGCTTCCCCATTGACTTATCAGAAGCTGGCAAGGAAGGTTGCAAATGGTGTGCACATGACTGCAGGACACTGCAGCTGTTACAAATGCAAGCCAACTGCCAAACACCCAGATTGCAATCACATGACTGTAGGGACTGATTGTAAGTTACCTTTTCAGCATCATTGTAATTTCAAAGAGTTGCTAAACAAATGGTTCTAAGTCGAGGTCTACCTGTACTTGTTATTGAAAGTTCTACTACTTAACCATTTGTCTCAGACCTTTTATTCCATCCTTTCCAAGCTGGTAGTTTCAGGATGTCTTGGCATTTGGGCTTCAAGATAGCTGCATTTTTGAAATGGTAATTCCAACACACCTTGAAGGTATTAAGTAGGGAAAGCTGTTTTTACTTATATTTGCAATCTACCTCCCATCAATAAATTGTTCAGTCTTCTAGGATACCAGAAGTCTGCTGTAGATATGTATCTTTTAATGTGTAACTTCAGATTAAGTGTACAGTTTTCTTCAATCAGTAGGAAATGCATTTTGTAGATTATAGTTTATGTTCCATAATAAACAAATGTT
Source organism: Thamnophis sirtalis (assembly GCF_051295495.1). Lineage (NCBI taxonomy): Eukaryota > Metazoa > Chordata > Lepidosauria > Squamata > Natricidae > Thamnophis > Thamnophis sirtalis. The sequence goes on from NW_028261381.1 coordinate 126,069,428, forward strand.
TTTATCTAATTCATGAACAAGGCACTGGTGATAACACTACTAATGGGTCTAATATAGCCCATCAAATAAATAAATAAATATATTGAAGAGATTTGAATTTGTGAATCTAGTATTCACTTTATTTATGAGAACAAAACAAATGCATATAATGATGTCAGATTTGAATGAATTACGTGGTTAAATTCTGAAAATTTTGAACTTTAAAATAGGTGTAGCTAGGTTTTCATACAGATTCTTTCCAGTAACACTGACGGGAGAGCCAAAATAATTAAATACATTTACTATATTGGCTTTTTGAAATTAAGACCAATTCTAATTATGAATTGTGCAATATAACATTGTTGCTATTTTAATAAAAAGTTCTGTACTATTTCCTATAACTTCTGAGAAAGTTACGTCTCTTCAGCTGTTCTTCTACAGGTAGTCCTTGACTTATGACCATAATTGACCCCATAATTATGCTGCTGAGACATTTGTTAAGTGAATTTTGCCCCTTTTTACGACCTTTCTTGCCACAGTTGTTAAATGAATCACTGTAGTTGTTAAATTAGTAACACAGTTTTTGAATTAATCCGGCTTCCCCATTTACTGCTTGCCAGAAGATCGAAAAATGTGATCACATGATTCTAGGACACTGCGATGTTCATAAATACTAGCCAAGCATTTGACTTTTGATCATGTATCCATGAGGATGCTGCAATGGTCATAAGTTTGAAAAATAGTCGTAAGTCACTTTTTTTAGTGCTGTTGTAACTTTGAACAGTTATTAAATGAACTGTTTTAAGTCGAGGACTATCTGCATTGTAGCTCCTAACATCCTTTAATATTGGCTATGCTTTTATGCTGGGAGTTAAAATTCATCCACAGCTAAAAGACACAGCTTCATCAGCCTTGATTTAACATCTGTAGTGATTAATTTAACCCCTGTCGCATATTATCTCTTAAAATAATTTTGATCATATTTTAGATTTATAGTAGATATACATGATGTTAAAATTTTAATGTGAACTTAATGCACTTTGTTGCAGTGCATAGCTTAATGCTTTTTTCTAAAGATGACAGTCTACTGAATAGTATTACTAATGTAGAAATTTTCCATAGGTAAGCAGATATGGAGAATGCTAATGTGTATATAGCTGTATTTTTATAATTTTTTAAAATAAAATGAATAGCAGTGATGTTTCTAAAATAGACTGAATAAACAGTTATTTACAAACCTGCCTTGAGTAGTTTTTTACACAACAAATTAATATAAAAAATTTGAATTCAAGATTAGTATCCAGTTTAGTCATTCTACAACAAAAGTCACTGCTGCTAAATCAAATTGCCTCTTTTCCCAGCTACTACCCATACTAGCCTATATGTGCACATGTATCGAAGCTAATCACATTTTAGAATAACCAATGTTATGCAGAACACAAAAAAAATAAAATAAAGAATGAAAGGTATTGGATACAAAAAGGAATTATAACTAAAACTACCTTACAGCAATATCATTGCAACCATCTTTGCTTCTACAGTATTCATACACTGCTTCTTTCTAAACTTTTTACCTCTTTCATTTTCTCATCAACCCCATCCAAACACAATTTTCTTAGCCTTTTCTTTCCTCTCAGCCTATTCACCCTTCCAGCATTGGGTTTCCTATGCAGCTCTCATTCTTTCAGTATGAACAAGTTTTCTCAATGAATCATAGTATTGATAGAGATCTTGGAGGTCTTCTAGTCCAACCCCCTGCTCGAGCAGGAAACCATTTCAAGCAAATGGCTGTCCAGTCTCTTTTTAAAAATCTCCAGTGATGTATTTTTTTTCGTACCTTTATTTATAGAAGCATTCTACATATAGGTTGGAAAGTGTCCCCCAGGGTGCTAACAAGCATTGCTGTGGGATGTGGAGTTGGAAGATCCTAGGTTCAGTGTGATGTTTCACCCCAAAACAGCAACTTAAAAGTTTCTGCTTTTCTTTAAACCTAATATTGGAGGCCATTGTTTGCTTTTCAGGATTCCTTTGGCATAACTGTCAATTAAACATTTTGAGATGGGGGAGAAGCTTTAAAATGAACAGCACAGCCGTCTTGTGGTGAGATGGGGAAACAAATTCAATAAATAAATAAAAGCTCTTGTAATATTTTACTTCAGCATTGCTTCTGAAAAATGTTTCATTTAGCATTTTTCCTGCATCTTCATAAGCCTATAAACAGAACTAGGCTGTGCATATATGGATTCAAGCCATTTGTGAGGACTGACATGCAGTCTCTTCAAATCCCGGTCTTAACAGCTGAATTGTGATGCTGCCCTGGTCACATCATGGGACTTTGCTTTACAATCCAGGTTACAATGTGCCCCCCCTCCCTCGGAAACTACTGTAAAAGTTCCGGTATAGAAATACCCTTCAAACGAACAAGTGTGAATGTAAAGGTAGTGCTCAACTTACAACAGTACATTTAGTGACCGTTCAAAGTTACAACAGACTGAAAACAGTGACATGAACGTTTTTCATGCTTGTGACCATTGCAGCATCCCCATGGTCACGTGATCAAAATTCAGCCGTTTGGCGCCCGACTCATATTTATGACCGTTGCAGTGTCCTGGGGTCGCCCTTTGGCAACCAATGTCACGCTTAGCTGGGCTCAATTATTTTCATAAATTGAGAACTACCTGTAATTGATTTACACAACCTCCCTTGAGGAAATTCCACTCGTTAGAGATAGAACCGCAAACAGAAAAAGCTTCCAAACATAAAAGAAAACGCCGATCCGAGTTGAAGAACAAAACGGCCCGCTCGCCGCTCTGATCCCTCCCCCTCAGACAAGCGTAAAAAAATAAATAAATAAATACGCGCGTGCGCACTCGCTTGGTTTCACCCGCCAGGCTCAACCGTGGCGCCCCCAGGAGCGTCGGGTGTCTCTGCGCGTGAGCATTGCCAGTGCTGGGCGAGGCCGCAGCGCGCTTCGAGCGTTTCGATGGAGTCTGTGGTGGAGGAGTTGATGCCCCGCCTCTTACCCGTAGAGGACTGCGACCTCGCGGAAGACTTCGACCCCACGGTGCCCCCCCGAACTCCCCAGGAGTACTTAAAGCGGGTCCAGTAAGTGAACTGGGGGGGAGGGGTGGCTCCCGCCGTGGGAGGGGGAGGAGGCGGGTTGGGGATAGGACTGCGCTTGGTTGAGTGGGCGAAGTTGGATGTGGTCAACTTGGCGCTATATTTATATTTACTCCTATGCGGCTTGCATGGAAGTAAAAGCGTTTGGTCTATAATGATGAACGGTTCAAAGTACTTCAGAGACTCGCCTGGTTATATAGTCTTGCTACGGGTAATGCAATATGGCGGTTTGCTTTTATGGTGGTGGGATTTCCTGCATGAAAAAGGAATGAGGTCCCAAAGGTGCTTTTTCAGGAGACAACTGGACTGTCTTTTTTTTCTTTTGAAGATGTTTCGCTTCTCATCCCAGAAGCTTCTGCAGTTCTGACAGGATAGTGGGGAATGGAAGGATTTACCGTATATTCCTTGCAGACAGCTGGTAATCTGCATCCTTTTAGAGGGTCGTTGAAGCACTTGGAGGTTTATCTATGTCCTCTGTCTGAGCCTGAGTAGTGCTCCTGCTTCCACCCTTTGAGTGGTGTGAGAGTAGGAATGGATTTCCAGAGAAAAATTGCAGACTACAGGAACCAGGAGCATTATTCAAGTAACCCCAAGGACCCAGATAAACCTCCAAGTGCTTCAATAACCCTCTAAAAGGATGTAGGTTACCAGCTATCTGCAAGGAATATAAATCCTTCCATTCTCCACTATCCTGTCAGAACTGCAGAAGCTTCTTGGATGAGAAGGGAAAGTAGAATTTAGAATTTTAGAATTTTATTAGAATTTGTAGGCCGCCCTTTTCCCTGAGGGGACTCAGGGCGGCTCACACAAAAACTGGGAAAGGGGAATACAGACAGTAGGACAAAACATGTAATAAAATAGCAAGCAACAAACACTCATCATTCGGGCGGGTAATTATCCTATCCCCAGGCCTGACGGGCGAGCCAGTTCTTCAAGGCTATGCGGAAGGCCTGGACGGTGGAGAGGGTACGAATCTCCACGGGGAGCTCGTTCCAAAGGGTCGGGGCTACTGCTGAGAAGGCCCTCCTCCTTGTAGTTGCCAGCCGACACTGGCTGGCCGATGGAATACGGAGGAGGCCTAATCTATGAGATCTTATCGGTCGTAGGGATGTAATTGGCAGAAGGCGGTCTCTCAAGTATCCAGATCCACTGCCATGTAGGGCTTTATGGGTGATTAATAGCACCTTGAAGCGCATCCGGAGATCAACAGGTAGCCAGCGCAGCTCGCGGAGGATAGGTGTTATGCGGGTGAATCGGGGTGCACCCGCAATCACTCGCGCGGCTGCATTCTGCACTAGCTGAAGTCGCCGGATGCTCCTCAAGGGCAGCCCCATGTAGAGCACATTGCAGTATTCCAGCCTAGAGGTCACAAGGGCCCGAGTGACTGTTGTGAGAGCCTCCCGATTCAGGTAGGGTCGCAACTGGCGCACCAGGCGAACCTGGGCGAATGCCCCCCTGGTCACAGCCGTTAAGTGGTGGTCAAATGACAGCTGTGGATCCAGGAGGACTCCCAAGTTGCGAACCCTCTCTGAGGGGTATAAAATTTGACCCCCCAGCCTGAGTGGTGGAATAATAACCAAATCTTTGGGAGGGAAACACAACAGCCACTCGGTCTTTTCTGGGTTGAGCACAAGCTTGTTCACCCTCATCCAGTCCATAACGGCCTCAAGACCCCGGCTCATCACGTCAACCGCTTCATTGATTTGGCACGGGGCGGACAGATACAATTGAGTATCGTCCGCATATTGATGGTATCTAATCCCGTGCCTGCGGATGATCTCTCCCAGCGGTTTCATGTAGATGTTGAATAGTAGGGGGGATAAGACCGAACCCTGAGGCACCCCATAATTTAGGGGCCTAGGGGACGATCTCTGCCCCCCCACTAACACCGACTGCGACCTGTCCGAGAGGTAGGAGGAGAACCACCGTAACACGGTGCCTCCCACTCCCACCTCCCGCAGTCGTCGCAGAAGGATACCATGGTCGATGGTATCGAAAGCCGCTGAGAGGTCAAGGAGGACCAGGATGGAGGAACGTCCTTCATCTCTGGCTCTCCAGAGATCATCCATCAATGCGACCAAAGCGGTTTCTGTGCTGTAACCGGGCCTGAAGCCTGACTGGAAGGGGTCTAGGTAGTTTGCTTCCTCCAAGGACCGTTGGAGCTGGAAGGCCACCACCTTCTCAACAACCTTCCCCAGGAAGGGAAGGTTGGAGACTGGACGATAGCTATTAAGAACAGCTGGATCCAAGGATGGTTTCTTCAGGAGGGGTCTCACCACCGCCGCTTTCAGTGCGGCGGGGAAGTTCCCCTCCCGAAGGGAGGCGGTCACAACCGCCTGGATCCAGCCTCGTGTCACCTCACTGCAGTTAGTAACCAGCCATGAGGGACACGGATCCAGAACGCAGGTGGAAGTACTTACAGCTCTCATGGCCTTGTCCACATCCCCGGGGGTAACGTCTTGAAACTCAACCCAGAGCTGTTCTGCTTGGTCCCCCTGCGCCTCGGCTGGAACTGCGGGGGTGGAGTCCAAGTCCGACCGAAACCGAGCAATTTTGTCCGCTAAGAATTGGGCATATTCTTCAGCTCTGCCCTGCAAGGGTTCCCCCGCCTCCCTTTTGTTCAGTAGGGAGCGGGTTATCCTAAACAGGGCGGCTGGGCGGGACTCAGCGGATGCTACCAGGGTGGCTATGTGCGATCTTTTTGCTGCCCTAAGTGCCCTGGTGTATTCCCTGGTGCAGGTGGTTACCATTGCCCGGTTCGATTCGGACTTATCGGACCTCCAACGGTGCTCTAGGCATCTCCTCCGGCGCTTCATCTCCCGGAGTTCCTCGGTGAACCAAGGGGGTCTCCGGGATCCGCCGCCTCGGAGGAGCCGCAGTGGCGCAATCCGGTCGAGGGCCTCCGACGCTGCCGAGTGCCACGCAGCAGCCAGAGTCTCCACCGGATTGTGGGCGAAAGAGTCAGGAATAACCCCAAGCTCTGTCTGGAACCTTACTGGCTCCATAAGACGCCTGGGGCGGAACCACCTGGTCGGTTCCTCCTCCCTACAGTGGGGGTTTGGCCTCCGGAAGTCGAGCCTCAGTAGGCAATGGTCTGACCACGACAGGGGTATGATGTCACTCCCCCTCAGACCAAGATCACAAATCCACTGCTCCGAGAGAAATACGAGGTCAAGCATGTGTCCCGCTGAATGGGTTGGGCCCCGGATTACTTGGGTCAAGCCCATGGCTGTCATGGAAGCCATGAACTCCTGCGCCCCATCAGAGTTTTCACCGAGCGACGGCAAATTAAAGTCCCCCAGGACCATCAACCTAGGGAACTCAATTGCCAGCTCGGCTACCGACTCGAGGAGCGAGGGGAGGGCTGCTGCAACGCTGTTGGGAGGCAGGTACGTTAGCAGCAGACCCACTTGACCCTTGAGGTCCAACTTTAACAGCAAAGACTCACACCCGACAATCTCCGGAGCAGGGACCCTACGAGGAACTAACGACTCTCGGATAACAGCGGCCACACCCCCACCCCTTCCCTGGGCTCTCGGCTGATGCAGCACCTGAAATCCTTCTGGGCACAGCTCTACAAGGGGGACTCCTCCCTCTGGGCCCAGCCAGGTTTCAGTAATACATGCCAGGTCTGCCCTCTCGTCTAAAATTAAGTCCCGGACGAGAGGAGCTTTATGTACAACAGACCTGGCATTTAGCGACAACAGCCTGAGACCAGGGTCCTGACTACTTGCGCCATCTGGTCTTGGAGTGGGACTCCTAGGGCCGGAAGGAGGGATCTCTGTAATGTAGCGAACCCTCCTTCCCCGGTAATGGCCTGCCCTAAAGTCCCCGCCGTATCTGCCCCTCCCTGTTACGACCGCAATACCCCGACCCTCTCCCGTGTCTCTGGTCCCCTCAACCACCCCCGTGGCCCCCGCAACTCCCGGCAGGTCCTCCGAATCACGCATACTCATACACTCCCCCAAACAGTCCCCACGTAAGAAGTTAAAAACACAAAATTACAACAATATGATCATAAAAAAGTGGGACATTCATCCATCTCAAGCGTACCTCAAGCATAACCCATACAAAGACAGAAGAAAAAGGTGAAAGAAAAGAAAGAAATTATAAATTGCGCATAAAAATTGATTAGTTTAAAGTGCGAATAGTTCTGGGAAGGTCCAAAAAAAAAGTCCAAGATGGTTAAGGCAAGAAGAGGGCCTTCTATGTACTGTAAGTACCCCCGCTCGGCCAGTAGTGGCGCTATCTGTGGCCGCAGGTCCAAGGCGGCATCAGGCAACAATGGCCGTGGCAGATGAAAGTGTAGATAAAAGAGCAGATGAAGATATACTCCAAAAAGTCCAAAAGCCGCATTCCAAGAGGAGTCTAGTCCCACCCAGCAAAAGGCCCTGCAATGGCAATGGCAACGGCCCAGTGGGGGGGAGAATGCACCAACAGGGGAGGCCAAGCCGAGGGGAGAGGAAGGGGGATGCAGTAGCAGCAGATGAAGACAGCCTCCCATTCTCTCCCAGTGCTGTTCCAGGCTAACCGCCTTCTCCCTGGGGCAATGAATAATCCAATAATCCAATGCAAGTCCACAGCAACCAAACACACGGACGAGAAAGAAAGTAGCATAAAGGGGGGGGAGAGATTTTTCTCAGCCAGCAAGTGGAGGAGAGTCAAGGCTCTCTCAGGTCAGCCGGGTCACAACGAACCTCCAACGATAGTTATCCAACGCCTCTAACCGAGTTGGGTCGCGATGCCTTCCAAGCGGCACCCGGGCGGTGTCTTTAAAGGCCGCTCTGAATCAGCTGGGCCGCGGCGTCTTCCGGGCGCCCCCGAACGGCGTCAGCGTCTTTCGCAAAAGGCAGCCTCGGGGAGCAAAATCTCTCCACTCCGCTGCCAGCACCAAACTCTCCGTAAGATCGCTCTTGCCCTGATCTCTCTTCAGCCTCCGAACGGCAACCGGGTGCCGTTTCAAGTCTTCAAAAGAAAAAAAAAGACAGTGCAGTTGCCTCCTGAAAAAGCATCTTTGGAGCAACCATGACTTGGATGACTGAGAATCTCAAGACTTTTAACTATACAATTTGGGATGAACACCCTTTGAATGGTATGGGAGTAGGAATCGATTTCCAAAGGAAAAAAAATGCAGACTACAGGAACCAGGAGCACTACTCAGGTGACCCTGAGGACACAGATAAATCTGTAAATGCTTCAGCAACCCTCTAAAAGGATGCAGATTACCAGATGTCTGCAAGGAATATAAATCCTTCCATTTTCCATTATCCTGTCACAGCTGCAAAAGTTTCTTGGATGAGAAGTGAAACGTCTTCAAAAGGAAAAAACAAGACAGTCCAGTTGCCTCCTGAAAAAGCATCCTTGGGACAACCATGACCTTGGATGACTGAGAATTTCTACAGACTTTTTGCTATAAGGAAGGATAATACTGAAATGTGGCTTTGAATCCATTCATATTGTCCTTTTCATAGTGATTTCTTTGGGTTTTGCCAATTCGGTTTTTTAAAACTCTACTATTATTGGTTCCCGCCTCCTATCCAAATGATAAATAAGACAAGCAGACCCAGTATAATTAAATGATCTGCAGTGTTGGATTAAATGGAATGGAAAACACCTGAAACATTTCTGCATTGTGCCGTAAATCCAAATTAATTTTAAAACTAAATTCATTATGACAGCATTTCAAAGAATACATCATGTAGCCTAGTTTTGTTCAGACTGCAATCCATTAGAATGGATTTTTACATTTGATATGTAAAAATCCCACACTCTTTGTCTCATTTTGAAAAACCCAGACAAAGCTGGAATGATTTTTTAGGGTTTTCCAGGTTTAATTCTTTTAATTCCTAAATTAGGTTTAATTAGAAATTAAAAGGTGCTTAAAATTTGAAACATTTTAATTCTGTAGGATTGAAGCTGCAAAATGTCCTGATGTTGTTGTGGCCCAGATTGATCCCAAGAAACTGAAAAAGAAGCAGACTGTAAATATTTCAGTAGGTTTTTAAAAAAATCATTATAAGCATTATAAAATACAAGTATACTGTTCGTGATGATTGGATGTTAACAGTACAATACTTTTAAGAGATTGCCAATTTTGTAATTAAGCACTACATAATCCATCTACATGGTGGCTAGTTCTACAAAATGGAAGCGGCTGTTTTAAAATTGAATATGACATTATTTTATTATTACCATTAGAATTTTTAAACAGATAGAAGATGATTCTATTTTTTATATTTTTTTCTGTTTAAGAAAGATTTAAAATGCAGTAAAAAGAATAAGAAGAAAAATATTTAAAGAAGCAACTTCTGATCTTTTTTACAGCAGTTACCAGCATACTTAATATCACTGCTCTCCCTATTACATCACATAATTCACTTCTTCCCATATTTGATTCTTTTCAATCAGCTAATTCAAAAATCATCAAGGCATTCTTATCCATTTTCAATAAAAAAATTAATAAAGTGTTTCCAGTACTTTAGAAAAGTACTTGTTTTCTCCATAATCAAACATCATTTTTGCCATTTATGCAAATTATTTTATCTTTACAGTGCAATCCTTCATTGTAGGTAGTTCTGCTTTAAAAAAAAATCTTTGTGTATATGCGAATAACATGACATTCTTAATATTCTCATTGTGTTGCCTGTGGGTTTTTTTAGCTTTCAGGGTGTCAACCTGCTCCTGAAGGATACTCTCCAACTCTGAAATGGCAACAGCAACAAGTGTCTCATTTTTCAACCATACGCCAGGTATACATATATACATATGTAGAAGTATATAAATTCAGTGATTTTGAGTGTTTCTTATGACAGTGCTTATTTGGTGCATGCCCTCCCTGTTGAATACTATTTAATAATAGGATTGCAATCTGATTTAAATTTAATTGATTGCATAAATTAAGGAATTAGTTAAATCTTCATAGGGCTAAGAATAGCCATTCTAAAGGAGAAAGGAATGTTTTATCAATCCAAGCGAATAGTTCAGCAAGCATAATCATAGAAGAGGTATTTTTGTTGTATGTGAGAAGAATATTGTTTCCATGTATAGTGTCTACCATCTGCAAGTATATGTTAAAGTAATAAAATGTTTGTTAATTAGAATCTTTTAATTGATCAAAAGTTTATCTTTCAGAGTGTGAACAAGCACAGGGATCACTGGAAAGCACAGCATTTGGACAGCAATGTAACAATGGCAAGTAATCAATATTTTCAGGATACTGTAAATTTACATATAAGCTTTTTTTTCTTCTGTTCAATTATATCAGATTCTCGGTGAAGTCCATAAAGGTTTTTTTGGCAAGATTTTTCGGAAGTGCTTTTCCACTGCCTCCTTCCTAGGACTAAGAGTGAATAGCCCAAGGTTCCCCAATTGTCTTTGTGCTTAAGACAGGATTAGAACTCAGTTCCTAGTTTCTACCTTGATGCCTTGCAACCCTACACATTCAGACTCAAATAAGAGTTCAGTAGTTATATTTGTTTCATGTGTAGGCCTTTATATATGCATTGACAGCGTTCTTCAGCTAAAAATCATGAAACTTTTTCCTCTGGTAGCCTCCTTCCCATCCTCTATCATTGTGGGTGGCTCCTGCTGCTGCTTATATCAAGCCAGCCTAGCCCTGGATCTCCTGCATCAACCATGCATTAACTACTTTAAATAAAAAATAAAGACTGCAGAACCTTGAATAAATGAAAATACATTGGGGGGGGAAACAAACCTAAATCAATATATTTAATAGGAAAAATAACTTTTTTCCCAATTGTTCAGCCCACAACAGATGATGAAGAAGGTTGGAAAAAATTCTGCTTAGGTGAAAAGTTGTATTTAGAGTTAACAGATCAAATCTCAAGGGATGAAAGTCCAGGAATTGATTATGTACAGGTGAGTGTTAAATCTGTCCTAAAGAATTATTTCACCTTTAAATAGCTATATTTTGATCCAGAGTTTGCATTTTGTTGTACATATGATCAGCCTTAAAATATTTACAATATAATCCCTTGTCCAACAAAATGGGTCTGTTCTGTTGTTGCATATAACTGGAATATTGTTTATATATATATATATAATAGAAAAATATTCAGAATCCCAGTGATACTAGAGGAACATTTGGTAGGGTTAAACAGGTCTTCCCAATGGCCACACTATCCTGGGAACCCTTTTAGAAAACTTATTACTAAGAAGAGGAAGATTACTGTATTGGAGATTTTTTAAAATTTCTCTTTCAAATGAGTTTAACTATGTACTGGTTTTACTTGTGGGGAACATGGCTATGAATATACATTAGAAAAGTGGGCTCTAATGGTTAGATAAATAAATATTAAGAACTGGTTTTAGAAATGTAAGCTTCAAGAGAAGCAAATGATCATTGTTGCTTATGTTTCTAGAGTTTAATTACATTATGGAAGCCACACAGAATTTGATATAAAACGGGCAGCTATGTAAATGTTTTCAATAAATGAAATATAGTTTAACAAAGCTCTAGACGTTTGAAATATCTATACAATCTCTGCTAAAAAATTGTGCACTAGTATTCAGATCTAAAATTAACCTAAGTATTTAGTTATCCAACCATTTTTAAAAATCCAACATGTTTTGGTTTCTTTTCATTCAGATTGGCTTTCCTCCATTGTTGAGCATTGTTAGCAGAATGAATCAGGTACTTTACTTTTATTGTCGGTTTCATTTCCATTCAGTCTTGGTGTGGTGAATCCAGCTTAACCTTTTTTTCCTACCTCCATCCATAGCTTGCTTGAAACACCTGAACTTGGATACAGGTAGTCCTCGCCTTACAATCATAATTGACCCTAAAATTTATGTTGCTAAGTGAGATAGTTGTTAGTTTTGCCTCATTTTATGACCTTTCTTGCTACAATTATTAAGCGACTCTGACTTTCCATTGCCTTTGCTCGTCAGGGAGTCGTAAAAGGACATTGCAACCGTCCTAAATATGAACCAAATGCCAAGCACCTGAATTTTGATCAGATGACCATGGATATGCTGCAATGGTCACAAGCGTGAAAAATTGTTGTAAATCACTTTTTTCTATGCCATTGTAACATCAAATGGCCATTAAACAAATGGTTGTAAATCAAGGACTACCTGTAATCCCAAATAGAAATATATTGCTCAAGGTCTAAAAAATCCTAAAGATTCTTAGCCTTAAAATAGTGATAAGTATGTTTTAAATATGTTAGATCTAAATTGTTTTCTAGTAAAAGATATTTTTAAAGGCCCAGAAAAGATGGAGAAGCACAAAGCATTCTCCGTTTCCCTTTTTGACCTGCTAAACTGCAGCTAATAACGCATGAGGAATTTCAGAGAGTTCAGTAAAGTAATATTTGCCTTGTTGATGGCCAAATTTTTATAGCTCCTCTATCATCTATTCAGATATATACTGGTTGTTTTAATGTATATGTTTGAATTTTCTACACTTATGACAGATGACAACAAATTAAAATTTTACAGTTAAGAATAACAGAAAGCAGTACACTATAAGAACAAGCCTATAGTACAAAAGCTCATAAATAACATACAGGCAGCAAATAACCATTTCTTAGAGATTCTCCAGATGAGTTGTGCCTTGAAGAGCTTCTGGAAAATTCCCACTGAGGGAAAATTCTAACTGAAGAGAGGCTGTTCTGTAATATAGGCTGTACAATGGAGAAGAACTGTTTTCTGGCCTCAGGTCTCCTACTAATAATTATAATGGAAAGTATCCTAATAGGAATCAGTTGGTGGCATACATACAGTTATTTCCACTTTTATATAAGTTTACATGAGCTCCTTTCACTTGCAGCAAAACAATTTTCTATTTTGCTGTGAACATTAAAAAAATGATTAGGGGAGCCTATAATCCAAAAAAATCCAGTAACATTCACTAGATGAGACAGTATTATAAAAAGATTTAAACAAAACAGTAGATTAATAGAAGGGGTAAAAGCAGTTTTGATTTTGTATATAATCTTAGTGGATCTTTAGTGTTTTTTTTAATATATAAAAACTATGTATTTTCATTATACTATCTTGCTTAATTTTAAAAATTCTTTTTAGGACAAGCTGTTTCAGCAACTATTTCATAAGACTGTAAAATATTTTTGTAGTAATTACTCATATATTGAATTCTTATAGCATTTGTATAGAATACCTAATTATAAATCTGCCCAGTGCACTAGGAAAGAACCAGCATGCAAAATTTTAACAGCTGTTTCTCTATCCCAAAAGGCAACAGTGACCAGTGTCTTGGAATACTTGACAAACTGGCTGGTGGAAAAAGAATTTACTCCAGAACTGGTAATTTGCAGTTTTATGTTATAAGAGGCATTGTCCCCATTGAAATTAAAATTGAAGGAAACTCATTTATTTGTTTATAATTTTTTTAAATCTGGAATTGTCAATATAAGTATTTTTCTGGCTTTTAGTAAAGTTATAAAAAGGCTATGTCCCCCTAGGGTGAGTGATTTGAATTGGCTCTTTTAGAATTTTGAATTGCCTTCAGTTCATAGTATATTCCTTTAATATAAATTCAATGCCCTAGTTGTATAAAAACCTGTAAATTTTAAATTACACTTCTAAAACTAACTTTTAAAATCTGTTTGTTACATCACTAAAGCATATTTTATTTCCTACAGTTCATGCTATACACAAGTCTATAAAAAGAATAGCAAGTCAGCACCCACTGCACCTGAATTGGTTTCTCTCAGTCCTTCTCATTAAATATTTTGAACAATCAAATGCAAAATATTATAGTTCTCGTGTGAAATCTTTGATTTGCCATTTTCACACAAAGCTTCATAAACCATTACTGTAAGGTTTTTTTAAATGTGTACAGGCCTTGTGCAGCCATTCCCAGATTCTGAAAAGACTGGTCCTTCATCTATAAGCCCTATTAAATATCTGCATTAATTGATTTTGATCTAAGAAATACATAATTTGTACCTAATTATCTGTAGTCTTCTCACCATGCCTTCAAAAACAAACAATGAATCTATTTTTTCCTCTAAATAAAGTTTAGTGGTTTCTTATAATCTCATTTAAAAAACTTTAATAGCCAGACTGAACCTAATTATTGCTTGAAGCATGGATCATTAAGAAATCCCAAATCTGTACTGAAAAGTAGAAAACTAGACAATAGTGCCCCCCCCCAAAAAAAAAACCAGGTGGCAAAGGAAATTATTTGCATTGTTGCCAAGAAACTGACATGGATGTGTTCATGGAGTTACAAAGAAACAATGCAAAGATGGTTTTATCTTTAAATTCTTATTGCAATTTCTTAAAATTTCTCTAGGGCAGATGGCTTTATGCTTTGTTAGCTTGTCTGGAGAAGCCATTATTACCAGAGGCTCACTCTCTAATTCGACAACTGGCTAGGAAATGCTCTGAGGTGAGAGTACTGGAGGTAAGCTGAACTAGTTAATCATTGAAGGGGAATACTAGAAAATCCTGATCATGCTAATCGTTTGAAGCCATTATTTCCCTGAAATATGTACATTCTTAACTTAAGTTGATATTTCAGAATGATAGTCAAAACTTGAGAAAAGGGCAATACCAGTTATACTAAATGTTCAAAATGTGGCGTTGTTTACACTCTTTGATGAATATAATGAATATCCAAAAGAGTTGTGTTTTCTACAAATATATTTAGTAGCACTATCAATCACAGTTACCAAAATCCATTGTAATTTGTTGGAAATTCATAATAGTTGTTGATATAAAACAATTGCTTGAAATTTGGTGAAACAAACTACTTTAATGCTTTTCTTCCCTCTAACGCAGGAGAACAAGAATGATGAAAAAGTGTCTGCTCTAAACTTATTGATTTGTTTGGTTGGAAGGTACGGCAAATTATTTTAATTACTATACTAAGTTGGCTATTAAAGAAAATCAATCTCTTCACCATTGTCCTCAAGAGTCTGCACCATTACTTACATGAGCCTTGTTTTGCAATAATTTGTAATTTTTACCCAATTCTATATTTTGTTTCTTTCCATAGACTTAAAAAGTAAATTGTTGATTATGTTACATAATATTACAACATTCATTGACAACTACTAATATATAGTCATCTCATTTCTCTTTCTCTGATTTCACCAGTACCTTTCTCATGTCTCCTCATTCAATATTGTGTATTGTAAAGAGACGAGAGCTTAAAATTGCATAATCAAATTCAATAATGATGGTACCATCTTTTATAAGGTCTCCATGCTGTCTTAGCTTCAAATACTAGGCCTTGAATCACATGCTCTGATTCTATGCAAAGATCAATTCAGGGTATCCTGCATTGAAAGGCATCTGAAGAGTAATTAAAATAGTCTAATTCTCATACTACTATTCAACTAAATGGAAATTTAGACAAGCTATACAGTGAAATTCTGCCTTTCTTTGATACATTTGTTCAAGATTTTTCTGAAGATTTTACTAATATTTATAATATTCATGGATTTTTTTTCTTCCCACCTAACAGGTATTTTGACCAATATGATCTGGCTGACGAGGCATCCTGATGAACATATGGAAACTATACATGCACAAATTGTTAATCTTTATCAGGCAGTACTTTCATGACTGAAGTATGAAGAATGGATGCACCACATATTCCAATGTGACCTTAGTGGATACTTGTATACTTGTGTTTTTTTTAAGAAAACAGACTGAGTTTAGCAAGTGGAGATGTTAATAAAATATTTTCTTACAAATTATTGTCCATAATTCAGCTTGTTTGATCTACGTACAAACTGTGTGTGTCTCTTTATTTGAGGTACTATATAATGAAGCAATAAAGGTCTAATCAAAACCCAACAGAAGTAAAGCAAACTAATCAAAAAGGCTATTTATGTTGAACAATAACATTTTAAAAACATTTAAGTATAAACATGAAGACTTTAAAATATGGTCTTAATTAAGACAATGCATCCATTGTTCTCTTGGAAACACTATGGAAATAGTTTGTCATTGCCTTTCTTCAGATTGTCCAGTCTACCGTAAAGCTCTGGGGTTTCTTATTGGTTTCTCCAAGTTTGAACAAGGGTACAAACCTGCTTAACTTCTAAGAACAGCAAAATTCACTCAGGTGTTCCCATCTGATTTGATTCTTCCGTAAATCCAGTCATGTGATACCAAGCTGACCTATACTGTAGATCTTCTTTTTAAAAGAATGAATTTCCTTTGAATAATAGATTGATAAAATGAAATATTAATTCTATATGTGGAATTTTGGCAAAACCTGATCCTTGGTATTCTCTGAGCTTGGTTGTTTGCCTACAGATGTTTACCCAGCTAGGTAACATCAGAGAGCACAAGGACTCCTTAATTCAATCCTGATCTATGTGTTTATTTAAAACATTTACTATATACAGCCACCAATCTTTTATAGAACTCTGGGCTGCTCCCAATCAATTAAAACAATATAACAGCATAATACTTTTAACTAAAAATATTAAAAACCTGGCAACAAGCTCAAGGTCCCAACATCCATGTTAAATAATCTAATCCACCTCATCCTATCCCACTTGGGAAAGCCAGTTCTTGCATACTTTACAGAAGCCTAGAAGGGTAAAGGCCTATCAGACTTCAAGGTGTCTGGAGATTCTCAATCATCCAGATCATAGTTGTCTGAAAGATGCTCTTTCAAAAGGCAACTGGACTTTGTTTATCCTTGAAGATGTTTTGTTTCTCAGCCAATAAGCTTCTTCAGTTTGTTTCCTCAATTCTTCAGAACAGAAGCAGCTTGTTGGATGAGGAGCAAAATGTATTCAAGGAAAAACAGTCCACAGTTGCCTTTTGAAAAACACCTATTGGATAAAGGAGTTTCACAGAAAAGGCATGCTTTCTAGATGCCAGAAGACTGCAGTGTAGGAGTTTCCCACCCTTTCTGATCTGATAGGGTCAGTAGATGTAAATATACTGCAGTAATCCAAACAACTGGTAACCAAGTCTTGAGTAAATGAGCAAATTTCCTTCCAGTCCAGGAAAGGATGCAATTGACATTCCATTATAATCTATCTAGGATCTCCTAGCCACCTATTCTTTGAGCAGGAATCTGCAAATTGTACACCAACGATTGCAATAACCTTTTTCATATGATTAGAAACAGATTAGAATGAACAATATGCCTCTTGCTAACATTTATGCTAGATTCTGACCATTATGTCAAATCCTTAGCCAATCCAAATCAATGTCTATGCAACTGTTTCTAAGAGATTCATTTGGTTATGATCAAAATAAATATAAGATCTTTGATCATTCTACCTTCCAATACTTATTGGTCTCCATCAATTTCAGTTTGATAAGCAAGATTTCTAAATAGAACTCGGGCATGCCCATTGGCCTGCTGCCACTTCACTTTTTAATTCCAATATGTCAAAACCATTAATTTGATATTCTTATTTGAAGTCTCAACCTTATAAAACTGAAATTGAACCATTAATTTGATATTCTTATTTGAAGTCTCAACCTTATAAAAAAAATCTCATAAATCAAAATGTAAAATCTAGCAATGCATGAGACTTATCAGTATTACCTGAATAGTTAGCAGACAACACCTTATATATCTACCCATTAAATATGATTTGGAACAATAACTACCCAGTTCAAGCAAGTGCATTATTTTAAAAACTGCAAGATCATTTGAAGCAATTTTATTGTCTATGGAATATACCCAAACTACCTTTCTGGGACTGAAAAGCAGAAGTACCTTTCTCAACTCTATGGCCCTTACCCATTTCAACACTGAAAAATTGAAATCGTATAGGATTTGGCTATACTACAGCTTAGCATTTATTTATGATAATTTATTGATCCTTACAAACATGAAAATTCATATTCATGGCCACAAATAATTTAAAATCTACCAGCAAATTATGAAAAATTGCACTTAATCACTTCTAGAAAAAATGTATTTGATAAATAATACAATAAAGGATAGCTTCATGTGCTTTATAAATAAAATACAGATCATTTTGCCATTTTACAGAGCAACAGAATGAATTTTATATTTACATCTTCTGTATCATCACCTGAAATTTACCTGCAAACAAAAAAAAATGTTAAGAAATATTTGTTTTATCAGGAACAATCTTATGTACTTCTATAAATTCTACTAATATTCAGGTTCAAGCATTTCAATTTATATTTTACAATGCAATCTGTTCACTGCCTTGATGAGTAGAACTAATCTGGAATTAATTAAAGTATGAGACTACAATCTGTTTCCTCTTCAATGGATTACTTTCACATTCTGAAAATCCTATTTTTTCCTATCTAAATTTGAACATAATTCAGCACTCTGTATTTTCATACAGTTGTCAAACAAAGAAACTACCATAATTGTGGAAGCTAGAAGAGAACTAATAGCTAAATAGCTCTGATTCCTGGTGCTAAAATATACTGTATGTGGCTTTCTACCACATGTAGAGAAAAACTCTCTCCAGACATTTAGAAAAGATTTGTGAATTGAGCAGGTGTCCTGTTCAGCTTGATAATTTTAGCTGGACACTACTGCCAGTAATTACTGTTACCTTATTTCTTAGGCATCTTACTAATTTTACATTAAGGTACAGTATACTTTTTGGTTCTAGTATCAGTATTTTCAAAGCAACTGTTTTGTAATTTCACTTATTTCATCTTACAATTACACATTAGAGAGCAGATTTATTCTGCTAATACAACACATACTTACATGCAGGCATTGTTGAAACTTCAGCTGTCACAATACTCTTTATTCCCAAATTTGATAAAGCGCCTCTAATTAGTCCACATGTAAATGCCAAATACTGCAAGATATATCAAGGCAGAATATTCATGGTAAAACTCTAATCTTAAAATACAGTACTGTAATTTATAAAACTTATACTGAGAAAATACAAACTTATTTTTCTAGCTTGGAAAGGAAGAAGCTTGCACCAAATTTCAAACGATTAATGAATCAATGAGGTGAAAGTTGGGGAGAGGTACTTTCAATTATATTTGCTTCTGTTTCAGACTTCATTTAAATATATAATTTTTAAATACATATAAGCTAGGACTTATTTTCTGGCTAGGTCTTATTTTCAGGGAAACACAGTACTATTGTATACCTTAAAGATTTTCAGAATAGGGAAAACAATAGCCAGGGTATGTAGGAGATTGGAATCAGCATACCCATGTTGAATGGCAAAGGCCATTTGGCTCTTTTTCCAATAACAAAATAAGATCTTTTAATTGTTCATGTTCTACTTAAGATCCTTCTCAAAATAGATTGAATGCAGTTCCAAAGAAAAAGGAGTGATGATAAAGAGTCTCTAAAGAGAACCAAAAATCTCTTTTGTCTTATAATATTGGTAACAAAGATGCATATCTAATTGCTAGATGTGCTTAATTTTTTATAGATATGTGTTTCCCATCCAATATTTAGCTTCCAAATTTCACACAAGTCTCACAAATTAAAAACAACAGTATGGTGGTTATATTATTCAAAGGTAAAAATATCACTTTAACCTAAGTAGAATTATTGGACTGCACATGCTAACACAGTATCCTATGCCCTTCCCACATTTGGCCCTATGCCTCGCTTTTAGATTTTGCAATACTCTATAGCAAAGTCTGGAGAGATTTCTACTCACATTCCATTGAATAAAAACAGAACTCTTCCTCAACTGGATGTGAAAAGACTGGCAGGCACCATAGAGTTCCTCACTTTACCAGGCTTTAGCTCCTCATATATTCAGACAAATCAGCACAGTATGCATATAAGGCCTAAAACACAGGTTGCATATTATGTATATTATGCCTAATATACATAACATGCAACATGTGCACAATAGAAAGGGATGGAGCAGAAAACCACAATTGTATTTTCCTTCGTACTTGCAGACACAGATGGTTTAATAACAATCCATTAAAGAATTGATATTTTAAATCTATTTTGACTATAATACAATACATATACCTTAGGGGCATGTTCCAAATATTGCTTTCCTGCAGACATTTGAGTCAAAAGACGAAATTTGTTATCCTGAAGTACATAGATACCCTGCAGAAATGAACATTTTCCACTTTAAATTTTATTTAATACATTTATATCCTATTTATTTTAATGTTACATTTCTTAGAAAGCTAATCCACAAATCAATATAATTAGTTAAGATTACCCATATATAGCCAAATTAATGTTTGTACATTTTTCCTTAGGGATGCATTAGCAATTTTGCTATTATAATTATAGTCCTTTTATCCTCAATCAACTTACAATAATTTCAACCTTTAAAAATTAATCCGTCAGTGCCTAGTTCTCAGGGTTTTTTTAGTCCAACTGGACTCATGTTTCAAAAAATATGGGAGAATCAAATCAGTGATTAAAGAAAAAGACAATTTTTTAAAAAAAATTTAAAGTCTTCAGGTAGCTAAAGATGATAGAATGGCTCAATTTGAGAAGTAGGGATTTAATAAAAGGTAACAAAGGGGTAGAAAGACGACTAGTAATCAAACATGAGATGTATTTGAAAAGCAGAATATATACATTGCAGTAGTGTATACAAGCAAACTGAGATCTAGATATGACAAATGAAGCAGTAATTTGCATTTATGACTTTATTAGCATGACTAGAAAGACAAAGAGAGTTTCCATTATTACTTAAAATCTTCAAATCAATGTTTTATGGGAAGGGGATTGTTAGCTGATTTAAATTTTTAGTAGCATGTTATCAAGTGATTTGCTATGCATCTATATGTATTTAGCAGAATTGGAATACATCCTAGATTCACAGAAATGTGGAAATTTCTTTTGAGTACGCAGGAAATGTAAACAGCAGAAGTCAGTGGATTATGCTCTAATGTATCATCAACTTATCCTTATAATGATTAACTTGACTATAGTAAAATTCATATTACCAGAATAATTTTTATATTCAACAATTTTCACTATAAATTTTTATTAATGTTTTTAAGATTACAATGAAAGTGTAGACAAATATTATTCAAGACTATAAATACTGTGGACACTCATCTAGGAGAAAAATAATTGCATTGTTATAAAAATAAACTTGACTCCTATGTACATATTGCTCGCTTATAACATCCATTTATCTATGCACTGAATTGAAAAGGAACAGAATAGAGCAGCAATGGAATATAGTTTGACTCTTGTTCTACAAGCCATTATTCATTCTTACAATACCTGATGGTTGGTCCTGAGATTATCAATTTGTTTTTTAAATACAGTAGTCCAAAAATCTTTGCAAATAAACTTCATTATATCTAATTCATCTTTGAATCGGGCAGTATCTTTTGTGAACCTAAGAGAAAGCAACACAAATAGCAGCAGCACTTTGTCATCTTCATATAGGATAATACGAACACTTAGCTTTTTACAATCAGTTAAAAAAATGTGCACATTCCAATCAAAGCTTAAATACACCAACAGATTTTATAACAGGAGATGGATGAAAAAAATGACTGAATATATATTCTGCATGCAGAATATAGAGAACTCCATGGGCTATATTGAAAAAATGCAGCTTTATTGCTATTGCAACCACTAAATTATAATGCATACAATATGAAATTATCTTTTTGCATTTTATTTACCAACTTTCTCTCTTAAAGTTAAATAACAGCAATGGGAGCTATTTTTCTTTTTTCTTTTGTTTCCTTGACATTAATTATAAAATACAACAACTTATGTATTCTACAATTATAAAAACACCAATCCCAATCATTTTCTTCCTTACTAGCAATACAAGATCTAGCTTTAGTGTTTTACCAACTCTGGTCTTTTAAAATAAGAAGGCCATGGCCAACAGCCACCCTTAATAATTTTTGAAGCTCACAGGACTATAAACTGGATAATGTCAGCAAGAGCCCCAACAATTTATTCTTAGTGTGTACTACCTATTTTAGGCATTGCACTAGTTTCAGCTCTTTCTCATTCCAAATAGATAAAAACAGTTACGTTTTTACCCAAGGTGGTCCAAGGACTAAAAAAAGGGGTTGGAGAAATAGCATTTGAGCCTGGCACCACAACCCCATTGTAAAAAAAAGAAAGAAAATAGTTGAAAGACAAAATAAACATTGCACTCACCTTTCTATTAATCCTTGTCCTACTCTAAACCCCATATTTTCCAATTTTGTAATACAATGTCCATTTTCCTATAATTACAAAAAGAGAAACTGCAGTTGTAAATAATCTATTTTAAAATGGTTTAAAACTGTTCTGCTTATTCTCTTAACTATTTAAGGTAGAGTCAAAATGAAAGCAATTATGACATTTGTCATGTAAGAGCAATACATCTGAGATAAACATTGCACATGTTATCTTTCTACAGTATTGTGCTAATAAGGGACAATTGTTACTGTTTGTAGCAGAAACATAGTCATGTGGCATCAGAAAGACTGCTACTGTTGATAAATTTGGGGATGGGAGGTACCCAAACCACTTCACTGGAAAATGAAGGTAAATTCCACTAGGAAAGGAAAAAAGACTGTTTCATGAAAAGTCAAATCTGTTGGGCTTTGCCTTTCCTGTAGTCATCCAATTGGATGTGGCAGAAATAGGGATTAACAACTCCTCCGAATGGCCAGTTTTTGTCATTCATTAACATGACAGAATCTATTACCCAAAAAAGATCAGGTATTGTGCATTATAGGAAGGGAACTTCAGAAATAAATACAGATAGTCCTCAACTTGTAACAGTTCATTTGGTGACCTTCTGAAGTTACGACAGGTCTGAAAAAAGTAATTTATGACTGGTTCTCACACTTGTGACTATTGCAGCATCCCTATGGTCACATTATCAAAATGCAGATGTTTGGCAACTGACTCATAGTTATGATGGTTGTAGTGGGGGGGGGGGTTGCCATGTGATCAATTTTTGTGACCTTCTGACAAGCAAAGTCCATGGGGAAGCCATATTCCCTTAACAATTGTGTTACTTAACTACCTTAACTGCTGCAGTGGTTCACTTAACAAGAGTGGCAAGAAAGGGCATAAATTGGGCCAAAACCCACTTAACTGTCTCACTTAGCAACAGAAATTTTGGGCTCAACTGTGCTCACAGGCCAAGAACTTTACAAAACAAAGCCATACATTTACCATTAGAAAAGTAAGGCTGGACATTAATTTTTTTAAAAAATTGAACCAGACCGTTTCTTAGACTAAAATAAGAATATGACAACAAACCATGTTCTGCTCTCTTCAAATCATCCCCCCTCTCAACTAGTATTCCGGGTTACCCAGAGCCTCCACAGCCGACGACGGAAAGGGAAACATAAGAATCCAGCGCTACCCACCCGTCAAGACCGCCGGGTTCGCCGCTTAGGTTATCTATTCCAGTGTTTCTCAACCTTGGCAACTTGAAGATGTCCGGACTTCAACTCCCAGAATTCCCCAGCCAGCTGGCTGGGGAATTCTGGGAGTTGAAGTCCGGACATCTTCAAGTTGCCAAGGTTGAGAAACACTTATCTATTCAGCCCCTGAAACTTGGCAGAAACTCCGGGCAGGGGTCCCAGCCGAACGATCCCCAAAGAGGCGGCCCGCTAAGGAGCTGTTTGGAAGTTGGAAGCCGCCCTGGGCTCTTCAGGAGGAGGAGTTGGAGCAGCTGCTCTCAAACCGGAATCGCGGAGAGCTCCCTTCTTTTTCCTACACGGGAGAAGAAACCTCACACTCACCCCATCGCCTTGCTCGGCGGCGCGGTACAGCCCGGACACCATTTCGTTGTGCAACAAGAGGAAGAGAGCTTCGTCCGCCATCTCCGACTTATTCATGCCGAGCTCTCCTCCCGCCTAGGGAAGAGACCCGCGGGCCCTGCCCACCGCCAGGCAAGCGATGTCAACCGAGCCTCCGACCGCTCCGTTGAGAGCCGAGGCAGCGTAACGAGCCAACCGGCGTCAGCGTGCAGGGGCGGAGCTTCCGGACGTTCCGGCCTCGGTTTAGTGACCGCGTAGTGGCGGGTACTGGAGTAGCCCGCTCTTCTAGCAAATAGGCAAGCGATAATAGGCAAGGAGCGGTATTAAAATGCTTTCGGAACAAGTACTTGGTTCCTTCGTTTCGGAATAATGGCGGAATAAGGGGAGGGGGAGTAAAAGGAATATAGAAAAAGATGTGGAGACTCTAGAAAGAGTGCAGAGAAGGGCAATAAAGATGATTAGGGGACTGGAGGCTAAAACATATGAAAAACGGCTGCAGGAACTGGGTATGTCTAGTTTAATGAATAGAAGGACTAGGGGGGTGATGATAGCAGGGTTCCAATATTTGAGGAGCTGCCACCGAGAGGAGGGAGCCAAACTATTTTCCAAGGCACCCGAAGGCTAGACAAGGAATAATGGATGGAAACTGACCAAGGATTCAACCTAGAAATAAGGAGGAACTTTTTGAGTGTGAGAACAATCAACCAATGAAACAGCTTGCTTTTGGAAGTTGTGGGAGGTTCATCACTGGAGGTTTTCAAGAAGAGATTGGACTGCCATTTGTCAGAAATGGTGTAATGTCTCCTGCTTGAGGGGGGGGGGTTGGACTACATGACCTATAAGGTCCCTTCCAACTTTGTTAATCTGTTAAAATCTGTTAAATATTATGATGTGGTAGGTCAACTATTAGTTATGGTTACCGGCTCAATGTTGACTTAGTCTTTCATCCTTCCAAGGTGGGTAAAATAAGGACCCAGATTGTTTGGGGGCAAAATGCTGACTCTGTAAACCACTTAGAGAGGGCTGTAAAAACACTGAAGCGGTATACAAGTGTTAAGTGCCATTGGTATTGGCTAGTGATGAAAGAAATGTCCTTCTGGGTTCAGCTCCAAGTGGGGAAAAAGACACTGGAGACATGGAGGCTGCTTGGAAAGATGGTTTATTGTTGGACAGGGCCACAGGGCCACATGGCTTGAGTCGTGAACAGAAAAGGTGATCACATGCTTCAATGTTGGTGGAGAAGTGAAGGGCTGAGGGAGGGGCTTGCTAGGCTTTTTATAACCTGTTTAGTCCCACCTCTCTGTCCTGTGTAAGAAATGTATTCTGATTGGTTGTCAGACTCCCATAGGGCCATGCAGGAGCAACTCTCTGGGCTGTTTTGAATCCAGGTTTAGTTGAGTTCTCAGAAGCCATGTGGCCAGTTGAGTAAAGGGCCAATATTATCATGCCTTTACTCCCATCCCCCTTGGGGCTGCAGTGGAGAAGTCTTTATTATGTAAAAGGGACTAGCTTGGCCTTCTTAATGGTCCATTAACAGTGGGGATGGGCAGGAAGCTACAGGCAACTATTCTGTCTTTTAAAACATGTTTCTTTTCATATCCAGAGAAATATTCTGCCTTTTCAATATTTCCTAGGATATTTCATTTTTCTGGGAGAGGGCTGGATGATAACTTCCCACACTAGAGAGTAAACAAAAGTATTTTTACACCTCTGTACTGCCATAATCAAAACGCATAGAAAATAAAATGTTTCACACACACAAACGTAATACAGAAAACTATAAATACAGTTAAAAGGTGAAAGCATGAAGCCATTGACATTTAATTCCGTCTATACATCCGTAAAAACGCTCGTTTTAATTGCGGTGATATGGATTGAAGTTCAAATCACGAACGTGGGAATCACAGCGCCTCAAGCTTTACCGAAAGCCAGAGAAGCGCGCGAATTTTAGTAGAGATTGTCCTAGCGTGGAAAAGCCTTCCGCTAATCACGGGTTGGTTGTGCTGAGAGGTGAGTATCACATGATTGGTTGGAAAAATGTCATTCTACTCGAGCATTTTAGCTATTGGCAGGATTACAGAAGCCGAACGGTTAAGTGTTTGCGAGTAACGTTACGTCCTTAATGTCAGTTCTTCATTGGTTAAAAAACTTGCTCGTCGATTGGAGCAATGCCCTGCCAATCATGCTTCATAGGTTGGTCATTCGCTAGAGGTTACGAACAGCTCTTGGGTAAAAAAGCTATCACTCCAAACGTCGCGTTCTCATTGGTGAGTTTCTCGGAGCCACGTCACGCCGCGAAGCTGGGCTATCTCCTTGCCCCCTTAACCTCATCGTGCTTTCCGTTGGGTTCCGGCTGGCTAGGCCGCGGTTGTGGTGGCAGGCATGGCGGTAGCTGTGCGGGCTCTACAGGAGCAGCTGGAGAAGGCCAAGGAAAGCCTCAAGCACGTCGATGAGAATATCCGCAAACTCACAGGGCGGGACCCCAACGATGTGCGGTGAGACCCTAAGCGGGGGAGCGGGGAAGGGGTTGGGGCGTGGAAGCGGCTTACTTGAAGGGCTGCTTTTGCGGTTGACTTATCACCGCGAGGCCTTCTTCGCGCCTTCCCTTCGGCAACCTATATGGGGTGTCAGTTGCCCCCGTTACGGATCTAAGCAGCTCGGGCGCCTTCTTCCAACAGAAGAAGCCCGCGGTGAGCTTCCTCGGCGATTTTCTTTTCCTTTTTTCCGCGTCCGGATGGAAATGCCCAGAGCGCTATAAAAGGAGGAGCGGGGGAAATTTTGCTTACGGGGTGGGGGTGCCTGGCGGTGCTTCAGTCAAGGGTGCCGGCATGAGCTGGGAAACGCTGCAGCGCTCTGCAAACACGAGGCCTCTTAGCGTTTCTCCTGAGAGGCGGGTGTTCCTTTTCTGTGCTTCCTTCCTGGCGATTAGCAGCATTTCATTGTGTGTCTCCTCCTTTCCAGGCCCGCTCAAGGGAGACTGTTGGCCATCGCAGGCCCTGGTGGAGGTAGGGGACGCGGAAGCCTATTACTGAGGTGAGTGTTGGAGGACCTGCGAGAGGAACGAACTGTTTTAATACCGCCCGAAACTCTTTCGCGGTGTGAAAATTCAGTTTACATTTTAATTAGTTGATGCCAAATGAAAGCATCGGTATCTATTTAAGGCTAGTCAAACTTAAGTCTGACTAGCACTTTTAAACAAGCTCCAAGTATGTGTTTATGATAGTCATAATTAGGTGGCCAGCAGCCCACTGTAAAGTCACCGCTGTGTTACTGTTTGGGATGCTTATCCTTTGTTTGGACTACTATTACTGCTGCCCTGAGAATATTGTATAGGAATAGTTCATCTTCTCTCTAAAAAGGCTTACTTAAGGTTAGTTAGGGAGGAAAATCAATAATCAACTGCACTTTGGATAAGCATACTGGAATTATACAAGGCTCTGCAGAAAAGCCAACACAAGTGACTTCAGCTGATCTGCAGGTTTCTATTATAATTCTGGAGTAGACAAGCAAACAACAAGGGTAATCATTGTTTATAAGCTGTCTAGAATTGCTATGAGCGAATTGGAGGCTGTATAAATTTTCTTTAAAAATCAGTGAAATGCACAAGTGTTGCTGTAGTCTACTGCCATGATGCCACAATAGGGATAGTGTCAGAAGCTTTAGAACCCTGATGCTTTAGTAAATGTGTGTGCGTGGTTACTGCTCAATCAATTATAAAATCTTTATTCATTTTACATAGAAAAATGTTTCTTGGATACTAATAGTAACAGTTGGCTATTTTTAAATACTGTATACAACTTTATAGAGCATTATATGTTTCTGAATGTATGTATTTGTTTAGAATAAGCTAATTTACTGTTTTATGTTAGGCGTGGATTCTCGGATAGCGGAGGAGGACCCCCAGCCAAACAGAGGGATCTGGAAGGGTCGACGAATAGGTAGGTGAGCGGAGAATACTTACAACTTATTTTTATATCTTATATTCAGTATATCTGTTTGCTACATTTTGGATAATTTACTGCCAAGAAGCATAGACTATATACTGTAGAATATGCCCCAGTGACTAGTTTACACACAATGTGTAGCTTTATTTGGCAGGTTTGCACATCACATTAAGCTAGCCATGTATCACTATCAAATTTATATCCTGCCCGACTGCTAGCAATTCTGGGCAGCTTGAAAATATATTCAATTTTTTTTAAAAGACTGCAAACCTTTCAGATGAGAACAAAGGAAAAGAAAGTGGGGCTGAAGAGAAGAAAAGAGGGCTTTGTTACACATGCCTTACACTAGGAAGGGTGGAGGGCTGTCTGAATTTTGGAGGAAACCTAATTCCAGAGGTCAGGCACTGCTGTAAAGAAGGTTCCTAAGTCCCAGCAGATAGCATTGTTAATTGAAGGAAGCTGGAGCACCCCAATTCTGCCAGATCAATTCAGCTGAGTTGATACTATGGGAGACAGGTGATCCCTCAAGTATTACACAAGCCTTACACTAGGTATGGCTTTATAGGTAATGACCAGCATTTTGAATCGGACCAGTGCAGCTCATGAAGCAGAGATTATTTGGGTATATCAGGTCTTTCTTGATATTAGAGATAATTCTTGATTTAAAATTTTGCAATCATTTTATGGTGATTATTAAGCAAATCACAATGGTTAAAGAAATCCATTCTCCATAATGGACAATTTTTGCTAGGAATCAGCAAAAAGGTCACAAATTGTGATCTTGTAACTGCAGATACTGCAACTAATGGTAAATCTGAATCAGTTCTGAGTCAGTTGCCAGGAGAATCACAAATGTAATCACAACTATGTGTGTGGCGTTTGCAACATTTTGTGATGGCTGAAAGTGCTTTATAGGCTATCTGTAGAGTAGCATCTCTCATAACTAGTTATCTATTGGAATTGAGAATGCAAATACTTGTTTTAAAAATATTCCTTCCAAAATGCAATTTAATAAAAGAAATTTATCAGTTAATGTTAAGTGCACAAGTTTGATTATCTCAATTATATTGGTTGCTTTTGACATTTTGTATTGCATTTAGATTGGCTGGTGAACGTCGGACAAGGAGAGAATCACGCCATGAAAGCGACGCAGAGGATGATGATGTTAAAAAAGTAAAGTATATTTCAAATGTTATTGGGAGGTTAAGAATAGAAAAATATACCATGCAAGAGTTGCCTTTGAGAAAATGGGCAGCATAAGTTTAATAAATGAATAGGCTTCTATTAACCTAACTCTGATCTTTTTCTGCAGCCAGCGTTGCAGTCCTCTGTTGTTGCTACCTCCAAAGAGCGAACACGCCGAGACCTTATTCAAGATCAAACTATGGATGAAAAAGGGAAGCAAAGGTATTGCTTGCTCTTTCATGTGATTTTAAATTTTCCCAATTCCAGCAGCAAGAATTAAAAGCAGTTCTATCACTTTGAAGAATGGTAGTATAAGCCGGTAAGAAATGCTGACAGTATTCTGTGCTGTGAATTATGCTAAGCAAATCAGCTGAAACTATTCTTTACTAGATCATCTTTCCAACAAACAGAGCCGCAGAATACCTGGTCGTACATAAGCCAAAATAACTTTTGGTACCCCCAATCTTCCAAATATCAAAGATATTTGATACCAAGAATGGACATTTTTGCTATTTGTTTCATTTCAGCTTGATCTGAACTGAGAACAGATATTT
This sequence comes from Thamnophis sirtalis, assembly GCF_051295495.1. Classification (NCBI taxonomy): domain Eukaryota; kingdom Metazoa; phylum Chordata; class Lepidosauria; order Squamata; family Natricidae; genus Thamnophis; species Thamnophis sirtalis. Next base: position 126,098,862 of record NW_028261381.1, read on the forward strand.
TACAAAATGCCTGTATAACAATGATCCAATCCAGTTTCTGAGTGAAAAATACTGGCAGTACTTAATTAAAATGTACACATAGTCCTCAACTTATGACCACAACTGAGCCCAAAATATATGTTGCTGTGAGAAATTTGTTCATTGAGTTTTGTCCCCATTTTACAACTTTTCTTATTCCATTGTTAAGTGAATTGCTGCAGTTCTTAAATTAGTAATACAGTTGTTAAGTGAATCTGGTTTCCCGGTTGTCTTTGCTTGTCAGAAGGTTGCAAAAGGAGATCACATGACTCCAGGACACTGCAACCGTCATAAATGTGAGTCAGTTGTCAAGTAACCAAATCTAAACCATGTGACCAGGGGGATATTGCAACTGTCATAAGTGAAAAATGGTGATAAGTCACTTTTTTCAATACAATCACTGAATGAACTATTGAAAAGTCGGGACTAACTGTACTAAACATATACTGTGGAATATAACATCCAACCTCGGAAGGATAGAAGATTGATTCAACCTTGAGTGCCATCAGGATTGTACTCCAAACCGTGGGCAATACTGCATTTAACCACTGCTCTCAGAATACCTAGTTTCCAGTTATCCGGTTATCATTTGATATTATATAAACTAAGTCTAATAGTTGCTGATTTTTTAAAAAATATTTTATTTGGTTAATTATTTTTACATGAATTTATAGAAATAATCATATTTATAACTACCAATGCAGCCACAGACGCCTGATATTTTACAACAAGCATTTATATCTACTAGTGTGACCTTGGAAATTTTTGAAAAAAATATATGCATACCTAATAAAATACCTATATTTGTGGTATAATATATTTTCTTTTTGTATTCTGCAAGGAATCGGCGTATATTTGGCCTGTTGATGGGAACTCTTCAGAAGTTTAAACAAGAATCGACAGTTGCTACTGAGAGGGTATTAATTTCACATTTAGTAAACTGTGCAGGAAAAATAATACTTCTGTATAATAGAAAAATACACAATCTGATGGCCATATCAATTACAGCCATGTGTATGTTTTATTTTGAAACAATTTTTAGGAGGACATTTTAATTAACACAGAAAGCAGAATGTGTTTGGTATATTTTTTCATATTTACAAATAAGGATTTGAGATCATCAAAATCTAATTTTAGCAGTAGGGAAATCAGTAGTGCATTTGCCATTATATAACAGATGTGGACGGTTTTATTTCAGTGAAGCAGGAAGTGAGACAGCAAACTCCTGCAAGTCATTAGAAGTGACAGATAAGTCCTATAGATTGTAGCCAGTAGTGCCATTCCACCAAAAGAACAAGCTTCCAGTAAGAGAATTTACTTCCATCTGATTACTGAGCATATTTGATCTCAAGGCCATGTTCACTTGGTTCAGGGGAATTTCTCTATAATTTCCTATGAGTTCACTGAGGGCTGGCAAAGGAAAGACAGCAGGAAAATAAATTTTGCAAACTCCATCATAATATCATTAGAAGAAACATCTGAAATACGTTGGATAAGTTATATTTTTTTCAATTCTATACTACTTTTGATTATGGTATTCTGCTTACAGAACATTGGGGACAATTTTTGTTTCAGTCTTAATCTTAGACCAGATCCTCATCTACAGTATATATATTGGGGAAGAATACTTTTTTTTTGACTTCTAACAAGTTTAGTTTAATAACACTTGTATGCCGCCCAATCCCGTAGAACTCCGGGCGGCTCAAGTGAATTGGTTCAGTTTGTACATTATGATGACTTACTTAAATAAGAATGCTGCTATTGAATTAACTTTAAGCCATTCTGACTTAGCAAAAAAGAAGACAAGAAATTGAGCAGAAACTTGAAGTGCAGGCGGAAGAAGAAAGAAAGCAGGTTGAAAACGAAAGGCGAGAACTCTTTGAGGAAAGACGTGCTAAACAAACAGAACTACGGTTATTGGAACAAAAAGTTGAACTTGCTCAGTTGGTGAGTGGAAATTAAATACCCATGTTTCCCCGAAAGACCCTGTCTTATAATTTTTTTTGCCACAAAAAAAGCACTAGGTCTTATTTTTGGGGTAGTGGGTTGTCTACTGACTCACCTCACTTGTGCGTGTCACCCTCGGCCTCCTTTTCGCTGTTAGAGGCCTTCAGGAATTTCTTCTGAGGCCGACAAGGCTTCCCTGAAGGCCTTCCCTGCAGCCAATAACAGAGCAAGGCAGCTGTCGGGTATGCAAGGCTTGGCTGAAACTGTCCGAATGTAAGTAGTAGGGCAGCTCCTCCACCACCACCCCCTCTCCACCCTAGCTTAATTTTTATCCATGCACCTGGACTGGGTGAGGTCTTAATTAGGGCTTATATTGGGCTCACGTAAAAAATCAAACTAGGACTTACTTTTGGGGTAGGTCGTATTTTTGGGGAAACTTGATAGCTATTGCATATTTGCCTTCTGGATGGCACCAGAAACATAAACATATTTTTTTCAGCAAGAAGAATGGAACGAACATAATGTCAAAATAATTAAATATATAAGAACGAAGACAAAACCTCATCTGTTCTATATACCTGGCAGAATGTGCCCTGCTACCCAGAAGATGTTTGATGATTCCCAAAAAAAGTTAAATGGTATGTTATCTTTTTATTTCTGTATTGCCATAGTAAAAAGCATGAATTTTGATAAAATTGTGCATGTCACACCAAAACAAATCATTCCTTCCATATTGGGAAATTATAAGTAGCTATAAACATGGTGTGTTCAGTTTGTGATGTAAGTTCTGAGGCTCTGATTTCTCATGGGACCATGAGAATTCCTGGTCCGTTCACTATGTTAGACTAAATGAAATAATGTGTAGACTGTTAGCTGCATCTACTTACGCATAGAAGTTTTATTTCATAGATTGGCAATATCTTAAAAACTTGGCTTTTGTGTATCTTAGCTTAAAACATGTACTTCTGTATGCAAGTAGATGTGGCGAAATAGAAAATACGCTGGTCATATGATGAATTAGAGATGGAATTCATGACTTTCTTTCATGGATTATAATTTCTCAGATACTGTTACGTGAACGGAATTATTAAAACTATGAATCTAATTGCTGTTTATTATACATTCCTTATTCTTCAGCACTGTTTGAAAATAGACGCACTGAATTTGCTGAGCAAATTAATAAAATGGAAGCCAGGCCCAGACGACAGTCTATGAAGGAAAAAGAACACCAGGAGGTACAGAAAGAAGAAAAGAAGGAAGACCAGAACAAGGAGCAGGAAGAGGGTAAGGTGGTACAGCAGGTGGAGGAGATGGAGACAGGTAATAAGAGCAATGATATAGAAATGGAAGAGGTAAGGGAAGAAAAGGAGTTAGGTGTTAGTCATAGTGATGGAGAAATAGAACAGGAAGAGGAAGAGCAAAAAGAGGAAATGGAAGTTAAAGTAGAAGAGGAAGCAGAAATTAAAGAAAATGACAGGCAGCCAGATAATCAAACTGAGGAAGTTGAGCTAGTGAAAGGAGAAAGTGAAGGTATTCAGCCAATAGACGGTGAGCAGGATGTAATGGAAATTAATGAGACAGATTGTACAGAGCCATTAGAAAATGAAATTAGCACAGAAGTTGAACCAGAAATGGAATATAATGCACAGCCAGAACAGGAAGGGCCTACGGTTGCCCTGGAAAAAGAGGAACCCAGCAAGCCAGAAGTTGATGCTGAGCCAGAGGAGTCAGAAGAGAAGGAGCCCGAATCCATTCCAGTATCAGAGGCTGAGGTGCAGCCTCAGTCAGAGGCTGTGATTTGGCCACAGCCTTTGCCACTTTTGGAATCCACTCAAGACCAAGCGCCACAATTAGACAAAGAATCTCTAGTGTCTGAAAAGCTGCCTGAAATGCAGGCAGATCAAGTCCAGGCAGTAAGCGTAGAAATTAAGAACAAAATTAGGAGCAGAAGCAGAGGTAGGGCAAGAAACAAAACCAGTAAGAGTCGAAGTCGGAGTACTAGTAGTAGCACTAGTAGTACTAGTTCTACAAGTAGTAGCAGTGGGAGTAGTTCTAGCAGTGGGACAAGCAGTAGTCGGAGCAGTTCGAGCAGCAGCAGCAGTAGTGGTACTAGTAGTCGAGAAAGTTCTAGTAGTTCTAGTAGCAGTGAGAGTAGAAGTCGAAGCAGGGGGCGAGGACATAATAGAGATAGAAAGCACAGGAGGAGTTTGGAACGGAAGCGAAGGGACAATTCAGGAGTAGATAGAAGTCACAAGTCTTCAAAAGGTAGCAGAAGAGATGCAAAAGGATCAAAGGATAAAAGTTCAAGGTCGGACAGAAAAAGGTCTATATCAGAAAGTAGTTGGTCAGGCAAAAGGACTTCACGGAATGAAAGAGACCGTAAATCAGACAGGAAAGACAAAAGGCGTTAACAGAAGAGACCAGGCTGCTACCCTAATTTTTGCAGCAGAAGATTACTTGAGTGAAAAGAGTCCATATAAGGAAGAAAAGGCTGCTTTAATTGCATGCTGTATAAAATCTTTTGAAGACTCTTTAACAGGCAATTGTGCTTTTTACATGATTTTGTAAAAGGTTACTTATCAAATTATGTGAAGATGCAGATGTGTAAAATAAAATATTGAAACCCCTTCATTTTTTAAGTATCCTCTACTTCAAAGTTTCTTGTATATTTTAAAAGGTACATAGTTAAATTTGTGCGATTCAATTGTATCATAAGTCTCTTTTTGTAGAAATAAATGTCTTTTACAGAGGTTTGTGAGAGCCTGTTGCTGCTTCATCTAGCATAGAAAACTTTCTCCTTTTATTGACAAACTCCATGCAGAGTGTTTAAAATTCTGCAGATTAGTCTTTCCTATTTAATTGTAAAGAAGAAAGTGAATTCCCAAATCCCATGAAGAAGCAAGTGCCTGCTTTCATTTAAATTTGATTCAAGCTTTTACTATTGTTTCTTAAGATAACTACAAGTGTATGAGAGCAAAATAAGTACATCAGGCTAATTATAATTTTCTTGAACACATAACATTCTGTTTTGTGATTCCTATAGTTACATAAACCTTGCGTTTCTCTAGGATGATACTTAGTACAGGTTTTTTTTTTAAAGAAAACACTTGCCTTTCTGTATTTTGCTGTATGATAGAAGAATGCCATGTGTATCTTGTAAAGCTAGATTATTATTGGCCATCCAAACCCTTTCAAATACCAGTATAAATGGATTGCATAGTTTGCTTGGAGCTAATGTTGTGCTTAAAAATGCCTGTTGAATGAGAAAACTGAACTTGGACTTTTTTGTAATAAAGCAAATAGTAGTTTAGTTGATATGGAATGGTATTGTTCTGTTTTTAAGCTTTTTATACAATTAGTGTCTTTGTTAGCCTGTTCTGTAATAGTCCAAATAAAGTTAGCTTTATCTACATTGCTTGTATTTTTTTATTATTTAATAAAACATTCTTTATCAGTTATCTGTCAATATGAAAATTCTGGTAATGTGAAACTACTAAAACCTTTAAAATCCATTAAAAGAGCAAGAAATACATACTTTGTTTTTACATTTTAACTATACTTCAGGGAGGAGTTATTTATGTCCGCATTAGGTTTATGTGGCAGGACGTTTTTGGTGAAAGCTGGGAGAAATAGGACCACTAATACTCCTTTAATTATTTAATTCTACTTTATTATCACTTAAGTTTACTTATCTATGTATATTTTTTTACTGTACTAATGATAAGCTTTGGTTAACTCCAAACTTCTGTCTGGTTAATTGTAACCACTCTATTTAAGCTAAATTACACATCCTTATGTGGTAGCACAGTGGTTGGAATGCAATATTGCAGGCTAATTCTGCTGACTGCCAGCAGTTCAATTCTCACCTGCTCAAGGTTGACTCAGTCTTCCATCCCAAGATGGGTGAAATGAGGATCCAAATTGTTGGGGACAATATGCTGACTCTGTAAACCATTTAGAGGGCTGTAAAGCACTATGAAGCAGTATGTAAGTCGTCTTGCTATTGCTATCCTTGATTTCAGTAACAGGTTCACTTGCAAGATAGAGTGTCAAAGCTGCAACCTTCAGTTAGTCTATGCAAGGCATTTTACCACTTTTTCCTGTAATCTAAATACTGATTGGTGACTAAATCATACAGAATTTGATTTTGTTATTCAAGAACGTTCCAATGTCTCAATCTATTTTCAAAAGACACCAATTGCCCAAATACAAGTGGTGTTTCTGTAGAAGAGACTGGCAAACCCAGGAGCAGGGATGAAAAAAGGAATCACCCTAGAATCACTACATAGCTACAAATGAACTAAGTTCAATCCTCTGGTTACCATTCACTCTTATCTAACTAACCAAGTTCTCACCATTAATTGAGAAGTTCCTATGTACGTTTTAGCAATAATCCATTAAGTTGAACCTTCCTATGTAGCTCTAGTCTTTTGCACCTGACAGTTTGCCATATTTAACAACTCCCCTGTTGGTTGCCAAGATTCAGGATCACACATATGTTCCAATTCAGAAGATTTATTGCTCAAGCCTATACACATGATTCTGGTCAACTAAATTGGTGCTAGATAAAAGTTAATGGAATTCAATGGGGGGGGTGGACTTGGAACATTTGTGAACAGGTAACAATTCTAGGCTGAGTCCTTGCTTCACACTGCCCTCTCCTCCCCCTCCCCGCCTGCTCTTCATCAATTAATTATAAAGGAGCTTGGGATGTTAAAATATAAGCCTGCACAGGGCAAATAACCAAATATAATAACATTACACTTTAGATAATCTTTTCCAAGCCTTGGCATATCATCACATTATCTGATGGATTATGGTACATTTCTAGCATTTATGGTTGTCTTGGCAAGTAATTTGTACTACGGTATTTCTTGGCTATGGCCAGAAGAAATTCACTCACTCTCCTCACAAATTAAATTGTCATTTAGACGTAACTATAAAACATGAAGGCAATTGCTCCTGCCATACAATTGCATAGAATAAATTATGAGTAAAGAGATCTACAATATGGCTGCCTTTCTTGTAACTAACTTTTGAAGTCAAAACGTCCAGGCTGTGGCCTACTCGCAACTGGGTGGCATGCTGCTCAACTCGCATGAGTGTTGAGCCGGTACGCATGTACATGTGAGTTGAACTGCATGCATGCGCACAAGTCTGCGACATACGCAGCCCAGTTCCCCTCCGCCCACCAGCTAGGCCACCAAGTCACAAAGGTTGGGGACCGCTGGTCTAAATGACATTGCACAAAGCTATAAACTGCTTCATGGTGAAATACTTTCTCCGAAAGGTATAATATTACCCAATCTGCAACTACTTTTAAAATCTGCTCCACAACCCACAGATCTTACTTAGTTTCAAATACTAACTACTCATTTTCTTGCTAAATATACTGTTTAAGCAAGGTAAACAGTTTGAGAACCAAATGAGAGAATTGCTGCCTGCAATTTTAGGCTTCATTATTAACATTTTAAAAGTCAACATTAGCACTTTCAACATGGCAGTCTAGGCATCTTTTTTAACTGCAGGGAAACATTTTTCTATTCTTCGCCAAGACCATTTCTTCTGGTATATGAGGTCTTGCTTTTTCAGCAAAAACATAGAAAATGCATTCTGTGAATTTTTGAAAACACTGGGAAGTTTTAAAACAGATTCAAACTCAACTAAGAAGGAGTATGTAATCCATAAATTTGCCACTTAACAGAGTAACAGTTGGAAGGGACCTTGGAGGTTTTCTACTCCAATCCCCTGCTCAAACAGGAGATCATATACCATTCTGGACAAGTGGCTGTCCAATCTTGTCTTAAAAACCTCTAGGTGTGGAGCACCCACAACCTCCAGGGTAAGCCAATCCACTGGTTAATTGTTCTCACTGTCAGGAAATTTCTCTTTAGCTCTAGATTGGATCTCTCCTTTATAAATTTATTATCCTTCTTGTCCTGCTCTCTGGTGCTTGGGAGTGTAGGTTAATCCCCTTTTCTCTGTGACAACTCCTCAAGTACTGGAAGATTGCTATCATATCCCCCCAATCCTTTTTGTAGTTTCCTCTAGGAAGGTTTTTATTCCCATTGTTTCAAGGCTGACACAGCCTGGAGCAAACGGAACAGGGAGGGGGGTGTAGAGATAGCTGGGGTATTGTAGCCTAAATAAAATTCTTTCCCCTGGGAATCAAGGATGTTGGTGCAGGTGTTTGAAAGGTGGAGACTGAGGTCACCTAGCCACTGGGACTGTATGCTGATTGGACCATGTGAGTAGAGTGGTGGTGGGGGAGTGACAAAGTTTTAACTGGGTGAAAAACTGGTGGGAACTTAGACCTGGTTTTTCATCAGGAACATGCCAATTTGATATGTCCCAATAAAATGTTTTCTTTTTGTGGGGAAATTGCCTGCCTCTGAGTTCTTATTGAATGGGATGTGTTATTTGGAACCCTGACACTAGCACTTTTGGAGTACAATCATCCACCAACTGGAAGTTCTTCTAAAAGTTTCATGTAGTTTAGTGATTAAGACACCAGGCTAGAAATCAGGAGAGTGTGAATTCTAAACCCACTTCAGGTATGAACATCAGCTGCTGACCTTGGGTCAGTCACTCTCTCTCAGCCCAACTCATCTCACAGGGTTGTTGTGGAGAAACCACAAGAAAGCAGGAGTATTAGGTATATTTGCCACCTTCAGATATCTTATCTATAAAAATAGAAGTACAATAAACATAAATAAAAATACAATTTCAAGATGAGCATCCTGAAAGATGTAAAATTCTTCTGAGCCCAGATATATGATGCCTACAAAATGATGTATGAAGCTATTAACTTTATCAAAGAAGGAAATGAATATTATGTTAAGATTTCTTTGAATCTGAAACTTCAATGTAATCTTCAAAGCTTTTTGTTTCATTGTTTGGGGAATCGGTTAGTATAATGCCCTGCCAATCTCACTTGGAACTTCTGTATTGACTAATGAAAAGGTAGATTTAAATAGGAAAACAATGGAACCTTGGAGAAAGGCAGTTGAGTACTGTTGAAAGACAGTTGAAGAATAGACAGGAAGCAGATAAGAGTGAAAAGGCAGGTCAGAATTTCGTAAAACTTTGTAACTGACTGATTAGCTTTCTTAGATTGTTCCTTGCTCTTTTATTTGCAGTAAAAATTCTTTAATCAAAAAATAAAAACCAAGCAAATCGATCTCAAATCCTATTTGGATTTTTGAATCACTGGTAACTGAATATTCTAGATGCATCTAAAAGCCTTTTTTCAAAATTTTACTATACTTTTATGGAACAAACATGTAATCTAATCTCAATATGTTCTGGGAAAAAGATTTGCAATTGGAGATAATCAAGATGAGAATAAAGCATTGAAATGGAAAACAGTGGCATCATTTCTGTCTAAAGTAGAGACGATATTCTTCAATTATTTAATCAATGAACTCTCTGTAAATTAGCATGCATGAAGAAATAAAGCATCTCTGTAACAGCTGCAGAGACATATTTTCATCTGTGGGGTTCATTCCACTGTGCCATTTTTATCTTGTTTTTTTCAGATATTGATAAACTCATATGTTAAATATATTAAACAGTGCACAGTTGCACTGTTAGGTTAGGAATGATGAGGAAGAGTGTTTTTTAAATCTGTTCTCTTGGGTGACTTTTTTTCTTTTTCTATAATGTTGGGGGGGTTGTGCTTTCTAATTGCATGAATCATTTTGGAATTGAAGTGTCTAGAAATTTAAAATAAAATAAGAATTCCTTGGGATCAATAGAAATATTATATCTAAACACTTGGCAGTGTTTGGTTGTTGGCCAGATAAGCTGGGTGTAAGTAAACAATGGAAAAAAGAACAACTGCTTTAAAATGTTTAGTAACAGAATAACAGAAGGGACCTTGGAGGTCTTCTAGTCCAATCCCCTGCTCAAGTAGAAAATCCTATACCATTTCAGACAAATGGTTGTCCAATCTCTTCTTAAACCCTCCAGTACATTGATACAGATACAGATTAACAGAGTTGGAAGGCACCTTATAGGTTATCTAGTCCAATCCCCCACCCCCCAAGGAGACACTACACCAGTGGTTCTCAACCTTCCCAATGCCATGACCCTTTAATACAGTTCCTCATGTTGTGGTGACCCCCAACCATAAAATTATTTTCGTTGCTACTTCATAACTGTAATTTTGCTACTGCTGTGAATCATAATGTAAATATATGATATGCAGGATGTATTTTCATTATTACAAATTGAACATAATTAAAGCATAGTGATTAATCTGCCAATCTTGGTTTGGGAGAAGATCAGCCAGGCTGGGATTTTCCAGGATAAAATGACCTCCCTGTCTGCCTCCAGCAGCAGTTCCTGGTTTACATGAGTTTCACTTTATTAAGTTTACTTTTTTTACATTCTCCCCCCCCCCAGTTTTCTTTCTTTCTTATCATTCCTCCCACCCTTTTCTTCTTTATTTCTTTCCATTCCTCCCTCCTTTCTTCTTTCTTTCCTTTCCTCCCTCCTTCCCTTTTCTTTCTTTCTTTCTCTTTTCCATTCCTCCCTCCCTTTTCTTCTTTCTTTCCATTCCTCCTTCCCTTTTCTTCTTTCTTTCTTTCTTTCTTTCTTTCTTTCTTTCTTTCTTTCTTTCTTTCTTTCTTTCTTTCTTTCTTTCTTTCTTTCTTTCTTTCCAGTCCCTCCTCCCTTTTCTTCTTTCTTTCTTTCCATTCTTCCCTCCCTTTTCTTTCTTTCTTTCCATTCCTCCCTTTCTTCTTCCTTCTTTCCTTCCTTTCTTTCTTTCTCAAGAATCGTTACAACCAGGAGTGGGAGCGCGTAGCAGTTAATTCATGCGATCAATTGATTTAACACGGATTAAGAAGTTGCCCTTTAAATGGGATTTTAAACAGAGGCTTAAACTGCATCGAACTGTGCTTCCGTCCTAAATGGAATTCCTCAGGACAGAAGGAATGGGTGGGCGGGGCCTGTCCTTCCCTCCGACCTCTCCTGCCAGCCCTTCCCGGGGACCAAAAAGCCTCTGAGCTCAGTTTAGCCCGCAGGACAGGACCAGCGGCAGGGGCGGCAAAGGCAACATCCAGGCCCAAGGCGTCTTGAATCCCAGCATGTGCCTGCCTGGGCAAGAGCCTATCCCGCTGGCTGAAGTGGGTGGCCCAACTGCCCCGCCGGTCTCCTGCTCTCTGGGCGCCTTCAATCCCCTGTGCAGGCGGCAGGGCTGAAGCGGCACTGCTGACCATGCTCACTTCGGATGTCCGTCAGAGCCGAGGCTGATCTGCCACCCAGAAGAACCTGTCTCTCTCCCCCTTCCGCGCCTCGGCCTTTCTCTGGTGTGGAGACCAGGAAGGGCGGTGTCTGGGTGGTGCCCGGAGCAGGGAGGAGGCTGCTTTGCCATCTGCCGCTTCAGGATGTGCTCTTGAGCATGGGCGATGCCAGTGGAGGTGGATGGTCTTAGGTGAGCCCTGTGAAAGGGTCGTTCAACCCCCAAAGGGGTCACAACCCACAGGTTGGGAACCACTGCCCTACACCATTTTTGACAGATGGCAGTCCGGTCTCTTCTTGAAAGCTTCCAGCAATAAAACTCCCACAACTTCTGAAGGCAAGCTGCTCCATTGGTTGCAATGCAATCTTGTTCACATTAAGTTGAAGTCAGGTATTTTTAAATAGATGGTCTGTTTTTGTAGTTTATTTCAATTAGGAAGTATGGCTGTTCTCTATCAGTTTATATACATACATACATACATACATACATACATACATACATACATACATACATACATACATACATACATACACACACACACACACACGTGTGTGTGTGGGTAGGTTTGTGTATATATGCATGCAGATTGATGCTTAGGTCTTGGTAGTATAACCAACAATCAAAAGAAATAATTCAGTGAACTGACTCCTATACTAAACTGAAACTACAGTCCTATTATTCATGCTTAATTGACAGAAATAACCACCAAATGTGGAATAATGCCTAAGTGAATTTGCCCAGGTCCAGGGTCATGCTCTAAAAGAAAAACATACGGTAAATTCAGTCATAGAGCTTGAAAGTATTGGAAGAAATGTTTTTCTGGGTTCAGCTCCAAGTGGGGAAAAAGACACTGGAGACATGGAGTCTGCTTGGAAAGATGGTTTAATGGTGAACAGGATCACATGGCTTGAGCCCTGAACAGAAAAGGTCATCACATGCTTCAATGTTGGGTGAAGAAGAAAAGAGAGTGCAAAGAAGGGGCTTGCAGGTTTTTTTATAATCTGTTCGGCCCCACCTATCTGTCTCCTGTTCCTGTGTAAGCAATGTATTCTGATTGGTTGTCAGACTCCCATGGGGCCATGCAGGGGCAACTCTCTAGGCTGTGTTTTGAATCTAGGTTTGGTTGAGTTCTCAGATGCCATGTGGTGAGTGGGTAAAGGCTAATCATGCCTTAATCCCATCACTCTGGAGCTGAAGGGAAGAACTCTTTATTATGTAAAGGGACTGGCTTGGGCATCTTAATGGCCCATTGACAAAAGGGATGGGCAGGAAGCTGCAGGGAGCTACTTTGTTTTTAAAACATGTTTCTCCCTTTTCACATCCAGGGAAATATAATATTCTGCCTTTTCAATATTTCCTAAGATATTTCATTTTTCTAGGAAAGGGATGGGTTTTAACTTTCTACAAAAGGTAGGGATTCAAACAACTACAGAACTCAAACAATAATCGGGGGGGGGGATCATATATTAATCTTACTAGAAACATTTCTTCCTATAATGCACAAGTCACACAAACAATTTTCATTTTCAGATTAGTATACTGGTAAAGCAGGATTTTCTAATTAAAATAACTTTTGGGAATACGTTTTTTATTTTAAAACCGTAATCTATGTATTGAACATGGTTAATTATTAAAGCAGGTCAGCTGACTCAAAACACTGTTGAAAGGGCATTTGTGGGAGCAGAGTCTAAAGAACAGAAGAAAATGAATTGACGAGTTCTTTTTATCTTTAAAAGCTTATTATCTAAAGAAATTGAAAAACTATTCTATTCATGAGACTCTAATTTTTAAACATTCTTTCAGGAATAACATTTTTAAGAATGTTGAAGATTTTAGACATCAGTCTTACACTATTAATTCTTTCATTTTCAACAAACACAAAGAGTACTAAGGTGCTTTCAACACAGAAAAAGTGTGGAGATTCAGAATGTGAAAGTAAGTACAAAGATCTTTGTTTTAACTAAGTCTATTCAATAGTGTAGTTACACTGCAAAACTCTACCAATATATTTAATTGAAAAACTTTGGGAAATTAATTTGAAAAGTTTAGCTACTAATTTGAAATTATAAGGAAAGTACTATTGATGTGCCACTTTATGAAAGATTAATTAATCATTTTCTAACATGAGGATGTTTTTTTAAAAAGGAGTCATTTGCTGAGATTATAAATAATATAACTCTTTTCAAATGGCAGCACATTCTCATAGTTCTATGAGAACTTGATGGCGTTCCAAGAAAGACTAAAGGCAAAAATAATAATTAGATTAGAAATCAAGCTCAGCCAATTTCTTTTATCACAAGAGCTTAGCTTCATGATATGGAGCTCTGTAATTTTTTTAACAAGTTCCATAGCCTGAAAAATTACTGCTAACAGATTTGAATTTATAAACTTCAATAGCAAACCTGTTAACAGACCTTAGAAATAGAACCTCACAACAGCCTTAATTGTATCCTTCTATCAACTAAATAAGTTAATAATCTAGGTTTAAATATGTTTTTATTAATATTAATTATTGGTAAATTTATAGAGCATATAAGAAGATTATATTTGGCTAGCTTTCTTTTTTAGTATTTCAGTCAAAACTGTTAAGAGTAAATACATTACTAAAAAGTCCTCCAACATTTTTATGCAAGTTACTTAGTTTGCAAGCAGTAAACCCTATTAAATCAACCATGCATACTTGGAAATGTCTACATACACAGCCCTATTAATGAATATAAGCTGTACAATGCTATCATAAAATCAAAAGTTGTTTCAACGAAGTATTAATTTAAGGGTGTGTACATTTATACAATCACATTATTATAAGTTTTTTTGTTATTTTCCCTTAAAAGATTTCAGTTTGCTTTTCAGTTGAATTGTACTACTTATACGTTATATTAAAGATAGAAAAAAATCTGACATGATTTATCTTGGGGTTTTTTACAATTAAAAAAACTTGCATTTTAATAGGGGTGTATAGACTTTTTATGTTCACTTCTGTATAGTAGTAAGTGATAAAATAATTTTGGGAGGGTAAAGTATCTTGTCAAATAATATCTACAGTCCTAATAGCAAAATAGATAGAGTAAATTACTAAGTAAAAAAAACCTCTTATTTATTTATTAAGAAATTTTATATGGCTGCCAAACTCATTCCCAGTGACTCTATGATTGTTTGCTTCTGGTAACAGAATAAGTGTGGATAATTTAAGATTAAATGTTAAACCAGGATCATCTGTCACATATTACATAAGGAGAATGTGTTTGTGTTTCAGCGCCCATGCAAACAACAGCACCTTAAAGCAGCTGCATCTTTTCCCAAGATCACATTAATGCTTTTCACAATCCTGAGAAGAAATACACCTGATTTAAAGAGTTGCTGTATTGATTGCTGCATTGTATGGATAAATGCTTGGTTCTGTGTTTGTTAAATAACATGAGAAAGTAAAATATTGCCTTTGTTTTTAATTTTTACCCAGCAACTATGAGCAGCGTGTTAGCCATTAAAGACTATACTGGGCCTGACTGCCGCTACCTGAGTTTCAAAAGTGGGGAAGAAATAATGGTATACTTCAAACTTTCCAGGGAAAGGGAAGATTTGTGGGCAGGAAGTGTAAGTATTAATCAGCAATTTGCCTGAGAATGGCTAGTTTTATTTATAATATGACTACAACTTTAAGGGTTTTAAGACAGTTAGGGCGGAGGGAAGAATTGCCTCATCTTGCAGACAGGAGAGAGAGTTTTCAAAATTGTGTGAATGTTTTAAATGGTTAGATGGAGCCATGCTTGTCATTTAAAATTATAAACTAATCAATAATATATTTTTGGTTTTGCGGAATATTTCTATTTTTTGGGCCATTGACCTCAGTAATCAAAAACAATGAAGAAAGAACCAGACTGATGTATGACACAGAAATAAAGTAGACTGTGACCCCAGGAATCAAGAGATTTTAAAAGTTGGAGAAAACATATTTAAAAAGTCCCTATTTCTTTCCAGCATTCTTATTTTAGATTCTGTAATAGAAATTCCAGGATATTTTAGGTCCTAGACAAAATATACTTTGATGTAACACTTTAAAAATATTCCTACAAAGAGTTATTTGCAGCAAGCACATAAAACTCTAAATAAACTCTGTATAAACAACCTACTGCTTAAAAGTAATTGCCTCTATTTGAAAGATTTTTTTTTTAAATCATAGCATTTTGAGCTCCGTTCAAAACAGGAAGCTCTGTCTATAGGCAGAATAAAAGTTCTACTGACTCCATTCATACTCAATTGCCTACCATGAAAAGTCTTGTTTTTTAATTTATTTTTTTATTACCTGGTAGTTGGAGAAGGACTATGTCCTTGATTTGAGGGGAGTGACACTCAGTAAGCTAAAAAAGGGGGCACAGACCCCTTTTGATCTTTGCTCCTAGTAAATACCTGAGTATAACCATGCAGTTGTCTTGACAAAATAGTTTGCAATTGCCTTTGTTGGAAGAAATGTCCTTCTGGATTCAGTTCCAAGTGGGGAAAAGGACACTGGAAACATGGAGGCTTGTTGGAATTCATTCTGGATGTTTGCGTGCAGGACAGCTTCGGCTGTCTGAAACACACATACACAGGGATGCAAAAACATTGCCTAACGGTCATAACTCACTATGCAGCCTTTTGTAACAAGAACTGTGTGAGCCTACTCCCACACATGCCCTTCCTCCCCCCCTATGCTGTGCTATAGCTTTCTGTTCCCTCTCTCCCCCTCCCAATGCCATGCAGCTTGTAATCTTCTGTTCCCCCTTTGCCCCCCTTTGCCATGATGTGACTTTCTATTGGTTTATTTCTGGAATGCTGTGAACTTTTCATTAGCTTATTTGTGCCATGTGTGATTATGACGCTGTAACTAATTTTTTCTAATAAAAGAGCCCTTCGAGGATCCTTCGAGGCTTTTGCTCATCCCAAGGAATTTCGTCTGGTGTTTTCCTTTTGATTAGGCAAGGACACATGAGCAGCCCACCAGTGTGGCGAACAACGCCGCAACTGGTGACCCCCGACGTGATCTTGCTGATCAAGCACGTCGTCTCATTTGGCACCCCCATTGCTTACCGGCGAAGGAACGCCCCTTGCATACCAGGACCGGCCGTCGCAGACGGAGCATCCTCCCAATCGTGAGTTATGGGGGCAGAATTCTCTAAGCCTCAGGTTGCGCGCCTCCAAGAACTTAGAGAATTGGCCAAAACCTCAATATTAATCTTAAAAAACAATGGGAACTTTCTCCCCATCCCTTCGAAAAAAGACCTTACTGACCTTCTCAGGTATATTTATCAAAATTGTCCCACATATCCTGATAAGGGCTCAATTCGGATAGCCACTTGGGAAAAATTAGGGAAGTATTTCCATGACCCTCCAAGGGCACCAGGGAAAATACTTTCCACTTGGCGGATCGTCATGGAATGTTTAAAAGTTCATGAACAAGCCGTGATGGGGGGACCAGACACTCCCCCGCCATATTTGGAAACCTTTTCACTAAATTCACACTCTGAATCCAAAGCTTTCTCTTCCCTTGTATGCATGCCTTTGTCACCCTCAGCCTTTGAAGCTCCTCAGCATTACATTCCTTTAAAGGACGCTTTTGCCTGCTTTCCAACCTGACCCCCACACAAAAGGCTGCTTCTTATCTTCCTTCTTATTTCAATCTCTTGGCAAGTGAATCTGCCTGGCTCTTCCTATTTTCTTCCGGTGATTCCGGCTACCTCTATTTCATTACCCTTTACGATGCCACTCTTGGCTTTTCCTCATCGTGATTTCATGTCTCAAGGAGTTCTTGTTACTCCCTTTCTTACTGACTCTTCTGCTTTCTCTTCTGTTGCTTTGATGATATTTTTATGCCTGAGTATCTGAATCCTTTTTTTCACAGATGTTTCACAGAGCAATTGATCTGTTTAGTAACTGATTATTTTACCCCCTTTTTAAACTCTGCCTGCAAGCTTTCTACCCTCCCCAAGCCCCTCCCTTACCCTTAATCCCCCAACAATGTCTTTTCTGTTTTCATGTTTTTCAGATGTTAAAAAGCTGTTAATAGTTGTCTTTTAAAAGAAAAGTAGAGCTCGAGCCCCACCCAGATGCAAATGATGTGTTAATAAAATATCTATATATCTTGCTCTTTAAAACTATGCCAGCGTTCAGCTGGGAGAGCTAAGAGTTTGGACCTAACCCTGGCCAATGCAAACAATGTGGACAAACATCTCTATACATTGTCTCTATAAATCTTGACCTTTAAAACTATGCCAGCGCTGCTGGGAGATCAAGATAGAAACGGAACATCCCAGGGAAAGATAGATATTAACAATTTAGTGCTTAAGGAGATAGAATGGGCATAACTTCGAGCAAAAGTAAGAAATTTAGTAGGTAATGAGGTAAATGATTGCTTTGCATGAAGAATGAATGAAATGGGATTTTTATATGTGAAGTTAATCTACACAAGCAGTCTGATTGCAGTGCAAATGTATGTTGAATAGTGAAAATTGGTATGGATGTACTTTGATTTCTTTCATATAAAGAAATAGTAAGTTGCAAAGTTGTTTAAAGGTATGTGTGTGTATGCTTGTGTGCTATCATTTCCAAATTTGTTGAGAGAATGCAGAGTGGAAAAAAGGAGAGATTGTAGAAAGTTAACACCCAGCCCTCTCCCAAAAAATGTAATATCCTAGGAAATGTTGAAAAAGCAGAATATTTCTCTGGCTGTGACAAGAAAGAAACAGGGGAAAGAGAAAGTGGTGAAAGAGTGGAAAAGAGGAAGAAAGAAAAAGAGTGAAAGAGACAGAAAGAGACAAAGAAGAGAGAGAAGGGAGAAGGAGAAAGTGACAGAAGAATGGAAAAGAGGGAAAGAGAAAGTGAACAGAAACAAAGAGATAGAGGATGAGAGAAACAGAGAGAGAAGAGAGGAAGAGGAAAGATATACCCCACAGCCCTTACAACACCCCTGTGTTTGTTATAAAAAAGAAATCTGGTAAATGGCGTTTTTTGCATGATTTAAGGGCTGTTAATAAAATTCTCCAGCCCATGCACCTCCCGACCTTAGATTGGCTCTTTTGAAAACTGTTACCTTGCAATGGCACACTCCATATTCCCCTCTCCCACTTCCTCAGGCCATGACTATTTTTGCTGACGGAAGCAAAACCTATGGTGCTTGTGCCTGGCAGGAGAATGGTCGGTGGTGTACAAAAATTACCCCCCCGCAGACTTCCGCTCAGCATGCGGAGCTTGCAGCCTCTATTTTGGCTTTTTCCACTTTTCCAAATAAACCCTTTAACTTGATTTTGGATAGCCTCTATGTAATCAATCTATGAGGCCTATCTTTCTCCCTCATTGGAACTACAATTACTCTCACTTTTCTTATTTTTGCAAAAGTTAATTTCTGCTATCACACCTTGGGATAGCCACTCTTACTTTCATCAGAACAGAAAAGCGCTCATAAAACAATTTGGCCTTACGTCAGCGGGGGCATCTGCAATCATTCAACAATGCCCAAATTGTAGTCGACAAGCTCATTCCCTCCCTATGGGAGTTAATCCCAGAGGGACAGAATGTTGCCAAATTTGGCAAATGGATGTGACTTAATATTCATCCTTTGCTCCTTGGAAGTATCTACATGTAATCATAGATACATTCTCTGGCTTCTTGTTTGCTACCCCACAAGGGGGAGAAGCCACAAAACATGTTATCAACCACTGCATTCGAACCTTCGCATCGCTGGGACGCCCAAAAGAGATAAAAACAGACAATGGGCCCGCTTATACTAGTGCAGCATTTGCTGCTTTTTGCAACCAATGGGACATTGTGCACAAATTCGGCATTCCATATAACAGCCAAGGACAGGCAATGGTTGAGCGCGCTAATCAGACTCTTAAGCATGCCCTTGATCGCTACATTGAAACACAGGGGAAAGCACCCCCTAGCCTCCCAGCTTTGCAAAACATTCTTAATCTTTGTCTCTATACATTAAACTTTTTAAATCTCACCGGTCAGCCACCTTCCTCAGCAGCAACTCGTCATTTCGCAGCTCCACCTTCTGCTGACACTCTTCGACCACCTGTCTACTATCGCTGCTTGCCTGACCTGACGTGGCGAGGACCTGCTGACCTGATTACCTGGGGAAGGGCTATGCTGCCATCCAACTGAAAGACAAGGTTCTTTGGATCCCAGGACGGCACGTAAGACCATATTTGCCCAAGCCACCTACACAAACACCTACACAAACACAGAAGCCGCCTGACCATGACCAACCAGCAGGAACCACAGCTTGAGGCTGTCTCTGTCTCTGACCTGGAGAACAGGGCAGAGCACCCTCCACCTTCCACTCCCCCGGAGGAAGTTTCCAAGCCTTTGGACTGCAGACCATTTTCACATCACATGATTATCTTTGCTTTATTGATGGTCATTTTGTTTTTGCTTATCTGGGTTGGGGAATGTCAGGCAGTTCCTGCTGGGGCAAAGGATGTCTCCACCCCACATCATCGGCCCAAACGCACAATGGATTGGCGTGTAAATGAGTTTCATCTTCTTATACATAACCTTACCCGTATTAACAATCTGTCTGATTGCTGGGTTTGTACGCACGGCCCTGCCTCTAACATGCAGGGCTGGCCCATTCTAGCCTCTGGAACTTTAAACCTCACAGGCTGGAATGTTACTGTACTATATTCCACAAAAAGTAATCGTGCACATACTATCTACGATTCTGCCCAGTATATTTTGACACATCGGGTTTTACCCCCTCTTGCCCCCATCTGCATTACATGGTGGAATGTCTCGCATGAAGGTTATGAAGCAATAACTATTGGTGGTATCACCAAGCAAATCCCTTTGCCCCGCTTTTCTGTTGGTGATTATCCCCACTGCAATGCTACTTTCAAAATTACAGAAACTGGCTACGATTGTTCACACTTATCATTACCTGAGCATTTTAAGTGTAGAAAAGAAGATAGTATAGTCATAGATTTATATTCTAACAGGAGAGGGATGGTTGCCTTTAACAGAGTACAGGAACAAATCTGGGGCCATCATGGGTATTATTTGTATGGGTTACCACCTGGCCTGTACTGGCTTTGTGGTCATTGGGCTGGGAAGGTGTTGCCCCCTGTATGGAATGGTACTTGCACTATTGGAACTCTGGCACCTGCTGGAATCTCAGCACATCCCATGTCTCAACCCGATAGTGCCTGGGAGAAACAATTTGGGTGGGCCAGACAAAAGAAAGCAATCAATCCAGCTTTAGGTTATGATCCTGACAATACCTATCTGACAGAAGGTGAAAGATTTATTGCTATAGCCCTACCACTCTTGGGTGTCGCATGGAACATTAAACAACTGCGTATCTTATCTGCTCAAATGGAAACCCTAGCTAACACCACGATATTTGGGCTACAAGCCCTGCAGGCAGAAGTTGACTCTTTAGCTGGAATTTTAACTCAACATAGATTAGCTTTGGATTACTTGTTAAGCAAGGAAGGAGGCCTATGTGTTTGGTTGAATGCTACCTGTTGTCATTATTTGAACCAGTCCGGAGAAATTGAAACCAGTGTGGAAAAATTACATGATATTGTTCAAACAGTTAGACAGACATATAAGGCCTCGGACTCCTTGTGGGATTGGCTGACCTCTTGGCTACCTAATTTTAGCTGGTTGGGAAATACTGTCAAGACCATTATAACCCTTGTTGCTTTGCTGATACTGTTGTGCTGCTGTATTCAATGTGTACCCTCTTTATTTGCAATGTGCAAGAATATACTCTCTAGCTTGGCTCCACAGAAGAAAATTCACATTGTCAACCACATGGAGTTACATGAACAGTCAACCCCTTTCATGGGGAAAGATCCCTTCCGCATGCCCAGCGATGAAGAGGGAGACGCTGCTTTTTAAAACAAAAACAGAGGAGATGTTGGAATTCATTCTGGATGTTTGCGTGCAGGACAGCTTCGGCTGTCTGAAACACACATACACAGGGATGCAAAAACATTGCCTAACGGTCATAACTCACTATGCAGCCTTTTGTAACAAGAACTGTGTGAGCCTACTCCCACACATGCCCTTCCTCCCCCCCTATGCTGTGCTATAGCTTTCTGTTCCCTCTCTCCCCCTCCCAATGCCATGCAGCTTGTAATCTTCTGTTCCCCCTTTGCCCCCCTTTGCCATGATGTGACTTTCTATTGGTTTATTTCTGGAATGCTGTGAACTTTTCATTAGCTTATTTGTGCCATGTGTGATTATGACGCTGTAACTAATTTTTTCTAATAAAAGAGCCCTTCGAGGATCCTTCGAGGCTTTTGCTCATCCCAAGGAATTTCGTCTGGTGTTTTCCTTTTGATTAGGCAAGGACACATGAGCAGCCCACCAGTGTGGCGAACAACGCCGCAGAGGCTGCTTGGAAAGATGGTTTAATGGTGGACAGGACCACATGGTTGAGGTCCTGGGGAAAAAGGTGATCACATGCTTCAAGATGTTGGGTGAAGAAGAAAAAGGGGAGAGAGGCGGAAAGTCCTTGGTTTTATGCCCTCTCTGGGCTTTGAACTTGAGCTTGTATTCTGATTGGTTGTCAGACTCCTGTGGGGCCATGCAGGGGCAACTCTGTAGGCTGTGTTTTGAGTCCAAGTTTAGTTGAACATTGCTTCTTCCCAGGTGGCATGTGGTGAGATTGGTAAAGGGCTAATACTATCATGCCTTAATCCCATCAACCTGGAACTGAAAGGGGGAGATCTTTGTTATGTAAAATAGAGTGGCTCTGGCCTTAATGGCTTATTGACAAAGGGGGGGAGGGCAGGACTGAGTTTCTGTCTCCCATTTAGAGGAAATATTCTGTCCTTTTAATATTTTCTAAAATATTCCATTTTCTAGTGGAAGGGTGGGTTTCAACTTCCTACACCTTCTTCCAAAATATTATGTACTTTTATATTCCTTGGTGGTTTCCATCCAAATACTAACTAAACCTAATTAGCTTCCAAATTTAGTGATCAACCAATCCTACTGACTATAGTGGATTACTTCTAAGTAAAATTCATTTTGCTAAAAAGTTAGACTTCTGAGATCTTTCCATGCAGCCAGATACATATTTATCCTACTGTTATGTATGTACAGTACTTAACATTCTAATTGACTTATAGAAGCAGCATAGAAGTATCTCTCGTTCAGGGATGTCCAATATTTTCTGCAGAAGGATACATTTGGAATTTTAAGATCATTGAACATTCCTTTTGCCTATGCGCACAACTGCAGCTTGGCACCCTTTGGCTTATTGAAAGCAACAAAGGGTCTGATTTATCTGCTATTCAGAGTTCACAACATCTGATACTTTTGTCAAAATAAGGAAGGCAGCATTGCATTATCACCGCACAAACTCTATCCCTTTTGTATGTTTATGTAACATTACTGTGCATGTATAAATGAGGAGCCTATGGTTTTCATAAATTGTTCCTTCTCTGAGGATGCCTCTGTTGTTGCTTACCAGTGGCCTCTTAACCATAGAGGTTAATTAACATGAACTAACATACCATGCTAAAACTACTAGTATCATCCTAATGTACTGGGAAGTTACTTCCATCTTGCTACATTATAATTAAATTATAATTATAATTAATCTAGCAATTATAATTAAAAGCAACATAATGGTTGAACAAACAGATGTAAATAATCTAATTGCTAAGTATTAGATCAACAGGCTTAGCATTCTATCATTTTGTCTCTTGATCTGGTGGATCAAAATGCTATTGTACTGCACAGGTTATAATATCTGATTTAACAGTGTTAATAGTAATAATTTGTGATGTCAATATATTGTTAGTATCTTTTTGAATGCTTTCAATTATTATTGCCATTGTTTCTGATAATTATGTTAGTTTAAAGTAGAGGTGAAACTCAAAAACTTAGAATATCATGCAAAAGTTAATTTATTTCACTAATGCAACTTAAAAGGTGAAACTAATATATGAGATAGACTCATTACATACAAAGCAAGATAGTTCAAGCCGTGATTTGTCATAATTGTGATGATTATGGATTACAGCTCATGAAAAAACCCAAATCCACAATCTCAGAAAATTAGAATATTGTGAAAAGGTGTAATATTCTAGGCTCAGTGTCCCACTCTAATCAGCTAATTAAGCCATAACACCTGCAAAGGGTTTCTGAGACTTTAAATGGTCTCTCAGTCTGGTTCAGTAGGAATCACAATCATGGGAAAGTCTGCTGACCTGACAGTTGTGCAGAAAACCATCATTGACACACTCCATAAGGAGGGAAAGCCTCAAAAGGTAATTGCAAAAGAAGTTGGATGTTCCCAAAGTGCTGTATCAAAGCACATTAATATAAAGTTATGTGGAAGGGGAAAGTGTGGAAGAAAAAGGTGCACAAGCAGAAGGGATGACCGCAGCCTAGAGAGGATTGTCAGGAAAAGGCCATTCAAAGGTGTTGGGGACTTTCACAAGGAGTGGACTGAGACTGGAGTCAGTGCATCAGGAGCCGCCACACACAGACGGATCCTGGACATAGGCTTCAAATGTCGTATTCCTCTTGTCAAGCCTCTCCTGAACAACAAACAATGTCAGAAGCGTCTTACCTGGGCTAAGAAAAACAGACCTGGTCTGTTGCTCAGTGGTCCAAAAGTTCTCTTTTCTGATGAGAGCAACTTTTGCATCTCATTTGGAAACCAAGGACTCAGAGTATGGAAGAAGAATGGAGAGGCACACACTGCAAGATGCTTGAAGTCCAGTGAGAAGTTTCCACAATCTCTGTTGATTTGGGGACCCATGTCATCTGCTGGTGTTGGTCCACTGTACTTCATTAAGTCCAGGTCAACACAGCCGTCTACCAGGAGATTCTGGAGCACTTCATGCTTCCTTCCGCAGAAGAGCTTTATGAGGATGGCATTTATGACAAATCACAGCTTGAACCATCTTGCTTTTCATGTAATGAGTCTATCTCATATATTAGTTTTTAAGTTGCATTACTGAAATAAATGAACTTTTGTACAATATTCTAATTTTTCGAGTTTCACCTGTAGATCCTCACTAAAGTAGTACCTCTACCAGTGGTTTTCAATCTTTTCATCACTATGGACCTCCTTTAAGTACCTTTTGTGGTACTTACTCAAGATTTAAATCATAACATTTCTTCAAGCCTTCACAGACCCAGGGGTCTGCAGATCACAGTTGAGAACCAATTGCTTCTTTTTTAGGCCATAGTTCACATCACTATTTCTCCTTAATTTAAACAGAATTGTTATCAGTTTGTTAGTATGATAAAACTATTTCCTTCTAAACTGAAAGGGAGACTTATTGACATAATTTGAATAAAAAGTACTGATAATAAAATAGTAAGACCACTATTAATAATATCCCCTGACATGTAAACTAAAAACAAACATTTCTCTACTATTAATAAAAAACAGGAGGAAGCAAATTTTCTCAAGGGTAAAAAAACAATTTTATTCCCCAAACATAAGAGAAAAAAATTCTAAAGGTTCTTATAATTTTTGTTTCATTAATATTTTAAGTAGAAATCATATTGTCTTCATAAATCCCATTTTCCCCTTTTACTATAGAAAGGCAAGGAATTTGGTTACTTCCCAATGGATGCTGTCCGAACAGAAGAAGTATTTGTTACAGAAGAAATAGAAGTGCCCACAAAGGTAAATTAAAATGCTTCGTGAACATTTCAAATTCACTAGTGATATTATTTCAAAGGAAACTCAGGAGGTAGTTTGGTGTATTGATTTGTTCATATAAAATCATAGGTGTCCAGGTTTGGCTCGCCTGGGCCACATTGATTGAAGAGGAAAAACCATCACTTGACCCAACCTGCCTGGACAACTTGTATCCAGTCTCCCATCTTCCCTTTTTAGAGAAAGTGCTAGAAAAAGTGGTTGTTTGACAGTTCCAGGGGGACCTAGATGAAATGGATTTCCTGCACCCCTTTCAGGCAGGATTCAGGCTCGGCTATCGGATGGAGGCACTTTGGTCACACTTATGGATGATCTCTGGTGGGAGTGGGATGGGGATAGTTGCAACCATTCTTGCTCTCCTTGACTTCTAAGCGTTCTTTAATACCATCAACCATGGTATCCTTTTGGGTTGGCTATGTGAGTTGGGGCTGGGCAACAAAGTTTAGGGCTGGTTCAACTCCTTTCTTCAAGGTTGGTCCCAATCAGTGTTAGTGAGTGAGAGATCCAGGTCCCAACTGCTCACTTACATTGTCCTGCAGGGCTCAATACTTTCTGATCTTCTATTTAACGTCTACAAGAGCCATTGGGTGAGATCATTTGTCACCATGGGTTGAGATATCAATATGTTGAAGATACGTACATCAAATCTATTATCTGGTGATCTGAGTAATGCTGTCTCTGCTCTCTCATGATGCCTGGAGGTTGTAGGGACCTGGATAGAGGACAACAGATTTAGGCTGAACCCTGGCAAGATTGAGTAACTTTGGATGCATGGAGCCTCAGGATTCATGTTTTTGTCATCCTTTGTTCTGGGTAGGGTGATACTAACCTGTTCAGATTAATTTTGCTGTTCAAAGAGCAGGTAATGGGTGTGACTAGGAGAGCTTTTGCATTTGTCTGCTTGATGCACCAATTGTGGCCTTTTCTGGATCATGAGTCCCTGTGCTTACTTATTCAAGCTCTATTCATCTCTAATATGGACTATGCAATGCACTCTACATGCGGTTACCCTTGAAATCCAGTGTTGTGGCACACTAGCAGCCAGCAGAACTGGCAGTAGAGTCAGACAGTGAGGAGATTGCGGAGGAGCATGGGCCAGTCCTGGAGGTTGAGGAAGGCTTGGATCAGAGCTCTGCATTAGAGGCAGAGATGGGGCCAAGGCCATCTGGCAGTGATCAGGTGCCTACAGAGCTAGACAGCGGTGAGGCAGAGGAACAGCTAGAGCCTGTTCCCAGTGTGCGCATGCGCAGAGCTGTCAGAAGAAAAGAACAACTCAGAAATCAGGGTAGACTTAGGAGTAAAGTCATAGGTGGAAGGTGATTGTCCCCTCCCATAGGAAATAAAAGAGGAGCGAAAGGGGAGTGGGCTTTTGCAGGAAACAATTCAGTTGGTCGGTTGTTAGATTTGTTTCAGGAGTGTGAAGATCTGTCCGTGAATCTCAGAGACTCTGTGCCAGTGGTAGGTTTTGGATCCCGGTGCAACCAGTACGGTGCAACAGGCCGGGTGTCCATGATATGCACACACGCAGCATGCGTGCAACATATGCATACATACTTAGCATCCACGACATTCTGCGCCGGCTCCGCAATGTTCCAGCTGTTCGGCAGAGCATTGCTCAGGCGCCGTACGCTCTGTGCACGTGCACGTAAGCCCTGATTGGCTCAAATACAGGTAAGGAAGGCGGGCGGGCGGGTGGGCCCTCTAGAGCACCATACCGGAACGGTACCTGGTGCTCCCAGCAGGCATCGGTACCAGGGTGTACCAGTTGTATCCCACCACTGGTCTGTGCCCAGTATTTCCTTGCACAGCATCTCATTTGGAAAATATTTATATGACAGCTTTCCAAGATACATAAGGTCTGTAGTCATAAATATTCCTTTGAAAGACTCTTTGCCAGACCTTGCTGAATGTGAATGAGAGGAATTCACATTTGTTTAATAAAAGGGGTTTTGTTGGGACCAGGAGTCTGCCTTGTGCTTTTTGGGGAAGCCTAAGTCAGAATATCCATTCAGAAACTTCAGCTGATACAAAGTGCAGCAGTGAGAGCAGTCTTTGGGCCCCTAGAATTTGTCCATATTACATCTCTGCTCTGTGAACTGTACTGGCTACTGGTCTGTTCTGTGTGCAGCTCAAAGTATTGCTTATCACCTTTAATGCCTTTAGTAGCATAGGTAACAGTCTCATGCCACTAGGACAAGCCTATCCTACTCATGCCAGCAAAGAGAGACTACTGTGGATCCCATCAGTCAAAGAACTCTAACTATTGGGATCCAGAAGAGCCTTCTCTGCCACAGTGCCTACCCTTTGGGACATCCTACCCTCCAGGATAAGATATGGCCCCATCCCCTTATCCTTCCATAGGAGCCTTAACTCCTGGCTCTGCCTGTTGGCCTGGAGACACATTAGCTGAGTTCCATACTAGAAGTGGCATGGAACTGAAGACTGGCAACAAGAAATTTACTCTTCCCCTGTTATGATAGGTTGCTTTAGCTCATTCAAATGGACAATTGATTGTATAGACTCATAGAGTTGGAAGGGGCCCACTGTCCAGGGCTGCAATTCTCAGATTATCCCAGATAAAAGGTTGTCCAACTTTTAATTGAAACCTCCAGTGATGGATCAACCACAACTCTAGGAAACTAGCTGATTCAATATTTAATAGCTCTCATGCTGTCCTCACAAAATGCACGCAGGATAAGTTCAGGAAAATGATTGTGGATAGTGTTAGCTTCGTTTCCCTTTCCTCCAAACATCACCAGCTGCCTTAATAAGTGATAGGGAGGAGGAGAAGGCAGGTTCTAACAGATGATTAGATGATTAAGTTTAACTGTCAAAATTTGCTCAGGTTTTGCAGAGAGGTTTTGAATGAGTGTGATCAAAGGGAACTCATCAGCTAATAGCAAGGTTTTGTGTTGTTCCAGAATAGCACTATTCTGGAAAACAACATTATTCTAGAACAGCATTAAACAATTTAAAAAAGACTGGAAAACATTTAAGAGCTCAGGCTGAAGTGACACATTGCCATCGCTCGGTGAACACTCTGATGGGGCGCAGGAGTTCATGGCTTCCATGACAGCCATGGGCTTGACCCAAGTAATTCGGGGCCCAACCCATTCAGCGGGTCACATGCTCAACCTCGTATTCCTCTCGGAGCAGTGGATTTGTGATCTTGGTCTGAGGGGTAACGACATCATACCCCTGTCGTGGTCAGACCACTGCCTACTGAGGCTTGACTTCCGGAGACCAAACCCCCACTGTAGGGAGGAGGAACCGACCAGGTGGTTCCGCTTCAGGCGACTTATGGAGCCGTCAAGGTTCCAGACGGAGCTTGGGGTTATTCCTGATACTTTCGCCCACAGTCCAGTAGAGACTCTGGTTGCTGCTTGGCACTCGGCAGCATCGGAGACCCTCGACCGGATTGCGCCACTACGGCCCCTCCGAGGCGGCGGATCCCGGAGACCTCCTTGGTTTACCGAGGAACTCCGGGAGATGAAGCGCCGGAGGAGACGCCTAGAGCACCTATGGAGGTCCGATAAGTCCGAATCGAACCGAGCAATGGTAACCACCTGCACCAAGGAATACACCAGGGCTCTTAGGGCAGCGAAAAGATCTTATATAGCCACCTTGGTTGCGTCCGCTGAGTCCCGCCCAGCCGCCCTGTTTAGGATAACCCGCTCCCTACTGAATAGGAGGGAAACGGGGGAACCCCTGCAGGGCAGAGCTGAGGATTATGCCCAATTCTTAGCGGACAAAATTGCTCGGTTTCGGTCGGACTTGGACTCCATCTCTGCAGTTCCAGCCGAGGCACAAGAGGATGAAGTAGACCATCTCTGGGTTGAGTTTCAGGATGTTGCCCCTGGGGATGTGGACAAGGCCATGAGGGCTGTAAGTGCCTCCACCTGTGTACTGGACCCGTGTCCTTCATGGCTGGTTACTAACAGCAGTGAGGTGACACGAGGCTGGATCCAGGCGGTTGTTACCGCCTCTCTTCGGGAGGGGAACTTCCCCGCCGCGCTAAAGGCAGCGGTGGTGAGACCCCTCCTGAAGAAGCCATCCTTGGATCCAGCTATTCTTAATAACTATCGCCCAGTCTCCAACCTTCCCTTTCTTGGGAAGGTTGTTGAGAAGGTGGTGGCCTTCCAGCTCCAGCGGTCCTTGGAGGAAGCAAACTATCTCGACCCCTTCCAGTCAGGCTTCAGACCCGGTTACAGCACAGAAACCGCTTTGGTCGCATTGACCGATGATCTTTGGAGAGCCAGAGATGGAGGACATTCCTCCATCCTGGTTCTCCTTGACCTCTCAGCGGCTTTCGATACCATTGACCATGGTATCCTTCTGCGACGACTGCGGGAGGTGGGAGTGGGAGGCACCGTGCTGCGATGGTTCTCCTCCTACCTCTCGGACAGGTCGCAGTCGGTGTTAGTGGGGGGGCAGAGATCGACCCCTAGGCCCCTAAAATATGGGGTGCCTCAGGGTTCGGTCTTATCCCCCCTACTATTCAACATCTACATGAAACCGCTGGGAGAGATCATTCGCAGGCACGGGATAAGATACCATCAATATGCGGACGATACCCAGTTGTATCTGTCCGCCCCGTGCCAACTCAATGAAGCGGCGGACGTGATGAGCCGAGGCCTTGAAGCCGTTATGGACTGGATGAGGGCTAACAAGCTTGTACTCAACCCGGAAAAGACTGAGTGGCTGTTGTGTTTCCCTCCCAACAATTCGACCACTATTCCATCACTCAGGCTGGGGGGTCAAATTCTATACCCCTCAGAGAGGGTTCGCAACTTGGGAGTCCTCCTGGACCCACAGCTATCCTTTGATCACCACCTGACGGCTCTGACCAGGGGGGCATTTGCCCAGGTTCGCCTGGTGCGCCAGTTGCGACCCTACCTGAATCGGGAGGCTCTCACAACAGTCACTCGGGCCCTTGTGACCTCTAGGCTGGAATACTGCAATGTGCTCTACATGGGGCTGCCCTTGAAGAGCATCAGGCGACTTCAGCTAGTCCAGAACGCGGCCGCGCGAGTGATCGTGGGTGCACCTCGGTTCACCCACATAACACCTATCCTCCGCGAGCTGCGCTGGCTACCTGTCGATCTCCGGGTGCGCTTCAAGGTGCTACTAGTCACCCACAAAGCCCTTCATGGTAGTGGATCTGCGTACTTGAGAGACCGCCTTCTGCCAATTACCTCCCTGCGACCAATTAGATCTCACAGATTGGGCCTCCTCCGAATTCCATCTGCCAGCCAGTGCCGGCTGGCAACTACAAGGAGGAGAGCCTTTTCTGTAGTAGCTCTGACCCTTTGGAACGAGCTCCCCGTGGAGATTCGTACTCTCACCACCGTCCAAGCCTTCCGCATAGCCCTTAAGACCTGGCTAGCCCGTCAGGCCTGGGGACAAAGATAATCGCCCCTCCCGAATGATGAATGAATGCTGCACATTATTTTACTCTATGTTTGTCTACGTCATTGTTTGTATTTCCCTCCCCTGATCCTATGTAAGCCGCCCTGAGTCCCCTCAGGGAAAAGAGCGGCCTATAAATTGTAATAAACCTAAAAACCTAAACAGTGACAGAGCTCCTTTCCACATTACTTTTTTATGCTTTATTAATAATGATACATAGCTAGGAAAATATTTCTGTAAATACTTAACTATTGCTATCTGTATTTATATTATATATATATGCATAGAGAGAGAGTTCATAATGTACAAAGAGACCCTTCTCAAAGGGCTTTCAAATGCTTTTTTATTGGGTGAGGAAAGCTAGGTAAATAATACATGCTTTAAATAAGTCCAAAAAAAATAATGTATTCATTTTACATGTATTTTAATTTTTAGGAAACTGATTTCCTTTGTCTTGATGGTGAAGAATATGTTTTTGAAAATGAAGACAGCATATTAAATCGCCGTGCTGAAGAAAATGAGCATGATGTATTTCTTTACACTGATGGTGAAGACTCAGACTTTAATATGCCCGAGGATGAAATCATGAAGCTCCCAGATACTTCTATCCCAAAAGAATATAGCAAGACAGATCAAGAGGAGTCTAGCCATCAAGAGGATCCAATCACCCAGGTTCTGAATCCGGTCCCAATTCAGTCAGCGTGGACTGTTTCTGGTATCGCAGGTTGGCTTGGTTTAGGAAGGGAAGAAAATAAGAAAGCTTTTGGAAAATCCTCAGAGATTTCGGAACAAATTACATTTAGGCGTAGAAAAATAGCAATAGTTGACAATGCTGATACTAAAAAACTACCCAAAGAGAGTAAAATGGAGCCACGTAACTGGTTTCAGAGCAGTTTGACAGATTTGCTTCATTTTGGAAATGAAAAATCAGGACATGATCTGCTGTACAAAGATGGCAATCCAGATCTCCATAGCAGTTCCAA
This sequence comes from Thamnophis sirtalis, assembly GCF_051295495.1. Lineage (NCBI taxonomy): Eukaryota > Metazoa > Chordata > Lepidosauria > Squamata > Natricidae > Thamnophis > Thamnophis sirtalis. The sequence goes on from NW_028261381.1 coordinate 126,130,141, forward strand.
TACTGCTTCTAATAGTGGCCACCTTGGCAGAACTGCAGCTTCCAAAGCAAGAATAGGGAAACTTAGTGATAATGAACTGTCTGAATCAAACTGGTTTGATCTGAAGTTCAGTGATATTTTTGGGTACGCTCAAAAAGAAAAAGGACAGCTTGCAAACAGAGGAGTAGATCAAAATGAAGATCCACAGCCTCCTAATATAAAACCGGTACCAGTGGAGGATAGTTTGAGAGAAGCAGCAGTAGAGCAAATGCTCTATGAAGAACAAAGCAAATATGTTAAAAAGAACATAGAGCAAACACCTAAACCGGTAGTAGATGAAGAGAAAGAAAAATATAATGAAGAAATTACCAACCCAGATATTACAGATACAGAAGTTCTTCTAGAAAATGAACATCCTAATTTCATGAATACAGAAGCTGCTTCTTTTTCCACTAAACTTGCTGAAAATCTAAAATCTTTCAGTACAGAACAAGATTCAGAATCAGGGAGCCAAATTACTGAAAATACTCCGGAGTCAGAAAGAATAAAAAGCCAGTCAGGTTTGTATGAAAGCATATATAATAATATAATTGAAGTTAATAAGGCCCATATCAGTTAATCGGCTAGGACACGAGTCTCCAGCTATTCAAAGCTCAGTTGTAGAGCAGCTTCCATCTTCCCACAATATAGATAATTTTGTTCCATTAGATACCCAAACTGCAGGAGAAGAAAATTTAAAAGGCTCTAAAAAGCTCCAGTTTTTTTACTCTGTTAGCTATTTTACAAATGCACTAGATTTTTAGTATGATAGGGGTAAAGAAAATGCAAACACTTTGGTGATAGATCTAAAATCTAATGTGTACAACTGACAATCTAAAAATACGGAAACAGCATTTTCTACAGATAAAAAATAAAATAAAAAGCAATTCCTACTAAATAAGAATATTATCAAAAATTAGAAAATCAGAATACTGATACTTCTCAGGAAAATTTTCTCTTCTTTAGCAGCAAAAGCTAGTGGAAAAAAAATAGAAACTTTGAAAATGGTGAATTAGTAGAAGTTAATAAACCACGCTGCTGGTGAATTCTAAGTGAAAATACTATCTTTCCTATCAATGTATACAAATAACTAATTATAAAAAGAGTCAGGATAGAAAATGAAGAGTTTGGAAATATAGAAACACTTTAATCCAGAAAATATGATTGTTCACAGTCGAGAATACAAGAAACAGTCTCATCTAGAGGTAGAAAATGTTGTTAATTCACTACCAGAGCAACAAGCTATGAAAAAAAAGTGCTGGGAAAATAGCTGGACCACATAAAATATAACAAATGAAAAAATCACTTTTGCAGGTGTCAGAAATCTGTAGAAAGAATGTCTAAAAGTGTGCAAAAAAAATTAAAATTAGTTTGGAAATGCATGAAAAAATGTTTTTCAAAGACCTAGATGAACCCTTAAGAAATTTTCCACAGTGCAAGGATATTTAGATGACAATGAAATATCTAGTGCTGTTTTAGACAGTGGGAAATCAGCTTTTATAGAGGGAAGAAAAGAAAATTTATTAGAAAGAAGACTTATAATAGAAAAGACTAATGAAGAGTATTGTAATGAAGATTTTAATGAAAATGACTCCAATGATGCTGCAGATATTAAAGCAAGCTATGTTCATAATGAAAAAGAAAAACAAGGAGTTACTTAGGATGCAAGGAAATTAGCTCAGTCACCATTTTCTATTTGTTTTTCTCCAGATTCAGTCATACATTCTGAAATACAGTACAGTGAAGCTGAAGAGCTCCAGTGCATTTCTTCTTTTAGCCACTATAAAGATCTCTTTAGTTTTCAGAACTTTCCAGATAAAACCATAAATTCTTTGCAAGAAATTAAAAGAACTAAGGCTAAAAATAGCCAATCTAAAAATAGTGTTAAATCACTACAGAAAAACAAAGAAATAGAAAATATGTTAAATCAGAAAACAGCAAATCTGAAGGAAGATATTTCTAACAAAGATATTTTTTTATTTTCACCAACAATGCAAAACAATACAGGCAGTACAAATGTAGCAAAAGATGCTAAGTTATTATCAGAAACAATTTTTCCTTCATCTGAAAAACATTTTTCAGAATGTGTAATAGATCCTTTATTACAGGATCAAAAAACATGTGATAAAAACTTTGACAAACCACACAAAAGCTCAGAATTACAACTTAGTCTGCAAAGATCAACAAAACAGTATAAATCTGTGAAGAGAGCTTCCTTATCTAGAAAACAATACATAAACAAAATTAAATATTTAAATCTAAAAGATTTGGATGAAAGTACACCTGCCATATGTTACACTGATGTCATGAAGAAAACTGAGATTTCAGAACCATTGGTTGGTTTGTATTCAGAAAAATATGATATACAAGAAGATGTTATAGATTCTAATAAAGAAAATAAATTTGTTGAGGTGAAGAATGTAGTAAGCATATCACCTGGTACTGTGAAATTTTCCCCCACAAGTTACAATGAAGACTATTTGCAGAACAAAAGTTTAACTAAAGAAAGTATGAATCAGTTTTCTCAAAAAAGAGCAAAAGTACAAATTCATGTATCAAAACAAATTTTGCAATTGTCTATTGACAATCAACAAAGTAGCAAAAAGGTGCAAAAAAATGAAAAGTATCCAAATAACTTAAAGCAGGAAGGGATATCTCCATTCATTGCAGGTCAAGAACTATTTCAATGTGAAAAAGAATTTTATGGACTTGTCAAACATAATTTGAATTTTGTCACTCACAGTGTGGAAAAGAAATACTTTCAGGATCCACAAATGCAGATAGGTGAAAGAAGCAATGAAGTAAACAGTACAGAAATAATAGAAGAATATTATGATAGTGCTCAAAGTTGTGATGTTTCTTCATTACCAAAAACTATTGAAAATTATGCTCCCCAAAAACAAACTATCTCACATTATCCTGATTCTCATACTTTTTCTAAGAAAAGTATTCATTTACTACACATGTATGAAAGTCAGATATATTCAAAAGAAGGTAAAAAAGAATTAAAAAGCAAACAAAAGATATTAGCTTCTCATGTTGATCAATCAGATAAGGAGAAAAGCATTATAACAGGTACAAGGCCTGATAGAAAGCATATAAATAAGGTAGAATATACCACAAAAACATATTTAACACCTAATTTAGAAAACAAGATTAAAATTTTAACTCAACATAAGAAAAAAGATGGCATTTTAAATACTGGAGATACCGAACCTGAATTTCAGCAAGAAATAGTACCACTAATGTTACCTGTACTAGTAGCAGGATCTCAGAAGAAAAGTAAACACAGTTTAATCATTGAGTATAATAATTTACTTCTTAAAAAGCATGGCTTATTAGACCCTTTTGTCAGTGAAGATCTAGTGCAACATTTAGACATTCAGAAGGAAGATTCCAAATCAGATCTTAGTATTAATTTAAAGCTTGTTGAAGAATCAAAAAAGATTCTTCAAGCAAGTATTTGTGTAGAAGAACTGCAGCAACTAGAGCAAGGGTTTGAAAAGCTTCAGTACAATATCTCCATTTCTCCATGTGAAGCTATTTACAAGAAAATAAAGCAAGCAACAACTTTGGTGGAACATCAACATAAATTAAATATTGGACATGAGAAATGTATGAAGACCAAAATGCATTTACTGCGAGAAGACCCAGGTCTTATGTGGGATATCAGAAACAACTGTGGAAGGCAAAAGACAGAATCAGGTACTAGGCCACTGTTTGGGTAATAAAAGTAGATAAACCAAAAATTCCTGGAAATGTTTGCTTTTAAACAAAGCAAAGAGGCTCTATTTTTTTTTAGGCAGAATGCAACAACAACAACAAAAAAATGATGACTATTTTACACTGGCAGAACTTCAAGATAATATCCTACTCCAGGGGTGTCAAACTCAAGGCCCAACGGCTAAATCCAGCCCATGGGGTGCTTATATCTGGCCCTCAGGACCACCCTGGAAAGAGCAAAGGACCAGCCTGGGTGCCTCTGCCAGTGAAAATGGAGCCTGGGAGGGGCATATGGGTCTCCTCGGGCACCGTTTTTGCTGGCAGAGCGCTGCAGGAGGCTGTCACGCCCGAAAACGGGGCCTAGGAGAACTGGGAGCTCAGTTTTCCCTGGCAGAAGACTAGCAAAATAAACTAAAAACAAAAGGAGAAATGTTTCCATTTTTGCATTTGATCATGCAAGAAGGGACAGGAAAGAAGAAAGGGAAAGAGGAAAGACAAAGAAAAAAAGGAAAGATGGGAAGAGAGCAAGGAAGGAAAGAGGAAAAGGAAGAAAGGAGAATGAAGTCGGAAGGAGAAAGAAAAGGAAGGAAGGATGGAAGGAAGAACGGAAGGAAGGAAGGAAGGAAGGAAGGAAGGAAGGAAGGAAAAAAGGAAGGAAGGAGATTATAATGAGAGTGAAGGAGGTGAAGTCCTGCCTTAGCACTTGGCCACCACAGTTGCTCCTGACACAAGTGACAACAAGCTGGCCACGACCACTCTGGCCATACCTGCCCTGGCTACACCCACAAACACAAACCCAACCCTGATGTGTCCCTCAAGGAAATTGAGTTTGACACCCCTGCCCTACTTCTAAGTGTAGTATTATTATTTTGGATGAAGCAACCTGATTTAAAATAAAAAAACAAATGGATTTTTCAATCATTAGAAAAAGTACAATATTTTCACAATATAAGGATAATTTTAGCAGATGTATTATTTATACATGACTTGGACTATTAAATGCATTGTAGTTCTTAATCATTTGGATTTTAATTATATATATTAGAAAAGAACACTACATTTAATTCTTCTGCATCAGTCTGGAAATCAGGACTTTAATATATTTTTTGTCATCATAGTAAACATAAGATAAAGACTTCCAAATGTGAACAAGTCAAGTGGAATGCTCTAGAATCATTCCCACAATTCTGAAAATTCTCTTATTTTAATTTTCTCACCCCCTTTTTTATAAGGCATATTATTTCATATTCATAAGCCTGATAAATAATAGGTGTCATTATATTCAAAAAATTATCCTGATTTTTAGGACCTTCTAAATGTCTTGATAGTGATAATGGCTTGGACTTTAACAATTATTAGGAATGTTTTGCTTATATGGATTTAGTCCCCAAGTACTTTCACTCAAAAATCAGTTCTGATTCTGGGACATTCTTGGGAATGATGCCATTATTGTATATGCTTGTTGTTCATTACTGAGGAAAAATCTAGGTGTTATCTGGTTCCAAACATGGTGCTCTAAATATTGTTAAAAAAAACAAAAACCCAAAGGTGATTTGCTTAAGCTGGGTTGAGCATAATGTATGGATCCAGCCATTTTGTTTATAAATGATGATTTTTGAGTCTTAACATATTGAGCAAGCCCAACTATGTTTATATATTATAGTTGAACAGTGTCATGGCATGATTTGTGAGTCCAGATTCATGGTAATCTTAATTAAACAAAATTATTTTTAATCACTATAACGGAAATGAAAAAATAATTAAATGCAGGATGAGGTGAAAATTGAAAAGGACTACCTAATCTATTTCATGCTTGTTAATTCCTCCCCACTTGCTCCCAGGTTCAAAGATATCTGTAAGTGTATATATGGTTACATTTTACTTAGCTGTTGAAGTTTAAATTGTTTTCTGATACTTTACAGCACATCCAATAAATATTCAGTCAGAAATGCTTCAGTACCCAAGTAAATGGACTGCTACTTTCAAATATAATTTTATTTATATATTTTTCAGATTTATTTGTCACCCATCTCACTTTGAGATCACTCAAGGTGGCAAATTTTAGCAATTTAGCATAAATTCTAATAATGAAATTCATTTTTTCTAAATTATTTTCTTGTTAACTTTCAGTCAAAAAACTGTGGAAAAGCCCATATTTTTTCCAAGATATAAGATAATGATGCAGAATACAACCAGTTAAAATGTCTTATAAATTAAATATATAATATGTAATTCTTTGCAGATAATGGGAAATTATCTGGCAATGGTCTCAAGGAAAAAAATCCTTTGAATTCAAATAAGGAAGCTCAGAATGATCAGTATTCTGAAAAAAACACCCCTCCCACAAATAGTAAGAAAAAGCCAAATCCTTCAGGAAAAAAATATCTAGATCAACAGGACGTCAAAGAAGAAGTACAAGAGAACAATCTAATGAATCAAAGTTGCATCATTAGTAATGGTAAGCAAACTTAATCTAAATGTTAAAAGACCAGATTTTAAAAAATATTTCATCTGTAAAGATAATAGGTAAGAACTGTTTTTTCTTTCTTTTTCTTGTGCATGAAACAGAAAATGAATGGCTACTTCAGATAATCCCAAATATCAATACATTCTGTGCCATTATAACTTCTATTTTTTCATCTATGATACCTAGAGGTAACAAGGTAAGTTTCTTTAATATGAGTCTAGTTTCTGATGCTAATGCTAATCATAAAAAAATGTAGTATGGCTACCATGTCCAGGTAGCCAAAAATGTGGACAGACATCAGTAAAGAGACACATCATGTTCTGGCTCTCTATTGTTCTCTCATGTTTTTCAAGATTTTTGAAGTTCATGTATGACAATTTTTTAAAATATTTATTTAATATTTAAAATGTTGCTCATAATGCCTTTTAAGCTTATATTTTTTAAGATAGTTAAAGGTAGATGTAGTTTGTCTTCTGGACCTGAACTACAATTCAAATTATAATTAACACATTTCACTTTTACTAAATTAAATGTAAATCATTTATGTTGGACAGCTTTTAGTGTTTGGTATCAGAAAGCAAGTATTATGACCCAGGTCACCTAGGCAGAGGCAGGCTTCCATATTGCTCTATTAATTCCACAAGAAATGGACCTACAACTTAACTAGAAATAATTTAATGCCTTTATAGCATTTTATTAACTTCTCATTCCACAAATGGGGAAAGAGGTATATGATATAGTTAAACTTTGTAATGGAAAATGAAAACTTTGAATGTTTTTATCTAAAAGATACCAACCTGTTCTGCCACATAGTCATTGTATTAGATGCTTTCCTAGTACATACTTTCCAAATACTAGATGCTTTTTTATTTTTCAATTTGTGAGTTGGGGTTGCTTCAGTTAATTTTTCTATTATTTCTATCATATAATGTCAAGAGTATGAAATGTTGGTTTCTATTTTGGGTGAAAAAAACAATCTATGCATAGATAAACACACATACCCGTAGTTTTTGGACTATAATACACACTCCCCCCCCCAAAAAAAAATGGGTGGAAATGTCTGTGCATCTTATGAATATTGAATATTGTGGCAATAGGTGGGAGGGGGTTAGTGCGGTGCCAACCAGCTGTTCTAGAACGGGCCGCAGCGATGGTGAATGGTCCGTGGCAGTGGCAAATGTGTGGCAGCAAACAGGCCAGATGAATACCAGATGGATGCTGGGAGGCAAAAGCAGATTTCCTCTCCTTGTTTTTCTCCCAAAAGCTAGGTGTGTCTTATAATCTGGAGCGTCTGATAGTCCAAAAAATATGGTATATAAATCCATGGCTAATATGTTGTATTCATGCTATGCATCTCAGTTCCCCTTTAGCATAAATTCACTGATAATTTCCTACCTTTTAACATCTCTTGCTCTTTCTTCTTCTCCTTTGTTTGATAAGCAAGACCAGAAATGTGAACCTTATGGATAGTTTGTTTTGTAGGTGTCATATAATTGAAAACATAGTTGTCTTTAATTTTCTTCTGGGCAACTTTAGAAAGGATGTTTTTATTGAGTGATGTTCCTTTACCATTTATCTCTTGCATCAGGCAAAAGGTTTTCACGTCTGTCAGGCTTTTTTATTAGAAGTTAATTGTATGCTTTAGCATTTTAGTTTTGCATACCTACTATCTAACCTTGTATTAATTCATTTAAATTTTAAATATTATTTTACAGCATGTAGGCTTCTTCTTCTGGAGGGTAATATAGCAGATCTGTGTAATTTGTTCTGAAGGGTGATATACCAAATCTAAAAACAATTAAACTATTTAAATGAAATTCTACATACAGTACACAACACAACATGAAATTTTTGCTGCCCTACGTATGCTGGTGGGCAAAAATGACATAAACCTAGGGCCTAGGTCTGTTCAGAATAGAAGAGGTTTGCATATAGAAGTAAAATGACATTGAGGCAGGAACTTGTTATACAAGTTTCATGTTCTATCTGAACCTGTTATTTTGCTTAGTTTCTTGCTTCATTTATATTTAAATACCACTGATTAGTAATTAATCATAAGGGTAAAAAGCAGAGGCATATATTTAAAACAGCTGATACAGATCTTATAAAAATTAAGTAAGTGGCATAAAATTATTTTTGCCAAATGCAAAACATTCCTTTCCATGCAAGCAAAGCATATCCCAGCAGTGAATGTTGTGTATAAAGTGACAGTTATAGAGCTATATATAAAACAATGGTATATTTTATCTTGAAAAAACAAATATCCTCAGCCTACAAGTCAAAGCCAGAATGTTTACTGCTGGAGTCTAGACATACTGTTTCACACCCGAATCCATCTCATTGTTGGTGGCTTTAACTATTTGTTCCCTGACCTTTTCTATTAAAGTTTACTCCTTCAGTCCAGATATTATGTCAAAACGACATGATTGTGTAAGCAGAGCATTAAAGACAATGGTGCATTTAAATATGTCAGCTTACCTCATATGAAGAGCTTATGTCTTCCAACTCTTCATATTTAAATAAGGAACATCTGACCTAAAGACATGTTGACATTTTCTGTCATAACTAGTCAAAAGATTTTCACTGTGTGCATAAGCATTTTTATATTTTTATTAAACTTCAAAGATGTTTCAATTAACATTTATTTTAACAATATATATATATAATATTATGTCATGATGTTATGCTATGTTATGGTGTTATAGCATATTATATAACTACAAATTACATTTCCAAAATAATAGAATTTCCAGAAAGAACCTAATCTATTAACTATATGGTAAAGTGATTTCAGACAGCAGAATAAACTATTTTTGATTTTTTTCAGAATAGAAATAGAATTCTTTATTGGACAAATGTGATTATAGAAAAACAGGAATTTGTCTCCAGTGCATAAGCTCTCAATGTACATACAACAATAGTGATAGATCATTATCAGAGGTCGGTTCAGCCAGACCGGTAGTGGAATTCAGGTCTGGGTCGCAGAACCAGCAGTGACCCAGGCCTGCCACGCCCCTGAACTGGTTCCCTCACTGCTGCTGGGCCGCCACCATTTTGGTTTTTAGTGACTGCACATGCGCAATTCACTGTAAATTGTTCTGTGCATGCGCAAAGAACAATTTACATTGAACAGTGCACACGTGTGCAGCATGTGTTGCACGCAGGTTGCAAACCAGAAGTAAAACCAGCAGCAACCCACCCCTGATCATTATCATAGTTATTGTAAAATACATTCATCATAAACCATTAGATACAACACTTAATGATAGTAATGGATACCAAACAATTTAAATCGTAGGCTACAAGCAACGAAGTTATAGTCGTAAGAACATAATGATGGTAATACTGCCTTTTTAGATAGTTTGACAGTATTGTGGAAATTAGTTGTTTAGCAGAGTGATGGCATGGGGGGGAAACTGTCCTTGTGTCTAGTTGTTCTAACAACTAGTGCTCTATAGCGTCATTTTGCGTGTAGAAGTTGAAACAGTTTATGTCTAGGATGTGAGCGGTCTCTAGATATTTTCACAGCCCTCTTTCTGGCTTGTGCAGTATATAGGTCGGAAGGCGGATTGGTAGCAATTGTTTTTTCTGCAATTCTAATTATCTGTATAAGTCTGTGTTGTTTGGATTTGTTGCAGTGCCAAACCAGACATTTATAGAGGTGCAGATGACAGACTCAATAATTCCTCTACATAACTGTATCAGCAGTTCCTCGGGCACTCTGAGCTTCCTGAATAAACAATTTTATTTTCTGAGTGACTAATATATCATTACCTTGCAAGAACGTGTCAAGGAATGTTCAAAGTCTGCCTTAGGACAGAATTTCTCAACCTTGGCAACTTTAAGAAGTTTGAACTTCAACTCCCAGAATTCCCCAGTCAACATGCTGACTACAGATATTCCGGGTTTTGAGTCCACAGTCAGAGGTGGTATTCAGCAGGTTCTGACCAGTTCTAGAGAAATATTAGTGGAAATTTTGAGTAGTTTGGAGAACCGGTAAATACCACCTCTGACTGGCCCCGCCCCATCTATTCTCCGCCTCCTGAGTCCCAGGGAGGAAATGGGGAATTTGCAGTATCCTTCCTCTGGAGTTGGAAGGAAATTTTACAGTATCCTTCCCCTGCCACGCCCACCATGCCACACCACCTCCACCAAAACCACACCCACAGAACCGGTAGTAAACATTTTTGAATCCCACCACTGTCAGTTCTTAAAGTTTATCAACATTGAAAAACATTGCCTTAGCAGGTAGAGCATGTGAGAGTGGCTAGTTGCAATGCCAAGTACTGCATTGTCTTCATGGTATCATGCGTGTAGATAATAGAATCAACATGCATCCATGTCGAGACACGGATAACAGAGCTTCCGCTCAAACCAATAGCTTAGAATTAATTAAAACATTAATTAAATATTATTTTTTAAATCAGAAGTAAGGGAATGCGAACTTGTGGTATCTTCTGAATCTGCATCAGATAATACAGGTTCATCCTTTGGAGAAGTAAGAAGTCCTTCTTCGCCCTTCTTTAGAGGAAATTATTTGTTGACAAGTTGGGGATTGCTTTCTATCTGCTGGTCTCCTCCCCTTTGGGCAGACATAGAGCACTGCACATCAAAACAATGAGACACAAGAACAGTTTTTCCCGGAACACCATCGCTCTGCTAAACAAATAATTTCCTCACCACTGTCAAACCATTTACTAAGGCTACATTACTATTACTTCTCATCGTTCCTATCACCCATCTCCTTCCACCTATGACTGCATGACTATAACTGTGTTGCTTGTATCCTTACAATTTATATTGATATTGATTGTTTCCTGATTGCTTATTTGTACCCTATCACTATCATTAAGTGTTGCACCTTATGATTCGTAATGAATGTATCTTGTCTTTTTATGTACACTAACAGCATACGCACCAAAGACAAACTCCTTGTGTGTCCAATCACACTTGGCCAATAAAGAAGTCTATAAATTCTATAACATGGTTTCTTCCTCTTCCCCTCCCCGGCGCTGCCAGTGGTACATCCTGATAGCCGTCCGAGACAGGAAGAGGCGGCGCTGGCGGCGCTATCGGGGCTTCTTTGGTAGAATCGCAGCTGATGCAGTAAGATGGCAGCGTCTTTTAATGTCGCCGTTGCTGGGGGCAGTCCGGAGGGCGCTGTCGCCGGGATTTTCGGGCTGGGTTGGAGGGACTGCGTTCAGCACTACTATGGGTTGGCCTTGAGAAGTGCTCGGAGCGTGAGTGTGGGGGGACAAAGGGGGCCGATTGGGAAACAATGTGGAACGAGGGTCGATCGGCCCTTGGCCGAAGCTAACCTGCCGAGTTCCCTGGGATTTGGCGCAACTTCTATCAGACGCTCAATTTCTAGGAGTAGGAGGACGGAACGATACGTGGCTGCTGTGTGCTGCAGCTTTCAACATCGCGCGGCCCCAGTTCCTCATAGGAGACGGTGGCCGTTGTTCTGTAAGGATAAGGACATTTCCCCATATTCTGCTGTTGTTCCTAGTTTCTGTGATAAAGACCAGATTCAAACGAAGCCTCCAAAGCTAGGGAAAAATGTCCCCGCTGTGTTGAGTCCTGTTCTTTCAGTAGTTGCATGAGGCAGTAATTCGGATGAAACTTCCATATCGCTAAAGCTTGGCGTTACGAATTGTAGGTAAAGGCACGTTATTCTTGCTAGAAAAATAGTAAAGTTCAGCCTCTTTGCAGGTCTGTAGAATTGTTCCTGTCTTTTCTTTAGCTATACATATTAATAATAATATACTTTATTATTGTTATTTATTGTCAGTGCATATCTACAATGAGATTGGTTGAGCTCCCAAGGCCCAGTAACTTTATGAGGCTGGTGGCTTTGGAAAATTAATGATGGGAACAGAAGTCCAGTATACCTGGAGGACGTTAGGTTAAGCCACGCTGGGCATGACTAACTGAAATGGGCATTATAAATCAGACCTTTGCACAATGTTAGTGATGAAACTTGGATGGTTGAGCTGTGTGGAGAATAGATAAAAGAGGTCAAGGTTCAAGACCTTGTTATTTGAGATACCGGTTTTCTAACCAGCCACAGCAATTGAGCAGAGTGGTGGTGATGCTTCAGATCCCTTTAGTTGAAACAATATCATTTAGGCAGTGTGTTTTCTTTAGTGCAGTAGATACCCTCTGAAATGGCATCCTCCTGCTCCGTGGCTCCCGCCCTATAGCTTTCTGGAGGCTGTTAAAACTGTGGCTGTGATCTCTGGCTTGAGCTAGCATGGATACCAAACTTTTGCTAGTTTTAGCTGCTCTGGGGTATGTTTAGCTGTTGCACTCTTCCAGATTATTATTTTTTTTAATTGTAAGCCACCCAGAATCTTTTGGGAGTTGGTCAGTTTCCAAGTCTCCAAATTGAATAAAGATTTGTCTTTCAGTGTACTGTAGTATTGAGGTCACATGAGGCGAAGATTATAATTTGTTTGGCATAAAGTCTACTGCAGGAATTATTGTGTAACTAATAAAACATTAATTAGCTGTACCTTTAAAAATCAGGCTTTGCACAGGTGTAGTACTGATTACCAGTATGTGTATAAAACAGGGAAACCATACCTGTCACTTTTGTTGATGACTTGTGGCAGGATCTGAATGGAGACATTCTGTTCCTACTGGATTTATTAGTGGGGTTCAGTACCATTAATTGCAGTATCTTTCTGGGCTGCTTGCAATAGTTGGAGAAAATATTTTGCAATGGCTCTACTCCTTCTGAGCAGGCATTTCAAACTGGGGCGGAAAATGAAGAAAGAGTTGAGGCTACTCCCCTTCTTTTTTTAAAAAAGAAAAATCTTTTTAAAAATCTGCTGGGGGCAATCATCTGTCAGTTTGGGTTAAGGTGTCATCAGTTTACCATCACCCAGGGCCAAGCAGGAGATGGATGAAAGTACTGACCAAATGCTTAGAAATTGTGGGTAACTGGAGGAGACACTCAGGCTAAAGTTGAATCTTAGCAAGATGGATTTTCTGTTTGCATAGAAGTCCTCTAGCTCTAGATTAGTTATATCCATTATTCCATATGGACTGAACATCTGAAGATGCAGGTGTACACTGTGGAAGTTTTTCTGATCTCATAATACCTGATCAGCAGGTAGATGCTGTAGCCAGAACAGCCTTTGCCCAACTTCGGTACTGTACTGAAGTTAATTGTGAATTGTTATTACAGTGGTACAACAATGTTATATGACAGCCCTATGAGCAATGAGACCCCCAATGTAATATTCTGATTAGAGGCTGAATTCCATATATTGATTACCGTTATCAGCCAAATCCTTGGTTTTAGGCTCCTAGCAGAATTCTCCTTAGCATTTTTCATTATTCAGCAATTTTGCCTTAGCACTGATTGAAGCACTGAAAATAGGCAAATTTATAATGTTAACTTTTTCTTTAGCTGTATTTCTCATTTTGTCTATAACATTTTCTGGGCATCATTTGTGACAAAAGGTGAAAGTGGACTAATAGCATAATCTGTTGCATGTTTAATTAGGTTAGTTTGATTTACTTGTTAAAGTTGTTTAGAATTGCAGTTTATGGCCATATTTTTTTTGCACCTTATCTGTAAGCTCCTTATAGATTTATATTGGAGTAAAGAAATATTAGGTTCACTTACTTTACTATATGATTGTTATTTGAGATATCATTTCTCAAGTCATTAGTATTTATTTGCCAGCATATATTCAACAACTTTGAAATACAGAGTTTCTGATAATAGTATAGTCACTTCCAGAAAAAGAAAAGTAAACACTATAATTCAATTGATAAACAGTACTTGGTATTTATTTGTACAATTGCCCTGATTAATGTAATGTAACTATTCCCTTTCCCCTTTTATGTTTATTATGCATTTTAAGTGGGGAACATTTTATTAAATGCTGTAATTATGAATTAATATGATCAAAATATGGAAATTGTGTTAACAATTGTTCTGTCAGGCTTTAACTTTGTTTTCCTTCTTTAAAGGTTGTCTCATCACTCCCTGAAAATATGAGACCTGGTCCCGATCTCTTTGGGTTTTCATGGGAAATTGTTATAGTTGCCATATTTACTATTTTACTGTTCTTATGCAGGATGTATAAGTCAGTAAGTATGCAGTGTGGCATTAAATTGGAATTCTGTAAAATCATTCTGCTAAGCATCTAGCTAGAACAGATTTTTATACCATGTTCCTATGCATGCTTATTTGCCAGTAGGTCAATTTATGGATAGTTAAGTTTAAGACTACAACCCTAAATTGTTACATAGAATCAGGAGGATGATCTTCTCTTCAATCAGAATATGTATTGAAATATTTAAAAAAAATAAAATTAAGCTCAATAAATTTTGAGACTTATTAGCACATTTTATTTTCTTTGACTAAACTTCCTTTGGAATATTTAACACAGCATAATTTGACATAATTTGTATATAGCAGTTAGCAATAGCAGTTAGACTTATATACCGCTTCATAGGGCTTTCAGCCCTCTCTAAGCGGTTTACAGAGTCAGCATATTGCCCCCAACAACAATCCGGGTCCTCATTTTACCCACCTCGGAAGGATGGAAGGCTGAGTCAACCCTGAGCCGGTGAGATTTGAACAGCCGAACTGCAGAGCTGCAGTCAGCTGAGGTAGCCTGCAGTGCTGCATTTAACCACTGCGCCACCTCGGCTCTATAAGAACAGCACTTCGCAAAATGTAAATTATAATAAAGAATATAAACTCTTTTCCCTTCTTACTTAAATTAGCTTTTTGTAAAATCTCTGTCTTGTGAAATGATGATTATACAAGCTTTCCTTCCTTGTCCTGTTTAAATATTTTGGTAAACATCCCATTGTAACCTAAAGCATTATACAAAATTTACTTTACTCTTTGCTTATACATTTTATAAATAATACAACTATGGACAAACTTTGCAACATTTCAGAATTACCTCCCTTTGGGAAATGCTTGTAATTTTAAGCCAACTTGGTTTGATTTATTTATTTGATTTCTAGAACTGCCCACCTCAACAAGAAAATATTATAAAACATAAAAACAGTTTTAAAAATTAAAATAATTAGGCCAGGAGTCCCCGGGCCATAGCCCACTACCAGTTCTTGAGCTGTTTGGGACCGGGTCATGGAAGTGGCGGGTAAGTGTGTGTGTGCATCCCCAGTTGCACAAGCAGCATGTGAGTGCATGTATGTGCTCGTGTGCCTGCTGCTTGTTCAAATGGATCTGTGCATGCATCCACTGTTCATGTGGATCTATCCCTTCTCTTCCCCCTCCCTGTCAGTGCAAAGCCAGAAAGGTTGGGGAACTCTGAATTAGATAATACAAAATAAATAAATATATAGTATCAGGCCTGGGTACATAATCAAGTCTTCATGGCCTGGCCAAAAAAACATGAAAACTACCACCTCCCCGCAAAAGTGGAGATTGGACATTAGACAAAAGCTATCTAGATTGGTTGGATCAAGTGATGGCCTTTTCAGGAGAAGACACATCACTACCTCCTTACGAGCCAAAGGAATCATACCTTCCTTCAAAGAGTTATTAGTTAAGATCCAGACCCAATCACCTGTCCCCTCCCAGGCCATCTTAACCAACCAGAAGGGACATTGATCTAATACAGAGGTGGCCGAACTAGCAGCCACAAGAGCCCTGTCCACTTCCTCAAGTTCAGCAGGACCAAACTCACCTCAAATACTCTTGCAAGACTTCATTCTTGTAGCCTGCACTTGCACTGCCTTAAAGTTCAACATAGAATGAATGCAAGCAACTTTATCCGCTAAGTACACAGCATATCCTCACAGCAACCCTGCAAGCAAGTTCCAGTATTGTTCCCTTCAGGGAAGGACCTTGTCATCCAAAATAGAGCCCCTGGCAACTATCTGCAGATGCAATAGGAACAAAGAAAGAATCATGTTTCATACCTTTATCACGTGAGATAGGTTCTAATAGTGGCTATACCTTATGTTTGATCATCTTCAGTTCCCATCATTTTCCAGCAGTACTCTAGGTATTTTTTATCCCACTTTAACTTCCTCACCTTCTCCATATACTATGAGGAATGGTGGAACTGTGGGAACAGAGTAGTGGTGGGTTGTCAATTTTTTTTATACTGGTTTGAGTGCGCTCCTGTGCATGCTCGTGATGCTTCTGCACATGCGGAGAAGCGTCTGGGCGGGTTTGCAGAGCCTCCCACTGCCACTACTATGGGTTCGCCCAATCCGGGTCGAACTGGGAGCAATCCACCTCTGGAACAGAGGCTGCACAGGCTCAGTCCAAGACAAGACAATGGCCACTCTCCTATTCTACTTGGGAGCAAAAGAGAAAAATTACATGTTTTCTTCTCTGATTAGTCTATCTAACTTCACTTAAGGAATTTACTTTCAGTACTATTCACTTTGCTTAAGACTAAGGTTAAAAACTTTAGCTAATTGGATGAATATGGTTAGCTTTAATCTTGTTTTATTTCACCTAATGTCTTATGATCGAAGAAAAGACATTCTAGGAAAAACATATTATTCCACCCATTTTAGATTTTTTATCTAATTAGTATAAGGTTTATGTTATGCTTGCTACAAGACCAAAAATCTACTTTATTTTTATTACACTACACTAATCCTAAAACTTAAATTGAAAATTGAGTTTAAATCTCATCTGATATTGTGAACCTACTAATATTTGCTCTTTTATTTCTTTGCAGGTTGAAAGTAGACGTTATTTAGGTAAGTTAATTTATTTTCCATGGGTTAAGCCTTGTAGATGATGTTGGAGCTATTTTCTGTTAAAGATTATAATACTCAACTCTTCCTTTTTTTTAGAAAGAGAGAAGAAGCTTGCCAATAATATTGCTGAACTAATTGAAGAACGATGTAAATTAATTGATAAACTAAGTCTCCACAAAAAAGAGGTAATTTCAGTTACTTCACCGTTTAAATGTGAGCAAATAAGTATGGAAGGATAGGCAATCTATGGGCTTCACTATCAGAAGTTGTTAGCAAAATGGGCAAATATGATGATGCCTTTTTTCCTAAAATAAGGATTGAGATGAAAACAACAGAATGATTTTGGCCTAAACCACTTAGTGGTCGAGAGATTTAAGGATCAGAATTAGAATAGCTTGCTTGTTCCCATTCTTTTACATTTCCTCAAGCCCAGGGAAGAGTTTAAAAAGAGCGCTAAAGAATCTCACTCTTTTTGGTAACATCACTATAAGGTCTACTGCTCTAGTCAGAGCAGTAATTATTTACATACAACTTAGTAGAGAAGTTGCTATCTCTGTGAATGGGATAACAAGTTATCCGTATATTCCCATACACTTTTTTTCCCCAGTGAGGCTTATTTCAATGAGGCTTCTTCCTTGTTAGTATGTTTAAGCTCCAATGTGTATTTATTGGGAGTTAAGATTTCTTAAACACAGGAAGTCATACCTTAAGAAAATTTGAAATACTGAATGATTCCTAGCAAAAGTCTTAACTTCCTCTAAATAAACATTGTGCAGTAATTTCAATTAAGGTGTGATAGATTTGAACATCCCTTTTAACAAAGAACAAGAATTTCAATTTTATCAATTCGTGGTTGTCATACTTATCCCAATTATTGTGTTTTTAGATTAAATTTCTGGGAAAACAGTATGATTTGACTCTTTACTTTAGGTCAGTTCTATGGTTTCATTGTATTAGCAAACTATTTCTAAGCTATGACAAAGGTGCTGAATATCTATAGAGATTAACTTTTGACTTAAGAAAATGAGGTATTTTCTTTCTTTTCCTTTTCCTAGTAATTAATGCTTCCCCACTTTTTCTCTTTTACATAATTTCATTAGCCAGGATAGCAGTAAGAATGCTCTTTGGTATATGTATTCTTCATTAACAAAAATGCTGAAATGGAGAACAATATGCTTGTATCCAAATATAAAATGTGTAAGAATGTTTAATTCTCTCACAGCACATGAGTGATTACTCTGCCAAAAGGAATGAATTAATTAACATTAATCAGGTTTTGCTGGCCTCTAGAACCAAGATCTTAATGAATAGAAAACGCTAAGTCTCTTTTATAATTTCATCCTGCATTTGACAGGGTAAAGAATATAAGGAATTTAAGAGGGGCATTCACTCAGACTTTATCATTATAAATTTTAATTGTATCTTGTCTATAATAGTATCCATTTTAATCACTGAAATCTGATGCATTCTTGACTCATTAAATCAAATACTTTTCATGTACATTTTACATCAGAAGGGCACTTAAAACCAAATTTGCCTTCAGGGATGATGTGGGAGGAGCGGTTTTCCTGAAGAAACTAAAAATAGTTAAATATTTTATTTGAAATGTGGTTTTCAAACTACAATATTTCCCTAACATGCTATTCTTGAAAGAAAACCATGGCTTATAATTTTAATAACATTATTCAATATGTACAATGTCTTTTTAGTGGCTTGAAAATGATTAAACTTGAAATGATAAACAGTTTAGACCAGTTTTTCTGAGAATTTATTAGAAACTGATAGTTTTTGTGCTAAATAATTTTTCATTTGTGCAATCTCAGATTGCTTTTGGATCAGTCTGTGTCATTAAAAAGAATTAAATTATTTTGAACCATTGGAATAAAATGGGAAGTGCTGCTGTTATTTCCTTCTTTGTTTCAAATTTAACACGATACTCTTGTTTTAGTATGCAGAGTTAGAAAACACTCTGAAAGATGGCAGCTTTCTACAGGAGTCAACCATTGCATCAAATATTAAGGTAAAGTTGGAAGAGAGAGAACTATTAGTTGGGTATTCTGGTTTCTGGTTCAAATGTAACTATGCAGGTTTATTCAATAGTCCCTTAATATTTATTTGTGCTTACAACTAAGAAGTTGTGGGTGGAATTCCAATCCCACATAATACAATTAATGATACTATGCTCATTAGCTCTTGCTTGAGCATCATAATCAAGTTAAGTTTTTCTCGTTTAAAGATAAAATCTAGAATGTTGAAAATTATAGCATTTCTAGCAAATAAGATTGAGGAAAAAATTTGAGCCATTTCAAAATAAATAAAGGAGCTTAAGCCATATGTAAGGTGTTCAGGAAATGGATTATTAATATTCTCTAATATTAAAGGTCTAATTTACTATAGGTTTCTGAAATAGAATTACACTATAAATTAAGCAAGCTTGTACATAACTCAGGAGTCAATTTAGATAATTTGACTAGATACTCTTGAATTAGCCTTTGTCACTTTTATGACCTATGTATACAGCTTGATAAATTTGCATTAGGTTATATTTTATTTATGGAGCTGCTCCAAATTTGTGATGATTAATTATAGCTAAAAGTTTTTAATAGCTATTGTGTTCTAGATCACATATACTTCTGAATTTCATCATGTTTTAAAACTTGGTATTTTAGATAGAGTATGAAAAACTGAACAGTTCAAACTTGGCACTCAATAATGAAATAGAACATTTAGAAAAAGAATTGAAAGAAGAGAAATCTAAACAATCAGAACAGGATGATTTGGTAAGTCTTCTATACAAAGCAAACTGAGGCAAAAATATTATGATACAATTTGTCTATATCTTATAACTAATATTAAAAAAGTGGATATCTCATGGCACAGACATTTTGAGTTGGCAGTATTAATCACATTGAAGAAAGTTTTATGTAAAATAATGTTTAATGTTTTTGTAGATGGCTGAAATACACAAAAGAAAGACATCTTTAGAAAATGAAGCAAAATCTATCCAGTTTCAAGTAGCTGAGGTAAGGCAGTATTTAACTTGATGTTTGTATGGGCAAGTGGGCATGCTTCAAAACATTGCATTTGACAGTGCTCTTTCTCTTTCTCTAAAAAGTGATGTGGCTGATTGAGGAGCCAGTAGCATCCTTAGAAATAAAGCTGACTCTGGATGTTGATATATAGCAACTTGTTAATTTCCTATTTAACTTAAAACTAAACTAGCACACGCTAGTTTTCTTTTCTTTTTTTTTTCTTTTTTCGTTTCTGTTATAATTTTGCACCAGTGAGGTTAAAACCAATTTCGTTGTATTTAAGTACAATGACAATAAAGATTATACTTGTACTTATACTTAATGTAAAAGATCAGACAGGAAAGCTGAGCTTGACTGCCAATAAGATACATTGTATTCTACATATAAGTAAGATGCTTATTGATTTAAGGAAGGTGCTACAAAACAGTTAAATAAATGAATAAATTGATTCATGCAGCTTAATGTGATCTCCATATCATTTAGGCCAAAACCACACTAAAAGTATATGAAATTAACAGAGAGAGATTGAAGACATCATTGCAAGATGCAATAGAGGAAAATAGACATCTTCATGAAAGTGAAAAACAAGTATGTACTTTCCACTGACTCAATACATACTTAGATTTTTATTCTTTAACCTGTTAAATATTGTAAGAAAAAGAAGAAATTCGTCCAAAGGAAGTAGGTTTCATAGAGCTTCTGCTTTTATAAGTAATTAAAATTTGAGACTTTACTTTTTAGCAGATAAATTTATTCAATACTGATGAAAAAAGCCCATTGTAAAGCCATTTATAATCTATCTGGTGGATTACTGGGCCAGTTGAAAGTGGAAAGAAGATCATGTGTAGAAAACGGAGTGAGGGAGACAAGGGTAACATAATGTCTCTACGCTCCTAACTCAGCTTTTACTATTCAGTTTGTTTTTTGTTTGATTTGTATCATATTTCTTTGATATAATATAGTGATTTTTGCAAACTTTCCTCTCTAGTTATTACAAGAAGTTGAAGGTTGGAATGAACGATTTAATGAACTAAATGAGCAGATAAAAATGTATGAATCATCTCAAGCAAATCTAGAGGAAGCTCTTAAAGATAAAGAAAGTCAAGTCAAGGTACACATATTTCTGTTTTTTTTAGCATTGAGAGGTCTAGCAAAGAAAATTATAGAGATTGTTTTCAGAAAACATATTCACCAGATTTTAAGGTAAATGCAAGAGACTCTTTCAGAAATCAAATAAACCACTGCTAGTTAGAGATTTGTGATGCCTAATAAGGAGAAAATACTTTCATGCTTTGGCTTCTGTTTTAAAATCTTCATTGAATGGAAATTGAAATTTGTCTCCCATTGTGTAAATTCATTTTTGCTAAAGTTTACAGGGTCCTGACTTCCTACAGTAGTGCCTAAAACTTTTTTTCTCTCTTGGAAGAAGTTGTCAAATGAAGATTCACAATACCCATAAAAGTTTGGTTTGAGCATGAAACCTATTACCTTGATATTTGTTTAATATAGAGTCTAAGATTCATTAATTCCCTCTATTTATTCTAAAATACTACTTAGTCTCTGACAGACTGCCTCTTAAGGATGAAAGAATGGAGCTGTGCCACAGGAGAGCATGATTCTATGGGTGACAACCACAAGGATAATGATATAAAGAATGAAACAGAAAATGAGCAGCACTTGGGTAAAAATATTTTCTGATTTCAGATAGGAAACCACTGTCATTATAAATTTTGTCTTCAAAAAGAAATAAATTATAAAGCATGCTTGTAGAGAATAGCCTATTTCATTCAAGGCAAAATGTTTTTTCTCCAAAAGCTTTATATTAGTATATTTTGGATTTCTCAGGGCTATACAATTTTAAGATCAGAATAGTTTTTCTCAACATCATCCTTTGAAGTAAGATTAAAAGCAACAGTAAAAATAAGTCTTTGGATGTCCTGTCTTCTCACACATATACCCCAACTCCTTGAGAACTGAGAAATTCTGTTGCTTCTCAGAAGCTTAATAAATAAATCCTTGCTAACTCCTGCATTCCTGTTTAAAGGCACATTAAAATGTTAAAGGAAAGGACAAAAACAATATTTGTAATGCTAGTGTTATTTTCATAAATCCAAGATTATTTCTCTGAGTTTTACTTTTTCCTCTCAATTTCTTAACCAGATGTTCCAGAAAAAGAAACAGTAAAGAAGCTAATTTATGCTGCGAAGGTAATTTGATAATACTGTGAAGTTTTAATTATTTTAAAATCTGTAAAGATTAGCGTGTAAAAAAAGCTATTTGGACCATGAGAAAATATTTTATACATCAGGATGTTAATGAAATAAACATTTAAGCAATTTTAAGAAGTTACTTAAACCTTATGGATTGATTCCAGAATTACAAAAGCTATTTGCTAAAAAAATTGACAATCAG
Organism: Thamnophis sirtalis; assembly: GCF_051295495.1. Taxonomy (NCBI): domain Eukaryota; kingdom Metazoa; phylum Chordata; class Lepidosauria; order Squamata; family Natricidae; genus Thamnophis; species Thamnophis sirtalis. The sequence continues at coordinate 126,152,509 of NW_028261381.1, forward strand.
TTAATCTCCATTTAGGAAAGGAGCTAAGAAGAAAATTTCCCTCATTCAAGGTCCTTGAAAAGATGTTCTTAAGATTTGGGAATTTCCATTACAACTAGGAAGGGCACTACAACTGTAGGCTACCTAATATAGTAGAAGTTCCCAACTCCTAAGACCAACTTTTCAAGAACCTTTGGGAGGAATTATAATTGTCAACATTTCCCTCCATTCTCCTTCAGCAAAAATATCACATGAATAGAGCTGTGGATTCAGGCCAATTTTTAAATAGTATATTTAGAAACAAAACTATATATTGATCACATTTCATTGAAGAATGTTCCCTGCACTTGTAAATGACAGTACAGACAGAAAATAATATGATGTTTGTTCTAGAGTTGCAAATGTATTCTTTTCTAGCAGTAATGATCTTACCTAGTTTATCTTTCTTCATTGTGTAGCTAAATGCTCATTTAAAATCTGCGGAAACAGAAAGGAATCAAATATATTCAAAGTTAGGTGATGAAAAGAAAGCAAAAGAGGAACTTGCAGGTACAGTAATCACATTTTTTTATAGATTTTCAAATCAGCAAGAAAGCAAGCTGAATATGCTATTTTTAAAATGAAGGTTTTGGAAAGTGATACTTTAGAAAAAATAATTAAATTCTTAGTTGTTTCGTCCTTCCCTAAATCTGCTTATGCATGCACTGAGTACTGTATTTTTTGGACTATAAGATGCACTCTTTCCCCCCAAAAAAGAGGGTGAAAATCTGGGTGCATCTTATACACTGAATACAGCATTTTTGACCTCCCCAAACGCTGCCCCGCGCATCCCATTTTTTTCAAAAATGGACGTGCAAAGGGTTTGCGAGGGCTGTAGGCTCCTGGAGGCTGGAGAGGGCAAAAACGAGTGAAAAGGCTCCTGTTTTTCACAAAAATGGATGTGTTTTTGTCCTCCCAAGCCCTCAGGAGCACTCTGCAGGCCTTCCAAACTCTCTGCATATCCCGCTTTTCACAAAAAACGGGGCATACAGAGGGTTTGGGAGGCATGCAGAGTGTTTCTGGTGGCTGGGAAGGGCAAAAACTTTTTTAAAAAATTATACCTCTTCAAAATCTTGGTGTGTCTTATACTCCAATGCGTCTTATGGTCTGAAAAATACGGTAAATTGCAGATGAAAAGTAAATCCCTTTGTATGACTGGACATGCTGGATTTAGCTTTTTATAATAGCAGTTTTATTTAGATAATTAGGTATCTTTTAAATGAGAGTTATTCTCTGAGGTAAAATATTTTAAACAATTTCTCAGTTCTCATAAGGTGAAAGAATCTAAATTTTAATGATTTTTTAAAACACTATCCCACACAGATTATTTAAAAAAGTGTTGTCATCTGCTCTAACTTTAGTGAAAATTTTTCCAGGTTGTTATCTAGTTTTTCTTTCCTTTTTCCTTTTTTTGGGGGGATCACCCCCAAAATCTTAATGGTAACTTCAAAATTGATAAAAATGGAATCATGAATATCATTATATTTTGTTATGGGAGTGAATGTGTAAACACTGAAGCTAATAAAAGACAGCCTAAAACATTAAAGCAGAAAAAATAGTTTTTTTCCTGTTTGTTCTCTTAAAATCAATAAACAGTTGAATCTTCTTACAAATAGAATATCAACCAGAGTAGAGGGAAAAATTTTTTTTAATGGCTTTTGCCTTTACAGACTGCTGAACGGGGACTAGCAGTGAATGCTTTAGAGCTATGGCCTACAGTATGACCTGAACTTCCATCTAAATAATCTTAATAGATAAAGCACTTCTCACTAACAACACTCTAAAGAGCATTCTGTGCTGTTTTTATTGAACATACTGAACCCCCATTATACAATACAATAGCAGAGTTGGAAGGGACCTTGGAGGTCTTCTAGTCCAATCCTCTGCCTAGGCAGGAAATTCTATACCGTTTCAGACAAATGGTTATCCGACATCTTCTTAAAGACTTCCAGTGTTGGGGCATTCACAAGTTCTGGAGGCAAGTTGTTCCATTGATTAATTGTTCTAACTGTCAGGAAATTTATCCTCAGTTCTAAGTTGCTTCTCTCTTTGATTAGTTTCCACCCATTGCATCTTGTTCTACCCTCAGGTACCTTGGAGAATAGTTTGACTCCCTCTTCTTTGTGGCAACCCCTGAGATATTGGAACACTGCTATCATGTCTCCCCTAGTCCTTCTTTTCATTAAACTAGACATACCCAGTTCCTGCAACCATTCTTCATATGTTTTAGTCTCCAGTCCCCTAATCATCTTTATTGCTCTTCTCTGCACTCTTTCTAGAGTCTCCACATCTTTTCTACATCGTGGCGACCAAAACTGAATGCCGTATTCCAAGTGTGGCCTTACCAAGGCATTATAAAGTGGTACTAACATTTCATGTGATCGTGATTCTATCCCTCTGTTTATGCAGCCTAGAACTGTGTTGGCTTTTTTGGCAGCTGCTGCACACTGCTGGCTCATGTTTAAATGGTTGTCCACTAGGACTCCAAAATCCCTGTCACAGTTACTACTCTTGAGCAAGGTACCACTTATACTGTACCTGTGCATTTCGTTTTTCTTGCCTAAATGTAGAACCTTACTCTTTTCACCATTGAATTTCATTTTATTAGATAGTGCCCAATGTTCAGGTTTGTCAACATCCTTCTGTATCTTAAGCCTATCTTCTGGAGTGTTGGCTATTCCTGCCAGCTTGGTGTCATCTGAAAATTTGATAAGTTCCCCATTTATTCCCTCATCCAAATCATTGATGAAGATGTTGAAGAGTACTGGGCCTAAAACAGAGCCTTGGGGTACTCCACTGCATACTTCCCTCCATGTAGATTCATTTCCATTGAGGACTACATGTTGGGTGCGGTTGGTTAGCCAGTTACGAATCGATTTGGTGGTGATGCTGTCTAACCCACATTCTTCTACTTTATCTAGTAATCTCTCTTTGTTGGAAAAAGAATATGAAGGCTTAGATGTAATAATTGGTGGTACACCTTTAATAGCAATAGCTCTTCCATCAGATATTTTCTGCATATCAGCTTGCAGGTCAGCTTGCAGGTATTCAATTCTGCATATCAGCTTGCAGGTATTTTGGCCCATTTCAACTATTTGAACATTAATATGTCACTGATTAACAGCTCTCTTTCCTGTTTTAAACTGATGTGCCATGTAAACCAACAGTAAAACTCAATCCTCAGATACGTGTGGATCTATTTTTTTTTTTTTGCAGTTTTGTAGTAGTACAAGTCATTTTCATCTATTAATACTAATATTGTTATTATATTAAGACTAATATTCAGGAGCGTTTCTTTAAAAAGCTATAGCAGTATGCACCATATTGTGGAATAACAATAAAGCGGAATAAAATATTCCTGATCAAACTAAACCACTTGTTTTCAGAACAAGCACATTAAATTTCTGAGTTGCCGTTTATGGTTCCAATATTTGCTTATTTGTATTTATTTCTTTATGACAGAACGGATTGAAAGACTACAAAAAGAACATGGTGTTTTGCAGTCAGAAAATATAGAGGTTCAAAATGAAATTCAAAAGCTTCAGCAAAAGCTTCAAGTCATGACAGAACTGTACCAAGAAAATGAAATGAATCTTCACAGGTATTACGGGAGTGGATATATTTGTTAATAAATCACTCATTAATTTGTTACAGAATGTTATTTCTCTGCAATTGAATGTTTTTAATTTTTAACCAAATACTTATTTTGAGACCAGTATGATCAATCAATGTCATACAAAGAATTGAATTTTGCTTTTGAATTCTTTTAAAAGGCCTACTGAATGTTATTTCACTGTGTAGCCTGAATATATATAAAGAGTTTAGATACAGAAATTGGATACTTTTTATGTCTGATTCTGCCAACCTCTTAAAGAACATAGAGACACCAAATAGTGAAGGTTTCAGAGTCACTCCCTATCATCATTTTGTTTATACAGATAAACACACCACATGCAACAAGATTCTGCATTAAAACTTTTCAGAGTAAAATCATGCCTCATTCAAAGACTCTGTCCAAGTTCTTTTACTGCTCAATTCTATATTTTTATTTGGAAATTCCATATTTCTATAGAGTAAATTCTATAATAAGTGCAAGTTATTTGCAGTTTTTATAATAGTCATCTAGAATTAGAATTGCACAAAACAACAGAATTACCTTGCAGGTTTTTGAAAATATTTTTTGTGAAAGTGGTTTTCATATGAAAGGTAAAAAAAAATAGTTAAGACTAATGTAATATTTACTTTTTAAAAGGAAATTAACTGTAGAAGAAAAAGAACGTTTACAGAAAGAAGAAAAACTTTCCAAAGTCGATGAGAAAATTAATCATGCTGCTGAAGAACTGAGTACTTATCGGTAATTTCACTAAGTATTATATTAAACAATTCCAAATTTTTGAAAAATAAAAAGAGATTAATTGGAAGAGTACCAATCTAGCATTGTACTTGAGATATTTCTAGTAGTGTTTTATGTCAGAGGAAAGAAGCATTGGCCCACAGATCTATGAAACAACATTAAACACCTATGTTTGCTTTCAAAGATAACCTTGCAAATGGAAAGGGAGGCTTACTCATGCAAGGAGAATTCCCATCTGCATGTTGTGTATGTTGTCTGCAGGTTATGCATATTATAGTTATTTATGGTACATTCCCCAGTAGTCTGGAGGACTATATAATCCTAAAGCACAGCTGGGAAAGATGCAAGAGACTGCAATCAGAAGAGAGCCAGAAAAACCCTGTTGTGTAATAGGAGTTCAACCTTTGTTCGATTTAATTCAGAACCTCTCTAGAAGAGGACAAAGGATTTAGATAGCTGATGATTACTAAGAATCACTTAGACAAATTATTTATTATCCCTTTTTAAAATCACAAATACTAGCATGCTTATTTATTTTCAGCAGATGAGATAATTCTGCTAAAATTCATTTTTTCCACTATCATAAATAGGAGCGCGTCACTCAAAGTAACTTCAGTTAAAAATAATTCCTTTCACAGCGTGTCCTGTCACTTTTAGGCACAACTGAGTTTTACAAGCAAAGAAATTGTAACAGGGAGGTTCTGATGCGTTTGTTAGATGGCGAATCTGATTGATTTCCTTTTTCAATTGTCTTGCCAACTTCATCTGGTTTTTTAAAAATAAAATTAATTTACTTAGGTCTAAATTATTTAGTAAAGTTTTGCAATACTAATAACAGTTTCTCCTTGTAATAATATTTTATAGGCATCGGGTAAAAGATCTTGAAGAAGAACTAGAAAGAACTGTTTGTTCTTATGAGAAACAAGTATGTATTTTCTTAATTTTTAGAAAATTAGAAAATTTTTCTTTTTACCTCATATAACATAGCTTCAGTTCATTGGCCTCTTTGAGGGGAAAAAAGTAGTTTGAAATTACTTTTCAGTGCTGTTCTGAATTATTTCAATTGGAATTTTCTTTTATTCATATCCTTCCTTTTATTCAGGAGCTTATATCCATTTAATCATATTTAAAACTTCACTATATATCTTTTTGTTTAACTAAAGCTATTATGTAACTACAACAGAGAAACTAAAGCTGAATCTCAAATGTACATGAAAGCAAATTGATATGACTTTTATTGAATCCTTTCAGTAAAATTTGTTGCCTAGTAAATATACATAGAAATGTGACTTTAATTGTTTTTGGTTTAGCAGCAGAGCTTTGTTGAAGCAATATCTTATTGTATCTTTACCGCTTATATTCTATACTATGAAGTACATAAAAATATTGTGTTCCATATTTTATTTCTGTTAAAAAGAGCATATAAAATGTCGCTCAGTTTGATTTTACTTCTAAATTAATGTATAGTTTTGTTTTAACAGATTAACTCACATGAGAAAAAAGCTCATGATAATTGGGTAAGTTAAAGCACTGTTTTACTGTCCATTTGAAAAAAAATACAGCATTAGTATAGGGTGTTTTCGTCCGTTAGATCTTTTTCTCAAAGACATATGATTGCTCTTTGGGGTTATAGATGTTTCAAAATGGCCCTGTTTCTTTACATTTTATGTTAAAACTTATTTTATTTATCAGATTTATAAACTGCCAATTTACCTCACCAAGGTAGATGTTTTTTTTAAAAAAAAAATTACTGTTTGGCTGTAATTAACAATGAAGATGCAACAAACTATTTGATTCACACCTAATGCTAAAAGTATTTAGGCATTTAGAATGCATTGGTACCTATAAAGCTTTAGAATGTGGACTTTTCTGGATTTTCTGGCTTATAATTTCAAAAATTATAGGACATTTATTTATTCTGATATTTGCTATATATTTGAAGTTGACAGCCCGGGCAGCTGAAAGACAACTGAATGACTTGAGAAAAGAAAATTTACATAGAAGACAAGAGTAAGTATAAAGGGGTTCATGTTTAGAGGTTTTGGCATTAGTTCTAAACATAAGTTATTATTGGATTACTGTTTACTCCCTAGCGTTATCCTTTTTATAACAGTAATTTTATTAAACATTACAATTAAAGGATAACAATTGAAACAAATATAAAAGGAAAGAATAGAAAGTGCAGAAAGAAAAAATAGAAAAATAGAAAAGAAAGAAAAAATAACAGTACAGTAAAGAAAAAAATAATATTTAAAGAAATGACTTCTTTCTTCATCACAAGTATAAATGATTTTCATAATTTATCAACTCTTAAAACATCAAATGATCTTTTCCTTCATATCTCAACTCATATATAAATAAATCCTGAAAGTCTTTGGTTCAGTCCTGATCAACAAAAGGAAGACCTCCTAAAGAGTCACTATATGGTTAGATCCATATATGAATGTGTTTTTGAGCAAAGGGGTGATTCTGTGATAGTCCATCACATTCTAAAGAAATCATGTCTGGATCTAATAGTTCTAGATAATCTTCACCCAGTCTTCAACCTTCAATTTTTAGAGAGATACTGTAGTGAGGTGATGCATCTTTCCTGGCCCTGGATGATCTCTTAGTGGCTTGATTTTATCAATCATGGTATCTTCCTAGACAGTTTCAGATTTGATAAAAAGGCCATGATGTTACACTTGACATTGGTAGGGGAGAACTATAGGCCTAGTCCCTGCTTTGTAGTGGTACTCAGAGTTTTTCCTCTCTCTACCACTATTTGACACTTACATAAAGCCACTGAATGAGGTCATCAATTGGAACAGAGTTAAGTATCATCAATATGCTGATAATGTAAAGCTTTGTATCTGTACTTGAATCTAACCAAGTTAAATTGTCAAGGTTTGTTCCTCATGCCTGGAGGATGAAGTGGTGTGAATGGGAAAGCACAGGTTTTGGTTAAACCCAAACAACTCAGAATGATTGTGACATTTAGGGTTCTCTCCCTTTCTGAAAACTGACCATCTTTAGTTCTGTATGGAGTTGCACTCCTCGAGAAAGAACTGCTGTGCATTTTGGAGGTTGCCTTGAATTAATAGGAGTAGATGCAGTGGGCCTTTGCAAAAATTCATATTGTATGTTAGTTGTACTTGATTCTTGATCAGGACGTCCTGCTCACAGTCCACTAATGCTTGGATCACATCACACTTCGATTATTGCAATTTGGTCTACATTAGGCTGCTCTTGTGGACCATCCAGAAAGTAGAATTAATCAGTAATGTAATCTTGTGTAACCAGGACTATGATCACATAACAACACTACTACATGAGCTAAATTGGTTTCCTGTAGGCTTCTGGGTACATTTCATGGGCATCCTTAAGATCACTTCATAGAACAGTGTTATTTATGGCACTTGCTCTGTCATGATTTCCTACCTTTCAGAACAGCATTTTCTATGATATTTGGATGGCTCTGGTCTTCTTTAAGTCTTTAAAAATGTATTTTCCATTTTCTTCCCCCGTCCTCCAAAAAATATTGGGTTAGTACAATGAATGAGCCTGCTGGAAAACGGATTTGAGATTTTGAATATGTTGAGTGCTTCTGTTTGTGCTGTTTTATAGTATGTTCTATGTTTATTTTGTTTAGTTTTTAGTCCTAAATTAACCACTCAAAATCATTTTGCAAGTTGGAAAGCCATCCAAATCTTATGTATGTATAAATCATTGAATCAGCCAATGACTGTGATCTTTCTGATGAACTGAGTTTTCCTTTGGAGTAGAAAAACTAAATGGTCGAAGCAATCATATGGAAGATGATAGATTTTTGTTCTTTTCTTTAGTTTGACAGAAATAGAATTTAAACACCACCTTCTGACAAAAGATCCTTATGCTTATGATGATACAGCCACAGCATTTGGCAGAGGTATGATATTTTATTTAATTTCCAGTGTACTTTATAAAGAACTAAATTTCTTAATTTTTGAATAAATGTACCAAACTACAAATTCAAGTGTAATTAGCATTTGAATTTCATTGAATTACAATACCTAATCTCTCCCCCCCCCCCCGTGATTCTTAAATAAAACCTGCATAATTCTTTAAATGATTAGCAAAAACTGAGCTGTGTAATTGCAGGGCAAATGAGAAAAGTCAATCAGTTGACTTTATTATGTTCCAATTTAAACTTCAAATCTGAACTGATAAATAATTGTTGTTCTTTACATCCATTAACATTAACTTTGTGAATTTTAGTATTTTGTTTTAACTGTTCCAGAGCAGTCCCCATATGGACCCTCACCAATGGGCAGACCTTCGTCTGAAACAAGAGCTTTTCTTTCCCCCCCAACCTTATTGGAGGGTCCCTTAAGACTTTCACCTGTGCTTCCAGGTGGAGGAGGAAGAGGTACACTTCTTAAATTTGAAAACTTAATGATTCTGGATTCTCTCTCCTCTTAGTCTATCCCTCCTTTCTTGGTAATAGTTCTGTAAAATCAACTTTAAAAAATCCTTTTCAACTAAATTTGTATTATCTTATATAAATGGTCTCTAGCATGGAGCTGAGAACAGTAATTCCATATATCCAACTTTATGTATTACATATTTTTATGGAAAACCTGCAGACAGAAGGCTCCTGTTCATTAAAGCACTTTTTTTTACACTCTGAAACTTTTTGTAGATCTTTGATCTACCATTACCTATGAATCAATTTGCATAAAGATTAGTTTTGAAATTAATTTACTTTTAAAAAGTCCTAAACCAATACTGCTTATTTATTAGATTAATAAAAACTGGACCAAATGGTAGTTTTTAAAACTAAAATAAGTGAGGTGAAAGGAAAAGCAGGTCATATTATCCTTATGTTACAATAAAAATACCGTGTGGGTTTTTCCATCTTAGATGGTTGATTGTCGCCTAAAGTTGACTTTAAAACTATTATACTTTATTCCAAAACTGCTGGCATAAGACAGTCTGGAATAGACAAGTATAATGAAGTAGGTAAGAGGTCAACATTATGCCATGGTTTGAGAATCAGAATAAGATACTCAAACTGTTTACCTGCTTTTGGACTACAATTAATTAAAAATGAAAAGGTTGAATAAGGTTGAATATAATTTCAGTTTCTTTTTCCTACCTGTTCAAAGTACTTATTTCTCATTTATTCTTCTAAAATAAGAAAAACTTCTTTTAACTTCTTTAAAAGATGTGATGGGTTTCTTGGAGGAGGTTGGGTTTGGGATGGAATTGGTCTCTGAGAGCAATGTTCACTTGAAAATACATAGTGATTAGGTTGATGAAAAGACTTCCTTCCTTTCTTTGCTTTGTAAGATGAATCTTAATATAATGTGAATTTTGTTTCAGGATGATGGTGGTGGTTTTTTAAGCAGCAGCACGACATGACTAAACAATTGCATGCCTATGGCAAAGAGAATACTAAGGAAATTTGCAACTTTTGCAGACAGGACACAACACAATAATATTTTTATTTTAAATTGGAGATTTGGAAGAAGCGTAAGCACAGGCATCACATCCCTTTATCTTACTTGCACTCTCCTACTGCATGTTGATACAAGTTCTTATACAGTTCCTGTTCATACTTAAGTTTAAGGTCAATAGAACAATACAGACATAGGCAATTATAGAAGCAGTGGCAGAGAAAAAAAACCCAGTGAACTTTAATGATCAAAAGTTTGAGTGTTTAACAGCTATTAAGAACCGTGCCAGATTCAAAGATTCACAGTATTTTTAGAGTTCTAGGCAGTTAACAAAAGTCTTAAGGAATATAAACAGACAGACTTTCAACAATGCATGCGTGTGGTCAGATAAAAGTTTTTATCTGTGAGGCAACTTGGTGGTGTGGTTAAGGCATCATTTCCGCTAGACATTTCTGCTAGAAACGATGTTCTAGTCCCAATTTAGACACAAAGCTCTCTGGGTGACCTTGAACAAGTCATTTTTTTCTCTAGCCCTGTGGAGGCAAAAGCAAACCACTTCTGAAAAACCTTGCCAAGAAAACTGAAGTGACTTATTTAGGCAATCTCAAAGAACTGGTCGCTATTGATGAAAGGAAAAAAAGGCAGTCTTACTTGAGCTCTGTTGAAAGTCTGAAACTTTTCTGTGGTGAGGGAAAGATCCTGAGGATGCATTACAATAACAGAGGGAAAGGGAAGAGGAAAAAGTAAAGGAAAAGAAGGAAGAAAATATAAAGTAAAAAGTAAAGGAAAATGATTTGTCCTTTTCTAAAATCCAAGATAACCCTCAGTAAAACGGACAAATTAGAAAAGTCTTCACTTCTTAAAGCTGCAGTGACATTGCGTAACAGAAAAGATGCAGGAAGATAACATTTCCGTAATAATATTGAAACCAAATAATACTAAAAGAAGGTTTGTTAGAACCATTTACAGACTGCCTTACAGTTAAAGTACACAATATATGAAATGTACATCGCTGTGTTTTTTTTTAACATTTTCTCTGGCTAGTGTACACTGGCCCAATCCTGATCAGAATGTGTGTGGAAGTGGAAACACATACCTCTTTTTTTAAATTATATGAGCAGTTCTTTAAAGTTTAATGCCCATAACACATGTGAATTTTCTAATTTCAGAGATTTTACTGCTTTAGATTATTGAGCCAGTGGGTGTTTGCAGTGGATATAGAAAGTGTCCATCCCATTGGCATGCACATCAAAAGAAACACCTGAGAGTAAAACTTTACCGACAGACTTTACCGACAGATCCATATAGGCACAGAAGCAGCAAAGCCAGTTCTAAGATGTTGATGTGAAACCAAGCATAGTAAAATTTATTTTTCCTTACCTGAGACACCCAGTGTCCACTGTCCACCAATCCAGGTTAACCATTTTATTTTGGGAAAAGACTCTACCTTTCGAAAGTCTTCAGTGTTTGACTTTGGACTCGCCAGATTTTCTGAAGCTGCAAAGGGCTCAAGTAAATTCCTTTTCTCCCTCCCAGCTTCCCACATATTCCAATCATATCCATGCCCCCCTTCCTTACTTTTTTTGCAAAGTTGCCAGTGAAAGAAGCGCCTTGAGAGTTTACACAACCATTAAATTGCCAGGTTTTTGAGATGAAAAAAACATGTCAGACTCAGATAAATCAGTTCAGAATTTTTCCACCTTTAACATATAAATTGTACAATTCAATTGAAAATCAAACTGAATTTTTTAGAGAGAAAAAAAAAACAAATAAAAGTGTACAATAATATGATTGCATACATGTGCACACCCTTAAACGAATACTTTGTTGAAGCACCTTTTGATTTTCAGTCTTTTGGGGTGAGAGCCTATCGACATTGGCACACCTTGCCTTTGGAATCTTTGCCCACTGTGCCTGTCAAATTGAGAAGGCATCTCCTATGCACAGCCCTCTTCAAGGCACCCCAAAGATTTTCAGTTGGATTCAGGTTTAAAAGGCAAGTGAGTAAATGTCAGAAAAATCCTACCAAAACAGCTGAACTTTATATGGGTTTGATCAGTTACTTTAATTGATGGCAGGCGTGTACTGACTACTATTTACCATCAGTTTGAATGTGATTGGTTAATTATAAATATAATCACATCTCTACTTACAGGACGGTATACTTAGGCAACCATGCTATTGTACTTTTTATTATTTCCCCCCTAAAAGATTTCTGTTTGTTTTTCAATTGAATTATAGAGCTTATAATTGTATTAAAGGTTTAAAAAATTCTGAAGTGATTTATCTTGGTCTAATATTTTTATATCTTAAAAACCTGGCAATTTAACTAGATTTTCTATATCCACTGTATGTCTCAGAGAATCAGTATTCAAGCTGCATGATACAAATTTTACATAAACACATTATGAGCCAGCTTAAATATCACAAACACGTTATGTTTTGTTATCCTATTTGTAACTTCAGTGAGATTTTACTTGTGTATATTGATCTCATTTAACTTTTCACCTAAACTTGATAAATGAGTAATTTTTATGATAAATGTGGGACAATTTACTTGTTTTGAAATGGACATTGTTTTAGTATTTACAGGTTTAGTTAAGACTATTAGATATTGAGCTAATTGGATCCATGGTAATTTTTTTGATTAGGTTCAAGAAGACTGGGGAACCCTGGCATAATTGAAGTTGGTAATGAAAGAGGAGAGCTGAACACTAGTAGGTTATCTGATCCACACAGGCCACCTTCTGACACTGGATCTTTGTCACCTCCATGGGATAGAGATCACAGAGTAATCCTCCCTCACCCCGGTAAGAAAACAAGATTTGCCATTCTTTGCTAAATGCAGGAATGAAACTATATTGAAATATTACTGAGATCTACTTTGAAATGGATCTTTGATTTGGGTTCAGTGAAAGAATATGTATAAATCATTTGAAAGTGGCATACGCTAAACACTGATTTTTCCTCAGAATATTTATTGATTTACATCCCACTTTATTAATTTTATAAATAACTCAAGGTGGAGAACATACCTAATGCATCCCTTTCATACAGAATTAGCTGATTTGAACATTTTAAAGGGTATATTTTTGGTTCATTTAATCCAAAACCTATATGACTAGAACCCTAGAACCATTACCAGATTACATATTTCTGAAAATATATAAACTACATTCATAGTACTGATATTCATCTAGTCCATTTTTTTAAAAAAAGGGATGTCCCAGGAATTCCTCAGACTAATATAGTTGAAACATTTTTCTAGAATATGTTAAATTAATTCTCCAGAAAAGATATGTTTCCAAGAGAAATCCAAAATTGAAATGGAGAGGAATTTCCTGACCTTGAGAGTTATTAAACAGCCTGCTTACTGGAGTCATTGGGGCTCCATTAAAAGACCATCTCAAACAATAGCTCAATAGCAATTTTTGTGAGATGGCATTAGCAAGTGGTATGGATTAAAGGACCTCCACTTTCCCTTTCAATCTTAAGATTTTATAATTCTATATTAAATAAGTAATAAGTATTGGATTTCCATTAACATTTTCTGGAAGCATGCGCCTCTTATCCATTATAGTTTAACTTGTAAGTACTGTTGTATAAGGAATGTGAAATAAAATAAACGGTAGGTATTGTTCAGGAATTCTTCTGAAAAAGGTTTATTTTTTATTAAAAAATAGGTCACCTCTATAATGAGCAATCTCTTCCTCCTCGAAGACCAGAAAGATTTTATCCCAATCCTGTAAACTCTGGAAGGCTTTCAGGACCAGCTGAACTAAGAAGTTATAACATGCATTCAGTTGATAAAACAGGTTGGAATTGTAGTTTTTAAAAGTAATTCTTTAGAACCTAGACAAATGCACATTTTGAGACTTTAGTTCTTCTTAGTAAGATAATATATGTTAGTAAGACATCTAGGAATGTTAGTAATACTGTAGGTGTGGTGTGTGTTCTGTGCCCTCTGTAGTACAGCTCTGTTTCCGATTTCTCACATAGAAGGCAGCAGTGCTGGAAGTTAGGAAACAAGTGAATCTACTTTAGATGTGGAAAATAGCTGTGAGAATAGGAAATAATGTATGCAACAAATCTTTCTCCCATGCTGCCCCATAATAGCCTTTTCAGCAACCTTGACTGTTCCCTCAGGTTGAGTATGTTGCCTGGAGATGCATAGGACTTTGCATGAAATCAGACAGAAGAACATGAATAGGATTGAGGCTGAGGGGAAGTTTATTTAGAAAGCAAATATGGAAAAACCAAATCTGTTTTAAAAACAAATAACAGTCCAATATACTCAATTCACTCTATTTTACGCTAAATATATATTTAAGACATTTAATCCAACACTAGTAAACATTAGTTATTCAGACTTGAAAGCATATCTTAATAAATGATTTCATTTTCTGTAGCTAGCATATTTAATCAGCATTTTTGATTCTTGCACACTAGTCACACAAATGTGAAAAGGGAAAGTCTTAAATGTTCTGTTCAGGAATGTTAACATACATTTGTATCTACTGTATATGGGGTGGTTCATATTTTTGAATGCGGAGAAGCATTCATGTTTCTCATTTCGCATTTGTGTTTAAATGTGTGAAAACATTGCATTTGACATTGTATCTTGTCTCTATAGCCATCTGGAAGGAATATGTTTGAGTTGGCTTAAGGTTAAAATGTGTATTCCTTTCCTTCACATCCAGATGGACCATCATCTGAAAATAACTTGAGAATGGACCTGAGTGGAGATGAATTAAGAGATCATTCAAATGACAGTGTAAGTAAAACACAGAAAAGCTGAGAAAAAAAATTAAAATTGAAAATTGCAGTGCTGGAACTAATTTTGTATAATTTGTATTTGCATCTATATTTATACAAATGCTTCCATATTCTGACACTGAATAAATGTTAGTTCAAGCAGTGCTTCTATAACTGAATGATTTTATAACTGAAAAAGCAAAAGGAAAGAAAGAACATGAAATAGATCTTTGGTGATGATCGAACTGCATTTCCTATAGAGAAAAGGGCTTAGATTTTATCCTCATTTGGTAGTTGTATTCTCAGAAGAGAAAAGGTTTTTTTATATTTCTCCCCCTCTTTTGAATCAGGGAAAACTGTTCTTGATTGTGGGTATAGATGCAGGGATGTCTTAGGGGGCCTGGAGGAGAAGGTGGCTGAATGAAAATCCCACCCTCCACTTAACCCAGAAGCTTTCACTGTAATCTCTTGTTTGTGATTTACTCCATTGTATCCTATTTTAATTGATGTCTTTTCAGTTGCAGTTTTTGAATGCATTCTTTTTTAGTCTGTGCCTTTGGTTTGGATTCCATTTCTACTCTAGTCTGTTTTCAAAAAGCACATGTAAATGACAGATGCTTTTCAAAGTTAACTTGCTTACATTCCTTTATTTACAGAATATGTACCATATACACGATCAGTCTCTTCCTCCTGAAAACGAAACCTTAGGCCCAGGAATTGTGCCGCCACCACTTCCCTTTTTGAGAGCTCCTCTAGTGTCAATGGATCCAAGGGGATCTTTCATAAGAAGAGGTCCTCCGTTTCCACCTGTACCTCCTAACTCTGTGTATGGTCCACAGGAATATTTCCCAAGGGATTTTGCTGGTTTGCCACGTCCTCTATTACCAAGTAAGTAACTAGTGTCTAAATACTAAATACATTTCTAGTAAAACATTCACAAACTTTCTTCCAAGAAGAAATAGTTGTATCTGGATCTGATGTATCTTTTTCTGTTAGACTTAATAGAATAACAATCCCTTTACTTTTGAAATTTAATCCCAGTTAAGTTGCCCAAGTACTTCTGATACATGACTTTTTTCCTAGTTTAAAACTCTTTTAAGAACATCATTATTAAAGATGCCTCCGTGTTGCACCCAGAGCCCTGTGCCAGGTCCCAATGCTCTGCCCCAAAGCTCTTTAAGGTGACCTCAAGCTATCCAAGAAATTCTGTCAAGGTTCCTTCTCCTCCTCGGAGGCTGTGGAGGCCTAGATGGGGAAGGCCTTGGAAGGTCTGTTTTTTTTCTCAGGTGTTACGGTGCATTATGAGATATTTTTGCTAGAATTTCAGCTGTATTTATTGTACTGAATTGTACAAATTTGCATTATTTTATGTCTTTGTATTATTACAAAATTACTTAGAAACATATTTTAAATCAGATAGAGGGATAGGTGGATGGATGGAATGGTGAATGGATGGATGGATATGAGAACAGGCAAGTCTAGCAAAATTAAATAAAATTCACCTGATAAAAGGATCAAGTTTCAGATTGATGCTTTCTTCATATTCCCTGATTTAAAGGGAATTAAGAGTTCATTATATTGAGAGAATATATTTGGCAAAGGCAGCTTTGAGACAGTGAAACATTCACTGTTTTAATGAGATTTTTTAATGTCTGTTATCAGTTGTTTTGAGTTATGTGTCCAATATTAACTAGCCTTGCTCTAAATTCAAACTAAAAAAAAGATGTTGATAATTCTCTTTGAACAGTGAGAGCTCCCTTTCCTATGAGGCCTTTTTCACAATATCCATCTCCTCCAAGGGCTGGCTTTTTTCCTCCTCCACCACCACCACCACCATCTGACAACAGAAATGAGGTTTCTGCTGAGTTAACACAGCTGTCAACTGTATCATCTACAGATAATCAAGAATCACAACAAGAAACTGGTTGAATGTCATTTTGTTCTTGACAATTCTCTCGACTGAATTATTTCTTCTCAACTGAAGTAACTTGTTACTTAATCAACTCTATTATTGCTCAAATTGAAGCTGAATAGAGTAATTCTCAGGAGAGTGATCTGTAAATATTGGTTTAACTGTGAATAAATTATAACTGTACAGCAGCAACTTTTAAATATTTTTATTTTGCTTATCTAGATGTAAAATTTAGTCCAATAATAAGAATTCTCTAGTTGTCTGACTACACCTGGTCTCATAAAAAATAATGCACGTGAAAATGAGTATTATGGTGAAATGCCGGTGTTAAAAAATAAAAACATTTTAATTATTTGTAATATTTTGATTATTTAATAAAAGTTAGTGTCTTTTTTTACTTTTCTGAAAGTATACTCCATGACAATCCTCCTAAAGTTTTGCATAATTAGTCCTCAAGTTCTGAGTGCTTGCTTAGTGACCATTCAAAGTTATGATTTATCTAGAAAAAAGGGAATTAAGAACCACTTCCAAAGTTCTGGCAGTTCCTGACCCCTTCTGGGAGGAGTAATTTGGGCACCTGACAACATAGCCACATTTATAGCCATTTGCAGTATCCCATGGTCATATGACTATGTTTTACGATGATGTTGCCAAAAACTGAAGGATTTTTAGCAAAACCAGCACCATAGCAAACTTAAGTTTGCTTAACAACTGCTGCATTTGTTTAACAACTGTGACTGTCGCAAAAATGGCTGCTTAGTTTGCTTAACAACTGCTGCATTTGTTTAACAACTCTGACTGTCGCAAAAATGGCTGCTGCAAAAAAACAGTTGTTGCAATATACAACTGTAATGGGCAGGCTCTATTGCAGTTGTATTTTGAGAATATCTACTTTCTACTGCTATAGTAAGTATATCATAATACGTTACACAAGAGCAGTCTTACCATCTTTTCTTCTTAATGTAAACTAAAGCTTTATGGATAGGCATGTTACTTCAAGAATTTAGGAGATTTATTGCATCACTCAAGGAAGAATGCCTGGGTCTTTTTAATAATCTTGTGTTGCAGTATATAAAAATTCACAGTGTATTTCTATTTTTAATTTATACATTATAATTGTCGGCTCACTATTCTCCAGGAATTTTAAGGATAACGTATACATAGTTCTTTCTCCTTCATTTTTTAAAATCACAACAACCCTGCTAGATAGTTTGGATTAAGAATAATTACTTCAAAGTCTCCAAGTGAAGTTGGGAGAGCCAGGTCTTGATGCCCTTCCTGGAGGCCAGAAGAATGGGGGCGCACCTACCTCTGGGGGCAAGATATTCCTCAGGAGCAACAGCAGAGAAGGCTCTCTTCCTAGACCTTGCCAGTCGAATATCTTCAACTGACAGCATCTGGAACATACCCTCCCTTTTTTGTTAAGCAAATCCCCGCAGGCAGTTAAATGCAACAACATATTACCACAACTTGCAGCTTCCTGCTTATTTCCCCACTGACTTTGTCAGACGCTGGCAGTGAAGGTTGCAAATGTCTATCATGTAACTCGGGGATGCTGTGACCATTGAAAAATATGTGCAGGTTGCCAAGCACATACATTGTAATCATGCCGATGTATGAAGCATTCTTGACTTAATCACTAGAAATGAACAGTCCAATAGAGCCAATAGGAAATGTATCATGCTGCTATAATAAAGTACCTAACAACAATGAATTTTGATGCTTTATTCGTTGATTAAAAGAATATACATTTAACATAAACCATACAACATCAGTCATCAAGTCAAACACTCAGCTGGTTTCCTTACAATTTCTGTCAGGAGTTACCTTACTCTGATCACATTTATAAGATAAAATCTCACCACATCTGGCATATACACACACTGTGCCAGTGGATTCACTCTACTGATGTACATATAAAATCCGCATGGTATGTGCTCACTGGAGACAAAACAGCGCACACCTGTCAAAGGTCATTTTAATATAAGATGGTAAAACCATTTGTAAAACACATATAAACTTTTCCATAAATAGAATCATATCTGGACATCTGTTGCATAAATTGTGTTTTCCAAAGCTTACAATATGGCAGCCAGGTCTCAGCACTGCTGGGCACCCACGTTGGCCACTTACTTTATTATTGCAGACTGTCCTTAACGTTAAATGCACAACATTCGTACCACTTAAAACTTGGGTCAGGTGGAAGTCTCACAGAGACCACGTCTGTACCGCGGTTGCCCTGAAACAGTTTAAATCGGCTTTTAAAGCCTCTCAGATATAACAAGATTTTAAAACATACTTCATGGAATGTTCTTCATGCATCATAGCAGCTCATACCTGTGATAGAACAAGGTTTGTATCGGTTTCTTTTCCTTCCTTTACATTCACTATTCACAGTGAAACAGGTGCATGTTTAAGAGTTCTGAGGTTGCTGACTGAGCCACAGCACAGCTGTGTACCACAGGTCGAAATTCGACCTTATATATTACAATCTAGCAGTACCTGGCTGGCCAAAAATTGGCCTGCCCCTGCCAGCATGTGGGCACTTCTTCATTTTAATCTATTCTTTGGCAGCTGACACAGGCGCTGACAGAGAGAATCCAGTGACTTAGTTGCTAGGGATTTCACGACTAATGTTTGCAAGCAAAGTAGACTTATAAATTTATATCTAAATTGTTAGGGTTTTACCCCATTGGAGTGTATAATCTTAACATTTCTTTTCAAACCTGGGCCCGAAGCTAACTTGGACAGAGAAGCTGACAGACTACGAGAAAAAGAAGCTATAATTAATTTACAGTGAAACTACAGCTTATAGCCTTCAGAGTCAGGTAAACCTCTGAATAAGCTACACAGTGTGCAAGAAACTACTGTTCATATTTAAGGAGGAGATTGCAGAATGGCAGTAATTCATGCTTCAGATATTGTATGTGAAATCAAAGCAAGGTTTACAGCAAATGGTATTGATCGTCTTGATTAAAAAAAAAAAAAGCTTAAGTAGCATGCTACCAATTTACGTGACAATGACCGCATTCACCGGGCTATGAATAGTAAAAAGATTTTTGGCTTCTGAGCACAAAAAACTCCGACAATAATAAAATCAGTGAAGTTGCAATGTTACTCAGTACAAAAAGAAAGTTAGCTGGCAATCTCACGATAACCTTCAGCCTCATCTGAGTTTTGTTTTGTTTTGTAGACAAGTCCATTAACCGTGAAAGCCCTAAACATTGCCACTTTCAGCTTCTAAACAATACCCGACTACGTTCTTTGATCAAGAAGTAGAATATACATATATAATTCTATATAGCTAATACTGATTAAACACAGCACAAGAGGGGTTAATTCACACTACTGAAAAACATAATAGGACCCTACTTGCATATGTAACCACAGGAACTGTAAATAAAGAGAACTAAATGCCTTCACTGAAGCTTTGCATTTCTCTGTAAAAATGACGAGTTGGCTCAGTAAACACACTGAGCAATTCTATGTCCATGACTGCATGCCAGGGTCGACCCAATCCAAGGGATACCTGCTCAATGAGATTATGCACTGGATCTACATCCTGATCAGCCAGTTCACCATTGTCAAAATCAATGCTTTCTTCTGTGACTTCAAGCACTTTCAAATCAGAGCCACGAAGACGAGCAATGGCAATCAGGTTGTGAGCCCAAACAGTATAACCTGAAACACAAAATCACACGCTATTATTTTACTGGATTTCAGTTTTCTTCCTCCCTCCCTATTCTACAGATTTAACAGCTAACAACTAATGCCTTGCTATTAGCTTTCCATCTAATAATTTTCTCATTTAACAAACAGTCCTCTAAGTTGGTCATCAAATGATGGAATTCATTCAAAAGGTTAAAATGCTAAACAAATTGGCTTTTACTGTTTTGTTATCAGTCTTTATTAAAATAATATTTCTAGGTAATGTGTAAATTTCTCATAACATTTATATACACACACATGCGCGCGTGCACACACACACACACACACGCACTAAGCAAGCTGCTCTATTAGCATAGCACACAAGAATTTTAGATTAAGCTGCAAGTTATCTTAAGACTTGCTGGAAGTTTAAAAACAAACATTAAAATATCACTAAAACAAAAAGAAGTAATTTTTAAGCTAGGGTTCCTTTCTTCCAATCTGATTGTGTTGCAATTGTCTCAGTCTTGAATTATAACAATTTTTGCACTTTAATTCCTAATTTATATGCATAAGATAGTATGCTAAAGCCAATGGGAAGCTTAATTCCTCTTTATGCTCTCTATACAAAAGGTTTTCTTTCTCATAAGAAAAATAGTTGATATGAGATTACAATTGCGTTATCTGTACTTATATACTAGTGATCAATGCTAAGTGATTTTCTAATGATCAATGCTTTTCACCTATGGAA
This sequence comes from Thamnophis sirtalis, assembly GCF_051295495.1. Classification (NCBI taxonomy): domain Eukaryota; kingdom Metazoa; phylum Chordata; class Lepidosauria; order Squamata; family Natricidae; genus Thamnophis; species Thamnophis sirtalis. The sequence goes on from NW_028261381.1 coordinate 126,173,364, forward strand.
TTGCGTACCATGTACTGCCAGAAGAGATAGCCTTGTGCACCTCCACGCCAATAAAACCAATGGATCTTCGGTCCGGTTGTCACTGAGATCTGGGAAGCCAGACATATCTATCACATCATTCATTAATATGAAGTGAGTGAGGAACTTATCATACTGCCTAGATATGAGATCAACAACAGCGCCTGAAACGCAAGTAATGTAGCTGTCAAAGTGAATCCTTTCCAGTGGGATACTAGGTTTAAGAATCCTTAACATGTCATCACTCTTGATATCAAAAGCTATTATATAGACCCGAAGATTAGTGCTGTTGCGTGTCAGGGCTTTCCAATCTTCATCTTCTGGCATGTTCTCCAAGGATTTGTGCATTACTGAAATATTGTGGACCAGAAGAGATAGTCGATGCAAAGGCACATGGTTATTGTCAGCCAAAACTCTCGCCATTTCTCCTGTAAAATCACAGAAATCCAAGGCAAGCGAGCGTAGATTGATAAAGCGCTCCATTTCAATTGCTGTGATAAGAGTGGTATTACCCGGAATGTGGTTATCCAGGAGGCTCAGATGCTCCATGGTGCTGGCAATGGAATTTGAGAGAGATGACAAAGATGTGGGTGTTACAATTTGTAGCATAAACCCACATGACAACCATTTGAGTTGCCTGCTGTTTCCCAAAATTTCTTCAAATAGCTGCTGTATTCTGCAAGAAAAAAAACCAATTGTTTAAACCTTCCATAATAAATTCAGAGGCAACAAGTAAGCAAGAAAATTATACTGTTCTCCGATGTTGCACTGTCTACACAATTGCTATCTTTAAATCTGAGGTACAATTTGTACTACCATACTATTCTGTGGAAAATCCACTTGTCGGGTTCAGAACTTAAGTTCCTTAATTGTTCTATTTGAAATAAATATAACATAAAATCAATGTTTGCTTTCTGAAATTTTGCATTTTATCTTGCTCTATTCCCATTTTTTTAATTCAATATATGCTCAGGTTATCTACCATTCACAGCTAGAATGCCTACAAAATGCAAATTGATTTAAGTAAATAACATTACCTATCTATCCCATGCTATCAACATTTCTCATTTAAATAATATCACAAAGTGAAATTATTCAATGAATCAATTGATCTGAATATAAATAGGAGGATGTGACATTTCCTGATAAAAATGCATTGTCATAGTTTTTTGTAATATTCACTTTCAAGTCATGACTGAACATTAATGAAGTTATTTTGTCAGATGTATTCATATTAAAACATTACAAAAATAGTAATAACAAACTGTTCTTTATATATGTAGTCCACATGATGGTTGATAAAAATTACTACATTCTTCCCTCAAGATGATTAAGCCATTGTATATGATTCCCTAATGTAAATTGTATACTAATTACTCTGTGAAGGAAGTTGGTCCGAAAAGTAGTGATTAGCTGACAGTAAAGCAAACATGCTATATGGTTGAATGGAGATCAAAATCCAACCATCTAATTAGTCCATTTCAGAAAGTTTTGAAGCTGCTTACAAAGTTTTGTTTAGAAAGCTGCAAACAGGCATATAAATTACAGCTCTCTGGAAAATAGAAAAGCCTTCAAAATAAAAATCTATAATAGAAACACAGAAACATAGAATATTGACAGCAGAAAAAGACCTAGTGGTCCATTGAGTCTACGCTTTGAGTTTGTTTTCTGTTTAATTTATTTACTCATTATTTTTGCATTTTATTTATTTTTATGTTTTAATTTTTGTCCAACATGTTACAATTCAGTTATTAATGATCGATCCAATATCTTTGCTGGAAGTTGTTCCAAGCTTCCACTACTCTTTCTGTGAAGTAATACTTTCTAGCATTACTTTTGAACTTCCTTCCTGTCAGTTTGAGAATAAACGTTGTTCTCTCTTAAAACTAATAAAAGCACAACCCAGTAAGGTTTGAATAGTGTATACACCATTTATACCATAGTTTCTTGCACACACATACACAAATATGTTTTTGCAAGGTGAAAGATTCTGGAACAGTCTATGTGGCCCAAGATTTTATCATTTGATGGAAAATAGGAATCCAGAGATGCTTACATCCTTTATTGCACTATGTGAGAAGTATTACAACAGGAGTCCCCAGTCCCCGGGCTGTGGCTCACTACCGGGTCGTAAGTCATTCGGAACCAGGCCATGGAAGCAGCAGAAGAGTGTGTGCATGCACAGCCCCCCTTGTGCAAGCAGCTGGCAAGTCTTCATTTGCGTGAATGGCGTGTGCGCCCGTGCCTCTTGCCCAACACTTACACAAAACCATCCCCTCTCTCCCTGGCTCCCAACTGTCCACAAAGGTGGAAAAGTTGAGGAACTCTGTATTACAAGATCTCTAGAAAGTTTTTTGGGATAAACTAATTGTATCTGTACCCAGGCACTAACTACTCAAAGCTTACAAAATTATCCTTTGAAATAATTGACTAGAATAGACAATGAGACATTCTGTGAGAAAGAATGTGATTAAAGCTACCAATGTATGGCATTATTTGCTGATTATTAAATATTCAGTCACTGGCAGCAATGAAATACACTGGTTGATTCTCAGAAACAATTCAAAATTTCAACTAGCATTAATTATCTGCTCAGTATTACTCCATTGAAAACAATACTGTTTCATATCTTTCTCTTCAACATCCAGATGAATATTCTGCATACAATATAAAGTTGCTTGTTGCTGTTAGTTGTGAAGTCATTTCCAACCCATTGCAACCTCATGGGCAATGTTCCTCCAGACCTTACTGTCCTCTGCCATCCTCTGGAGTCTATTTAAGCTCACGTCAGTGCTTCGGTGACTCCATCCAGTCACCTCAAGCTCTGTTGTCCCCTTCTTCTTTTGCTCTCAGTCTTTCCCAGGATTAGGCTCTTCTCCAGTGATTCCTTCCTTCTCATTAGGTGGCCAAAGTATTTTAGTTTCATCTTCAGGATCTGGCCTTCTAAAGAGCAGTCAGGGTTGATCTCGTCTAGCTCTGACCAGTTGGATCGCCTTGCAGTCCAAGGGACTCACAGGGGTCTTCTCCAGTACCATAGTTCAAAGGCCTCAATTCTTTGGCGCTCAGCATGGCCCAACTTTCACAGCCATACATTGCAACTGGGAAAACCATAGCCTTGACTATACGCACTTTTGTTGGCAGGGTGATGCCTCTGCTTTTTAGTATGCTGTCTAGATTTGCTATAGATTTCCTCCCCAGGAGCAAGCGTCTTTTAATTTCTTGGCTGCAATCCCCATCTGCGGTGATCTTGGAGCCCAGGAAAATAAAATCTGTCACTACCTCCATTTCTTCCCCACCTATTTGCCAGGAATTGAGAGGGCCAGATTCCATGATCTTATTTTTCTTAATGTTGAGTTTCAAGCCAACTTTTGCACTCTCCTTCACCTGCATCAAGAGGCTCTTTAGTTCCTCTGCACTTTCTGCCATTAGAGTGGTATCATCTGCATGTCTGAGGTTGTTGATATTTCTTCCGGCAAACTTAATTCCAACTTTTGATTCATCTAGCCCCACCTTTCTCATGATGTGCTCTACATATAAGTTAAATAGACAGGGAGACAGTATGCAGCCTTGCCGGACTACTTTCCCAATTTTGAACCAATCAGTGGTTCCGCGTCCTGTTCTCACTGTTGCTTCTTGACCTGCATATAGGTTTCTCAAGAGAGAAATAAGATGGTCTGGTACTCCCATCTCTTTAAGAACTTGTCACAATTTGTTGTGATCCACACAATCAAAGGCTTTAGCATAGTCAATGAAGCAGAAGTAGATGTTGCTAGATTTAGATAAATAAAGTTACTAGATTTAAGTAAATTTGTGAAAGTCACTGCTAAAGAATTTTCCCACTCAACTTTCCTTTCACTGGACTGCACTTATTTGAAAGGCATCTATTTTTTTATAGATAGCACAACATTTTTGCAGGCCAGCTTAGAAAAGGTCTTGCAACAGGAATGGGCTAGATTAGATAAATGTATAGCCCAGGCATGTCCAACCCACGGTCCATGGGCACCATGCAGCCATGGGCAGCTAATACAGATAGTTCTCTACTTACAACAGATCATTTAATGACTGTTCAAAGTTAGAGTAGCGTTGAAAAAAGTGAGTGATGACTGTTTTTCAAATTTGCAACACTTGCAGTCCTATGGCCACGTGAACAAAATTTGGATGTATGGCAATTGACTCATGACAGTTGCAGTATCCTGGGGTCATGTGATCCCCTTTTGAGGGCTTTTGACAAGCAAAGTTAATGGAGAAGCCAGATTCACTTAACAACCATGTTACTAACAACGGTGGTGATTCACTTAACAATTGTTGTAAGAAATATTGTAAAATGGGGCAAAACTCACAAAAATTTCACTTAGCAACAAAAATTTGGGGCTCAATTGTGATTGTAAGCCAAGGACTAGCTGTAATGTGACATACACATACTACTAATTATATCTACCATTCAATCCTGTTTTATGGCTACTTTCTGAGAAGAGTTGTGCAATGCCAGTAATAATAACTAACTGTGTATGTAATACAGACACTGCAAGATCATGAGCAATTTAGATCTGTAACTATATAATGGCTTTTTTAAACTATTGTATTTATAATTCTGTTTATATGAAACAACACATTCAGTTTACAATACTGTAGTAAAATGATGCAGACAACTTACTGCTTAATCTTTTTGCCATCTGGATCTACTTTGCTGAGGTATGTATTTGATATAATTCCATGTTGTTGCAGAATGCTTATATCACCAAAGAGACTTAATTTCTGAAGATTCCTATTTAGAAAAATAAAATAAAATTCAAAAGGGAAAAAAAACCTTACATTTTAATTATCTATTTGTCGATTTACCTCAAAAACATTTTTCTTTTCTAGGGCTGTCCAAAACCTTAGATATACAGAATGGGTAGTTCTAGACACAGAACTAGAACATAGGTGCTTGGTCCAGATATAGACCTGGAACAACAAGAGATGGTCAGCAGTCTAACATTAGCAAGGAAAGAGAAGCCAAAAGAAGATCAGGGGAAGAGTGTGCAAGTTGGGAATGCTTGGCAGTGGAGGACATGATGGTGCATGGCTGAGGAAAAGTAAGGGTAAAGGAGAAGGAAGATTGAGGGAGAGTTGGTACATGGGCCATGCAGAAGAGGAGGGAAGAGAAGGGAGATGCATCAACCTTACTCTCCTATCCTATTAAGATCTCTCTAGTTTTGTTTCAGCTGAAAACCAAAACAACCAGGATATTCCAGGTTTCAGTTTGGCTGAACCTACAATCCTCACTCGACGAGTTTGGCTGAGCTACTGTGGTTGTTTCTTTTACATGGACAAAACACTTCTTTCATTTTATGCACATCTTTCTCTTTTTAAAGCCATCATGCATTTGAATGTCAAAATTAAAACTTCATAAGACAAATGTTTTAATATGCTCATATATCAGGCAGAATACAATATTTAAAATGTTCTTTTTGTCAATTATCTATATAAAAATATATAGATACACCTCTAATTATAGTAAATTTACAGAAAGGATAAATATATACTCAGGCAATAATGTTGTGGTATAATGGTTAAGGATTTGAAGTAGAATTAGGGGACCCTTATTCAAATCCATTCACAGTCGTGGAAACTGAGTAGGTGGCTTTGGCCCAGTAACTATTGTTCATTGCATAGTTGCAGTAGGGAGAAAAAAGGGGAAATGTTATGTATACCACCTTCCATTCCTTCAGAAAGACTGGATGTAAACAACAACAGAAATTATACCAACAAACTACGGTAATGGAAGTGTTCTCCTATTACATTACAGCTATTTGTTTCCTATGCCTATTTGTCTGTAGCAGAGCACATTGAAAATGGCAGACTTTTCTGCAAAGAGCCTATTTGATACACAAAATGAAATTAATTCAAAATAAGTGGGAAATACTATTTTAGCAGTTATGTCTTTCAATCATTTTTGCAGATTGCCATACCCCCTTGTTAAAAATGACTATAACAATAAAGCTGTGGATAAATTTTGGCAAATCTTATCTGGCATCATGCATAATCATGATTGACTGGCTAATCTTTATTAGCTTTTGAAAAGGATTTTTTCTTCCAGATACAGCTTTGGTTTCTATGCTGTAAACTATAAATATAGAAATTTTTAATTGTAAAATCACATTGAAACATTGCAGCATGTGAACTAAATTACCTAGAAATGTTTTTTTTAAGATTCAGGTAAGTTAAATCAAAAAGCTCACATGGTAGTTCTCTTGCTTACACAAAACCATTCTGACACCTACATTTTCATCCTTTTCAAGCAGAAATAACTAAAAATAAGAGAGATGAATTTAGCTGCACTGTCACAGAAAGATAAAGAGGGAGAAACAAATTGGGTACAGATAAGGTACAGGAAAAAGGGAAGTAGACAGGGAAGGAAAAAGGAAAGGAATAGAAATCCATTTGATTATAAAATAATTAAATGATGAACACTCCTTAATCTGAATGACACATGGATAGATTCAACCATAGTTTCAACTGGGAAACTATGAGGATCCTAGGCCAAGATAAATCCAAACATTCTAGGGAATTCCTGGAAGCTTGGCATTCAGACAAATCAGTCATCAATAGATACATAGAGATAAACTACATTTACACACCATTCAAAAGAAACAAAAAGATCAGATCTTCTCTAGCAACCAGCAACCAGATAAACAGAGACTAACACCAGACAAAACACTCAAGCAGAAAACTGTACCTTAATCAAGGAACTACTAATAAGAAAGCCACATTCTTACTATAACTGGCAGGGAAAGCTACTGTATTGAAACAGAGGGCAAACCTAATCTTACTGACAATTACCTAGTTATGTAATAAAATCAAATTCTCAAGTTAGGTAATAAAAATTAAGTTCAATCTTGAGCTACATATACTCTTTTCTATTGAAAAAATAATGAAACTTTGCAGACAAGTAACCCTTTTGGAGTAGCAACTAAACTCCCAAGTCATATCAACTGCTCTATTCTTCTCATCAAATGCAAGATAATATCACACAGGCACAGACAATCATCCATAGTAACTCTTAGGAAAATATATTAGTTCTTCTCTGTCTGGTAAGTACAATCAGTTTCTGTTGGCAGGTTTGTCACAGAATTATTGTTAGGAACTGTGAAAACAATGAAAACACCCAATCCAGAAGCATTTATATGTTGTAGAAATCCTATTTCAGATTTTCCTAATTAGCGATTTCCAGCAGGTAGGTAAGAGGCTGTTATTGGATGGAGGAGGGAGCAAGGGATTGTGAAAATGGCTAGGAAACTGTCAGGGAATATTCAAAATAAGCATCATGTGCTGCATCTTGGTTGAACTGAACTGAAACAGCAGCATCTTGGCAAAGCTGAAGCAGCAGCAACCTGTCAGAGCTGAAGCAGCCACAATTTCCCCAAATTCTCCAATGCCTTTAACATTGAGCTTTTAATGTAGTTTACAAGTTCTTTAAAAATTCAGGGAGATATTCAGAGATGTATCTCCCTTGAAAGTAGCCCATGTTGAATTGTATGGCACACTCAAGCATCAGGAACTGATCATAGGAAATCTTTTATGACATTTGTATTGTATCATAAAATGCTTTATCATAAAAATTATGTCAAACCTCAATTCCATGGGAGTAATGTGTCCCACATATTGGACTCATTTTAGCCCGTTACCCCAAATTAGCCCATTTGGGGTAACTTTATTCAAAATGTTTTGCCCTGTGGTACATGTGTTATCCAGTTAAAGGTCACAGGAATCAGAATTTTAATAGTATGTAGATAACTAGACAACCTGTCATCAGTTGTGTCATCTTTCATAGATATTTTCTTACCAGATTCCTCAAAACTTTCATAAGGACACTTTCTAAAGAATTACCTTCACTGGAAAAACTGGAAAACATTAAGAGATTTATCTGCCTTGAAAATAGCCCCATAATGAGCTTTATATCATCACAGTCAATATCAGCATAGAAATGTTAAATGACATTTTGTATTACAGTATGTCACAAGCTGTTTTATAGTGAGGAATTATAGTATTAATATTAAAGGAATGAAAATATTGGTAGTATATAAATAACCCTTCATTACTAGTTATGTTAGGACTGATTGGGGTTTAAAGGTTATCAACAATGGAAGGGCTACACATTATTCAGAACTTCTCTATTTAAACCTCTATTCAATTTTCCCAATGATGGCATAAAAATACAAATTCAAAGACATGTACACTTTGCAAATAAATCCATGTTCAAATCATGACAATATGTTGAACACATCATATAGTCTTAAAATATATAAATTGCTTTCTAAATATTTTAATGGGCCAGCTTTAATATCTGATGTATATGCTTCATGTAGAAAACTGAGCTCCAGATGTGAATATTTTAATTAGAAGCAACTACTAGCATCTAAGAACAGTAAGCACTATAACTATTTTTAGCTCTGCAGATTAGAATTTCTTGCCTCAGGTAGTAGATTCTAGAAAAACAGCACTGTCATCTGAAAGTTGTACACAATTCCATAAACTATAAGTACTACGTAACTTACAGTCCATCCAATTTCAGAACATCACTATTTTCAATCTTTATTCAACATTATGTTATACATTACAAAGAAAAGCCAGGCACAATAGGGTGAACTAAGGTTAGAACGGTAAAGAAATTTGGGGTCCTGTTTTAATACTAAGTGGTTCATTTACTATTGACTGCAGAGTTAATGGTATGACAGAGTCATTCAATTTATGACGTATTTTATACTCTGGAATTGAGAAGCCAACAAAATCTGATACAATCCTTTCACTGAAGAGGAGGGTGATACTGTTTTATTGGGAAAACACTTTCCTGTTCATCACCAGACAGATATCTAAAAAGAAATTACAATCTTGAGAACTTGGCCAACTGGATAGAAAAATTAACAATTTACATGGATTTCTATTTTATGGTTTTTATATCGTAAAATGTTTTATACAGTTCGCTAAATTTTAATTCTAAGGAAATCATGGATCCCAGATTTTGGACACATTCTATAAGTTAGCACATTTGAGGTAACTTGGTTCAAAAATTATTGCCTTATCTTGTACTGCTCTTTAATAATGATGACAGGAGGCAAAGTATGAAAATTGTCTAAGGCAGCCAAAAACTATTGGTAATCCTGATAATTCTTGCTTTCTTTGCTGCAAATACAAAACACTTTTTTCCTCATTTGGGCCAGGGATTGTGTGCGGAAAATATGTCTATAGAAAGCTTTTACAACTACTGTAGGTTTATTGTATATGATGCACAGATTTATTGATTATCTTTCCCAAACTTGCTTTCTCCAAAATGTGAAAAAAAACCAAGCAGAAATATAATAGCAATGGACAAAATTGATACACAAACAGAAATAATAATGAAGTAGAAAAATAATCTCATTTCCTTAGCTATTTTAATTTTTAGAAATTCTTAACAACAGGAATTTTCTTACTTTAATTAAGTTTTCTTTATTGTTAAGGATTAGTATTGTAAAAATTAATCCACAGGCAATCATGTAACCTGATTATAATATTAAAGAGTTAAATAATTAAGAATGTTATAACAGATTAAAATATATGCCTGTATAATTCTAAAATATCGCAAGGTACAGAATCCTTTAGTTTAATGCACATAATTTACCGTACTCTTCCAGTCTGATAGAAGATGTAATTGTGTGCTGGCACGGTAGTATATTAGTTAGACCACAATAGTGTGTGCATTGTGTGTGTGTGCATGCATGTGTGTGTGTGTTATTTATTTCAGACAGAATTCCAAAAGCCTAAGTAGGACTTCTAGTAAAATGTATAAAAAAGCCACTCAAGGCATATTAGGCCAATTTAAGGTCACACCATACCTAGAATTCTGCAGTCCCTAAGCTAACGTAACAGAAGTAGGAAACTAGGAGCTAGATTATGTGAATGCAGGATGTTTTCAAATCCTGAGATATATATGCTAATTAAACATCAGCTGTAAAAGTACTCTGACTCAAAAGCAACTTTTAAAAATGTTGGATAGTAACACTGGAATAAGAAATTATTTCCAATTTAAGATAAAAAAGATATACGTAAACATTAGAGCAATATATGGAATTTCTTGAAGTTCTATTTCATTTTGTCTGAACTCTTTCACAAAATCAATTCTGCTCTGTTTTTTCTTAATGTAAACAATGAAATAGCCTATTAATTCTTGGGTCAGAATGTTTTCGAACAGGAACTAGATTTTTAGTAAAGCAATGACAGAAAAGGGTTAACTGATTTACTTTTATAGGACCAAGGAGCTACAGAGCTTTCATCCCTTTTCCTCTAGCACAATTGGCACATTTTGGGAGAGCCTCTTCTCCTCACACTTTAGCTGCTCACTAGATTCTCTTGTAACTTGGCTTCTGTAAAAAAATCAATCTTTTGGCACATAACCAGAGGAAGGTTCTGTGGAAGCTTCTTTTCCATTGATAGATTTTGGGATTATAAGTAAATATCTGGATAAATGAGTTGAAATTACATTGAACCAGTGATTATATTTGTAATCTGGATTTGATCTTTGGTCTCCAAGTGCTATTTCTTGTGCAAACTTTTTAAATGTATAACTATAGTGTGAGATTGTTCCTTGTCAATGACTATAATTTATCTATTACTTTTGACACTGATTATTTAATAATTAACAACTTACTGATTTTATGCTTTTTTAAACAATCTATGCTGTTTTATTAAGAACGTCTCAGTTATTAAATATGGTCCATCACTTATAGTATACATTGTGATTTAATCATTTTTGCAGCTGTAAAAATACATGTAGTAATGATTGAAATCAAGTAAAATTGTTTGTGAAGTAGGCAAGGAGACTATGAGTTCAAGTCCTAGGCAAGAGAAAAAGAAAGTAAAAGTAAGAGAAAAAGAGAAAGGAGAAAAGAGAACTCTTTTAACCAGACATTCATCTACTCTGTATATTTATGCAATATACAGTGTATTCAGAAAGTATTCAGAGCCCCTTTACTTTTGTCAATTTTGATACACTGCAGTCTCATTCTAGTTACTGAAATTCATTTTTTCTCATTAATCTACAAACATAAATAAGGCTATAGTATATATGTAAGATAAATCTTTTCAATCCCATCACTTTTAATAAGAGCAATCTTATGTTATTTACTTAGAGATTTATAATATTCACAGGATTTTTCTCCTAATAGTATGTTGATTGTAGTTACAGAACAAAGTTTTTGTATTATGTTTTTTCTCAATAAATTATCTACAATAAGAGTAATAGATTAAAGCCACTTGAAATTGGCATACATAGTGGGAAGTGTTAATTTCTTATTTCACAGAAAAAGTTAAAAGTCAAACCTATTTTTAGTATTTATTCAACCATCTCTTTATACTTATTAGATACCTGAATCATGTGTTTATTAGTTACAGCTAAAATTTCTTTTGTTCACTACCTAGACTACCAATCCTTGTTTAATTATCTTTGGGCGTAACTATACATTATAAACAAAAGACCTGATCTCACGTTTCTATAAGGAAAAAGCAGCTTTGAAAAGAGAAAATTTCAAAGACAAAATATGAAATTAACTGTAAGCAATATTCACCCATCAACTATTTATTTTTCCAACTTTAGACATGAGATGCTGTTTACCCTTCCCCCTTTTAAATTTCTGGGTTTTAGAAATACATTTGTGTTGTATTTGTGAAGGTAAATATATACCTGTGAAACTCTGCAGGAGGTTAAGGAGGACAGGAATTGAAGAGGGCTACAAAGACTCTTAATGTCAGTAGACACTTCACTACTTTTTAAATCAAACTAATACTTTTAATGCTTTGTAAAAGATACAGCTTTTTTTAAAAAAAATACATCAATCAACTTACTGCATAAGCAAATATGGCAAATAATACTATTATCCATTGACTCCTATTCAGATTTGCTGTTATCTGATGGCATTTATAATCTGTCTGCAGCAGATTGCCCCGTAATCTTAATTAGTTGCAGCAGAATTAATGATATGTGAATTTGATAGACTAATCATTTTGCCTATGATAAGGCTACTTCAATTATGTTGGAAACAAACAAGCAAACAAACATGATCTGAAGAGATCAATTGCACACATGAAGAGATACGTAGCTAATAACCAAGGTTAATCATGAGATACAAATGAGCCCTGTAATAGTTTGGTGGGTATAGCAGTTTTGAGCAAAAAAGATCTGTATAAATGCTTTTGTTTTTCTACTTGCAACAAAGACCTGGGAATTACTGTTATATTTGTCAAATTATTTATCCCAATTAGTGACTTGATTAGTCAAATGGATTAGGCAACTGAACCTTTTTAATTTAGATTCTCAATTTGTATAGGCTTTATTGCAAGATTATATGCATTGCTTATTATAGCTTATTATTATTGATGGTCTTCTCTACCTTTTTTTACTTCATCATTTTATGGATTCACTCCAGAATTGAATGATTTCACTGCAGCTTTTTCACAATATGTAAAAAATAAAAATGTGAAGCAGCCGCAAAAACCCTATGGTAAAACTATAGGTAATTTGGTGGGCAATGAGCACAAATTCCTGACTCACTCTTAAATATTTCACTACAGACAAATCTAATGATCTCTTGTGACAAAAGCTATTGCATCACAGTACCTAAGAGACTTGAGCTATAAAGCTAGAATTATATGATTCAGAGCTGTTTCCTAGTTATGAGCTCAATTATGCCATTTGTTTTATTTAGGAAATATAAAATCCAAGGAAAAGGTAGTAATATAATTAACCTATACTTCCAAGGCAGAAATTAATTAATTATGCAAAATAGGTTTTGTTTTATCTCCAACAGAAAAATGGGACAAAGCACAGCACGAAGAAGAAGAAAAGCACAATCTTATTGAAAGGACATTTTAATTTGTAGTGAAGTAGGGAGATACAACGGTAATGAAAATACAGAAAGAAAGAAGATAGGTTAATAGACTTAGAACATAACTGTATAAATTTGGTCCTTTGTTATGACCTTGAAAGGTTAGAAATCTTAAGGAGTTCCTTGATGAGTTCCTTGATGAATACAAAACAAATGCCTAAGCGAGCTAAATCATACTGAATATGGTTTTCCTTTTAAAAAGCTCTCATCTTATGTAACCCAAATGAATACTGTTGAGCCACTTCCTTCTGGTATAATATATTAAACCTCCCTCCCTCCCCCAAGATGCATATAGCTCCCACCCCAATGATGTTCCAAAGCCTTTGAAAAACCTGGCTGTTCTCCCAAGCTTTAGATCAAGGTGGCTGCAGTACTTTGTAGTTGTTTTAGGTTTAGGCTCTCAAATGGACATTTATTTCTTGAGTTTTGTGAGTTGTTTGCAATTAGGCAGCCTCTAAATTATACACACTATATAAATAAAAACATAAGAGACTTTAAAGGATGTCTGCAATGACTAACTTGGAAACTGTATTAGAATGGAGACTTTCAAGCCACTTTCTCGGGATTTTGAAAGATTTCATTTAAAAATGACTCATAAATACTTAACCAACGCACTACAGCGTGTTTTTCAGCCCATGGTCCACTTGCTCCGATCCTGGCTTCCAATTAGTACCGTGCACTTTTTTTTCCTTTTAAAAGGGAGGCATTTTAAAATGCCTATGATCGGTAAACATAAAAACCGACAGGGTTTGGGATAAAATATATACCATCAATTTATCAAGATCGGAGACACCTTATAGAGAAGGGAGCCCAAGGAAGCCCCTCGTTTTTTTTCTGACGACACTCCAAAGCCCCCTTCCCCAACTGTACTCGAAGTTCCCAACGAAAGCACCAGCAGCAGCAACGCACGCTCGTTTCCAGCGGAGATCTCGCCTGCAGTTGGCGACATGCTACGAGTGTTCCTTCCTTTGCGAGTGTTCTTTCACGTCGGGTTTCCCTAGTGAAGCCAGGCACACGCTCCCCTCCCCTCCTCTCGCTTCCTGCTCCCCCTCCGTTGGGCGAGAGGCAGGCGGCTTTGAACAAGTGGCTTCCCTCCATAGTCTGAACTCCATCTGAGAACTTTTCCCGGACTGCGACCCTTAAGGAAAAATCTTGCGGGGCAAAAAGTTTGGGAGGTGGAAAGGGGGGGGGGAATAAAAACCTGACCGCCTCCTCCTTTGTTCCCCCCCACTCCACCCCACCCACCCGGAGTCCCTCTGGCGGCCCAAAGGCTCAGCGCCTACCTGTTGTTGCGGACGCTGCTTAATACGCAGAGCACGAGTTCCAGGTAGGTCCTCAAGAGCTCCAGCCAGCGAGGACAGAGCGGCGCTTCCCCCTCGGCCACGGCCGCCGCTGTTACCGCTGCCGTTTCCTCGCAGACCCCACTCGCGCTTCCGCCGCCTCCGCTGCCGCTGGGATAGTTGTCAGCGGCGAACTGGACGCGGAGTTCTCGCACGAACCAGCCGCACTTGCGCATCAAGAAGTCGAGGCGCGGGCGCTCCGCCGGGCAGACGCGCAAGCTGAGGCGCAGCCGGGGCCACAGCGCCGGGTAGAAGAGGCACTCGCGCCAGTGCGAGCAGGCGGCGGAGGCCCGAAGTCGGTCGGGGGCCGCCAGGAACGAGAAGATGTGAACCACCAACTCGCTGGGCAAGGAGGCGGCGCCCACCGACCCCCCGCACACCGACGACATCGCCGGCCCAGCCGCCGGCGGCCGCAGCCCAAAGCCCGGCCCCGGCCCCGGCCTTCCCTCCGGCTCCTGCGACAAAAACAACAACATCAATGACAAGGCGGAGGGAGGCGGGGCGGGACCGGACGGGACTCTGCTACCGCCGGAGCCTACCACCGCACTCGGCCGCAGGGGGAGCCTGGGACGTACCATCGGGTTCCGGATGAGGGTGGCGGCATGAACGGATGAATGCATGAACGCCCTGGGAGTGGAGGGAAGGCGAAGAGAGGAAGAAGGATAGGCGGAGCATACCAAAATGTATCCAGCAGGCGGGGATAGCCAGGCGCTGTTGCTTTTATGACTCAGCACAACTGAAGGACAAGGGGGGGGGGGGAGGCGGTGTGGCTCGTCGCGCAGCTTAATCATCTAGACTCGGGTGGGGGGGGGGGAGCGCCAACAGCCTCCTTAGCAAAAGAAAAGACATTTCCCTCGAATTCTGGGTGGCAGAAGGAGGAAATAATATAAAGGAGGGGGGGAAATGAAAAATGCTCTGTGAACAAAAATGAAAATGCTTATTATAAAAGCCAGATAGGCGGAAATTGTTCAATAATAGGACACCTTTTCACAATGCTCAAATCACTTGAGGCTAAGTTGTTAAAACGAAACATTCTTTTGGCGACGTCTGAATTGGTTTACTAAAATGATATATTGTATTAGAAATACGGCAAAAGTACTTGTCAATAGGTGTTAATTTTGTTTTATAAGGAAAATCTGGAAGTGAGGAGCAAAAGATGGTCGGGTACAATCTGTCATTGTACAGTTACTTAACAAACTTTCTATGCAGAATGACAATGAATTGGAGCTGCTTGTGATAAGGTAAAGATAAAGATTCCCCTTGCACATGTGCTAGTCATTCCCGACTCTAGGGGCCAGTGCTCATCTCCGTTTCAAAGCGAAGAGCCAATGCTGTCCGAAGATGTCTCCATGGTCATGTGGCCGGCATGACTAAACCCCGAAGGCACACGGAACGTGGAACATGGTTCCTATTTTTCTACTTGCATTTTTATGTGCTTTCAAACTGCTCGGATAAGTAATGGGAGCTCACCCCGTTCTGCAGCACCAGAGATTCAAACCGGCCACCTTTCTGATTGACAAGCTTAGCATCTCAGCCACTGAGCTGCAGCGTCCCAGCCTTGTCAAAGTACAGTGATGGTGACCCTTTTTTGGCTTGCCATAAGTGGGGGGAGCACAGAAGGGTTGTGTGTGGGCGTGCCACATCCATAATGCAATGCGCGCTCCCCCCCAGTACGCACGTGTGCACTACAGACACCCCCCCCCATTTTTTTACATGCTTTTTTGCCTTCCCCAGACTCCAGAGGCTTTATATGAGCCTGAGGAGGGCGAAAACAGCCTCCCCCCCCCCCCCCCGAGGCCCTCCGGAGGCTTCAGGGATCTTCAGGAGGCTTCCCTGAAGCCTCCAGAGCAGTCAAAATGACCCTCCAAGCAAACCGGAAGTTCCAAACTTCCAGTTTGCTCATAGGGTTGGTTTTTTGCGCTCTGGAGGCTTCAGGGAAGCTCATGAAGCCTCCGGAGAGCCTCGGGTGGGGGGGATGCGAAGGCTCTTTTCGCCTTCCCCATGCTCCTATAAAGCCTCTGGAGCCTGGGGAGGGCAAAAAATGGTGTTGGCCAGCTGACAGGGCAGCGCTTCGCATGCCCTGACAAATGGCTCCGTGTGGCACGAGTGCCACAGGTTCACCATCCCAGTGATAGTACATCCCTAAAACTTGTTTGTGATAGTAGAACCCTAAAATGTCTGGATCATTTCAGGGAGCAGTATTGGACTTTCTCAGGGCTGTTTAAATTCTTGTAGAATATAATTTATGGACATGTCTAACAGGTTTTTTAGAACAAGCCTAACCTACTGTATATAATTATGTAGCTTTCTGTTTCCCAGCTGGAGAAATTAATAGAACAAATGAGAAGTATTTACTTGCCAGTATCTGTTGAGTCACAGAACATGATATTTATTGGAATGTATTGGGATCCCCAACTATCAGTCATGACATTGGATAAACAAAGAGCCAAACATGTTAACAGACTGCAAGAGAGATTTAAAAAATAATAATCAGGTAGTATTGACAATAGTTTTGCCAGTTTTATCTATGGTAGTGGTTTTTCTTCATTCTGTTTTCACAGTTTCATACATAGAAAAGTGAAGTGCAGGCAAAATGCCTGCTTTGTTTCATGCTGGTGCCATTACTCTGAGACAGCTGAATTTGAACCAATATTATAATGGATATATATTTCTCTCTCTCTCTCTCTCTCTCTCTCTCTCTCTCTCTCTCTCTCTCTCTCTCTCTCTCTCTCTCTCTCTCTCTCTCTATCTATCTATCTATCTCTTATCTCTCTATCTATCTATATCTATCTATATACACACACAGAGGAATATCTTTCTAAAGTCTGTAGAAACTAAGCAAATAGACATGGTCTTAGAATAGGTATTTGTCCATCTATAATTTTATGCACATCAGTTATAACACACTGCTTTAAAAGCTACGTTGGGCTTTTATCAAAATCAGGCTGAGGCATCTGTCTGACAGGGATGAATAGAGATAATTATTTAAGAACAGTCTGGTGATTTTCTCCCCAGGGAAAGACGAAACATAAAATATTACCAATATCAGGGAAAGCAGTTTGTTTTATAAAATTACAAATTGTCTGTATTATTTTTCATGATTATGTGATGGAATGACCATCTAATATTTGCTCCCAACAATATCACATTGCTAAATATAGGAAAAGATTGGGATTGTTCCATTTTGATCTGCTAACTCACTTTTCAAGAATTTAACTTCATGAATATGTATTATTATTTTGCATAAAATAAACAAGCCACTCTAACAGGTTAAATATATGCAAAAGCTGGCCTTATTTAATCACTATTTTAAAGATTTATTAAATTCACTTATGTATCTTAACTTCTAATGGAAAAATAGTATTGATGACATATATTTTCACATTATATTTGACTACGGTAATTTGTTCAGAGTAACATGTTGCTTATATTCAATAGAATTAATATAGTCATTATTGTTTATATGCTATGTAATTTTGACAAATTTTGAAATAATTTGTTGCTAAGGAAGATGTCTTGATTGATTAACAGTTCATGGTGTAGTTTTAGGTAGCTCAGACCCCTCTTTATAAGATGCAGTAAAGTGTTATTCTCACATTTCAATCTATGTGTTTGTTCAGTAGAAAAGATAGACAGAAGAAAAGAAGGGCACAAAAATATAACCCCGGTTGCTGTAAGAGATAGCTATGCTCCACTGATATGCCTGGTCAGAGGTCAGTTACAAATTAGATCTGTAGAAAGGAATTATCCCCAATTTTCTTATATCATTATACTAAGTGTATAGATATCAAAACATCGATAACTGCACACAGCAAATATACTTCTGATCAATGTGTCACAAAAACCAGGCACAACTTGGTGTGAAGAGATCCCTGCCATCAACTCGGCGATCTAAATCCATTTTTTTTTTAAGCGCAGATTTAGTTAATACTTCCGGTTCTAAACTGACTGCGAGTGTCAAACGTAATGCAATGGGTACACATGCAGGGTACGACTCTGTTATTTTCCATTTCGGGGGAACTACAGAGGAATCTACGCGGGATCCTGGGAGTTCTGTTACTGCCTTGTCTCTAAAGTTGATCTCTTGCTTTCTCCATCCCATTTGCCGCGCCAGCCAGGGCACTTCAATAAGAGCCGGAAGTAGGCAATGCACAGCAATTGATCAAATCATTTTTCAACCGCGAGTCATTTAGTTCAGTCTGTGCGTCAGAGGCGCTAGAGCAGTGTTTCCCAACCTTGGCCACTTGAAGATGTCTGGACTTCAACTCCCAGAATTCCCCACTCAGCATTCGCCAAAGTTGGGAAACTGCGCTAGAACTAGACCTTTGTCTTCCCCTCACTCTATGGTTTGTACTAGAGCGGATGCTGGAATTTCCGATTGCTGGACACGTCATATCCGGACCGTCCTGAGATGCCGGTAAGAAACGATTGTCCCGGGAAAAGGCGAGAGTTTGGGCTCCCTCCCTCGCGTCTTTCCCGGCACCAAGAGAGAGGACGAGAGAGAACAGCCGCGGGGGGAACGTTCTCGCGGCAGCGCGTCCATCCCCCCCTTTCTCTTTTGGGGAACCCAGTCTTGGGAGAAGCCGCTCTTCCTTCGCTGGTCTTCGTGTTGTGGTAGAGGCCGCGGCCTTGCCGTAAGAGACCAGGCGCGACCGAAGGTTACTCTCTTGCCTCCCACCGCCCGCCGAGTTTACTTTGACCGTACGTACAGGTGGATTTGGCTCCTTTTGTGGACCGGCTTAGTAACTGACAGATGCCGCCAGGCGTTTTGCTGGGGGTTGAGTGGCGCGTCCTGTTTGGCAATCCCTAAACTGCGTCTTTGTAGGAATCGCCTAAAACTGCTCAGACAGAAAAGATCCAGGGCGTCACCTGCTTCGAAATCCCCGAGGGTAGTGGCGACCTATATAATTTGTCCGGGAAATGTCTTGTACTTTGTAGAAAGAAAAGGTCAGACTATTTTCCCAAAGAGTTTATGGTCTGTCAGTGGTGGAGACCTATGAAACATAAGGCCATGAATAGAAAGGCCACAGATAAGTAAGCTTAAAACAAACTTCGTTCATTTGTGGGAAAGGATTAAGGATACAGGGAGAAAGAAGAACTGAATGTGGGGTTTGTAGTAGATCATCAAAAATGTCATACTTCAGATTTAAAATAACAAAACGGTACCCCTCCCTTTCCAAACAAACTCTCTAATTATGTTGCTGAAATGAATAAATCTTGTACAAACAGGATTGGAAGAATTGTGAATAATTCTGGCATCTGAAATCTCAAAATTATTTAATTCCAAGTATGGGGTAGGTTTTTTTGTATCTGATTATTTTTAGTTCACCGAGTTTTAGTATTTAATAAAAGTATGTCCTGTACTGATTAAATCTGCCAAGGATTCTTTTAATAATTCTCTGGTTTATGAAAATAAATTGCTGGTGATATATGCTACCATTAGCAATCAAACTCAATCCTTTGTTCTCTTATCCAGTTACAATTTTATTTTGTGGTCCCGGTTTTAATGTCAGATCTGTAGATGTTATATGGAGTGCAATTAATTGTAATATAGTGAAAGGGGGGGGAGAGGGAAACTAGATAAAGTGTGGTCATTACCATGGCACTTATAAGTGGCATGCTGCTGAGGCCATCTTAAGCCTTACAGTATTCTTTATTAGCAGTGACATGCATAGAACTTAACTGAAGATGGTTGGTAGTCCTTGAATAGTTTTAGTATAGTTTTAAATATAGAAAACTGTGATGCCATACTGACTGAGGCTTCTAACTATAAATTGGAAACAAGGGAGAATGAACTTTAGTATCTTAAAAGTTGTTTTTTAATGTTTGGTTTCCAGATTTTAGTTTCCAGAAAAACCTCTAATCCCTTAAGATGACTTTTGTAAATTAGATAGGAGCAAGTAAATATATTCAAAATCCTACAGTGAGCCATTGTATAGAAAATATTTATCTCCGGGAGTGAAAATTTTATCTGGATCTTGATTCTAGTTAAAAGTGTACAGTGTAGAAATAGATACAGTTTTATAATAAGAAAACTAGTGCAATTATGTAGAGTATAAATGTCAATGCTTTATAATTTATTATAATAATATAATGGAGTACTATATATCTTTTGTATAATTAGTTGATTTTCCTTTTCTTTTCAGGTTACATTGAATTACTCTCTGTTATCTTCTCTGTTTAGATGACCCTCACTAGCCTGTGAGGCTGGAATATGTGTATAAACACAGTATAAACTATTATGTTGATCTCCTAAACGTATGCCTTACCTAGATCTACTTTGGGAGTTGGAAACTTGAATCGATGTTATCAGATGAGTTAGAGTCTAAACCAGAGGTTAGCACCAAATTTGCATTTCTGGTCATTGATATACTTTACATGTTTGTACAGTGTTATACTCCATTATTCAACCAACTATATCTATAAAGTGTCATTTGAAAGTATGTTGTTATAAGAAGTCAGTAGAGAAGTACATTTACCAAGAAATAATCTCCAAAGAATATAATGGGAAAAATCCCTAAATAAATTTATGTAGAATTATATATCACATCTTTATTAGAAAGTTGCTCTTGGTGCCAGATGCAAACTACTTTTCTTTCCATGGGTTATTGTTTTTCTATAGAACTTGACTAATGAACTGGCATTTTGGCAAATTGTTGTATTAAGAGTTTCAGAAACTATTAACAGTATGTGTTGGGCTTTGTAGAAAGGAGCTTAAACTGCATACTGTAAAACATACATACTGGAGAGTAAAATGTTCAGTGCTGAAGGCAAGGTGTTAAAAATGTTGTATTATGAATTTTTCCTTAATATGTCTGAGGATAATATTTGGACAAGTTGTACTGAGAATTGAATTTTTTTTACTTTTTACAACTACTGCTGAGGAATTTTATAAGAAATAAAATGTCTTTTATAAGAAATAAAAGTAGGAAGTTAGTTGAAGGCAGGGACTTTAATTGTATTCTGTAGGATTTCTTTCAAAACAACACTAGTAAACATCTGGGTTCAACTTCTTATGTTTTGTCCAATTAAATATATTCACTATATAATTTAACACAGTGGTTCCCAAAGTGGGTGGTCCCACCCCCTGGGGGGCGGTGGGATAACTTAGGGGGGGTGCTAAGAGGCAAGGGGGATGGCAGAGGAGTGCTGGAGGTGGCCCCCTCACAGGGCGCAATTCAGGGCGCAGTTGATCACCAGTCAGCTGAGCACTTCCAGCAGGGGTGAAATTCAGCTGGTTCTGACCGGTTCTCCTGAACGGTAGGACAAATTATGGGCAGTTCGGAGAACCGGTAAAATGCACCACTGACTGGCTCCCTCCTCCCCTCCCACTCACTCCTTTTCATACCTCGCCTGCCTAGAGGCACAGGTGCTGCTGCTGCTCCCTGGTTCCCTCGCTTATCTCAATCACACAGCCCAGCAGAACTCTGCCCGGTGAGTCTTCCTTTGCTTCTATTCTAGCTACCTCCCCCACGCCCCAGCCAAGGTATCTATTCTTTTCCCAAACTATTTCCCTCCATCTGGGCTCTCCCTTGCAGAGCTGAGCCTAGCATTCAGGGGAGGGGGGGGCAGCAGAGCAGCCAGGAAGAGGGAAAAAAGTTTTTCTTTTTTGCCAAGCTTTAAGACTCCTGCTAAGTGACTTAAAACCAGACATTGGGAAACTACTATCGCTTCATCAAGCCCATCCATCACATTAAGAATTTACTGAACAGTGTTACTGAGTTTACTAAGTTACTAGTTACTAAGGTTCTTGATAAATGACTATCAGACTTTGAAAACCTGGTATCACTGGATCATGTTCAACAATTTTGTTGAATTAACATTAATTAAAAAGGTTTTTAAATTGGATTATGAATAAATGTGCAATTAATTGTCACAGTTTTGAATTTTCTGTTACTATTTTCTTTCCGTCGTGCAAACTGCCTAGTTACATGACCCCCCCCCAGCCATGCCCACCAGAGCACGCCCACAGAATCAGTAGTAAAAAAAATTGAATTCCACAACTGGGCATTGAAGATCAGTTTGTAGCACCAAGGGGCGGTGGACTGAAAAAGTTTGGGAACCACTGGTTTAACATATTATCTTTGCAGCAAAATTCCTGCTATTCTCCAATACTTCCTTCTACAAAATTGCTAGTTGGTATGAATGTCTGTGGCATCATCTCTTCCATGCCAAATATCAGGTCAAGCGATGGTTTCTATTGTTGTGATTGAGATTAGATTAATTCAGACACTGATATTTTCTTTCTGTTGTGCTGCAAGTATTTCTGTGTGTACTCTTGAGGAGCTGTTGCTAGTAACTGTTAGCAGTACTGAATTTGATTCAGTACATAGTTGCTTCTATATTTCTATAACCTGCATTGCAAATAGAAAAAAAAAGCTTCCTTGCTAATGTTTAGTGGGCTCTCCATAGCTGATACTTTTTATTTTGTAATGATATGCTATCTAAGCACATCATGTGTTACTTGGGTTCCACTATGACTACAATCCCACAAAAACTATTGGGTAAATCATGTAGATTCTATTATGTACTGCAGCTGTTCATTAAAATTCAAGAATGGTTCTTATACAATAAAAAGGAAATATTGGTAGTAAATATAGCCAGAGAACAAGTCTTACAATATCTAGTGTTGTTATGCATTGTTTAGCAGAACAGTAAAATGTCAGAATTTTAATAGTTAATACTTGCATTTGTAGAATGTTCATGTTTTTAGTTATTGGTTCATCTTTGAATGATCAAATGTTATATTTTCTGTCTCTATGAAGTAATTATGCAGGTATACTTGATAAAGTATTCCTGTTTTACTATCTTTTCCAATTAACGTTGATGAACAAAAGAGGTTGTATTATATAAAAACATGTTATTACCTCATTTACTTCTGCCTTAACATCTTTGTTTTGTATTGTTTTTTCAGTTGCTGGTTCAGTTTGTTCAGAACACATCTATCCCACTAGGACAGGGGCTTGTGGAATCAGAACCTAAAAATATTACCTGTCTATCTCTTCTTCCTGTTACAGAATCCCCACAATGCAACAGATTGATATTGCCAGGTAAAAGCTGAAATCAGACAAATTCTAAAAATATTTTGCATTGTGTCACACCTTTGGATGATACTATACTTTTGAAGAAATCTATTGTGATTAGACTGTTTTGTTGCAAAACATTTTATAATATGCTGTATAAATAGAAATTCAGCTTCCTTGAATGGTAATATCTGCAAGAAGCTGTTGGAGAGATCCTCTGATGATTTGAGGTCCGGTATGCCAATTATATTTTACTTTCCGTCACAAGTCCAGGTTCTGCTGAGGATGCCACTGAAACCCTGCCTCAGCACCTGCAGGCTGTGAGTGTCTGGATGAGAGAGAACAAGTTGAAATTGAAGTCTAACAAAATGGGAATGTTGTTTGCACATTGGGGTTTTCTTCTGACTCCAGTGATTATTGATTACTGGTCCATGACTTAGGGATCCTCCTGGACTTGTGGCAATTGCTATAGCAGCAGGTGGAACATTTTTTTTTGAATGGGGGTGAGCTGTAGGGTTATGGTTAACCCAGCTTTGAATGATGCATCAGTCCTGACTTCCCTTGGATAAGAGTATCTTGTGACTGTAACTCATGCCTTTATTATCTTATGTCTAGACTACTGCAATGGCACTGACTTTAAGAATCATAGGAAGCTTCAGTTAGAACAGTATTGTTAGTATTACCCAGGGATAGATGTATTACAAGCCCTGTGTTGGTGGCCATAACTCTTGGTGTACTTTAAAATGCTGATATTAACCTTTGAAGGCCTTTATGGCTTGATGCCAGGAGTGCATTGCTTTTCAGCATCTGGCTCAACCATTATAATTTTGTTAGAGGAGAAGTAGAAAGGGAGGCCGATGCTCAAAACATTTTTTGCTGCTGCTATTAGTGGCCCTTTTAATATTCTCCTGCATGAAGTTAAATCTCCCCTCTTTTGGCAATGTTTCAAAAACGTTGGGGACCAAATTCTTCTGGAGGATATTTGGTTCATGATGTCTTTTCATATTGGTATTGTATGTTTTATGGTTTTTAATGACATCTCAGTATTTTTGCTTTATTGTATCTAAGCCTCTGAGAGTCTGTTGAAATTTGATAAATAAGATACATATGTCATAAGAGAAAATTCTGGCATATTTTAACATAATAAATAGTGTGTGTGATCCCAAGGACACTGGCTTTAACATTGATTTTATAATAAATGTACTGACACCTCTAAGTTCAATGCTTTTAAAACTTTCAGATGATTCCCCAAACCATATTCATTCTTCCAAGCATGCTTCTTCTTCGGCTGTTCTGCGAAGTCTCCAAGTAAATGTTGGCCCTGATGGTGAGGAGACAAGGGCACAAACAGTACAGAAACCACCTGACCTTCTTCCAAGTCCTGATACATCTACCTTATTGCAAGATCTTCAGCCTGGTGATAACACTTCCTTTATTCTCCTCAATTTAACACGGACAGGTAATTATGTAGGTAGATTAGTTTCTACTAGTAAGAAACAAGATACAATATTTGAGATTCACTGCTTTGAAAAGTATGGTGAAGTTTTTTTTCACATAAAGCACTGTGGAGCAGTATATAAGTCTAAATGATAACAAGTAGTTTGGGTTATCTTGCTTATTGCTTAAGATAACTTCTTTTCTAGGTCTTGGGTCTTCTTCAGAACACCTGGTATTTGTCCAGGATGGAGCAGTCGATTCTGGGAACAATTTCTTTGCAAATAATAATACAGACAGCAGTACCCCATGGTTTTTACGTGTACAAGAACTGGCTCATGATAGTTTGATTGCTGCCACCCGAGCACAGCTCGCTAAGAATGCCAAAGCAAGCAATAATGGTAAGTTGTTATTTTTATTATTCCCTTTGCAAAGATACAAATTAAAGCAGTTCAAGATGAACATGGATGTCAAACTGGTGTCCTGCAGGCCGGATGCGTCACACGCAGGCCACGCCCACCCTAGCTCCACAGAGGAGAAAAAGGTTGTGAAATGTCATGTGACACCTTGAGTTTGACACCCGTGCTGTATAACAATTACTTGTATTTATTTTTCATTAATATTTCTTTGTAACACTGTTTCTGAAAATATAGCAAATGTTATATTTCTTCAAAACAAATGGAATGTTATTAACTAGAAATATAGAGAAAAGCAATAGGGAACAGACTTGGTGTTAAAAAATATACCTAATTTTACTAGCTTCTATCACTCAATATTTTTTATTTGTAGATGTTGATGTCTAATTGTAGGATTTTTTCTTCCAGGAGAAAATGTTCATGTTTGTTCAGGAGAATCACAGCCGAAGGAATCCAGCCCCATTCCTCACCTACCCCGGGTAGAAAAAAAATTGCAGTGCACTGTTGAAGGCTGTGATCGAACATTTGTATGGCCAACTCACTTCAAATATCATCTAAAAACCCACAGGTATGTAGACTTGCTAAACCTGAAGTTTATCAGGGTGCCACATGTTTTATGTATATTAATCCAGCATATAACTGATTTCTCCTTTAGAACAATTCATTTTAAATTTGGGGAGAGTTGGTCAAATTAAGAGAGCTAATCTCTATCTTGTAAGCTCATCCAGATCATTTTTTAAAATATTAGCTTAGGTTTGAAAGAACTGGCAGCTGCTTTGATTTGTAATTCATTGGCTTGAATAAGACTAGTATTGCTTTTATTATATGTATGCCCAAAAGAAAACAAATCAGCCAAACAAGTGGAAAGACAGGCAATTGTAAAAGAATATGCCCTTTATGATAGCAAAACTGAATACATTTCAAGGGATTCTGATCCCCTTCCTCAAATGACTAGAAAAACAATTGAAATAACATTGTCAATAGGAAGAACTCCTTTAACATTTTCACTGATTAGGAATTTCTGAGACATCTGGATTTCTTTCCATTTTCTATAACTTAACATGTAGTGTTTCTCTAGGTTGCAATTTCAGTGAATGCATTCATCCTCTTTGGTTTTACTGTTTCAGCTTGCTGCTTTTTATTATATAACAGGTGTTTCTAAACTGCCATTGTTTTTCTAGTTGATTGAGGTTTTAAAATATTCCCTTTATATTTGTTTTATGATTTGTCCAGTTTGTATCTTATGTGTACATTATTATTGTTTAGTTGAAAGCCTAATCTACATATATAGCCTGTGATGATCTTACAATTAAGAAATTATGTGTGCTACTCACTTCATTGTTTCATTTTTGAAAATATTACCCTGCCTTTCTTTTGAACATTTGCGTTTGTTCTGTATGTATTAATCTGTGTTTTATGTGTGCTTTACTGTTGTAATTTATTTCATATGTTGTGAATACATTACTTAATTGTTTTTTAATCTCTTGAGTTATTCCCTCAAAAAGTATTAGGAGTTTTAATATAATAAAATATTATTTTCTTCTGTCACAATTTCTTCTTTACTTTCCGTTAACTTTGACTATGTTTAACTTAAACTCTCTGATAAAAATGTGACATTATGATATTTTAAACAAAAATGTCTTTTTAATATTGGTTAGTTTTTTATATTAATCAGTGAGAGTAATACTGTTTTCCAGGAATGATCGCTCCTACACATGCCCAGCAAAAGATTGTGGGAAAAGCTTTTATGTTTTACAAAGATTGAAGGTGCACATGAGAACACACAATGGTGAGAAACCATTTATTTGCTCTGAACTAGGCTGTGGAAAGCAATTCACAACAGCTGGGAATCTAAAGAATCATCTGCGAATTCACACTGGTATGTTCTTTCAATCTTTTCTGGAAAAATACTTTTTCTTCATGAATATGTTTATGACCACCTTTCATGAGGTGCTATAAACGTTTGGATATATATTCTCATCAGTAAACATGGCTCTTCTTTACAGTCCCACAGAAAATTTAAGCGGGTTTAAAAATAGATTCAGAAAAAAAAGCGAATAATCAAATTGCAAGATGATCCTGGCAACAGTGGGCTTTGTGATGAATATCTTTAGTTGAAATAGACTATAGTGGAGGAAACTTTGCTGGAGAAGGTGGTTTTAAACATAGAAGGACAACATAAATATTTTGAGGGCAGATATGAAGATTCACTGGCAAGATTCAAAAGACTTATTTCTGGTTGTAAGCCAGGTATTTGATATTCATATTTGGTATGAAACAAAATATTCCAATGCAAGAGACAGAACCCATTACTGGTTATTTGTGTGAGAAATAATGTAGATCAGAAAAGATCAGAATGTTTGCAGTGATAAGCTGCAATATTTGAAGGGAAAGTGAATTAATCAGGAAAGGAATTACTGTGAAAATTAGACTTATTTTAAAAGCAACCTAGGAATTCTTTATTGAAACATGTGCACTATATTGCACTATTTTGAAAATAAGGGTAATGTGGTCATAACATATCTTCCTGTGCATGTCAAGAATTCTTTTTGTGCAGGCTTTCTGAATTGAATACATGAGTGATTATGGGCTTTCATTTAAGAATATACCAAGAACTAAAAATTGAACATTGTGTATATTGTAGAGATCTGGGTAACAACATACCACAGATGATACAAAAACTGCACTATCAAAATCCATACAAATAAATTACTGTTTTTCATTTGCATGGTCTTTTTAAAAAATGAAGCAAATAATCTAATTATAATTTGATATAACACAGGAGAAAAGCCTTTTTTATGTGAGGCCCAGGGCTGTGGTCGTTCCTTTGCTGAATATTCCAGCCTTCGGAAACACCTAGTTGTCCATTCAGGTAAGGACATTTTATTTCTTCAGATAAAATTCACAAAGCAGAGAGTATTTATTGGAGATATCTGTATAACTTCTAGGTCCTATTCCAAGGTCTCTCCTTTTTCTTTTTAATTTCGCTAGCCTATTCATATTATATCTCAGTCTTCAAGCATGTAAAGTCTCATCTAGTCCTGACCCACATTTGGTAGATTAAAGATCATACAGATTCACAACTCCAAATTATGAACATTTTCTTGCAAAACAGTGTTTTGAACTTGGCTGTAGAGCTAATACTTTATATTGACTGAATTTTACTGATACCAATCTATCTGATCCATTATAAATATTTAATTTTTTTAAAATATGTTTTTCTGCCTTGTTTCAGGACTAAAGCCACATCAATGTCAAATTTGTGGGAAGACATTTTCTCAGAGTGGTAGTAGAAATGTACACATGAAGAAACATCATTCGAGGGTTGAAACAATTAGCAATAGACAGCATGAGCAAACAGGTAAGGATAAAATAGAAAAATCTAACATGAGTTCCCCAAATATTGGTAAGAGAAATCCATAGAAATACCAGGATTAATGGATTGGTGACAGTTAACCCCTTGAGCATTTGGCTAGGAACGTAAGTGAGCTTTGTAGCTTTATGTTTTGGTCTTCCTGCTTTAACCAGGGCATTATGTATTTATATTCTTATAGTGGTTTTACTTTTTTATGCCATCCAGAATCACTGTTGTGAGACAAGTGGCTCTATAAATAGTATCATTAATTAATTAAAGTGGCAAGATAGAGTTCAAAAGCGGTGCAAGTTTATTCCATGCAACCTATACACAAGAATCTGATCTACTAAAAGTTAAAGCAATTTGGTGCCAGATAAGAGTCAAGAAACTTTAAGTGGGGGGCTGGACTTAGGTCTCTTCCAGGGACATAAGGACTCCAGACTGATTATACGTTTGACCTCGTCTTTTGACTCAGCCTAGTCATTTCCTACAGTAAATAAATTAGGACTGGGATGGGCAGGAAGTTGTGTAATTGCCCCTTTATTACTTAATCCTAGCCCAAAGTCTTTAGGGATATTTCTAGTTGATTAATATTGCCACCTGAATAAAGTAAACAGAGAGGTTCAATCTATCAGTTACAATTGCAGGTAGCTCTCAACTTATGACCACAGTTGAGCTCAGAATTATGGTTGTAACTCATGACGGTTGGTAGAGTAGAGTAGTTTATTTATATGCCGCCCTTTTCCCTGGGGGGACTCAGGGCGGCTTACAATTCGAAGGAGGGGAAAACAAACAGATTAACACATAAGACAGTACATCATTAAAAGCACAACATTCATACAATTCGGGTGGGTTACGGTCTTTAGCCCCAGGCCTGCCGGGATAGCCAGGTTTTAAGGGCTGTGCGGAAGGTCTGGAGGGTGGTGAGGGTACGAATCTCCACAGGGAGATCGTTCCATAGGGTCAGAGCTGCCACCGAGAAGGCTCTCCTCCGCGTGGTTGCCAGTCGACATTGACCGGCAGATGGAACTCGGAGGAGGCCTAATCTATGGGATCTAATTGGTCGAGTGGAGGTAATTGGCAGTAGGCGGTCTCTCAAGTACCCAGATTCACTACCATGAAGGGCTTTGTAGGTGACAAGTAGCACCTTGAAGCGTACCCGGAGATCAACAGGTAGCCAGTGCAGCTCGCGGAGGATAGGTGTTATGTGGGTGAAACGAGGTGCACCCACAATCGCTCGCGCGGCTGCATTCTGGACTAGCTGGAGTCGCCGAATACTCTTCAAGGGCAGCCCCATATAGAGCACATTGCAGTACTCCAGCCTAGAGGTCACAAGGGCACGAGTGACTGTTGTGAGAGCTCCCGGTTCAGGTAGGGGCGCAACTGGTGCACCAGGCGAACCTGGGCAAATGCCCCCCTGGTCACACCTGACAAATGGTGTTCAAAAGTCAGCTGTGGGCCCAGGAGGACTCCCAAGTTGCGGACCCTGTCTGAGGGGCGTAGAATTTAGCCCCCCAGCCTGAGAGATGGAATACTTGCCGAATTAGTGGGAGGGAAACACAACAGCCACTCGGTCTTATCTGGGTTGAGCACAAGCTTGTTAGCCCTCATCCAGTCCCTAACAGCTTCAAGGCCCTGGTTCATCACGTCCACCGCTTCATTGAGTGGTAAACTAGCTGTTCACATGATCACCTCCTTTAATGACCCTTTGTGGTCATTAAGTGAAACAGGGGAGGTCTGGTACAAGCCCAGACCCACACTGCAGTACCTCCCCAGGTCTTGTCTCTTATATTACTAAGCAGAATAATAAATAGTAATGCATATATTACTAAGCAGAATAACACAGAGATCACAATTTTAGTTAATCTAAATCTGGATATTATTACATTATTTACTTACCTTCTTGGAAAAGATATTATAGCATGATGTTTCTTCTTAGGAAATGTTATGTTTGAATATGTGTCCTATTTTCACTTGTGTACCTTCTATCAAAAGCAACTTGGTTCTTGGTTGCTGGGCTTCATTTCTCATACTAGTAGTTCTCGGTTAATCACCATAATTGGGACTGGAATCTCAGTCGTTGAGCAAATCAACTATCGTGATTGCTTTGCTTGACAAACATGATCCTAAAAGTCTACAGTTACATTAAGCAAATGCATGGAGCTAAATTCTTGTGTCCTTGCTTCGCTATACCTGTGGAGGTGCAGGCAGAGAGAGGCAGATAAAACACAGAGAGGCAGGAGAAAAAGATTTTAGCACACTGAAACTGTGCACAGTTACGGAGAGGTAGGGAGCTTTTAAAGTGTGCTAAAATCTGTGTATGGGCATATAGAGGTAGAAATCCTTGCTAAAATCCTTCTCTCCTTGCTCTTCTCCATTGACATTTTTGGCAAGGCTGACAGAGAAGATTGCAAATGGCAATCATAGGATTGCAGGGTGCTTGGCAACTAGTCACAAGTGAAACAGATCACAATCAGCTAACCATGGGGGTGTATGCAATTTTTCGAAACTGTCAGTAGTGCTTTAGAGGCCCTAAAGCACCCTTCTCAGGCTGTTGGTAATTGAAAATTTGGTTAAATGAAGACTACCTATACCCTCTCAGCATTGTACTCCTGATGCAGTATCATTAGTTTAGAATGTTTGTCCAGTCCTGTTTCCTTCTGGCATGATTACTTTAATCCATCATGTTTGCAGAAGAATGGGTTTCATTTTGGCACAAGATTTCATTGAACATATGTACTGAGTGTGTTGATAATAGTTATTTTTCTGCTGAAACTTAGATGCTCTTGTGTTTGAGTAGGCTGTTTATTTTTCCATGGCATGTCTTTTCGATAGCTTAAACAACATTCAAACAAATGACATCAGAGTACTTATGGATTGTAAAAATGGATACACTTTTAAAATAAAAGTAAAATGTATCAGAATAAAGTATTTAAATTTTATTATTAATTATTATTTTTTTATTTAAATTTTATGGCTTTGAAATTTAATTTGAAAGTGAAGTTTTTGTTTCACAAAAAGTCATCTTTGAAGAACACTAATCTTATTTAGTTATAGTTTCCTTATGAAACACCTTATGTTTGAATTACACATACACATCAACATTTACCTGTTGCTATCACCCCCTCATCCTCTATGCTTCACAAAGGAAATCTTGTAAGGATAAGTGCAGCACAAATGTTCTGTATTCAGATTTGTGAGTAATAATATAATCCTCTTTTCTATGTAGGAATAGAGGAAATGTTACGTAAAGACATGTGCAGTAAAATGCCATGATCTCAGTAGCTGGTTACCTTGAAAATACCTATGAGCTCACCTAATTAGCAGAACCAGATGTGGGAAGAGAGGAAAGGTTATGTACAGACATGCACATTAAACGGCCATGAGCTCAGTGACCGATTACCTCAGCTGTTTATTTAGAGATAGGCCATACCAGGGAGTTATGTGGAGCTTCTACTCTGGCTGGGATGGACTTAGATATTGACAAGTAAAATGTACCAATAAGATGCTGTTGCTACCCCTGTTTTGCTTTGCTTGTTAAAACTGTATAAAAGCCAAATAAATTCTGCGTAAGGCAGGCAGACATTTTGGACACCATTGCTGTGATGGATTTCTGAAACCTACACCTGTACTCTAAAATAACTTTGCAGACCACAGTAAGTTAATCGTGTGTTGATTTTTCCTTTTTTAAACCCAGAATCACTGATGGGCAGCAGTTTATTGGAAGAATCTGAATTAGATAGCAAGAGCTTGGTGTCAATGAATTCTCCATCTAGCCTTGTTGAATCTTTGCATTTGCCAGATCCGGAATCAATCATTGGTGTAAAAGAAGGTGAGAAAATGTTTCTGTCTAATCTAAAGAAACCCTGTATGAAATAAAATCAAAGATAAGAATAGATGGTCTTGTATTTTTAATATATAACATAATTTAATGGAGTTAACTTGGAAACTGGCAAATACAGCACATAAAGGTCAACCGTAATACAAGAAGGGATGGATTTTAAAACTTCCTTGATAATTGTATGGTGATAGTGGAACAATTTTGAGTTGCCAATTTTATTCCATGTCCTTTTGAGAATCTGACAAGAAAAGAACTATGATTTTCTTATAAATGTAGTCCATACCTTGAAAGCAGATGTCTCATCTTAAGGCTGGATGCTTTCTTATTTGGGATGATCATTTCATATTCTGCAGTATTTTATAATCCATAGGACTGAAGTATGAGCTTCAGTGGAATCCTCAAATTCAGTCATTATTTCATATGCTGAAATCCTGGGAGACTTTGGTGTTCCTGCAAGAGATCTTACATGATTTCAGGCAAAAATGTTGAGATAAAAGACACGTGGTAGATGTTTATTTATTATTCAACAATGACTCTAGGTGGCGAACAGTGAATAAAAATAAAAACAGCCACATATAAAATGTTAAAATGCAGAGCAGCTGAGAAGGACAGTAGTCATTTCATATTGGAAGACAGGCTCCAGGGCCTAAGCAGAGAACCAGGTTTTAAAGACCAGCAGAGTTGGGATATACCTGATCTCTAGAAGGAGAATGTTGCAGACAGCAGGCATTGCAGCAAAAAATTTTTTTTTAAAAATAATCAAGCGTTTTGAGCCTCGCTAGCTGAGATTCTACAACTAACAGGACTTGGAGCATTCCCATCCTGCTGGATCAGACAGGATAGAGAGAAACAGCCAGGGATATAATCAACCTTCTCAGTATCATACCCAGACCTTTATTCCTACTAAAAAGGATCCAGAAAATCCTGTTTCTTGAGTATTCTGAAGCTTCAGTATGATCACCTTCTCTATAGCATTCCCTAACAAGGGAAGATTGGACCCTGGATGAAAATTTTCCAGACTAGTTGAGATAAGGAATTGACTCTTGAGAGGGGCACCAACATCTCAAGAGCTAACGCGAAGGAGGAATTAACTATTGCCCAAACCAAACCCACATCCTCTCCCATGCAGCAAATATATAAAAGTTATATATAAGCGGTAACCTTATAATGATTGTATGCTAGTATTCCTTTCTTTTTACTGGAACTCTCACATTTTTTTCTAACTTTGTTTTACTGCATTTACATGGTACATGCTGTACCTATAGGTTGAGAATTTTTAAAGTATCATTTATTTTTCTGCTTGATTTGTAGAGGTTCTAGCTGAAGCAGCAGTAAATTCTCTCCATGATGTATCTGATGTGGTTTTGCCATCTCATCATCTGATGCCCATGTCAACATCAAGGCACTCTTACGGCGTATCATCCTTACTACAATAAATGCTTAGGTATGAAGGTTTCTGTTTTGAAAAATGTAGTGCTAGTCTTTTTAATTTCAGAAAACATTTGCTCCTTCTGTGATTGAAGGGAAGAAATTTGCATGTTTTTCTACTCGGGAACCAGACCATTCTAAAGTGCATATATCCTTCTCACTTTGCTCAGAGATGAGGCTAGAAAAAATCCAATTTCAGTTCCTATGGGACAGGAGAATTTCCTTATCCAGTTCCAGCTTTTCTTGCTTCAAAAAGCATGCCTACCTACATTTTTCATTTGTTGTCTTTGTGGCAAAGATGACCTCAGCCTGTGATTTCTGTTATTTTTACATTTTCCTTGGCTTAGTATTTTGTTCCTATTCAGTTTGCTTCAGGAGTGCTGAGCTAAGCAATAGCAGTGAATTGTGAATCTCCCAGAGTTGTCTGCAGATATGGGCAGCTCTAGAAATCAAATAAATATATAAACAAATCTCCTAGGATTTTTCTGATAGGGGCTTAATTTCAAAATATGCATCCAAGTGACATATGTCTGCCTTCCCATCAGGATTCTCTGAGAAGGGCAATATCCCTGCTCCTGAATCGGTGGCCATGGAGAACCCACTTATAATAGCTGGCACGTCCTTTGGGAAGTTGAAGAATAGTCACTGGAGTGCATGAGTTATTCACATCATTAGAACTAACTTTGCCAAGCAGTATCCCTTTTCAAAGACCCAATGAATTTTTGATCCTCAGAGAATCCTGGGAAATCCATGGCTTCTGTGGAGCAGACTTATACCAAACACTTCCCATCTAGGAAGAACAGAAATGGCAAGGAACTCCATTTTGGAGACTTCCCTCACCCTACCCCATTGGGGGAAGGGAGGAGCATTTCCACTCCTTCTTTGGTGGAACTGTCTCCTGACTACTTCAGGGACAAGTCCCAGGCTACTTTTGTAGGCAGAAAAGGCAAGTCATTAATTGGGAAGTCCTCCATAATGCCACTTCTGACCTGAATGTTTCCTTTCAGACCTAATGAGAAAGAGGAAGCAGATCTGTCCCTGGATATAAGGAAGAAGACAGTGGTTGCCGTTCCCAGAGTCTTACAGTTTAGTCTATGAATACTAATATTACTTTTATTATAAGGCTATAGTAACAGAATCTTACAAGTCTGACTGCTCATGCTCCCCCCCCCCCATTTATTTATAAGATAACTAGAGAGGACCAAGCTTGAGACATTTCTTTGAATTATATTTCTGCCTTGGACAGTGTGTGTGTGTGTGTGTGTGTGTGTGTGTGTGAGATGTGCACACACATGCAATCATAATCTTGGTTGAGGTTTTTACCATTGGTTACTCCTATACCCCTTTTACTCTCATACTCTGTAGCTAGTGGCCTTCCCCAGGCTCCCTTTCCCTGAAGTATTCAACAATGTCCATGGGAAGTGTGATGCGGATGCAGGAAAAATAAGATTCTCTTTGACCACCAAACTCTGTACTTTCCCTCATGCAGCAGTCCTCCATAGCAGAACATATGTGCTAAAGGTAAGGACCCAGGGATGGGTTGCTCCCAGCATTACTGCTGGTACAGTGCGCCCCGTAGGAGAACTGGTTCAGGGGTATGGCAGGCCTGGGTTGCTGCTGGTTTCAGCGACCCAGGCTGCCAAACCACTACCAGTTTGGTTGAACCGGTCCAAACTGGTAGGAACCCACCTCTGTAAGGAACCCATCAAACAGCAAGAGGACAGGATAGTGGAAGTTCAGTAACACAGAAAACATGAGGCAACAGCTTAGCCACAAGCCCCCCCCTCATTTATTGTTTTTGTCACTTATCATTGGTTGGATGAAACAGCATTTAAGTTCATACTGCTAGAGCATAAGTAGTTCAAACAAAATCTGAATAAATTAGCCAAGGCAATTGCCTTCATAGCTGATGTAAATTTCGACAGTGGCCAATTCTTAACCAGAGACTTGGTTGCTAATATGGCTACTTTTTGTCTCCAAATCTGTAATATGTGGCCCATTCAAGTATGACAAGCTATTCAGAAACTCCCTACGTAATGTGCTAATTGAGATTAAGGATAAAAA
This sequence comes from Thamnophis sirtalis, assembly GCF_051295495.1. Taxonomy (NCBI): domain Eukaryota; kingdom Metazoa; phylum Chordata; class Lepidosauria; order Squamata; family Natricidae; genus Thamnophis; species Thamnophis sirtalis. The sequence goes on from NW_028261381.1 coordinate 126,209,182, forward strand.
TACAGTCCTGTCTGATAATCAAATTTATCACCCCCACCCCATGAAATTATTTCACCCAATTTTTCAACAATCAAACATTAGCTGGCACTGAAGTCCAGAAACTAGCTCCAAGTGCTACAAGTTGAGACATTCTTCCATTCTTGCACCATATTTTTCATTGTTCCAAACCTCAAAACAAACGAATCACCAATTTAGGTACCATCTTTTAAATCCATGATACAGTACCTTAAGAAAAAAAATGCCCTGTATAGCTGTCTAGAGGGCATCTATAGGGCTGTAGTATTTTTGTCTTTTATATAGGTAGTCCTCAACTTAAAACAATTCACTTAGTGATACTTCAAAGTTACAATGGCACTGAAAAAAGTGACATGACCGTTTTCTACACGACTGTTGCAGCATCACTATGGTCACATGAACAAAATTCAGACGCTTGGCAGCTGATTCATACTTATGATGGTTGCAGTGTCCCGAGGTCTTGTGATCCCTTTTGGCAGTGTTCTGGGGTCATGTGACCCCTTTTACGACCTTCTGACAGGCAAAGTCAATGAGGAACAGTTTCACTTAACCATGTTACTAACTTAACTACTGCAGTGATTCACTTAACTACTGCAAGAAAGGGCATAAAATGGGGCAAAATTAACAACAAATGTCTCACAGAGCAACAAAAATTTTGGGCTGGATTGTGGGCATAAGTCGAGGACTACCTGTAACTCTTACACCTCAGTAAAGCATTCTTCAGCAGGAATATACTAAAGGAAATAAGACTGTTTCCTGGGGCATGATCATATCCCCAGTGACAGCTTTGATATACATTATTCCACTTTAAAATGTGCTGATTTTACTGTAGGGAAATCCACATCAGACTTACGATGAATGTTTTTATCGAAAAGACACGGTGTTTGGTTGACCAAGAAAAGAGGTAGTCATCAATATTTGCATTCTTTATGGAGTCTTATGTAACTTTCCAGTATTACTTTCTCAAGTATTTTATGGAGTCCCTTTCTGGTTTTGTATTCTGAACTGGGGAAGGGATCTTTTATTCCCCCTCCCTCCAAGAACTGAGATTGGAATCTTCTAGCCCCCTTTCTGAAAGACTGGAAAGAGATACCCACTTCAGAATGATCTGTTCTCACTGTAGAAGAAAGATATTCATGGTAAGTTCAATGCATCATTGCTAAACATAGTATAATTTCACTGAAGAATTTGATAGGTTCAGTTTAATAACAATTCTTATATTTATCTTAATATATTTACTTTTAATTTTATTGGAGGATTACAACATTCCTTTTCAACATTTCATTAAAGATGGAAAATTAATTTGGTAATCCGATCTATATAATAACTAGTATTTACAGGATGCATTAGCAACTATTCCTTTCAATTTGTTGAATGGATCTCTAATTTCAGGTGGGTTATGTTGGGATGGCTTTAAGTGTGGAATATGCACCATCCAAAGTGGTTTTGAGTCAGCAATATAAACTTACTTAAATGATGGCAAAAGAAAACGTATTTTTAGAAAATCTGATTTTTTTTTACCCTCAGATTGTTCAGAAAATTAATGCAACTTAATATGTTATATTAGATATACTAATGTTTTGCTCAGTTTCTAAATTTGGATAGAGAATTTGGCCAGAAACTGGTTTTCAGTGTTTATTTAAATGCACAGTAAAGTCTGCTGCAAGGAGAAGTGCAAAGTGTTGGGAAGAAAGTAGCATCTGGCTCCTTCTCAACTTACTAACATTTGTTTTGAGCAGGGGTCCCAAATTCTTCAGGTCATTAACCTCTTCATGAAATTTCAGATTGTTCATCAATCCCAAATATTCATTATATGAGAGCCGAGGTGGCGCAGTGGTTAGGGTGCAGTACTGCAGGCCACTTCAGCTGACTGTTATCTGCAGTTCAGCGGTTCTAATCTCACCGGCTCAAGGTTGACTCAGCCTTCCATCCTTCCGAGGTGGGTGAAATGAGGACCCAGACTGTGGGGGCGATATGCTGACTCTGTAAACCGCTTAGAGAGGGCTGAAAGCCCTATGAAGCGGTATATAAGTCTAACTGCTATTGCTATTGCTATAATAAGTACTTCTTTAATAGTACCTATGAATAACAAAAAAATACTACAAATAATAACAGCAACAATGGGTATCCCCATCAATTCTCGGGGGTCAATATTGACTTCTTTAGAAAATCATGGTCTTAGGTAACAAGAAATATTGCATGGATTGATTAATCCTATTGTTTCACATTTTCTATATTTTAAAATTAAACAATTTTACCAATATAGATGAGATATGAGATAAAATGATTCAGTATTATTTGAACCGAAGTCTGTGCTACAAGTACTAAGAAGTAAGATGAATGCATTTATTTTACAGTTAAAGAAGAGCAAATCTGTGACACTGAATATATGATACTATATGAAGCTAAAGAACAGGCTTTTCAAGTTGTTCGACATTTTAATTCCTGGAATTTGTGCAGTGTCTCCAGTGTACTTCTTATGACGTTATGGAGCAGAGGCCTGGACTATGATTTTGCTTCAGTCAATGAAAAAAACTTTGTTTTCTAAGGGAGGATGGAACAGCAGCTATTAATTATGGAGTTAATATTTAACCTGGTGTCCAAAAGCCAGGAGATAATGTTCTTGTACCTAGTTTAAAGCCAGATTTTTTTTCTTTTTTGAAGTGACCCTAAGCTCAACATTATATTGGCTTGTTCTTGGAGAAATATCTTTTAATTAGTAATAAATTCTGCACTACGGTGTGGCAGTTCTGGTTTTGCTTCTTATTTATAGGGGCAGTTGGTGGTACTCTTTCATCGGGAATTTTTGCCTTCCCATGCTTTGTGTGGATATGTTCACTAACATTGCTTTTGGTCCAAACTGAAGATCTCATACTATTCAGAGCATTGCTTAGGTCACACTTGCTTCTTGCTGTGATATTTTAATTTCTAATTATTAGGTTTAATAGGGGTTTTTTGTTTTTAAAAAAAATCAAAGGTAGAAATTATTCAGTGGCATTCTGTTGTAAATAAACTACATATTTCCATTCTCAATATGGTTGCATGTGTATTTATTTGGTGGCATTTCAAATACACTTTGCATTACAAAGATCAAAATGAGTAACAGCTTTAAAAACACAATGCGTTTATAAGCAGATAAAACAAAAATTGTGACAGATTACATTAACAGCAGGTTTCCAGGAAGAAGGGCACACATTCAAAGTGGGGAGAGGTGAGGCAAGAGAGCCCAGTTCAGAGCTGAATTCTAGGAAGAAGAAATGATTTAGGATAGCTACTCCCTAACACACTAAACATTAAAATTAATTTGAAATGAGTACACTGACTCAAAAAGAAACCACATTTAAGAGAAGCACTCAGTTGTTCCTAAATTCGTATCCAATTAATAAAGATTTGGTGTGCCTCAAGAACATACTTGAGAGCGGGAAAATGGGATGCAGTACAATTATTGAGTGAAGTGTTCTTGGCAAAAGCCCAAGTGTGTAAGGCTGTACTTTGAAAAAGACTACATTTACGTTTTCTGTCTTGATACTAAAGCCTTTGAATCTACATTAAGCAATTTTGTCTTCACGTTAAATTAACTGCAAATTTTAGATTGCATCTAGGTCTTTTGGTTGAAAACAAGTGAACTCATTGCGATTCTAGAAAATTTTTGTTATTTTTTGAAACTTATCTAAAAGGTCTATGCCAAGTTTTTGAAAAAGGTTTTTAAATCATAAACATAAGAAAAGAGCTAGAAGAAATAAGGTAATGTTTTCTGGAAGGCTCACTTTTCCCAGTTGTCTGTGCATGTTAAGAGATTACTGTTGGGATTCATTGTTACTTAGGTTGTTAGGCATCAGTTGGCTTGTGGGAAATGAGCATTTTGTGATTAGCCTTACTTATCAATGGTAGTAACTTTAAATGTTTCTTTAACTTTCAAATGTGTTCTCTGGTTCAAACTGATTGGGATAACTGATATATATATATATACAACTCCTTTCACCCTCTTGGCAATCTTCATTTAAGCAAGATTTCAAAATCTAGCGTTAGCCAAATTTAAAACTGCCTCAAGTCATATTGCTAACTAGAACACTTCAAAGTCACGTGTTCTAATATAATTACATAATATTATATATATAATTAAAATATACAATTTAGCTTCAGTTCTGCAGAAATCTAGTCCTCGAAAGAAAATATGCTCAAAGCAAATGGAGACTTATTAGTTGTTTCTACTTTAATTCCAATCTTTTTAGACCCTCTTCGGATAGCTGTTTTATGATGTCAGCCTCAGTACCGCTCTGGAATTTGTGATTTCTGTTGATTAAAAGCATTCATTACATTATTGTCAGTAAAAATACTAAAATGGTCACCATAGTGGCAAAATTAGCACATATGAATCCTTTCTGGGTAGCATATAGTCACATATAGTCAGGGTAGCATATAGTTTTCCCATCTTATCCTTTCAACAGTCTCTGAGTTAGTCACTCTCTCATTTTACCTAAAGTTGGAGGTTCATGATAGGGAAGAAAATTATATCAAGTGCTTAAGGGGCAGTTCTGGAGGAATTTATTGTTTTGTTGCTGGCAGAATAGGGAGACAGTTGCCATCTAGATTCTCTTGTTCTCCCTATTTCCGTATCTATTTGCAATAATAGAATGTAAATGATTATGCCAGTGTAGCCTACCAGTTTTGCAGACCTGTTGAAGAGATAAGAAGGTTGAATATACCTTAAAAGATGTATGGAATATCTGGTTTCATAAACCACGGGCAAAAATATAATGCTAGTGCATGTTGACATCTACTGAAGCTGGGGATGGGTCTCTGAATCATGGTTTCACTACAATCATTAGCCTTTTGGTGGCATCAACCCCACTACATATTTTTTTTAGTACAGACATTGTTTCCTTTCATACCTTTTCAATTCAAAATCCTGTTGCTTTTCTACTGTGTTAGTGGCTTCTTGCCCCTTCTTTTTCACAAACTCTTCATTTAATCCAAATTGCTGCAAGGTGTCTTTAAAAAGCTTCTGTGCTCCTTGACAGGCACTATGCTTTGGAATAAAAAGAGATCTCAGAAACACTTTTCTCTTTCACAAATAAATTAATAGTAATTTAAAAGAAAATACTTAGGTAAACTCTAAAATAAGACAGTTGAACATATAGAAAATAAAATTTAAATAATAGGTTTGAGGTAATTTTTTAAAATTCCTCAATTACAAAACATTTACTGTTGCGACTTGTTCAAATAGGTAAGGTCTGTTCTTCACGCGCATCTTCATCTCTTCTAGTTCTTTCTTATACTCTCTTGTCCTTTTTTGGCCATTTTGCCTGAAACAAGAATTAAATTTACTGCCTGAAATAATCTATATTATTGTTCATATACAGAAAAAAATCTTTGTTCTGCATAATTCCCAGAATAGAGGATACTTTGCTTTCAAAAATAAAATTGGTTTCTATTTGTCAATGAGTTAATGTATCTTTTTAGATTAATCTTGTAAGTTAGTCTTGTTCTAATACAGTGTAATTTTAGTTTATTGTTTGCATGAAATTTTGGAATTGGGAATTGTGCAAAAGCAGTCTGTAAATACAAGTAAACAAAGTATAGTTATTGTATGATTGTGACATTTTGGGCACAATTGAAAGCCAATCCATCTAAATAAACACATGTGTACAGAATACATAAACAGTACTAAGTAATCTATATTTAAACATTTTGCTCTCAGTATTACTTGGTAAATATACAAAACTGACCAGTTTTGCTTCAGTTTTTCTTTGTGTGTCTCTTCCAAACTTTTATGTGGATCCATAGCTTTTGCTCGACAAGTCACTGATTTATATATTGCTTGACATTTTTTTCTTTGTAGCTGTGCCCAGCGAGCTCCTTCATTCTCCTTGTATTTCTTATTTTCTTGCAGGAGTCTATAAATATAGATGTGGCCAATGGAACATATAAATAGCTTTTGACTTATGACCAGTCATTTAACAATTGTTCAAAATTAAAACAGGCTTAGACTCTAACCATCATAAATGTTGCATCTCACATACATGTACCCCATTTCACCTGACTGCATTTTGGGTACTTGGCAATTGTCTTGCATTTATGACTAGTTGTAGGTCTTGTGATCACGACCATAATTCACAACATATTTTTTACTGGCCTCCAGAAAAAACTGCCCATTCCAAACAGATTCGCACATGACCACTGCATTCACCTAATGGCCTTGGATTTGCTTGACAATTTGCTTAATGCCCTCTGCAAAAAAATATTGTAAAATACGGTACAGTCAGATGGGTGCTTCAACGTATAAGTGTAATGGTTTACAAGCAGAAATATGATCCCAATTGAGGTGGTAAATCAAGGACTACCTTTACTTATTTCAAAATGAAATCACAAGTATACAAAAACAAAGAATGAAGTAAAATCTGTTAATTTCTTATAGTTGAACCTTAAAAAAAACTTTCTGTAATGTGTTTGATACCATTCTTTAATTCTTAGCTTTTTTCATGTAATACAGAATATATTTTTAAAGATAACCTCCATCAGATGTTGCTTTAAATTTGAATTAAGGAAACAAAGGGAAAGAAGTCAGTGTAATCCATAACATTTCAACTTGGGCAGCATTCAAATTGCTTTACCTTATTTTCTCCAATTCCAAGCAGGCTATGATAAAGCTAAGAAAGGTGACATTTTATGAAAAAATATTTCTAAAATATTACTATACATATATGTATTCAACAGAATTTATAAAAATGTTATTACTTACTTAATAGCACCTGCCCTCTTTCTCACTGCATCTGTAATATATATTGGAAGTGTATTGGGAGAAAGGGATGAAAGACAATTAAAAGACCGACTTCTTTGTATTGGTGCTGTAGAAGGTTGCTGAAAATCCTGAAAGCAAAAATACTTTTGGCTAGTTTTCTTTAAAAAAAATTCTGTGGCAAGCAAAATTTTAAGTGCAAAGATTATTTCATATGTGCGTCTACCATGTGAGTATGTAACATTCTACTAACTTGCAAAAGCCTTGCTAATATATGCTGTTAATATACATCCTGCAAAATTCTAAAATATACCATAATTACCACACAGAAAATATTCATCAAATGCTTTTTACCCAAGTTTCAAGGAGAAAAAGTTGTATGCAAAATATGCTGGCTAGTCATCTTTTTGTCCTACAGCTTGGAAGCCTTGATAATTATGTGCTTGCTTTTGGCTTAATAATTTATTTTAAATCCTTTTAATAATTCACAAACTGTGTTCCATAGGCCAAAAATGAAAGTAAAAATACAAATACAAAATACAGGTAGTCCTTGACTTACAATGGTTTGAAGTTACAACAGCACTGAAAAAAGTGACTTATGACCGTTTTTCACACTTATGGCTATTGCAGCATCCCCATGGTCATGTGATTTACATTCAGATGCTTGACAACTGACTCACATTTATGATGGTTCCAGTGTCCTGGAGTCATGTGGTTCCCTTTTGCAACCTTCTGTCAATGGGGAAACCAGATTCACTTAACAACTGTGTTACTAATTTAAGAACTGCAGAGAGTCACTTAACAAATGTGGGGAGAAAAGTTGTAAAATGGGACAAAACTCAACAAATTTCTCATTTTACAACATACATTTTGGGATCAATTGTGGTCATAAGTTGAGGACTACCTGTATCGATAACAATATTTATAAAACCAATGGGCTTAATCCAAAATGAATTCAGATACAATGTTAAACTCTCCAGCAAGGCATTTCTGAAGCCATAAGATTCTGCAATCGTCCGGTGGACAGAAATGTTTTTCTTGGGAGTTCCTTGCAGATTATGCTAAGGAAATGCTATGGCTGTTTTGTCGGCAGTGCTTTGCCACAAAAAGCTAAGAACAAGACATATCCTAGAGGACAAATAGCCTTAGCATTCAGGCCATCATGGTTCTCAGCCACACCTTCAGGTCTCAAGGTACTCTGGCTCAAAGCTATAATAAATATTGTTCAACTATCAAAACTTTTGACAACCGATGATGTCAGCTGGCAAGACAGGATTCTCCTCCAAAGTACAGATTGTTCTGCCTATAGTGGAAGTATAGACTCTTCTTTTCAATTCAATTCCCCCAATCATACAAATATTTTTATGTAGAGTTCCAGTGTGGCATATGGAAACATCAACATGCCAGCATATTTCTCCTTAGCATCCACCAGACTAACCATTCCACATTAGAAATCTGCCTATCTGCTTACACAAAGGAACATTCAATTAAATCAGTGCTATGCCCACTATGGCAGCCGTTTTGTGAATCAGGAAGCCCTACAGAAGGCATATTGCAAAAACTTGAACAACACAGTGTCCATATGTGTCCACCAGTCCAAAATGATTAGAGGGATCTTTTTCTATTTGAAATTTCATTAGCATTGGACCTCAAATATAAACTGATATTGTTATGGCTGTTCTTATTCCCCAATAGAGTTATGCTTAACCTAAAACTTTCTGTTTTGAGTGATAGAAAATAATTGTTTATGTCGTGGATATATTTGCACAAGTAGAAATACAAAGAAGTTAAAGCAAATCCTTTACCATCATCTTGTCACACATTTTATGTCTGCAACTGAGATTTGCTGTTCTCAGTCTGAATGGTTTGTTTCGAGTTGCTTCTTTAATTTCTTGCTTGCTTACTACTTTTCTCTGAAATGCCCAGTAAAGTTCTTCAAAATTAGGCACTGAAGTATTAATTCTTGGCTTAAAACTAAAGTTGCCTTGCAGAAAACTCAACTTTTGCTCTCTATTTTTGGAGGCAATTTGGGATTTTTTATCCCTCTGCTTATTGTCAAGCTCAATGGGAGCCCCAGACTTTTCCAATAATTCCTTGGCTCTCAAGTGAATACGGATTTTTCTTAAGAGTTCAGCTTCTAGGGATTAAAAGAAAAAAATAATGAACATTAATCCTATGACAATTTACATAAAAATATACAATGGAAAACACCAAAGTACAATATCCTTCTCAATATATTTGTTTTATATTTTGGAAACTATGTCAAACAGCATAAGCAGCTGGCTAGGAATTTTAGAGAAGCTTCTGAGGGAGAAAGCTAATGTAAAAGGTATAATGAGGCTTTTAAATGACAACAGAATACAAATCTTTAACTTAAAGTGATTATGTGTCATCAAATCAGTGTTGATTCTTGACAATCAAATTTTTTTTCTCTGGGTAAACTAAAAACCCAAAATTCAAAATATTAAAGTTCTATAATAGAAAGTTCCTGGGCAAAATATATAACCAATTTGCATTGCATATATTGTGTTGCTGAATAAATATATTTGATTAATTTAATTGCTTTTACATTGGATAAGTCTTTGATTGTATAAAAGAGACAAAAGTTCAAAATCAGATTTTTGTGGCAATTATTTCCATTTCACAAATCAAGGAAATATTAATAAACCATTACTATGTTAGGTAAGTCAAAAGTGAATGATATACTCTTTACCTTCAAGTTTATCCCCAAGCATTGGCTCATATGTGGACTTGGGGATATTCTTCCTGAACTTTGGTGCTATTTTCTTAGCTGGGGTTAAGATGTTCAGAAACTGCTGTCTGGTGGCCTCTTTTCTCTTTTCTTCTTTTATCTGAAAGCTGAAGGGTTTTTGCATTGAAACTAGCAGCTCCTTTCTTTTTTGAGTTTCTACTTGTCTACGGATTTCATTCTTTTCCATTATTTCCTGGTAGAGTGGCAGATAGATATGAGCAGGCACCGGCTGTGCTCTAAATTGTTTTTGGCATTCTGCAGCCTCTTGCAATTGCCTTTTGTATGCAGTTGACTCTTTTTCAAGCAATGCCTGTGATGTTAGAAACTGAGATTTTTGATGAGTTTCTCGACGGGTCATGTTGAAGGGCTGAGGAATTGTGAGGGAGGAAATCCCAAGAGCTGAGGCGCTCTTTGGTTTTGAACAGGACTGAAGAAATGAGTAATGATTTTTCTCATCTTTTGAACTATCTAAAGTGATATCAGAGAAAGAGTTCCAACTTTTTATATTACCACACCTAAGAATAAAATTAAAAAACGTTAAGAGAGACGCAAATAAATTATACATTACATAAATGAAATAAGCTAGGTATAATTTTCAAGACTGTGTATGATTTTATTAACCATTTTATTAAATATTCTTTATTTATAAACTGCGATACAAAATAGTCCCTCAAAAAACAAAGAATTACTGGAAGATAAAGAAACCTACATCGCAGTAAATTCAACATAATGTAGAAACTAAATAACCTGATCAAGAGAAACTGTAACCTAACCAAAAAAGGTAGAATCACAGAGAGCAATAGTGGTAAACAGTAGTGAATGAAAAGCAGTAGACCCATTCTCCCTTGCTTCTATGGATGCCCCAAAATACACAATAATTTCCAGGCAGGGCCTCTGTTGTCAGACTGGGATATATCATTGAGACAGCTAGATATGTTTTAGTAGACCTGTGACAGGCTTGGAGCGGAGAAAGGTGTTCCTTTTTTTCTCCTCAATGTTCAATACTATTGATTGTGGTATCTTCAGGGGATTAAGAATAGGGACCATGGTATTATAATAGTTCTTCTCCCTTCTGCATGGTAGGTTTAATTGGGTATTGATGGCGTGTGTGTGATCAGTCAACTAGCCTTCAATTTCTGCTTTGTGGGTGGCTTCATAGTGCTCTCTATTTTCCATCAACACCTATTTGAAATTGCTGATAATATAATCTGTTAGCACGGGACCACTATCATCCGAATTGTGACAAAATTAGTTGTCTGTTTTTGGTAGACCAATTGATGCTGCCTTGGTGCTTTTCCAGTTTCTGGCAGCTGAGGAGGTCTAGATGATGAAGAACGGGCTTAAACTCAACCTACCTGTAGGTTTTCTGCCCCCTAGGATCTGGATCAAGCGATTTTCCAACATTAACTCTGGATAAGGTTTCATTCATCCAATTAGAGCTTGTCAGGCATCTCATGATTCCTACTTGAGGAGCAGAGGGCCAAGACTTTTGCATAACATTATCTTGTATGTAATTTTATGGTTTCTAGACAAAGAGACCCTGCTTACAGTCACTTAATCTTCCCAGATTGATTCCTGAAATGCATTCTACATGGAGATGCTCTTGAAGATCACTCAGAATCTGCAACTAATCTAATCCAAAATGTAATAGTATACTGTATAATCATAGATGTACCTCAATAATACTGTTACTTCATTACTTCCAATAAATTCCGATAGGCAGATGCTAGAACTTTTTTATGAGGATTTAAAATATTGTAGAAAGAAGAAACAATATAAAAGCAATCCATTTTACCAAGGTTAAAATAATGAGCTACTCAATAAAGTTATTTGAGAAAGCTAAAAGTTATTTGGGGGGATTTTAATCACTTCTTGACTAGGAGTGGATGACAATGATTATTTTGGGTAACGTTTAATTAATTATAAATCAATTTTTTTGAGCATGACTGAAATTTGATTATTTGAAGAGAAGTAATAGAGGGGGAATGTTTAAACCGGAAAGATGGTTTCAGACTAGATATAATACACACAGTTTGTAATACTTATGTTGTCATTTCTGATAACCCCTAGGGGACTTCTGCTGTTTCACAGGAAGGGATGAGGTTTTTGAGATGAAATTTTGGAGGTATCTTGGGCAAGATTATAAAGAGCTGTTTGGTTTTATATTAAGATATACTAATAAGTTCTTAATATTGATTAAATTTGCTGGGGATGAAGGGGTTTTTCTTTCTTTCTTTTACTGTTATCTTTTTTCCCTTTATGCACCTTTTAATATTTTTATTTAATGTATCTCTTTATTTTGTAGTTGCTCAAATAATTCTTAATTAAAAAAATATTTTAAAAAACCCAAGAATCATCTCTGGAATTTTTACCTCTGAAACGACAACCCAATGGATCACAGATTGTCTAGTATAGTATAATTAGAAGACATTGGACAATCATTTGTCTGAAATGGTATAAGGTTTCCTGCCTGAGCAGGGGGTTGGACTAGAAGACCTCCAAGCTCCCTTCCAGCTCTGTTATTCTATTCTATAATTTGTTAATCCCATGAAATAAAAAACCCACTTATCTTACCTCAGATCATTCTGGAATTTTATTGGCAGTATTAGTCTTCCATTGTCCTGGAAAAAATCTTCTAGTTCTTTGTCTTTTCTGGGTGAGTGATGAGCATTTTTCAGTTTTTCTTGATATAAGAGTCCTAATTCTAACAAACTCTGCCTGTTTTTCCTTTTGAGATCCTGAAGTGAATCATAAAATTGATCATAAAACTGGTCTTGCTGTGGCTTAAGAAAATCCAGTAGCTCATTTCCAGTGATGTTACTACCTAATTCCACTTCTGACTCTGACTCTGACTCCACTTTAATTGGAAATACCTAATAAGCAAAGCAAAACAAAACAGTAAAACCAAAATATAAAACAGAGGAGGAACTTCAGAAATGATGTTTGTATTCAAATGGCTCAACTAGCCATTTATTTGATTAATTACTATTTTCCTGCAAGGCAATCTGCTTTGATGTTACATTCTCTTTAATGCTGCCCCTTCTATATACGCATACATGTAGCCCTTGATTTACAACCACAATTGAGCTCAAAATTTCTGTTGCTAAGTGAGACATTTGTTAAGTGAGTTTTGCCCCATTTTACAACCTTTCTTGTCACGGATGTTAAGTGAATCACTGCAGTTGTTAAGTTAGTAACAAGGTTATGTGAATCTGGCTTCCTCTTTGACTTTGCTTGTCAGAAAGTCACAAAAGGTGATCACATGACCCCAAGACAATGCAAATATGAGTCAGTTTCCAAGCATCTGAATTTTGATTATGTGACCATGAGAATGCTGTAATGGTCATAAGTGTGAAAAATGGACATAAGTCACTTTTTCAGTGCTGTTGTAACTTCGGTCACTAAAAGGACTGTTGTAAGCCGAGGACTACCTGTACTTCAGAATAATACCCTAAATTCAGCTAGGGTTAATAATATAACATTAACAACACAACTATGGCAGAAGGTGACTTCACCTGGAACAGCTTCCATCCTATGACAATATCTGCAACATCATCAAACATCCAGATCTGGATGTTTGATCATGTTACAGGTATCCTTGCAGGATGGAAGCTGTTCCAAGTGAAGTCACCCTCTGTCATTGTTTTGTTGTTAATTATATTATTGTTGTTGCTGCTGTTATCATTATCATCATCATCCCAGGTCCCTGGTAAGGACTCGATAGGTAGACAAAAATGCCAAACCCAAACATCTGGCTGACTGTGCAATGATTAATAATAACAACTTTTGCATTAACTAGATCCAATGTTACAGTTGGTGCAACGTGTCATTTTTCCAGTCCCCGCGGCTTTCCTCTAATCTAATGGCATCAGCTAGGACGCAGTACACACAGTTGGTCTCCAAGGGTGTGGCTATTGCAGCCAGAGGAAACCGCGTAAGAACAAGTATGGAAAAACACTGTCGATTTAAAGCAACCTCGGCCACTAAACCATCCACCATTCATCTTGCCGAACGTCTGCTTACCCGTTGTGCCTCTTCCGGAAGAGGCTTCGCTTGGGCTCCATTAGCAGCTTGAGACACCGTCATGTCTCTTCCACGACTGTTATCTTCGCCACTATTAAACAGCTCCACGCTTACCTAGCTATTAATGCCCTGTCCAATGAAACCCTCTCTTTTTTTGTTTCTCTCGCATTGTGGCCAATGATAACGGTCCGTGCTCTTACGCTCCGCCCCTGGCGAGATGTCATTGGACAGGTTCCGTTAACCTGTCCATTGTCATGGTAATCCCGAAGACGTTTCCGGTAACGAGCCGTTGTTAGAGAGACGGATTCGTCACTTCCGAAAGAATGGCTGCTGTAGCGGGATTATTGTTGGATCGAGGCGCCGGATTGTATCGTCGGAAGAGTCTCCTCCTTCTTCTCGCAGGGACTGTCGGCTCTCTGTCGCGGCAGGGTTCAGTGAGATGCAACGGCTCCAACGCCGTGTACGATGTGGTGGTCTCGGGCGGTGGCATGGTGGGAGCCGCCATGGCTGCTGCTCTGGGTATGAGATTTGGCAATAAACCTCCCTTAAAGGCACCCAGAAGCCTGCAAGAATCCCTATTTATTTAAGTCTCACAGCTTTCCCTGATTTGATCCCCCTGGCGATTGGGAATTCTTGCCCGATACTTGCCGAGAAAACCAGTTTGGGGGATGTTGATACAGAAAATCGGGTTGGTTCTAGGCCGAAGGTGATTATTGTGACCGGTAATTTATAATATTTTACATGCTAAAGAGAATGGTTATGAAATGTTCGTCGCATAATCCGGTGTGCATCCCCCAATGGCAGAATCTGAAGACCAGCTTTAAAGGATTAAAACGCTATTAAAGTGTACCTTTAGCTGATTGTATATATCGAAGAAGATAGGGATTTTATAACTTTCAACGACCAATTTTGGTGTATTGTGTACCGGAATATAGGTCTGTCAGTGCAAACTATATTAAATTACAGGATTTACATGCTGCTCCAATTGAAATAGGCTCTGAATGGTTTGTACAAGCTGTGCACATGAACAAAATTAAAAAGAATAAAATTAGCCATTCCATTTTTGGTGATTCAGTTGTTGAGCTGCTTCAAAAAACATGTAACATTTCTATAAAGGAAAGCATTCATAACTATAACTATTCATAATGTCAAGTTTAGATATTACACTACAAATCCTACATAAGCTTTTATATTTTAGTAATTATAAAGATCCTGTTGGCTAAACAAAACATAGAGCAATAGTTTTCAACCTGTCATCCACTAACCCCCAGGTGTGTGTGTGATGTCATCACAGAGGGTCTGCAAAGACTTGAAGAAACAATTTAAATCAGGGGCGTCAAACTCATGTCATCATGGCGGCGTCATATGACATATTGTGACTTTCCCCCCCTTCGCCACATCAATTGTGGGCGTGGCCAGAGCATGATGCACCTGGCCTGCAGGCCATCAGTTTGACAGCCCTGATTTAAATCTTGAGTTAAGTGTTGATGGTCCATGACCACAAAAGGTATTAAAAGTGCTGAAAAAAAGGTTAAAAACCACTTCCATAGAGGCAATACAGATAGTCCTCAACTTATAGTCACTATTGAGTCCAAAATTTCTGTTGTTAAGTGAAATATTTATTAAGTGAATTTTGCCCCATTTTATGATTTTTCTTGCCAAGTTAAGTGAAGCACTGCAATGGTTAAGTTAGTAACATGGTTGTTAAGTGAATTTGGCTTCCCCATTGAGTTTGCTTGTCAGAAGGTTGCAAAAGGTGATCACATGACCCTGGGACATTGCAACTGTCATACATAGGAGTAAGTTGCTAGCATCTGAATTTTGATCACGGGACCATGGGGATGCTAAGTATGAAAAATGGTCACAAATCACTTTTATTGCTGTTTTAACTTTGAATGGTCACTAAATAAACTATTGTAAGTCAAGGACTACCTTTATAGAGTTGTATTTGATAGTGCTATGTTGGCTAGAGGAAAAAATGAGAGTGTAACCATATTTGGTTGAAACATAGTTATAGACGATAGATATTCAATTCTCTCATGCAGCCCAGGTTTCTTTCTGATTTTCCTGTGACATAGATGAAGGAATAACTCTGGTACTGAAATCCTCCAGATACCTTACCAGAGTTAGGGTACTAAGCATTCTGAGTGTTCAGAAAATATATGTATAATGGCTTATATTTCATAATCTTAAAAAAATACTTGATTAAA
Source organism: Thamnophis sirtalis (assembly GCF_051295495.1). NCBI lineage: Eukaryota > Metazoa > Chordata > Lepidosauria > Squamata > Natricidae > Thamnophis > Thamnophis sirtalis. The sequence goes on from NW_028261381.1 coordinate 126,224,921, forward strand.
CTTTGTTTGAAAAAATAATTAAAGATCTGATTGCTTCTTTTAAGGGCATGATGTTCATCTCTCTGATAAGAAAATACTACTACTAGAAGCTCGTCCTCAAAAAAAAATTAAGGATTTATCAAGAGATTACAGTAATAGAGTCAGTGCTATCACACCCGGATCTGCCACATTTCTAAGTAGTAAGTATAGCATTACCCAGTTACCTGTATGCCAACTATGAATGTTGGTAGCCATACACAGCCATCCTTGTTTACTAATCAAGTTCTGTTCCAACCATGGCTGCTAAGTAAACACTTTATTGAGAGAGATTATGAAAAAAAATCACTAGTTTTGCTGTCTTATTCAAATAAGTTAACTTGCATAGCTCTGCCAGCATTACCTTCTCTCCAAATTAATTATATTCACAAGCATGTATTGTTAGGCCCATGATGTTTGATTAAATGTACACATTGGCTGGAAAATGATTTTTATTGCTATTTATTACTATAGCATTTGAAATGATCACTAACTGAGGTAGTTGCCACACAAGGAATGGGTATATTGAGTTTGATGCTTGGTATGAAATTATAGAGTCTTGCATTCTATGCAGGATATTAATTTAAGAGCAAGATTAATTATTCACATGTAAGGTCTCTTCCAACGCTATTATTCTATTCTTTTCACATATTCCTGTCCACTGAAATATGGTCTTGTATAATTAGCTCTTTATATATTGGTCTAAGAATCATGGGCAGCCTATTATATTTTTGGCCCCATGAGTTTTCAGTATTGATATTAGAATCACAAAATATGTATTAATGTCCTAGTTGATTGCCTTCTAGCATTTCTCCACATTTCTCCTTAATGATTGCTTGTTTTTTGTGCATATTTCAAAAACAAAATCCTTTAAAGCTTTTGACAGTCTTTTCCAGAAATGGAAAATGGATCAAAAGCTATAAAAATCCATGAAGTGGAACAAAGACTATTGCAAAAAAAAAGTAGATAATAGTTGAGTTTTATTTATTATTTGGCTGTGATGAGTTCTCATTAAATGTTTATGGAATATGGGAGTTAATCTTTGATATAGTAGAATAATTTTCTTTCTTTTTTAGGCTTTGGTGCATGGGAACATATCTGCAATATGAGAATCAAACCTTTTAGGAGGATGCAGGTGCTTGATAATGCAAAAAATAAATATGTCTGTGGTATTATGTTATGCACAATAATAGATTGTGCAGATTCTTAAGTTACTTTGTTCTTAACAGCTACAGTGTATTTTTTCTCTAGAGAAAATTATATGTATCATACATATGATGTAAAAGTCAATTATACATTCTGTTTTTGCAGGGCAATAAATACAGTGCTTCAGACACAAGACACATATAAAATGTGTTTAGGAGTTTTGCTATATAGCACCTGTCTGCAGTTGTTACAGCATCCTGTGCAAAGATGTCATTATTTTAAATAATTGCAGACAGATGCTACATTTTCATTGCTTAACCTCTGAAACATCTTATTGGAATTAAATCATTGCATAGCCCTACTTTTCAGGAGCTTGTATCAACAGGTAAAATAATTATTCTTTGCTGTGGAGGATGCTCTGAGCCACATCCAGTGTTATGTGAACAGATATTCTCTCACCCAATGAATTTCTCCTCTTCCTCCTTATCCCTCATCATACTCAACAATCAAATCTGATGTGGGTTTGGGAATTGTAGAGGAAAATTTGAAGAGTTTATGAAGAGGAATTATGACTTTGAGTAATGACTGCTAGTGGCAAGACATAATTTGGTACAATTTTATACTTAGAAAGGAAGGATAAAGTTGCTTTGTGAAACCTTCCTTTGTATATCCTTGAAAGAAATATCCTATATTCTCATTACTTAATATTCCCTGTAATTTAGGCCTTCGGGAAGTATGCTATAGCCCTGCTCAGTCTTCTAACTATTTTAGGCAATCTATCTATTGTGGGAATAATATATGAAGTGCTGCCTTTAGGTTTCTCACTTTTAAGTACCTTCTGGTTTTCAACATTAATATTTTTAATTGCATTTGCTAGACACTCCAGCAGTTGAATTTTATAAATGGAAAGCCTTGATAAAGGGGATATTGATGCATTTCTTTGCTGCATTTAAATGGAGAATTTCTTTTTGTAGGTGTGGGATGCTTGCTCTGAGGCCCTGATCATGTTTGAGAACGATAACCTGGAAGACATGGGTTATATCGTAGAGAATGATGTTATCATGTCAGCTCTATACAAACAATTGGATACAGTTTCAGGTAGCTATTGTTTATCTTAATTTTGGTTTACGTTAGCCTTTTTTAGAAAACAGGGTAGATAAAGTTATAGAAAGCCATGAAATCTTATGTCCAGTAAATAATCTGGATTATAATAGTAGGCTTCTTGAGGCTTTCTATTTTTGAGTATGGAAGTGTCCCTTCTTAAGATATTAAGCCATTAATTCAATTACCAAGGCTTGGGTCTTGATTGGCTTCAGAATTTTAATTCTTTGCTGCTTCTCTATCATTTAAAGACATTGATACATTGTGTCCCTATTAGACCGAGTGGAAGTTCTCTACAGGAGCAGAGCAGTTGGATATACCTGGCCCCTTCAACATCAATCTTCTGACATGAGTCCTTGGGTCCAAATTGATTTAGCAGATGGACGCAGATTTCAAACCAAATTGCTGGTAACTAAGATATTTTCTATTTGATTAGGCACCATCTCTTTTCTAATCCTTTCTATTGGATTTGCTTCTAATGTCATGTTGTCAATATTATCAGCTTGAAGGGGGTTGAAAGATGAGTTGAAAATATTATTGTTATTGATTCTAAATGCATTTATTCTGAAGTACTGTATTTTTTGGACTATAAGACCCACTTTCGCCACCCAAAACAGTGGGTGGAAATGTCTATGCATCTTATACAGCGAATGTTGCCGAAGCCCCGCCAACCTTCCGGCCCCCACCCTTCAGCCTCTAATTTCCAGCAATTTGCCTCCTTGCAGCAAACAGCCTGGCCAGTTTCAGCATAGCCTGATTTAGCATGAGCAACTGTTTGGCGGTTGGATCTGCCTCCATCTGTTCCATCTGCAAGGATTGCCACTGCCCATCACCACTGGCGCCACCCATTGCCACTGCCACCTATCGCCGCTGCCTGGAACGATCCAAAAATGCAATGCGTGGAGGCCAAAAATGAGGCGCGCGGAGGCAGCAGTGGTGAGGGGGGGCGGCGGCGATCCCCACAGCCTGATTGGTGGTATTCTGGGATGCAGATCCAACCTCCAGTCAGTTGCTCATGCTAAATCAGGCTGTGCTGAAGCTGACCAGGCTGTTTGCTGTTTGCTGCAAGGAAGCAATTGCTGGGAGGCAGAGGCAGATTTTTTTCCCTTGTTTTCCTCCCCAAATGCTAGGTGCAACTTATAGTCCGGAGTGTCTTATAGTCCAAAAAATACAGTAATTACATGTGCCAATTTGAATATCCATTTTGCATATCCTTGTAAATAGGTTACATGTAAGATGCACATGCAAGAGAGGAGAGAAAGTATGGTTCTAGTGGACAATGTTAGAAGTCACATGAGTCGATTGACATACTGAGAATTTCCCATTCTCTCTTACTATCTCATGTTAGCTTTTGGGTCTGTTTTGGTGGCGCCCTTAGAGGAAATACTGGAGAAAGATGAATACAAAGATGTGGGGGGTAGGGAAGGCACACCTTTTTTGCTACCAGGTAGATATTATAGACCCGCGATGGCAAACTTATGGCACGCATGCCAGAGGTGGCACACAGAGCCCTCTCTGTGGGCATGTGTGATGTCGCCAGCTGCTCTTCTAGTTTAAAAAAACAGACTGTTTTTTGGGACGTTTTCAGGCTTTTGGGGGGCTGTTTCTCAGGCTGTTTTCAGGCTGAAAAATGCCCTGAAAATGACCTGAAAAAGAGCTTGAAACATAGCCTGGAAATAGCTCAAAAATGGCCTGGAAATGCCCCCAAAACAGGCATGCATACACCAGCCAGCTGGTCCTTGGGTTTCCAGTGCACGCACATGAACACACATACATGTGTGTTCTGGTTTGGGCACTCATTGCCGAAAAGGTTCCCCATCACTGTTATTGAGCCTTTGTATAGTTATCTTTTGAGAGCTCTTAAAAGAGGATTTGTTTTTTCATTAAGCCTGTTAAAAGAATTAATTTCTTATTATCTTCACAGATTGGGGCAGATGGGCAAAATTCTTTGATCCGGAAAGCAGTTGGTATTCAGAATATTCATTATCAGTATGATCAGTCAGCACTAGTTGCTACTCTTCACTTGTCTGAGGTCAGATGTTGGAATATCAAGCTACAACTTTGAAGATAAAGAACTAACCACAGAAAATTAGTAATCTTCACTGTCTTTCATACATTGCAGCCAACTGATAACAATGTGGCATGGCAGAGATTTCTTCCATCAGGACCAATTGCTCTCCTCCCGGTAAAGAACTTTGTAACTTTCATCTGACCCAGTTTTAGTCATTGTCTTTCGACTTGTTTTCCATTAGTTAATAATTGACAGATCTGTTATTACAGTAAGCATTTTTTTAAAATTCTTATGAATGTACTTTTTCCCTTTAACTGCCTCTATGATTTTATTAAGACATTAGGTTTTGGTGAGATCCTTGCAGTGATATACATTTGAGGAGGTGCCTTGTTTTTGTCTCTTATTATCAGCTCTCTGATACAGCCAGCTCTTTGGTTTGGTCCACATCACATGAACATGCACTTCAACTTCAGAGTATGGATGAAGAAAATTTTGTGGACGCTGTCAACTCTGCTTTTGTGAGTATTTTCATTTTATGAAATGCAGATTATTGATGTTCTCTGATAGGAAAAATGGGAAACAAGTATTCAAGAGTAACAATATAATGTTTGAATAATTTTTATAGCTAGAAGCTATATTAGTGCTAGTTGCATACAAAGATCTATTTTTCCCTTATTCCAAGGTTCCATGCTTCCTTACATTTAACCTAAAACAGACCTCTGCCTAAAGATCGATAAGATCTTCTACAAACATAACTTTTATTAACTGTGTTGTTGTCACCAGTTGTTTGTTCAGTTCAAAACTCCATGGATGCCATCACCTATATTTATCCTGAAAACACGCTTAGTGGTTATTCTCATCGGGCTTCTGTGTGTGTCATCTCCATATTCCCCTTCCCATAATATTGGCATGATTGTGGGCACAGGGGCAGGAGGAAGATACTCGTGTATGGACATATTTATTAGTGCTCACATTACCTACCCCATGGCCTTTCATCACCTATGGCATTTGAGGATTAAGTTGCCATTGAAAGAATCATTAATCTATTCAGACTTTCATTCACTCACTTTTTTACTTATTTAAAATATATGTACAGCTGCCTATCTTAATAACATAAGCCAGGAACCTTTACAAAGGAGAGGGAATCAACCGAGAAATAAGGAGAAATTTTCTGACAGAACAATTAATCAGTGGAATGGCTTGCGTCCAGAGGTTATGGGTGCTCCAACACTAGAGTTTTTTAAGTAGAGATTGGATAACCATTTGTTTCAAATAGTATAGGGCAGTGTTGGTGAACCTTTTCGGCACCACATGCCAGAGGTGGCATGCAGAGCCCTCTCTGTGGGCATGTGTGCCGTCATCCCAGCTGCTTCAGGTCTGTGCCGTGCATGCGCGCACGCCTCTCATCGGCCAGTTGGGTTTTTAAGTCTCTGCATCCACGTCTTGCAGTTTGGGCGCACACGTACACTTTGGGCACTCGATGCCTAAAAGGTTCGCCATCACTGGTATAGGGTCTCTTATTTGGGGTTGGACTAGAAGCCCTCCAAGGTCCCTTTCAATTGTTATTAATGACTCAAGAATAAATGAATCAGAATTGTATCTTGTCATTGTGCTTCTTAGATGCCACACAAGAAATGAGGTGGTTCTGTTTCTAGACTTGTCGAAGGTTTCTTATGAGCTGCTGTGAGTTCTGTATTCAAGGAATAGCAATAGCATTTATACCGCTTCATAGTACTTTTACAACTCTCTCTAAGAAGTTTACAGAGTCAGCACATTGCCCCCAACAATCTGGCTCCTCATTTTATTCACCTTGGAAGGATGGAAGACTGTGTCAACTACGAGCCAGTGAGATCTGAACTGCCGAACTGCAGCTAGCAGTCAGCTATAGTAGCCTGCAGTACTGCACTCTAATCACTGTGCCACTTCGGCTTGTTGAGACCACTGGAAGCAGGGCTAAAAGAAGAACACATTTTCCTTCTAACATGTTTTATTTACTGTATTTCCTGCTTGTGACTGCTATTAAGTTCAAATGTTGGGCAGAAGTGTTCTAAAACTGGATTTTCCTTAACAGATGTTAATTTCAGAGTCTTTTAGGGGCATATAGTTACCAAATAAATCTTTATCATTATTCAGTGGAGCAACGCAAATCACTCGGACTTCATTGATACTGCTGCATCCATGTTTCGATCTGCTGTTTCTTTCTTGATGCCTTCGGGGACTGCAGCCCGACAGCTGCCCCCAAGCGTTGCAAAAGTTGATCCTAAGAGCCGAGCTGTATTCCCTCTTGGATTGGGACATGCAACAGAATATGTCCAAGATCGTGTAGCCCTTATTGGGTAATTTTACTTTAAGAAACTTCAGTGCTATAAATAACATTTGGGAGTAGTGATGGAGTTTTGTTAACTAAACTGTCCCCTCTCCCTCCCTCCCTCCCTCCCTATCTCTATCTATCTATCATCTATCTATCTATCTATCTATCTATCTATCTATCTATCTATCTATCTATCTATCTATCTATCTATCTATCTATCTATCTATCTACACACACACACACACTCTGTGTGTGTGTATAAATATGATATGTATAATTTATCTATTATAAATAGATAATAAAGGCTTTTCTTAATTACGATTGGTTGATTATGCTAGAAAACAGGAACTAGAATCTATTGTTGTCTGATTGGTACAGAAGCAATTTGGCCACATTTCTTTTGATTTTTCCATTTTGATGTATCAACATCTGAGCTAGGAAAGTCCTGTTGTATGATCAACTTTTATGTGTGTCCTATAAATGTTTAAAGATACTGCTTAAGAGAGTTCCGTAGTGTGCAGAATATGAAATATGGGGAATTAGAGTTGTGTCTCTTTACCATGAACTAGACTGTGGATTTTCCTTTGTGTCAAGAATTATTATCCTTTCGTTTCAGTGATGCGGCTCACAGGGTACATCCTTTAGCTGGCCAAGGTGTAAATATGGGCTTTGGTGATATTTCATGCTTGACAAATTATCTAAGTGCTGCAGCATTCAAAGGAAAAGATCTAGGTAAGTATATAACACAATGAAGCAGGGCTTTGTCATAAACATCTAGCGTGCCAATGGCCATCTCTCTGGGAATCAACATGGGTTTATTATTTGATTAATTACTTTAATTAAAACCAAGGATACAGACATGTTGCAAAGCAAAATGTTTCTAACTTAATTTTTGGGGTGTGTGAGCTTTTTGGAACAAGGCCGCAGAAGCGGCAAGTAGGCCTGCAGCTCGTGCAAATGGAGTTGCACACATAATATCCCCCCACACACACACACACACCTGCCCAGTCCACAAAGCCGGGAAGGTCGGGGAACTCTGATGTAGGCTATGTAATCTACCACATGAGGGGAAAATGTTGATCTTCAAAGAGTGCCATTACCCCCTTCATACCATTTTCTTTTTGTTAAACTCTGACATTTTATCAAATTGAGTAATTTTGTAACCTGATGCCAATCCTCCCTAACTTCCTTGGGATAATCAGTTTACTAATTAATTAATTTCAGAATAAACTTTGTAGGTTCTTTAAGTCATCTACTACAATATGAAGGAGAACGACAGAGGCACAATCTTTCTCTTGTGGCAGCAACTGATTTGTTAAGCAGACTTTACTCTACAAATATGGCGCCTTTCGTGCTGCTGAGGACGTGGGGATTGCAAATAACCAACGCTGTACCTCCGGTTAAAGTAAGCTCTCTCTTTTTAAAGTAGGTAACTGTGATAATTCATTTAAAGAAGAAGGCTAATGGAAAGGGGCATGTTTGTAGCCAGACAATAGCCCTCCTGAACATTTATCTTCTTTCCACATGTGGTAATGATTTGATTCCCATGATGGGCTACTCGGAATAAACTAATAGCTCTCAGCTGGATGGTTGTTCAGAATCTTCTATAACTCTTGCTATCCTCTTGCAGTTAATTGGTCACTGTAGCCCAGATCTTGCAATCCTTAAATTTAACTAACTAGTACTGTATGTCTATCAGCCTTCTTCAACCTTGTACTTTCCAGGTGAATTTAATTTCAGTTCTAAAATACCATTAAGTTTCCATAAATGGAGAGGAACTTTGATTTAAATCTATAATTTTATGTGTAAGAACACAATATCACCTATGTATGATTCATATAGTTCTTTTGTTTTGTAGATGACAATTTTTGCAATTATTTAGTTAATTTAATTATTAATTTTGCTAATAAAATAATTTGCTGTTGCCTTAAGGTACAAAGATTTTTATCGAGGACTCAAGTAATTGATCTTACTTAAATTACACACCAAGAAAGTGGTTAAGAGACTATTAAGTGCAATGTAGAACACACAGTACTGTTCTTTTTTTTACTACCGATAACAAAACTGTACACTAGGGGTCCTCTGTAGATATCTCTGGAAAGGATCTGTGATGGCACTTTACCATCTATATGATTTATTAGGGCTCTTCAAAAAAAAATCCCCAAATCACAGGATACTGGATAGTTCCTCAACAGACCTACAACTGTACTACTACTGTTGTATTTTATTTTCGTTCATTGGTATCCCTGGGAGGGAAGACCTAGTAGGAAATGAGAAAAAAGAGGTTATAACGTAACCTAGTTGTAATAAACTTTTATGGCATAGGAAGGTAACAAGGATTTTGGTATGGATTTTCCTTTCTGCTTAAGAAACCACATCCTCATTGTTATGAATAATGGTAGAAGTAATAGAATACTAAGATGCCTGTTTTTCCCTCATCCTTTAGGAGCAGATCATGGCGTTTGCCAGTAAATGACAACCTTGTGAATCCAGAGGTACATGCTCACTCATGATAGCTGGATATCTATTTATATACTAGAGAGAATTAAGGAGATGTATGTTAGGCTAATTTATTACCCTGAAGTTGCTGTTTCTTCCAGTGAATAGATTATTTGGCTTTCTCTTAGAATTCCAAAAACTATTCAATAGCACTCAATTTTTTAAACTATAAAAATTAGCCTAGCAAAGGACTACTGCTGGAAAAAGTTTATGATCATAGTAAAGAACAATTAAAGATTCAAGTATTGAACAAAGTACATCCTGCTTCTCATGAGCTTGTCCTCTTATTGTCTTGGAGGAAACAACATTGAAGAGGTAGTTGTTGCTTGCTGATTATAACCTTAAGAAGTAGAGTAGCTGAGTGAATATCGGTTACAGACTGCCAAAGAACATTGTTGAAATAGTTTTATTATTAAAACATTCAAATGTGTCCTAGCATTTTGTGTAACAAACAGCTAGGTTTGAGAATATCCATGTATTTCAGCACCACGTTCAAGAATATAACTAAATGAATAGTGATATTCATACTGTCCTCTGAATAAAAATTTCAGAATAAAATCTGTGTTTCTGGAAAAAAAAATCTAAAATTTATTTCACAGTTACATACAGTGCTACATATATAGGCATATATTAGGAAGGAAGTTAATCCATTTACAGTTTAGCTTAATTTTATCTACTTAGATATAAATTACTTGTTAAGCAACTGTCCCAATGCTAATAATATTTATACACCTAATATCTGTCTTTGCTTAAAGAAGTAATTAATTTAGTCCTCTGTTAGGTGTTTCTTTCATTAACTCTTCTTCCAAGAATTATACAGTTGTACCTTTTTCAACAAGGCCATTGCAGATTCTTTTCAGATAATTACATTTGTAAACAATCTCAATACATGAGGAAAAGCATAGGCACTAATATTAAACTAGTAAAGGGATCATCAGAGGAAATAAAGTTTTAGCATCAGGCCTCATTCACTGAGACAAATTCCTGATTAGTACTCCACATTTATTTAAATAAGTATCATTTCAGAGTAAATGTATACAGAATTGACACTTCTGATATTGAGTAAGAGCACTTGGTTAAAAATGTAGGTATATCTTATTACCATGTTTTAACATTTATGCTGAAGAGGGTTTTTTTAAAGAAAAAAATGTATACTATCTAGAAATATGTGCAAAATATTAAGGTGGCTCACTTAATACATAGTTCAGGAAATTATTTTGTTTTATCATTTGAAGAGATCTTCTGATTCAGTTAAGTGCTTTGCAACAAGTAATGTATTAATCTACTAGCCAGAATGTAACTGTTGGAATCTAACTGCCCCTTGTCTCCAAACCAATATATATTTTGGGGGAATGTGCTAGTTAAATAAAAGACATTTATTTTCATAGAATTCTTTAAAAAGAGGCTATCCAGGGCTTGCATTAAGTTATTCTATAAGAGTTAACTGAGGAGGAAGTTATTATTTAACCCAAGAAAATCTCCTTTTCTAACATAACACATTACAGAGGACTTTGTTGTTCAAATTTAGAAAAATAAACCTGAAACAATTCCTTGTGGGATTCCTAAAATCTTTTTGCTAATACTTCTCACCAACTAATATATATATATTTGAATAAAATAACATCCTTATTTATGCTTAAGAACCAACTAACCATAGAAGCATAACTACTTGGTTTCAAACAACTTATGGAAAAGATAAATAATACACTTCGGTTTTGCTGTTTTTTTAAACAAAAAAATCAGACTAAGCTGTTTCTTTGATGTGAACATTCAGAATTTCATAGATAAAAGAGCTCGCGGAGCAAGTCCAACGTTGGATGTGCTAGTACCAAATATGCATTCATGACTTGACAGAAACGATGCCTAATCTGTTTTGAAGTTCTTTGGCATCAATTAGGTAGTTAGGTCTTGCACTGTAGAAGGATTTTTGTTGAACTGCAGTTCTTAAAAGTAAAACATTTCTTCTACTTTGGTCTGTAATTTTATCATGTGTTGATCAGAATGGCTCTTGCAAGCAATGCAAATCTTCTGTTTTCCTAGTTGGAGAGTCCTAGAGACTGTAGAAGGTGAAAGGTAGCCCCCAAAGCCCAGCTTGTCTCTATGTTATTGACTTTCTTCGCTAGCTGAAAAGGAAAAATAAGAAACCTGATTTCACTTGATTGTATAGGCATTTTTTAGATTGAATACATTTTTAAAAATAATCTACATGGATCTGACAGAGATCGTTATCGTAATTACAAAGCAGCCACTATAACAATATTTTTCAATTTGATGGTATCCTAGATCAGAGTTGGCCAACTTTTCTGACTTTGCGGACTGGTGGGGGAGGAGGGTAAGCAGATGCTTTCATGTGGATGGGGGCAAGCACACATGCAATCCATTTGCACACGCGATGGGCCCGCTCGCTGCTCATGTGAATGGAGAGCACATACACGGTTACCCAGTGGTCACACAAGTGGGGATGTGCATGCGTATTCACCCACCACTTCCATGGCCCGATTCCAAACGGTTCAAGGCGCGGTACCACTACCACCCTGTACATATGTAAACTACATCCACTATCAAACCCATGAGATACATAGGTGCCTATATGAACTACTTAGGGCCCTTGTAGGAAAACATTGAAGCTGAAGTGGTCCTGATTGGCAAACAGGAAGAAGATCTGATCAACAACCTGAAGCCCAGTAAATCAAATGGTTTCTATTCACTAATCCTATCTCAGAGATAGCATGGCTAGCTGCTGATCTAGTAGGTCACATGGATGGGCTTATCTAAAATATAATTTCCACTGTGTCTCTCTTTGTCTTGCTGTTGCAATGTAGTTCTCAAATTTTAACCATTTGTTCAACAACCATTCAAACTTAAAACACTGAAAAAAGTGACTGATGACTGGTCCTTGCACTATTGCAGTATCCCCACAATCATGTGATCCAAATAGCAGTAGACTTAGCAGTAGACTAAATTTGGACTCTTGGCAACTGGCATGCATTTATGATGGTTGCGGCATCCTGGGGTCACCTGATTACCATTTGCAACCTTCCAGCCAGCGTCTGACACGGAAACTCAATGAAGAAAAGTGGATTCACTTAATGAATGCATGATTCACTTAATAGTTTCAGTGATTTGCTTAATAATTATGGGAAAGTTTTTAAAATTGGGTATGACTCATTTAACAACAGCCTTGCTTAGTAATGAAAATTCTAATCCCAATTGTGATCATAGATAGAGGACTATCTGTAGTGGATGGAAAGTATATAAGCCCTGGTTATGATTTTGCTTATAGCTGCCCAGCAAAGTATTAAAACTTTGCTGGGGGTCTACTATATACTGTATTATTGCTTATATGCATGCAGATAAAATTATGTTGCATCTTCAGAGTGACTTGGTTGCTTCAGGTAAATCAAGTTTTGACCACATTATTATCCAGAAATGCAAAAGTTACAGAAAAGAAGTGGCACAGTCTTGGGAAAAATATTAATAAATTATTTGCAAATGATCCTGTAACTAAAGTAAAAAAGGGTAAAGGTTTCCTCTATTGGTCATGTCCAACTTTAGAGAGTGGTAATTACCGTATTTTTCGGAGTATAAGACGCACCGGAATAAAAGATGCAGCAAGATTTTGAAGAGGAAAATTTTGAAAAGTTTTTGCACTCTGCAAACCTCCCCAAAACAGCTCATTTTTTTGTGAAAACTGGCCCATTTTTTTCTGCCCAAAAAGGCATGAATAGCCTTTAGGGAACTTGCAGAGTGCTCGGGGGGGGGGGGGGGGGGGGACTAGAAAAAAATGGCTCATTTTTCGTTTAAAAAGGGGCGTGGATAGCCTCTAGGAAGCTGCCCTCCCCAGCCCCCAGGGGCTCTCTAAAAGCTTCCTAGGGCTGTGTACAGTCATTTTGGTGAAGGGGGTGGGGTTTCGGGAGGCAAAAAATGCTGTATTCAGTGTATAAGACGCACCCAGATTTTCAGCCTCTTTTTTGAGGGGAAAAAGGTGCGTCTTACACTCCAAAAAATACGATATTTCCGATTCACAACCGAAGAGCCAGTGTTATCCGAAGATGCTTCAGTGGTGACATGGCCAGCATAACTATACCCTGAAGGCGCAGGGAATGCTGTTAGCTTGCCATCAAAATGCTACTTACCTATTTGCATTTACATGCTTTTGAACTGCTATGTTGGCAGTTCAAAAGGGGCAGATGGGGCAAGTAAGAGGGACTCACTCTATCATGTGGTACTTAGATCTCAAACGTCCAACCTTCCTGTTTACAAGCCCTTATAACATCTTAATCACTTGACCATAAATATTATTTGCAAATGATTTTGCAACTGAAGGAGCAGTCCTCAATGTCACATAGTAGAAAATGGAAGTAGATGTAGTAGCATCATGTCTTTATAGATTTCCTAGTGGTGTCTAGATTACAGATGCTAGGGTAGACTGGGATTAGATGAGTCTTCTGATCAGCATGGAAATTCTACATTCCCAAATTCAAGTATTTGAATGCCATGAAAATAAATGTATAATCCATCTAATCGGCAAAAAAGCTTTTTTGAGTTCTCATTCAGAACACATTTAACCTACAGTTAGCAACTTCAAATGAAATAAAGGTATTGTAATTCACTTTTTCCTCAACCTAATTCTACAGAATATAATACAAAAACATGATAACTTCTATTTATTTTCACAAATAGTCCAACAATTATATTGCAATCAATGTTACTAAAATAAATAAATTCCCTATAACTTCATGGGATGAAATGCTGTTGGATCCTGCAATGTTTACTTGCCTGTAAAACTGTGCTGTCTCCAAATCCAAAGCCTTCTTTTAATAAAGCTGTAATATAACTGAGATCCATACATAAAAAGGGGCTGGCAGTGCTATAGTTATCCAGATTATCACAAACTAAATGAAAACAATGAGGAGAATATTCAGTAAAATTAGAATAGCTGCTGAAAAATAAACATAATGATTAGTATCACAGAAACTCTTGCTTAATACTAGTTTACTGCTAATCATGGCTGAAGGATCTGGAATGAGCTATGGTTTGGCTGCTTGTTTTTCCTATGTCTTTTAACCAGGTGGAGGAATAGATTTCAAATGCTGGGCTGAGCATCTCAGGAAGTTTTCAAATGTACTAATGAATGTGGATTGAATTATGTAACCATAGGCTGTTTCCAATTCCTTAGTCTTACTTGATGACATACTACTGACTATTTAAACTAGAGTAGATCATTTACTCCTCACTTAACATAAGTTTGTAAACACATTATAGATAATACATACCAAGATGAGATCCCATAAGATGGCAAATATTGTTGAATTTATGATACCTATCAATTGGTTTTCTTTCAAGGATTTCTTTTAGTCAGTGAGATAATTAACCTGTCTTATCTCTTAAGAATAATTATATTGCTGCTTCAAGTTTAAATATACTAAACATGACAGGCAAGTGATTAAAAATCTGTAAACACAAGATAGCCAAATAAAAACAAAACAATATAAAATAAAAACAAAAAATTGAGCTATTTAAAATTGGTAGTAAACTAACTAGAAGGAATCTAGATAAAGTCAAACTCATTTTACCTTGTTTGGCTTTTCTTTCAAAGTCTTTCACATATAAAACACCACCTTTCTCATAATCTGAAATGACAAAAGGTTAAAGTTGTCATCTGACTCAGAAAAAGTTACTGTAAAAATCATAATTGTGACATAATGAAATCTGCATTTCAAATTGCACAGTACTTCCAGATCAGTTAAAATCTGAATGATGATCATTTAAAAAAAAATCATGAGGTTTTTGAATCAATACTGCAAAATGACACATTTCTTGCATAGTTCTCTTTCACATTAAATTTAAATATTATTATTCCCCTTTAAGGTATAGCTTTTTCTTTATGCCATATTAACATTTTGGAATGATGCAACCTTAAGGCCTTGGTTAGGTTTTGTTTTTTTTAGCAGGGTGGGCACCACTTTGTGCCCCCAGGTCTATCTATTCTTAAGTCTCTTACACACAGAGAGAGCAGTAAGTTTTACTTCTGCCCGGAGCCTTAAGCATGTAATCCCCTATATTTCCTTTTAAGGGAATAGGTCTCTAGGTTGGAAAAAAAAGCCTACTTCTCCACTTTTCTCTCTCAATGCAGCTGCTATTAATGTTCCAATATAGCATTGCTTCACTCCTAATCACTATCTTCCCTTCCCCTCTCTTCCCTCAGCTATTGCCCTGATAGCCAAGGATGTCTCTTGCAGCCCTGCTCTTTTGACAGCTGTGAGATTAGATAATGTAATGGCTGTTTCTAAAGGGCTCTTATTTTTCAAACCATACCTTTTGCTGTCCCTTAGGAAAATTTAAATAATTTATCTATTTTACATTGGTTAGTTAATGTCAACCTTGCTTCTAGCTGATATTTTATCTGCCATTGCCTTACTTGTTTATAAGATTCATATGTTAGTTATTATTTGTATGATTTTATTATTTATTAATAACATTTATATGACCATTCAACTTACAGTAACACTGGAGTACTCTCCACTGAGATTTTATCTTGAGATTAAGTTAAAAAAATAAGTAAATTGCTTCTGCAGGTTATAGGGTTAATTTCCAAATTTTTCAAACATTTCCTATTCACCTATAAGGTCAGTGTCCACCGCCCGATCATAATAATAGGAAAAGGCATAAAAGGAACTTCTCTGAATCTCATCTGGTTGATGCAATTTTCCTTGTACAACCTTCAATACTTCAGAATAACATGGTTCAAATCCAGTTTTACCTATCAGAATAAGACATTATATAAACATGACATGAATCATAAACTCCAGTTCTTCCCTTAAGATTACTACAGTCTTCATATAGCCTCATTCTTATTTTGTTCCTTTTATGAATATACCCACAATTTACTTCATTTTAAGAAAAGCTTTCCTGGAAAGCAGTATCTTTTTGAATTACCTTCTGTGTTGCCACCATACTGGTATTTTACTCCACCAAAATGCCATTCTGCTTCCAGCTGTTTTGGCAGACAAGAACTTCTGAATGTCTGTCCAAGGGCTTCAAAAGAGAATATGGAAGAGGAACATTTATTTATAAATACACACACACAAACACATTTAATTTGGTTTTAGTTGCAAAAATATGAACTGGGGGAAAAAGTGGAAGTGAAGACTTTACTCATTTTCCTATGGAAGATGCTATATTCACTAGACCAGTGGTTTTTGGACTGTTGGAGAGAGGGGACATCTTGAGGGTAATGAAGCAATTTGTAAGTATTTGTGAGTTAAGGATCCAATTCAGGAATGTGGCTGGGTGGAAGAGCAGGCTGCATGGAATACACGCCTTTCTTTCCCATTTAAGCTTCTCTCCAGCAACAGCACAACAGAGTTGCCAATAAAATACACAACTATGGGAGGAGACACATATTTTGGAGCTCTGCATCCATCAGCAGACTGAATACAGCAGACAAAAAAGAGAAATTTTTCTTTCCACCTGAAGGAGAGGATGGTCCAAAACAGAAGGCAAGAAATATAGAGGCCAGTAAGACAAAGCACAATGTAGAAAAGGTACATGAGCATTATGTTATGTTAATACTGCCATTAACATAAAAAGAAGAAATCTCAGAGAAAGGACAAGAGAACAAATTTGAGAAATATTGATACACACTAATAAAGCTGTAGACTATAGCATGTTCTGGTAGGTAATTTTAAAAGAGGAATAGGTAATAGTAATATAGTACATTGAATGCCTGTACAATAGAACAGAATCTAGGAAGCACATATAATTTTTGGTAGATTTTTTATTTACAGAATAA
The DNA here is from genome assembly GCF_051295495.1 of Thamnophis sirtalis. NCBI lineage: Eukaryota > Metazoa > Chordata > Lepidosauria > Squamata > Natricidae > Thamnophis > Thamnophis sirtalis. The sequence continues at coordinate 126,241,799 of NW_028261381.1, forward strand.
ATAAAGTGTTTATCCAACACTTAGAGAGAGGTTTAAAGAAATCATTTGTCCGGGGTTCATTGCTTTTGTATCTCTCTTGAATCTGGGTCAATCTAAATGGACATGGTATAAAAAAGAATCCAGAACATTCTGCCAAGACACTTGCAGGAAAATGAAGGCCGCAGTGTTCAAATGAATGCAGACGATATAGTTTAACATTTTGGCAACGAACTTTTAAAAAATATTTTACAATTTGAAATGTACATTAGGTACAGGGTACATATTAATGGGCTCACTGAAAAAAGATGGACCAGGAGTTTTTTTTTATGTGTTTTGGAGATAAAATGTTTTTTTTTTCCTTTAAAAAATAAAACAGCAAGTCCATTAAGCACTGAAAAACTCTGAATTGGTGTCAAATGCTACTCCGTTTCCCTGAAAATAAGACCTCCCCTGAAAATAAGCCCTCCCTTGCAACACAGCAGCAGCCCTGAGGTGACCATGCTCGCCACCTCCTGCACCTCAAAAATAATAAGGCCTCCCCAAAAATAAGGCCAAGCGCTTATTTCGGGAGGGGGGTGTCAAAAGAAAATAAGACCCAGTCTTATTTTCGGGGAAACATGGTAGTAGTATGAATTGGTGGCTAGGGGGTCAATTAGTTACAACTCTGAAGTTGCGGAGGTTCCATGCAGGACATGGCTTGCAAGTAGCCTATTCCAAACCTCTACTTTCCTCCTGATACAAAAATATTGTATTTGGGATATGTGGTTTCAATATTCTTAGCAATTCATTTCTAATAAGAATAGAGCAAGCATCAGCCAAAAATATATTAATTGCTGGGCTGCCACAAGATACTCTTAATATGCAGATAGAATAATTATTTTGTCTGAATGTACCTTCTAAATTCAAAGCTCCTAATGTTGCCAACCGAGCAGCTTTCAGCCCAAGTCCCAAGTAGCTAAAGGGAGGATAAGGAACACTTAATTAATAACCAAGGCAATGTATCAACATTTTACAAATTTGGATACAAAATTATATTATGCCAAATAACTTTCTTGTTGCTTTCTAAGACCTCAGTGTGAAAATAACAGGATATGGCTCTTTTACAATAATGCACAAATTATTGTGTATAATTTGAAAAAGAAGATAATTTATCTAAGATCAAATTATTCTGATAACAAGCAAAGATTTGGACTTCCAGCCCGTTGTGCAAATAATTTAGGAGAATATTTCAGTCACAAAGCAATAATACCTTAGAATTAATCAATTGTGTATATTTTCTCACCTGTGTGTGTATAGCTTATAAGTGCTGTTGAACATTTGAAATGAGGTAAGAAAGTCCACTGGTGTTTCTGTTAAGGTTTCCTAAAAATTATGAGAATGAAAAGTAATCGTTCAGGAATTGTTATTTCACACCATTTTTAAATATGTACCGACCAAGCATTACTGGATGAACCTTTCAACATCAGTAAAATTTATTTCAATAAATTCTTTAGTATTGCAAAACGTGTGCTTTTACATAATTTGTATAATTCCCTGACATCATCTACTACACAACGAATACAGATTGCGGATTTGTAGATTCTGAATTTTATATGCTTATCAGAAAGTGTCTACCAAGGAATGCTTTAAGTAATACCAGTATATTATTTTATCTATTTTCTATAGCCAGTAATAAGCAAAGTTTTAATCTGTGTCTTTTTTAAATTTCCAGGCAAAAATATTTTTATTGATCTACAAATTTCTAAACTGAAGTTTAACCTATCTTCAGAGATATATTGACAGGAACACCTTGTGTCAAAAATAACTTTTTTTCTTTCTTTATTACCTCCCTGACTTCCTAATCATTATTCCAATTTATATAGTAACCCTGTGTGTGTGCATGAGTGTGTGTGTGTGTTTATATGTCTATGCGTATGTGTGGGTGTCTCTGGGCTTACAAATAATTAAAATCATATAAAACAAAATATTTGAATTTAAAAAATGTTTATCATGGTGGTGTTTGTACCATTTTTACTAATACAAAACATACTAAAACCACCATAAAAAATTATCAAATTCACAGCTGAAATAATCACATCTACCAATAACATTCAATACAATGACAGTATCAGTCCCATCACTTTCCCAGTTCCCATGCCTGCTGACAGAACCATGTTTTCAGGATGTTTAAAAAAGCCAGCAGGGTTGGGGTCAATCTGATCTTTCCAACTTGGTCCTGCCAGATGACACTTCTGGCTGATGGGTCCTGCAAGATCCTTCTATCACATCTGATATGATTGTTATATATGATTGGGGAGTGGTTAACCCTCAATCCACCTTTCCACTATAACTACAAAAAAATAGAAAATGGTAAAAAGAGAGAGAGAGAGAGAGGCCAAAATGGCGGCAGCAGCAGTTTCCATGAATTTTGAATATGATACAAAAGAGTATTTGGGTTATCTAAAGCATAGCATTAGAAAGGTATGTTTCTGTTAAGGAAGATATCAAAGCTGAAAGTGACAGTGGACATAAAGATTATCCAAACTGTGGAACTTGCAATAGATCCGGCTATTCTATCTCCTACCTCCAGCTGTGGCAGGAATGTTATCTGAGTTGAAGCCCCTCCCAGGTCCAGAGTTCCAACTGTCTGCTGCTCTTGGCCATACAACTGCCCTGCAGATAACATTGCAGAAATTCAAACAGTACCCATATACAGCAAAACAAAAACAATAACAATCCTATTCTGGGAGGGTATTAGCAAGTTAGAACAAACATAACAGATGACTCTCCTACTATTAATGGGCTTCCTATTCAATTTTTGTGAAACAGAAACATGTCACAATACCTGTCAAAAAATTCACAGTGATCCAGGCTAAAATACCTGCAATAGAAAGAAAAAGCTGAACTGAAAAATCCATCCACCTATAGACTACAAATACAAACTACAAAGGATTATTTCACACACTGCATTTCTGCTGATCAGTAACTATTAATATTTTTCCAAGCAGAATATCATTTCATTCACTGACTTCTCAATTTTTCACCAATTGGTAGTTGGGATAAAATGTTCTTTTAACTCTCATTAGTGTTTCCCCAGCTAACATTTACTCTTCTTTATTCCAGTTCTTATACTTTCCCATCAGGTTTCTTAACACACTGTAAACCAGTGGTGGGATTCAAATTTTTTTGAATACCGGTTCTGCGGGTGCGGCTTGGTGGGTATGGTGGGGGAAGAATACTGTAAAATTTCCATTCCCACCCCACTCCAGGGGAAGGTTACTACAAAATCCCCAGAGAATAGATGGGGGCAGGGCCAGTCAGAGGTGGTATTTACCGGTTCTCCCATCTACTCAAAATTTCCACTACCGGTTCTCCAGAACTGGTCAGAACCTGCTGAATACCACCTCTGCTGTAAACCCTGCAGATTTATTGCATAATTTTCTTGAAACCAACTTCAAATGACATATTAAACTAATTGATAAGTCAAATCATCTTACTCAGCTAAATAAATGTCTGGATTAAGGACATTCAGCTGAACTAATCTTAGATGAGTATGTAATACTGAATTAAAATGTAAACCCAATCCATGCTGTAGTTCTCCAAGTAGTTCTCCGTATAATTGGATGAAGCCAAATTGTTTAACTGGGTTCAAGTGGTCAAGGTTTCTTTGGGAGAAAGTTTTGATCTGTGTTGAAAGTTGGTGGAAAAGAAGTTGCATGAGCATTGCTTGCTCAAATGGATGATCTGCAGCCTTTCTATTAGACCTTTAAAGGCATTTGATCCAATTGATAATGAGGATGAAGGTGGATGACACTGTTTTACACTTCTTAAATGAGAGGTTCCAATCCATGATGCTGGAAAATGAGCAGTAGGAGTACCATAGGGCTCAACTCCTGTTTGAAGCAGGAGGCATTAACATTAAACCTTCTATGTGTATGTGTTTGTTTGTTTGTTATGTCTCCCATCTCACTGAATCATGATTCTGGGCTGCTTACAATATGATAAAAAGTAAAAAAGGCAATATAAAACAATTAGAATTAAATGGATTTACATGGTACATGGACTTTACATGCCATTGTCTTTGAAAACTACACTGAAACTGGGATTGTTTTGAATGTAGCAGCCTGCCTATTGGTATTTTAGAGATATTGTAATCATAGGATACTGGTTAGTAGTAAGTTCTCAAGTAAAGTAGAGGGTTCTGGTTTTAAGTGCCTGATTATCCTATTTATTCAATTTAGGGTGTTTTGGGTTCCCACATTTCAAGATTTCTGGATGGCACAGAAGCAGATCTTATTGGTCATGGTCTACTCCTTTGTAGTGGTTCCCCTCTCCCCAAGTTCATCTCTCCATTAAATGCTATACTGATGTTCTTCAAGAACACAGTGAAAACTGGTTTTAAAAAATTCTTCAGACTGAATTGACTAAGCACGTCATCTGTATATGTAGGGTGCTAATAATTGATTTTTTTAAATCGTAATTTTAGCTTTTGATAGTAGTGTTTTATTTAGCATTTGACTGTCATTAATAGTTAAAATACTTTTTATTTAGTATTTTATTTGCACGCTTCTATTGTAGTTAACTAACTAAAGTCATTGTGGAACAAGGAGGTATATAAATAGAAAAATAAAATAAAATGCATATTCATTATGACATAGCTATCTACATCTCTCTTTTGCTATTATGTGTTCCAACTGTAAACTCCATAAGGACATTAGAACTACTTGAATCTATTTTCCATCTAGTAATATGCTACTAATACAGCAAAGCAATTTTATCATTTTCCTGTATACAGAATCCTGTTTCCCTAGGATATCATAATCTTGGTCTCCTTAAAAGCAACATCACAATATTTTATCCTGTTCTGAGAAACCCTTCTTCCCCTTTTACTTCCCTAGTTATTTCTCTTCTCTATGCCTCATTTTCCTTATTTGTAGGACTCACCTTCATAAGATCCATCCATTATGCTAACACTATTATCAGGAACTAAAAATGGTGAATCTTCAAAGACCATTCTGACCTGTGGAAAGAAAAATGAGAATGATCATCCTAGAACTGGAATCATTTACAAACAGAAGTATGCAAATTATGCAATGTTCTTCTACAAAAAACAGGAATGTTAAATCAGCTACAAATTAAATGGTTTCATTCAACCTCTAAAAACTACCATTAAAACTGGATTGCTTTCTGCATTACTTAAGATGCCAGCCTTAATAATATGGACCTATAGAAGAAATAGCTATAAAATCATGAGAGTTGGAGGAAGCCATTAGGCTACTAAGTTCAATTTCTTGCTCAGTTCAGGAAACTCAAGTAACCCATTCCTGACCATTGGCTGTCCATGTCTACTAGAACAATCCAGCAAAAAGGAGCTCACCCCTTTCCTCATTAACTGATTCCATTATTGAACTGCTCTTACTATTACTTTTCTCTCATTCATCCAAAATCTGCCTTCCTAGAATTTAAGAATAATATTCTATGTCCTGTACTCTTGAACAAATAAAAAACAGGTCTTGGAATTATTTTATGTGATATCCCTTCAAGTACAAGTAGTCCTCAAGTTATGACTCAAATTTGAGCCCCAAATTTATGTTGCTAAGTAAGAAATTTGTTCAGTGAGTTTTGCCCCATTTTATGACTTTTCTTGCCCCATTTGTTAAGTGAATCACTGCAGTTGTTAAATTAGTAATGTGGTTATTAAGTGAATCTGGCTTCCCCATTGATTTTGCTTGTCAGAAGTTCGCAAAAGGTGTTGATATGACCTCAGGACACTGCAACCGTCATAAATGTGAGCCAGTTGTCAAATATCTGAATGTAAAACGTGACTATGGGGATGCAGCAATGGTCACAAGCGTGAAAAACAGACAAAGATCACTTTTTTTCAGTGGCATTGTAACTTTGAATGATCACTAAGTGAACTATTGTAAGTCGAGGACTACCTGTACTTGAATAATATCAAATTTACCTCAGTGAACTTTTTTCAAGATTGCACATACCCAGTTTCTTTTCTATCTCCTCGGAGAACCAAAGACTTCAAATATCCCATATCATATCCTATCATCCTCACTGCATTTCTGTGTGTGTTTTGGAATTGGAGACAATGCTCAAGGGACCTATGACCAATCTAGGATATGGTGCTTTTCTTAACAAAAGGTTCAACTCCATTGAGTTTCATACAGTATTTTAAAAAGCAACTAGGGAATATTTATGGAAAGGATTAAAAAGGCCCCCACTTTTATATGACACCATTGATTTTGTAGTATACTCCAACATTACTTGTGAGAGTAGAGCTTGTGCTTTGTGCTCCGCTAACAACCGCAGACCAGCAGTGGCTTTCAATACAACGGGGGTCTTGCTCCAGTGACTTGGCGGTACAGCATTTTTAGCCATCTCTAATAATTTTCTGATCGTTTCAGCACCCTAAAGATTAGCAGAAACAAAAGCAAAAAACTGAAAGGATTGGGCAGAATTTTAGTTTATAGACATATTTTAAATATTTCTCTTCAATTTCTTCCTCCAAACCTACTTTATTCTAGCTTGACATTTACATTTTTCCTCTTGAACTAAGCTTAAGGTATATGCAATTGCTTTTATTGATATCTATCTCTATGTCACTAGGCAAACTACTAGTCCCATCTATGTTCTCTTGCCCCAACCCCGATCAATTTTCTCACTGTTTATGGACCTATATTGGGAGTGAGAAAAGTGGTGTTGATTAATGGCAGAACATGTCCTTACACATACAATGTTCCTGCTGAAATCATTTTTATCTCCAGCTAGGTTTAGGAAAGAGATAATAGGAAAAAGCTTGGAAAATTACTATTTTCAGGTGAGAAAAAGCAATAACAGGAAAATGCGATCAGCAGTTTGCCTTTATGATTCATGCTATCTTCAAATGCCAAAAGAAAATAATTGTTTTCCCTCAGAAACTCTTACCTTATTAGGCTGATTGGCATATGCTGAGAGACCTGGTTTCACTGACTCAAAAACTTCCCCTTTTAACTCTGCAGGGTTTTCTGTAAAAAAAATATACATCAAAAAATAAGCTGATAGGTTTATTTTTATCGCCGACTATAGATTTAGTTCAATATTTTGCCCTACTGATTACAAATGAGTTAATAACTGAAATATGTCAGTGAAGATTATAACTTTTAATCGAACTATGTCCCAAAGATTTAACCATGAGGTACCTTTCAGAGAAATCGATTTACAGTGAATATGAAGAAAATAGAAACTTTGTTTTGTAGCAGATATATAATTCTTGGTAATGTGTGACTTCTGGATGAATGGTTCTGTGTAACAAATATTATAAGATGACTTATATTATTTTGTAGAAGACTGGATATGAAGAGATATTCTTAAAGAAAAATCTAATCCATATCATGAATGTGTACTGCCTTGACAGCAACATTGTAAAGGTGCCATTATTATTATATTAGATTATATAGCTGTTCCACTCAAAAGATGGGCAGTTTACATCATTGCATCATAAAACATAATCACAAGGCATAACCAGCCATCCAAAATACTATACAAAAACTGAAAGCAAAGTATGACAATATGGACTAAGTTCCTTAGTTGTATTAATTCTCATTTCATTTGCTAACAGAGATGAAAATCCAGATGCTTCATCATTCTAGATGAAAACCATATCTCCTCTTTCTCCTTTTGGAAGACAGTTTTTCAGAAGACTACATTTGATTTTTTAGTATAATACAGCTGTACAAATCCAGTATTACCTAAGTAGGGCAGATACTTGTATTGCATTAATAATGAAATAAAGGATTAATATCAAGGATTAAGGCACTATAGTATATAATTAAATATAATACTAAGACATACCCAACTGGAAATGCCAAGCAATAAAAGATCAGAGAATGTTGTTAAACATTCATAAGATAATCCTTTCTTGTTTTTCTATGTGTTGAATTAAGTTGCACTCATATCCTGTTTCCATCTTTTAAATGTAATCTACTTTAGAATTTTTCTCAGGGAAATACATCAATTAAGCAACTGATCCAATAACTCTTTACAAAGAGCCCAATCAACATTGACTGAAATCAGGAAATAAAGAAAACTGAAGGAAACTGTGAAAAGAGTCTATGAAATAAGGACCTATCCACTGCTCATCAGACTGCTAAAACTCTGATTCCTTTAGGCTTTAATGGGTGAAAGGACAAAATCTTTTGAACTAAGGTGACCCAAATGGCCAACTTGTAGAATGTGTCCAAAGTCCAGGCCCCATGACACCATGGAATTGAAATTTTAAGAATTTTATGACATAAATATTATCATGAAACAGTTTATGGCATAATACAAAATGTCATAAAACATTCCAACTGTGGTATATACAATTCAACATGGAATATTTTCAAGGCAACCTCATCTTTGAACCTATCCCATTTTTTTTCACTGAAGGCATTACAGCAAGAGCTTTGTCAGAAGAATCTGGTGAGGAAATATTTCTGAAAGGATGACTCAGGAGGTTATCTAGTAAATTCCTGAAACATTTACTCTTACTGAATTATTTAAGAGTTGCTTATAGACTTGATGAGGTCAAGTCAACAACTTGTGGAGAGTAAACAAGATGATTAATATCAAAATTAGTCAATTAATTTCTTATAATGCATTGACAAGTGTCTGGTTGTTATAGCATTTTAATGACTTATTTATTCAATTTATATAACTGCATACCTCACATTTGTAACTGGATGGCTAACATAATTAAAAACCACAAAAACAATAAACTGTACCAAATGCAAAATCAACCCAAAATTAATATCATTAAAACTAATTAAAAACCACAAAACATAATCAGCAGGAAATTGCAAGTGATGCGTCAACCAATACAACCACCTAGCAGATATATGTACACCATAAGTATATATGTTCAGGAGAACTTCCAACAATCTTACCTGGGCTTTTTTGTATAAAGGTGTAAATATGAATTCGTGTCCCTGTGCTTCCTGCATCAAACATGATGCCATAAAATGTTTCCATGGTGGCATTGGCTGGACACATCTTAAGGGGGAAGAGTTCTTGGAACCATAACTCCGGTTTGGGATGAGAAACAATACAATAAATGGAGGAAAACACAAATATGGCAATGACTGTGAACCAGGAAGTACCCATCATCCTTGGCAGCCTCAGAGAACTGCAGTTTGAATCAAGACTTCCAGATTGTAGAGGTTCCTGAAGATAACATTATATACATCAGAAAAATTGTGTTAAATAAATCAGCCAACACAGAAACTTGCCACATCCCCAAAAAGTGATTTCATCATTAATACAAGGGCAAACCACTACACTTCAAGTCTGCTTCTTTAAATCTATGGAACAGTTACAACCATGTATTATATATGGAATAAATGCAAAAGTTTTACTTCTTTAAAAGTATATAAATTAATGTTGAACATTCCAAATTAATGTAGGAATTAATGTAGTCAGCTTTGCTATAATTCTAGCTATCACTTCGAGGAGGCTAGGAAAGCTCAGAATACAAGTGTCTTTCAAAACAACCAACAATGGGAATTGTACATGCTGTTGATGACACCAAGTAGGCAGAACAAAACAATGCATTTAGTTGTGGTGCCCTCCCCCTTCATATCCAATTTATGGTTCAGGGTCATTTCTGTTTTGTGCTTTTTTTTTCCAGATGAAACTTGCCCATTTTATTGTGTTTGATGTGCAGAACCACACTTGCATCCGCATTTATAAGATTTCAGAAAATGTTGACACAGTAACATTAAAAAAATTCTGCTTAAAGAAAAATTCTACTTAAAGGAAAATTCATCATAGGAAATTCACAAAAGCTAAATTACGCTAAAATCTCAAACTGAAATGCACATTAATTAAGGAAAACAGAAGAGTTTCAGATTTTATGAGTTAAGTTTCTGTAGCAAGAGAATTTATGAACATTATTGCTTCTAGTAAATTCCAGAGTGCCTAAATAATTTGAAACTAACACACTGGAAACCAAGGATTGTAAAGTTTGATGTGCTAGAGATTGTGGGTCAGATGCCTGGTTTTATTGTCTTTGCTATTGTTACAAACCTCAATACTTGAGTTCTACAAGATGGACAGCCATTTAAGTGTTTTAAATATATAAAATAATGTAACATTTCTTCCTCCATTCAGGTCCCCTTTCCCCCTGCTGTGCCATTTGTTTTACTGTGCTTTTCACAGGTATTTGTCTTCCACAATAGATGGTTATTAACTCTGGTATGCTGTTTTTTTAAATAAATATCAACATTTATCTTATGCAATCATTTCTCACAATTACCAGAGATCTGCTGATTACAACAGTTCACTGGCATGTGATCAGTACTTAGTATCTGAATCCCCAATTGCTGGGTTCTTTATTGCTTCATCATCCATCATCCAACTTTTCAATTTTCTCTCTAGCTCCTATTATTCAAAAAAACTTGTCTGTTCTACTTTTCTTCCATTTTCTTGTCCTATCACGTGTTTAACTTTTATAGCTATTCTTTCAACTTTATTCCTAATAACAAACTATAACATAGTCCCTTAAGCAGTTACTTTTTAATCCAATTGTTCTATTAACAACGTTTCTCCTAATAATTAATTAAAAAGTTTTTTGCTACAATTCTTTTTGCTGGTTTAATTTATAACTTGTATAAAAGATCAAATTATTATGTTCATGAAAAATAGGGGCAAGAAACCAATAGCAATACATGCCCAAGATACAATAACTATTATCCATATATTGCATTGGAAATTGGGCATTTTTGTATTTGCAAAAATGAATTTTGAACTTAAACCTAAATCTTAGTTTTCTAATGCATAACATTCTAACCCATATAAAACCTAAAGTATTTTCATATGTTGCTCCAAGTACCTTGTATATCAGGTTTAAAAGTATAATTAGAAAAATGTGATGCTGAAATTTTAATCTAATCTAAAAAAATGGCTCTACATAGACAAGGAAATTTGATCTAATTGGAAACTTTTAAAATCTAGAAATAGTGAATGTATGCAATATAATCTTTTTTTTACAAATTTCATCTAAAAAGATTTTTACGTAAAACCTTAATCATAATGTCATCTCCCTACCCTTTTATAAGTGTTGGTAGTACACCATATATGCCAGTCTTTGTTTTCTTCCTCTCCTTTTTGAATGGAGTAAGGAAATGAAAAGAACAAAAGAAGAAAACTTTATACTTTATTGCAAAAACTTAAACCCAAAGCATTTAACTTTTCATCATGGGACTTTAAAAAATAAAATTCTAATATTGTTTAATAATGACTAATATGTATGTCTTATTTGCAGTTAGCATTTAGTTGTATACACTGTGAAACGTTATTTTTTTAATGAATTACATTGCCCTTAAGAGATTCTTCCTTAAAATGCGTTGGAACAGAGATTTTGCAATATAATATATGTGCATTGATTTTCTTTTTTCTCTGTTTAGTTTTACAAAGTATAAAAATACTTGATTGCTATATATTGCTTTCCTCCAAGAGATCAAATTAGTCTGCACTGGCAATCTCTTTTCATTTATTCCTACAAAAAAGTAGGGGGGGGACAAAAAGAGAGGGAGGGGGAGAGAGAATGAATCCCAAAATCAGAGTTTCTACGGCCAAGTGTATCCTTGAACCTAGGACTCCCTGGCCAACACCTTAGCCACTAAGACACTCCATTTTTATTTTTATATAAAACATATATAATTATAATAAATATCATATATCATAGATGCCTTCATTGCCATATTTTCAAATAAAAAGTTCCAATTTGGTAGTTTTTTCTAATCCAGACTCCCTCCCCCCAAAAAATTCAGGAAATACGAACTATATTAGTACTTACCTGTTCTATGAGTACAATGAAAAATATTTAGCTATTAATCATGTAGGCTGGAAAGTTGCATATCATATATCAGTAAGTCCATTTTCTGTGAACAGGGGTTTATCATTTATCTAAGGTAAATAAGAAAAAAGTGTCCAGTTGGATTTTTTTTTCTAGCATACGTTCAAGGGGCATATTTCAACTAGGAAGTTCCAATGAAAACTACTGACCTAGGAAATTATTTACCAACTTGAATATTCATTGCAACACACTCAGCAGTCCAGTTGTACTAGATGAAATAGATACTAAACCAATGTGCTCTAAATATGTGGTATTATCTCTTCTTGTCAAATTGTGTAAGAACACCTATGAACCTTGTAAGAATCTTGTAAGAACACCTATGATCTCAAGATTGGTGTAATTACTTGGAACTGATATGTTACGTGTCTTTAAAATACCATATCAGAAATCTCAGAGACACTGTTGCAACTGAAATTTGTGGGGGGAAAGGCAACATCATTTTCAATAATAGTAGCATACTGAGCATATCTGGAATATTCGTATGTAAAGAAATTACATGTGACTTGTTTTTGCTGTAATCAATGACCAGTTACATTTTTAGAAATAAAAATATTGTTAACAAACGATGAGCCATTTGTCCTTTTCAAGTAAAATATTTATGCAGAAATTTTCATACTGGATAGATGAAAGATTAAATTAGCATTGGAAGATACATGCGAAATACTTGTCAATTGAGTCCTACAGAGTTCTATGAGATCATACTTTGGAAATAAATAGTAGGACTGATAAAGTGAGAGAAGCTTTTTAAAAATATATGCGTGTGTGTGTGTGTGTGTGTGTTTGCTGTTGAGACTTAAGAATGGAATTTCGTTGAGCTGCGCGCTATTATATCTTGCCAGTTCTTTTGTACTGAATGATGTCCAAATGACAATCCGGAGAATAAAAGCCTTTAAATCCGTTTATGGATTACTTAGAATATCATGGGTTGAATGCGTGTGAAAGGAGACAGCTCTCTAAAGAGTCAGCAAAGCGACAGAAAATACAAAGCTATCGAGACAACGGAGTTTGAAATATTTAGAACACACGAAATGCAACGAGAAATATCGCCCAGAGACCACGGTAGGGACAACCCGAGAGGTTAAGAGCAGCCAGGAGTGCGCCGAAAGGCAGGAGCAAGGGACGCGTGTTTTGGTTCGACTCCCGTGTCGGCGGCCCTGGATTAGGGAAAGACACCCCTTCCCATCACCTCCCATTGACACCCCCCCCCAAGCCCAGTTTTCACTCACCATGTTCTCCGAACCTTCAGCTTTCCACATCTCACCGGTGCCGCGTGTCACGTCAATACATTGCGCATTACGTCACGGGCGCACCAGTCCTGCCTCACTTTCCCGCGACGCGTGGTTTCCATAGCAACGGAGTCGCTTTGAGAAGTAAGACAATCTCCCGAAAAGCCCACGCCTGCCGACATGGCCGGGAAAATCGCGCAAGACAAAGGCGCGAAAGGAGGGAAGTAGGTATCTTGGAAGGTGTTCTCCTAACGAAGGTGGGGGGGTGGTGGTGGTGCTGCTGGCCGGGGCTAGTCGTTTAAGCCGATCCTTCACTCGCCCTGGGCGTCGCGTTACTCTTCTCAGGGGGAAGAAAGACGGCAAGAGCGGAGTAGACCCGAGGTCCTTGAAGGAGGAGTCGGAGGCCGAAAGGGCCAAAGCCGCAGCGGCGCTATGGGAGGCCAGGTTGGAGGTAACGGAGATCTCCCGCAAAGAGTACCGCGAGGCTGCTCGCCGCCTCGCCCGGGACAACGAACAGCTGGAACGGCAGCAGCGGCGGCTGGAGAAAGATACGGTCGACGTGATGTCCTGCCTCAAGAAACAAGAGGCGGAAAAGGAAGACTTGGTAGGTGTAGAACAAAACAAGAACAGAACAGAACAGAGTGGGAAGGGACCTTGGAGGTCTTCTCGTCCAACCCCCTTGCTCAGGCAGGAAACCCTATACCACCATTTCAGACAAAATGTAGAGTTGCCCTTCTTTAATCTGTCAGGCTGTGGTTCCCTGGGAAAATGTCAGTTATTGATTTCTTTAAATTGTGGATTTGGCTTTAATTTTTACTGTATTTACAGTATGCCCAATGCTTTCAATATTAAATGTAATGTATAAACATCATCATCTCAATTGCAATGCAATAATTGTGAGGTGTGCACCATTTGCACCAGAGTCACTTTCAATAGGGAGACGGGTGGCACACAAATTTAATAAATAAATTTTCCCAGGGCACAAATGCCCTGGGGAAAAAGTACAGCATTAACTACTATTAACTGCCTGGTTTGGTACAGCAACTAAACAGAACAAATACAGACTCCAATGGATAGTTAAGACTGCAGAAGGAATACAGGTAGTCTTCAACATATGACTGTAATTGAGCCCAAAATTTATGCTGCTGTGAGAAATTTGTTAAGTGAGTTTTGCCCATGTTGATTTTTCTAGCCACATTTGTTAAGTGAATCACTGCAGTTCTTAAATTAGTAACACAGTTGTTAAGTGCATCTGGTTCCCCATTGACTTTGCTTGTCAGAAAGTTGCAACATGGTTCCAGGACATTGCAACTCTCATAAATGGGAGTCAATTGCCAAGCATCTGAATTTGGATCATGTGAGCATGGGGATGCTGCAATGGTTGTAAGTGTGAAAAATGGTCATAACTCACTTTTTTCAATGCTCTTGTAACTACAAACTGTCACTAAATGAACTGTTGTAAGTCAAGGATTACCTGCAAATGCAATTAGCCTGCTTTCCATAGAAGACTTGTGCATTGCCTGGGTCAGAAAGAGGACTAAGAAGATATCTGCAACCCTTCACATCCTGAACATAAACTGGTTCAGCTGCTTCCTTCTGAATGGTGCTACAGGGCATTGCCGGGTGCAGTCCACAATAAGTAGACACAGGGATAATTTTTCCTCAGGCCATCACTCTGCTGGATACCTAATTCTCACAGCACTGTTTAATTTCTATATGTATTTACCCAATATGATTGTCGCATTAGTAATATCCTTATCTTTCTTGTTCTATCTTTGAATTGATATTATTATGATTATCATCATTCTGTTGCTTTGCAAGTATACTGAAAGCTTCTGCACGTAGACAAATTCCAATCACATTTGGCCAAATAAACCTGTTCTGTTCTGTTCTGTTCTGTCCTGTTCTATCCTATCCCTATCATCCCTATCCCTATTCCATTCTATTCTGATTAGCACAATCATGATAAAGAATAATAATTAAGAATGCCATTCCATACTCCCTGTATAGACTGTAGCTTTCTTTTGACTGTGACATTTGGAAAGCGGAATTTGATAATATATTCCACATCTGTTGTGAGTGGGTTAAAAAATTCACTATCCTATCCTATTCTTTCCTATCCCCATCCCCGTCCCTATCCTATTCTATTCTGATTAACACAATCATGATAAAGGAAAATAATTACCCCTGGGTGCTTTTCCTGGTGTAAGAGATGGCGGGAAACTATCAATTAGACTTTTGCTTAAAGCTCATCTGTGATTTTAATGTAAAGATATCACAGAAAGGTCTCCATGCTAATTATTGGGTTTTCCATTGTCTTATTTTGGGGAATCATGAACTAGCTATGGGCGTACTTTTGAAAAAATGAGACCAAGGCATTTAATGGCTTGGTATGCCTTTCATTTGTTAAGAACACTTTTCTCAGTACTTATAACTTCAAAAAATCTATCTCCTGTTGCTAGAATATGGAGAATATGAACTTAAGCCAGAAGAAAGGGATTTTAATTTTTGAATCCCTTCATTCCACAGTTATTGGCTTCTGGCTATTATCAGGGGGAAATATTGACTTGTTTATCATCTTTATGTTTTTAATACTTAGATTGAGAAGTTGAAACAGCAGGTGAATGAATTGAAGCTCAGAGCCAAAGAAGAAAGTGAACAAGCGGTGAATGGACATTTCTTCTGACACTTTTGGTAACAAAGGACATTGCAGATCAGGCTTAGCATGTGTTAAGCATCAGGCATGACAGATAAATATTAAATTTATCTACATAAACTGCATAAGATTATTTTGCATTACAAATACAAAATTAATTATTTTTAAAACTCACTTTGTTACTAATTTTTAAAACATTTTTTGAAACTTATTTTGCTAGAAAAAAATGGAGAAGTAGGGTCCAAGTATGCTGATATTCTCCTTGAGATAATAAAGCCAAACCTGTGCTTTTTTGATGGACTAAATTGTTGACATCTATGTGAATTACTTCCAAGTAAACATACCTTGCCTCAAGAATCTAAGAAAGTTGTAATCCTCAATTCTCAGCAGTTGGTTCATACAATCTAAGGTAGAACTGTCTTGAAACTGATAAAGCCATTATTTGTGCCTATTTTGCATTTTATTTTATTAATAGGTATTTTAGTTCTTTAGCAGTAACCTTTATCTGAGGATGGATTATTTTTAATTGCTTTTAAAGATTGCACTAAAATGTAATTTTTGTTTTTCAGTACTGTTTAACTAATTTAAGATCTATGCCTAGATACTTTATTTGAGCTAAAAGATTTTAAATTTGTAGGCAGAACTATTTGCCAAACAGTTAGAAGAGTTGGAGGAGAAATTTCATGGAAAGGCTAAGGAAATTGGTCTAATTCAGATTGAACTTAAGATGATCAAAGAATTTCGCAAAAAGAAAGCGCTTTTGGAGAAAGAATTAGAAGATGTAAGTTTATTCCTTACCATTCTTATATCAATTTTTAGAAGGGCCTTATAATCTCCCCTTATTGATAGTTCTTATGATAGACAAATGTAGCTTCCAGTAGTGACATAGAGTTGTGAAATATATATCAGAACAGTCTGTAAATTATAATAAGGCAGTAAAATATTACTTTGCAGAAATTCAACTCTCAAATCTGGCAGAACAGGTATTTCAACAGGTATCTTAAAGAACGATCATTTGGACAATACCTCTAGAAGAGGAAAAGTTATGTTAAAATGAGAGACAATGTTATATTTCTAAATAGTGCTTATGATACACTGGTATGCATCTATAGAGTTGCTGATCTATTGTTGTTTTTTTTACTAAGTAAGAGATGATAGGTAAAAACTACAAATCTGAAAAACAATTGGAGAAAATCTAAATGTGAGATGTTCTAAAATAATCCAGTTCTGGAAAGCCAGTTTGGTCTAGAGGTTAAGCACCAAGCTAGAAAGAAAGAGATCCAGTTATAGTCTCACCTTAGCCATGAAAGCCATCTGGGTGACTTTGGGCTAATCACTCTTTCTTAGTCCATCTCACCTTACAGAGTTGCTGTAGTGGGGAAAATAGGAGGAGGAAGTTGTGTCAGATATACTTGAGTTATTTGTAAAAATAATAAAGGTGGGATACAAATAGATAAATGAATACAGACCTGGTCAGTTTTTCTGTGAAAGTGTTAATTGAATTGCCCTCTAAATGACTACATTATAATTAAATGCTTCTTTAAATTCTAGCTGAAAGATACCTTGGATATCACAAAAAGAGAACATCAGGAAACTATTAGTATGTTGGAGAAAAAGTTCATTGAAGAAAAGGTAGAGTACTTTTGGAATAGTAGACATATAATTTCAATATATCTAATCCCTGCAGTAATGAAAGTATACTTTTATTTTGTTACTTTTTCTTTCAGCAACGGCTGGAAAGAGAAGCAGAGAAGAAGATTATAATGCTGGCTGAAAGAGCCCATCATGAAGCCATTGCGTAAGACTTAATAGATCTCTGTATTCCTAGCTTGTTAAATATGAACTATGATGATAGTGATGATGAAGAAGAAGTAGAAATATTAATGGTTCTGGGAAATCAATACATGTTTCATTCCTGGAAAAAAATAGGATGCCAAGCTGAAAGTAATCCTAATGTGTTTCCCTGAAAATAAGACCTATCTTGAAAATAAGACCTAGCTTGATTTTTTTATATGTACACCTAAAATAAGCTCTATGCCCAAAATAAGCCCTAGTTAAGATCCTGTCCACTTTGTTGCACCTGGTTGCACAGGGTGGGGTGAGGCACACAAGTAAAAATCAAGTGAGGGGATGTAGGGGTGGAACTGCTTACCTTTGGATAGCTGCAGCCATGCCTCGCACACCCCTACACCTGCCTCACCTTGCTGGCCCATTTCTTCTGTGGCTACTTGCCACTTCTTGTGTACATCACCCCTGCCTCTGTTTCGCTGTCAGAGGCCTTTCCTGAAGGCCTCTGATAGCTAAACAGAGGCCTGTATGAGTTGCAGCAAGAAGAAGTGGGCCAGCAGAAACCACAAGGGCTCCTGTTGGTTGGGGCTGTCAGTGCCACCACCATAAGGTTAGACAGTGGAAGACATCCCCCGAAAATAAGTCCTAGTGCCTCTTTTGGAGGCAAAAAAACCTGGGCCTTATTTTTAGGGAAATACGGTATGTCCTTAAATAGATCTATATCACTTCATGAATTTATTTTTTGTATTGTGAAATATTAAATAAAGGAGCTAAAATCCTCATGCTGATAGAATTTCTTCTGTAATGAAATATGTAAAAGACATTTCTTTTGGGCTTGGACTCAAAAACTAATCCCCACCATTGAGGATCCTCCAGAAAAGAGAGATAAATAAAGTTCCATTGTGCAGGCAGACTTTCCATTTACATGTTACCGTATTAGAATTAGCTCTGAAAATTCCATACCAATTGCTGGATCATTTTGCTCTTATTCAGGCAGTTGGATAATGCTGGACGAGCAGTTTTTACAGAGAATGTTCGTCTTCAAGAGGCTCTGGCTTATCACATGAAAGAGACAGAAGAGTTAAAAAATATCAAGGAAAAATTGGAAGAGAGCAATGCCTTCCACTTGCAGGAAAAGGTTTTTATTCTTCCTTCCTTTTTTGTTCTGTAGTAAATAAGATCTGTGTGTGTGTGTTGAGATTTGGAAATGAATATGGCATTACTTACAATACTTACTTAATCAAGGTAGCTTCAAAATAAGTTTAGATAAAGCTGTTGTTGTAGATAACAGGTTTAAAAGAAATGGCTGTGCTGGCTCAGGCTACAGTTCAAAGCAATCTTAATTTTGCACTTTTTTTTGTTACAGTAACAACTATATAACTCTCTGGTGCTCACAAATAGGATATGGAGACATAATGCTTCCTATGACTGTTCCCTGAAACTAGTATTCTGTGCAGCTGGTACAGGGGTGACACAGCATTAAATCCATCTTCAGTCATGCAAGTAACTTTGAGCCAATCACTGTTTCAGCTCCATATAGCGTTAAGAAAATTAAGACAGAGTGCAGTGTACACTGCCTTAAGTTCCTAAAAGAAATAGAAGATACACAATAATATGGGGTAACACTTTATCCAATCCTATTTTGGCGCCATTCAAATTAGTGACTATCATTGTGTCTTGTGGTAATTAATTTCCTGGGTAATTACTATATGGAAATGTTAGAAAATACTGTTGAGATTATCTACTCCAACTCCTTCCAGTGCAGGAATCTACTACTATAGGATCCCTGAAAAATAACTATAAAATCTCTGTAGTTCCAATGTTGAACAATTCTCAACCATTAGGGTACTATTTGTGATAAATAATCTGAATCTGCTTCTTTTGTAATGTAAACCCATTGTTTCTTGTCTTGTTTCTAGAATGTAAGTTTGACTCACCATCAAATACCTCAGGATAACTTTCATGTTTCCAAGTCTTCATGTTTTTCTTCTTAGGTTTTTCTTCCAGATCCCTTATCATCTTGCTGGTTTCCCCTAGACTCCTCCCACTCCAGGTTGTCAGTGTCCTTCATAAAATAGTTTTCCTTCCTGCATACAACTTTTTATGTATAGTCTGACCAATATATAATGGAAAGTAGCAATGACTTTTCAGTATATGGAAATAATAATGAGATTGTGTAGATTATGTATCACAAATAATATTTTAATATTCTTTTGACTTTTTTCCACCCAAATGACAGATACAATTTACAGAATTGTATCTTGCAAGTATCATACATTTGATATATCTTGCATTTGGTATTTAGCAATTGCTAATTTTTAAAAACAGCTTAATAGCTTTTTATACAAGAAATCTGTTTACTTGTTTTCTAGAGGATCTAAAGACACATGTCTATTCCTTAACTTTTGTCAAACAAGACCCAATTTCTCTCCTGATTTCTATCCATTATTGCATCTTGTCAAGGTCCTCTTGAAGCTTGTTATATTTGTCTGCTAAAGTGATTACAATATCCTCCCCTTTCCTCATGTCATCTACAACTCTAATAATCATATTAATCTTTTATCCAAGCCATTTATATTTATGTTGAGTGGTACAAACCCTGGAATGTAATGTATCACTTAATACTTCTCTCCAGCTTGACTCAGAACCACTGACAAAAACTGCTCATCCAGATTTATCCATCCCACATTTTGCCACCTACTCCATTAGAATTTCATGGACTGTATTGCTCAGCTAAAAACAAGGAATATAATATCCATGGCATTTTTCTGGTAGATTCAACTGATCACTCTTATCAAAAAAGAGTATCAAGTACTAGAGCTTGCTGCTCTACTAAACCATGCATTGTTTTCTAAATGTTCACAAAAAATCTTTTCCAAGCTGTTGCCCAGTATCAACATCAAGTTGACCAAAATCTAATTAGTTAAGTTCTCTTTTTTCTACTTTTTGATGATATAAAGCAGGGGTCGCCAATCTTTCAGACCTCAAGGACCACTAAATTCAGAATTTTAAATCCTGTGGACCACTAATATGAATCTTTTTAAAAGATAAATAGCATTTATTGCAATATAAAAAATGCTAATATTTTTTCTGTGGACCACCAAAATTTTCTTGTGGACCACCACGTGGTGACTGCTGATAGAAAAAATGTTTGCTTATCCCCAATCCTCTGGTACTATGAGTGTCCTTTGTGATATCTCAAAGATCACGGAAAGACCCTCAAGATAAATCTTCAGAATACTCAGATGTCATTGATCTGAACTTGGAGTATGAAACCCATTCAGGATAGTCAAGTGTTTCAAAACTCCTTTCATTCACTTTGGGTTGAGTCCATTTTTTTCACTTGTTTTGCTTAGGCCCATTGGAACAAAGTTTCCCATTGGAAAGAATACCGAAATAACATAAAAGCTGCCAAACTTTAGTTCTTGTAGGACTAGAAGGGACCTTAGATGTCTTCTAGTTTAATCCCCTACCCAAGACAGGAATCCTTATACCATCTCATGGAAATGATTGTCCATTTTTTCCCCTGAAAACCTCCTGAGATGCAGCATCCACAACTCTGGGAGGCAAACTGTTCCATTCTTAACAGTTGTTATTGTCAAGAAATTCTTCCTTATTTCTACCTTGGATCTTACACAATGAACTTCCACCCATTGCTTCTTGTCTTATCCTCAGAACTATGAAGAATGAATTAATGCCCTCTTCCAGTGGCAGCTCTTAAAGTATTGGAAAACTGGTATCATGAGCATATAATATGTATCTCATAAGCATATCATATTGCATTATATAATATATCATACCATATTATGGTATATGAGCCAATATAGTTTAGTGATTAAAACCAGCTATAGTGATTAAATACAGTTTAGTGATTAAAACCAACTATAAAACCAGCCAGGAGACCAAAAGTTCTAGTTTGATCAGAAAACTTACATTTACAAATAGAATAGAATAGAATAGAATAAGAGTTGGAAGGGACCTTGAAGGTCTTCTAGTCCAACTCCTTGCTTAGGCAGGAGATCTTGCTAAGATTTCTCTAGGCTTATTGAAACAGGCTGTCATGAAATCTAGCTCTAATTTCCATTATGTGCTATGTGAAATACTTTATTTCAAACCTCATTCCAATCAACTTCATTAGATGATACCTGGTTTTGGTATTTTCAGAGAGTGGTATAAACTCCCAGTTTGAGAAAACTGACATTTTTTCCCCTGGCATATATGATTTTATACATTCAAATATATCCCTTCTCAGTCATAATTTTTACAAGTACTTTGACATTTATTTCAATTGAACAATCACTCTTTTAATTACAGTTTGGTTAGGAGGGAAACTACAGTCAATTTGTTCCAAAGAATAAATATCTAATAATGTCACATCCTATCTGGAAGATACAGCATTGATAGAAGACACATTCTTCAAATACATGAAACAGGATCAGCAAATAATACATTCATGACCAATTCCTATTTGCCATTTTGATAATTTAAAAAATCTATTAATGTTTACCAATAATTTTCTGTCTTCCTTGTTCCTTGTTTTTTAAGGAAACCAAAGACCTTATGATTAAGGAGAAGATTCTACAAATTACTCAGCAGAAAACACTAATCCAGGAGCTTCAAAACAAGGTTAAAAAACTAGAGGAAGCAGTTAATTATATGGCTGCAGAATTTAAAATAGAAATAAAAAAAACAGAAGAGAAGGCTTTGGTACAGAATCAAGCAGCTTGGACAGAAATTGAAAAGCTGGAGCAGCTGCTGAAAATGAAAGAAAAAGAAATGAGTAGAGTGAAGAAATTAGCCAGGAACATCTTGAATGAAAGGACAGAAGTGGAGAAATTCTTCTTAGATGCTCTGGAGCAAGTCAAACAAGAGATTATAAGCAGCAGGAAGTGTTACAAGCAGGTGGCCCAAGTCGCCTATCAAAGGAAAATGATGGCAGCATTTGCAGGGAAAGAGGAATACCCCAAAATCAGAACATTTAATGACAGTGCATATAGCACAAATAGTGTGCAAATGGACCTTTTGGAAGCAGAGAAATGGTACATGTGGTGGAAGTCTTCGTTTCTGGTCACTTTCGCTATTAGAAATAGAAGTTGAAAGGAAGTTCCTTTGGAATAACATAACTTGGTTTGGAATATTTTGGGATAGGAAAAAGAAATAATTTCATGTTCAGTAGTATATGTTATAATGACTAATGCTGAAAAAGCAAAACATAATTGAAAAGAAGAATCCTGAATTTAAAAAAAAGATAATCCTATTCCTTTAATTTCCATCTATCTATAATTTATCATTTCCATTAGAAAATAAAAAAGCTAAGTTTTCTTTACTTCTATAAACTCAAAAGTCAACTCATTAAATATACCATTAGCATTAAAATTCAAAAATATTTTAGAAGGAAGAAGGAACCAGAAAAATATTTTGTCAGGTATACTATCCAACTCAAGACTTATGTGGTTTTTCCTCATCATATTCCACTCTATATAAGGTTATGTGACCAGATTTGATTTGCAGGGATAGATTTGTAACTATTTAATGTAAGATTTAGAATTAGATATTAGATAACCATTTGTCTGAAGTGGTGTAGGGTTTCATGCCTAAGCAGGGAGTTGGACTAGAAGACCTTCAAGGTCCCTTCCAACTCTGTTATTCTATATGAGGTTTTGATCTCTGGAAATTGAATATTCAAATTATACTTTCAGACTTCTGGGTACTCATATAAGAGACACAGTGAATGCCATTTTTCTATTATGTATTTTTTCTACAATTTTATCATTTTTAAGATATAGTGGCAGTTCTGATCCAATGAAATATCAGTTTTCAAAGGATGAAGTATGCTAGTTTTGTTTTTGCTCCAACATCGTTGTATAAAGTACATTTTTTAAATTTCTCTTAAGAAAAAAATATTGAAAGTGTTTGAAAATCTTGAGTAGGTGAAATTTAAATATGTTTAGTTAAGTGCTTCCTGCAAATACTTATTTTTTCTATCCTACAAAATCATGTACTCACAGAATGGAACACTGTGCCTTAAAATTGATCTTTGGCTTTTCATTTCCTAGATTACCAAGGTTAATTCTTTACATTTGTTTTTAGATAGTACTACTGTCCAGGATTGCATAATTATGCACTTAAACTTTTTTTTCAGAAGTTTTAATATTTTAAATATTAAAAAGGGAGTAGATGTGCAAAATTCATCACAAATTAAATCCTTATTAAAGTTATGTTATCCCAAGTGGAAAATCTTTGTGATCGAATAACCATCCTAGGATCACTAACAATGTCAAAAAGAATACAATAGTCCTCATTTAGCAATTTCTCTGGACAGCAATCATTTGTAGTTTACAACAGTGGAAAAAATAACTTTGCAAATAGTTCTCACATGTATGATCTTTGCAGGTCTGTAAAGCAAAGAAAAGCTGAAGGAAGACTGTAAGCACTAGTTGTAGTTTTATTTAGTGACTGCTTAATGACCAAGATGCCAGTCCCAGATGTAGTCACTAAATGAAGACTATTTATATGGATATACCTCTGTTTGTAGTAAGTGCTACTTGTTTAGGTAATGCCACTGAAGTAGTAGATTCTGGGGTGGCCTACCTTTAGATCTGCCATTAATTTATCAATGTCTTTAAAAACATTCTAGAGAAGTCTCTAGAAGGTACTGCTTGAAAATGTGTCCATTAAGACTACATTGTCTTGACTACCCTGCTATCCTGTATCTCGAAAGACATAAGAAAGTAAGAGAAACATGAGAAGGAAAAATACTACAAGTCACATTGTGGTAGTTGTTGTTAGATATAATTTACTTTTAAAAATTCATTGTAAGT
Source organism: Thamnophis sirtalis (assembly GCF_051295495.1). NCBI lineage: Eukaryota > Metazoa > Chordata > Lepidosauria > Squamata > Natricidae > Thamnophis > Thamnophis sirtalis. Next base: position 126,266,132 of record NW_028261381.1, read on the forward strand.
TAATCTTTCTACATAGCTTTTATCTTTTAGGATATAAAGATGTAAGAAACTAGCAATATTAATAAATTCCTTAGATAAAATCCATGTAGGTGTTGATTGCCGGTTGGTAATTAATTTTTAGTGGAGCCAGCTAGATTGATTTTATCCACTGATTTGTTCTATATAATTTGAAATACAGGCAGAGTACATAGCAACAGAAACGGAAAGCTTTTTATTCATATACCTGAGCTCTTCCTAATAGTCTGCCTGTATTATCACCCTCTCCAAGTTGAGTAACTTTTGAGGTGAAGAGGATGTATTAGCTTTCACAAAACCTTTTGGAGACCATATAAATAGATGTATGAATAGGGTCATGCCATAAACATTAATATAACTGCAGAATTATACTGATGAGCTGTGATTCATGAGATTTTTTGTGTGTGTGTAGGACAAATATTCAGAAGGGGAAGGTGGACATTTCTGAACTGACCTGGGAGCAGAAGGAAAGAGTATTGAGGTTACTGTTTGCAAAAATGAATGGCTTAAAACACCGGTAAAGTCCTATTTATTAAATTATCTAGAATGTTAAGGATTCATCCAAGTTATAGTTTATTTCCTAGCTTATTTACATGTATGCTAAATTTGAAATATGGGGAATTGTTACCATAAAAAGATAGCTATTTAGCTTAAAATATGACTACACATAGACATTTTCATCTGTATATTTCTTATCCACTGCTATGTGAATTGCTAGAAAATAAGCATCAGAAAAATACATGGTTGCTTGTGAGTCAGATGTGCTTTTATATTTAGAAATAAATGTTTCAAAGCTGAGAGACTATGAGTTATAGATGTAATTTTAAATCATAGCAAACTATATATACAGTACTGAATTAGTGGATCTTACAGACAGTTGTAAAAGAGAAATCTATTATAATTAACATTTACTACCAACAGTGAGATTTATAGAGTATCAGTATCATTGAGTGATTGGTTCACATTTTGAATTAGTCCATGGTTGGTTTAACATTTATTATGTCACAAACAATTGCTAAAGAAGAGTGGGTGGAGCTGTATAACAAGTTAATTCGGTATATGGTTTCTTTGATCTTATCTTAACATCTCTATGAACCCAACTATAGTAGTAGTTACATAAACAAAAATGAAAGAGGAAAATAAGAGAGACAGGGTTACTAATGAAAAGGCTTGTTTTTGTTAATTGCTATGGAATTAACACCAGGAATCTTGGTTATTTATGAACAATTAATGTTTAGTTATTGATTAAAATTATATCCTGTACATCACATTGAGGATATATAGGCTTTTAAAAATATCATGCATTGCCTCAACTTTGCCTGGACTATTTTTATATTTGCAAATTACAGATTGGTTTTATAAAATATAGATTATAAAAAGACAATTAATTGGCAAAGTTTTAAAAAATCTGAATCATAAAAGAATCCATGCAAAACATTGCAGTTATAATTTACATATACAATTTTGGTATGTTATTGTTTCCCATTACATGTATGCAGGCCTAAAAAGATCTAAAAAAATGACATTAGATTCTTGAAATACGTGGTTTTAGGAGTTCTTAAAAAATGCTTTCCTGAGCTACTGTACTTCATAGGGATTTCTAAACAGAGACTGATTCTGATTTGTTGAGGACTGAAGCTATGGCCATACTCCTATAGAGTATTAGAACTGGCAGAGCCTTTTTGCAGAATTATAGCAATTGCAAACTTACGTCTTTTTTGTCTAATAACATCTAAATACTTTCAAAATGCAAGCTTTGAATTTCCTGCCAGAAATTAATTTTTATCTTTGTTTCCATGCTATGAAGCAGAGCCAATCTGGTGGGAAAATACGGCTGCAAACACGAGATTCAGATTTCAATACTTCTTTATTACTAGGTTTATAATTCTGTCATTTTTTTCAGGCACTTAAGGCAGTATAGCACACTCATTCTTATATTTCCCCATATCAATCAAGCTTATGAGATGAGTTGGACTAAGAGAAGTGATTGGCCCAAAGAGGCCCATTCAGCTTCCATTTGAACATGGATTTCCCTGGTCCTAATCCATGTGTTTAAACTGGAAGTGGTGGTTTATCACTGTTGTCTTGATGAAATTTGCATGCCATTTGCATATCATGTTAATCCAAAGTGTACAGAGAATTAATTAGTCTCAATAAATGGATGAAGTAATGAAAGACAATTGGGAATGGGTCATTCAGAAAGTTACCTACCTATTGAATAATTAGGTAACAACTTGAGCTATTATTTATATTGATCGTGGCACATTACAATCTAGAATGAACATAGCTCTTCTAGTAGAGATCAGGGACATGTTTGCTATTTTGTGAGAGATGGAAAGAAGACACTTTTATCATATTGACTCTACCATTTCTTTGCAGATTATAAAATATTTGATTATTGTTTACCAAATCGGTGATAGAAGTTTCAAACAAAATCTTGAAACTGAAAAAATACATCAATATTATTTACCATATTTTTCGGAGTACAAGATGCACCTTTCCCCCCCCCCAAAAAAGAGGGTGAAAATCTGGGTGCATCTTATACACTGAATACAGCATTTTTGGCCTCCCGAAACCGCACCCGTGCAGCCCATTTTTTGCAAAAATGGACGTGCAGAGGGTTTGGGAGGCCTGCAAAGTAGTCCTGCAATGGGCGCATTTTTCACAAAAATGGGACTGTTTTTGCCCTCCCAAGCTCCTAGTAGCACTCCACAGGCCTTTCAAACTCTCTGCATACCCCCTTTTTTTGGAAAAAAACAGGCCTGTTCTTGGGAAAAATGGGGGCGTTTTTTGCCCTCCCCAACCCCCAGGAGCACTCTATAGGCCTTCCATACCCTCTGCATGCCCCATTTTTGGCCTTCCAAACCCCTTCCCCACATCACATTTTTGCCCTCCCTGGACCCCAGGAGCACTTTGCAGGCCTCAAACTCTCTGCATGCTCTTTTCACAAAAAACGGAGTGTGCAGAGGGTTTGGGCGGTCTGCAGAGTGCTCCTAGGGACAAAAACTTTTTTTAAAAAAAAAAATACCTCTTCAAAATCTTGGTGCATATTATATTCCAGTGCGTCTTATAGTCCAAAAAATACAGTACTTTCATTCAACTTGCAACAAGGGTTATAGTATGTAAATAAATAATAATTTAGGCCTCATTAACTCACCATTTATTCTGTAATTTGTTTCATAGGAAACATAGCCACGTTTTGGTTCCAGTAACACCAAGCAATTTTAATTTTGCAGAAACAAAAGCATCTGAGTAAGAGATTACATCTGTTTATTAATTTAAATTATTAATTTTCTAATACTTTACATACTGAATGAATATTGCTTCCAAAGGGATGAGTTTTTTGGTTTTGTTGTGTCTAACTATGGTTTATTGTTTATTTGTAAAGTTGGACATATGCAAGTAATACCTTTTCAGGGCAGTGTGCATTGTGGATGTTTTTTTCTCCCAACACAAGCTTTTATATAACTAATTTAAACATTTTATTACTACTTTAGATAGTACTTGTGTGAGAATTACCTCTGTGCACATCTGGTTGTTAAATGTAATTATTTATGATGATTATTTATATTTCAATTTTCAAGATAACTAATGTACTTTCTACAAAACATAATATAGACCCTAGAAATCAGAGGTGAAATGCAACCGGGTTGGGCTGGTTTGCCCAAACCAGTAGTAAAGATGCCACCTGTCTGCCTGAACCAGTAGTAAAAAAATGCTACTGGTTCGTGCAAACCAGTTTTTCCAACAATCAACTGTGCCACATGATTTATATTAGCTAGAAAGCAGGATTTCCTGCTTTCTAGCTAATATAAATCATGTGGCACAGCGGATTCCCTCCTTTGCTGTTCGCTTACCTTTTCAGGCGCGCTCGGTAGCAAGCTCCGCCCACCACCATCATTTTGATGCTCTGTGCATACGCGGAAGGTCCTGCATGTATGTAAATTGCTACCGAATTCATATAGCAAATTGCTATGTGAGTGCGTGCTCATATTGCTACCGAAACAGTAGCAAAGGTAAGTGGATTTCACCCCTGCTAGAAATGTTGGCAGAAGTATGAAGTATTCAGTTTGTTAATAGATGTATGGGGAGAAAAGCTCAGTGCAGGACTATTTTGATGCATGTATTAAAACAATCTGCTTTTACTCTGCATAGAAGCACTTCAGTTCTTCTTTGTATTGGATGCCCCAAAGTAATAGATGCACACACATAATCTGTTAAAGATAATATACATTTGGGTGGCTAATCAAAATAGAGAAAGCACACAAAGCATGAAGAGCATCTGCAATTCTTAAGATTCCTTGATAACATTTTCACTCTGGACACAGGAGTATGGGGAACTGACAATGGGAGAGCTGCTAATATTCTGGCTGCCACACAATTGTTTTTCCTAATTTATTATCCCAATGTATTTGGGATTTATTATAATTTATTATCCCAATTTATTAAATTACATTAAATTATAATTAAAGATTCCCACTTTTGAATTCATCCTCTTTTACTTCCCACACTCCCTTGTTGTGGGATCTAACTTTGGATGGAGACCAAAATTTCTTTCCAACACTTAGTTGTTCAAAAGGAACTATTATTTCCTTACTACTTAGGAAATAAAAAGAGAAGATAAATAAAGTCTGGACATTTCCTTGGCCTTAAGAATGTGCACAATACCTCTAGGATCTAGTTGCTTTTTTGTTGAACAGAGGAGCTATTGTGGCAGGCACTAATGATGAGAAAGAAATGCTAAATTTTAGTGAAGAGGGAAAATTCCTGAATAACAGTACTATGGATTATTATTAAGAGAATACATTGGCACTAAATATGGTGAATAGGTATAGTAATTGAAATTGTCTTTACCCATTTTTGTTTTTTATTCTCTGGTATTGTTTATACTTGCAGTTGTGTAGCAGTAATAATTACTTTGGAGTTTAGGTATCAGTTCATTATGATTCTTTCTCTAAAATCAAGTTTCTTAAAGAGCTACTCCTAAGGGGTAATTTGAATAAATGGAGTTACAACCCGAGAATATTTTGTTCCAAGAATAAAAATGTAGCTGTATTCCTGATGACATTTGAAATCTTAAGGCTAAGATACAGAGGACAACCGAATATATATCACTCCTGATTTTTTTTCCTGTTTAACTTTTTCAGAGATGATGCCGTTCCTGTCTATGCTTTCATCACTCAGCAGGCACCATTATCTGAATCATCTCATAAATCATCACCCCTCCCAGATATTCAGCTTATACCACCTGAGTAGATTAGCATGGATGCTAATCACGAACTCACTGAAATTATAATTATTCTTTTCTTAACATTTAACCATCTCAGAAGTGTAAGGTTACTCATGCTGTAGCAATGAAATCACTGTTTTTGTGTGTTATAATCTGGCTTTACATCAGGTAATCTTGAAAGATAACATAATTGCTTCTTTAAAGAAATAACTGATGGCTTTCTTCAAAAAGTAGACACCTACACATTAATTCATTATCTTAAGAAGTTATTTGAAGGGTTGTGTATTCTTGAATAAAATTGATTAAAATATATTCACAAGTATTTTAAAAGCATTTTTTGTGAAAAAGTAATAAGGATTCTGGTAAGGAAATATCTCTGAAAGGAGTGTCCAGTGGGTCTGGGGTTGTCTAATATGAGATACAGATGAACATTTTTTTTTCAGGTTTATATACTGAATCTTTCTCTCACATATGAATATCAGGAGGTAAAATACCAGTGGCAGAGTCTGGCAATTTTGATTTTTCTTAAAGACATCTTTTATTTTCATCTAAGCCTTTTACTTGCTTTCAATATTTTCAACCAGCATGGCCAACAATTACCACTGATTAATCCAAAACATTTACAAACCCACTGATCATTGTCCCTGAACAAAGGCATGATTTAGCATCATGTTCAAATAAAAACCAGTGTTTACAGTTTGATTTTGTATTAGAAGGATTTCTACTATTAGATTACTAGTTTGAAGAAAACCAAAAGACTTCTGAATTTAGTAGCATTTATTCATGATTAACATCAATATGCAACTTTCAAGCATATGGATGAATAACCTCTTCAGGTAATAGTGATCAGTTTTTAAGCACCTGTTAGGTACAAAAGCTAATTTGATTAGACAATAGAAAGCAATAACATATTTTTCAAATTTACGGAAATATCTTCTGATTTTTTTAAAAAAAACTCCATGTGAAGACCATATGTAGCCCAAAATAGCATCACTATTATCATCCTCTATCTTTACATTTGAATTAAATGTATCACTCATAGCTAATCAGTACATACTATATTGCTGAACAACCCAGAGATCTCAAGATCAATAATATGTATACTTGTATATAAAATCACAAACGTCTTTGTAACTAGTGCTAGAATCTACCCTTCTCCACATATATTTGACTTAATGAAAAATATCACAATCAGATTAAGGCAATATTGATAGAATATATTGCCTCTATAAAAAAATACGTTGCTTTCTTATGCCATTTGTTCAGCACTACTAAAACCAAAGCTCAAACACACATCTAGTTCCAAATATATTCAGTGCATAAATAGTATGTAGGCACATTCATGTATAAAATTAAAATTCATTGATTTTATATGGCTAAAGGGAACTAAAATTCTAGTGAAGTTAAGGCTTCACTGCATCTCGACAACGCCATGCTCTCAAAACAGCTCTATGAAATGTTCTCCTGAATTTGCCTCTCCCGAAATTTACTTGCCCCATCTTAGTATGAGATACAATGATTCTAGCATATGCAGGGTTTCTTGCAAAAAATAAATCTTAAAAGCAATAGGACATACCACCCATAAATAGAGTGATGGCAACTATTGTAATAAATGGTTCCCAGAAAAACTAATTCTGTAGAAAGAGCTTAAATTTTCAACACTATCTCATGAATAGGAACAAAACCAGATGAAGCAGATACTGCTTTGGCCTGATTACTCACCATAGAGTATGTTTTCTTCTACAGAGAAAAAAGATATCCCATATATAGATAGAAATTAAATCTTGTATTAGAAGGCTCTATTCAACTGATTGGAAAGGATGATCCTGAAATGAAGACATATCTATATTTCCAGGGCAAGAATGACAACTCAAGAATAGCCTGCACCATCCCAGATGAAAAATACTTTTAACAACTCCAGCAAGCATGTCAGTTGGCTTTAGTTCCCCATGGTTGGCATAACTACCGCAGGCTTGGTAACAGTGGCATCTTCCTCTTTCCATTGGGAAATGACTGTCTTCAGTTGTGTATAGAATTGCACCCCCTGAAAGAAACAGAATACTAAGTTATAGAATTTATGTAGCTTATGATGCAAAATCACTGCAATTTAAGAAAAAAAAACTTGAGATAAGCCCCTGGAAGTTCACTATGAAATACAACAAGTTACTAAGCACATTCCTCCAACATTCCATTTCACAGACACAATAACAAATATTTTTTAAAAAATAGCAGTTACCTGTTTTCCATAGAAATTGGTATCCCCCCTGAAAGATCCACGAGAGCCAGTGAAGGAGAACATTGGCAAAGGCACCGGAATAGGAACATTCACGCCAACCTAAATCAAAATCATATTAACAATACTGTAATAGAGGACAGATAGCAATCGGCACAGCATGCTAAAAGAATGAGTGCGTGATCAGGATGCCCTCCATTCAAATCCATACTCTCATGTAGCAGAATTCTTTCTCCTAGAACAATTTTTGAGCAATAAGATCTTTTGCAAACTCATAATCAAGCAATACATGACTTCTTTTGTATAGATAGGTAATTATTGGAATGACATTAAGAGAAGGTGGAAATTTTAGCCTTTGTCCCCTGCTATAATCCTAATGAAAAATACTCTAAACCTTTAGACAGAGAAAGTTAAGTAAGCCAAATCAATCTAAGAGAATTTAAAATTGCAAGGATCTTTCCCTGCCTGTCAAGCTTGTACTGTTATGACAAAAAGCAGTCGGACAAGAGAATAACGCTTTTCAGTCATTTTCCACTCACTGATTCTTATGGAAGATAAGTCAATTTTGATAGCATCATAAGAGATATCCTTTCTTCCTATTTTGTGATATATGCTGACATAGTTCTGACAATTCAAAGAACATGTGTCCATGGGCTCTTTTACAGATTTTTAAATTTTTCAATAGGGTGGACCTCTGTCTTTCAAAACAGAAATTAACAATTCTCTGGTGCACAATGTGCCCACCAAAAAAATGTAGTCTAAATCCCTGTCCAGATCATTTCAGTTCTAGCAAGTGCTGTCAACTCAAGTGCTTTTCACTTCAAAATATGTTCTTTTTAATGCAAAAATATATATATTTCACATCATTTAATTGGCTCTCAGTTCATCATCAATAAATGGCAAATAGCTACATTAGAGAGAAAAACAGTGTGCAGTGCAGTATTAATGACAGGACTCATTTATAAAGTAATGCAGCAAGCCTAAGAAGCAAATAAATGAATGAATCACTATAATTAAATATTCACTAGTATTAAAACTGTGAGGCCTATATATGTCACAACTTACCATCTGAACTACTTTACAAGTCATCTGAAAAATTCAAACATTAGGAAATTGCTTTGATCCATCTAGTTTCTACTCAAAACAAATTCTATATAAAAGTTCCTCTTTTATTTACCTGTCCAACATCCACTAAATGGGAGTATTTCCGGGCAGTGGCACCATTAGTGGTGAAGATTGCTGTTCCATTCCCATAAGGATTGTTATTCACTATTTCAATTGCTTCGTCCAGACTGTTTGCTTCCAAAACCACTAGAACTGGTCCAAATATTTCTTCCTTATAGCAGGTCATATTAGGCTACCAAAAGAGAAAAAATTGAAATGGTATACACTTCAGAGAGATAATGCAGAAAATCCTATTACAGAAAAAAATAATTTTCATTCACAAAGCACGGTTCGCATGCCTTTCACATAACCATTGAAGCTTTCTAGGCTCTGCTTACCCAACACTATATACAACATGGATTATCTAAGAAAGAAGGGGAAGGTATTTAAGACATTTTTTTTTTAAATTAAGCAGCAAATTCCTAAATGGGTAAAGTAATTCCAATTAAAAACTCAGCAATAATGGAATGTAGAATAATGATTGGAAAAGAAAATGTAGAATAAAATGGTATGCTTGGGGAGGACTAATGCCTGGAAGCACAAACAAAAATAGTCCTATTAAGTCCTATTAAGAAATCAGAAGAAAGAAAAAAAAGTGCAAAATTTTTGTTAGAGGTCCCACATAAATACCATAGGTGACAACCTACAAATTCTTTGACCTAGCATAGCATGCTGGCCAGGGCAGCAATTTAGCTGTAGAAAACAGATCCCAATCGAGATATAAAATGCACTACCTGACCTTAATCCCGATTGCTACAGAAGACCTGCAATTTAATCTTACACAACCTTACCTAGAAGCCAGACCCTGTAAATGTAACAAAGTTTATTTTCATGCAACTTTTACAGAATCAATGTTCCCTGATGTAGTGGACAGGTATAAAAGAAAGAAATCAGCTCTTCTCCCTATTTGCTGTTCCTCCTGCATAATTTTAATATCATCTTTAGATTTAATTTGATTAGAAATATATATGTAATATTCATGCCCTGCATCTTTCAATAATCCTTAACTTTCTGCAGAAAAGAAGTGTATCTTTGAACAGATAACTCCTATCAACCAACCTTCATAATAAATCTTCAGTCGGTACAAAATTCAACTAGGTGGGACATTTATATATGCACCTAGAACTACATCCATTACCCTTCTGCTCCACGAGCTACCTTGGCTACCTATTTTATTTATTATTAGATTTTTATCCCACCTTTATTATTTCTAAGTAACTCAAAACACCGAGTATGTAATATTCTGTAATATCTTTCCTACTCTTTTTCATCCACAACAACCTCGTGAGGTGGGTTGGGCTGAGAGATTGACTTGACCCAGCAGCTTTCATGCCTAAGGTAAGACTCCTAATGTCCTACTTTCTAGGCCAGCATTTTCAACACTAAATCAAACTTTGCTTATGGATCAAGATTCTGGTTATAACTTCTAAAGCTCTATGGAGCCGGGTTAGAGACTGCCTCTTTCCAGTGATATTTACTATTCCCATCAAATCTAACAAAAGAGGCTTGTTATGAGTTCCATCCACTAGAGAATGTCATCTGTTGGAACCTGGAGGTCTAGATCTGGTGCTGCACCTGCCCTATAAAACATCATTCCCCAAGGAATTTGGTTGGCCCTGACTTCCCTGGTCTTATGGAAGGACTTAAGAACTAGCTTTGCCATCCTGCCTGATCAGAAAGTGGTGTGGAGCTCATAAAATGGATGTACTGTTTTTGTGCTTTCCCAGTGACTGTACTGTATGGCTCTTATTTATTTGTTTTTAATGACTGTATTGTTTGATTTTCTAATTTTTGGGGGAGAGGATATTGTTTATGTTTTTATTGTAGGGCACCCAGAATGACAGTATGACATGGGCAGCTATAATAATTGCATAAATAAATAAATCTATCCATCTCACCATCCCTGACAGGAACACAATCCTACAAGAAAACAAAGATTTGAATCCTCAGTTTTTATTTTTCTTTTTTTTTTTTAATTTACTTGTGTTTATTTTATTTGCAGTAGGAATAAGTTCATTTTTTTATTTGTTTTTGGACTCTCCAATTTAACAATCATTTTCACTGCAGTTGTTAACAAATTACCGATTAAGTGAATTCAGCTTTCCCAATTAACTTTGCTTGTTGAAAGCCTCCTGGGAAGGTCACAAATCACAATAACATGATCACAGGACACCGTAAGCACCATAAACGTGAGCTGGTTGCCAAGCACTGAAATTGCTATCCTGTGACCATGGAGGGGAGGATGCAGAAGTCTTAATTTTGAAGCTGGATCACAAGTCACTTTTTCCGAGGCCCTTGTAACTTCAAGCCATTGTTAAATGAATGGTCCTAAGTAGGAGCCGAGGTGGCGCAGTGGTTAAATGCAGCACTGCAGGCTACTGCTAGATCAGCAGTTCAGCGGTTCAAATCTCACCGGCTCAGGGTTGACTCAGCCTTCCATCCTTCCGAGGTGGGTAAAATGAGGACCCGGATTGTTGGGGGCAATATGCTGACTCTTTGTAAACCGCTTAGAGAGGGCTGAAAGCCCTATGAAGCGGTATATAAGTCTACTGCTATTGGGGACCATCTGAAATTTCAATTTTACAGAAAGTTAGAAGAAAGGAATGCTGTTACCTAATGTGTCAGTGGCACAGCGTCACATTATTTGCATCACCAATATAATTAACGATAACAATATCATGGAAAATATGTTGCAACGCTTCTCCAAACAATATCTTTTATTTGGTAGGGTCCTGACACATGTAGTGCTCAAGTCACAACCACAATCGAGCCCAAAATTTCCCTTGTTAGCTAAGCAAGACAGTTGTTAAGTCAGTTTTGCCCTTTTTACAAGCTTTCTTGCCACAGTTGTTAAATGAATCACTAAAGTTGTTAAGTTAATAATTTGGTTGTTAAGTGAATTTGGGTTCCTCATTGACTTTGCTTGTCAGAAAATCACAAAAGGTGATCATATGACTCTGGGACACTCCAGCTGTCATAAATACATGCCAGTTGCCAAGATCTGAATTTTGATCATGTGACCACAGGGTGCTGCAACTGTCGTTAGGTGTGAAAAACAGTCATAAGTAGCTTTTTTCAGTGCTGTTGTAACTTTGAACGATCACTAAATGAATGGTTATGAGTTGAGGATTACCTGTAATTTAGCAATTCCTCCTCTACTCTTTTTAATGTATTTTAGGCAGGATGTAGCTACCTATGCCTGCAATCTAATTCTTGTATACTCTTTGTAAATATCTGTATGCTAGCCAGAATTCAGTATTTAAATTACTTACAATGCCTATTTATAATGTTTTCTTCAGGAGTAGGATTCACTGGGCATATCTACCTTTGTAATTTCTTATTTCCCCCCTTTTTGATATACATAAATCATATTTTTCCTATTTCACTTGACAGATCATTTACAATCTAGTCAGAATCCACTTTATTGTAAAGCAAGTGAGCAAGCTTCAGGACATTTTCAATATTTCAAAAAAAAATCAGATACTAACTCTTTTAAAATGACAGGAAGAATTATTTCTTGGATCATTTTAGATTTCCCTTCTTTATTTTAAAACTGATCAATGCACTAACTCACCTTGACTTTACCAAGAATAGTAGGTCCAACAAAATTGCCATTTTCAAATCCTTTCACTCTGATTTTTCGACCATCAAGAAGAACACTAGCCCCTTCCTTTGCTCCACTGTCAATCAATTGGCAGACCCGTTCTTTAGCCTGTGGACTGATCAGGGGTCCCAGGTCTGCTCCAGGCTGATCTCCTATAATACACATAAATTGCTCAGAGCCTAAAATCAGGCTTCATTAAAACTGCAAAATAAAAGCACATTTAAACAAAATGTTCTGTAGCAAGTCATTAGGCTGTACTTAAGATTGATGTTTAGTATTGCTATTAATAATTGCTATTTAACATTTGTCCAATATAAGTTTTGTTTATCCAAGGTAAAATAGACATCATGTTATTTAATTTAAACAACTTGTTTTAAACACTTCGTTCATTTTTGTACCAAGGTATTTGCCTAGTCAAGTAAGCCATTCTATGTTTTTTTTTTTAAATAGCAACATCACTTAGACATATACTGCTTCATAGTGCTTTTACAACCCTCTCTAAGCAGTTTACAGAGTCAGCATATTGCCCCCAACAATCTGGGTCCTCATTTTACCCACCTTGGAAGGATGGAAGGCTGAGTCAACCTTGAGCCTGGTGAGATTCTATCTGCGAAACTGCTGACACCCGGTGATCAGCAAAAGTAGACTGCAGTACTGCACTCTAACCACTGTGCCACCACGGCTCATAATACTGCAATAAGCATTTTGGTTGCTCTTGTAGGTACATTATTAAGCAATATTTAACTAACTCACCTTAAGAAAAATGCAAATTTATCTAATAACCTGTAACAGCATTTGCAATGGTCATTTTGAGTTCAAAATTAATATTTCAGAATCAGATGCCCTCAATTCTACAAAGCCCTGGAACAGCATAGATGAAAGTGACCCCTGCTTTAAGCCAAGAATACAAGGGTCATTGAAGTTGTTTATGTTAAGACTAACATGGCAAGAACGTCCTGCTCCCATCCATCAGCTAGAGAAGAAGGGAAGCAAGGAACTTGTTTACCTGACCTCTGGCAGAAAGAACCCTTGGTTCCAACTGCTAGTTACTCTTGAATTACGGTAGCAAGGGAAAAAGTCATTGTACCATTAGTTAGAGGAACAAGAACCATCAACTGCCCATCCTCCTAATCCGCAAGCCTGGTACAACTTTATTTTTTTTTTCATTTTACGTTGGTGAATTTGGAATATAGTTCTGGTAAGTAGGATATAAATGAGTAAAATTAAGACCCATTGTGGTACTCTGTGATTGTCTACACCGATCAGCTTCCCTCAAATGAATGTCTTTCAAATTTGGTGTGTTTTGATTTTGAAAATTCTAAATAAACATAGTAAAATGCTAAAAATGCCGAGAAATGGTTCCACTCATCTACAGGGAATCAGACTAGGAAGAGTGTTCTACATGCAACTGCCCACAACAGACCAGATTATTAAAAACACACCTGCATTAACACGCAAGTTCTTTGCTTTTTCCACCAGTTCTGGTAGCCATTTCCGAGACTCCCCTACCAAGACTGCAGCAGATAATGCCATGCACCGCTGGCCAGCAGCTCCAAAAGCTGCTCCAATCAGTTGATTTAGTGTGTTCTCCTTATTGGCATCCGGCATCACTACTCCATGATTCTTAGCTCCCTACAATATAACATACAGGCCCTCAAATGTAGTGAATACACATTTCATAGCCATCTCTAGATCTTACGGCCCCAATTGCTGCCTTTCTGTTAATCATGCAGGCAAGAAGTTAAGAATAGCTGAAGTATGTAAAACATACAAATCCCACGCTTGATGAAAAGCTGACAATGATAAAGAAATGTTGGGAAAGCCCCATATGCCATGCATTCACGCACAACATTGTGACTCTAGCAAAATTGTATAAAGGAATTGTTTTGATTGACGTGGGAAACATAATTCAATTACATAACATTTAATCAATCATGTACGACAAACTTCAACATGTGTCACCTAATTCCTGTAATTCCTAGTTAGCTTGTCTAGTTTTCTACCCTGCATTTATTTATTCTGGAATTTTTTGTGGCACAATTTGCTGGTTAACCAATTCCAAATAAAGGTAAGATTTTACTTGAAGATGGGAAGGCAGAATGTATACATTTTAAGCAAATTTTAAATATTACCGTGTTTCCCTGAAAATAAGACAGGGTCTTATTTTCTTTTTACACACAAAATATGGCTTGGGCCTTCTTATGAGGGGGTGGTGGTTATTATTTTGGGGTTGCCGGGTGGCTGCTTTCTTGCCAGTGGGCTCCCAAAGAGCTGGACACAGCCTCATGGGCGAATGGCTGTGTTGCGCTGTTGCAGCAGCGCAACACAGCAGCCATGAAGCGACCACGCTCATGAGCAGCCACCCGGCAAACCCCCTTTCCAGCCAGGCACAGCATCATTTACTGACCTAGAGGTATTCCCAAGCCGCGTCAGCGCCTGTTCGCCACCGCCCGGCTCCCGTGGCTTGACGCCTTCGGAATGCCAGTGAATGGCGCTCTGCACGGCTGGAGGGGGGGGATTATGTGAGTGGCTGTTCTGCTCTCATTCACGTGCCTGCCAGTCTCACTATGCCCTGGCCCAGCTCTCTCCACAGAGCCAGGGCACCTCCGCCGCTGCCGCATGGCTTTTTCTGCCACTTCCAAACGGAGTCTTCTGGCAGTGGCCACTCTGGGCGTACGCTCTATGGTTGTGGTTGTACCCTCAGCTGCCGGCAGAGGGTACAACCATAGAGCGTACGCCCAGAGCGGCCTCTGCCGGAAGACTCGGTTTGGAAGCCGCAGAAAAAGCCATGCAGCGGAGGTGCCCTGGCTCTACGGAGAGAGCTGGGCCAGGGCATCGTGAGGCTGGCAGGGGCGTGAGCGAGAGCGGAATAGCCTCTCGCATAACTCCCCCTCTCCAGCCGTGCAGAGCGCCATTCACTGGCATTCCAAAGGCGCCAAGCCATGGGAGCCGGGTGACGGCGAACAGGCGCTCACACGGCTTGGCGATACTCCTAGGGCAGTGAATGACACTGTGTCTGCTGGAAAGGGGGTTTGCCAGGTGGCTGCTCATGAGTGTGGTCCCTTCATGGCTGTGCGCTGCACTGCTGCGACAGCGCAACACAGCCATTTGCCCATGAGGCTGTGCCCAGCTCTTTGGGAGTCCGCTCGCAAGAGAACAGCCCCCAGCAACCCCCCTCTTCACCTGGGCACAGAGCCGCTCACCAACCTAACGGTATCCCGAAGGCACTAAGCAATGCGATCACCTTTGCCTTCCCCACCAGTTCCTGCGGCTTGGCAACTTTGGGATACCGCTAGGTTGATGAGTGGCATCTGCCTGGTCGGAGGGAGGGGGGTTGTCTAGGGAGCTTATTTGCGGGGGAGGGCTTATATTTTTGCCCACCAGAAAAATGTGGCATGGCCTTATTGTCAGGACATGTCGTAATTTCAGGGAAACATGGTATATTTTTCCTTAGCTCTCCAAAGTTTGTATTGGAGCAGGGAATATAATACTCCATCCAGCACAGAAAATAACTAGGAGATATAAGTAAGAATAAAAATAAAAAACATTTTGACTAGAGTTATTCAGTGGTCCAATTCACACAGAACATTTTAATATGGATTTTTAAACCTATCATACAAAATAAAGAAAAGCTTAGCATTAGAAACCAAACCATTGTGCTTTTTTCAATACACATAGATATAATTAGATTAGCTGTATTTGAAATGACAATCTTTTCTTTTTTTCAGTTTAATGAAACTGCAAATTAGCCATGCAGTTTAAAGCACAAAATAATATTTCAAATGGTTTGATAAATACTATTTTGGTAAAATGGAATGATTTTGTTATACTGAGCTTTACCATATTGGCCTGTATTCTCTTGCCATGCTTTGAACCTCTTTCATAGATATATTCTCCAGCCTGATTAGATCCAACAAAGCTGATGGCTTTAATATCGGGATGATCACAAATAAAGTTCACAGCTTTAAACAAAAACAAAGAAGAAAATTAAATACTGATAATTACAACAGATTAAACACTGATAATTATAGACTTTTGTATAGTTTATGACAGCAATAATTAAAAATTACTCATTTTTTCTACTTCCAATTACTCTAAACACTAAAACTGTAATGTTTTCAATTAACTTCCTTATAATTAAAACCCTTTTTCTTGGGGGCTCAGCCACTTGGGTTTCCTCAAATGGCACATTTACTTCTTCTTGAAAGCACAAATGCACAATCACAATTATTTGATCTAGTCATAAACTATGCAATCACACTTGATAACTGGGGTACCCAAAAGCAGTGCAAGTAGTCTTGATAACTGGGGTCCCAAAAGCAGTGAAAGTAGACTTTCTCTAGTCATTTGATAACATACTTACAAAAGGGACACTTTGCCGGCAAAGAAAGTGATGGAAGAATTGCCTAATTCCTCATTCTGAATTAATAAACTAGGAATACAAGCATGTAATTTGACTATTTTTCCCTTTATATGACATATATATTCCATACCATCTATACACTGAAGGGAGGGAGGCCTTTCAAAACCTCTGCTGCCATTACCTTCATGTTGTCCATGGATAATGTTTAGTGTTCCATCAGGTGCACCAGCATCCTGCAACAGCTGGGCAAGAAACATAAGGGCTCCTGGAACACGTTCCGAGGGCTTCATCAAGAAGGTGTTTCCACACACCATGGCCATAGGAAACATCCAAAGAGGAATCATAGCTGGGAAATTAAAAGGTGCAATGCCTGCACACACCCCCAGAGGCAAGCGATAGGTGCAAGTGTCCATGTCTTTAGTAATGGAGGGAAGGGTTTCACCCAACAAAAGAGATGTCACACTACATGCATGTTCAACAACCTCTGCAATAAAAACAAATAGAAAAATATTTCCCTCAGTTCCTGTTCTTTAGCTTTCAAATTCTTTCCTCTAATCATTTAAGTTTTAAATGCCACTACCAGTAACCCTCGACTACCGGTAGATCATTTGGTGACCATTTGAAATTACAATGGCACTGAAAAAAGGGACACAATCGTTTTTCGCACTTATGATCATTGCAGCATCCCCATGGTCACGCAATCAAAATTCAGTCGCTTGGTAACTGGCTCATATTTATGATGGTTGCAGTGTCCTGGGGCCCTCTGATTAGCTTTTGCAAATGTCTGACAAACAGTCAGTGGGGGAAGACAGACTCATTTAACAACCATATTACTAATTTAACTACTCCAATGATTCACTTAACAATTGTAGCAGGAAAAGTCTTAAAATTCACTTAACACCTGTTTCATTTAGCAACAGAAATCTTGGACTAAATTGTGGTTATAGGTTGAGGACAATCTGTATAAAGAAAAACAGATAGAAAAAAACACAGAAAGAAATCTTGGGTAATGCCCAGCTTCCCAATATGGTCAATCTAGGGTTGCCAACTCCATCTGAAATCAATCCTGTAGGTTTTCTTCTCCCCTCTCCCCAATAAATGTATCAAAGAGTCCGTGATAGTGTGCACTCATAGTGTAGATATATGCATATATCTGCCAGAAGACACACTCTAAAAAACGGAGATAAGACAAAAAAATGAGTTAATATCTATTGACTGAAAGTATTTGCCTTGAAAGGGAAATAAAGAAAATATAAAAAGTTCTTTTTAGAAAGGGTCATTTTTCCCAGACAACCACTGCCTTCCAATCAAGAAGTATTCCTCAAATGTATCTATCTTTTCAGCAGGAGGTCATCTCCACCTCTTGCTTATTCCTTTATTTTCAATCGTCATTTTTTTGTGTGTGTGTCTTATCTCTGGCTTCTAGATATTTTCTTAACATTGATGTGAGTTTTGCCATCATAAATTTGGTTTTGTGCCAACAATGCACTTCCATCCCAAATTTGAGGTCACGTGTACAGATAAATATACATTTATATATTGATATATAGAGAATGCAGCACTGATATATCAGTAAGAAGCGGACCTAATTATACCAAAATGTAATTCAAAATTCAACAATCATTGATAATTCTGCAATATCCCATTAAGAGGCAACATGATTAGGAATATAAAAAATTCAACAATGTAGGAATGTCATATCCAGGTCAGCTGAAAGCATTTTAGATTGTGTGTGTGTCCGTCCCCAAACAGATTACCTCAGAAGCTGCTAATAATCTAGCAAGGATGCCCCGATTGAAGTCTCCACTGAGATATTTGAACAAAATGATTTTCATGGTTCCTTCCAACTCTATGATTCTCTGATACCAGTATAATATGCATACTGGGGGACAATAGGATTAAGACTGAACAAAAACCATGAAAAGACAATTTATAATTACTATGGTGCATGAAATTACACACACAAAAGTCCAGAGATAGGAACTATGATCCTGAGAGTTACCATATTTTTCTAAGATGCACCCCCCCCCCCAAAAGAGCATGGAAATGTTGGTGCATCTTATACACCGAATACAGCCATTTTTGGCCTCCCGAAGCCCCGCCCCCGCATTCCATTTTTGTGAAAAATAGACCATTTTTCACAAAAACAGAGGCTTTTTTGCCTTCCCTCAGCTCCGAGCCACACTCTGCAGGCTTCAGCAGGGCTGGGGCTAGGCAAAAACGGGGGTGTTTATTCCTTGCCCCAGTCCTGCTGAAGCCTGCAGAGTGCTGCTGGGAGCTGAGGGAAGGCAAAAACTTTTTTTTCTTACTTACCTATTTGAAATCTTTGTGCATCTTAGACACCAGTGTATCTTATAGTCCGAAAAATACGGTAAGTTGTTTGGAAACATTCTCATCTTCCTATAGCCCCAAAATGCTATTCTCCATGCATAGCAAGAGACAAACATAGGCAACTTACGGAGACCCCGGAACACATCTCCCTCTGCATCAGCCAAAGTCTTTCCTTGCTCCAAGGTGATAAGTTTTGAAATATCTTTCTGTAGATAAGAAGAGAATAAACAAATGAGGGGAAATAACCACAATAATCCAGCAAATTTCTGGAAAAACACATTGTTCTGCAATAGGCGAATTTACGCAGAAAACAAGAGATGGCTTACAATGCCCATCTTCCCCACCTACTTTTTAATTAGCTTTTTTAAAAATAAAACCCAAGTCCAAATATTGATATGTTGGCAAAAGAAAGAACAAATATAACAGACAACCTCCTATGCTCATATAATTTTTATCTATTTGTAATATACATGAATAGGTGAACATTCTTTAATTTTGCTCCTCTTTGCATTGGCGGGGAAAAATCAGTGCATCAAGGGCATAGCAGTTGCTCACCAGATTATCCTTGATAAGTTGCTGGTACCGCAGAAAGATTTGCTGTCGACTCAGAACAGATACCTCAGACCAGCTCGGCAAAACCTTTTTGCATGAAGCCACTGCTGCTTCCATCTCACTCTGTGTGGCTTTTGGGACTCGACCAACAACTTCATTGGTAGCCTTTTAGAATGACATTCCCATAGAATTAAATGATTAATTACAACAATTGAAATTCTCCCAGTAGCCAATCAAGAGTTCTTTAGACCAGTGTTTTTCAACCTTTTTTGTGCAAAGGCACACTTTTTTCATGAAAAAAAATCATGAGGCACACCACCATTAGAAAATGTTAAAATTTTTTAACTCTGTGCCTATATTGACTATATATAAATTAATTTTCCCACGGCACACCTTACACTATGTCACGGCACACTAGTGTGCCGCGGCACAGTGGTTGAAAAACACTGCTTTAGACAGCATGAATCTATTACAGGATGAGTTATCAGTGCTATTTCCATTTCAAAGTAAAGATTAATACTTCTGTTTTTAATGTAGTAATAAAAAACTGTAAACTTTACTGTGCAGCTGGTACACTGATCATATTGTTTTCCAAGAAAATATTAAGAATATTTATGTTGCTCCATGTAAAGCAGAACAGAGAACTTCTAGCAGGGCAAATCCAATCAGTAGATTTACTTCTCAACCCCACCTCTCCTTGTAGACAAAGAAAAATTCTTATCTCCAAGCAGTTGCTGACTGAAGATAAGAGTTTTCTCTTAACCTTGGCACAAATAGGTGATTAGAAATAAGAGTGTTTTTGCTACTTCTGTCTGGAATCAACTTTAAAACATTTCCAAGAGGCCTTAACTGCAGAATAATTAAATATTATTTTGCAGGTAACATTTATACACTTCGTCAAGAAAACTACATGGAAATAGCCATAAAAATCACCAGCACTTGAAGTGACCTTGAAACCATTTTTAAAAAGTTCCTTACAGGCCATGTTGAGAAGGAAATCCCAATGAAAAATATCCCTTTTTGATGAAATTAGGTATTTAAAAAAATCTCCATTGGGGCAGCTTAAGAATGCATGGCAAGAAAATAACTACTTGCCTTTTATCAACAGAAGCCTAAAACCTCCATTAACCTCAATTGTGGTTCTTAAAAACCTAATTGTTATTTAGAGCACAATCAAATTATTTTTTTCTGCTTAGGGAGCTCTGATAGTTTGGGAAGAAGTATATCATAGAGCTGAAAGAATGGGAAATAAGAAGGGTGGAGTTTACATGTGGCTTGTAAACAATGGCCCTGGCTTATCCTGAGATGCTATTCTGGCAAGTGATACTATCCATTCCTGAGTTTGGTCCTTGGCTCCAAATAGATTCCTCTCTGAAGTTTAATTGTTGAATTAATAAAATTGATTTGAACATCTCCAAGAACATTTTTGGAGGATCCTCTGGAATGGATTATGGCAAATGGTTGGAAGGAAGATAAGAAAGTCCAATCGAATTAGTGAATTTCCATTTATACAACACTGGATTTGTGTAAATGCTTCCTCTCCTGACCCATCAATGAGAGCATGTGATATTTTTATGGGTTTATACAAAATGAACTTCATGTTAATAAGCTGCATTAAAAAGTGCATTATCTAGAACTATAATTTAACCAGTTTCCATACATTCTCTACAGATATGAAGGAGGAGCTGAGGTGGTGCAGTGGTTAGGGTGCAATACTGCAGGCCACTTCAGCTGACTGTTCTCTGCAGTTCACCGGCTCAAGGTTGACTCAGCCTTCCATCCTTCTGAGGTGGGTGAAATGAGGACCCAGTGTGGAGGCAATTTGCTGACTCAATTTGCTAAAAATCTGTAAACCGCTTAGAGAGGGCTGAAAGCCCTATGAAGCGGTATAGAAGTCTAATAAATAAATAAATAAATAAATAAAATATGCAAATATTTACTCCTTGCTATAACAAAAATGTGAAATTAAGGAAAAGCTTATGTATTCTTAATTTCCTAAAGAGGATGTGTAGAAGAAGCAAACAGCCTATAGGAAAATATGTGGTGGGAAAAAGTTCATGCAAAGGATTCCATTTCTCCTACAAAATATTTTCCTGTAAGCTGCTTGCGTCCTCTACATCATCCACTTTAGGAAATTAAGAATAAATAAACTTTCTCTTAATTTTAAAATCTTGTTATATTTATTTAAATTACTTAAAATAGTTCAGAATGTCATTTGTTTTCTGTCTCTAAAATAAACCAAAACTACTTACAGGGTTGTAGATTTCAATCCATTCATTACTTTTTGACTCCACAAACTTGCCATCAATAAACAATTTGGTTGTTGGCTGTAGAATACAAAATGCTGGTTAATGCACATCCTAGTATTATAAAAGCAAGATAAGTTTGTTCCTTGACTTAATGAAACTCATTAATTATACTTGTTCCCATTTGCTCTTCATGGTATTTTTTACAGAAACAGGACTTGTTTATTTTGGATTAATATTAGTGAACCTCAAAGTAAGTGGATCAAAAATTCCAGATAGCACAATCTGCAAGTCTGTTAAAGCCATTTTTATTACAATAAGCAGTTAAGCCCATTCTAGTTACTCCTCTTCTTTCTGTTGAGAATATATTGTGCTCTAATTTCTCCCAGACAAAGTGATGCTTCACTAGTCTTAACTGTTGTTTTACTCTAAAATTGATCAGAATGCTATTCATCTCCATCTACACACTGAGACAAATATGCATAATGGGGAAACAGTATATCAAAATCATGATTTACTTTATTTTAAGTTAATATTTTTTTTCTTTGAAAAATAACTTACCACTGAAGAGGAGGAAATAAACGATGAGGAATGCCAGTTGAAATTTGTCTTCCTACAGATCTATAAGGCAAAAAGCAAACAGAACCAACTAAGTACATTTATCCTACATTTCAAGAAAAAATCCAGCTAACTTAAATTTATTCAGAAGTGAGAAGTGAAGACACACCACATTCAGTTTTCTAACTTTTATGTTCACAGCAATAATCCTGTTAGTAATATATTCTAGTATTAGTAGTCTTAGTTGAATCAGGAAGTAAATAGATGCCATATACAAAGAAATAAAATATTGAAATAAGCTTGCTCGTATTAATAATGGCACACTGATAATGGTTTAACTAAAGTTTTACATAGCCTCTTATTACAAAAACATGTGAAATTCACAATATAATTTGAAGGACAATACAATAGAGGCAAGACTAAATCTCAGAAAGTTCAGTCATAAAATATTATATTTGCATTGACCACCAGGAGGCATTACATTACTTGTTTCATGTTTACTGGGAATTATCAGATGCTGATAGTCAGTTCTTATAGGGTTCATGTACATTCCTATTTTAAATGATTATATACAGTGTTTTCACTTTAGGAATTAGTCATGTGCTAATGCTTGGCAATTGCAGGTATTTAAAAGATAACAGTACTACAAGATTTCGTATTGTCTCTTGAGTAACTGTTGCTATTTCTCTTTACTACTTTTCCTCGATGCAGAATGTAATACGAACAATATTTTTGAATAGGGTACTCTAATTGAGGCATATATGGAAATCTTCCTACATTTTATTCCTGCAATAGAATACATGAACTCAAACCAATCCCATCCCAATATCTTAAATGCTTCAAATTGCATCTGACCTCTGTATCACAATAAATTAATAGAACATTATCACTTGAAAGAGACCCAACAGTACAGGTCTACAGTCCATATGTTACTTCACTACTTCACAAAAACTAGCAAAAAGAAAACCTAATACAGAAAACTATATTGAATGGAAAAAAATCACAACGTTCTCTCTAGTAGAAACATAATGGTCCTTAACAATCACCGCTACCACCTGCCCCTTTTGAAAAAACAGGATTGATTTTGGGGAAGTTTATTTATCCACTTTGACCTAACATCATATTCCTCTCTAAGATTTAGGAATCTTATTATCTCAAAACTTTGCAAGTTCTCCTCTTGCAAATCCACAAATGAGGCAGGAGAGGGGTCTCTGCATCTTCCTGCAGCCCACAACACACACACACACACACACAGACACACACTCCGCCTTTTGGTCCCAATATTCAGAGATACCCCCACAAGTGCAGCTCCCCGCCTGATATACCTTCAATTTAAAGCAGACAAAACTATCCTATATGCAGAACAGCTTTTAAGAAGAAGGCAGAACACAAACTAAAGGGCAGTTTCCAGGGCAATCAACGCCTGGCACGCAAGGAAACCTTCGTGGACCTTGGCTTGATCTGACAAGGCCGTTCTCGAGCACACGCAGAACAAAATTTCCCGTAGATCTCGGGATCTTATCCGTTTTCTTTCTTCGAGAGCGAGCCCTTAAAAGTGAACTCACCGTCGATCTGAAGTTTACGAAATCCTACGCTGGTCTTGCCAGCTGCGTGATCTCATCGAGGGCGACCCAGATGTTAACTCTCTCGCCCGGAGGACTAGGAGGACTCCAGCAGGACTATCTTCGGAAGGTCTAGCGTGTTCCAAGGCAAAACGCCACCGTCCTTTAGGGAACGCTCTCCCCACCTGCCCTCGGGTGCAGAAGTCGCTCAACGAACGGTAAGAGCAGCGGGCAAATATGCCACGGACTAGGAAGACCTCCCCGTCATGCCAACGGCAGCACTGAATTCCGCACGTGCAGATCAGACGCGCCTCCTCCCCCCCAAAAAACTCTCCCTTCGGAGCCACTCCGTCTCTTTCGCGCGAGCTCACCTCGAACCAGAAGCGCCGCCCTCCCTGCGACCCCCGAACTGCAGCCACAACCGCCATTCTTCCAACGACCACCTGCCGACGAGCGTCCTGCCCACTCCCAGCTCAACAGCTGGGCGCCGCCCACACCTTTTGTCTTTGGCCAACCCGCACCGCATCCCCCCCCTCCGGGGCGCTCTCTCCAACCAATAGAACTTTGAAAGGGCCCAGCTTGCTCCGTCCCCGTCAAGGGGAGGATGCCATTGGCTACGTGGCTGTAAACGCCCCCTCCAGGCGGAACATGACTGGCCAGTTTTTCTTTTCCCTAGTTACGGCCCCTGGAGGTTTTTTTGGGGAGAAAGAGGCAGAACGGGAGGGGGGGAAGGAGGCGGGAGCGTTCGTGTCTCGTTCGAACAAGAGCTGTCAACAGTACAGACTCCCGCGTGAAAAGGGGGGGGGGGTGGAGATTGCGCTGTCATGTGATGGGCTAAGATGGCGGTCTCTACGGAAGGTAAGAGGCGTTGAGGAAGACGGAGAGGTTTGTAGTATTCTGTCTTCCTACTTCTTATTCTCGCGGTTTACCTATTTTTGAGTAGGCATGTATTGATTACGGGGATAATTAGCCACTTTTCTCCCCCGTTCAGTGGTGTCCGATTCTCCGAATCTGCCTGGACATGCAAGGTTTTGCAGAAGGGGTTTGCCATTGCCTCCTTCATAGATCTGACTGGCACAAGATTATCCAGCTGGCTTTGTGCCTAAGGTGGGACTAGAACTCAGGGTCTGCCGGTTTCTTGCTGATGCCTTAAGCAATTGAACCAGATTGAGTTTCTAATTAGCCAGAAGTCCCTTAAACGCAAGTGGGAACGCTCTTTTTGGTATCGTTCGCTTCTGAACGAATATGCTTAGCATCTTGTTTCACGGAAGCTCATCGTTGGAAACAAATCGTTGTTAAAATGGTTATTGGGATTTAAAGTAGATCTCTACTTGGTCTGACCCTCTTTTTAGTAATCTGTACAATTACCCGAGGAATGATGGTTGGCTTGTGTTTTGTGTCACTAAGCACCAACAGTGGAAAACAAGGTGAATGCCATCACTCTGGAGTAAATCAGACTTTTCCAACTTGCCCTCCCAATGCAGTCCCTGTATGCTGGAAGCCTAAGAGGCCTGGGAAGATTGTAGTAGTTCACAATTTGGGCAGATGAGCTGTGCTGTGCTGTAGTGTAGTTTAGTTTCTATTGTAGAACTTATGCTGTTTCTTAATTTAAAAAGCTGGTGGGGGGTGGGGATCCTTTTTACTTGGAATCTGTGAAATGGCTGCTAGGCATAGCAAGCATTTATTAAATTTAAATGCTGCCTATTTCATCAATACAGTGATTCTAGGTAACTTACAATGTGATAAAAAGGGGGGAAAGTACAATAGAATTAAAATTAGAAGTAAAAAAAAAAAACCTAAAAACCAACATTATGAGTGGCCTGGAGGTGGGGATCTTCTCCCAGTCAGCTACTGCAACATAACAAGTCCCTGTCAGGGCCCCAGACCAAGCAGCAGAGCCAAGTTTTCAGGCTCTTCTGGATGGCCGGGAATGTAAGGATGGACTTTGCCTCCAGTGGGATAATATTCCAGAGGGTGGCAGCCACAACAGAAAAGGGCTCTTTTTCTGGACCCCACTAGCAGAAATTTGGCACATGACACCTTTCTTTTTGGTGACACCTAACTTTGGTATAAACATTCTCTTCCATTTTTTCTGTCCCATGATGTTGCTTTCCTCTTATCTTCAGCTAATTAAAAAGGCAGGTTTAAGTTGTCTATATTGTACCAGTGGTAAAGTCTTGTTTTCCTCTTTATTCTGATATTATCCAAGGATAGCTTTGTGGGGGGGATTTGTTAAGAGGCTTTATCATCTATCATCTTGGAGGGAAGATGACTGCAGTAACTGGGAACAAAAGAAGTGAGAGAGTTTAGGAATTGGCAATGCTGGTGTATTATTCTGCAAATTCAAAGATGAGTGGCTCAGCAGTGAGAAAGGGCTTAAGCTAATGGTTCTTAAACTTGGGGGGGGGGGTGTCTGCCCACAAAGGGTAGTGGTGGGATTCAAATAATTTAACAATCGATTCTCTGCCCTAATTATTTCTTCCAACAACCAGTTCACCAAACTGCTCAGAAACTTAACAACCGGTTCTCCCAAAGTGGTATGAACTGGCTGAATCCCACCACTGGGTAATATTGACATATCCTGGATGTTACAGAGCAATTTGTAACTGTTTGTTGTGAGTCAGGGTCCAGTTTAGGACTGCTGCTGTTGAGATACCGTATTTTTCGGAGTATAAGATGCACCTTTTTCACTCAAAAAAAGTGGCTGAAAATCTTGGTGCATGTTATACACTGAATGCAGCATTTTTTTGCCTCCTGAAACCCTGTCCTATCACCAAAATGGCTGTGCATAGCTTGTAGGAGGCTTTCAGAAAACTCCTTGGGGTTGGGAAGGGCAGAAATTTGCCCCCCAAGCCCCAGGAGCACTCTATAAGCTTCCTAATGCCCTTTTTTTGGACAAAAAATGGGCTCGTTTTTGTGAAAATGGGCTGTTTTTTGTTTTTGCCCCCCCCCCTTTCAGAAATACTCTACAAGCCTCCTAAGGGCTATTCATGCCCTTTTTTTGAAGAAAAAAAAACAGGCCATTTTTGGGAGGTTTGCAGAGTGCAAAAACTTTTTTTTTTTAAATTTGCCTCTTAAAACCTTGGTGCGTCTTATACTCCAAAAAATATGGTATATGTGTAAAACAACAGTCTGTTTTGGGCAAATAAATGACATTATTTTAGGCCAGAAAAAGGTAATTTTGTCAAACAATTTAAGAACCACTGAATAAATAATCTGATTTGGATAAATCATGTACTTATGATGATTTGCCAGTTGCAAAATCTGAGTTCTGGTTAGGTTCGCATAGGAGTATAATTTATCAATGAAGTATCACTAAAATATTGTCGTTTGAGAGGCAAATTGTTTCTTGTTCATGTTCCAAGCCACTTCTTAAGAAATTTTGTTCACAAGTAAGTGTCATATGTTAGTCTAAAATGGTGCTACTATTGATTTATTTTGGCTTACACATATGTAAATTGATATAATTCTAGGTTCAGACTTGGAAGCCTCATTGCTCAGTTTTGAAAAGTTGGACAGGGCATCTCCAGACTTGTGGCCAGAGCAATGTAAGTAATTGAATAAGTAAATAGTTGTGGATTACTCTAATGTAAAGCAACTTTTAACTCTACATCGAAAGAGTTGTTATTTCTAATAAAGATGCTATTGCAAGGATTAATAATTAGACCTTTTAGATTTCCTAACATATGGAAAAAGACCCTTTTTGAAATAATAGATCTAAGTTTCTAAAGTTTTTGACTAGTTTATACGACAATATTAAAAAGTATATTAACAAAATATACTATAATAACTTTGTATGGCCAATATAATTTAGTATTTCTTATTTTTAAAAAGCCAAATATCAGTTTGAGTAGCATGCCAGGGCTCTTCAAAAATTATGCAGAACTAGAATAAAAATTACATTTTCTGCAGGATCAAATCTAGGTCGATCACTGGGACCAGAGGTTTTGTCTTCTGAGCTTTCGGACTCATGCTGGAGCTCATCCTCAGGGAACTTTTCTGTGTACTAAGCACATAGCGAAGTTCCCTGAGAATGGGTTCCAGCATGAGCCCGAAAGCTTGGAAGATAAAACCTCTGGTCCCGTTAACTGACTCAGATTGCATCTTGCAATATTATTCTGGGACTCATATATTCGCCAATATTTGTGATTACATTTTGTCTTATTTAATTTACATTTAAACATAATAAAATTGTCTTAATGAAATATTTCCTATTTATTCAGTAGTTCAGAGGTAAATATATATTTTATACAACTGGAAAAGGTTCTCTGTGTTTTTTCCCATGTTTTCAAATATTTTGTTGCACAAAAGTGAATCATGGCCTATATAAGGTATTATTGTCTTTTATACTGAGGTTTTCTTCACTCCTTATTTCTACTCGGCAAAGTAAGTCAGTAGGATCTCATTGCCTTCTTATTAAGCAAATGGTAAGAGTTGAATACATGCAACTCTTGTATGTAGTGCACTGCAAGAGACTTATTATTTTTTCATATATTTGAGCAAAAAAGAAAAGATCAGATGTTCAACTTGTTTCAATCTGAATGAGATGAATAACTGAATAATTATTTGAATGTGAATAATAATTACTTGCTTATATTAAAATCATCAGATTTTTTTAAATGGGCAAGTGAATCCTTTAACCATTTTGAGTTAATATTTGAGGTTGAAGTAAAACAGATCTTGGTTGGAAGTAAAATGCTAGTACATATGTATGTGTTTTTACTGTGATGAGCCAGATATGGCATTTAAATGGTGTTTGTTTACACTGATGATTCACTGAGCTGTCCTGTTAAAATATTGCTTTTAGCATGCTTAAGTTTGAGCATGTTTATTCATAGACAGAGATTTAAAAGAGCTCAGGAAAGTAATCTTGCATGATTTATTTCAGAAGTAAATTCTGTTGAGTGTGTGCACATTTAGGTAAAGGTAAAGGTTCCCCTCGCACATATGTGCTAGTCATTCCCAAATCTAGGGGGCGATGCTCATCTCCGTTTCAAAGCTGAAGAGCCAGTACTATCCAAAGATGTCTCCGTGGTCATGTGGCCAGCATGACTAAATGCCCTAGGCACATAGAACGCTGTTACCTTCCCACTAAAGGTGGTCCCTATTTTTCTACTTGCATTTTTACATGTTTTCGAACTGCTAGGTTGGCAGAAGCTGGGACAATTAACAGGAGCTCACTCCGTTACATGGCGCTAGGTATTCAAACTGCCAAACTGCCGACCTTTCTGATCGATACCACAGCATCTTAGTCACTGAGCCATTGTGTCCCTTGTGTGCACATTTCTCCAGAAATAAATAATGCTGAATGTTGTGAATAAACATGTAGGATTAAGTGTAAATGCTACCGTTTTGTTTTGTTTTTAAACTGGGATGGATGAAAAGATGGCTTGGTGATAATCAAAAAATAATAGTAATAATAGTCACTAAGCATTGCATACCAATATTATAGACACAAAGCTTAATAAAACCCATCATAAACTAAGATAAAATTTATATATGTGCTGAATTATAATGTAGCAGTTTAATTAAGTGACAGAAATGGTGATTGCCTTTAGAGTTGTGTAAAAAAAAATCAAACTAAATTAACTATGTCTATCTTGTCTCCAGTACCAGGTGTTGCTGAATTTGCAGCTTCTTTTAAAAGTGTAAGTACTAATATGTAAAAGTGTAAGAATTGATGTTTGTCATAAATAGGCATTGCAGTCCTAAAATTCTACAGAAAATGGAGCTTATCACAATAAAAAACAGCTAAAGTAGAAAATAATTGAATAATTATAAATGTCTAGAAAAATCAATGGAACTACTTAACTTTTTGTTTTCTTACTATGTTTTCTTATATTTTTCCCTCATGCAGTAACAACAAGATTTTACCCTAGCCTAACAAATTGATATTGGCTTTTAAAAAAATACCCTGTATTTTGTTGCCTTGAAAAGAATTGCTCCATTGGATAAAGTAATCTGTTTTAGAAATCTTTTATTTAATCAGAATAGAATTTTGTAAAATATTATAGTTATGTATTTCAATCAGTTATTATAAATTTTTAAAGGTTTCTAAAATAGATAATAATTTGTTTATGAATGCTTGTTTTTAATAGCCCATCACCAGTTCTCCACCTAAATGGATGGCTGAATTAGAAAATGATGATATCGACATGTTGAGAGGTGAGTTTCTAGTCAGTGCTTGATAAAAATCATTTTTGTATTACATATATGGTTAATATTAAATTTTATTATCATACAAAGATCTGTTGAGGTTTCTTATCTATCATATGGTGAAGAAATCAACATAATTATTAGGGCCAGTAATTATGATACTTTTTAAGTATATACTTTAGAGGTAAATGAGTTTAATTTGTTTCTAATTTCTTTACTCTGAGTCCTGAGAATATTTTCCTCTCCACACAAACAACCACCAGAAGGATTTTCTTTGCTTCTTTGCTTCTCCCTTTTTTTTAATCAAACCCCTGGGAGTTTTTTTTCCTCTCTATTCTTCAGCCTGCCTATCACCCTTCAAGGTAAGTAACTTACACATTTGGACACCCTCTTTCCAGGCATGAAGTAAATTAAGTAAACCAAGTGGTTAAAGGGGATTGAGATTGGAGGGCAACATTTTCCCTTCAGGAAAGCTTAAATGCAACATGCAGACTGCAGAGATACACTGTTGCAATCCTGACATTTTTCTGCTTGATGAGGGAAACTATTGCTGCCATCAAATTATTTATTGTTGAGTCATTGCCACATTAACTATGTGAAACTTGGGCCATGTTCTAACAATACATATTTGATAACTATATTCCCAGTTCTCAGATGAGCACCAAATGCAGTCTGATCTTCATAGGATGGAGAAAATCAAGCTTGGCTCACAATTTATAAGTTTTGACTAAAGCTAAACTCTTGTTTTTTGAATTTGGTCTCCTTAACAGCCCCAGAGAAGCATCAGTATTACTGGACAAATAGATATCGTTCTGCAGAGCTTTTGTAATCAATTAAATATGGACAAGCTAGAGCAGGAGTGTCAAACTCAAGACCTATGGGTCAGATACGGCCCGTGGGTGCTTAGATTTGGCCCATGGTGCCGACTTGGAAAAAGCAAAGGACTGACCCGCAGCCCACAATGTCTCTGCCAGCAGCCCTCCCAGACTCCATGTTCACTGGCAGACAGTTGCAGGAATACAACTGAGTTGCAACTGAAAACTGAGCTTGGAAGCCTCTTTTTGCTGGCAGAGTGCTTGGCCCACCACAGGTGCCCCTGACGCAAGTGACATAGAGCTGGCCACAACCCTAGCCATGGCCCCCCAGCTCAAACACAACCCTGATATGACCCTCAATGAAATCGAGTTTGACACCCCTGACATAGAACAAAACAAGAGTTATGCACATTTTGTGTGTATTCTCTGGGTGTGATTGCTGAACTTTTAGCCTCTTGGGACATCTGGGGAACGTGTGGGTTGAAAAAGTCACAATGGCAGCCACAATCACATGATCAAAGCTCCACCTCTTTTTTATATGCTCCTTGTTTTTTGGGGAGGACTTGCATGTAAAGTGTCCTGGAGAAAGTTAAATCTTTTCATTGGTCAATGTACAAGTAATCCTTGATTTACAACCACAGTTGAGCCCCTAATTTCTGTTGTTAAGTGAGACCTCCCAACTTCCCCAAGATGAAGCACAACCCTGATGCAGTCCTCAATGAAATTGACTTTGACACCCCTGAGCTAGAGTGACTCTTAAAGACCAAGTTAAAAGACACATAGAATTACAGAACCATATGAATTAAATCCATTGGTCTTAGTGATTAAATATTAATATGGAGTTGAATAACTACTATATATACTCATAGATAAGCCACCCTTGAATTAACCAAAATACTATGAAAAATGTACCACCTGCAGATTAGCCAATCTGCAGGGAATCTATTTTCTATGGTATTTTACTTAAAAATTCAAGGATAGGCTTACCTGTGAATGAGTTTATATATGAGTATATACACGGTATGAGTACTTTAACAAGTACTTTACCATATATATTTGCAGATAAACCTATCGATGGATAAACCGAACCCAATTTTGGGGACATTTGTGATACCTACAATTCTCCGCTTATCCACAAGTATATTCGATTCTTCACTATCTTGGAATTGCCTAATTATAGCAGTTTTCTATCATAGCCATTCTAATGAAATGCCATTTGGCTCGTTGGATGGCAATTTAATAAATTTTCCTGTCAGGAAACTTCAAATCTATTGAGTCAATATCAAACGTAATAGAACAAGTGAAAAAATATCCATGGAGATTAGATATCAAAACAGCCAGTCATGTCTTGCTTTATTGTAAATATAACAACAATATGTAGAAAAAACTAACTTCATTTGTTTACATTATATCTTCCAGGTTGTCCAGATGATAATTACAATATATCTTTTCTTTACTATCAAATAGGTACTCATATACCAATAATAATAGCACTTAGACTTATATACTGCTTCATAATGCTTTACAGCCTCTCAGTTTACAAAATCAGCATATTGCCCCACAATTTGGCCCCTCGTTTTATCAAGGATGGAAGGCTGAATCAACCTTGAGCCGATCACAATCGAACTGCTGGCAGTCAGCAGAGTTAGTCTGTATTCCACCATGGCTCTTAGAGATGTAGTGTCTTTTTGTGTAAACCCAGATACAGTGTGTCCTCTAAAAATAGTGAATTTCATTATATGCAGAATTTGTACAATTGTTATATCAAATTGCCTTTGCTTTCTGCTTGGTTATTATTATAGGTAGTCCCCGACTTACGACCACAACTGAGCCCAATATTTCTGTTGCCAAGTGAGACAGTTCTTAAGTGAGTTTTTCCCCATTTTACTCCCTTTCTTGTCACAATTGTTAAGTGAATCACTGCAGCTGATAAGTTAGTAACCTGGTTGTTAAGTGAATCTGACTTCCACATTGACTTGGCTTGTCAGAAGGTCACAAAAAGTGATCACGTGACCACGGAACATTGCAACTGAATCAGTTGCCAAGCAACTGAATTTTTATCGTGATTATGGGGATGCTGCAATGGTTATAAGTGTGAAAAAAGGTCGTAAGTCATTTTTTTCAGTGCCATTGTAATTTTGAATGGTCACTAAACAAATGGTTGTAAGTCAAGGACTACCTGTATAAGGGTTCAGCTCTAGTAAAAGCATGATTCATTCATTATTAATTATTTAATGACAAATGTTTGTAAACTACACACTTGTTTCTTTAGAGCTGGGAAGTCTCACTACAGCTAATCTGATGGAGAAGGTTAGAGGTTTACAGAATTTGGCATATCAGTTGGGACTGGATGAATGTAAGTATTGCACAGATACTTAAAAATATAGTAGGGTTATTGCAGGAAAATGTTATATGTGTATGTATGTCCAATTTGTTCACACTGATTAACTATAGGGATTAGGTAACAAAAATCAGTGATGACTGCAATATATTCTGTTTTGTACTGTTAGTTTATAAAATCTTTCCTGTTCTCCTCCTAAAAATGGGAGTGGCTATTTCAAATGATTGTATAAAATTTATTACATAAGTAAGTAAATACCTGTTACTCCAACCCCTTGCTGCCCTATGGTAGTTTGGAATTCCTGCAGTTTGTAATCCACCAAATCGAAAAGGCATTAAATAAAGTAGACTGCTATATGCCAATGTGATCTTTGTTTCTAGCAATTCAGTACTATATTCATTCCTGAAAAGATAGAACAAGCATTATTTTGTTGACATAGATACATAATATAGCATTGATACCATTCTGGATTACATAATATTGACATTTCAGGGCCTGTACTGGCACTATTTTATGAACTGAGCAGCAGCTGTTATAGATTCCATTCCTAAATACATTCACACTAAAGTCAGCATGCTTATTATTACTATCAGAAATTAATGCAGTAGCTGCAGCATTAGAATAGATCTACGTACTACCCTGGGTGTTTAATGCATTTTAGTGAAAAACTTGCTAGCGATGTTTGTCTGCTATGAAATTCATTAAATGTAATACAAATGGAACTGCTTAAACTGAAATATAGCAGAAGTGTAGCTCTGAGCCCTTCATAATGATTCTTGTTATACAAGATTAAATACTACCTTACTGATTGTAAGACAGTGAAATAACTGTTCAAAAGATCTAAGAGATAACAAAATACACCTTACATAGCCTCTGGGTGGCAGCAGATGGCTGATTAGAAATACATGTGTTACTGTTAGATTTGGAAGCTCCAATTGAACATCTTAACAATTTTAAGATACAAGGAATTGGTAAAATGTAATAAGTTAAATTGTGTTAATTTGTTATTTTTCTATTAATGGTCCTCTGTTCTCATAGGGAACTTTTACTGAGAATCGTTATCCTTTATTGGAAGTTATGCAAATTTAGGAGCATTTTTGGTAACGTGTTAAAATTTAGATTTCAGAGTTAGTCCTTTGAAACTTAACTGGTTCTTCAGTTAGTTTCAGCTATACATTTGTAATACCTTTTATTAATATTTCCCCTAATAAAGCTGTTACTACATTTTCTTTGCTGCCACAAAATAATCCTGTTTATTATGTTTTGATGTTGGTAATCCAAGAGAGTAGTATTCTGTTCCTAAGACTCCTGAAAGAGCATCTCAGAGGCATCATAATTGTAAACCTTTCACTATGTTCACCAAGAGGATATTTAAATAGAGTCTGATACGATTGTGCAAGGCTTTCAGAAGGCACACTTCGCAAAGCACATTGTAATGAGCAACATATTTTTCCTTGAATTGTTAAAGGGGTCATGACTTCTAAAAGGCTTAGTGCTGATTTCAAAAGCTATTTCTAGCTATCTGTACATTCAGAAATGAACTCAGAGCCAATGAAGATAATAAAATATTAGCAATATAGTAATTAATGTAGCAGTCATATTTTGTCACTCCTATAGATAATACATGGTAATTATCTAAACAAACAATTCCTATTATTCATGCATCATTGAAACCAAATAGCCTATAATTTCTAGGTAAAACTATAGTTAGCATCCTATCTAAGCTGGTAAAGTGTATTCTTTTATAGAAGCTTCCTGAAGATCCAGTGACAAAGATGGATCTGCAAGCTTCCCAAATTATAAATGTAATGCTTTAAGACACAAGTACATGTTTGGGTAAAAATTTTTTGCCTTAGAAATACTTTCTTGTATAAGCATCACAACTGACTGAACATGTTAATCTTTGATTAATTATATGCCATCCCTGACCGTTCCTAACCTACTCTTTCAGATCTTCCAATAGTTAACATGTTAATAAAGTAATTATAATCATGTAATATGGCTGGATGCATGGTGTTTCCCAAAGCAATAGTCCTATAGATCCATAATGAATTCTTTTCAGCTATCTAGATTACTAATATTTTCCAACATTTCTGATTACATGCATATGTTAGAAAACTTTTCAGATTTTCATTCCGGTACTTTATCTACATTATATTTTTCTGGAGGTAGCAATGGAACCCAAACCTAATTGTCTGAGCAGTCTTGAAATATTTTTATTTTATGTACTTCCTCTCTAGCAAAGGCAAAGTAATCCAGGGCATGATTCTAACACTAGTGAAAGATTTGACTATAATAGTAAGAATATTTATTTCGCTCTCCAGACTATCCATAATTGCTTCAAAGATTCTCACAGATCTCTAAAGCAGATTTAGAGATCACAGAAAGCAGCAAGAAAAGGGGAGGAGGAGTATGATGCTATGGAAGAAACTAAATGGTTACCTTTTTATTTGCAATTTATTTCACTTATAAAAACTTGAGATATTTTTGGTAAGGATTTTTGCCTCAAAGCTGAAGTATTCAAACGCCAGCTGGAAATTAGGATGTGGTAAGGCACTTAAATTGGCTAATTTCAGTATATAATGTTCTTAACTACCTTCAGCCTGGGGATCGTGACCTCAGCTTTTTATCATATGTGTTGGATTGTATGCCACTTTTAGAAGTGAAGGTGGTATGGGAACTTTTAATTGTACCTGTGTGATTTATATCCAGTCAGCTCTTTAATTTCTTTTGGCTGTCTGAGGTTTCCGACATGCTGTAAATTTCACCAACTTTTTCATTATCTGCAATTTCTTTATGACTTGTGAATCAGAGTGGAGAGAGAGTGTAGATTTACAGCAGAGATAAACATGTCCATAAAGTCTGTATCTGTGTCAGTAATTGTACTGCTGTCAGTGACTGTCCTGTTTTACAGGGCTCTCTTGGGGAAGAACAGTTTGCTACTAGTGGCAGAGTAGCATTCACTCTTGAGTTTATATTAACATATCAGGAGATTAGTTTGCAATGATTGGGGTGGAAATTGAAGCTAGATATTAGTTACTGTTGGTTTTCCCATCCCACTTCTTACTGTCAGCTAATGAATGAATAATTAATTGAATTGAATAGCTACATTTGAAAGACAAGAGTAACAGAAAGAAAGCAGTTCCGTGTGAAAATGTAGTTTGGCTGATAATGATATAAAATATGGTAATCATATGTAAAATTACTTGCAAATATTATGGTAATTACTGTAAATATTATCATTTAGTAAACAATCATTTCATTACAATTAAAATAGAATATAGCAAGATTGCATTCTAAACATTCTACTATGGTTGGTCTCATAGTCAGATATTTAGATTGGGCTTGACATTTCTATCCACCTACTGAGTTCTTCTCAAGGACTTGGGATAGCAGAAGTTTTTTGATTACGTTAAAGATGTTACAGGATGTAAGCTGCCTTTTGCAATGGACTGGTGGTGATTTTGTCAATGCTGATGGTATTCAAGTGATGCTCCGGATGTTTTGGGATTGTACCCAAGGCACCTATTACTATTAGTATTATCTTTTATTTCTTTTGCCACAGTTGTTTTACTTTTATTATTGTCTCAAAATTTCAGTATCAGGAGAAAGAAAATTCTGTGAATACCAGGGATTCAGTGTATAATGCTTCTGTGTCCATTTGTAATTGTTGGATAAGGATCACTGACAAAAAAAATCATTTTGCAGTTTTGTAGCTTCTCTGCTAGTTTACACACTATGGGATATTTGAAGTAATAACATGGATGTGCCATGTACTTAATTATAATTTCAGTTTTAAGATATTATGTTTTATAATATATTCATGAGTGCATTAGGATGCCATAATAATGACAGCCACATGTAATGGTTGTTTTATGTTTGATACTGAATCTCCAAATTCTGAAACTGGGAAAGAATTTGCTGGTTCAGACAAAGCAATCTTCCTGGAACACCAGGTCAGCTGCTGATGCTGTGCCTCTTCCTTATTACCATTATCCCATCATGTGCTCCTGTTAGTTTTGCTGGTTTTAGGATTCCTGGACTTGAATCTCAGAGGTAAGCCTTAGTAAAATAACCAGAGATACAGTAATAATGCCATATGCACTGGTTTTTTTTTCCTGGATACTGGTTTTGAACTATTGTTATGTGTACTAGAATACACAATTGGTTGGGTTGGGAGTTGTGTATTCTAGCATACCTTTTTGTCTACTCCCAGTTTTCTTACCCAAAGACAAAGTACAAAACCATTTCCATTGGCTTACCTTGTCTGATTTGGTTATAGAGTACAACGTTTAATTGGTGATTTATTAGGACATAGATATGCATGCCATAAGCCCAAGATTATGCATATTGACTTTTCAGTAGGTTTGAGGTTCTTGACATATTTTTAGAGGTTTCAATTTTTCACAATCTTTTATTTTCTTGCGCAGACTTCTACAAGTCAACATTCCTACTGTTATTTTATAACACAATTTGTCACTATTAACTCAGTGAAAATGTAATACTATGTTAGAAAATAAGACCCTGCAGAAATAGTTACAGCTTCCTTTTTTATGCATTCCTGGCCTTTTTATCTTTGAAGAAGCTATCTATGGAATATAATAGACTAGGGATCTGAGACAATATCTAAGTGCCTCATTAACTTTTGTAGGCTAGAACATGATAAAATGTCATCAAGTCCTTATCAGATGCCTGATAATCTGCTACAAGCTGGAGTGCCATTAGCTTAAATTCTCAATCAAATACCTTCCTTGAGCTTAAAGAGCAGTGATTAAACGTGGAGTGTCCCCTGAGGACTCTACAGCTGTCATGGGGGTTGAAGTCGATCCCCTCCCTTGCCAACCAAGAGAGAGTTTGAGCAAGAGGTCTCACTGGGGCGGGCCGTCTTCAAACCCACACGTGCCTGTCCCAGCTGTTCTGTTTTGCCTAATGAATTGCATTACAGGGAGAAACTGGGTATTGTCATCGCAAGCTGCCTTCCCTGGGGACCTGAGCCAACCTCAGTAATGACTAATGTTAGTGATAGTAATTGAAATGTGATCACTCTCTGGGGACCCACACCAAGCATGATGCTCTCAGGCACTTGTGGCTGATAGAGACCTGTGAATGGCTCAAAAGTGATTTTTAATTGCTCTACTTTCCTAGTTTCATTTTCCAAATATGTTTTCTTTTTATAGGTAATACAACACATTTTTCTCCACACTAGGCAAAGACATATATTGTCTTAAAAACTATTATATTTTAAATGGATTGATACTACGTTCTAATGTTTGCCTCTGTATTTTTTTTTTGCCCAATTTTGCCCAATATTATCTGTTGATGTGTAGTGTGCCTTTAAATAGCAGCATAATTCAGCTGATTTGGAGTGGGGAGGTTATGATCCAGTCAGCTTGTTCATTAGCTAAGCATTAGGGATGCATTGTGGGTCATTTAAGATTTAATTTTTAAAAGAAAAAAATAGAAATTCAAGCCAAATTGTATTTGGGAAAGGCTTTATATATTGCCCCAAAGCGGTATTTAAATTCATTTTGTAGAGTTGAATGACTTTTCACATCAACTGTCTAAACTGCCAGTGTCATATTATGAGTATAATAGTGAGTTTTTAGAAATGAGAGATGATGAAATGAAATAGGAGGATCAAGTTTTTTTAGGCCCATCGGTGCATTTAAATTTTTGAAGGAAATAGATGTCAGCATAAAATGTTTGATATGGATGAAGGAATCAAATGAGTTTCACACACACAAGCACCCCAAAAAATAAAAACAGAAACTATATAGAAGGGCATATTGTTGATGGTAAAGAATAACTACAAAACGTGAATACATAACAAAAGTAGATATCACAAATGAAGGCAAATGTACATATCCCAGGATATTGTTACAGGATCCAATCTGGGTTGGTAACTGGGACCAGACCAAAGCTCAGAATACTAAACACTATGATGACTAACCCAAATTGGATCCTGAAAAAGTAGATATGTTATTGGCCAAATCACAAATCTTTTTCTTGACACTCAAAATATTCTTACTCTCCTCTCTTATTCAAAGGTAAGGTTTACCCTGAAATCCCTTCCTTTCCTCATCCCATAAGATTTGGTTACTTCTTTCACTCATTTATTTCTGTTTCAGGATTAGTTTTCACTTGGCCACATAAATTGCTATCTTCCATTGATATCTACAATCTTGGCCTTCTTGCTTCCTCCTCTATCAGATAATGTCCAATCCTCTGCTGCCATCATGCTTCTATTGAAGACCCTTTTCCAATTCATTAGGCAGTAAAATTTAGCTGTTTCAGTTCTTTCCCAACCCTGGCAATCCGAAGTGCTTACGTTTTAAGGACTAGCCTACAAACCTGCATCATATTTAGTTTTTCAAATGTATAAAATATCACTTAGGTTAAATTAGCCTTTTAAATAATTTTAATGTGAACTTGCTCCTCCTTACTGATAATTAAATTTGTGACGTCTTCAAATACTCTAACATTGCTGCAGTTGGAAGTTGTTTTAAGGAATTCATGTTACCTTATGCTGTTTACAAAATGCTTAGTATACTTTGCTTTAAGCAGCATAATTATATGGTAGAAGGTAATTATTTTATTCTGAGGATAACTGCTGTAGAAGAAAAAAAATCAGTTAAACTGATGATTCACTCTTTGGTATATTCCAATCAGAATGGAGACTATTGATAAACAAATTTATATTTTAAAAATAATGGCTTCATACTTTGTACTAGGCATGAATTGTTTAACTCTTGTTGAATAAACTGCAACTGGAGGAATTCTTATCTCACAGTAAACAAACTATGGTATAGAAGGCAAAATAGCTGGGTTTGCACAATGGGAAAAAACAATATTACTGCTTATATGTAAATCCAGTCCCAGATTCAGAATTTCAGATTTCATCCAGCATGATTATTGGAGCAACGTCTTAAGAAATTGAAGAGATAAGCTGATATTTCCATTGATGATGTATGTTAGCTTAGGGAATGTATCAGCAGATGTAGAAGCCAGTTCTTATGGTGCTTTCTCATGAAGAGTCCACAACACATATATTTACATCATGGAAAGGTATTAAAATGTCATTGCTGTGGTTATTCCTATTAATAAGCAATTCCTCAAATATTACTTTGGGGTTTTATTTTTGATACAATATGGGATTATATAATTTAAACAATGAAAAATATCCAATGTTAACTTAATGTTAACAACTTTATAAACAATATCTAATATGGTTAACAATAATATATTTTATTTTTGCCGTATGATACTGAGTCCACTTGTTAGCTTGATATTCTTGACTGCGGATAAATTTGAAGCACATCATAGTTAATATATTTTTGTTCCATAAAAAATGTTGACATTGAATACTGATGAATACTGATTTCAAACAATTTTAAACGTATCTTTTTTTGCCAAAGGAGTTTTCTGAAATATCCTAGTTTCGCATAGCCCTGATTATCTGAGGTTTTTCTGGAGAAAGATGAATTCTGTCTCACCATTACTTATGAATTCTAGTTAAGATAAAGCACTAAGATAGCATAGGTTGAAAAAGAAAGGGGGTATCTGGAAACAACTGGTAGTTGCCAGGTACATAAATTGTCCTGAGCTGTTGCTGCTTAAATAATTCCATATGGATGCATACAGAAATTTAATTCTGGATTAATTAGTGATATGTACTGTAGATAAGATATATTCATTTTCTTCTACTGATATCTTCATGTTTTACATGAATTTTTTCCTTAGAAATAGTATAGAATTACATTTTTGTTGACTAAAACAGAATGGATGATACACTCAAATACCAGTTATTAGTTTCCTCAAAAGTCATTTGTTACATACACAATATCTGGTAAGACATTTTTGGATGATGATAGGAGGGAGCTTAATTTCTTTAACTATTTAGCAATTAACAGTAATAGTATTATCTTTAAATCTCATCTGGGATATGAGCTGATATACAATATATATATTCACACATTGTCATACTCATTGGTTAGAATGTTCTGGAAATTTTTGTGTGGATGATTTGGATATTTAGGATAATTTTAAATGTACATAATAATAGTTAAATCTCTTTAGGAAAAATTAAGGATAAATTCAAATGCAATCTTTATAATTAGTTTTATAAAAGCATGTTTACTCTGTATGTTGCTCAGGTTTAACTAAATCAATGTTAAAATCAATTTTCGTTAAACCAGCGTACTGTTTGTACAAAGAAGGCTTTAATGCGGTACTTTTAGACTTTGTTGTTTTAAGCAATGTGTGTATATTTTGAATAAGATTCACAAAAGACACATTATGGGTAGAATGAATTGATTTTACTTCTAACTCTTGCAAGTTCTAATATTTTGGATTATTGGTAGTTATAACTCCTTGGTAGTTATATAACAAGTTTGCCACATGAAACTATATTTGAATTATGCATATTTATTCTATTGAAGAGTAATGTCTACTTTAGATATTCCAATAAACTCTACATTTGTAGCCACTAATTGTCAGACCTGGAAGCCACCTTTTAATTTTGGCCTTCAGGCCTTCCACATTTTCTACTGTGGGAAAATGGGCGGGAGATTCTTCTTTCATTGGTGGTGTTACTAATCCAAACCAATGTTTATGCATAACACATTTTTGCATTAGTATTTCCATATCTGATACAACCCTATAAAGAATCTTTTTCTAACAGCATCAATCTTTTTCCTTCAGCACCATATGAATTATAGTGGGGTGACAGGAAAATTGGAATTTCGCCCATGTGGTCATCGTCATGTTTTCTTTTCATAAACGGGGTGAAAGCAAATGACTTAATCTGTGGAAAATATCAGACAAAGATAGTTGGATGTTATATAGGGATCAGACCCTCTACTGTGAATTGAACTCAGGAATTTCCAGGGGGAAGAGTTGGAAGTCATGTAAAACCCCATATGTGGAGGTATAATGTAATACTTGTAAGTTTTTTCTCTGTGAACTTTAAAGGAAGAAGGTGGATTTATATATCATTTTGATAGCTACTTCCTTACCTGACATGGCTACAATTAATGTGATGCAAACATTTATGTTGTAAGAGCCTTGGCATGGATAAATAATTTGACATCAGCACAACATATGCATTGACAGTCAAGGGTTTGGGTTCTGGCCTACTTTTTTCCTCTCGGGCTTATTTCATATATTTGAAGACTACTTCTTAATTATTAGTCTCATGTCAATTTACAATTAAAAATTAAACGGCACAAAAATCATTTAGAAGTATAGAAATTAATGCACAAACAACATTAAAATAGACAAATAGTATTCATATATAGAAAAATTGAAGAAGAGATAGATCTTCAATTGCAACACAAGATTTAATTTTAGGTGTGATTTATGAGTTTCAGTACGGAGAATATTCTAGAATGGAGCCACCTCCACTGAGAAGATCTACCAGCAATAAATATTTTTTAAAAAATCTTAATGACATTTTTTAATGTCATAGCTTCCTCCAAGGTTTTTAATATTTTGATTTCCTTTTTTAAAAATTGTTAAAGATAGACAATTTCTTTTGCAGTTGTCAGCCAATCTGTGTGCAGTATTTTAGGCTTCTAATTTTTATAATAGCACTGATGTCCAGTTAATGATGAGCAATCTAACAAATCCAAGGGAAATAAGTTCCATAGCCCTAAATCATTGACTGTTGCTGTGGATCCCTGTGGCACTAAATTTCTCAGGATCAATCACAGTTTTCCCTAGGCTTGCCTTGTGCTTGCTTCCCTGTTAGAATTCAGCATGCCATATCCTAAGAACTCCTTTCTTGAATGGAATTCAAAAAGACACTTATATTTTCATAAATAAATTAGGAATTCAGTGGCTTCTTTCGGCTAATCAGGACAGGCTGATAAACCTTGCTAGCTGTTTAATAAATGAATTGTGACTGATTACCTATTAATATGGACGCCTCAGGAATTCACCCGGGGGGAAGCAGAGCAGTGAAATAGAGAGGGGCATGGCCCCCTGGGAAATCAGGGCTTCATGTTTGCAGCTTAAATATCTCTGTGAAGTATCAATAAGGAGGTAATTGAATTTTGAACACAAACATGAGCGCCGGATGGATGAAGAGAAGGGGAGGGGGCTCTGATCGTCTCTTCTAGGCCCCTTCATTCTTCCCTCCTCTTTCCCTTAGAGACCACTCTAGTGAAGATAGATGCTAAATCCATTAAATAAAGATTAGATTCTGTCATGGTAGAAAGTGGTAGCTTAGCTAGATCCCTGAGCAAATTGGGACCTTTAGCAATACAGAAAATTAAAATATACATTTTTAACAAGTGTGCTATCGACACGCTAATAATGGCTGCCTGGCTTATGGGGTTTGCTCGCCTTTCAGATTTGCTTTTGTTTGTCTATATTGTTTTTGATGTTTTCTGTGCTAGGTTGGGATTCTTTTTTTTTAATTTCTGAAGCAGTAGAATTATAGCTTGTTATAACTATATTCTGGCTATTTTCTTATGTTCTGTAATTTCCTCATAGAGTGTGACTTAAAATATTATATGTTCTTCCATGATCCTGCATAAGCAATTAAGAGGTATTAGATATCTCTAGGGACAAATTAAAACCATAGGATCATTGTAAGGATTTAAGAAATGTTCAATAGAGTTGGTTAGATGTGTATCTAGACCATTCTAGAATCTTGATCTCTTTGGGGAACTGGATTTGTAGAGCTTGAATTAGACTACTAAAGTAGTGCTGACGTCACTTGCTTTTGTCTCTTAAATTGCTCTATGAAGGAAATAATGATGACCAGTAATTATTGCAATTTAAATGGTATATCCAGGTAACCCATTTTATGCAGCCTGATCTTCTTTAACTGTTTCTTAACTTCCTTGCCAAACAGGAAGATAACAGTAACCTGAAAGGGTATGTTGGAGCTATGTTTCCATTCTATGTTCCTCCTGACATTGCAGGAGGAGATGCCCCTGTCCACCAGTATAATGACTGTTCCTGCTGCTATTTAATTTTGATAACAGGTATGATCATTGCAGATGTGAAGCATTTAAATCATAAAGGAGAAAAAGATGAACCTGAGATAGTGTGAATGGGATTATAAAGAAAGGAATTCTTTGCTCTTAGAAATCCATCACACATCCCTATCAAAATACAAATAAAAATACTGCCCACACCTAGAACACATTAAAAATAGTTGAAAGTAATATCTCAATATTTTACTTGATTTTTTGGGGGAATTTGAATGTTTGTGGTAATTTTACTTAATTGGAAAATAACCTGAATGTTTCAGGGAAAACCATCTGAATATAGGGCCAACACCCATATGAGCAGAAATTAACACCAAGATTAAAACTAGAACAGTT
Source organism: Thamnophis sirtalis (assembly GCF_051295495.1). Lineage (NCBI taxonomy): Eukaryota > Metazoa > Chordata > Lepidosauria > Squamata > Natricidae > Thamnophis > Thamnophis sirtalis. Next base: position 126,310,635 of record NW_028261381.1, read on the forward strand.
AAGAAGTAAATAGTACTCTAATCAAGGAACTACAGCTTAATCAAGTCATGATGATGCTACCTATTTGGTTACAATTTCAGACATTCAGACATTTGGTAATGTCTGGATTTGGTAATGAATTGTCTGCAAAAAAAAAAAAAACCCACACAAGCACAGAGAGGACCCCACATTTCAACCCTGATTTATAAATATTCTCCTCTATCAATAAATGTTACTATATATGTAAAATAAATAAAATTAACACCAGTAACGAACCTTCATGTGATCGAGTTTTCTGGTGTCCTGATGTTTTGCCAGTAGATATAGTTGGCATCTTCAGAGACAGAATAAGCTGCTTTGTAGCAATAGCTCACAGGCCACTGAATAGGGACTGCCAGCCTTTTGTACAGTATTTGTTCCTGACAAACTATTCTCTGAGTGGTCCATGTCGCAGGCACCCAAGAGAGTTTCTGTTTGGTTCCCTATCTAGATAGGTGCTAATTGGTTCTTTGTGTAGGTAGACTTCTGATTGATTCATTTTGGGAAAATATAACTGGTTCCTGATTGACTTTTTTATTACTTTCTCTACATACTGCTGCATGTTCTTCTTGAAAAAGAATCTGCTAGATTTTTTATTACTTTTTATACATACTGCTGCATGTTCTTCTTGAAAGATTCTTTCAAGATTCTTTTTATTCTTAATTAGTCAAAGGATATTTGATCTTGATGTGACATAAAATTGGGAACCATATTTTGTTGATTTTCAAACTCTTCTCTTTCCTGAAGAAGCTATTGGAATATTTCTTTATGGTTCTTGATGAGCTCTCTGTGTAGTTCTACATGACGGCGTGCCATGGTTGCCAGACCTTGGATGCCTTAAATTGGATCTTATTTCCAATATGAAACACTGCATGTTCCATTACTGCTAATGTTTAGGTTGTCCTAGATAAATTAGCATAATGTAGGTTAGTTGTCACTAAGAAATTGAGCTATGAAGCAGGAAGTTACCCGTTCAAATGTTATTCTTTGCAATGTGCTGCCTTTTACTTGTACCAGATCTGTTTGAATCAATAGGAAGAATGTGTCTATGTATATGAAACAATTTATACATTCTAAAGTAGCACAGCATTTTGCGAACTTAACCGAGTCAGTGAAAAAGATTTTGCCAAAGATATAAAGGATTTAAGTATTTCATTTGTGCCTGGATTTCACTGCTATAACAAATCCTCCCTGAAGCATTTAAGTAGAATTAATTTAATCATGTTGTTTTCTGTAAATGATCATGATAGCAGAGAAGGTTAAAGGGTCCTGTCTAGTACTATCTCTCTGTTTAAGAATATAGGTGTTGATTAAATCTAATACGTGTTATAATTCCTCAGGAAGACAAACATTCTGTTGATGATTGATTGAAGGATTTCTTCTGATTAGAGTCACTGCCACTTTATGCTATTTATCAGAATCTAATAATCATATCATTTTCTCCAAGCAGTCTTTACAAAAATCAGTTTTATTAGGAGGATTGACTTGTGATGTCATTTTCTACTAAAGTTCTATTCCCAGTCCAAGAACTGACAGGTCAAAAACTTCATTCTGGGTGGCACTGGCTTTGAAGAATGCTGAAACATTGAAGAATATGGTTGTTCAGTCCATATTACTGACAAAACTAAATGGATCATGTTACACTAATTCTGTACATTTTTAATGGTTGGTAGTATTTTCATTTCAAAAGGCGGTTGACTTCCAAACAAGTCTGAATATGTTAGGTCCAAATTATTTGAGTAATCTATATACACATGATTACACTTTAAGATCCTCTTCAGATCAACAGATTCATAAAGCAATAAAGATGGTGGATTAGTATAGTGAAGCCTTTCCCTGGAAAAAAGTTGCATATGGGATTATAATCTTTGGTTTTGAATTGAAAATATCTTATTTGCTATTGCTGTTTGAAACTGTATTTTATTTGGTTTTGGCATTTTACAAATTGAAGGGGCTTTTATAATTGAACACTGCATTTCTTTTCATTTTAGCCTGTTTTGAAGATATGGCACTTAATAGATTGATAATAAATGATAGATAATAATTCTTGCCCCAGTCCTTTTTGAAGAACCTGATTGCAAAGAGTAAGAAATATGCCTTGATTGAGACAGGCAGGATCTGTTACTGATGTGTCAAGGGAAGACAATATCTTAAATTCCAAACAAGCATAAAATATATAGATGAGATTCAGAGATTCACCAAATTCAATTGAGTATAATAAGGGGAGAAGAAACAGTATAATCAGACTTCCAAGATTCTGTTAATTGTAGCCACTTTCAGTAACAGTAATCATAGCCATCCTATGGAATTGATTCTTGTCCGGTCTACCTGGTGGTGCTAACGCTTATAGTATTAGGCATACTTACAGTATTTTATTTATCAAACTTGTATGCTGTTCATCTTGCAGTGTGTGATGACTCTGAGTGGCTTATCACATAATAAAATGTAAGGAAATAAAAAAAATATAAATATAAAAACAGATTTAAGTTACAAGAGATTAAAACAAACTAAAAAACCACAGGTTTAGAGTGGAGAGATAGTGGTAACTCCTCTGTTACTGTACTAGCCACCCCAGCCAACAGCTTCTTCTTCAGGACCAACCTTCTGCCAACCAGCATAGCCAAATTTTAAGGCATTTTCTGAAGGCCAGAAGGGTGGAGGTAGACCTCATCTCTGCAGCAAGATGTTCCAAAGTTGAGGGTCTTGGCAGAAAAGGGCTCTTTTCTGGTACCCTGCCAGCTGTAATTTCTTGGCTGATGAGGTCAGCAATAAGCCTCTTTTGGCAGCATGAGTGGGGTGGGCCAATCCCTTTGGGGCAAGATAGCTCCCCAGAGGACCTATGTCCTAAAGGGTATTAAAGATAATGAGTGATACCTTGAATTGGACCCGGATGCAAATTGGCAGCCAGTACAGTTTGTGTAACAGTGGTGTTACATGTGCCAACCCAGGAGGCCTCTAAAACTGCTGCATTCTGGGCCAATTGTAGTTTTTGAAGACTCTTCAAGGGTAGCCCCATGTAGAGCATGTTGCAATAATCTAAACTGCAGATATTTGCTTCATTTAGATATTTGCACTCTAATACCTACTTAATCAATCTGAATCCTCCTGTTTAACAGTGGATTGAACTAGTGAATAGCTGCAACTCAAGTTAGAAAGGTTAGTAGCTTATTTTTATACTATAAGTTGCCTAGAATCGTTTTGAAACAAGATGGGCAGTAAATAAATTTAATAAATAAATTTAGTTAACCCGTGTTCAATAATTTTATTTAGGATGTCACTTTAATGGCTAATAAGGTAACAAATATTTACCTGAAGATAATGTTAAACTCCTCAGAGTCTTCCCCCCCCACCCCACAGAAAATCTTTTACTTTCAGTGAACTGAAGTAGTGAGCTTTATTTTCTCAGCATTTTTTGCTTCAAAACAGTACAACAACTTGACTTACAACAGTTCATTTAGTGATCATTCAAAGTTACATCATCAATGAAAAAAGTGACTTAAGACTGTTTTTCACATTTACAACCATTGTAATGTTCCCATGGTCATGTAATAAAAATTCAGGTGGTTGGCAACTGATTCATAGTTATGATGGTTGTAATATACAGATGTCATGTGATCACTTTTGGTGACCTTCTGACAAGCAAAGTCAATGAGGAAATCAGTGTCACTTAACCACCGTGTTATTAATTTACCAACTGCAGTGATTCACTTAACAACTGGCAAGAAAAGTTGAAAAATTGGTCAAACAAATGGGGTTTAACAAATGTTTCACTTAGCAACAGAAATTCTGGGCTCAATTGTGGTTGTAAATTGAGGACTACCTGTATTTCCACTTTTCTTCTTAAACCTATTGCTGTCACCTTATATTCTCCTTTGGTTGTATCTGAAGAAAGACAGAAATTATGAAACTGCTTGTTAAGAATGGATGAAAATAATACATCAATAATTACCTTTTTCAAGAATTGTAATGGTGGAATGCTGTCTTTAATGGTAGAGGTAGAATACTTTTTAATATATCTTATATACATTCTTATATACCTGTTGAATGCAAACCAGCAATGGTAATAGTTTGAGTTCTTTATATTTTTATATCATTATAGTGTGATAGTCCTGGCAAATAGCCCCATTTACCAGGTTCCTACCTTTAGAAACTGTTTGTAAACACTATTTATTTTACCCTTTTAGTTAAAATATTGCATCCCTAAAGTAACTTTATATAAATTAAAGAAATAAAGTCAGCTTTGTCAACTGGGTTTGAACAGTAGTAAAATAAATTTTAATAAAGGAAATTGGAAAAGGAAAAACAATCTCTGTCATATAATTTAAACAAAGCAGGAGTTATTTGTAAAAATAATAAAATTGGGAGACAAATAAATACATCGGTTGTGATTTGTTGCATTTGTCCAGATTTAAAGAGAAAACTGAAAGGCTACTTTTTATTTATTATGAAAAGCATCACAACTTATTATCGTTCCATGAATTAACTTCCATCTTCTTCTTACTGTTTTCAGCATTAACTATGAGGTCCTACTTTCTAAACAGCATCTTCCTCTACCTGTATTTCATATCTTTTTTTTTCCTGGGGATGTGCACGATTACAGTCAGGAATGGAGCTTAAAGGAAATGACTTCAGATAAGATAATCAGCCTTGTAGAGAAGTGGCATTTCCAGGGTAATCTTCTTTCTCTTCTCCCATACTTTGCAGAACTTAGTTTTATAACAAGATTTCATTCACTCTCTTCCTTGTATTTATCTTCTTCCTTCAACCGTGTTTTCTGCATGTATTTTAACTGGTTCTTTTTCAGCCTCTTCTTAATTGTGTCTTTCATAAGCAGTGTATTAAACAAATCTGAATGCTCACTCTTTAAATTTAGTTTGCAACAAGTAGCATTTATAACACATTCATAACTTCTTTCAATATTAGCTATGCTAAATTCTAGTGACCACACTGTATATACAATTATATATAATGTTTGTAGAGGTGAGCTTTAGTTTACATCTTTTGATGAGATCTTGTCTTACTTTGTGATATGGTATGTAAAATCAGCTCAAGCTTTGAGTGCTATTATTAAATCTTTCAAGGGGATCCCTTGTGGCAGTTCATAGAGCAGGTGGCCTGCAACTGCATGCAGGGAGTCAAGAGCCTTGTTTTATCAGAACATATTATCTAAAAATTGCTCAGCCTGTTTTTCTCTCTTGGGGCAAAAACAACCATGCTGGATTCTTATGCTAAAAACTAATTATTAACCTACACTAAACGTCATTCAGGATAAATCCCAACTGAAAGACTTTGGGTGAAGGATGTATCTGGATAGTAGGCCAAAATGTCATTTAGCTGTTTAACAGAGAGTCTATTTGTTATCCCACTGAATTGGAAGCCTATCTTTTGGTTGAGCAGGAAGAAAATGAGCATTCCTGTTTTTCTAATAAACATTTACAGTGACAAATATTTACAACATGAATAAAAATTGGAGTTAAATGCCTCCGTAAATGTCCTTGCTCTTATAGCCTAATAAATTGTCCAGTAACACTATATTATAGTATTTGGATTCTTGAGATTTTCATTTTCCCAATAAAGTAGAAGTAAGTTTTCAAAAAGTAGAATTCTTTTTAATATGTTTGGAAACCTACAGCCATTTCAAAAAAATATCTTAATTAACATAGAATTTATGAATTCTATCAGTTTTAACTACAAATCATTTTGACTTCCCTCTTTATGCAAGATAATAAAAGTATTTCATTATTTTATTCCCAACCTTCATGCCATTCTATATCCAATTCCGATTTGGAGGGTGGTCACATTTGGCCAAATATTCTCTTGAAATTCACATGAGGTGTTCCTACAGATTAGAGAAGACATTGGAAATAGTGTACAGAGCGCTTCGTTACAGTTTCCATCATGTAGTTCAGACTTGGCATGTATTTTTGAAGACTGAGATCAATTCCTTTCTGAGTATTTATGGACCGTACCATTACATAAATTATATTTTCCTAAGGAATTATTTAATAATAAAGATGTTATATTCCGCATAGTTTAATTAAACAATTGGATAATTTAATCAAGCAAGCAATCACACAATTTTCTTTAAATCTTCTTAAAATATAGCATTAAAACAATCAGACATGAATTAAAATCTGATGTTCCTGAGAATAGATTACATTTGTTCTGTAAGTCTCCAATTAGCATCCCTGGTGCAAAATTTATTTGAGAAATATATATTGTGTTAAAATAACAGACTTATGATTTTAGTAAAAATAGATGTTCTGTACTTGCACTAGTTACTAGGGTCTCCTGTGGCCCTGAAACACAGCAGCAGCAGAAGACAAGTAATTAACATGAAAGCCTATACAATATCATTAAATACCAGTTGGTTTTTAAGATGTCGCAAGACTTGTTTTGATATTCTACTGCCTATATTTCATAAGTACAGTTTTTAGTCTCAGTTTTAACTATGAACATTCATGTTTTGTTATAAATTCTTAGCTTTTTACATATATACCACATACTAACATTTCTGGGCAAAAACAGAAGGGGATGACAGAGAATGAGGTGGCTGGATAAAGTCACCAAAGCAGTGGTGACTTTATCCAGGCATGAGTTTAAATAGACTCCAGAGAATGGTAGAGGACAGGAAGGCCTGTAGGAACGTTGTCCATGGGGTCACGATGGGTCGGACACGACTTTGCAACTAACAACAACATCATCATTTCTACTGTGTAAACTTGAATTTTGGGGCACTACTTAGGAGAAAAGGGGCTAAGACAGCATCTATTCCATAATTTCTCATCATTCTTAGCACATTATTGCTCATTTGGGTTTCTCACAATTGTTATATTTAATTTAATCTAATACATTTAATATTCCTACATGTATAAAAAAAGTGAAAAACAATATCCTTTGTTCTGTATTTGGATCAAATATTACTCTACCTGGCATATTGTACTTTCTTGTGAATAGCTACCTTTCTGAATGACAAGTTGTCTCCTTTCTCATCTAATATATTTTAAGCAGCAATGCCAATTCTCTTTATTTTCATTATTTTTTAAACATTTTAGTAGGGGGCTCAGCTTTGCGACATTACTTTTTTCGTGAGGTGTAGCTGTGGGCATTGTTCTGAGGAATTGCTACAAGGTTAGGATGTCACCAAGAAAATAAACTGTCATGGCCTTTGGATAACCAGCTATGCTGAACTGAGGAAAGTAGGCCCCAAACAATTTTTTTTTTTGTATTGGTAAGTGTGGTGTGAATGTTTAGTATTTTATGGTAAAAAATTTATGAGGGAAATCACATGGAAATGAAACGGCTACTGATAACTACAATAAGGATATATAGGGGTGGGTTCCGGCAGAGACTACTGCCGGTTCACTCAGGGACAAGTGCTTGATGCATGGTGGATGCGCACTTTGTGCGCATGTGTAATACAATTAAAATTATATACGCATATGCAGAAGCATAAAACAAGATGGAGAAACGGTTTCGGAGGCTTGGCAGGCCTGGGTCGCTGCCAGCTCCAGCGACCCAGGCCATCAAGCTATTACTGGTTTGACTGAACCGGTCCGAACCGATAGGATCCCACCACTGATATCATATAGCATACTTGTGTACGAGTCAAAATCCATATTGAAGAGTTGATAATAGGTAGTCCTTGACTTACGACCACAATTGAGCCCAACATATATGTTGCTAAGTGAAACATTTGTTAAGCGATTTACCCCATTTTACAACCATTTTTGACAAAATTGTTAAGTGAATCACTGCAGCTGTTAAGTTAGTAACAGGGTTGTTAAGTGAACCGGGTTTCCCCATTGACTTTGCTTGTCAGAAGTTCACAAAAGGGAATCACATGATCCTGGAACAATGCAACCACCATAAATATGAGTCAGTGGCCAAGTGCCTGAATTTTGATCACATGATCATGGGAATGCTGCAAAGGTTGTATGAAAAATGGTGATAAGTCACTTTTTTCATTGCTGTTGTAACTTTGAATGGCCACTAAATGAGCTCTTGTAAGTTGAGGACTACCTTAATATGCTAATATGTTAATATTACCTGCTGGTGATTTTATAGTAAAGGTTTGGATACATTTGGAGGTTCGTTCTTTCTGATTTTAAATAATAGTTGTGTGGTTATTACCATCTTAACATTTTGAAACTTACTGGTATACCATATCAGTTTTTGTATACCAGCACATTTGGCTTTCTACAGAATCAACATAGATGGTTTTCTATTTTTGTTCTCAGCCCCTTGGGGCAGATATAAGCAGAATGAAGAGGAGAAAAAAAGAGAGCTATAATTACAGAACCTAAGTGGTCCAAAGTTCCAAACTGTTGCAAAGTTATATTGTTTTCTCAAACAAGAGAGTATCCAGGAAACAGCTGGGCTGACAATTATTGCTTTCTAATTCCAATACAAATTATAAATACAATACTCATTTGAGGCCATCACAATAAACATAAAACAAGTAGCTTTTTGGGGAAGGGAATGTATAAAATAACTGGATTTATTGACTTTATAGATTTGGGTATTGGAAATAACTGTGTTCTGAACAGAAAACTTTTCAAAGGATCAGCTGGGTTTGATAGTGCAAGATTTAGAACAAACTCAGTTGCAAGCATTGTAACATTTAAAAAATGGTAACTATATCAGAGTCACTACAGCTACTTAAAGGCTATCATAAGATTCCACTAAGAAAAAGGCCATCTTAAATATCTGCTCTTCAAGTGCAAAACACTACTAAAACAAAAGAAAATGCTCATAGCGCATTTATCAAAAGGTATAGTGATCTCTGGTTTTTGCAGTTTAATGTGGGGAAAAAATCCTCTCTCCCCAAGTTGTTTCCATTTACACACTCCAGTATCTCCAATCTGCATTCTTGGGAGGTAAGCTTCCATTAAAAAATAAAGAATAATCACAGCCCCTTTCTCCCCCTTCGCCACACTCATTTTCTATAATATGGTAATGATATCACCGTAGCAGTAATTACGGGTCATCTTCATTTCTTTCATCTCTGCTGGATCTGATGGCTTCATTCCTTTGACGGAGAAGATTTGGCTCTGGGTACTGTGATTATTTTGTTAAGCATTATTCGAATAGACAGGAGTGAGAGAAATTAATCAATCCAAATGCAATTAGCATCATGTTTAACCCAGTGATGGACGTCTCAAGGTGAAACAGCCAAGGGAGTTTCAGTCATTATTATTCAATCCAGTGGCTCTTATCTAAATTATAATCAAGAGGGTTTTTTATTGGCTTCAAGGAGAGATGTAACTCTTTCCCTACACCAAGTGTCATGGAGATCAAGAGTCAAGGAGGTCAAGCTAGTCTGTTTCTTCAAGGAGGAGGACCTCTCAGAATATCCATCTCAATATTCAAACCAGCTAAAACAAAAATAGCTATCTTCCTATGATTTTAATAAACTTGATCTTAGTAGCAGTATGTATTTAATCTTCACCAGGACTGCATTAGTTAAAAAGACCAGTCACTAACTATTTTTATGCAATTTTTTGCAATCCATAGTTGACAGTTCTACTCTGCACTCAATGCTTTGGCTTGCCATTTTGGATTTACTGTTATATTTTTGTGAAAAGGGCATGAAGAAAACAATTATTTTTAAAAAATTAAAATTCTGATATTTTTTTCAAGTACCATGTTTCCTCGAAAATAAGATTGGTCTTATATTGATTTTGGTTCCAAAAGATGCATTAGGGCTTATTTTCTGGTTAGGTCTTATTTTGGGGAAAATATAGTACTAATTGTGCCCGTCTGGCTGGTGATCTTAACTGGGGTTTATTTTGGGGGGTAGGGCTTATATTATGAGCATCCTGAAAAATCATGCTAGGGTTTATTTTCTGGTTGGGCCTTATTTTTTGGGAAACAAGGTAATAGAATCTGTAGTGTGGTAGCACAGAATCCCTACACTTTAGAAGTTACCTGATGAGGTAATAAAATATGTGCAATCAAAAAACTAAGCTCAGAGAACCCCAAGAATGGAACATGTATTGGTAGGGCTAAGATTGGTAATTCTAAAAAATCAGACTGAAAAATGGTAGATACTATATTCCAGTTCAGGTTAGATTATTTTTTAAAATATGCAGTACTGTACCTACGTACAGATACAGTTAGACTATGTATTTTCAAAAACTTTTAAAACATTCATAAAATACAATAGTCAATGTTAGTTATCTGTCCTCTTTTGAACTTCAGTATGAAAATTACATTTTAAAATTTATTATCTAGTTCTCACTCATTGAAATTGGGAATTGTTGCCAGATATCAGCATAAAGATTTGAAGGACTATGGTGGCCAGAAAAGCTATAGTCCTGCTATGCTAATAAGAACATTGTTTTAAAAAAAACACGATTTTTTAAAGTAAAAAATAACAAGCCCTCCATTTTAAAAAAAGCAAAGAGAAATGTCTAGGTTTTTAGCATGACCAAGATATATGGCTTGACAGTATAATCCCTGGGTTTTTTTTCCATTCTAAATACCTGGAAAGAGGAAGTGCAAGTGAGAAAGCATGTTTTCTTAAATTCTGTATATTTACTAATCTTAGCTAATTACTTTTTGCTGTATTACATTACGTTGATCCTAATTAATAGATTAGGAATGCAGTAATCCAAATGCCTCTGTAAATCAATAGGTATACATACATACATACATACATACATACATACATACATACATACATACGAAGTAGTGGTTTAATTCTTTTTGCCTGAATTCCAATTTTTTTTAAAGTTTTTTTTATTTTTTATTTTCAAAACAAACACAACATATAAAATCTTCCTTTTTATATACTGTAGAAAGTGTATCAGTTGGTTACATGCATCTCTTCCACAGTCATCAAGCATAATTCATATTAACTCAAGTATTTTAACTCAGATATTTATATATCTTACTGTCATCATACCTCCATTTGCATTTGACTATAGTTGTTTAAACATCCTTCATCATAAAACATACCAAGATTTAATACATAACCACATACTGGCATTTCATTTACTATTTCTAAAATCCTCCAATGACACTAAATCCTTATGTCCTATTCTAGCTAAACATCCATAATATTTAATAACAAAGTTTTCTATCCTTCTTTCCAAATCACTGTTTACAATTTACATCTCATTTCCTTATATTGTACACATAGACACACACACACACACACATAGACACACACACACATATATATACATACACAGATACACAATATTATCATTATCCCTCCTTTATTTGACTATATCCTGCATCATATCATTTCCCCCCTAGTAATCAAGACTTACCTGAATCTAACTTAATTCTTTTTTTATTATTATTATTAACCTTTATATATAATCCAAAAGAGTTTCTAATCTTCCTTTCCATACAATATTCATACCCAGTTATTACTTATCATAACATTGTATACATTATTATCATTATCAATTATTTATTTAACTATATCTATTATCACTAAATTTCACTAAGTTTAGCTAGTTTTAAATTATACTCTTCCATCTGCCAACCTGTATCTTTCCAGTAACAAAACAGTGTCATATCTTCCGCCATTTGTGGTGTCAGTCCTCTAATCATCTCCTTAATCAGCTTTGTATGGACTCCTCTTAGCAACTCTTTGCTTATAAGATCTCTCATGTAATTTTGATGCCCTTCTTCTGTTTCCTTAATCAGCTTATCTTTGATTGTCGGTGGTGTTATCAAAGCTATTGCTAATAAGATTTCTCTCTTTAAATCCATAAATTCTTTTATTTTTTTCCTCTTCTGTATCTTCCCATCTGGGGTAGGTTTCCCCTCCATTTAATTCCTCTTTCAGCATTCCACTCTTTCCGGTTTTCAGAAACAAACCAATCACCATAAATATCAGCAATTTTAATTTCTTTATATTCATTTTTCTCTTCGATTTTTTGGATTTTAACCGCCACTTTTTCCATTTGATGAACATCTTCAACGTCTTCGTCATATTTTACTGTAAGATGCACTAAGTAATCCAACTTCTTCTCTATCCTCTCACTTGTATTTGATAATTTCTGTATTTCTGAGAATATCTTTTGCAGATTTAAAACTTCTTTCTGGTGTTGAAATTGAGCTATGATTTCTAGCTGACAAACACTGCTATTCTAGCTTAGAAGATTTTAACAGAATTAAGCATCACAATAACATTTCACTTTTCTCTGGTTAAAAATCTACTTCAAAGGAGCATCTGTGTGCTTTTCTTCTTCTTCTTATCACTCTATATAAATAAGCTGTGAATCCTTGAAGTGCCAAGCCAGGATAATCAGTGAAAAAAGTTTTTCATTTCCAATACACAAACCTCTAGCCTCTGAGTAGCAGCGTTATAATGTTACGTTACCATTTCTTTGTTTCTTTTTGTATCTTTTTGTATTTCAAGTTTAAAAAAAGGTCAGATTCTTAAATGAATTAGAAAAACACCCACAGTAATGAAAGAGGAGAGTTTTAGTCCATAGATTACAGAGAATAGTCAAAGAAAAAAAAATAGAAGGAAACTTAATCCGTTCATTTTAAAAGGCTTGCATAAATTCCATCTGTAAAAATAGCATTTAAAAGTAAGATAACCCACTGTTCAAAACCAGTCCAAATTTAATTCTGCCGCTTATTTCTTCTGTTCTCCAATTTAAATTAATTTTAAGATTTTTTTTATAGGCAGTCACTTTTAAAACAGTAAAAATTCCTCACCAGCTGAAAACACTTTCTCTTTCCATATCCTTCCATTTTGGAGCCGCCCCGACTTCATCAGCCATTTGGCTGGATTTTTTGTCACCGGTTTGAAGAGTTTCTCTTGGATCAATCAGAGACTTTGCGATGTCCCTGTGATCAGCAAGATGTATTCTTCCTCTACAGGATGGTTTAGGTCCGTTTGGACAACCCAGAGGCAAAAGTGTCGACTGCGATCTCAGAGCATTGAGATTGCACGTCGTGTCGTCGGCTCCTCCCTCCCAATTATGTTTTAAAGTGTTTTGAATAGTAATACAACCTAGATTTTTTTTAAAGGCAGCAATCTTTAAACCAAGAAAAATAATTTATGTATCAAGCTAACATTGAAAGAATAGAAGAACAGTGTGCTGTTTTCAACAGTGATTTGAGTGCTAAAAATGACAACAAATATAAGCAGAGTACACAGGAAGGCTCCTTATTTTGGAACACTGACTGGGTAGCAACAAAATTATATTAAGAAAGAACAAATATAAATATGGGTAGGGAAGGCAGGTCAATCACTTCAGAGTGACAGCAAAGATTTTGTGGAACTGTGGCTTTTGGATTAACAGAAGCAGTTGCAGTAATATCTTCAGAAATATATGTATCCATTATAGGTTGACTTTGGGATCCTAGAAAACTACCTTATACTATATCATTGGTCCTTCTAGTATTGTTTTGAATCTTCTCTTTCAGGTTCCTTTGGAGTTTAGCTAGAAGTACAAATAGTTGACTTGAGAATCTTATCTGCAAGTTACATTCACTGTCAGTGTTCTTCAATCATTCTCTAAAACAAAATCTTACTTGCATATGACCACCTTTATGCATTAAAATCTCTCCTATCTTTAGTGACCCTTTAGGGTGACAGGTTTTTACATAAATTGAAGGCATTACTTTCATTACCTCACTAAATCCCACGACTACCAAGTTCTAATGAAACATGGAACCCATGGTTACCATATCTTAAAAAAAGGTTTTTTAATGAAATATTGGGTGGGAAGGGACAGCGACATTGGAAATCCAATCTTCCACCATGGTTTTCCCCCCCACTAAATAGCTTACTAGAAGAAACATCCAACCATTACATTTTCTACTTTGGATAGAAGCCGAACCTTCTGAGTCTTTGTCATTGACATAACATTTGATTTAAAATGTTACTTAACCTTTAAATTACTACAGTTGTAAAGATAGCCCTGAGTTTTTAATGTAATCTCCTCCGTGTTGAAATAAGGAAAATCTTTGTGTAATGAAACCCATATGTCATAGTGAAAGGATGCAAAGTGCTGGCAGAGTGGGCTGCTCTCACAAGAGATTCTGCACCCAATCTTGTTAACCAGGGCTGCTTTTGGTAATCCCTCATCTTCTCACTTGCAAGAAATCAATCTGCACTACTGAATATCTTCCACCAACAGTCACAAAATTTACTGCGGGAGGCAGTTTGGGGACTGTGGTAGGAAGGGAGACCAAGACAACAAGGCTAAATACAGGATTGAGGGATTGAAGTTCCCAAAAGGAGATTATATTAAACTGTGCTCCTCCTTCCTAGCAACTGGTAAATTAAGCTTTCACTTTTGGCTTCTGCCTCTTTTGTCCAATACCTGGTTTGCACTCATTCTAGTCTCTGGTAGAAAATTTAATTCCTGGTTCAAGATTCTTTTGTTATTTATAGTAACCCAATAGCTGTCTTGTAGGTAGTCATAGGAAAAAGTGGATTTGTTCAGATATTCAGCTTTATTGTAACCTAGGCCGATTACATCCTAAATTGGTGCTTTCTGTGATCTTCAGTGCTCTCACTTCTCCATATAACCGAGGAGATTAATTTGTAACTGAGCTATTGCAGTTGTATTCATTGTTGATCTTCTATTGTAGTGATAGATGTACTGCATAGGATAGACTATAAATTTTGTCCTGACATGGCATTTCATGTTTATGCTGCTTAGATTCTATAGTTCCCTGTTAATACTGTGAAATCGGTACTAGATCCAATTGTCAGTGGGCAAGTCCCTGAGATTAAGCATATTTGAACAACGTACCTATGGTTTCTTGTACAATTTTGTTAGCTATTCATTTAGAGATTCACCATTGTGCATTAAGTGGCTCCCCTCATTTCCATGGGTAGTGAGTGATGACAATTATTATTATAAGTTTCCTTGACAGCAATTGCATCTAGGATGTGGGCAGCTGGTTCTGTATCCTCTTGCTTTTTTTTTTCATTGAAATGACTATGGGATGTCTTAAATTAAAATTTCTAATAAGGTTTAAGGAGCATTGAACTGGAATAATATGAAACAAGAAGGCACGTCCACTAGGGACAATTTTTTGTCTGTCTTATATTCATAGACTGGGGAGTAGCAACTAAGGAATGACTGAGACACCGGGACAGAACACTTTGCAATCTATCAGTATAAATATTGTTGGTAACAAGAGGAAATTATAGATATCTTCTTATCTGTAACAATATCTGTATTGATATTGTTCAACAAAATAGAGATAAGCACAACTACAAAAATAAAGTAGGAAAAAAACAGATTTTTTTCTACCCAATTTAGATGGCTTTGATGAACGTTGAAAGGGTTATCCGATATCTGTAAAGATCTTCCCTTGATTTTGTTTCATATGTTTTAAAATTTAAAGCTTAGTTGACTCCTTCGTGTGTATTGAGAAGAGGAATACAGAATAGCAGAAGGCTGTCTTGCTTCTAATGGGATTTTGTAGCAGCATGTGTGAGTTTGTTTCAGAAGTCAGAAATGAACAGATGTTGGTATAAATTACCTCTGTGTCTGATGTCTTGCAAATTAAAAGCGCGGTTGGCATCACTAAACAATTTCACCAGGTGGGGGGGAGGACGAGCGAGTGGTGATTATTGTAGCAGGTCGGGTAAGAATCTTTAAGCTGTAGCAGAGCAGGATAGCAAGGATAAAGGAATGAAGAATAAAATGAGAGGTCTGTGAATTAATCAGAAATGTTAACATCTCCGATGACAAGTGAACAGGAGGGCACGTGTTCTGGAGCAGCCCCCAACTCACAGTAATTTTAGTTGGATGCAGTGCTAGTCAATGCTTGCAGCTTGATTTATAAGGTGCAGCCCTCTTCAGGGGCGCATAGTTGTCACACATTCGTATATCTCCTATATGGGACTGGTGCTCTGAAAAACCTCCATTCCATCAGCAGATAATGCTTCAGGTTGACATTACTTGAGCAAGACAGGGTTTTAATTCAAACTGATTTTTTTTAAATTTAATTTTCAGATTTCCTGAGATTGTTTAAACTTAGCTTGTTCTTCCTTTACTGGAAGAAAAAAATGATTATGGAACATTGAGCATCTACATTTTAAATATTTGAGTTAAGAACACTATGTAGAAAAACGGGGGGAAAAACAGAATAACAGAGTTGGAAGGGACCTTGGAGGTCTTTTAGTCCAATGTAAACAAGAAAATTTTGAAATGAATGGCAACTCAGTGATCCCAAAGCCTGTTTAGATAACCAATTTCATGTAGTGAAATTTATATTAAATATGGTTTGAAGTTTCCTGATTCTGGGCACAGTGATTGTATGCCTACTTCCCATCTTTTTATTTCTTCCTCTGTCCATTTTGGTCTTGAGTTTTAATCACACCCCACAGAAGTCTAAAGGTTTAAGCAGCTTGGAATCAGAGTATGAAAAGACATTCATATGGCCACATTTGAACTACATTCATCTCATTTCAACAATAGTCCTGTCAATTGAACTTGAGTTATGATTCTAGATCTGTCAGGTCCTAGGCTTACCCTTTTAACAAGGAAACATACGTTACCACAGAATTTAGGATGGAATCAATCCTTATGAGTAAAATTTTTAAAAAGTGAGGCGAGATAGTGGTTCGGGGGGAAAAGGAAGCGTTAGTATTATCTTTATTTCTAAGAAATCCTCATAAGCCCTACTAGGAAATAACAACAGGAAAAGCACGTAGAAGGTAGCTAAATTCTTTTTAATCCTTTTACTAGGCAATAGTCATGGGAGAGGTTTGTCTTTTTATCTGTGTAATAAAGTAGTGCATTATGTCTCTGTGTTTCTGTTTTCTTCTTGAGTTGGGTTTGTGTGACTCTGCATTTGTGAGCATGTGTGTACCATAAAGCATAGAGCACATTACATAAGCTTTTTTCTGGATTATGTGACAAGGAGGGAAGGCAATTTAGAATGGAGTAATCAGTAATATTCTGAACTGCTGCCTGTCCCAAAGGGATACATTGTGGGAGTTTTTCTAGAATGATTTGATAAAATCAGAATCTTCTGCTAGTAATTCTGAACATTTTCTGATAGTTGGTTCCCACAAAATGAATACGAATCTCTTAAACTTTAAGTAGACTTAAATATGGATTCTTTTATAATTCTACAAAAAGAATCAAAATCATATATGTCACAGATATCTAAAAGACGGAGCCTACCGTGTTTCCCCGAAAATAAAACAGGGTCTTATTTTTTTTGACTCCCAAAATAAACACTTGCCTTATTTTGGGGGAGGTCTTATTATTTTGTGAGGTGCGAGAGTTGGCGAGCATGGTCATCTCATGGCTGCTACTATGTTGCAATATTTTTGGGGAGGGCTTATTTTCAGGGGAGGACTTATTATAGCGCATGCGCTCAAAAGCCTGATTGGGCTTATTATCCAAGGAGGGCTTATTTTTGGTAAAACGGAAATTTTTAATCTTCCAAGCAAAATTCTTCTAGCTCATCTGGATTTGAGTATTGAAACTGAATCAAAGCCAATTTTTTAGATTCCTATCCATATGTGTGAGAGAAAGAAGAGAAATATAATGATGCTTAATTTATGTATGAACATATTAAATTCCTGCCTCACAGAATATTTTTTACTAACTGAATTTGGTTTTTTTAAGTTCCAAACTTTTTCACTAGCCAAAATGTTTGCCTATCAAGACACATTTATAGCAAACCAGACACATTTAATAATACTGTTGTCTTTGGCCATCAATCTGATTCTCCAAGTTATTTATGTTCTTTAGATTTTAACAAGAATGCATACTCAAGATATAACACAGACTTGGATTGGACATAATGCAGCAAATCTGTGATCTAGGATTACATGCATGATCCTTGTACTCATCAGCTCTCTAAACCTCTTTTTAAATGAAATTCTTTCATTTTCTGAAAATGCCGTTGGGGCCTGTGTGGAGCCTAAAGCCATTCTTGAAAATAAAGATATGTTAACATTTGCAGCATGTCAGCTTCATATTAATTTATATGTGTTGAAGGGAGAAGGGACAGGCAGCAATGGAGATTTTCAGAAGAACATTGATATCATGGGTTTATGTTGCCTATCCTTGCAATAAACCATATTGACATTTGGCTTGCAAAGAATAGGTAAATTCCCATTCATTTAAGTAAGGTGTGGCACATCTTTCTCTTCCCATATCCAGTTAGATTGCCAATACTTATATCTCAAGGACCTGAGCATGCAAGCAGGAGAATCCGCAGTGCTTAAAATGCAAGCACATACACCAGTGCTAACCCACAGATCTTTCTTTTGCCCACAAAGAGAGAACATTAAGTGTTTTTAGAATATTAGACTTTGGAAAGGAGGGAGTTTTGTCCAAGAAAAACCAGCCCCTCTCCTCTTCTTTAAAAAGCCTTGGTGTTCATGTAAAAGGGATGAAAAGAGATAGCTGGAAGATGTGAAAGAAAGCAGTTCACCTGGGAGGGGACCAAAGAGAAAGAATACTGAAAGAAATATATTGAAAATTTAAGGAACCTGGAAGCAGCTTCCTGAATTAGTTTCCAAAAGAATCAAAAAGAAGAGGGCAAAAGAAGAAAGGGATGACAGAGAATGAGGTGGCTGAATGGAGTCACCAAAGCAGTAGGCATGAGCTTAAATGGACTCAGGGAGATGGTAGAGGACAGGAAGGCCTGGAGGAACATTGTCCATGGGGTCGTGATGGGTCGGATATGTCTTTGCAACTAACAACAACAAAAAGGAAGAGAGAGAAGGTACCATCCACTTCTGTGATGATTTAATTTGCTGCAGAATGCATGTGTCTTGTATGACAAATCACAGTTTCCATTGTAAATCATGTAATTTGAATCATAATAAATGAATGCTACCATTCCATTCTTATGGACAAATGTGTTTAGATCTTCAACCTGATTGCTATAACTACCTACCATAGTAGATGTCTTGGAAGAGAGCCTCCAAACAGGATTAAAAAGTACCAGCTTGAGGCCTGATAGGACAGCTTCACAAGCCACATGCAAAATAAGATCTCCAATCTAGAAACTAGGTTGCAAGCCAACATATTGTTGCTTGCGTCCTACCAAGTAGAAGTTACAAATGAAACCAGTCCTAGATGGTTTTATTTGCCAATTCTTGAAATCATTTTATAAAGCAGTTTTCATGTCATAGAAGGTAACATGAAAGATCTATTTAGCTACAGTAAGACCATAGTCTAAGTCTAAGATCATGTTCCCCAAATAATAATGAGGTGCTCATGAAAAGTCCACAAGCAAGAGATAAATGCCATCATCATGTACTTAACTATCCAAATTAAGTGACTACTACACCTATTTCATGTTTTTTTTAATCTGGGAACTCATTTAAGTAGCCAAAAAAGCTAACCATCACCCTTAACAATGGCTAGTCAGACCCTCTATAAATTGAATTCCCCAGACTTTTGGCATAGTAGTAATCCTAATATAAAATATCTCCAATCACTATCTGAATGTGGAGATGGTAAGGAAGAAAAAGAGCTGAAGTGTTTTCTTTCAATTCAAATAAGTATTTTTTAATAGAGCAGCAATAAAATCTTGGAATTCACAAATCAGATTTTTTTTCCTCTAGAACATACTGGAGCTGGGTAAAATTCTGTAATGCTTTTAATGGAGAGTGATGATACGGACAAGCATATATACTTTCTTTTGCTGGGAATGACAGTACAATGTGAGGCTAAAGTAGAGCAAAGCTATAAACTCTACTTTAATACACCATACATAGATATACTACTACTTTGAGAGAATTTGAAACTCCATTATATATAACATGTAGGGACTATCACTACTATGGGGGAATAGAAATGCTGTCTCATTTATGTTTAAGGTCATAAGTATACAGGGACAAGTAATCTTAAAATAGAGAGAGATGGAGGGGGGTTGTGGGGCTATACTTGCAGAAAGAGATGCCCTAAGAAGGAGCAATGGCATTCTAGATTATACTGTCTGTAGATAAATATAGTAGAAAAATTGAAAGGGAGTCTTGAGAATAACTACTATGAAAATAAAGTGAGTGGTATACGATAAAATGAGACCGTTTATGGACATTACAGCTGAGTTTTAATATTTTCAATGCTTGGCTGATATTTCTAGACTTTGAAAGAACTAAAGTGTGATATTTGTTTTCTTTTATGTGAAATATTTTTATCCTGTTTTTAATCATTTAAATTAATTTTATAAGTGGAAATTATCCAGTTCTGATGCTATACGTTAAACTGTTTTGTCTTTCTTTGTGATTTCAGCCAGAGAAATGACTAGAGGGAAATTCCTGAACATTCTGGAGAAACCCAAGAAGTAACGGAATATGTACACTTAAAAAAAAGCAGCAGCACCTTGTTATTTTGGAACTTTTAGAATTGTCCACATAAGCTGAAATGAAAGGACCAAACTCATTGTTTCACCTTTCTTTTGAGGATAACTGTTCTGGATTTCTTCAGCATTGGCCACCATCAGTTCTCTTAACCTCCTGGCTGCAGTTGATCTTGCCCTGTTTACCTTAATGAAAGGAAAAGGACTCATTTACTCATGGTTGCTGCACACAACTATAATAATATGCATCTTGTGATAATAGCCTTGTCCCAGAGCAGTACACAGCATAGCACTTCTCTATGTACGTCCATCCCACATCATTACAAGACAAGCACTTTATAATATTTGCTACTGGACAAATGCATAATTTGAGCTGAAAACTGACTAGTATTCTTTAATACAGATAATCCTAATTTTATAATTGTACAAGTTAGCAATTTATATTGATTTTTATTAGGTACAAAGGCTGCAGAAAAAAATAAGGATTGTATCATTCTTGCATGTTTCTGTAATTTTAGATATAGGATGGGATGGGAGGTTACATTCCATCAAATTTATATTTGGTTGATTTTAAGCTACCTAAATATGACTGCAGTGGAAGTGTGAAGAAAAAACTAAAGATAATAAGAAAAAAACACTCATATAAAGAAAACATATGTCCTGTGCTCAGCTTAATCATATACTCTTTCATTCAGCTTCAGATCTCTTATCTCTTAAAAAGTGTCTAAAGGCAAAATAAATTCTCTGCCATATCAGAATTTTCCGCAAAGCAAATAATATCTTTTTAGGCTACCCATTTTGTATTATATTCATAGCTCTAGAAAAGATAACTCCAAATTAGATTTCTCTTTCGGGTATACATAGAAGATGCTTTGTACAGTATATAGAAGTAACAAATTATATATTGAAAAGCCATGATTTCTCTTTAATTGTCCTTCTTTTCCAGAAATACTTTTAAACTAGCTGGCTGGCAACACACCAGGTCAAGGTCTTTGTATTGATTTCTCTACAATAAAGCACTGAATAGGGTTTCCATGAACCTGGTACTTAGATTTTATGAGATATGGTGACTTGAAAATATTGGAGTTTAAAATGTCAAATTAGAAAAAGTTGTGCTAGTTACATAGTTAAGCACTTTTACATCCCATTAAAGTGATATTAGAGTATCTTCCCCCATTGTGGAATAAGCTGAATTAAGAAAGGCCTAATTTTGGATTCTGGCCTGCAAATGTTTTAATAAAGAACATTTTTCTCTGATGAAAAAAAATATTAATATTGGATTGCATATCAAAACTTTGATTTAAAAAAAAAGTTTTGACATTCTAACAAATCTTTGAAGTTTTCAACATGCAACTGTATACTGTTCAATTTATTGTAGCAGTAATGCAACTTTGGAAATGTAAGAATGCAATATAAGCAAGAAAACAGTATGCAATTATACTGTAACTGATGACCATTTTCTGTATTCTAGTAGTTTGTAAATTACATGAGAGAGATATTTCTTGTGTACAGTAAATCAGCCATATTTCCATTTTAAATTATTATATATACTGCATTTTTTCTAGAACAGAGGTTCTAGATTAGAATATTCTGCTCATATGCCATACATCAAATGGCAATTCACAAAGTTTGCCCTGTCATGACATTATATTTGCAGACCTAAGATTCACATTCTAAAATATTGCATCCATGCCAATGATGGCAAAACTATAAATGATGATGAACAGCTAGCAAAAAAATACTAGGAGCAGAAAAAATGTGCTGACTCCTCAAAGAAAAAGTTTGTTTTTCAATGATAACCTAATATTTATATTTTTGTTTAGGAATACTGAAATTGTTACCTTTTTGTTTGTGGGTTTTAATATATAATAACACAGAGTTGAGCATTTTGAAATATCCTAATGATTGAAGGATGAGGAAGAGGTAGATTTTAAATCTCACATTCAAAACAAAGTGGTTGACTTTTGATGTATTATCTGTCCAAAATGCATTTGGAGCCTTGGTTATGGGCAACTTATAGATAAGATCCCCACTGCCAGGATCTGATTGGTTAACCTCTTTGACATTTGAAAACGTTTCTTTTTATTCTAAAAATTTGTAATTCTGAACATATACCAAATTATTGGTATATGCTTTAAGTAGAGATATTTATATTTTTAATGGATAGATATGTTAAATATTTAGTAAAAGTGCCCTACATCAGAAATTTGTATGTTACAATTTTGTGCTTTTGATAGTAAATAAAAAGTTACATTTTTAAAACATTCCTGTGAACTCTAGACTGTTGAATCATACTTCTTAAATAAATCCCAGACACATTATGCATATTTATGTGTTCAGAATTTCTGTTGGATTTGATGGGAGTTATTCTCAAGCAAGTATTCATGTATTTTTATCTGATTATTAATAGAAGGCACCTTGCGATTTGTGTGAGGTTTGCTACAGACAAGTTAAAGTCTCTTCATTCTTTTAACAAAAAATGTAACCATCTCAAAAAGCTGTTTACTAATGTCTTTATTTGCATTTGAGGTACGTTAAATATATTTTATGGTTCAATATTTTTTTAAAAAAATAAAGCTTTGAAAGCAAAAGTGAAAAAAGAATAAAACTCAACCCTAGTGAAATTTGAATAGTTTCTACAAACAGATGTGTATTTTGTACTTTTTAGCTCATTGATATGCACACTTCCTTCTGATTTAACTCCAGTAACTCAGGATCTTTGATTCAGGCAAGCATTTATAAGTGAAACTGTAAAGGGAGGTATTATGAAGTAAAATACAATTATTTTAACTTTAAACTTAAAATAGTTCTTATGAACAATCCAAAAACTAATCTTCAGAGTGACTCCGCAACATAGGAAAAGATACAATTCAAACTACAGTAAATAAACATCAACTGAGTTGAGGCTTGAAATAACAAATTAGTTACTTTATAGAAAGTATTTCTTCTCTTCAAATCTGTAGTATACCATTTAATATCTTCTAAAGTTCTTGGACATTGTGGCTAAGTGGCTAAGACACTGAGCTTGTCGATCAGAAAGGTTGGCAGTTTGGTGATTCGAATCCCTAGTGCCGCGTAACATAAGGTGACCAGACGTCCCAATTTTGGCGGGACAGTCACGATTTCTAACAATTTGTCCCGTGTCCCGGGGCGTTTTTAAAAAGTCCTGATTTTCTGGTTTCATATTGAAAGCGCAGTGGATTTGCTTAAGAAATCCTAACCGGGGTAAGACAAAAGACTGTCTAACCTCTCTGTATGTCTCAGTGCTTTCATTGAAGATATGAAAACGTTAAAGCAAGAAAACAGAACTCCCCCTGCCCATTTTACTTACTTTTATAAGAAAAGATGACCCAGTACCATAGAGCTCCAGGAAATACTTTGGTTAGAGAAGTAGCGAGTGTTCCTTCCTGGATTTTCCGGAGGGGAGGGGCATGGAGGTTGGAGGTCGGCTCGTGTGGGAAAATGGTGAAATATTTTTCTTTGAAAAATATTTCCCTGGGACTAATTTCACCATTTTAATTTGCTCAGTTCTTTGTATTAACATCTGGATTGACTTGGAGTGCCTGCCTGCTGGTAAGTGAGCTGGATTTTTTCTTTTATTTTTTAATGTATTTTAAAATAATATTTTATTTATTGTGCATAGGATTTTTTTAAATAGTTTTATTCTGTGTGGATTCTTTTTTTTAATTGTCTTAGACTATTTAAAAAAAGATTTGATCCAAAATAAATTGAAGTGAAACCATTTTTAAAAATTCTATGCACAATACTTTGAAATATATTGTGCATGGAATTTTTTAAAATAGTTTTACTTCAATTTATTCTGTGTGGATTCTTTTTTTAAATTGTCTTAGATTATTTAAAAAAAGATTCTATCCAAAATACAAAATACCAGCTGCAGTTATTCACTTAAGAACTGTGGCAAGAAAGGTGGTATAGTGACCAAAGTTACAATGGCATTGAAAAAAGTGACTGATGACCATTTTTCACACTTAGCGACCATTGCAGCATCCTCATGGTCACATGATCAAAATTTTGATGTTTGGCAACAGTTACAATTTATATTTGTAAATTGTAGTTATGTTGAAATAAAAAAATATTACAATACTATTTTTGCGTTGTATGAAAATTTTTGTTGCTCCGTATAAAATTTTTCATCAAGCCCCCCCCCCCCCCCCACCGGTCAAAGGTGTCCCTCTTTACCAATCTGAAAATCTGGTCACCTTAGCGTAACAGAGTGAACTCCCGTTACATGTCCCAGCTGCCAACCTAGCAGTTCGAAAGCATGTAAAAATGCAAGTAGAAAAAATAGGAACCATCATTGGTGGAAAGGTACCAGTGTTCCGTGGGCCTTCGGCATTCAGTCATGCTGGCCACATGACCATGGAGACATCTTTGGACAGTGCTGGCTCTTCATCTTTGAAATAGAGGTGACCACCGCCCCCTAGAGTAGGGAATGACTAGCACAATGTGCGAGGAGAACCTTTAACCTTTACGTTCTTGGATTTAGCCCCAAACTTTTTTTGTTTTGCATCTTAACATTCAGATGGATTTTATACTTAATTGATTGCTTTCATAATCCTCAAAATAGGGTTTTTTTAAAAAATATATCTTTTTTCCCTGGGCAATCATTTAGGGTATTTAAATAGTTGTACGAGGAATTATTCTTTGGAATGACTTCCATTCCCATGGCCCACAATGAAAATATAGCTTTGTTATATCACATGGAGAAGGGGGAACTATCTTATTAATTAGCAATTAATTCTCTTAATTTTAAATATTCCGTAATCATAGTCGCGCAGTGTAACCAAAGGACAAAGTTAATTGAAAGCTTTTGCTTCGCATTTCCATTCTTTAACAAGCTTAGAGAATAAGAGACGTTTGACAAAAGAAACGTATTGCCTTCAAATATTTATCCACGTAAACTTTTAGCAGCCTGTGATGTTGGTAATCACTGTGTTAGAGCTGAAAATACAGAGCATGGAAGACATTTGTCTCTAAGTTTTTAGTAGGCCTTCTCTTTCTCTCAGCTGATCCCAAAGAAAAAGGGATGACAACTGACTGTTAATAACATCAAAGCTTGTACCCTACCATTCCTTTTGTTTTGTTTTGTGTTATTTTATTTAACATGCATATAAGATCCTCTGGCAAATTGATGCAGAAATGCTAACTGAAGCTTCTCATAGTTCTGTTTCTATTAAACATTACTAGTCATCATGGCTGTATGCTGGAAGTTGTGTCACGGCAAGTGGACTTGTTTTCTTTTTTAGTCTGAAACATTTTGCTAATTATCTACGTAGTTTCTTTAGTGTGCGTTCAGGATAAGCATCAAAAGATTTCAAACCAAAAAAGAAAAGTCTACTTGGAAGACTGAGAATATTCATCAACATCATTCCAGGATAAATATCTCTAATATGAGAAAATATTAATTTGCATTATGTTTTTGTTGTGAGAAAAATACAGATAAAAATTCCTAAACAGCTTCAGAAATGTGTGCCACTTTTTTCTAAGGTAGTTAAAATACCATTGAAACAGGTATGGCATGAATGGAAATAAGTGATTTTTCAATCTTGGCATCTTTAAAATGTGAACTTCACAGAATTTCCAGCCAGCATTCTGTTTGGGGAGTTCTGGGAATTGAAGTCCACGCATTTTACATTGCCAAGATTGAAATAATGCAAAGTTATAGGACTTTCTGGTCTACCAAATCATCTCTAAATGGATATTATAATTTAAAATTATAAATCTGAAATAATTATGAAATCCAATTTCTATGTATTCACATAGATCATTTTTAATCATTGAATTTTATATCTTTCTGGGAAAATTTAGCATCTGAAAATCCAACGCAGCTAATATCACAGATTAAAAACAAGATAATTGTGTAACATTATTGTACCACAATTGAGCTTTGTGCGCAGTGGTGGTTGGGGATATGTTGCCTACCCCTCATTTAGAATATCCACTGGTCTAAATTCACTCTGAATATTCTTATTCACACTTCCATAGAACTCAGTACTGTTCATTTCACAATGTTTCTCTTAAAAAGACAAAAAGATAGATTCGAATGTAAGAACAAACAGTTCATTAAATTACAAATTTAACAGTTTATGATACATTAAATAAATACTGGTACTTATATTATTACCTCATATTTTAAAATAATCCAGTATAATAATTGTTTCATTTATCAGTTCATATTTATGTTTTATTTACTAATCTTTTATTATTCTGTCCCTAACCTAATCTGTCCTCCAAAACAAACTCTAAATATACTTTCTCATGTAGTAATAAATTTGAAACAATGCAGAAATCTTATTTTTGCTGGAAAAGTCTGACAAGGACGCTCCTTTGTATTTGTGTTAACATCCTAAACAGTTTTATGCATATTTTCAATCTTCAAAGCAATTATCCTTACCACATTTTTGTTACTTATCGCATACTCTAATAACTACTGGGATAACAACTAGGTATCTGATAAAGTAAATTGGAATCTACAAAAGTTGATATAAAAATTACAAAATCTGTATCTGTAAAATTACAAAAATACAACAGGCCAATACAGCTGTCTTCAAAACATACCGAATCAGAAGATTATGACTCAATTCAGTAGTCCATCTTTATTGACAATTCTCATACAGTGTCTACTTGGCTCCTACTTTGCATAGTTTTCAAAAACAAAGATCATTTATTGAACAAGATTTCAAAAACAAGACAATTTATTTAAAAAGTAACTATTAAGACACAACTTTTTTAGAACAATATGGACAATATTGATTCAACTTTATAAATTCTGTAACTTCTTTTTAGAAGCAGCACTTGCCCCTCAGGGTCATCCTCCACAACGTCCTTATATTTTGCTGTTGTTAATACTTCAGATGAAATGTATGCTTCTATTTGCAGAGAACGTAAGTATTTAGACTAGAAAAAATAGTTAAGTCCCATGTTGCAGCCATCCTGCTTACAATGTTAGCTTCTGTCTCCTTTGTCACCCATGACAAGATCATTTAAACATTAGCCTTTGTAATAAATCCATTAAAAGTTAACTTTTGTAAAATGATATCATGATTGTGCCATGAATACAAAATACAGTGTGGTAAAATACTTAGAAATTTGATTCAAATTTGAGCATCATTAAACAGAGGACAATGGACATTGAATGAATTGGTGAGTATATCGTTTGAGTTCCAAAACACAAACCCCCAATTTTTGTGTAAAAATTCTTCTGTAACTGTTAGCCATTCCATAATTCCATAAGTCTCCATCCTTGTGGATTAGCACATTTCTATGTGTTTCCATTGTTTTGTAACAAACATGATCTAAGCAACAGATGTGTAGAGTTGCCTTGCTAGCAGAAATTGTGTGGCATTGTAATATTCCAGACTCATGAGGACTTGTTCACAGGTCCAAGTTCCAGGAAAATATGTATGGTAAATGAAAGGAACAAGAGGAGAGAAAGAAGCAATAAAACAATTGCAAGGGATGAAAAATGTAGACTGATGGCTCAACAGTGGCAGATGAATGGGAAGGGTCAAGGACCAACTTTACCCTGGCAATAACAAATTGATGTCTGGCATGCTGGCATGTGTCCCTCTGCATTGTTTTGGTCAAGGGGTCCTTTCCTCACTGCCTGTTCACTCTCTTTTTTTAAAAAAATATTGTGTTGTATTTATACTACGGGCTGTGCTGGCAGTTGCTTGTTAGGGGAATTTTCCCTGAAGTTGGACCCATGGTAAGAGCCGTGTGAAGCGGAAGACAATTAGGGGCTTATTAGTGTCCTGGGCTGACATGTAACTTGTGTTGCTGGGACTTACCAAAACAGTGAGAGTCTTATGGGCAAGCTCCAGCCGAGAAAAGACTGAGGGATTGTCTCACCTAATTAGAGGGAATGGGCCTCTTTATGTTTGTGATTCGGTATGGTTGTCTGATCGCTTTTCTCTGGCTGCTGGCTCAGACCAAGCTGGAAGTGTGCTAATTAGAAGAGAAATTGACGTAGTGATCCTGTCAGCTCTTGTTACCGGCAGGGACAAAGCAGAATATTATTCTAAAGCAATGTTTTGTAAGTGTCCCCCTTCCAGCTCTCATTAGGAGAAGGGCTGGTGGATGGGGAGGGGAATCTTCCTTCATGGACTGGCTAATGGAACATAAGCACTTTTATGGTGCTAATTAACAGGCTCATGGAAAAGCTTCAACCAACACTGGTAACCATTGTGTCCTGTAACTCTGAAACCTCAACTGCCTTCTGAGAGGAGCAAGCTGGTCATATGAGGGAAAGGGAATGCTCCACAGAAAACAGGCTTTTAAGGAGTAAAGTGTCTTTCGTGAAGAGGCAAAACCATGATGTCATTTAAAAGCAGTCCTCCAAAGTCAGAATTCTTAGTCAAGTTTGCCAGGTGAACAATTGCCTTCAAGTTTTTTTCAGGTTCAGAAAAACAACAAGTACTAGAGGCTTCTTAAATCTCTAAAAGGCCATTGAACTGGTGTCCCAGAGGTGCTTTTGCAAAAGGCTACTAGACTTTGTTTTTTCCTTGAAGAGATTTTGCTTTTCATCCAAGAAGCTTCTTCAATTTAATCCAGTTGCTTTTTGAAAAAGCACCTTTGGGACAACTGTGATCTGGATGATTGAGAATCTCCATAGATATTGATCTGGTTGCCCTGCTAGATTGAAGATACAGAGCAGGCCTGTTCTACAATTGAGTCCTGCAGAATTGATTCACTGAATTCTGGTTTCTTGATGGTACATACAAGTAATCTCCTTGCATCTAACATACCCTTCCAAATCATGAAATGGCCTGAATATAACCTAATATATTGCAGGTGGAAATAGACAAGAAACTTAACCTTCTTGTGTTACTGCTTTCATTGTTGACAATTGGATCTAGGAAAATTAACAATAGACAATCTTTGAAGTTTTTGATCATTGAAAGATATTTTGCCAATTTTAGCTGTACAAACCAGAGTGGGGTGGGATGTTGATGCCTGGAATTGGGGCCTTAGGTCCATGAGTTGCATATTCCTGCAAAATACAGTAATTCCCATGACCTTACTTTCAAAATTATTCCAGAATTATTCTCCTGGTATTGCCTTCATCAAATGTCTTCAATTTCTTCCCTTTTAAGAGTTTCATCTATGAATCATGGCTTCCTAGCATCCCAACTTAGACAAAACACTAGCATTTTTTAAAAAAAAATATGTTAGCTCTAAGCTTGTTCCCAACCTTCAGGCAGATTCTGTTGCCCTGAATTACTACTTTCCTTCTGGTGCAGCATTTTTATTCTTTCCAATTAAATGCAATGTTTGATAGAAACCACAAAAAGGGATTCAGGACTTTGTTATTTTGCCCATCATCAAAAGTTAAATGGGACCAAATTGGGGGTTGTGGTAGAAGTGGCAAAACATTGATGGAATTTGAACATGGAGCAGCTCCAACCAGGAATATGTGAGGGCAAGGGGGCAAAATGCATCCTTATGTGAGAGGCAGTTGGGGGCTGCTCTGATGGTAAGTGATTAATTTTTGGTAAGTCTTCTCCCTACTGGTCATGTGACTGACCCACTAGAAAGCATGCAGCCCACACTGTTACTTGAAATAGCAATAGCAGTTAGACTTATATACCGCTTTCAGCCCTCTCTAAGCGGTTTACAGAGTCAGCATATTGCCCAAAACAACAATCCGGGTCCTCATTTTACCCACCTCGGAAGGATGGAAGGCTGAGTCAACCCTGAGCTGGTGAGATTTGAACAGCCGAACTGCAGAACTGCAGTCAGCTGAAGTAGCCTGCAGTGCTGCATTTAACCACTGCGCCACTTCGGCTCTTCAGACATGTGTGAACAAGCACAGAGATGCAAGAGAAGAAGACAGTAGAAACCTTGTTACTGTGTTATTTTGTTGCATAGGTGCCTCCTAAAGCTATTGCTGATAAAGGGGTTGGAAACAAGCTCAGAAGTTGTGTTTTGCATGCATTCTCTACCTTATTTAGATGTTGCACAATAGAAATCACTGTTACCTGCTGACTTAGGCACAGAACCAAATGTTTTGAAATCTTATATGAATATAGGTATGCCAAGTTCACAATCTGAAGATACTTTAGAGCAGGGTTATCAAACTCGATTTCATTGAGGGCTGCATCAGGGTTGTTTTTGACCTCGAGGGGCCAGGGTGGGCATGCCCAGCTCAACATCATTCGTTTTGGGGGACACCTGTGGGGGCCCAAGTACTCTGCCAGAGAAAAAGGGTTCCTGAGCTCTGTTTTCGACTGTGACGGCCTCCTGCAACCCTTTGCCAGTGAAAACAGAGGTCGGTAGGGCCGCCTGCAGCCCTCCAGAGTTCCATTTTCGCTGGCAGAGGCAACGCTGTTTCCTTTGCTGTTTCCAGGACAGCCCCATAGGCCAGATCTAAACACCCTGCGTACCAGAACTGGGCCCCAGCCTTGAGTTTGACACCCCTGCTTTTGAGGTTATCTGGTCCAACTCCCTGCTCAGCTCAGGATCAGCTAGGCCAGGGACTCTGATAAGTGACCATTCAGCCTTATTTAAAGACCTTTAGTGAAGAAGAACCTACCACTTCAGGTTGCAGCCTAATTTACTTCCTGACAGCTTGTCCTGTCCTGATGTCTAACCTAAAGCTTTTTTTCTTCTACCAGTAGAACCACTTGTGTCCCACCTACCAGGAGAATAAGGAACTTCTTCTGACAACCTTTCATACACTTGAACAATGTTATATATCCCCCTTAGTTGACTTTTTCTGTGGCATAAATTTACTTAAGTAAATTTACTTAAATTTACTTCAAGGCAGATCCTTTAACTAATCCATGTATGACTTTCCAGGTTTCTCCCTCCCCTTTTTGGGATAAGGACGATTCTGGCTCTCTTCCAATCTTTTGGAACTTCATCAGTTCTCCAGTTCTCGGAAATCATCAAAAACAATTGTGTGATAACCTCTGCTTGTTTCTTCATTCTGGGAAGTAATCCATCTGGTCAATAATTGTAATTAGTTACATTCTTTCTTATTCTCTCCTTGTCTATATTTCCCCCCATTTCCCCAGTGGCATAATGATGACCATTCTCCATTTGGGAGAATTAAAATGCAAAATATGAATTGAGAAGTTCCCCTATTACCAATTTACCACTTTCCCCTCACAATTGACCTAGGGTCTCTTAACGTATGTTAGAAACAAAAAGGAAGTGAAGTAACTACTGTTTATTGTTATCCATTTTGGGATTTCTCCCAAGCTTCAGGTCATGTCCCTTTTTCTCTTCAATATTTGGGAGAGCCTTTGTAGATTTCTTCCATTTTTCTTTATCTTGGGAATTGTTTGTGATTACACCCTTCAGTATCTCATTCAATATAACTTCCCATCTTTTCTGGATACTGTTCTCCTTACGGATTTAAAGTCATCAGATTCAACTATCTTTCCAATGAATTCACCACAATTATTGTACAACTAATTTTGTTGTATTTAAGTACAATGACAATAAAGATTATACTTATACATGCCAACTTCTACAGCATTGAGGTCTATTGTCCTCAATCTCCTCCTCACGATATGTAGATTTAAGGATAACACCAGTGCTGTCTTGCAAGTGCCAGTCACCTTCACTTCTTCAATCACATTGATGAGGTTAGCAGCCCACTTTTGTTCAATACATTACAAGGGGTGGTTCTATTCCTGAATTATTTGGGGTGGCTTAAGAAAGAAACATCACAATATGCAGAACCATTAGGGGCTTAATTATCACCTTAGTCCAAAGTGCAGGGGGAAATACAGGTTTGTAGAAGTAAGGACACAGAAGTAGTTTGAAACTGTAGGTAATGCCATTCTAGAGGAGAAGTCTGTGACAGGGCATGTTTCCTGGGTCCTGCTAAATAATTATATTTATTCAATGGCACCTGTACTAGGCCAATTTTGTTTCAGTTATGAGGGAAGAAATCATGTCTTCCTTGGGTGACTAGCCTCTATAAACGGGTGTCAAATTGGATTTCTTTGAAGGTCGGGTCAGCATTGCAGGTTTCTTCCATGGGCTGGCCAGGGGTGGGAGGGAAACGGGATGGACGCCTCCTGCACCACCCTGCCGGCCAAAACATGGGCCCCCGCACCCTGTTTCGGCCAGCAGGGTGCTGCAGGAGGCCATCCAGGCTGAAAATGGGGTGCAAGGGGCCTCACACGCACCCTCCCCTGTGCCCCTTTTTGGCTGCCAGAGGCACTGTGGACTGGTTCTTTGCTATTTCCAGGCCAGCCTCACAGGCCTTGGATTTAAGCACCCACAGGCCAAATCCAGCCCACCGACCTTGAGTGTGACATCCCTGTTCTATACCATGTTTTATAGGAGGCAATCAGCAGCTTTAACTACACTCAGAAGGCTACTGGCAACTTGAACAACTTTCAAAGCAGTGGTACTCCAGAATTATAATGAGTCCTACACACAATTGCTCACCACTACTGCATTCTAGACTAATTATAGTGTTCCAAGGCAGCATATAAATTTGTTTAATAAACAAGGTGACCAAGACATGGGTGACTATAAAGAAAGTTTCCTGGTCCAGTAACATGTCTCCCATTCCCAAACCAATTAATTAATTAATGCAATTAATCCAGAAAGATGTATGACCTGTATTGAAGTCGCTTAGGGTCCAAGGGCCAGGATGGTTGCACTACCACTGTCCCTGCTGTGCTAGAGATAATCAATTAGTGTGATCAATGCTATCTCTGTACTATGTCCAAGCCTGAAACTCAATTAAAAAGAATCTAGATAATGTTTCCTCCAGGGTTCTCTACAGCTACAACCCAGCTGGCTTCTGGATCCCAGTTTCCCTAAACTGTTCAAAACAACTGGGTCCAGCAATGGCCTCTTAGAAGGGAGGGTATACTACAATCTCCTTCAAGGCTTGTACCACTCTCTCTTCTCAAGGCGGTTGATACCATTGCATGGGTTCAGACAGAAGAGACAAAGATCTAAGAGATGTTGGGTTTAACAGCCACAAGGATACTATCCACTTCCTAGCTGGTTATAAAAAAATAACTATATCTCTACAGAAATACAGAAGAATATTGATAAAAACCATCTTCAGTGTATTTGGGTCAATATAAAAGGAAAAATGAAGGACATAGCCATAAGAGTATACTATAGACCAGTGGTCCCCAACCCCCGGTCCGCGGACCGGTGCCGGGCCGTGGAGTACCTGGCACCGGGCCGCACAGCAGCCGGGGGCCATGATCGCTCTTTTAAATCCGCTCCTCTTAAATGCATTTCTCTCCCCCCACCTTTGGTCCCACCCTCGGCTCTCTCTCCCCCCCCTCCCGCACCGATCCATCGCCAGGGAAAGAGAGAGTGAGAGAGGAGAGAGAGAGGGAGAGAGGGAAGGAGTCAAGAAAACTGTTCCGGCCGCCGCTGAAATGACTCAGTAACTTTTGCACTTGGATCTGCTTTTTCAAACCTCCCCCAATCATCATCGCCTTCCTTCCCGCCCTGCCGCGCTTGGTCTGGCTCTTTTCTTTTTTTGCTCTCTCCTCGGCTTTTCCTGCTTTCTCCCTGCAATTTTGTCACCCAGTTGCATGCTGTGGTTCACGAGTGCGGCTTGATTTTATGTGTCCGCTTCTCTCCCTTTCTCTCCACACACCCCCCACCTCCATTTAATTATTTTTTTTAAAAAGAAAGAAAACCGTAGTTCTGCCAATTGCAAAAAAAAAAAGTGTGTGTGTGCGTGCATATCTGCCGGCGGGTGTGTGTTTGTGTGGTGTGTGTGTGTGTGTGTGTGTATGCGCGCGCGGAGAGAGACTGGTTGGAAAGGAAGGACAGGAGTGGCGGTGTGTGTTTCTGCAGCCCCTCCGGTGGAGGCTGCACTAGCCGTCAGATCTGGTGTTTTTTTTTCCCCCTCTCCTTTTTCCGGCAGGTCGTTTTAATCCTTGCTAATTACTTTCTGTTCTTCGCTTGCCAGCTTCCTTCCCACCCTCCTTCTTCCTCCCCCCCCCCCCCCGCCGGGTGCGCCTCCCCGCTTTTACTCCCAAACAGTTATATATTTATATATATATTTATTTTCTCTCTTTCCACGGCATTCGCGTGCGCGCGCTCTGTTCTTTGCCCGCCGAATGTGGTGGGGAGGAGGAGGGCGGGCAGAAAGGTTGGTCCGGGTTGAGGGTTCAGGATGGTCTTTGAGGAACATAAGTCTGTCCGGGTGGGGGGGCATATTAAAGCACTTTATATTTATGTAATTGTATTTTATTTTGTAAGGCATGTTTAAATACAATAAAATAAAAGTTGTTTAATCAAAACAATCTGATATATAAACAATCAATGTGTCATCGCAAACAACGCCCCCCCACCCCTGCGCGCGCTCAGCGGGCCACGGTAAAATTATCAAAGGCTGACTGGTCCGCGGCGATAAAAAGGTTGGGGACCACTACTATAGACCACCCAACCAGAGAACATAGATGCACTTTTTGCTAGTCAGTTTAACTAAAGTCTGCAGAAGCACACTACAATAGTAATGGGGGAGTTTAACTACCCTGACATCAACTGGGAGTCAAACACTACACCAAGTGGAAGATCAAACAGGTTTCTGACAAACCTACCAAACAACTTCGTCTCCCAAAAAGTAGAGAACTAGAGTGTCAGCCATATTGGATTTAATTCCCACTAACAGAAATGAAATGATAGAAAGTGCTGAAGTTACAGGAACATTCAACATTACACAAGCACAAACAATTGAACAAAGTCAGAGTAGAGACTTAGACTTCAAGAGAGCTGATTTCAATAAACTTGGAGATAGTTTGAGAAGGATTCCATGGATGACAATCCTCAAGGGGAAAACAACCCTAAAACCTAGGGAAACTTTGAAAAGTTAAGTTATAAAACCCCAGCCTAGCACAATTCCAATGAAGAAGAAAAATAAAAGATCTTAAAAGAAACCAGCATGGCTGCACAAAGAATTACCTGATAAACTGAAAGATAAAAAGGACAAATATAAAAAGTGGGAAAAGGGGCACAAAATTTAAGGCAGAATACCAGCAAATAACCTGAACCTACAAAGCTGAAAATGAACTAAGACTTGCAACAAAAGTCAGAATGCAAAAAACAAGAAAAAAAGTTAAGGTAATGATTGGGCAATTAATGGGGGGAAATGTCAAGGTGTTGATGAGCAGCAGAGAGAAAGCAGAATTAGTTAACTCATGTTTTGCATCTGTCTTTACACAAAGGGAAAAAACAGTCCAACCTATTTATAAAAAAATACTGTTAAATACAGTATTAGGAATGCAAGTCAAAATAAGCAAGAAAATGGTAATAGAACACATATCCACTCTAGACAAGTTCAAATCACCAGGACCAGATGGATTACACCCCAAGGTTCTGAAGGAATTGGCAGACATGATCTCAGAACTCCTGAACCATATCTTTCAAAGATTTTGGAGCACCAGGATACTACCAGAGGACTGGAAAAGAGTTAATGTACTTCCCATCTTCAAAAAAGGAAAAAAAAATGGATTTGGGAAATTACAAACCTACTGACATCAATTCCTAGGAGGATAGTAGAAAAGATAATCAAGCAATGAATCTGCAAACATCTAGCAGCAAAGTCGTAACCAGAAGCCAACATGGATTGTCAAAAAAGGTTCATGCCAGACAAATCTTATTGCATTATTTGCCAAAGTGATAAAATTAGTGGACCAACAAAATGCTGTGGATATAATTTACTTGGACATCAGTAAGGCATTTGATAAACTAGACTACAACCTACTACTGGTACTTGAGAAGATAGAAAAATGTATTTAGACAGCATCAGCACCAGATGGATTTGTAAACTGTCTGACCAACCACTCTGTATGTATAGTCCTTAATGGAACTGCATCTACATGGAGGGAAGTATGCAGTGAGGTCTTAGGCCCAGTATTCTGCAATGTCTTCATCAATGATGTAGACGAGGGAATAGGAGGAGAACCCATCAAATTGCAGATGACCCAAACCTAATGAAAAAAAGAACTACAGGCGATATGATAGCAATATTCTGATATCTAAGGGGTTAACCTATTCTCCAAAGCACCTAAAGGAAAGAGAAGAAGCAATGGATGGAAACTAATCAAGGAACGAACCAATCTAGAACTAAGGATAAATTTCCTGACAGAACAATTAATCAATTGCCTCCAGAAGTTGTGGGTGCTTCAACACTGGAGGTTTTTAAGATGAGATTGGACAACTATTTGTCTGCAAGGGTATAGGGTTTCCTACTTGAGCAGGGGGTTAGACTAGAAGACCTCCAAGGTCCCTTCCAACTCTGTTATTCTATTATTCTTTAAGAGATACAGACTCAAACTTTTCTAAATACAGCTAACCAAATTAAAAAACATGGTTTGAGCAAGAAACATAGGTAAGAAATTTTGAGTAGTTCGGATACCGGTAAATACCACGTCTAACTGGTCCCATCCCATCTATTCTTTGCCTCCAGAGTCCCAGCTGTTTGGAATGGAGATTTTACAGTATCCTTCCCCTGCCACACCCACCAAGTCATGCCCACAGAACCGGTAGTAAGACGTTTTGACTCTCACCACTGTCCTGAAGGTAAATTATGCCTCTGCTGGGCACTATCTAATAAAATGAAATTCAATGGTGAAAAAAGTAAGGTTCTACATTTAGGCAAGAAAAATGAAACGCACAGGTACAGTATAGGTGGTACTTTGCTCAATAGTAATAACTGTGAGAGGGATCTTGGAATCCTAGTGGACAACCATTTAAATATGAGCCAGCAGTGTGCAGCAGCTGCCAAAAAAGTCAAAACAGTTCTAGGCTACATAAACAGAGGGATACACTCAAGATCACGTGAAGTGTTAATACCACTTTATAATGCCTTGGTAAGGCCACACCTGGAATACTGCATTCAGTTTTGGTCGCCACAATGTAGAAAAGATGTGGAGACTCTAGAAAGAGTGCAGAGAAGAGCAACAAAGATGATTAGGGGACTGGAGACTAAAAGATATGAGGAACTGGGTATGTCTAGTTTAATGAAAAGAAGGACTAGGGGAGACATGCTAGCAGTGTTCCAATATCTCAAAGGTTGCACAAAGAAGAGGGAGTCAAACTATTCTCCAAGGCACCTGAGGGTAGAACAAGAAGCAATGGGTGGAAACTAATCAAGGAGAGAAGCAACTTAGAACTGAGGAGAAATTTCCTGACAGTTAGAACAATTAATCAGTGAAACAGCTTGCCTCCAGAAGTTGTGAATGCCCCAACACTGGAAGTCTTTAAGATGATGTTGGATAGCCATTTGTCTGAAACGGTATAGGGTTTCCTGCTTAGGCAGGGGGTTGGACTAGAAGACCTCCAAGGTCCCTTCCAACTCTGCTATTGTACTGTATTGTATTGTATTGTATTGTATTGTATTGTATTGTATTGTATTGTATTGTATTGTATTGTATTGTATTGTATTGTAAAATACATTATAAAGTTGTTAGTCTGAACCTTATAACTGCAATTGTATATTCCTGTGGCTGTGAACTAAATGGTCTTAATTTTGAGCAGATGCATGAGATAGGAGGAAAGAAATATATTTACTATTCAAGGTCAGTAGGTATTGAAGAATAATTTCTAATTAATCCATGGCTTTCTGAGTTCTAGATAACTAGTAGCTACTCAGTGAAAGTGTCTCCAAATCATCGCATTTACTTGAATGTTTATATTTTTGAGGCCCTAAAATAAATATATCAAATAAGTACTAAAACATGAAGTACGACAAGAAATACAGTGAATATCAGCAAGTCAGTGTTAGGAAGATTTTTAAATATTCAACTGGAATCTACCTTTCTTGTAACTTAAATTTATTGTTCCATGTCCTGCACGTAGAGAACGGATCTTGACTTCTTCCTAATGGATCCCTTTCAAGTATTTGAAGACTGCTGCCATATTGAGTCTTCTCTTTTCAGCCCAAACGTCTCCAGCTCTTTCCATCCATATTTAAAAGATGTTGTTTCTAATCCTCCAATCAGTCTTGTTTCCGTCTCTAAACCTATTCCAGTTTATGTAAATCTCCCTTAAAGTGTGGTATTTAATGAATAAAGGGAACAGAAATCGATAGAATATGACGCATTATGCTTGCTGATCTCTCTCATAAGAATTATCAATATGGTTATGAAATTCATTAACGATACCTCACTTAGATCAAATAGAATGACTAACCCTAAACTTTTTTCCAAAATGGGAATTAGTGGAAAACTAAATTATTTATATTTTGTTTTAATCATGTGCACAAAAGCTAGATTTACCAGTAAATATTTTCTTTCTTTCTGGCTTTTCCTATATGATGTCATTGGAGTCCCTACTGCATGAATTAATATATTTTTAGGAGGGGAGATGGTGAAAATGTTCTGCCTCTTCTAAGTGTTAAATTAGTAGTTTGATCACATATCAAAACTTCCTTGGAGAGTGTATCTCTATGTAATTGGTGATGGGTGCATCATTGGAAGATCTGAAGAACCAGATTAGGGACAGATTGTCATAAAGAAAATCTATTTATGTGGTTGCCAGGAGCTGACAGTGATTTGAGATCATATAATGAATCAATTATTTGGCATGAATAACCCACACTGAGATATAAAATGTTGCATATTAAATTAGAATGCTTAAAAAATATTGGGAATTGTATCTATTTTGTCCATATTGATCCAAGAGCAATGTTCCCTCTAAGGTGCGCGGCTGCGCGGCCGCGCATGTGGCAAGAAACCCCCGCGCAGCAGTTTTTAACTGCCGCGCAGAGATTTCTATCAAAGCAAATGTGGGGAAATCCTTTGCAGGCGGCTAGAACTGGCCACCCGCAAAGGACTTCCCCAGACTGGGAGAGATATTAAAAAAAAATGGCGGTCCTTCTAGCTCACTTTGTTGCTTGGTTTGCTGCAGCCCTGGGGAGCCATGGAGAGGGCGAGTCAGAGGCAGCCCAGCACCTGGCGTCCCCCCCCCCTCGGCGGCACCGAGATGGCTCTCCTGGACGCCTGACCTGCCGGTTTCTCCCCCCCCCCACCGCTTTCCGCCTTCCGGAAGCCCATTGCTTCAGGCGCTTCAGGCTCTTTTCTTTCCTCCCATCCCTTGCCCTGCTTTCTGCTCGAATGGAATATCTGCTGCTGCCTCCTCCTCCCCCAACAGCACTGCCGGATTTGCCGCCCAATGCTGCGGCTGAGGTGAAGCCGCCAAAGCTCACACCAGCACGCCTGCTTAGGTGAGGTGTTCCAAGCGGAGGGGGAGGCAGGCACCGCCGCCGCTGCCATGGGCGGGGGTGCCAGCGGGAGCTTTGGCGGCTTCACCTCAGCTGCAGCGCCAGGCAGCAAATGTGGTGGTGCTGTTGGAGGAGGAGGAGGAGGCGGCAGCAGTTATTCTGGGGGGGGGATCGTCACAGCAGTGATAAGTCCATAGATCAGTCGTTTTTAGATGCAGGACATTTTCATATAGTAATGTAGAAAAAGCAATGCTGTCTGCCAAAATGCTGTCACTTAATGAATATGTATAAACATATCAGTGAAAAGTGGGTGAATGAAAGGCAGTAAAAATAGGAAATGTTTGCTGAAAGCAATGCAAACAGAAATGCCTTCTTGTTAAATTCGTCGAATACAAATTTTAAAGATTGTCTTAAATTTCTTGCTGGTTTACAGGGATTATTTTTTTTCTTCCATAAATTAAGTTAGCCTCAAGGAATTTCATTCCCAAGAAAATGAACACAGAAATGAATGTAAAAAGAAACTATTAAAAAAACCCTGTTCATTAATTATATAAAGCACTATTTTACTTACACTATTTTCTCCAACTACCATTTCAAATTATTCACCCTTCGAAGTTCCTATGTTTCCCTCTGTGTGTGTGTGTGTGTGTGTGTGTGTGTGTGTGTGTGTTTAAAATGCAGGAATAAAAATGCTCCTAACACACCACAACTTTAAAGGCTATTTTTTGTTTCAAATGCCAGACTTTCTGAGCCAACATTTTGGTTGCTAAGCGGGAGCATTGTTAAGTGATACTGATATTATGTAACACTTTTAATTAAGTGGGTACCTTGAATAAACATAACTTTGAGTTTCAAATAATACTGATTTCGTTGTTGTCTTAGGTGACATCTGTGAAAAAAATTCAGGTGCTCAGGCATGAAAATGTGCCGCTCAAACACTATACTTTTCTGCTCACACTGAAAAAAAATTAGAGGGAACATTGTCCAAGAGGATGGTAAAAACAACCTGAAAGCCACCAAATTCAAATCCAGAGAATAGGAACAAAATACAGGCTTCTGTAGAATAGAACTCCAAGTGAAATATTAATGTAT
Organism: Thamnophis sirtalis; assembly: GCF_051295495.1. Lineage (NCBI taxonomy): Eukaryota > Metazoa > Chordata > Lepidosauria > Squamata > Natricidae > Thamnophis > Thamnophis sirtalis. The sequence goes on from NW_028261381.1 coordinate 126,351,202, forward strand.
GGATGTGTTTTAATGAACACTTGAATGTTTAGCATTAATTATATTTAGGGGAAGAAACTAATAGTCTTGTAACACCTTAAGATGAATGAATTTATTTGGGTTTTATAGCTTTCATTTTAGGCATGGTTAAATATTCATCTTTAAAGTCCTTTTGCAAAACTACAGAAGTGTTTAATTCAATTTATATGACTGCCCATCTTACAGGAGCATCTCTGGGAAGCTAACCCATAATACAACATAACTGTGTTATTTGATAATCTAGCTATCTGATTGAAATATACCATATTTAAAAAATAGGTCAATCTATATTTACTTTAGGGTAGAGAAAAACAGATCATATGAACTATATTAAGTTGTAATATTACCTAGATTGTTAGTCAGTTTAGTGTTTTTCTCTGCTTAACTTCATTCTCAGAAAACAGAAATATGCATTTAGGGATTATTTTAAACTTTACAGTAGGCATTCTGTGAAAGCACAAGAGTACCACTTATAATGAAGGGTCTATGTCATACAAAAGACATACATGGCCATCCATTCACATAGGTTGCATCTTAACTCTACACCTATTACTAGGGACACTTTTAAGAAAATAACTCTTCATTGTGGAAGATGGCGCCTCTAAAGCATAATTTTATAATCTATCTTAATCACACTTTTCCCAGCATACTTATCTTTATCAATACTAATTTGCAAATGATCATTGTATGTGCTTTTGGTACATTTAAGTTTTTTAGAAAAATACTAATTGTTTAGAGTATTTGCATTTTATTTCCTTTCAACTACCTAACATTTTCCCAATCTGCCAATTTTCTAATTATTTGTATTTCTCTATCACTGTGTGACAGTTGTTTCCAATTAAGTGTTTTACAACTCCATTTGACTTTAATACCCATTATCCACAACTAACTGATTATATTCTTAGTGACACACTGTTGTTTCAATTTGAAGTGCATTGTATTGTATCACTGTAGTATTCCAGTGTGGCTTTTTACACACAGTTTAGGTGCAATGTTTTTTTTCTAATTAGATACTGTACATCTGTTCTCTTTTTAAAAAATGTGTTCAAAAATTAGGATAAAAACCATCCTTTTAAGCAATTTATATCCCTGCTACCTCAGAATATACAACCTTTCTTTACAGGAAGCCTCACTCTCACCTTGATCTGCCTTCAGCAACATCTGAGGTGAGCTTCTTCAGTTCCATAATCCTTGAGACTAACAAGTAGATAGAGACATATTGGGGAGGGGAGATCACCTGACCCCCTTCAGCCAATTCACTGAGATGAGAAGTCAAATTAATGAGTCCTCAGGACTGTAATTAGCTGTCAATTATCTCAAATTAATCAACTTTTTGCCTAATTAAGCATTATCTGCAGGTGGGCAAAAAACAGCCCATTGTGTGGGAACCATGAGAAAAGCATAGCTGGCAAACTTGGTTAGTATCAGCAGTGCATTCCCTGCCTCACCACATCACAGATAGCAGGACAGCCAAGCAGCTCTTAAAGGCATACAGCTCTCTTTACTTCTTATACCTCCAGTCTCAAATTCTGATTGTTGGGGAAAAATTATGTTTTCTATGGCTCTATTGCCTTGTGATCACACACTGTTGCTGGAATCTGAAGTGTGAGACCATTTCACCCAGTTCAGCTGCAGAACAGCTCAGCTTGCAGGGACTGGGGACTGATCTATTTCAATCTGTGGGGGACGTCATGAACCTCCATCTTCTGACTGCTTATCGTCTCCAGCTTTGACCCTAATGACCTGAATTATTTTTTTCTTGTCTGCCTCAAAATCAAACATGGTCCAAACTTCCCTGTCCTGCTGTCCCCATTTATTTGTACCCATTCCCTGTTTTTTTATTCATGTTTATTCTTATTCCTGTTATCTTGTACATGAGTGACAAACTAAATAAATAAATAAAAATAAATGCAGAAAAGTGAGGTACTTGCCTTGGGGATTTGGGCACTGCAACTTTGGTGCTTTGTATAAATCTCCCTATACCAACTTCTTACAACAGCTAGGACAATTACAGCAGCTGAAATACTAATTCGGAGTAGATGGAGAGTGACAATAGAGGCTCTCTGGTGGTGTTCAGTGCCATTGCAGCAAAAGAGGAGAAAATGTTAAGTTGGCAAGGCAAAAAAAAATAATCTAGTCCCACCTAGATAGAAAAAAAAATGATAGGATCCACTTTAGATCTCTGTTTTGGAACATCACCTCTGAAGTGGCTGGGGGAAAGAAGATTCATAACTGAAAAACTACAACACATAAAATATACATGTGCATGTGCATATTGCTCAATACTGAGAAATAAGAAAAAAAGAGCAACAGAATAGTTAGATATCAGAATTGCTGTATAGAAGCCAGAAGACTATTTAGCTCAGAGGTGTCAATCTTGATTTCATTGCGGGCCACATCAGGGTTGTGATGGGGGGGGCAGAGTGGGTGTGGCCCTGGTGGTCCTGTGGCCCTTCTGAGCTCTGTTTTCATGACAGAGGCACCACAGGCCGTCCTTTGCTGTTTCCAGGGTGGCCCAGTGGGCCAGATTTAGCATCCCCCGGGCTGGATCTAGCCCCCAGGCCTTGAGTTTCACACCCCTGGTTTAGCATGTGAGGTGAGGAGGAAAGAGGACATAGTGTTAGTGCTTCAACCAAAAGTCAGAACATCTATTCTAATGCAGCACTTATAAAACTCAAGACCTGGGATAAGAGAGAAGAGCAGAGATATTTTTTCTGGGCTTTAAAATCCTGATGTTAAACTGGAAGCAAAGATTTAGATCAGCATTTCTCAACCTCAGCAATTTTAACATGTGTAATTTTAACTCCCAGAATTCCCCAGCCATTTGCTGGCATTTAGTGGTAAGAGAGATTTCTGCAGTGCATATATGGTATGCCAAGAGGAATGCCACAAACACACAACTGCTGCACTTTACTTAATACTCTCTGCATTTTTAAAAATGTTTTTAGGCCAAGTGTGTGTGTCTGCCTCCATGTGCTGTTTGGAGGGCTGGGCTGGCGGTTGCAGCACTCAAACTCATGTGTGTTGCGTGGGCTGCAGCTGCTGCCAGACCAGTAGTGGGATTCACTTACCTTCCCTACCAGTTTGCAAATGTGAGCGCATGTGCTGCGTCTGCACATGCACAGGGCTTGCACATTACGTTGGGGCAGGTGGAAGGAGCCACTCGCAACCACCGCGACCAGTTCACCTGAACCAGAGAGAACTGACTGACTCTGTGCCAGACATCATCAGCCCCCACATGCTCGCTGTCTCCGGTGCCGGCCACAGCCAACTCCCCATCGGCTGATGATCTTAACTGGGGCTTATTTTTTGGGTAGGATCTATATTAAGAGCACATTAAAAATCATGCTAGGGCTTATTTTCTGGTTGGGTCTTATTTTCAGGGAAACACGGTATACCTGAATTTTCTTTATTATCTATTTGAATTTTAATTCTGCCTTTATTATTATTTATAAATAACTGAAAGAAGTGAACATACCTCACACTATTTTCTCCACAACAGCCCTATTAGTTGGGTTGAGATGAGAAAGAGTGACTGGCCCTAAGTCACCAGTCTGCTTTTCATGCCTAAGGCAGACTAGAACTCAAAGTCTCTTGTTTTCTCGGCCAGTACCATAAGCATTACACCAAATTGGCTCTCATTGTCAAACTTATTTATCCAACTCTACAATAAATCTGAGTGGTATGCAATAAAAATAGTTATAACCTCTGTTATGTTTCTGGTTTATGCCATAATCTTTTAATTTTGATTTTCAGATCTTAATGCTTTGTTATTTTCTCAACTCTTTGTCTTCTATTCCACCATTCCCTGGTATTGCCATATCAATTATCCACATTTTCTTCTTTTCAATCACAGTAACATCTAGTGTGCATTGAGCGAAGACTGTTAAAAAATCCCACATTATTTTAACCTGCTCCTTTTTTTTACTACTTTTTCCAACTCTATATTCCCACCCATGACTCATTACTGGTACATAATAATTTTTACAGATGTTTATGTGAAACATTTTGGAACCATTATTATGTCATTATTTGTGCTCTCTGTGCAATCTTCTTGCACAAGCTGAGAATATGATCTACTGTTTCTTCTACTTCTTTGTACAATCTGCACTTTGAATAATTTTATGTTGATATATGGAGTATATCCTCAGTCAAAACCATTATCTATCAATATTAATTGAAAAAGTAATTTTGCCATTAAAAGTAGGTTGTTCTATAAAATAAATACATATTTTTATGACAAAGTGGACATACCTAGAACATCTGGACTAAATTTTATAAATGAAAATTATTTCAGAGAAAAGTAAATTTATTATTTTACTTGGAGCAAAATTCTGGAATAAGACCTAATTATATGCAGTTTGCATATAAAGAAAGAAACATGTCAAAGTACAGAAGCCAGAATGGACTTTCAGAAGTAGAAACTGGATAGAGGCCATTCCTATAATAGGCTATATGAACCAAATCAGTTTTGAGTCTATTAAAGCCAATTCAATATGTAAAGCTCTGTCAATACCAAAGCAAGAGTGCTAGGGATGATATAGCAGTTATTCCCAAATAACCTCATTTCTCCCCTCCTTGTAACCCAGATTGCACCCCACCCACCCTGAAAAAGGCTTTCCTTTTCTGCAGAAAAACACAAAAATCCGGTATCTGCTAGTCAGTCCAGAGAGGACTATACCATCATTAAACTTGTGCCAAATAGTCTATGTGCGATATGCCAGACACTAAATAAATAAATAAATTTGCACCAAATACATCTTTCTAAAATAGAATTATGAGTTTGTTATGAACATGCAAGAGCAACTAAATCATGGCCATTAGGTTTAAATAAAAAGATTAGGGCTCCAGTGAGGAAATGAGTAGGACAAAGGTATAATGGTTAGGACCAGTATAAAGGTGGTTAGTGGACTTCAAGCAAGCTTTAAAGGAAACCAGGAAAGCAATCTGAGTTGATCCCTCAAAATAAAACTGAACCTGTTGCCACTCTTATCTACTTATTGACTTCAGAAGTCAGTATGATTTCTTCCTGTTCTAGAAGATTTCCATCTATCATTTGGAAGATGGGGACCTAGATAGTTTTTTGTACAACCAATCACTCTTGGCAAGGAGAAATTCCAAGGAGCAAGAAAGGGAACAACAACAACAATAAAAAGTCCTCCCTTGCTACTTAACCTCAAGGGGAAAGGAATTGTTCTTGACCAGGCATTTTGAAGTTTGCATTATCACATGTTCCTGTTGCATAATGAATTATTTGATACAATTAAGCATCAATATATTATATATATATTCCAAAAGATTATTATTCTTAAAGTAGGGTACTTGTTTGTTTTCTGTGCTATTATCCTAACCTTGAGATTCCCTCATCAAAAGGTGCTATGTTTCTGCTCTCTTTATGTATTAATTCCTGCTTGTTTTAATCTTGATTTGCATACAGATCTCGAAGTGGGCCACGCAGTCTCTTTAAAGCTTGTCAGTGACTCCCTCAATAATAAAGGAGGAAGCAAAAAAAAAAAGGCTTAAGAAGCAAATCACTTGCATGTTAATGAGACTGTTTGCTAGAGTCAAGAGAGAAAACAGCAAACAAACAAATGGACTGAATTCCAGCGGCAGCTGTTTGCTCCTTAATCTCAGCTTGTCAGAGCTGCCCTTTGATGGGACACAATCTACACAAACGATTGTGCTAAATCTTCTAATCTACGTCCTCATTATTACATCCCTTCTTACGCATGTAAATCAGGGACAAACTCATTTTAATATGTAGATAGATTATAGAAGGAAAGAGGAAAAGGAGAACTAAGTAATGGTGTCTGTATATCAGGGTCTAAAGGAGGGGGTTCCATCTGTGGAGAGGTACCAAGAGAAAAAGTGAATAGCTTGTTGGCCAAGACAACAAAGCTTTTTTTTTGGGGGGGGGGAGCTGTCATTCCTCTTGGGGGCAATAAAGCTAACTGCACTTTAGCAAGGCATGTAGAATGTAATTCAATTAAACAATATGGCAAGTTTACAGATGGGGTGGGGGCTGGAAAAGGCAGAACGCACTACCAAATAAATGAGGTTGACTATTGGATTAAGTTAAGCAGGCCGGGGGGGGCTTGTGAAATATCCAGCCCCACGATAACTGTGAATGTTGCGTATTTTAAAGTGTTGTCTTGTTTATTTATCCCCTTCCCTTGTTTATTGTGAGCCGCCCGGAGTCCTTCGAGAGTTGGTGGCATACAAGATCAATAAACTCAAACTCAAACTCAACTCAAACTCAAGTTAAAGTAGCAACAATAATATTGAGAGCATGCTAAAGCAACATTTTCTCCAAGAGAGATAGAGGAAAATAGAAAAAAGACCTGTACTTTATTTTATAACTATGCCAGTAACAAGAAGTTTTCAATTTCTGGAAGAAGAATGATACACAGAATATATGGTATTATTTAATTTCTAGTGTTTAAATGCAGGTGCTATATGAATGCTGTTATTAAATAATATGCAGGTAGGTCAATGGATAAGCAAAAGCAGAAAGGTGGTTTAAGACATAACATATGATGCTACATAGTTTTCTTCTTTTTCCAGTTTTCAGCAACATCCTCCTACGATTCTGTCAATTCAATGTGAATTTTTTTTTAAAAGGTCTCACTGCATTTTTGCTTTTAAGAACATTGTGGCATCTCATGCTTATATATAAAGGTTTCTCTTGGATAGAGAAAGGATCACATCCAATTCCACTTCAACCTTCTTTTTTTGAACTTAGAAAATGTCCACATCTGGATAGTCTTTAAAACTTTGTACCTGAGACAAGACAGTTGCACAAAAAAATATTGATTCAGAAGCACATCTGGGGATGAAAAAAATATGGACCTTTGCCTGGAAAGCCCTGCTTCAAATTATATTAAATCTCAAAGGAAAAATACTATAGGAAAGTGTATTAAAATTAAAACAGGACACAAAATAAAATGTTTATAAAAAAGCTAAAAAATAATGAGGAATACCGTGAGGCAAAAGAAAAAATCAGGTTGGAAAGGGGGAATAGTGGTTTACCAAATTGCTGTGAATTAGCTGCTCACTTTATTGAAGTGTTTTCCTTCATGGGTCTTTCTAGATTGTTTCTATGGTTTATTTTTGAGAATGATAAAAAAGTAACAGTGCATTCACATTTGGTACTTTTAATTTTTATAAATAAAATGTGATTTTGACGTGACCAGTTACCTTGTGAGTAGGTGAATATATCACAATACACATTTAGAGATCATTTGCATAATCAGTTGTTTTAATTAATATTTAAAGTGATACTAAAATACTTTTATGGATTTAAAATGTGGATGTGATGGATTTAAAATGGAATAAACTTAGACTATCAGTCTTCACTCATTTTCATATACACTTTATTGACAAGAGTACTCAATCTGAATAAATGATAATCCCCTATTGATGCATGTGTTATCCTTTATAATTATTGTCCTTTTGGCTAGCCAGCCCAGGACAAGCATGGCCAGAATGGAGGAGGCACTTTCAACCTTCTCTATAGTTGCTACATGTTGCTTCTTGCCATCTTCTACAATCTTCTTGCAGGATTGCTCCTCCTTAGGTCCATAATGATTATGCTGTGCCCTCTCAAGCTCTCTTCTCATTGGATCTGCTACTTGTCCACAAGATGGCTACAACATGTTCTTAAGGACAAGTTCTTCACTCATTCTAGGAATCCTTCTGAAATTTAGTATCTCTAGGAAGAAGGATAATCAATCTGCCCCCCATTACTTCTTAGCTGTGGCTGTTTAGTGTTTCCATTAACCTCTTTTCTTATCACAATCTCTCAAAACACATAATCATTTTTTTCTAAAATGTTTATAAACCATGCCTTGGCACAAAAGTTTAAATGAAGTGTCAACTACTTATAATTTTCTATATACTACCATTACAAAAATATATATTGATACACAGTCAATGTCCAAATGCAAAAGCAGCAATTTATCATAACATTACTTTAGTGATAGTAATAACATTACTTTAGTGACATTACTTTAGTATCAAAGCACAATATCCACATGCTATCTTCATATGACTTATGATGACATGGGTTTAAATCCCATATTTTTTACCAAGAGCTCTTAAGGTAATTAGCAATTTAAAAAGAAGAAAAATCTGCTCGAAACCAGGAATTCACGTTGAAAGAGACTACCTCCAGTTATGGGCTATAATCCTCTGTGTAGCTATAAGATTGTCACATGTAGGCTGCACTCAGCTATGACTGGCCTACTTATGTAGGAACTTACACAAATTGAACTTAATGAGAGTTCTGAATCAGCATATATAGGATTATTCTGCTAAAGTATTTTTAAACACTTTCTAGTTACTTCTTGATAGTGTGGAATGAATAAAGGGTTTACCACCATCGTTTTGGAAAAATATAGAGTATCCAAAATGAAAATGATCTTGAATTTGACCAGTTATCCTCACAGAAAGATTAGACTCTCTCCCCACAAAAATTAATACCTTTCCATTACTTTATTCAGAACAAACCTAGAATGACCCTCTGATGTTACAGAAAGTAGAAATGCAGAAACTCAGTTGCAGTTCTACAGGTAGCTTTAAAATGCAAAAGAAAACTGATCTACAGTATATTGGGAAAATGATGTAAGATGAGCAAATGCTGTATAAAACATTATAGTAGACAGGAAATATACTCTCTGTTCCCTTTTGCAATAATCCCGTTCTAAACAATCTATTTGACACAACCTATTTAAGAATCCAGATGCTTAGATATTTTGCTGACCTACTCTTCTTTTTCCTTGTATACATCTGAGAACTATTGCTGTCAACCCCTATATTTTGATGTTTCAACAAGTGGATAGCAACAAAGAAATGTGGTTAATTATACGGAACTTTGGTCCATTGTTTTACTGCTCCTGAGAGCAGGAATTTTGAACTGTCTTAAATTTTCATTGTCCAAAGAAATACGGTTTCTGATCATCTCAAGTGTTACTGAGATCTCAAGTGTTATGATCTCAAATGTTACTGAGATTATAAATCTGCTTAATTCTTCTTTTTTAAGTTCAATCACACCTGTTACTACATTCTGGAATAAGTTCACTAACTGCAGTTTTGATCAACAACAAATGATCTGAGGATTGCAATTCTCTAGTCAATCTTAAAGGTAAACACTACAGTGAGAAAATAACAATCAGAATGTTTAAGCAATAAGAATGCAAATTTCCATAATAGCAATTTAAATATAAAAGTGATATCATGGGCTCTATTCTGTAGCTTCTATTCTGAGGAAGTTTTAAGAAGGCTTTGAATCTAACTTTATCCAACTAACCTTTCTTTAATACGGTGCAAAATCAGATAATCTATTAATTCAGTAATTTAAATGAATTATCCTTGGTCTGAATGTTTTTGAAATGAACTAGTTGCTTTGGAGGAAATGACTGCTACAACTCCATACTAAAATATGTCTCATATAAATGGAGCTAGAATGTTCTAGAGTGTTGCAGATTATTTAATTTATTTATTTATATCCTGTCTTTTTTATTTAACCATGTATTCTACCTAGATTCAGAGTATAGTGAATATTCAGATCTAGCCCAAAGGAAAGTAATAAATAAAACAGTGAGATGTTGGTATGCTCATCTGTTTTCCATATGTATGTGTATATATTTATTTCATAAGAAATAAATTAATACTAATTAAATAAAAAATTTGTGCACATAACTGTTGAGGAGAGGCTATGGGAAATAAACATACCAGAATGTCCATCTGCCACATATCCTTAGAGTATTAAAAGGGCTGATTAGACATTTACAGAGCTGGCAGCAATTCTGTTTGGAAATATGAGGGGAGTAGCCCAGATCTAGGGAGGATTTCATGGGAAATCCAAAAGCAATTTACCCTTAGCAATGTCTTTAGCAACATCAGAACTCCTGATGTTGACTCTTCATCTACAAAACAGTGGCTTCCAATGCAGAAAGAAAATGGTGTTCATATAATATGTTTCCTGCATGAAGCAAAAAATAAAAAAGTGACCAATGGTAACACAGAAGAATTAAAATGAGGAAAAGGGCATGGTAAATAGAGTGGTGTAAATTCATTCACAGAATTGAAAGGGCCCGTTTAGGCCATGTGGCTATCTCCTGTTTAATGAAGGAATCCAAACTACACCATTCTTAAAGGTGGAACATATCTGGTAAACATCATAGAAGTTGCTGGGTGATTCGTTTCATTGTTGAGCTGCTACCACATTGTGAGAGCTGTCACAACTGAAAACACCTTAATCGAATCTTCTTGAGATTTGGCATGTCTTTGACATAACATGCCAATGTTGATTTTTTTGATTCTAACTTTCTTTCTTCTCACTATGTCTTACATCAATGTAGTTTCTTTCTTCATTAGTTTTTATCAATTGAAGTCAGCATCTAGTAAGCAGAATATGATGGGAAACCCCAAATACTAAAATCCTGAAAAGGGATTTTAGCTGGTTAGCTGTATTGCTTTCAATGAAGCATGCCAATTCGTATGATCATTTAAAGTATTACCACTCTTTTTGTGAAGCTCTGAGCAATTGCCACTGTTGTGGCCTACAGCTTTAATGCCATAAACCAACTGCATGGGACCCTAAAATTAATACAAATGATCCATTTGGGTACCCTGGTCCACTTAAGTTTCAGCAGGCCACGAATCCCAAAAAGGAAAATATATTCATAAGTGATAAAACATCAAGATGTAATATGATTGTTGTGTCCTGTCAAGCACTGATGCTTCTTTTGCAAACCAGTCAAATGTAATTGTCTACTTGTTGGAGATATGAACTCAGCAGGAGCCTTTGTGAAAGGAAATGCTTCTGAACGTCAGCAGAATGCTAAAAGAATACTGAGTAATTAAATAGCAGGTCACTCCATTAAAAATGTTCTTCTTTGTTTCCTTAGCAAGTATCTGGGTAGGGCTGACCTCAAAGGCAGTGTATTGCCATTACTGCCACTGTGCTAAGGATATATAACAGTTTTCTATCTTTTTCAATAATTTGCATCATTTAAATTGAGATTTGGGGTTTTCATCTTTAATTTGTTTTGCCCATATTTTCTTTGGTGCTGTTCACTGGACTTTCCAGCATACAAGTCATTTCCCCAGGCAGTGTTTGGCCATTCTGCATATATATTCAAACAATCTGAGTCTCAGTTTTTATAATTTATCCTCAAATGTAGGTTGTTCACAGCATTTCAGTCTAATTTTATTATTCTGGAATGAGTAAAGTAGAAAGCTCCCAATAGACACCATATACAACACATTAGGAAAACATGAAGCTTATCTAGGTCTGCTTTTAATACCATTCATATCTCAGACCCATAAAAGAAGACTGGAAATGATCAATCAAACATTGGAAGTGCTATTGCGGTCAGACAAACTAAAGTGCCAGCATTGACAGTAACTGTGGCAAAATTCCGGTGAAAAGTTTGCAACTGACCAAAGAATCAGGCATAGAACAAAGCATAAGTTTATCATGCGAAAATTAGACATTGCTTCTTGGAATATATGCACCTGAGATTATTATTGCCTGAGAATACAAGTTACAAAATTTCAGTAGTTGGATTCTTTAAACTGAGACTAACTTAATCAATCACCCAAACCACACAAGTATCAGGCATCAATGAAAAGGTAGCACTGATGTTGAGGCTCTAGAAAGAGTGCAGAGAAGAGCAACAAAGATGATTAGGAGACTGAAGGTTAAAATATATGAAGAACAATTGCAGGAATTCTGTATGTATAGTTTAATAAAAAGGACTGGAGATGACATGACAATAGTATTTCGATATATAAGGAGCTGCCACAAAGAAGAGGGAGTCAACTTATTCTCCAAAGCACCTGAACAAGACAAAAAGCAGATCAAGAAGCAATGGATGGGAACTAATCAGGGAGAGAACCAACCTAGAACTAAGGAGAAATTTCCTGACAGTTAGAACAATTAATCAGTGGAACGACTTTCTTCAGAAGTTGTGGATACTCCAACAGTGGAGGTTTTAAAGAAGAGATTGGACAACCACTTGTCTGAAATGGTATGGGGTTTCCTGCTTGAGCAGGAGATTGGATGAGAAAACCTCCAAGGTCCCTTCCAACTCTGTTATTCTGTTAAATTCTGCCTTGCTCTGCAACAAAAAACATCCAAAGAGAATTACTTTCACTATAGATGGGAGCAATTAAAAGTAGGCGGCCCAGCAATCTTAACAGTTGCATGTACAGCCTCAATTTATATGCCTATCTACATTATCCTGGTGACATTAAAGATGATTTTTACACACAACTTCAAAAAAACTTTCAACTGTGTTCTCAAGGAGAATTTAATCAGAATGGCTGGTGACTTCAATGCCTGTAGGAGAAGATAGGAGAGACTGGGAAGAAACTCTTGGAAAACTTGGCCAGGGATGTCAGACTTGGGCTTATTAGTAGAAACAGCCTCTTCTGTCACCCCCAAAAGCATTGGCTCACATGGTGCACCCAAAATGGGAAGGATACAGTACATGGTTCTAGTCAACACCAATCTCTGATTATCCATTTAAAATATATTCACAATCTAGTTGTCTTCAGTGCACACTATGGGCTTGGCTCAACTATCTGTGAATGCTAATAGATACTTATATCTGAAATAAAAGCTAGATTCTCTAAGACACAGATAAAACTCACTTTTACCTAAACTATCTTAAAGAGAGCAAAGGACAAGATAGACAATAACAGGAAGACTCTTTGCATCTTAAATACAGAGATTGATTTAACTAATAATAAGGTAGATGACAGAAGACCTTTCCCAGCATCTATCTCTCACCATCTGTCCCAGAGGTCAAAACAACCCAGAAATGAAAAGAGTTGCTGCAGACACCAACATTACTGTTTTATTAACTTTCCTTTCCTCACCTATGTGCTTACAATGCCCTTCTGTATTTTTCCCACTTTTGTCTTTTGTCTTTCAAAGCAAAAAGAAATGGACTATAGCTCCATGATGCCTTTTGATTTATTAGTAACCTAACAGAAAACTTACATTTCGGGCTCATCAGTCCAAGAAAGAGATTTTAATTATCTTCTCTCAAGAAAGCATTTATCCCAAAGTAAATGGCTCAGTAAAGGACATTTAATGTATTGTGTTGGTGTTAAATGCTAAAAATATTGCTGAATTTTTGCAATTATGTTCTTCAAGGGGCAGATTATGTCTGTTTCCCCACTGTTGCCTCTGCCTATTTTTATACATATATTTAGTGCTTCCAAACTAAATTCCATGAAACATGCGCTAGAATTATACCCACCGTTGCTTTTGGTTTATAATAAAAAATAAGTAATGATTCTGACAGCAAAGGGAGTCTCCTAAGTGCTATTTCTGCATTACATTTGGCATGAGAAATTTGGCCTTTGTGCTGTGATTATTGCCCAAACTCTTGCAAAATATGCCAAATTGAAAACAGAATGTAATTTTGACTACAGCTTGATTCCTACGCCAGAACCCCAAGGACGTAATCACTTGTGGACTGGTTACTGAAGAAACATGTGTGAACTTCTCTCCCAGGATGGAATGTATGAGTTGCTGTAACCTTCTTCTAAGCCTTATCTCTCCTGCTGGTGGGACACATCAACCATCTGCTGAATTCATTGCTACAGGTTTTTTTTTAAGTTAAAAAAAAACAGAAATAAAGGATCCTTCATTTACAAGCTGACCATGGATGAGGATTTGGTGACCACAGAGCACAACTACTGAATGAGGCCTTTATTGTCGCAGCTTCTGCTGACAATTCAAAATAGGCAGGTAAGGAGAAGCCAGGGGTTGGTTATGACAGTTGCTACTGCCGCTTTGCTTGTGGTCGTGCTGCACGTGCATGCACAGTACTATAAAGATGCTTCTGCGCATGCGCAGAAACCAAAAACAAGATGGTGATGCTAGGAGAACCGGTTTGGGGGTGTGGCTGGCCTGGGTTGCTGCCAGTTCCAGCGACCCAAGCTGCCAAACCACTACCGATTCAGCCAAACCGGTCCAAACCAGTAGGAACCCACCACTGGGAGAAGCACTTCAGAGTATGAACAGAAATTTGACAGCTTGTCATTTTAATATTAATTTGTATGTCACAATTCATAAACCTTTAAATGCTCTTTTCTTTCTCTTTTATTTGTAGGAAACCTAGAGCTGTAAAGGAATTAAATGGCCTTGAAATTGGGTTAAAATATATAAATATAAATACTTCCAATATCAAGTTCTTCTACCAATATGGGCTCTGGTCCTGCCTATGCCTGGAGTACAGCCCACATGCAACACTCATGCAAACCGCAAAACCAGTGGAAGTGTACACCCCTGACTTAAAGAGACAAAATTGATGATGATAACTAGAGAAAAAAATAGTAGAAATTACAAAGTGACTCTGACTGTTTATTTCAGTGAAAAAAGTTCATTTTTCTGCTCCCACTACCTCTGCCCAGTTCCTTCCACAAATGCTATTTCTCATGATAGATTATTAAATTCTAATCCAGTGTTCCCCATCTGATGCCATTCTTCAAGTTTACAAAATAACAAATTTCTTATGATAATAAAAACCCACAAAAACAGCAAGAGATATAATAGCAACAACAACAAAAAAACTCTGGTTGTACACAAGAAACTGTACACCTAATCATTTACCCTGACCACACAAAACAATATTCACCAGTCTCTTCATTATGTCAATATAGGCCTGCTTATAATCAGAAAGTGAACACATATGTGTAATGAAAGACGGTAAATCTAGTGTTTCTATAACTTTTCAGGATTGCAGAGTAATTTTGTCTTGCTTTCCACAATGCTTGATAAACTTAAGTTTTCATACAATGATAAGTGTCAAGGTTTTCTTATGAAAGCATATAATTATTTGATTGCAAATTTATTCCTGAATTAGATTCAAGACAAGTCTTGTTTCCCTGTTTAAATCTACCCTGGTGTAATATTTTAAAATTAACACTATTACAGTATTTTACTGGAACTGTTAATTTTTATTTTACATTAACTTCTACATTTAAAAAAACTTCTAAATAAGATAATAAAACATAAATAAAAAAATGTCTATTGAAAGAAGAAACTTTTATCTATCATGGTTTATTAGAAATAATTGCATTTATTATGTGCCTTGTCATTTTTATGTATTGAAAGAAGTTTAAAATCAGCACAGTTAATATAGATCTGTGATGGCGAACCTATAGCATGCGTGCCGGAAGTGGCACGTAGAACCATCTCTCTGGGCATGCGTCGCCCATTGCTCTTCCACGTTCCGGCGCATTAGTCAACTGGTCTTCAGTACACAGGAGTGCTGAAAACCGGAAGAGCAGCCTTCCTATGTGCATGCATGTGCCGGGACGATGATCTTCTGGTTTCTGGCATGTGCATGCGCACCGGCCACCTGGTCTTCCAGTTTCTGGCACACATGAAGACCAACTGGCCAGTGTGCATGCATGCATCGGAAACCGGAAGATCATATTCCCGCCATGTGCATGCTCACTGGGAGGCTGCTCTTCTGGTTTCCAGCTCGCGCGTGCACTCCCGCTTCCAAAAAGGTTCACCAACACTGATATACACAATAGTTTTCTATAAGGCAAAGGTGCTATTTATTTGAAGGACTACATCTCCTGCTAAGTATATTTCTGAATGGTCTTAATTTTGAAAATATCAGGTTATACAGTAACTAGGTTCATACATCACATTAATCTAGGCACAAAATTTGGTTCCATAATCCCCTGTCTTTGGCTATGGAAACTCTTCCTGGGGAAGGTGAAATTCAAAATATCTGCAGGATACTGGATGATTTACCTCTGATAAAGTGCTTGATTCCATAGAGTTCTCATTTCTGTAAGAAAATGGTAAAAGTCTGTAAGACTGATTAAGCTGACAACTTTCTTATGTACTCTGAGGAATTTTTAGAATATATCTAAGAGATATCTTGAGACAGGCAATTGATTTTTAATTGATTCAACTGCCATGTTTTGTCCCTGGAAGAAAATGCCATTCCTCCAATTTACTTTCTTATGGAAAACATGAGTTTTCTCCTTAGAGAAAAACTCAAAGCTGAAAGCGATATAGCAGTTCTTAGCCTTGATAGAACAGCAATCTTTCAGCTGCACCATTTCCTCTTACAGGAACTACTACATCTCCTTTTATTGCTTTCATTTATTCAGTTCTTCTCTTCTCAGGACTGTCTTGACCTTGAAACCACTAGATCCTGAAAAGAAGCAGGGACCGTCTCCAAGAGATTCCTGCTTAGGTCACCAACCTGATAAAAGCTCCTCCCACACTTCTGTGCACCACTGTTACTCATTTACATAAATTGGTTCTATTCAATTATCTGTCCAGATGTC
The DNA here is from genome assembly GCF_051295495.1 of Thamnophis sirtalis. NCBI lineage: Eukaryota > Metazoa > Chordata > Lepidosauria > Squamata > Natricidae > Thamnophis > Thamnophis sirtalis. The sequence continues at coordinate 126,367,555 of NW_028261381.1, forward strand.
CAGATTGTGCCACCAGTGATCTGTGAATTAATTAAAAATGGAATATAATTTAATAATAACTGATTAGAAGGAGATTAGTTGTTATATAAAAAGGAGAAACCAAGAGATAGCTAGTTGTCCTTAATACGAGCCAATCTACAATAATTATAGAAAATAGTCCCTCTGTCTCCCACAATCCACCTTGAATCCTCCCCTCCCCTCTTTTTCTTCATCCTTTTATATTTTTCTTTCTTTTATGTTTATTTGTTTGCTTTCTCTAGTTCAAGTTTCTTCTGATTTTTTAAAAAACTTTTTTTTCTTTCTTTTCCCAGGCCAGCTTTATATTGTTTTTCCACTTTCTCTTCTTTATTGCACACAGGTCTTTATTAAACTGAATAAACACTAAGCTCTTTCATAAACATGTGTTCATAGCCGAGCTATAACTAAAATCCAAGGCAGAAGAGATTTTGGCAGGGGTCTCTTCTCCCCAACAATTATTTCTTCAAATATTACATGTAACATTATGACATTCTCTCTTTCTTCTCCTAACAGCTAAGTACCAGTAGTATACTTTCTACAAACTGCATTTGCAATCATATGCTGTGAAATACAATTTGGTGGGATTAGTATCTATGCTGGACAGACAACATGGATGGATGACAAATAGGTAACAGAAATTAGAAAATTGTTAGGAAGGTCAGGTAGCAAAAAAAAAAAGGTACAATGATCAAAACTGCAGAGGTTTAAGTACAGAGTAAAAACTGCTCCAGTGTGGAAAGGAAGTGGGCCAAGGAAGGAAACAGCAGATAAACATGGGTGCTTACAATAAAACAACCAAGTAATAAAGTATGGATGTGGGAAACACAAATGATGAAGTCTACAAGCAATAACAAGAGAGAACACACTACAGGTTAGAAGTATCTCGTTTGCTATTTAGAGAGCCCTATGATTTAGCAGGCTGAGGATAGTACAAAAAACACATGCTTAGAATTAAAGATTTCTGAACAGAAGTAATGGAATCTGCATTTCTTCCACCGCAGCAATATTGCTTAGTTCCCCCTCTTCCAGTTTTTTTAAAAAATTCACAGTATAAGTTAGTGCAAGAAGGGAGAACAGTTTTGCTGTTGCTATAGCTAACAATTTGGGGGGTCCACATAATTCCTTTTTCCTTTAAGGTTATATGCAAAAAAGGGGAGGAGGGGGAGAGGAAAGGATCCTTTAGATCCCGATCTATCTTGTGCATAGCCCTGGATGAGAATGTTGCAATGTGTAGAGAGAGACTTGAGTGTCTTAAAATATGATATGATCATAGAAATAGCAGGGAAGAGAAACTATTTTAATTGTGGCACTGTAAAATGAATTAAAGGAGGAATTTGACAAAAGGAAAGCTAGCAGAGAAGGGGTAACACTCATTTAAACAAAATAAATCGACAACGTGCAGATTGATAAAAATTAATTGATAAAATTGTTGCTGAAAAAGGAGATCAAGACTTTGCAGCTGAGATCAGTGAAAATGCTGGCAGATCTGGGGACTGAATGAAAGAGAAAGAACAATAAGGAGTCAAATCAAAGGCCATCTTGAAGACTGAGTTTGCAAGATGTTGGGAAGATGATAACTCTTTCTTTGTGGAAATATTTGGAGCTAAGACTTCTGAGACGAGAAGCGAAACATCTTCAGACAAAAGCACCTCTGGGACAACCATGACCTGGATGACTGAGAATATCCATAGACATGTGTTAGGGAAGAATTAGAAGAGCTTCTGTGTGCGTGTACACACACACACACACACACACACACACACACACACACGTACGTCTATCCATGGGAAATAAAATGGCTTCATCTTTCAAGCAGGCTGTAAAATCATTTAAGTTTATTTAACTTCTGGCAGATTTTAATATGAAAATACTTGAATTCCATCTTTGAGATGTTTAAATTTCTTGGATGTTTTGACAGGAGGGTTGGGTCTGTATGGGACGGTGGGGGGTTGGTTTGTATGCCTTTGGGTTGAATCCTGGTGATTCCCTGGATTACTTCCTACAGTTTTCTTAGTAAGATTTCAGAAGTGGTTTGTCCTTTCCTGCTTCCTAGGGCTGAGAGAGAGAGTGACTGACCCAAAGTTACCCAGCTGGTTTTGTGCCTAACTAGAACTAACGGTCTCCCAGTTTCTAGTCTGATGCTCTAACCACTACACCAAACTCTTTTGTCGAAAGTAGCGATATATAATTTAAATATATATATAATTTGTTATTTTATCAGATCTCAAAACAATATACAGTATACATAATATTGTAAAAACCTAAACTCATTTTCTAAATATGTTTATGTAAATGAATAAAAATAATCAAACTTTACAATTTTTAAAAAAAACTGATGTAAACAGAACAGTAGCAATTGGGAAGAAGGGAAGAATCAGGGAACAGTAATTGAAAGGAAAATAAAGAAGATTTTTTTTTCTTTATAAATCAGCTCTCAGCTTTCCTTGATTTGTAAATCTAGAGTTTGTGCTCTGTCCTGTCTGCATTTTTTCAAAGGACACTGGCTGGAGTCCAATTAAAGACAGTCACATTTAAGTCCCATTGAATTTAAAGTGTTTTAACATAATTGCAATAACATTGACTCATTGATTCCAGTAAGACTTAAGCACAACTAACTTTAATTAGATTGAAATCATTATTTTTAAATTGGAAGGCATACAATGTATACAGTTTGAGCCTCTGGACAAATGAGATAATGCTCAGAAATGTGAATGTTAGCAAATTTTGCTTTGAGTTTTCCTCTAAGTAAATTTTATTTTTAGCTAATGTTTCTTATTTAATAAGTGAAGAATATATTATAGAATATATTATTATTTAATTTGTTTAAATTGATGCTTTTAATAACTGAGTAGTTATTACTCAGTTTGAAGAAAAGATAGCCAGGGTTATTCTAACCCTAACCCTAACCCTAAGATAGCCAATATGTTATTCAGATAAGCTAGTGGTACAGTACTTGGAGACTTAGAACGTTCTATGTAGAATGTAGAAGTTCATGGCAGTTGGACATCCAACTGGAAAGTACTACCTAATTGTAGGGTCTAGATTATTTACTGATGAACACTTTAATTACCTTTAAAAATTCTCTCAAACTCTATCACTCTGTTAATAATGGATTATGGAATGGAATCCCACACTAGGAACATAGAACAAGAATAAATTTGCAACAATACAGACCCCTCAACCACAAAAGTACATCTCAATTAAGCTTCCACAATGCGATGGTGAACATAATCAATTACTCTTTTAATTATTTATTTGGTTGATGCTCTGCCTTTCCATCCTAGAAAGTATACTCCATTACATATTCAATGCTAAAGCGTTTAGATGATTTTTTGGAGCCAGAGAATATGTAACTTTGGCTAAAGTCAGAGATCCGAGGCATTTTCCAAGTTGAGGTAGCTGAGATGACTGTGGAAAATCATCTTTTCATTTCTGGGTTTCAACCACTGATATCATCTGGAGTTGTATATAGCCACTGTGATTAGGAGTTACTGATAATTTATCATTGCTACCTTCTCCATTTCCTTGAGGTAAGCTTTTAGAATCTCAGTTCCACAATCATATGTAATTGGTGTACTGTATAAAATAAGACCTCTGAAGCATTAAGGTCACAGGAATGATCAAGTGCACTTACTGTTACAAAATATCCGGTGTTTGTGATATGATGAACAGGCTTGTCTAACTGTCCCCATATCTCGCTTGCACTTTGCTCCATCACCTCAAAAAATACTTTTGTTAGAAGAAGTTAAAAGTAGCCTCAAACATTTTCCAGTCTGAGCGAAGCCAGGCATATACTGTACTTTTGTTCCACTCCATCCAGGAGATTGGCAGGCAAATCTTACTTCAGTTCTGGAGGTAGAGCAAAGTTTTTCACTTCATCTAAAAATAGGAGTCTATGTGACAAATAAAGCTCTGTTGCCATCCCCTTGACACCTCACTTTTCCCAAACCTTTGCCAGAACTGGTTGGCAATTATTGGCAGGATTAGAAAATAACAACAATAACAATAGACCTAGCCCATCATTTTCCTTCCACACCCCTAGGAACAGTAATAGGTACTGACAACTTCTCTTCAAAGGTGTAAGCATCACTTGGTAGAAATTAATTGAGAAGAATTATGAGTGAGAGAAAAACGGCAAGATTCTTTATATGGAAGCACCGTGATTGTGACAAAGATGCAGGTAGGTTTTTCTGCGTAGAATGAAATGAGCGTATTGTGCAAACTACAAAAAGGCTACCAATGGTATGCCAAATGTTGCTGAACTGAGGTTTCCAGCCTTTCTCATTACTGACTATGTTTCCTAGGAAGACTGGGAGTTGTAGTTCCAGAACACAGGGTGTTCAGCAACTTATTTAGGCACAATCCTCCAGTATAATAAAATTAAGCTATAGGTTTATTCATGACAATGCAATGTGGTTTGTTTAGGACAAAACAACAACAACATCCTACTGAAGGATGAGGCAGATCGCACACAATATAGCATGCAGCTTGGCTGCAGGTTGCTAGCAAGATGCATTTGGCAGAAAGAATGCAAGGTTTCAAACGTTTGAACTAAGTTTCTCTTAGAGAACTTTCAGTCATGGGGCATTTTAGTTTACAGAGCCAATCCTGGGTGAAAGGCACAATATTGTACTGTAACAATTAGAAAAACAACTATATACTACTTCACAGGATTATTACGAAGAAAATAATAGAGAGGTATTATGTATTTTTCTGTGTGCTTTATAGTTTATCCTTCTTTCAGATCATGAGCCTACATAGACCTCACTTACTCCAATGTTTTCTGGTAACAACCCTGGGCTGAGAGTGAGTGACAGAATGAAAAGCTACCCAGGAAGCTTCCATATCTCACCAAGGTCTTATCCAACACGCGGTTTGCTTTTCATCAAATAAATTTTGGTTATACACAGGAATTCTAAAATGTGCAGCTCTAATTTCTTTTGGGGAAAAAAAAAACTCAAAAACATGTCTCATTCTGGCATGATTTTCAGAAGCATTGGAGTCTGCATGAAAATGGGGCATGTCTTGGGTAGGCCACAGTGCCCTAACAACAGAAAGCGAACAACTCTCTGGAAGGTAAGAAACGCCTAGCATCAATGTCTGGACCTCAAATTCAAACCCAGCCACAAAGAGCCCTTCTTCAGGATGGACTAGATTTGGGGGGGGAGGAGGGGATAGAAAAGTATTTCTTTTTTGTTTATGTTGTGTGTGTGTGTGTGTGTGTGTGTGTGTGTGTGTGTGAGAGAGAGAGAGAGAGAGAGAGAGAGAGAGAGAGAGAGAGAGAGAGAGAGAGAGAGAGAGAAGAGAGACACTACAGCAGATTTACACTAAGGAAATTTGTTGTGTCCCATTCATTTACCATCCAGCCTTTGCTATTTTTGACCAGATTTGAGATAAGGTAGTTCTGAATTTAAGGCCTGTGGACAGATTGAGGGTGAGGTCATCTGGAGGGACAACAGTTGAGATGTCATCAAGATCTGCCAGGCAGAGCACTGGTTTGACAGCAGCCTGGGACTGGAAATTGAAAAACCTGGGGTGAAGGCCATGACAAAATCTCTTCCGTAAAGTGTCAGGAAATGTACTTGCATGCAGTGAAGTTCTTACCTTATAAGGCTGCCATATCTGGACTGCAAAACTCTTATGCGCCTTTAGAGTTTACACTCTCAAACTACCTTAGAAGCAAAACATTTCCAGCTCTGATCTCCAGTCCTGACGTTAAGAGTCTCGACGCTTCCAGCCCTCCCTTTCCCCACCTCTTCTCTAGCACAGCAACAGGCAGCTAACCGGCCGCTGAGCCCCCTGCCGCTTCCCTCCAGCAAGACGGGGAGGTTCCCCTTCCTATTTTCCAGCAAATTATTAATTGATGCTTTGCATTTGCCTTAAATGCTGCTAATCCGAGGGGGGCTCCGTGTTTGCGGTTAACCTGCGCCGAAGCCGGAACTCGGTTTGGGGCGGGTGGAGGCGACCTCAGCAGCGGAGCGGCTGTAATTATTCCCCAGACAAATCTCTGCCAATCCAGAAGACCAGGGAAATCGCAGCCCATATTGCACGGCCTACCATCCCCACCCGTAAGGATAATTTGAGACTCAAATCCCAGCAAAGACCTGCTACAAATTGCTGCAAATTAAGCTGATTTCGCCCGACTGAGGGATTTTCTGCTGCAGATCAAGCCTTCCTGAGAGTTGATGAGGCGGGGGATTAGGGAAAGGGCTGAAATCAAAGGGGCAGGACGAGGCGGGTGGCTGAGTGGGGGGATCAGAGGGAAGGCAGAGAAGGAAAGACGGCAGATTGGCCTAGCAGTGAAAGTCCTGGAGCATTAGCATTTGATCGATTCTTACTTTAATGACATTTTATTCCATTATCAAATTTATGATTAGCCTAAACAAAAATAGAAGGGATGCAGAGAAGACTTCGACATTCGGCTTATTTTTATTTTATTTTATTTTATTATGAAATCTTTCTCATTCTGCCAGTTTGGGCCCTTTTAAAGGAAAGACCAAGTGAACCAATTCCCTCAAACATCTGTATCTTGAATTTATTGGCATTTTGTCAAAGTCACTTAAGACTGCTGCAGTTTTCATTTATAGGAATGCAGTTCTTAAAAGTCAAAATGGTATTATTGGAATTATTTTGTGTGAGAGACTGTAAATTAAGCTCCTTCCTCTATTTTGTATCTTTTCTGCAATAAACTCATTTTCCCTCTACTCCCAATAATTGTTTTTTAACTCAGAGTTGATCGTTGAAGAGTACTTTTATTTGCAAAATTATACCACTATTGCATGCATTTTTTATTATTTGAAAAACTTTAATAAACTTTCTTGACCAGAGGTAACAATATGATAAAATTAGTAGATATCAATGTGTTATTTTTCCTATTCAATAATGTCTGATCCTCAGAGACTGCATGGAAAAAGTCCCTGCAGTTTCCTTTGCAAGGTTTTTTCAGAAGTGGTTTCCTTCTTAGGGCTGAGAAAGAATGACTACCCCAAGATCACCCAGGTGTTTTTGTGTTTAAGGTGGGGCTAGAACTCACAGTCTCCCAGTTTCTAGCTTCATGTGTTAGTCACTACATCAAATTGGCCCTCACATATTAAATAATCATGTCTTTATCATGACAGTATTAGTATTATTCTACCTTAGAAAGCTATGGCTGTTCCAGCAGACTAAAAGCCAATTATTTTGTAACAACAATTAAGTCAATTCTATCCCCAATTCCTAATAAAGACATTATTTTATGTCTTTATCAGGAATAAAATCACTGTACTTTACTGAAAGGTCAAACATGGAGTTTACAAGAATAAGATAAGAATTTAGCCAAAGGATCAAATAGGCAATAAAGGAAACCATTTATTTTTTATTCTTTCCCATCTCAACTGTATCCTTTACTTTTCATCTATTTTAAGAGAGATGCATGTTGCAGCTATTTGCAATTGCACCATTAAAGATTTTATGCTGTGCATGTTAAAGTTAAAAAGATATATGTACTGAGAGTCACTATGAATGTAATCAACTTGATTTAATACTAATAGGAAACAGTAAATGGAATTTATGACTTTAAAATAAGTGATTTTTTAAAAACACAAGTACTTTGTGCATAATGGGAAAAAATCTCAATCTGAAGAGTTTATTAGAGTCTAATCCCTCATCAACAAACGAAACCAGGGCTGCCCACCCAATAATCCGAACTGCCATTAAAATATTAAAAATAAATCTAATCGTCTCTTTATCCAAAATAAGCAACTTTTATATGGAGCGAAAATGTCTAACCCTTTTGAAAGAGAATTATTCCTAGTGTTGCAAATGAAATTCAGTCAGGAAATTGAAGCTGCATTTAAAATCAGATAAAGCAGTATAGTAAGAAATAAAATATAATATGACAAATTAAAAATATTCATTTAAACACACTGACTTTCCTCTAAAAAGTGTAGTGTTGCAAAAGAGACTCCACTAAAATTCTTACTCTTCAAGGGTGATCTGTTCTAGTTTAGAATTTAAAAAGCATGGATAGGATATTGGGGGAAAAACAGTTATCCAAACCTGCAAATGATTATAATCTTCTGAAATTCTATTCTTATATATTGCATGATATTTCCTTCATTGCTGGCATACCTTCACTGTTGATAATCCCTGGGAAAATCAAAGGGAGTAAATGATCTTTGATGATCTTTGAGTGATCGAGATCTGCCCTTCAAACTCAGTTTAGATTTTGCTTGGGACTGTACTAATTGGGTGGCCTTACAGGGAAATCTTAGGTAGCCTTTTTCTACATCTGTTGCAATACTCTACTATAATTGGCAGAAGTTCTTCCTACTCTTAGGTCTTGGGTTTTTTCATCTTTCACCATTTGAATCCAATGTTCAAGTGAACCTGGCAAAGCAGGTGCTTTACCTCTGAGTTATGTCTCTATTCTTCCATCTCAGTTTCTGTTTGATAGTGGGAGACTTAATAATTGCAGAGGTTTCTATTTGTGATCTCCTAAGTATTAGTGTTCTTCCTGAAATGTGTAGGACATCCAGGTGTTTTGCTAGCATATCTGACAATGAAGTTGTAGGCTGTTCTTGCTGATAGTGAATGATGTAGCATCTAGCTTGTCTTGATTTTCTTTCCTAACTTTGTCTGGCAGGACCTCATTCCTTAAGGAATCATAGTACACCCTTTCCCATTTTTAAAGTTTTTCTTTTCTTTTCTACAACTCCTTACCAAATCAAAGCAGCACAGAAAATAGCTGTGGGTTCTAAATTGTCTTTCATCTCTGAATTCTAGATGGCTAATAAGAAAATATAAATCTAAGCAAAACTAATAATTTTGTGATCTATATTAAAATATTTTATTTTATTCTTAAATTCTTTCAGGATAATTAAATTGCCAGTAAGTTTTAGTCATTCTTTAACAGAGCATGAAAATTTGAGGAAAAACATCTGTCTACAATTGCTTCTGGTATCACTTTTTTTGAGAGATTGTTTTCTCCCACATTTGTTCACAACCTTTTGCAGTTCTTCTCAAGACTGCATGTTTTGAAAAAGTTTGCGCAGTTCTTATTTGCTTTAGCCCCCAAAAATGCAGCTAATAATAAGAATGAAAAACTAAAGAATTCCCTCAAGAATGCCATTCAAATTCATAAATGGTTTTAAATGTTATTGTTTTTATTAAACAAACGATGCTGTTCTGTTCCCATCTTAACCAATTATTACTGTTGTTGTTTTAGAGAGAATCTGCACCTCTTGATGCCATGCAATTTTTTGCACTTCCATAGATTTTTAATTTGGTTAATTGTTTCATTCTGCAATTCTCAATTTTATCTTAGATTTTAATTACTATGAGCCAATTTGCAGTTGCTTCCTTAGGAAATATAATTGAAGGTCAATAAGCATAGTTTCAGTAATAAGTAGTAATATACAAGAGTATCTTCAATTGGGATCAATCACACCACTGTCATGAACATCAAGTCTGTACCACTACAGTAACTTGAGGTGTATTTTGTGATGTTAAAAAATAATAATTACCTTGGGTTTAAAGATTCACATAAGGGTTTGCAATTAAGCCCAATGGGATATTTGGCTTTGTACAATTAATATTTCTTTCTTCTTACAAAATTAAAATATACAGTTTAACTCCCAAACTTTAAAGCATTGTCAGGTACAGTTTGCAGAAATGGATAGAACCATTAAAGAAAAACAAATTCAAACCCACTAGTATTATAGAAATATCTTAATGAAACTTAACACCACTATTAACAATTCACGTTTTATTCTCAAGTGCTTTATGGTTCTCCTTGCACTAGCTATATGATAATGTAAAGATCTGCAGTGATGAATATTTTATTTATGAATAGAGTACTTAAAAGAATTATAGAATGGTAATTCATTATTAAATGAATTGGCTCAGTTTTTGAACTGTTGCCATGTTGGACATCAAGGTAACAAATCAATCTTCATGTGTTTTTATGTCATGTATAAAAATATGTGAATTCTGTAATTAGCTATCTATCCTTTGTTAACAACATATTATTTTATGACAAAATTATAGTTACATTTTTCTTCTCTTTCGCTTTATAAGCAAGGGGAAATCCTGAGAAAAAATAATCTATTAATATTTGATGTCAAACTTATGTGCGCAATTATCATATACTTTTGAATTTACTTCAGAAACTGCTTGGAGATAGCACAATTACGTTCAGAGAGACAATTTTAAAGTTTTAAAAGAAATTTTATATTAATTATTTTTAATGTTTTTACTTTTAAGAACAATCATTTGTCTGAAATGGTATACTGCTTGAGCAGACCTCCAAAGTTCCTTTCAACTGTGTTATTCTGTAAATGTGGTATAATTGCTAGGAACTGTACATTTTTGGAAGGAATATTGCATTTTATTAAACTAGAACTACTGTAGATATAATGTACACTTTCATTAAAAAAGAATGTACACTAGAAAACCTCCCTTTTATCCCATTCATATATTGACAGTAGGTAATAGTGCAGTCATTTATATCAGTTCTGCAGAAAATGTAAACTTTTCAGAATATTTCACTTATAAGAATATAATTCAGTATACTGTAGAACTATAGATATTTGTATCTCAATTACTTTGACAGTCTGAAAGGTGTTGCAAATGTAGTCCTTTCTGATTGAAATGTAATATTTTTTAGATATTCAACTGTAATAGTTTGAGCTGCAGTTTTTAAGAAAAAGAAAACATTGTTAAGAATATAAACAATTTATTTTTGCCCAATAATAGTTTTAAAAAAAACTTATTTAATTGTTCAAGCCATTTAGATGGAATATTGTTTTAGATGGAAATTGCGTGGTGAACTAGAACTACATTCTATGTAACAGGATCAATTCATTTCTTATTTCTGTTAGAGTGGTAAATCTGGAAACATACTTCCTTTGGAAATTAAATGAACCACAAGTTGTAGATGGCCCTTATCTTTTTCAGCCTCATAAGTTTGTGCAGCCACATATTAATGTGTTTATTGTTTAATTCATGTAGTGTCATGCTATAACAATGATTTCTGTTATAAATCCCTAAGTCTTTCTTTGGGATTTCTTGCTTGGTGACTTTTAAACTGTACAGAGACTTCTCTACCAAGTGAAAATGAAATCTGCATAACTATATCATAGGCTTATTTGAATCCTACTTGAATTATTTTCCATAAGCAAATAGTTGTTGCTTTTAACTGCATCAAAGTTGTAGACAAAATAATGTATGAAAGTTACCTACACACCTATAATTCACAAGGTGCTTGTGTATTTTTACACTTTTATTTATTAATTGCACTTTTTATATTTACATTTTTATAATGGTCTAGTTTCACATGCTGACCACATAAAAGGATGCAAAGTGAATTTAAAAAAACCAATTTCTGAACACTGAAATTAGATGAAAAAAAATCACAATCCATCTCTCTCCATGTAAGCTGCTTATTTTCTAGTACACAGAGAAAAAAAAGATATTTTGTATAATTGGAAGAAGGAATATAGAATATATTGAAGGTCTTTTAAAAACAATTTTAGAGGACAACATAGGAAAGATATTTCATTCCTGTAATTTTTCCTTCCCCCAGTTTTTTAAAGTAATACTGTCTATAACTGCACGTGATCAGGTTCATCTGGTGTTTGGTTTCCCCAATCTTGAATGACGCTATTGTATGGTATAATAAGAACTAAAACTATATGGTGCCATTTATTATAAATGCTTTCTAAGGCTCTTTAGACATATTTAGTTAATTGGAAAGTTCTTAATTCAAAATAATAGATTAGACTTATTTTGTGCTGCTATTATCTTGAATAAAAATGGTAGTATACCATATGTGGAAATTTGCATTGTGATGCCTTTTCTAAGGCTAATTTGATTCTATGGCATAATCCAGACTTTAAAATCAGTTTTAAACAACCTGCTTAAAGCTTTGGAGGAACTTTAGGTCAATTATTGGATGATAATTTTGATTTATATGTTTGTTTGTTTGTTTTACTGCCTTTATTATTTTTCTAAATAACTCAAGGTGACAAACATGCACAAGACTCTTTTCTCCTCCTATTTTTCCTACAATTGTGAGGTAGATTGGGCTGAGACTGATTGGCCTAAGGTCACCCTACTGGCTTTCATGCCTAATAATTTTCTATGCTAACGAACAAATGTAGTTTATATGTTTCCACCAACTGACAGGAATTACAATTACAGTATTTACTAATGACCCATGACCCGTTGCTTCTTTCCACATATAATATAGATTGGAGCTATTCACCTATTGACCACTGGTACAGAGATGGGTTGCCAGTTTTTTTACTATTGGTTCGGGCGCATGTACAGAAGCATCCGGGCAGGTGGGCGGAGCCTCCTACCGCCGCTACTACTGGTTCAGCCGGTCTGGGCTGAACTAGTAGCAACCCACCTCTGCACTGGTATCTACAACTAGCTCTACCTCATCAGTAGGCATCCAGGTCCTTGTCTTTCCCTTGCCACCCACCACTGTTAATAGGTTTCAGTTTTTGGCCTTGGTTCCAAAGCCATCAATCACTGCTTGCCCATCAAGCCTTTGCCATTAGCTGATTGGCACAGGGCCACAGGGAAGTAGGAAAGATGGATATATACTGCACCCCCCTCCCATCTTCCTTTGAGCCACACAGTCTACATGATCTGGGAAGTATAGTAGAAAATCATGTTCATATAACCAGAATAAACTGCAGCAATGCTGCAGCAGCCACAACTTTGTAAATACAACTAGTATAAAGATCCTTAAATTTCAGTTTTGCAACCTGGCAGGAGGGTCACCATTTCGCAGGACAGGAAGATTCATAATATCAGTCCCACCATACAGATCAAAGCACAAAATATTTTTTGTATCCATAGGAAGACTAAAACTACTTTTTTTGAGACAGGCTATAAAAATAGAATCTTGCAAGTTTGTACTGTACTTCCCCCCCCCTTTTTTTAAATCAACTTATGAAGTAGAAAGGTCTCTGTCCAAGTCATTTGTTGTACAATTCTTGGTGCTCTCAAGTTTGGTCATTTTCTTGCAAATGTTTCATTACCCAACTAGGCAAAAATCTTCAGAGCTAGCCTAGGTAACTAGTTAACAATTACCCAACTAGGTAAACATCTAGCTAGTACTGAAGATGTTACCTAATTAGATAATGAAATGTCTGCAAGAAAACAATTAAGCTCAGAGAGCACCAAGGACTCCATTGTTCAATGCTGAACTACAGAAATACTCTTCTATTGGCAATCCATTTCCATATACTTTCTGGTGATTTGAATGTCAGTTATGTTTTTCTTTGTTGCTTTGATAATGAGTCTGGTGTATCTCTGTCAGAGTCATCTTCTTTAGGGACACATGGCAACAGAAAGGCTGGTGGTTGAAGCATGTTGATCCTCCAGCCAGAAATGACAGATTGAGGTGCTACAGTGATGAATTTGGGCAGGAGAGGGTAGTTGGACAAAATTTTAGACTTGCCCAAGCCCTGCAGTTGCTGAGGGATAGACCTTCTGCACGTGCAGCCAAATAACTATCCATCTAGATCTAGATCATCTTTTCACAAGGTATAAATGGAATGAAGCTTGACTGAAGAAAGGAAAAGAGAACAGGTAAAAAATAATTTTAAGTAGTCACATGGAAAACATTAAGAAGCAAGGGAGAGAAACATATAGAACTATTAAAAATACAGACAGCTTCTGAAAAATGCCTCTAAGGGAAAAAAAAAAAATAAGGTTCTGAGCAGATTGTAGCACAAGTGGTCTTAAACTCATTGAATATGCATTGTATTATGATCACTTTCTTTATTTTGCCAGTACAAACTGCCCTGTAACTAATTTTCAGCTAATTCAACTAATTTTCAACTCAGTACAAGATTTAGAATTCCTATTGGCTTTAATAAAAGTTAACAAGTGAGTAAAAGAGATCTATGGGTTCATGCTTTGACTATTTATGTCATTGTTAGTGGGCATTTTTGTTTCTTCCTAGCGTTTTCCTGCAAGTGCAGCATCTTTTTTTCCCTTTCCCTTTTTTTTTTGACCAACCAAGTATTGATTCATTGGTTGTGACAAGAATTGACCATCCTAATGTCATGAGCCAAGACAGAATAACTGGTCTGAAGTTACTCAGGTGGCTTTCATGCCTAAGGCAGGACTAGAACTCATACTCTCCTGAATTCTAGCCTAGCAAAGTTTGAAGCAAAGCAATTAAATAGATGTCTTTGCTAGCCATATCCAAAATGGCACAATGGGAACTGAAAGAGCTTATAAAAGACTGTCCTTTGAATCTCCCTCAACTTGTTAGCTTCTAAAATTTGGTGGCTAGGTGATGGAAATTGATATCTACCATAATATATACAGAACATAAGTTTACAGAAGGGTGTATTATTGTTTTTATTATTGGAGTTGTTCCACGTTTCTATCTAAAATATGATTGATGATAGCAATAGCAATAGCAGTTAGACTTATATACCGCTTCATAGGGCTTTCAGCCCTCTCTAAGCGGTTTACAGAGTCAGCATATTGCCCCCAACAATCCGGGTCCTCATTTTACCCACCTTGGAAGGATGGAAGGCTGAGTCAACCTTGAGCCGGTGAGATTTGAACAGCCGAACTGCTGAACTGCAGTCAGCTGAAGTAGGCTGCAGTGCTGCACTCTAACCACTGCGCCACCTCGGCTCTTATGATGCGATAGTGTAGGATTTATAATTCATCCCTCTGGCAAATATATTCCAGTAAACTAAGTTTACAATGCTCACTTGAAGGAGATGAGGTGGTTCTTAAATATGATAGATCTCCATCTCTCTCTCCCTCTCCCCCCTCTCTCTCACACACAATTTGTGGTCATAAGGATCTTCTATTTTCAGTCAACCCTTTATATTTAGATCTCATGAGTATAGATCAAAAGATGCAGATATGTGAAATAACAGAAGACATATGATGTCCCCCCTCCTCCTCTTCTTCTTCCTCCTTCTACATCAGGGTTGATTCCTGGAGATTGCTTAGACAAGAACCTATGGTTTTCTTGACAACATTTTCAGAAGTGGTTTGCCATTCTCTTTTTTTAGGGCTGAGAGAAAGTGGCCAGTCCAAGGTCATCCAACTGGCTTTGTGCTTAAGACAGGATTATAACTTACAATTTCCTACTTTTAGTCTGTTGCCTTAACTCTCTTATATACCATAGCTGCATTTAGAATTTAGTCATACTTAAGGAAGCCAAAGGCATGTACATTGTTGACTACTTAATGGAAACCTCTGCCTTGAAATTACTGGTAGCTGGATATGAATGATTAATTGGAAAATGGGACATGCAGTTGAACAGTTTATTAGTGGTAAGGAAAAGATATGTTGCCAATAGGAGCAGATAAACTGTACAAAGTTGAAGTAATTATTGTCAGGGGGGTATAGGTGCCTAGGGTTACCCCAGGGGCCAAAGTTTGTTCTTCAATCTTAAAAAAGCCAGACCTGGTATTAGGGTACTTGTATGGTCAGAATTATCTAGGATTATTCATAGGATGGAACCATGGGGAGTGGGAGGACACAGATCAGCAGGCAGATGCTAGTGTGATAACTAGTATGGAGTGAGCATACTGACTAAGGTGAAA
The DNA here is from genome assembly GCF_051295495.1 of Thamnophis sirtalis. Classification (NCBI taxonomy): domain Eukaryota; kingdom Metazoa; phylum Chordata; class Lepidosauria; order Squamata; family Natricidae; genus Thamnophis; species Thamnophis sirtalis. The sequence continues at coordinate 126,383,148 of NW_028261381.1, forward strand.
GTTATAAGATAGCAAAGGGATATAAAAAAGCTCTTATTTTTTGCCATCTAATAGTCATCTGGATTTTTCACTGCAGATCTAATAGCAATAGCACCCACTTAGCTTGCCTGCAGTGCTTCATACAACCAAAGTAGAATTCTGTTGTTTCTCCTGAAAACAACTTGTGGGTGCAATTCATGAGCACCAGAACAAATGAGGAGTTCACCTTGGAACTCCTTGGTTTCTGAGTAAGTCTCCTATATGGGCCCTGTATTGGTGCTGGAAGGTGTGAGGTGAGGGAAGGATGGTGCAAGGTAAGCAATTTATATGGATTGCCAACTATTGCACCTTTCTAATTTCTATGCAACCTTACAAAATCTTTGGGCATATTTCTAATACAAATAAAGATTTTAGTGTGACTTCAAATGCTGCCATTGCTTTATAATGTGGATTAGATATTTCACTCATGGATGAAAGATTCAAAGTCATTTCTATGAGAGAAGTTGCTTTTGTGTAGGAAATAATATGAACCACATAAGTAGTTTTTCACATATATCGGTAGTAGACATTTATTTAACAGACTTTGTTCAAGCAGACTTCAGATTTAACAGGCAAAATTTGCTGGATCAGAGTTCTGTCCAGATTTCAGGCAATAATATTATTATTCATTATTTAGCAAATCAGTCTGGATAATATTCATTGCTTACCCATTCCCCATTATCAATAAACCAAGGTTTCTGGTGGCACTCCAAAAATCCCATTCACCAACTAATAGTCATTCATCTTTAACAGACAATATAGTTCTCCATTCACCTGTAAAATTCTGGATTTACTGTAAAATGAATGCATAGGTAAACTAAAATTCCACAGAATTCCAATAGGAAAATTAGCATTATAAAGTAGCTCATAGTGACAAGGAACAGATAAAACAGTTTTCAAAAATATTGATACAAATTAAGCATTAAGAAAGAGAAAGCAGTTCAAAAATCCTGAAAAGCAGGAATATAGTAGTCTGCACTTTCTAGTGTCCCCTGAACATGTTTTGTTGTATACGTGACTTTAAAAAAGTATGGGAAAGATGTTTAAAACACACACTAAATGCCCAAAACAAGGCTATATTTTAAATTAAAAATATGTACTCCTGGATAACTGTAAACTTTCTTAATTTAAAAAGCTTGCCCATATTTAAAAATTAAAGTCCAATTTTCATTTGAGTAGGTACAAATACCATTTGAGTAAATATAATAGATATTTAGAAAGAAAACGTTAATTTTATCTTCCACTAAATTGAAAATAATGTATATTAATCTAAACATGATCTAGTTGTATTTAAGAATCTAGCTGCAATAATTTTGAAATCATTAATTTTAAATTGATTATGAAGATTATAATTATTGAAAATTATTCTATACTTGGTTGAAGTAAACACTATTAAATATATAATTCGTTTTTAATTTAATATATTTCCTTCGCTATGATAGTCCAATTTAATTTTTTTACACTTAATCTACTGAAAAGTATATGTAAAAACAGGGCAGCATTGACTTTTACATGATAAAATCTAATTACGGCAAGTCAGCGAACGAATTAAACTACCTTTTTTGAAGGTGGACTAAATTCACTTTTCATAGCTCTTTGACATTGTTTAACATTTGCATTTAGCCAGAATGCAGATTGAACAATCCCTGTAATCTAAAATTCACCGGTGGCCCCCATTCAGAGCAAAGCTCCAAGTACTGTATAAACGATATGCAAAATCTTCCGATCGCTCTTAGGATCTTCATGATTGAATTTTCACCCTTCGACGGTCCCTCTTTAAAAGTCTTAGTTCGTTTAAAACACGCTACCAGTGGCGTATACAACTTCGTTGTTTCGTTGTGCTGTCCGCGAAATTTACAGCCAGAAGCCCGCCACCCTCTGCAGAGAGGTGCATCTCTCCCTAACAGTGGCAAATGCGGCGCCTGGCACTCCGCCGATCTGTTTTTCAGAGCCAGAAGTCAGCCAGGAGTGGCGTTTGAATAAGCCTCGAAGCGGCGGGAGGCGATTTTATTGGTGAATCGAAAGGAATTTCGCCTCGGCCCTTCCGACCAGGCAGCCTTTGCCTTCCCCGCCGAAGGGAGGGGGGAGGCACCCCTCGCTTTGCCCCCATCACTTCTTCTCCTCCCTCAATTTGCTTAGCCAGGGGAGCCCCCCCCCCTCGCTTCTCTTCCTGCCTTCTGCCGCTTCCGGGCCTCTTTCCAGCCGTCCACGTTACACGGGGTCCCCTCGGCGATGCCGCTCGCTGGTAATCGCCGATGCTCGCCGGAGACGGGCTTTCTCCCAAACGCGAGGCGCCCGAGGGCCCGGCCTGGAAGGACTCCAGGCCGAGCGATCCTTGGGAGGGGGCTCCTCTTCCTTCGCTTTTCTCTCCTGCAGAGTCACCTGGCCTTAAGCGCTCCCTCCCACCTGTCACCAATCGCGAGCCGCGCAGAGCTGCTTTCTGGTCTTGGTGGCGGGAGCTCTTTGGTGCCTGCGCTCCCCTCAGGGAGCCAGGCTGGGGCTTCTGCTCCCGGCGCGCCCCAGGCCGACCATCCTCTCCCGCCTCCTCTTTTTTTCACCCTCTCTCTCTCTCTCTCTCTCTCCCCCCCCCGCCGCTTTTTGGAATTCCTAATCGCGGATGGCCTCTGTGATTGGCTGTTGGGTTCTGATCCCGCTTGGGCACCAGCCTGGGCATATAAAAGGGGCCTGAGGCGGGGGCTCCCGAGCATTCCCCGGAGCGGGCACAAGGGACCAGTCGCAGCATGACGGGCAAAGCGGGGGACGCGTTGGCCCACAGCCTGCCCGGCAAACCCCAACCCCCCGAAGGCGCGCCTCCTCCTATGCCGGCCTCCGGTTCTAATGGGGCAGGGGGTGTAGTGGGGGGCTCTGCCGCAGGAGCCAAGCCGAGCTCGGGCCCCACAGCGCAACGCTGCACCGGCTTCGGCATTCAGGAAATCTTGGGCTTGAACAAGGAGCCACCTTCCCAACCTCGCGCAGCCCTGGACTCCTTACCCGCCGGGCACCTGCTGGCGGCCCGCTCCGTCCTCAGCCCAGGCGGGGTGGGCGGCGTGGGCATGGGCTTGCTCAGCACCGGCAGCCTCCCGGGTTTCTACGCGCAGCCCACTTTCCTGGAGGTATTGGCCGATCCGCCCAGCGTACACCTGCAGCCGCTGGGCAGAGCCCCCGCGCAGCTAGACACCAGCCAGACGGCCAGCTCAGGTAGAGCTCTTGTGGCGGAACAGAGCAGTGGGGAGGAGGGCCCTGGGCCCGGGAGGAAGCTGGGGGACAGCTGGGAATCGCTATCCCGGGAGGTGAGATCTCTGTCCTTGGCCAGGTACTGCCAACCACTCCAGACAGACCCGTCTGTGGCAGCTGATCCCGAAGCGGCGATCGCTGCGCCCCCCCCCCCCCACAGCCTATCCGGCAGAGTTTAAGAGTCTCCCCGATGCCAGGATGCGTTTCTGAGCCAACTCGATCTCAATTCAGACCCTCCCGATTTTGTCAGACGTGAGCAATTTTCGGCTAAGCGCCTTGCAGCCACACAGTGTGTCGAAATAAAATTAATAACACCGAGAGACAAAATAGTGAGATGTAGCGGCGTAGGAACCAAATCTCGCTCAAAGTACTCTTCGGCCTTTTCTGGACAAAAATGCAGCCGCGGTGCGGCTTGAATTAAACCTAAAAGTCCTGCGCATAGTAATGGGCAACCAAGGCAATAAGCATGAATCATTTGATGTCTTAAAATTTAAACCAAAGTAATATAAAGAGAAATGCAGTGACGGTAAGCCTTAAAAATAACACAATGCTCTGGGAAATGGTTAAACAGGAGAGAGAGGCGCAGGGTTAGTTTAGGGATCCTAACAAGAAAATCCCCCGCTGCTTTATTCTGTTCCCTTTTCCCAAAGTCCAGAGTTTTCTTTTTCCCGACCTGTAAATACAGGAAAGATTAGAGGAATAGAAAGTTCCCCGAGAGATTTAGTTCCTGCCTCTCGAGTGTAAAAGGCTCTCCCTCTTCGACATAACTTTTGCTTTCCCGTCTAGATCCTTCTTTCCGTCTTGTTTAATATGTTTAAAACCCTTAATGATTGACAAACGAAATCTCAGTGTGGGAGAACGGTCTGATTTGAAAAGAGAACTAGAGCCCGGGCCCAGGAGAGAGAAAAAAGTAACTAGAAGAGAGCGAGGCGTCTCCCGGCTGGAAAGGTTTACAGGAAGCGAAATCCGATCAAACGAAATCCTCCCCACAAAAGCCCCGATCCGAGAAAGGTCGGACAAGGCCTGCAGGTGACAGCCTGACGTGTTCCGCGGAGCGGGCGGGGGAAACACCCCCCCACCCACCCCCCAAAGAAGCAGCCTTCTCCATCGCTCCCGCCTTTCTGTCTTCAGATTCCGAAGATGTTTCCTCCACGGACAGAAAAATGTCGAAATCGACCTTAAACCAGAGTAAGAAGCGAAAGAAGAGACGGCACAGGTAAGGCAGCCTTCGTTTTCCAAGGCCGGGATTGGCGTTTTGGGGGCACCAGGACTAAATTCTCCGCTGGACTAGCCGCCCGCCCCGGTGCGGTTGCCGGGGTTTTGCTGGCGGCCCATTTCCCTCTCTGCCTTTGGGCCTTGCAGCTCTGAGTCTTGTCCAGCCCGTAGCCCCCTTGAAGTTCAGGTTTCTCCTTGGTGGTGCTGGTGAGGGGAGGGGAGGGCGGGAGAGCGATGATCTAGCAATGTTCCAGCAAGTAACCTCTGTCATAGCCTCTGTCAATGGATCCAGAACCTGGTCTTCAGGTTTTACTCTGAAGCATAATTCCAAAGAATTGTGTACAGAGGCTGCATTAGAGGCTAGATTTTCTCCACGCCAAGCTTTGTAATTGTTCTCCTAACTTTTATTTGTTGAACCATCAAACCCAAACATCTCAACGGAGACCTTCCTATTTCTCGCTGATCTCCAGCGCTTTTCTGTCAGAGCTGCCCGAGGGAGCTGTCCAAAGGGTTCCCATACACTTTACTTGCCCTAAAGCCATTAAGGGTTGTGAATAAAGCAAAGGAATTAGTATGCTAGATCAGCTTGCAAATCAAACGATTGCTTTATTCAACCAGATCAGCTTTTAATTGCAACAACTTTTAATTTTCAGTAGCTGCTTGGCTTCTAAACAAGGGCATCACTGATTTATCAAGATTTATCAAGATTTTCTTTTGTCTGTAAAATAAATGTAATTCCTCCTTCCCATTTGGTAAGGATGCTGACATTATATATATATATATATATATATATATATATATATATATATATATATATATATATATATATATATATATATATATATATATATATATATATATATATATATAATGTCCTAGGAATATATATATGTTTGTGTGTGTGTGACTCAGACTCTAAAAAGGACCTTGCCATTTTGCTCTCTTCCTCCCCCACAAAGTAATCGACAGAACAAAAACAAGTGTTGGGCTCCCCTATTGCATATTGGTTCTGTTTTGTGTATTCAGCAGCAAGTCCACCTGGACATGATTTGGGAAGATTAATTTTGCTAACAAGCAGAATATCTGTATTATGTTAAATGTCCCCATGCAAGGCTGGCTGTAATGGAAAAAGGAAAAAAAGAATGGTGTATTTGCTTTGAGAATTACAACAATTGAAATTGCAACAAATAATTCTCAGTTTTATTGATATATGAACAAACGAGGGCAGGAACTTTTTAATGAATTGGGCCAATACACAGGATGTGCTTGTTATGTAGTAGATCAGTGTTAGAATTCTTGCAGGTTTTATGTTCCAGTCTAGAATGAATTGTTTCAGAAATGTGAGGATTTTAGTGTTGAATATGTTAAAAATTCCATAATTTGCAACATGCAATGTTTTTTTAAGACATTATTTTCAGGAAATGTTCAAAAAGTAGTAGCAATGTAGAGATGAATTACACCTCTATATCCTGAGCAAGAGAGGAGAGGTTAGCTATTAGTAGTATTGTTTTTACAGAGAATCTGAAAGAATCCGTTACAAACAAATTTTAAGACCACATTTCAAAAGGGTGGGTTTTGCCTGTGTTTTTTGACAGGAATTCTATCTCTCCTCAAAAGGAGTGGACAAATCTAAAAATAAAAATCCTTCCACCATATTTGGGTCCTAAAATAATGCACAACAAGAGAAGCAATTTGTTTGGGGAGAAAGGCAAGTGAGGCATTACAAAAGCTTGCTCCATCTATTCTGGGAGAGCAAGACGAGATTGGGAGACAGCAGAACACAAATTAGATGGCAGAAGCAGCCCCTCATAATGTTAGTATTATTAAGCTGATGGAAGTGTTTTAACATTTGCATGTTAGGAGGTAATTCGGATATCTTTAGACAATGCTCTTGGGAAATATGTAAATATTTAAAAATCAATGCTTAATCTTTAAAATCTTGGCTTTGATTTTTTTTTAAAGCAGTTCCCCCCCCCCTTCGTAAGGTTGATTTCATATTATTTTCCAATTTGTTTATATGCTTGTATATGTATGCTTAGGCACATGGAGACACAAGCTTTTATATAGAGATGAAAAACATTAAAATGCAGCTGGCTTCCATAGAAGGTTAATCTCATAACCAGATAATTTTTATGCTTCAGAAATTAGTCAGGATGTTTATTCAGATTTAGAGCACAACATGATCCACACGTTTTTGCCTCTGCAGGTATCTCCCATCCCCTTCTGGAGTTGTGCTTCCATTTCTTTTCTTTTATGCCTAACGCGAGGAGAACTAATTTAGGCTATTAAGATTTAGAAGAAGCATATCTTTACTATGAAATTAATTGTTTTGAACCGGTAGAGTCACAGACTGAGAAACTAAGTTAAATTCCTGAAGATAGGTGTTCTTACATTGTAAAATGTTTGGAGTATATTAGTTACAAACAGAATATTAAAAAAATGGAAGGATTTTCCAAGGAAAGGAGGAGTTTCCAAATGTTAGGAAAGGAGATGATAAGGATGATGTTACTTTACTCTGCCAATTAAGGATTGGAGGTAAAATAATTTCTTTTGAAAACATTAATGTGAACAATATTTTGCAACAGCAAAAGCAGAAAAATAAATAGATGGATTTTGTTCTTGAAAACTTGAATGTTATCATAAAATCTGTTGTTCAGTGTCTGGTTACAGGCATGGAAAGCCCACAATTCTCCATTTAACAGAATTTAAAATTACTTAACTGAATCTATAGTGATAGTTTTTGGAATCTTCTTGTTAGATTTTGTTGCAGCACTGTGGAACTCTTAATGAATGGTAATGGTACATTTTACAGAAGGAAATGATTATAATTCTAATTTGGAACTGTTTTTAATCCATACCTATTATTAATTCAACTGCTTCTATAGTACCTGGAACTAAATTGTGCCCCTTATTTTTAACAAGATGGCAAATTTTTGTTTGAAAAAATAAACAAACTGGCTTCATCAGGTATAAATATAAAGACCAATAAAAGTAGCTTTTACACTGTACCTATTACATGTAGGTACTAAATTTAATTTCTAAATTTAGACTAAAACACATTTATTTGGGTGCAAGCTCACTAGCATTCACATTGGAACATTTAGGATCACAGTGTATAAGAGCAAAACCAGATTCTATTTACTATCCCAGAGAAGAGTATCTAAGAAGAGAGATGGTATGAAGGAACCCACACTATAAATGATAGCTATTCTGGAATATTAGAGCTAGTATAGTATAGTATAGTATAGTATAGTATAGTATAGTATAGTATAGTATAGTATAGTATAGTATAGTATAGTATAGTATAGTATAGTATAGTATAGTATAGTATAGTATAGTGGTAAATGTATGTATCTCTCCTCTCTTCCCCTCAAGTTTTTCTGGAAATGCTGGGCAGATATTTTAGTTTTCTCTTCCTGTTAAATAAAATAATGTCTTTGTTTTCATAGAAACATTTGATTAATTCCTGTTAGAGGGCAGGGCAAGAAGCAATGGGTAGAAGCTTGTTAGAAAGAAACCCAACCTGTAACTAAGAACAAATTTCTTAACAGTGAAAGCAATTAATTAACGGATTAGCTTGTTACCTGGAGGTGTGGATGTTTCATTGCTGGAGATTTTGATGAAAAGATCAGACAGCCATCTGTCTGGGATAGCATAAGGACTCCTGCCTTGAGCAAGAGATTTGATTTAAAGACTTCCAAGGTCCCTTTCAGCCCTATAATTCTATTTTTATTTCCACAATAGTTACAGCTTTGCTACCCTCTCCATTTTAATGTTAATGTACTTTATGAAAAGAGTGCAATCTTCATTTGCTTCAATAATAACCCTCTTCAGTTTTTCCTCTACAGTGATTGGGAAGACCCAAAGTCTATGGAGATTCTCAGTCATCCAGGTCATGGTTATCCCAAAGTTGCTTTTTCAAGAGGCAACTGGACTTTTTGGTTTTTCTTTGAAGACATTTTGCTTCTCATCCAAGAAGCTTCTTCAGCTCTTAAGAAGCGTAACATCTTCAAAGAAAAACCAGAAAGTCCAATTGCCTCATGAAAAAAGCAGCTTTGGGATGGGAAGACCCAATTACTTTGGCCTTCTTTGTCCTAGGAATAACTCTTTTGTATAATGTATTCATGTTCTTAATTTTTTCTTCACTACTGTGCTTTTTAAGGTTTTTTTTTCTTTTAACTTTTTTCATCATTGAATTTATTCCCTTTAGGACAATCTTCACATCTTACCAGCTGGAGGAACTGGAAAAAGCATTCAATGAGGCTCATTATCCTGATGTTTATGCAAGAGAAATGCTGGCTATGAAAACAGAACTTCCTGAAGATAGAATACAGGTAATCATATTGCTGTGAAATTCAATCATTGCATGTCACGGCTAATCACTATTTTTTCCCCAGTATACTTTGCTTTCTTTGAAGAGAGTGATATACTCTGTAAGATATGTCTTCTCCCATTTGATGCCAGTGAATTTGATAATGTGGGCTGCTGGATTATTATAATCCAACACATTTGGAAGGTACAAGATTCAGAAAGGTTGTTTTAAAGGATTGTCTTGTAACTGATTCATCCCAAATCTCAAAAGATAATGCTAAATTGGTTGCTTTCATGTGTGCATAATCCTGCACTAATTGTTCTAGCTTTAATTAGCTAGACATTTTATATAAGAGGTGGCAATTGTTTTTGCATGATGAAGATTAATGAAATGTTGAAATAAGTAGTAGTTTTCCGTAAGACTTTATCAGGATTCAGGATGCATGACAAATTCTGTAACTGCAAGGCTTTTAATTCAAATGGGATAAAAGGTAGGCATGTTGTCCAAAATAGTTATGAATCAGGATCAAGAGAGTAATAAACGATCAGGAAAACGAAGGAAAATTCAAGGTGTAGTGACACTTAGAATAGTTGGATCAGCTTGGAAAATAGACCTCCATAAGATGGAGAATTGGGACTGGTCCTTCACATTAGCTGTCTTGACATTGAGAAAAGTTAATACTGCAACTAGATGGCACTTTTCACATCAGAGCTCACACATCCAGTTGCAATGGGACTAGAATGCTGGCGGTTTTGGAAGTAATGTAGTGATGTCTAAGAACTCAGAATTTTTCGAGGCCCACATATTAAAGAACACCAAAGAGAAGTGGGAATGATTGGCTGTGATAGGAAACCATGCCTAAAGTGACCTTAGGAGCAAAGAATTGGTTAATACTTTGGATCTTCAGTAAATTCCCTTTTAACTACTGTATTTTTAATTAATCTTGTAGAAAGTTTTACTAAAGAGTAGACTAAGTCATTATTTCTAAACTATTAGATTTACTAAATTTCCTCTGGAGGTACATATTATGTTAAAAAAATAACATAAATGTTCATGAACATATGAATTTATCCTAATTCTTCATGATGGAAATAACAATTCATTCAGACTTTGTATGTTGTAGAGGTGTTCATAAAGACCCAAATCTCAAATAACTTAGTATAGGCAGAGATTAGTTTTCATATAGCAGTATAGTTGCTTTATGAAGCAATAGTTGATGAACAAAAAGGCTCAGCTCCATTACATTTTGAACCAGGTTTCAGATGTCATCATATTATAACACTTAACAGCATTCAGCACTTGACTTCCATACTTATTTTGTTTAACTAACAATTTAAACTAATTAAACTATAAATATTGCAATATATCACATAGCTAGTTATGATAAAAATTTGTATGAAATGAAACTGATATATTGTTGGAAGGTCTTGAGGTGCAATTGCAAAATGGGATGGATCTGCCCTATTTATTTTATATAAGAATACATAATTTTGTTAGCATATCTTACTCCATCTTTCACCACAGTTATAGCAATGGAATAGATAGAGCTTTAAGGCATCAATAGACTTGAAATATAGGCAAACCTATGATCTTCTGCATGCAAAAAACAATTCTCTGTCATTGAGCCATGATTCCTTCTACCTTGTTCCTTTCAAAGGAAATACTTTATCAATAAATCATTTAAAAATGAATAACGTGGCCCTGGACAGCCCCATAGATTTTTATAAAAAATAAAGGAAGTTTGTTATTTATATACAGTACATTAACAAAATTATATATTTTATATGTAGCCCAAGACAATTAATCTTCATTCATGGGGGCCCATGCAAGGCAAAAAGCTAAACAACTATACTTTATATAGTCTGAACGATAGCTGGCTAAGCAAGACTAAGAGTTATATTTTAGACATCTAGACATTATTTCATGAGTGCTTCTCCCATTAAGTATTAATATAGCATTGGCCTTTTTTATTAGAATAATTATGTGAAAACTATAACAATTTCCTGTCCTTTACAATTGCATTCTTCATATATTTGCATATATTCTGCCATCCTTCTGCCCATTATATTTTGGGATCTCATCTTCTTATAGTGTCCTCCAATTCAATGTGTAACCAAGCTATAAAACTGTTTACTTAAATTATGCACAATAAATCTTTAATCATTTGGTTGCTCTTTACTGAACTTCCTTCAATTTGTCAATCTACCTGGCAACAAGACATCAAGTGTGCAATGCAAAACACCAAGAATGGAAAATGGAAGAGGGGGAAAGAATTCTATCCTTGAAGTTCATTGATATTATTGAACTGATATTGGCTTATATTAGTTGAGTTTCTAATATCAGAAATCAGATTGTACTTCATGCTCTTTTAACTCATAGCAATTATTTTATACGGTATTAACACTTGTTTTTTGTTATTCCCAATGGCTCAGAGATGCGTTGCTTCCGGTTCGGCCAAACCAGTAGTGGAATTCAGGCGTGGGTCACAGAACTGGCAGTGACCCAGGCCTGCCACGCCTCCGAACCGGTTCCCTCACCGCTGCTGGGCTGCCAGCATTTTGGTTTTTAGTGACTGTGTGTGTGCAGTTTAGTGTAAATTGTTTTGTGCATGCATGAAGAACAATTTACATTGAACAGCACACACATGTGCAGGTATTGCGAAGTGGTAGTAAAACCGGCAGCAATTCACCACTGCTATGACTCATTTGTTAAAACTCTAACATTTTTGGTCAATGGGCATATTTTGAATTTTGAGAGAATGATGTCAGTTGCTATGCCTATAGTCAGTGGTGGGATTCAGCCAGTTCGCACCTATTCGGGAGAACCGGTTGTTTGAAGAAATCTAAGCAGTTCGGAGAACCGGTTGTTGGAAGAAATCTCCTTTTGTTTTTTTCCACTTTACAGGGCTAATCCTGTAAGGAAGGCAGGAAGGAAACATTCTGGTGTTGTTTCTAGCCTAATCTTTATTGACCTGCTTACAGAAACTGCCTCTCCAGTTAACCCTTATTACATTACAACAGTTAAGGCGAAGCGCCCATCGATGTGAGTGATGTTGAATTGGCCATGCCCACCCAGTCACATGACCACCGAGCCCTGCCTACCCAGTTGGTCATTATGGCAGAGAACCGGTTGTTAAATTATTTGAATCCCACCACTGCTTGTAGTGCATAGCAAGGTTGCTTGCCCAATCACAAGAACATGGAGCATGGCATAGGTCTGTGATGGTTATGTTTTTGTCAGTGAAGATTGTAGATTTACAACTATGGGGAGTGTGATCCAGAAGATAAGCAGTAATTGGCTTCTGAGAGGCTTTCCAGTTAATGCTTTATTTTGTGCTAATGTTGTAAATTACTGGGAGGAAATTACTTTTACCCAATTCTCAATTGTTAAGTTGCAGTGTTGGAGAAAAATACATTTTATCTGAGCTAGCTTTCTAGTATTTTTAGACCCAATAATGCTTTAGGTAAGTATAAAGTCCTTCCTTAGACACTAATTTAACAATCTTAGTGCTGAGCAAACAGTTTTGTATCACAAGATACCTAGGATAATTAGGCTGCCCTAATAGTGATTTTTCTAGGACCTTCCTGTCAAGGAAGACCTGTCTGAACTGTTATCAGGTGACATTATTTTTAATGAGCAATAAAATCTGGAGAATATGGATGCTAGACTCTATGTATATTTTCTTTACTTAGATATTTTAATTGACAGTGAGCAAAACCTCTTGGATATTAGTCAGGGACATGTTTATTTGTGAAATTTCTTCGAAGAAATTTCTTTAGAGGAAGAATCAATTCAGGGAATTAAATGTACGGTAAATGTAAACATATAAGGTTTTACTAATTCTTGTCATACTGAGGAAGACAATGTATTACTGATTCAGAAAAACTGGGGTGGATAATAATTGGCAGAAGAGATGGCAGACGTCCTCTACCATTTCCCCCTCAATCCAGTTCATGTATGTTTTGACTGCCTGAGGAGCAAATGTAATTCAATCTTTAGAGCTCATACAGGAATGTTAGATTCTTAGGCAGGAGTGAAAATTATTAGTTTTTAAATTATTCATATTATATTTTAAGATTGAGATAAAACATCATATTTGGGGGATTTTCTACTTTTGCTGAAATGACCTGATTGGCTTTGGGCTCTATGATGGATCTCTTTATCCAATAATCCAAGTATTCTGATTTTATTGCAACAATATATCAAGAAGAGATACATATTTAACTTTAGGAAAAGTACTTGGATTTTTACAATTGGATGTATCTGTTCTTCACTGTTATTTTTTCTCACTTACTCTAACCTGTTTTACATACATATATACATACATACATACACACACACACACACACACATATACAAAGTTTGATATATATATATCACATGAAGAGATATATATCTTTATGTTATAAAGTGAAGCATATTTTAGTTTCACACCTAAAGTCAGTTTTTCCTTCATTGGGTAATTTCTTCCATTATTCTAGTCCTGAAATCAAACTTTAGTGTTTCTCATCCAGTGTTTCTTTCATTATCAAAGCAGGATACAAATATTACCAATGCATCTTTAAAAAATCAAGAAGTATATTATAATTTATCTAATATTTTGGATATATTTTTAATAAATGAATGTGTAAATTATTTTTTGATGTCAAATGTTAACTAGTATTGCAGCAAATGAATTTTGGATATACCAGGTTCAATTAAATGATGCTTTTTAGGTTTATAATTAGAGATATCACTGTCAGGAAAGATTTAAACCACAGTGCCTAATGCTGTACTAACTTCCTTGTGCTTCTGCAAAGCAAAAGGAATAAGAGCAGCTATCTGTTTTGTGATCAGCCATGCAGACCATGCGCCTCTTTTCCTATACACATTTAACTTCATATCTTTTTATAGGGTCATAGAAAATGATAGCACAGTAAATATTGCAAATACCTGATATGAATAGGGAGGCACAATGTATTTCCTGGTTTGTACAACTTTTTCTCATCTCTGAAATAACACTTCAAATTGCATATTTTCTAAGCAAGTCTAAATCTGAGCAGATGGGAAGGTTTGGAAACCACACATCTGAAAAATGTTCATTTAAACTCATGTGTTTTCTTAAATGAGAAATGAAAATAACTGGATACCTTTTATTAACAAAATAATTCTGAATAAGTAGGTTGCTTTTATAAAAATCCAGTAATCCAGCCTGTTGCCCCAACTCTCCCAATGTGCTGAGATGTTCATTTTAATTAGCATAATTTCTTCAATGTGTGTGTTTCTGTGTATTTGACAACATATTAGGCAAAACTAGGCCTATTGAATTAAAATTCGATCATCAGTTTTACCATTACAATATAATTTCCAGAAAATAATAAATGAAATCTGGCCTAAAATGATTCAGTCTAAACAAATAGCTGGGGTCTTTTTAGTAGTAGGAAGAGTATATTAATTTAGTAAAGTGTACATATTTGTATACACATATACATTCAGACCATATACTGAAGTTAAAAAAGGTCAACTCATAAGAGAAAGCGAAACTGGCTAATCATAAGAGAAGAGTTTTAAATTAGGTCATCTTGTTTTTTGCTTCTGCACATGCGCAGAGCAATTTTTATTGCACTTTTATTCGCTTGCGCTCACAAGCGAACCAGCAGTAGTGACTGCCGGATCCCACAGTCTACAACTACAACTGCTATAAGAGGAAATTACAATTATAAAATTATAAAATGACTTTGTTTCAGACGTATCAAATGTGAAAGGAAAATATGAAGTTGAGCCTAAGAGACAAGCTGGAAATCCAGCATATATATCAGTTACCCTGCTGCTTGGCGGGTTCTCCGCCAGTGTAATCTCAGAGCTACTGAAGTTATTCACTTTCCATACTTTGGAAGATGGTTGAAGCAGAATTTATGGAGTCCAGATTAAGCTCCTCTTTCACTGATTTTGATTGGCACCTTTATTTACCAAGAATCCGCAGGAATTGAAATGAAGAAGAGATTCCTTGAGTGCTGGTGGAAGAAGAAAAGCAAACTTGATTGAGCCGTTATGAACTCAAGATCAATCCCATACCACAATGGAAGCATTTCTACATCTACTCCTTTATTGCTTAGGTGACTGACTGGGAATGTCCAACTCCATCTTAAAACTCCTGCCTGGGGGCTGCGACTGTTTCACATGGTATTTTGCCCCTAACATTGCTCAGATTTGAGAATCTTTGCTCCTAATGGATGGACTTTGTTCTGACAAGTAGGGCAAAGTTTTGCAATAAAATGGCTGAAGCAAAAAAGATGAAGGTGCTGTTTGCCCATTCAAGGTTGTCTTTTGATCACCCATGAAGAATAGCTTCCACGACTTGGGCAGTCCTGGATGGGCACAGAAGGGTTATGGTCAAGGATGTCTTTGTCCAGCTTCAGCTTCCGTGCACTAGTTGTGGCCTTACTTGAAGCATGAGGGCTTTGCTGTGGTAGCTCATATATTCATCACCTCTCATTTAAAGTACACAATACTCAATATGAGGTTGACTGAGGTCCACCAGGAAGCTTCAGCTGACTCAGAATGCAGTTGTTTAAGGGTGCTCATCAACACATTTCACCAGTGCTCTGAGCCTTGTACTCTCCAATTGATCTCCGTGAGCCTGTTGAAAATTTCTCTTTCTGACATTTAAAGCTTTAAGAAGATTTGGCAGTGGAGTATTCACACTATTGCCTTTTATGATCTGTTTTCTTCATTCATCTTGTGTAGATGGATGTAATGAGCAGCTCTTTTGGTTCTAGCACATATAAGTAAACAAACAAGCAATTAAAGCAAAGATAAATACACACACGTTCTTGTAAAGCGAGAAAAAGATCTGACATATTTATTAGTTAGTCCTTGTTTAATGACCAGATGCTTAACCATTGTTTGGAATTTAGAACATACTTCAAAAAAGCTACTCATGACCTGTCCTGTAAGTTACAACTACCACTAACCCTTCCTGTCCAGTCACTGGACAACCATTTGTCTGAAATGGTGTAGCATTTTCTTCTTGAGCAGGGGGTTGGACTAGAAGGCCTCCAAGGTCCTTTCCAACTTGGTTACTTTGTCATTTATTGGATAGGGCTTATAGAAACTTGTTGGAATAAGAGACATTACCTAGATTTCAATACAGAAAAGGAAGATATAAGTTTGAAAAAATAAATGTAAAGCAATTAGAACATGTCAGAACCTCAAGAAAAAGGTTTGCCTACTTTATTCTTAAGTAAACAATATGAGCTAAATGGACAATTAGTCTGATATTACATAACACAGTGTTTTGTTTTTCTTTTGATGTTGCTGTCTACTACTGATCTCCAAAGCTTATTGAGGGAACTACTAGAAAGCATTTGGGCTTTCCTAATTTAGGCAAAGTATATACTGTGTAATGAAGGAAGAGTAATGCATTAACTGAATACTCAAACTCCAAAATCTATGGATTTTATTATATGATAAAGAAGAATCTCAGAACATTTGGATATCAGTTTGGCCCTCTGGTGGACAAATGAAGTAAACTCACGTCTAAGTCCTATTAAGTGTATCATTTTAAGTTTTCTGCTGAAATGTTCCAAGGATGCTGAATGTAATCTTCTATTTATAAGCCAAGAAAGCTGAAGTTAATTCTTTTTTAAAATTGGACCATTTATTTAAGAAATCTTAAATCTTTTTACAAACACTGTAAAACTAATCGAAAATAAGCAAGCTAGAAACAATATAAAACAAAATAACAAATATAATGTTAAACACAGAATTAAAATAAAATTATATCAAATGTAAAAAAGCAAGTTACTAAAGGAACACACAAAACACCTCACGTTAGAATCTGACGTACAGTATAGCATAAGAGAAATTATTCCAAAATAATGGCCAGTCTCTTGAGTTAGTGAAAAGCAGAAGTGGGAAGCTGCAGTAGAATATATATTAACCTTGGAGTAACATCTGTTTATGTGCAGAACACACAAAAAAACCCGATTAGCATTACAATCTGAAAAAAGGTAAGATGGTGTACCTCCAACTATATACTAATGCTATGCAGTCTTCACTTCATCCAGGAATAGCCTCCACTTGTGATTATAGAATTAAATGCCTGTTTAAATTTCAGAAGTAAGCAAAGTAAGGGTTAATGTGTATGTAATATCTTTTTCTTACCAGTTAAAAGATATATCTTGTATTTTTGATTATAGCAGACTGGTAAACTGGATTGCTGTGATGAATAAATATCTGATATTATTTGAGGTAACAAAGGATTTGTAAATAATGCTTCAGGTAGCATTTTTCTAGATTAGCTCTATTTCTAAGGTGTCTTACCAGGACCTCCAGTTTGAAGGAGACTTTGGTAGATTTGGTGGGCCTAATTTTGGAAGAAGATATTAACCACACGTATTTATTATATTGGACATTGTTTGCATTGACAAACAGTACCACAAATTTTAAAATAGTGCAGTGTTTTTTGTTTTGTTTTTTAAAGGAGCCATTTTATTCAAGTAAGTGGCAAAAAGGCATCACTTTTTAAACAGTATAAGTATTAATTAACCCGAATTCAACAGATCAGTTTTCTTGCAACAGACATTCTATAAACTTGTTTACTTACTGGATTTTTTTGAAAAAAGCAATATATTTAGTTTATGTTGCTTGCTGATTTTAAAACAGACATCATACCAGTTATATTCATATTACTTTAAATAGTTTTTGAAGGGGTATCTATCTGCATGCTATATGTATTCATATCTATATGCTAACTTTAGTATTAAAATTTTAATTTCCTTTTCATACATTGCAATCTGTCATCACAGATTAATCACGCAACAGATATAAAATCCGTATGTATAAGATATATAAAAGTTCGCTTCCTGTGCTAAGCAAGGCAGTACTCTAGAATAATTCCTATTCCCAGGAGCACAGTGACATTTTCTGTACTTTAATTCTAAATACGCAACATAGCCTACTGATGTGTAATCATGCCCATTGAATCTCTGTTCATGAATAAGACCTTCAGTCAACATTATAGATATTCAAGTTCTGGGGTCATAAAAATAAGGCTAGATTTATAAATAATGGCTGTCAGAAGAAGCTCTCTAAATATTTTTAAAGAACATGGCAAATACTTGGAATTGGGAGAAACATTCCATCATTCTGACAAGCTCTGGAATCAATACCATTTGCTGTGAAATAAGCAGGAAAGTGTATCCGATTCATTCCATCAATGTGGAATTTATCCCTTAATACAGAGCACTTCTCATATTTGAATTTGTACACTGATGAAACAGGAAAGAAAACATATAGTACCAGATAATGTAAAATCTCATTGCATGGAGCCATCTAGCGGACAAGACAAAGACAAGAAGAAATATACTATATTCAAGTCTGATCGGGGAGGGCTGAGTTGAAGATTTCTGTGCAGACATTTTCAGATGAGGAAGTATTTTTATATGAACTGTTTTGTAATACTCTTATAACATTTTACTCATTAGAATACCAACTTTAGTTCTAAATATGCATCTTCTGGTAGGTATTCTACAGGCATAATAACCCTACATTCAGATGAGAACACAGAAACATTCAATATAGGTCTATGCAACAAATATATCTAGATTAGCATTTTCAGTTATATTAAAAATAAATCCACTGAAATACACATATCATTATATGGAACAATGTGGATACAAACACAAATTCATGTGTCCTTGTGTGCATTAACTATGTGCATATGAGTCTGCTTACATATTCAGATTTATTTCACTGTACCTCTGATATGCATAAAAATGTATCAAATGAAATTTACTACAGTTGCATTTAATTTCTTCACAAACTGTTCATCTGTAATAGTTTGTTAAGCTACATAGTTAATTGTATCCCTAAGTCTTAGGTTTCTGGTTAAATGCAGAAGTGTATAATAGACTGTTCCTCCCTACTTAATTCACAGTTGTCTCATTATCACAGTATGATTACACATAAACAAGAGTAGTAAATTACCACTTGCTCAATGATTGCTCCTATTTTTGCTGTGCATATGAATGAGATGGGTAGACCAGAAGAGAATTTTCTTTTGAGATTGGAAGGCAGTTTGAAAGTCAGGACATTTTAGGTATATAGGCTTTTTCCCCCTACAATACAGGTGATCCTCAACTTACAACCACAATTGAGCCCACAATTTGTGTTGTTAAGCGAGAAATTTGTTAAGTAGTTTGGCCCATTTTATGACTTTTCTTGGCAATAGAATCACTGCAATTGTTAAATTAGAAACAGGGAATCTGTTAAGGGAATCTGGTTTCCCCATTGACGTTGCTTGTCAGAAGGTCAGAAAAGGAGATCACATGATTCCAGGACACTGCAACCGTCATAATTGTGACTCAGTTGTCAAGCATCCGAATGTAAATCATGTGATCCTGGGGATGCTAGAACGATCCTAATTGTGAAAAATATCATAAGTCATTTTTTTCAGCGCTGTTGTAACTTGGTCACTAAAATAACTGTTGTAAGTCGAGGGCTACCTGTATATGCACAACCACTATTTCTCACACAAACAGGTTTCTGGGTTGTCTCCAAGCCTCATTGAACTAGATATTACCCTACCCAAGTTGTTTTGACAATTGTTATTATTATCTGTGATGTCTATCTTCCTATTAAGAATGCCTAATCAGCTTTAGCTTAGCTTAAAGTTTATGTTATCTTTTGTCACAATTAGTTCAAAATTGTTCACAAGTGATAACTATAATATAATAACAGAAATAATTAAATGTAAACATGAGTTCTCAATCAAGGAATATCCCCCATAAAATCTTTAAATAACTGATCTCTCTCTGTACAATAGGAAAAGGTATGATATAGCTTGTTTCCAAAAGTTAATTTTTGAATTACATTAAAAAGCAGCAAAAACTGTAAAATAATTTATTAGTAAAAATATTCTGCCTCAGATATCTTAGCCTAGAAAGATCCTGGTTAAATTGCTGTCATGATCCAAGACTTACAACCAAATAACATTAATTTCTACAAATCAATCGCAGTCCTTTGCTACTTTGACAATTCTAAAATATTTCGGTTCTAATTGAACGGAGATTACTTATGCAATTCAATATTCCAATTTTTAATATTGGAATATATAAGAATGCTTATTAATGCTTATTTAGAAATAAGAGTTAATATCAAATTGATCATATGATTAGGGTTGCAAATATCCTTATTCAACGCAAGTGCATAAACTTTTCATATACTTATTGCTGTAACAAAGGAAATACGGGTATAAATATGAGCATGTATGGTAATGGTGACAAAAAAATACCCCCCCCCCAAGTCACAAAGGGATTTTGATCAGGTGTTACCTGTAACTTTCATGTAAGCATAATTAGTTTTGCAACCTTATTTTAACATCCAGTGGGCAGTGCACTTCAATAAAATGTATATGTATAATTATGTATTTTGTTAATCTCAGGGGGCTTTCAATGGGGAGGGCTGTTCCTCTTAGGAGAATTTGAAATCTCCTCCAGCTACGACCTCCCTTTTTCGGGGACTCGTCGTGTTCCACCCTGCCTGATTCTGCTACCGCCCAGCGGAGTCATCACAGGGTTAAGCTGTCAGCGCTGTAATGTTAAACAGGTGTCAAAGGCGCTTCGATATATCTGCAGATTGAAATCAAATTCTTTGCTGTATAAAAAGATAAATTACCCAGGCGATTCTCGCCTCGGCCCACTCATCAGGACAGCGCCAGACGGAGAGCAATTTTTTTTAAATGTGCTAACGACCTAATCAAGCAATCAAGTCGGAGAAGATTGCTGAGTGACCCCCCGAGCATCCATCTGCCAGCGAGCCCCCAACCATTCATTTCCATTCCGCCGGGGACGGCGCGTGCCTTTCCCTGGAAAGGAGAGACAGAAAGGGAGGGAAAGAGCAGGAAGGGGGGGGGCTTCCAAAAAAACCCCACCCCTAAACAAATTAACACCCAATTTTCTAGCTTAATTAGTTAAATGAGAAAACGCTGGTGGCTGCGGTGGGGGGGCTATGCTTGCCGCTTGAAGGGAGGGGTGACTGTCTCGTGGAGAAGCGAGCGAGAACTTCACTACCGCCATGGCATTAATTAGCGCGGGTCAATGGCGCCGATCCCCGGGGAGCAGCCGCTTTAATTTCCCGTGGTATTTCAGTGCCTGAGGCCCATCGATTCAAACTGAAATTAACTTATTTTTCAATCAGGCCTGGGCTGCCCCTGGAGCTGACTCTTCCTTTACCTCCTCCTGAATAGACCGCGAGCAATTTTTCATCTCAAAGCTGAGGCTTCTCTCTGAGGCGGGAAAAAGGCGAGGGGAGTGGAAGTGCGCCCCCCCCCCTTTCCAGGCGCTAATAGATTCCTGCCAGGCTCGCGGCCGAAATGGTGGAAGCCTTGGAGCCGCCAACGGGATGTCTGCGCTACCCAAGAGGGTTAAAAAGCAGCTGACATAGTACCCCATCTCTCTCCTTCACCTGGTGGCCTCTATACGTTTTTCTTGCATTCCCTATAGTCGAGCACTCCTCGGTTGTCCTTTCTCTTTTTGACCTCCGTTAAATAGAGGCAAAATCCAGGCCACTTGCACAAAAGGCATAATGAGAATTAATTACAATCCTGCACTGAGCTATCAGATTCTGTATTATCATACTGTTCAGTTGGAAAAGCGCGCACAATTTTACTTGGACCTTGTATGAAGTGAAGACTGAGATTGCACTAAGAGTCCTTTGGAATTTGCAAATCACATTCAGTTCCATGGGGTGGGGGAGTATCCATATATTATTGTTTAAACATGAGGCGATTCAGTATGAACCAGGACAGAATTCACATTCTGGGTTATTATAATCTTCGCAGTACCCCTTTGACCACAACAAAGGGATATTAAGGGATACGTTATTTGTCCAATGGAACTCTTTTGCCTAATTTTGCAAAAAAACAAAACCAAACCAGATTTTGGCAATCTATAACAAACTATAAGGCTGTGCTTGTTGGGGAGGATTTGTGAATGGCAATGAGTTACCCAAAACAGTGAAATTATGCTTGCTTGATACTGAATTAACCATCTGTATTTTATATTAGAGTATTGTGAACTCAGCTGTTACATTTTACTTTCTCATCCAAAGTATTGTGCAAATTGAGTGGAGCAAACCATGCTTCAGTTAATTGTGTCTATCTTCCAGTCCAAATACCATTGCCCCATATGCAGTTTTTATCTTGTTCAATCAAAACAGATTTTGGCGGGTCAGGTTGCAAATAAAATATCCAGCTAGATATTTTAATAGCTTTTATTCTCATTACATTTATTTGCTGACAGCAGGGAGAGTGAAAAACTCTGCCATATGTCTGTCTGGAAAATTACAGGAAGAAAAAAAAAGGAAGGAAGGAAGGAAGGAAGGAAGGAAGGAAGAAAGAAAGAATGGAATGTTCTGGGCTCAGGAAAAAAAAAACAGTTTTGTGTACTGGTTCCATTCTCAAGCAGGCCAAATGGTTTCATCTCAATGAATAAAATAGTCTTAGATCCTCTTTAGGCATACTAAATACAAGCAACCCTTCACTGGACTATTATTCTCTTTTACGTATTCATCTATTTAAATTGGACTCACTAGAGTGCAGCACTCACATGGCAAATAAAAATTATACTTTCCTTATTAAAATCTTTTTTATTGCAGGTTTGGTTTCAGAACCGACGGGCCAAATGGCGAAAGAGAGAAAAATGCTGGGGAAGAAGCAGTGTAATGGCAGAATATGGCCTATATGGTGCAATGGTTCGTCACTCCATCCCACTGCCAGAATCCATACTGAAATCAGCCAAGGATGGCATAATGGAATCCTGTGCTCCTTGGCTGTTGGGTAAGAGCTGACTCTTCAGAACAGATCTATATTTTGTTATAGCCATAATCCCTGGCAGGGTTCTGATAGAATTAAAGTAGCATTTCCTGATACTGTGCCCTCTGTGTGATTTGGATTATTTACTAGCCATGGTGGAAGGTAGATAATGGGTCTTTCAGCTAACACACCTGGAAGATCAGTTCAGAAAGTTTCTATTGTGTAAAATAGGTAGGATAGGCAAGAAATACCTGAACATGGATGACTTATAGACATAAAGCTCAACTATGGCCTCTCTACTGAATCTAGAGGTTGCACAGATCAGCTAGTAACACTTTTTAATGGAAGGTTTTATTAAACTTTATGAAATATAAAACCTTTGTCTAATGCAAATACTGTGTTTCATAGTATGCTCCCACAATGTCTTTGCTAAAAACATTCTTCATATTTTCTCAGCAATTACCACATGGTAAACTCTTACTATGGTGAGAATGCCCTACCAGATAATTCATGCTGGCTGAGAACATAAACTTTTGATAACTTTGGGCAAAACATTTGGAGATCTTTTAAAGGTTTTTAGAAGCTTTCTAATTCAGAAAATAGTAATAACAGATCATGACATAATAAATATATTTAAGGGTTTGGGTAGATTTATGTATATAAGTTAATCTTGATTTAAAACTATTCATTTAGGGACTGTTCAAATTTACCCCAGCACTGTAAAAAGAGACTTATGACTGGTCCTTGCACTTATGACTATATGTCTTCACAGTCAAATGATCAAAATTTGGGTGCTTCGCAACCAGCATGTATTTACAATGGTTACAGCATCCCGGGTTCAGGCTATTGCCATTTTCAATCTTCCTAATTGGCTTCCAACAAATGAAGTCAATGGGGGAAGTTGGATTTGCTTAACAAGTGTGTGATTCACTTAACAATTGCAGTGATTTGCTTATCAATTTTGACAAAAAAAGTTTGCAAAATTGGTGTGACTCATTTAACAACTGCCTTGCTTAGCAATGGAAATTCTGGTTCCAGTCATAAGTTGAGGACTACCAGCTTTCTTTTTGATGTCTCTGGTAGTTTACAAACAAATCTTGAAAACAATTGCATTCATAAATTCCAAAATTCTTGGTCAGCCTTGCTATTATTTAAGAGGAGACCAGAGGGTAAACTTCTCTTCACCTCCACTCTTAGGCCTTCCTTTCAGGAGCACCCTGGCATGGCAGATTAGTGGCTAGAGTGCAATCTGATGAGTTAGATGGTAATCAGATGAAAAGTCCATTCCCAACAGTGTTGATTGTGCATAAAGAAGCCTTTTTCCTGTCTCCTCTTCCTTCTGTGTGCCAAGCACTGTGGAGGCTCAGCAGTAAACAAACCTTATATGCAAGTAACTTAACTATGACAAATTTGCCTGATATTTTAAAGCTATTTAAATATAGTAGTTTATTTTCTCTTGCATTCCTGTTTCTTCCTTAGCTTTTCTTTTCTGCTTTTCCAGACTAATTTTTTCAAATTTAACACCTGGCTTCTTATAAATGTACTGCTTCATTCCTCAGTCTACAAGAAAGTGAGAATTGAAAGGACAAGGGTGGGTGGTATACATTAGGGAAAGAAAAGCAGCCGTAGGGGTTAGCATTTCCCTCATCAAGGCTTCGTTTCACATACAGATTCACTTCTGTATTCGGTGAAACTCTGCAGCCTAATGGGATTAGGGAGTGCTGTCTCTTTAGTTTCCTTTGCCCTAGTCTATTAAACTTCAGGGATAACAGGTTTTGTCATTTTGCTACCTTAGAAATCTTTGTGCTTATTTATTAACATAGATTCCTTCTGTAACCCTGCTTTTAGAGCTATTTAAGGACAGTCCATCCCCACACAGGATGTTTCTTCCTCCTCCAATCTAAAATATGTAGATTTGACCTCAGGGCTCAGACACAAAATAAAATATATGTAGGTGGAACACTGGTGTAAGTTTCTCCTCAAGCCTGGCTGTTTCTG
The DNA here is from genome assembly GCF_051295495.1 of Thamnophis sirtalis. Taxonomy (NCBI): domain Eukaryota; kingdom Metazoa; phylum Chordata; class Lepidosauria; order Squamata; family Natricidae; genus Thamnophis; species Thamnophis sirtalis. The sequence goes on from NW_028261381.1 coordinate 126,407,720, forward strand.
TCAGAGAATTAGCTGGAGGTCTTCCTCATGCAGGGCCCCTTCATTGGGCTCTCTGTGTGACTGCTGTTTGAAGCAAGGCTTTCTGCTTTTCCTTAATTCTGGCCTTTCTTTATCTTTACTGTTTTCAGTTCAAGATGGCTTTCCCATGCCCAGGCGCTTTTCTAAACCCGAATACCAACAATTCTTTTTAGGGATGCACAAAAAGTCTCTGGAGGCAGCGGCTGAGGCAGGAAGGAAGCCGGAGATGGAACGCCAGGCCCTGCCCAAGCTTGACAAGAGTGACAAGGAAGAAAGGGGGCCAGAGTCCAAAACCACCATTTCCCAGGAGGAACTCAGAGAGAACAGCATTGCTGCCCTCAGGGCCAAAGCTCAGGAGCATAGCACCAAAGTCCTGGGGACCATTCCTGGAGATCCTCCTACCCCAGTCAGGAAGCCAGAGAAAGAGGAAGAGGCAGCCACGGCAGAGGATGACCGGCAAATGGAAAAATCAGATTTATTACAAGAGGATGAAAAACTGGTTTAGAAGGAAGGGATGATGGGAAATCAGCCATCTTCTTGAAGACTGACTCATCTAGTAGCTTCAGCCTCCTTTCAGACTAATGGGGTCCTTCCTGTAGTCCCTATTCACCTGGAGGGTGGATCCACTTGGTCTCTATACATTTCAGGAAATCACAGGCTAAGGCCATCTTGTGTTGGGTGTGTTCAGAGACTGATTCCCTCAGGAGCATATTTCCCCTACAATCTTTGTGCTCAGGAGCCCTTGAGCTCTGCCTCCCTCCATTTCAAGCAGGGAGAGGGAGGTGGACATTGAATACTTTCACAATTTATTACAATATTGCCCCTCCCCCACCTGCTATTCAGCCTCCATTACTCCATTTTCACTTCATCTTTAAAAATAGTCCTCTCATTATCTAGATTCACACATTGTGATAAGCCATGCTTCATTTTAACCATGATTTTTTGAGTAAGCTTCAATGTTTAGTTTTGCTGTCACATTTAAGCCATATATCTTAGTTTACAAATCACAATGTTTGATTCAGACAACATATTAAGCCAAACAAACAAACAAACAAACAAACCATACAATGGCTTACCACGCTGTCTGAATTCAGTGATCAAAATAAATACTTTTGTCCTTGACTCGGTCAGGTTGTTAGCTTTCACAGATGAGAATAAAAGGCTTAATTTTGCATATTTATATTTTCATTTAAAACTGCCCATTACCGGACATTAAGGCTAAATAATAAAGGAACCACTCTTTTCCAAAAATCAACCCAAAATTAAAAGTTGATCAGGTGGAAACCCTACCTCATACTGAGTATGTTCGTGATTACGGTACCAGCATTGTTGATTTAAGAGGTTCAGCTGCCCTACTCTATTAACACAATGTGAACCTTGCCTAATATCTCATTTTGGATTGTTTAAGGTATCCAGATGCAGCTTGTCACAGCCTGCCTTTGCTTACTATCTTGAAATAGGTATGCCATTTTTTCCCCTAGAGCATTTCAGGAGAACTCATATCAATAAAATAAAATATACTTGTACAACACTGAATTGATTCCAGTGAAGATTATATTCCATATACTGTAAAGTAATCATGAATTGCTATGGTTGGGAATGGAGCACTTAAAGTACCAAGACTATCTGGATGCCCTATTGTGTAACTCAGATCCCAGCCATGTTTCCCAATCTTTTATGTTTAGCTTTAGATAGGGTAGTTGATGGTGTGAGAAATGCATCTAAGAGATAAATTCCAGTTGTTATATTTGATATTCAATATCCCTAAGTGACTGTGAACAATGACTTAATTAAGCAAGAGTGTAGTTTCGTCTGCTCTTGAGCCTGGATGGTTCTTACGGTTCACAAATTCAAGTTAAGAGGTAGAGAGTAAGACTTACCTCTAGTAGAGATGTTTCTTGAGAAAGAATTTTTCACTTGTGTTTTAGAAACCTATTAGCGCTGCATTGTGCTTACATTAATATGGAAATTCTATCAGAAGTGTTTGATCATTAGTGATCATTCCTTAACTATCTTTGCTTGGTATCACAGTCAGCAAATGGTAAAGATAGAATCACAATACTGTATTAGCAAATACTTATAATCAGTTTATGGTCATTTAAGTAATCATAATATATCAAGTCATGTACACATTGCCTAAGAAACTCAGTTTCATAAGAACACGGCTCTTTTCTTTTTCAGTGAAGGCCCAGGATAGCAAGTCCTCATTTTTTTCTGTCTTTATTTTTAACAAGAACTGTTTTATTTATGATTGATTTTCCTTGCTGATATAATCCCTTTCTATGTCTCCCAGTTATCTGGTGTTTTAGATTATAACCCATGGTGTGTAAATATTGTATATATGGTAAGAAAAGTTGGTATTTGAGGTGTTTAAGATAAAAAGCTGTAACAACTAGTCTTTGAAACTTGTGATTTTGTGCCATTTTTCTGTAAAGATATAAATCAGAATAAATCCGAACTGAAGATGAACAAGAATGATGCTGCAGTATAACTAATAAGTGCTGTTTAGATATTGCAACACAGGCAGTATCTGAATCAAATAAAATCCTTTTTACGGCCTTTAGGCCACAGTGGTCTGTATCTCAGCACGAGACAAAACTAATACAAAAGGGACATTTAGAAGCAGCACATTAATAACTCTGTAGAAAGCTTTAATAAGGTATTTGATTAATATTGCTAATTTTCTGGCTTTCTATGCATAACAGAAGCTTAAAACACAGAAGCTTTTAAGAGAAATCACCAAGTTTAGATGAATCCACCCAGCCTTAATGCTAAATGAGATATACCACTTCCAACACTTCTCTTTAAGCACTGAGAAAGACTGCATTGTTTCCAGCACCTGAATCAAAGTGCCAAGACACATTATGTCCAGTTGTGTCCATTCTGGATTCTTATATCGGGCTGAAAAAATACCCAAAACAAAAATCAACATTATTTCTCAAAACAGCCCATGAATTTGTTAAACTTTACTACCCTTACTAATATCAGGAGAAAGCCACTGGGGACAAATTCATCAGCCACCATTACTTCAGCATCAGAAATAAGATTAAACATAAAAATGCCAGAGAACCGCTGACTTTTAATGCTTTGCCATCATATCGCACATTGCCTCTTTCTCCAATACCTTGTTCATCACATAGATTTACAGGGAAATCTGGTTGAAAGAGGCCCGATAATAGTTTGGTAATGTTTTGAAAATGGACCTGCTGAATTCTAATATTACTCCATCTTTCTTGCTATTGGGGGAGAGGATAGAAACGTAGTCACCTATTGTTCCTATTGTGTTTTGATGTTTTATGTGTCTATATTTGCATTGCATAATAGATTTTTTTTCTGCTCAAAAGTTTTATACATGAGTTTTGAATATTTATGTATAATTATTTACCATAATTATAAATATTGAGTTCCTACTAGTTACTAATCTCATCTAGATTTGTTAACATGTTGAAGCATTACATATTCCAGAACCATCCACGAATACTTTCCTTGTTGATATTAAGAATACACAAGTGCATTAAAAAGTTACACATTTAAATTCCACGAAAAGCTACACATTCCATATTTCAGTTCCATTGTTTTCCCCTTACATTTTTGATGCTTATAGTTTGTGCTTTTGATTAACCTTTTTGGATTTTTGTTCAAGTTGGTTATGCAAAATACATAAAGAAATATATGTAAGTATGTACAGTAGAAAATAATTTGAGCATTCTCTCTATCAATTATTCTATATGCTTTACATTAGCTTAAATCGCTGGAGTTCTTGAAAATTAAAGAAGGCCATACGTTTTGAACACCATTATTTAACTACCTTAGATCAGGATTGTTTAGAGATAGATATGGAGATGATAAAGAGCAAAATCATATTTGCCTTTTTTATGAGAGTGTTATATAAATGATGCATTTTTAAAACAAGAAATGTTAAATCTTAGTATTCAGCTGTCAGAAGTTTAGCAGTATTTTGATACATGAAATAGGGAGATAAAATGATGACCTTTTCTTTTTTCTTGCTCTGCTCCTCTCATGATAGTATTCAACTATACAAGGCTAAAAAGAATATTGGTACAATTACTGTCTGGTTCTCCTAATTATATTGTTGTATGCTTTTGACTTTAATGCGGGGGTTTCCAAATTATGGAGCAAATCTGGGGGAGAAGGATCATGAGGTTGCAGACCCAGCCAAAACATCTCCATCTTGTCCAGTTAGCTTTGCAGGTTGTTCACCCACTGGTAATTCGGAGATGCTGGAGGAAGTTGCACATAGCCACCTAGGTCAAGCAAAAGCAGTCCTTGTGAAAGCAGCCCTCGCTATAGTAGAGCCTGTAGTAAGTACACGCAGTCTAAGAGGGTTCCTCCAGATTTGCATGTTTTCACTGGAAGCATAGCTAGGATGGATTACTCCCAGCAGATGGAAAGCTGCCTAGTTGGAACTTTGTGGGGAGATGTGGGATACTTATCTGCTCCTCTCTTGATGGTAGAGTAAGAATGGCGGGAGCCCAGTTCAGAAGGAAGCAATGCTGGCTGTACTCTATTACTGCTTCACCATTGGATGTGGACATCTGTGTGCCAAGGAAAGCGGAATGGAACAAGTGGCAGGTTCATCTGCCATAAATTCTGTGAATTGTGAAAAAAGCTGCTGCTGGATGATAACATGAGTTTTGGAGGTCTGATTGGCTTGCTGCTGCTCATTGAGGCCCTGGGTCTATGGCCCTGCAGGAAAAGAGTATCTCCCTATCTTTCTGTGTAAAACGGGGGCGGCTTCCCTGATAGAAAGGATGCCAACTAGAAGGATGTTGTGCTGCCCCTGGTTATGGTTGAAGGCCTGGAAACCTTGGCCAAGGTTTGGGTCTCCTGCACCCATTCCTTGCTGCATTGTTTTTGGGAATCTGAGATTGGAGAAAGTATTATAATGGATCTCCTCTGTAAGTGGTTAAAAAAAAGTAAGATGTGGCCATAACAGTGTGATCTAAGTTCCACCAATTTTGTTTATGTACCACGCATAAAAAACAGGCTTGATCACAGGGGCCATCAGTTTGACTTTTTTCGTACCATACCCTATACATACGCCTGCATTAGAGGGAGAATATTTCTGTGGGCAGATGGCTTTTAGGCTTTCTTGCTGCTCTTAAAAGGTATCAACCAAGCAGACCCCATATTTCTCTTTGAAGATGGGTAGAACTGGAAATCTCGCTGGGCTTTCTAGAAAAAAAATCTTGCATTAAATGTGACATTTTAAAACACTTATCTCAGCCTTACCTGAAATGAATAAGAGCATTTCCTCACTAATTTTTTCTAGCATCGTTTAGCCACCCTTATGCCTGTAAATCAGGAATGAAAATAGACTTTATTTCTTCCATGCAATGACTAGGAGATGCTATAAGACACTATAAATTACAAGTGCTGAAATGGCTTTAGCTTGCAAAAAAGACCCAATATTAAAGCTCTTTGTTGGTGTAGTTGCTGGCTTGGGACAGTCAAACTACCAGTATGAGGTTGAAAATGCCCATAAATTACGGTACATTAGGTTTGCTTGCAAAGCTGGAGCCCTGTCAGACTGTGCTTCAGGCTTTCTGCAGCCATTTTGCCAGGACTGTTTCAATTAATGCTCAGTAAATTTCACTGATTAGTAATGATAAACAAGAAACCAGATCTTTGAATATCACATTCCTTTGATTTAGAAAATAAACTTTTTGTCAGTTATGGTGCATCGTTTATACAGGGAATTCAAATAACATTAAGGTTTTTCCCACCACAAAATAAATATATTACAGTATTTACCCTGTTTGGCTCTTTCCCTTTTCAGTAGAGTTACAGGTTTTCTCTGAGCTTACTGTTTTCTTTGAGTAGCCTGCATCATTTAAGTTTTTCTTCATTTCAGATCTGCTAACACAATCATCTCTAACCCTAAGCTCTATATAATCTTAAGGCAGAAGTGACAAAAGATGGCAGCATCTAGTTAACCTTGGCTGATCTCCAAAAAGGAGAGCAGAGTACTTGGGAAGTAGACCACTGATAAGCCGGATAAGCTAACCTGGAAAATTCAACTTGAAATCTTTGCAATAGGGTCAGGGTTCTGAAACTTTGCAATATCAAGGTCTTCTAAAATTATAAATTAAATTTATATGACAATTCCTTAAGAATAAACTAATAATAAATAAATAATACAACAAAATGATAAATTAATAAATAATAAAACATATGTGACTAGTTTGATAGATGGTTAAACCCACTGTTTAGCCATCTCTCAGAACTTGCTCTGGGCTACTTGCACAAGCCTGTTGTAGGATTGTCCACAAAAAAAAAAAATCAAGGGCAAGTTGTGAGAAAGCTCCTGCTCTCCCTATGCAAATCTGATAGGACTTTAATATATTCTTAAACATTTTTTTTACTCTTCCCTACAGACACTTCCCTGGGAGTATCATGATCCCCAGTTTGAGAATTCCTGTTATATGTCAAACTTTGACAAAAAACAATTGCCCAGAACTGTCAAATCTCTTTCCATTCTTTCACATGCTGATGGTACAGCCATCCTACCACATATTTAGGGAGAAACTCTTGAGCCCTTCTTTTATATCAGGGGTGTCAAATTGGCAGCTCTCAGGCCGGATGCATCCCACACAGGCCACCCCCACCCCAGCTCTGCCAAGGGGAAAAACGTCACAAAACATCATGTGATGGTAACATGATGCGGCGAGTTTGACACCCGTGTCTTATATGGGGGGGGGGCACATAATTGGTTATGCTACATCAAGGATGGTGCTTAATCTTTATTAAGAGGTTTTAAGTCATACACATTGTTAGAATATTAATAACATCTGAATGGAGTAAATTAAGACATTTAATATTGTGAGTTACTCTTAAATCTTTTGCTCTTAAGAGCTTTTATAACAGAGCCTTTCAATATCAATGCTATTCCTTGTTTTTCTGCTAGTAGCAAAGAATTACATCACTGCTGCTTTTTTTAAAGTTAAGGTGATTAGTCACATGCTGTTTGCCTTGCTGATTTGCAATTATAAAGACCTAAGTCTTCTAAATGCAATGTGGTCTAAATGTCTAAGAACTATATTGCAAGTTTTTTGGAATGTGTCCATCTCATTATTGTACAAGGAATCTGGAATAACTTCTTTAGAGGCTCAGCTTTGTCAACTAAATGTTGGACTAAATTTGATTTCTATTGATTTATCCCTTTAGTCTTTGAGATTTTGGAATGGTTTTTTTATTTCTTGGAAGAAAGGGATTAAATTTGACGTTAAGGTACTGTGGACTTTAAGAAAGCAAAAGGAAGTCAAGGCAATGTGTGTTTGATAGTAATCCTCAGAAAGAATTGGCTAGAGGAAAAAAACTGTGAAGCTATGCATATATTACTGTGTTAACCATTCTATATGGCCTGGAGCAAAAATTTAATAATAGTCCTTGTTCAATTGCATTGGAAGCAAGGTGAGGATTATATCCAGAAATCTTTGTAAGGGTTGCCAAGTTTTATTCCACAGCTATTGTTATAGATGGAGAGAGAAAAATACACACACACACACACACACACACACACACACACACACACACACACACCCTTATACACATAAACACATTAAATATTATTTAGATTGGTTTAATTTTTTAAATTTTTCTAACTTTAAATATATTTATTGCTGTTCAAGGTTTTTTTAACATTGTCAACAGGCCTGTGAATGAAGATGGCTCTTTCGATATAACTAGATTTCTGATATAGTCTTGCATTGTCTTTAAACAAATCATGAAAAGCATCTTGAGGTTACAGTAGACAGCTCAGTGAAGGTATCAACTCAAGGTGTGGTAGCTATTAAACAAATTCCATGCTAGGGATCATTAGAAAAAGGACTGAAACTGCTGATATTGTAATAACCCAAGATTTATTTGTCATTGCAGTATCAGAACATTATCTTTAGCTAGTAAGCTAACCGTACCTAGACCACTGTATGCAGTTCTGATCACAACTGAAAAGGAATGGAAAACCTGGAAAACATGAGAGAAGGGAACCAATGATCAGGTTGAACACATTTCTTATGAGAAAAATTGGAACATTAGGGACTCTTTACCTGAGAAAAAGGCTGATTAAAAGGTGGACATGATTGGCATAGAGAAGGCGAGCAAAGAATTGATTTTTCTCCTTCTTTAAAAATCTAGGAGCAGGCAACATCCAATGGAGCTATTGGAAGGAGATTCAAAACAGACATATTATTTTACTAGCCCATAATTAATCTATGAATTTCATTACCTCAGGACATGATGATGGCCACTAATTTGAATGGCTTTAAAAAAGGGATTAGATGATTGAGAACAAATCTATCAAAAAAATATCTTAAAGACTCAGTTATTTTTGGAAATGGGCATATTGCAGTCTTCAACTGCAAGTTGCAGGTGGAAGTATAGTAGAAGAGGAGTATCTGTGTTTTGCAGGCAGGATCCCAGAAATATTTGATGGACCATCGTAAGAAACCAAATGATGAGCTTCTGATCTATTCTACAAAGGAATTTTTTTAAAAATCAGGATAAAAATACACAGCTAAATCTTGAAATTGATAGATGCATGAAAGAAAATACCTACTTACACTGGATTTAAAATTTCAGGGTTGGAGTAATTGTATTTTGGAGTATAGAAGATACTAGTTAATATGTTTGAGAATTCCTGGAGATCTGATCAAATGCCAGGATGACTGGAGGAAAGCTAATATCCCAGTCTTCAAAAATAGGATCTTGTAATTTGGCTGCTTACAGGAGGTTTGGCTCAGGGGCTTAAATGGCCCCCTTGAACTCTACTCTGTGAATTTGATTATAAAATAAAACATATGGGTGTATGGGTGAAAGCACTTTGAATGCAACCTGAGGGATCAGGCTGTGTATTACATGGGTTAGGAAAATGCATCTGCACATTTGGCAGGTATGGTTAGAACCAGTTCACATATTATACCACATTATTTTGTTAACAATTAGTTGGGTACAGATATATTAAACCTGGGAATCTCTCTTGCTGCTTGTCTGAGTAAACAAAAATAAAATAATAATAATTAAAAGTTTGCATCCTGCAAAACAAAGCAGAATGTTAACACCTTCCTTTTTGTCCAAGTATCCTTTTGGCTTCACACTTTAAAAGTATTTACCCATTTCTGATTTTGTGGTTTTCCAATACGTTGCCTGCATTAATAATGAGTAACAGGATTTAAAATAAAGAGAGCCTATATATGGGTTTTCTTTCCTGTGTGTGGTGGTCCTCAAGTCAGTGCTGAGTCTTCAACAAATCCCTGGTGTTTTCTTGGTAAGATTTTGTGTGATGGAATTAACCTATTGCAATGCAATATAGAATCAAGAGGTGCAAATCGTGGCAGCAGAAAGTGGCTTTTCCTACCTTCAGCCCCAAAGAAGTCTGTGAGAGAGGCAGAACAACTGCCATTCAATAGGATGTTAAAGGGGTTGTTGGTCACAACCCAAGAGGCTCAGTGTCTCTGGTGCTGAATAACCAGCTATCCTTAACGTGGCATTATGAAGTTTGATGGACAGGGCCAGGATGGAGAAGCAGTACAGTGTGGACAAACATTTGATTGGATCCTATTATATTAATTAATTACTTTTAATATGACTGTTTTTAAAATCTGTGATTAAAAAAAGACCCTCAGTTTTATAGGACCAAGTCTTGTAAGTGTAATATGGGCCTTAGGTTGTATATCCCTGCCATAAAAAATGTGTATGAGTTAAATTTCGTGCATAAATCTCATTGAGAGAGGTATTATCAGAATATCATAAGATATCCAGGCTATGTGCCAGTACACTGTCTAGGCATATTTGTCTTACGTTGTTGGATGTTCATTGAATATAATTACACTGGTTGCCTGTTTGCTTCTGGGTCCAATTCAACGTTTTATATGGCATGGGTCCAGGCTGCCCAAGGAACTGCTTCCCACCAATGGGATTGGCTCACCCCAGTTGCTCTGGCAGAAGGGGAATGCTGGGGATCCCTTTGGCCAAATAATTTCATCGGGGGGGATGGGGTAGGAGAACATCCTTCTCTGCTGGGCTCCCATCCTTTGGAACCTCCTGCTCCTTGAGGTAAGATCTGCTCCCACTTTTGGCCTTCCAAAAGGGCCTGAAAACCTGGCTCTGCCAGTTGGCTTGGGGTAATGGTTGGGGCATTTCTTCCTGGAGGTGGTTAATAAACTCCACACCATTTATGTATTACTTCTTTTCTTACCAGTTTTTTTGTTAACTTTTAATGTTTTAATTTTAAGATTTTAATGTTTTTAATGTGTTAATTATGTTGTTGCTTTATGATGTTGCAAGTCACCCATTTGTTCAACAATGAGAGGGTGACATATAAATTTAATAAATAAATAGATTCTAGCCTGGGTAGAAGCAAGATGAACTTTTTGGGATAAAATTACTGTAGTTTCTGGCACTACAAATGTGCCAAAACTGACTGTATAAATAAATAAAGGTTTGGATTAACATCAAGATTAACATTAGACCAACAATCAAGAAGTAAACAATATCACAATCAAGGAATTTCCAAACAAACAGTAAACAGCCCAACCAAAGAACCTCTAAGACCAGTCCCACCAACATTGACAAAGCAGGCCACTAGAATATGAATTGACAGCAAACACCATTCCTTACTAGCACTGATAATGTTACCTACTTTGGGTAATGAGATGCCTGCAAGAAAACAACCAAGTTCGGGGAGTACCAAGGACCACTCATTCAGCAGATTATTGAGGGATGTATAAATGTGAAAAACGAATTTCATTGCACAAATACAGAGCTGAAGTTTAATCACATAAAAGTGGTAAAATATGTGTGAAAACAGAATGCTTAGCAAATAGTTCAATATTAAGCAGAGAGTAAAATGAGATGAGTGGTGGCCCTTTGGTTGTTTAACGGATTAGACAACCATTTGTCGGAAATGGTAAGATCTCCTACTTGAGCAGGGGGTTGGATAGAGGACTCCAAGGTCCTTTCCAACTCTTTTATTCTGTTAATGTATTTGTGAATACATGCATAAGAAATACTTGTGGCATGAATCTGTTGCTCAAGGATGTGAATGTACTTGATGATGCCATATGGGCTCAGAAACAGAGAAAATGGAAGACTGAAAAATTGATGGCTGGATGGCGCTGATGAGATCCTAAAAGGGTGAGAAGTTTAAACAACAAATGCATAAATTATTGTATGGACATTGAGAATGATTTGCAAGAATAGAAAATCATGCACAGGATAAATGGTGCTGGTTCAAACTAATTTTAGCTATGTTTATCTTTTTTATTCCTTTGTTTATTCCCTCATGTTCTATTTCTGCACTATGCATCATGTTACTTATCTGAAAGACAACTTTGTTTTGTATGTATGAAGCAGTCACATGTGCTACGGTAATCTCTTGTTGGTCACTTAAAATTGGCTGTTAGGCTGGCATTCCGTGTCATAGAATCTCGACAGATTATTAGAGTGGCTTTTATTGTGAGATGGGCAGCTATATAAATTGGACAAACAAACAAATCTTACCAAGAGGAGAATTAATTCCAGCCCATCCTTAAATTTCACAAAAATCCACCCTTTAAACTCTAATGCAGAGTTTGTTTCTTATTGAACTGTACCTTGCAAAGAAGTGAGCTCAGTTGTCCATCAGAGACTTTTATATGGGATTACACAGCGGCACAGAGCCATTTTGAGAAGTGAGATCTTAAAGGTGTCTCATGAGTCCCTTGTCTAACTTTTTAAAGAGATTTATTTCATCATTCTTTCACAATTTGATCAAGACTGATGTTCCAAACAAAAGATAGTGTGCTCCTATAGATAGAACAACGTGAAATATTCAGTTTATGACACAGAAACAGTGGAGAGAAGTAAAAATATACAGGTAGTCTTCAATTTACAGCCGGTTGCTTAGTGACTGTTTGAAGCTTTGACAGTCCCCACCAAAACCATGACCAACTATGTTTCAATGTTCTGACAATGGCATCCCGCCCCCCTGTGGTCAGATGACCACATTTGGGGTGCTCGGCAATTGGCCCTCATGTCCATGTGCAGTGTGCTTGGTCACATGACTGATTTGCAACAATTTTGTTGAACACTGGTGTTCTGAATTCCAGGAAGAGCCATCCCATCCCATAGTGAACAATGAGTTTGCTTAATAATCATGGTGTTTGCTTGATGAACATGGGTCGTAAAATTGGGTCTGATGGTGCGGTTATGTCTGGCACAATTTATGACCATAATTGCCAGACTCAATTATTGGTTGTAACCAGTGGTGGGTTTCAAATCCTGTTCCAACAAGTACGGTTGGAACAGGCCGGGCGGCGTCCTCATGCGTCCTAGTGCCTCCATGATGCTCCAGCTGCTCCGTGGAGTGTTGCGCAGGCACTGTAAGCACCATGCACGTTCGCAGAAACGCAGAAGCCTTTAAACACAGGTAAGGAGCTCGGGCGGGCAGGTGGGCCCTCTGGAACACTGTACTGGAACAGTATCCAGTGCTCTGGGCTGGCTCCGGTATGCCTGTACCACCTGCAACCCACCACTGGTTGTAACCCAAGGACTATACTATCTGAAATATATGGCAAAAATGTTCACCAACTTTGCAGCTATACAAGAGAATTTTCCATGTGAGTTTCTCCATCAAGAGACTCTGAAACATCATTGTGGACTACTGGTAAGACCTGTTGCCATTCTTGCAACTATGGACTCTAAATATTCTGCATCTCAAAAACAAAACAAAACCCCAACCTGACACATGGCTGACCATTTTAATAAAAGGCAATTGTCCTTCAGGAAAACATGGTTGCTTTTACTGATCTCATTATATTTAAAATGGCTTTCTTCTAAGTAACCACAAGATTTCCCACTTTGAAACAAGGAACTATAACTCCTGGCGAACTCTGTATAGTATAATGACTGAGACAATTGTTATGGAAGGTGACATGTTTGAATGTAATGAAGGTACTATAAGCAAAGTCTTCTCTTTATCATAAATTGGCCTATTATGATTTACACATTCCATGCACCAGTGCATGTCATTCTTTATGAATAGATTAGTTTTTCACATGCCTGGAAGCTCCTTTGCTTGCTGGCAGCAGAAGTAAACACTGACCCTCTACGCAGACAAGATTGTACAGGAAGATTCTGAGCCAGCATGTTTTAGTTTGACTAAAAATGCATGTGAGTAGCAGCCAAAGCTGGATTTAATACAGGAGTATATTCAGATCAGCCTGAAGGTTATTCCAGTTAGGCATTACTAAATCCCACCCCCTACTCCTCCCTTAAAAGAGATTGGGTTTCCTTTGCTTATGTTTCTCTAGAAGTAGAGTAGCATACGTGTACTCTATGTTTCAGGAAGAGAGAATGACATTCTTGAAATCTCAGTTTAAATGTGGATTTACCATCTGGTTCTGGAAAACCTAATGGGATCACAATTCTTAGTGTCAGGAACAAATATTTTTCTATTTTCTTTTTTATTTTTGCTAGTAAGATTTTGTCTGGGTAAAAAGAAAGGACATTCTTATACCCTAGAATCATGGCCTGGCTGCTGGTTAGAACTTGCTTTCCCAAAATTGCCCTTGGAAAGAAATTTTCTTATCAAAGCAGAGCATGGAGCAGAGGTCCCTTGACTGCATACATGCCAGAAGCCACAGCTTTTCCTGGACCAAGGAATCACCAAGAGCTATACCAGCTCTCAGTGGAGCAAGCAGATGTATTCTGGGGAACACTAGCAAGAAGCCGGCTGATGTGGAGCAATCCTTTTCATTCTGTTAGTGACTGTAACTTTCAGCAGGGCAAGGTTTCCTGGTTCCTTGGAGGACAGCTCAATGTAGCAGGTAAGTAGAAAAAATCAACTATTCTTTGTCTTTTTCCACTTGTGAAGGAAAAAAAAATATTGCAGGCAGCCCGGGACTTTGGGTACAAGGTCTTTTAAAATCCTGTTTTAAAATTTCCCTAACGTCAACTTTCCAATCATTTTCTCTTGTTTTTGAATACCCTGAAAATTAATATACTTATCCTTTTTAAAGATACTTGGAGTATAGTTTAAGAAAGTAGCAACATATTGGAAGGGATGGAAGAGAGTAAATTTATATAAGTAGCATAATGTGTAGTTTGGATCTAAACTCCTTCCTATCTATAATATGAAGCTCTTTGTTTATCAGACTTCTGTAGCCTGCTTACTAGGAGGATTACAATGATGTGAACTTTCTCTGTTTTTCTATCTTTGGAAAAAGGTCAGATAAAGAAACACACGATAAAGAAAAGCAGAACAAGCAGAAATATGTTGTTTATTCTTACACTGGATTCAGGAAGACATTGATCTAGTTGACTGTGGGTTTAATGTTCTCTGCAAAATGTCTTTTAGAAGTAATTACCTATTTTTGCATTTTACTTGTTTTAAAAAATCAGCTCAAATTTTTATACTTTATAAAAAGTATAAACTTTCAGCTGGGCAAAGGGAGATTTAAAATAACTAAAAGATCTTCAAAAGAGTCAAATAGTTGATAAACAGTACAATGAAAAAAATGCACCTCAAAGAATTCAACTGTGTATGTACTACTACTATCATTTATTCAACATGAGTAAATTGTTTATATAGCTCAGGTCGTTTCACTCATCTGTTGTATATGCTGTGTATGCTTTTCATCTAGCCTATCAGTTTGAAGCAGTTTTAATCTTTTTTCTGATGATTATACCCTGCAGGAATGGAACGACATAGAAATGTTAGTCAGTAAACCATGGACACTGAGAAGCTACATTTCAATTGAACTGATATTTCTTAGTGATGCTTATATAAACTACAATGGCTTTCTCCTATCAACATAGTTACAGGATTCCTGAAGATATTCTTAAAATATATCATCTTTATATAATGTATGTGACATAATCCTATCACTACACAAACAAGCCAGAACACAAACCTGTGCTAAGTATCATTCTTACATATAAAAACATTCTTACATTAGTTTTCTTAAACTATAGAATGGAAGAGCCTGTTTAGCAATGCCTCTTCTCCCTGCAGGGATCCAAATTAAATTATCCGCAGGTGTTAGCTGTATCAATATGAGACTTGCCATTGGTAATTATCTGGATCCTCTTTTCCCTCCTTTCTGAAAATTAAGAACATTGCACTTGTTCTCCGGAGTTCATCCACCTCCCAGCAGTCAGGCATTAGCAGTGGATTTGCTATACAGCTTTGGGTGAATGGCTGATTTTACACATTGCAGTAAACTATGGTTTGCTTAACTATAGTTTACTGAATAAACACATTAAACATAACATGTGATTGACACAAATCAGGTGCTCCCAGATGATGGAAATTGTAGAATGAAAAGAAAGCCTTACAGTTGTGTCAATGATGCAATGAATTGAGAAAGAATGGTGCAATTAATGGAGAAAAATAAATACTGCAGTGAAGCATACAGTACATTTACTATTATTGTAAAGGTCAAAATAAATTTGTTACAGGTGGCCAGTTTGACTTGCTGCATTTAGATCATTGTTTCCAAGCCTTTTTTTTGGCCATGCCCCACCTAAGCATCTTTAAAATCCTGTTGCCTGTCCTCCCCCCTATAATTCTTACTTTCCTCAAAAATGAACTCTACTCACGTGGAGGAAGCCTAAAAGGCCATTAACGTGGTTTAAATAAGGTTCAAATTTCCCCCATTAAAAACCAAATTGCCCCCTGTGGGACGTGGGCCCCACATTGGGAACCACTGGTTTAGATAGAAAGCCCAGATGCAAGTGAGATAGGATACAGTACTGTGTGAATTAACAAACTGGGTTTTTTCTCCCAGTTTGGCTCCAGTAGAGGAAGTAAGTCTTCCTGAGAGAAACAAAAGCCAACAAAACCTGTGAAGTATTGGAATGCAAGATCCAAGTAAATGTGGTAGAGAATTTGGTGTCCTTCACTCACATGATCTTTTGTATGCAAAAATTAGATTTATAGCAACACTTTCCAAAACCTTTGTTCCAGAAACATTGCATTTTTTCTGTATTGAATCCAAGTTAAGGATTAGTAGCTCTAAAAATATTCCCAAATGGCTTAGAAAGAGAAAGTATCTATATAACACATTATTTGTTTAGTGTGTTTCTTAATTCTACCAATAACCACTATGTTCTTAAATGGGTTATATAAACAAGATAAAAACACAGTAAATGTGAAAGAACGCAGGTAATCAGGAAGCAGTTATTTCAAGGAAAGATAGAATCTGTGGTTTACATTCTGAAATTTGTTTATGGCCTATGCAGTTAACCTACTAACATTTGTTTGAGACTGCGAATGATTAACTTTAGATTCTAGAACTCTTGAGTTGTGAAAATCAATAGTACATTTTATAATTGGCATGAGCTACATAGATGACCTTGAGCAGGGCAACGTGCACAATTTAACTTTAGGTTGTACAATTCATTTACCAATTGTTAATTTTGCACCTGAACTTTGTAAGCAAATAATGATGAATCTGTTCATATATATTCATATACATATATGCAGAATTGGGCATATGTGTATGTGTATATATAACATATATAGGTATAGATGTATAAATATAGTGTGAGAGAGAGGATGTTAGTTCTTGATTCTTAGCATAGTACATTTGATTGAGAAATATGGCTTAGCTATCAACATTAAATTTATGATGGGCACAGTAACAGCAGCTGCAGGTGGCTCAGTGTGTAATAATGAGAGGTGTATTTTCTTTCAGTTAACTGTCTGGATCGACATGTCCACAAAAATCCAAATAAAGTAGCGTTAATCTGGGAGAAAGATGAGCCTGGGCAAGAAGACCAAATTACATACAGGTCCTGACTTATCATTTTCTCTATCCATCTATTTCAGTCTTCTAAGAGGTGTGAATCTTCTTAATAGTTAACACTTGCTTTTTTGATCTCAGCTAAGTACTAGGCTTCTAGAGAAGGAAAAAGATTTGAACTGAAATATCAATATTACATTATTAAAAGTGAGATCAGTGATTCATTGAACCCAGTACAGGAGACCGAGATGACCATGCTTGTTTCAGAAATAATTTCAGTTTCAGAAATACAGACAAACCTTTCTGTTTGTCTTAATTTGAATAGGAGATATACAATACTGTAACAAAGACCAAAGCTTGTAATAGGTCATAAAAGCTGTTCTCCATTGTTCTCTGTTATCTTGATTTGGAGATGTCTAATGGAATAATAAAATAGTGTATCAAAACTACTTATTTTCTTTGGGCAGAGAATTGCTAGAATTGACATGTCGACTTGGGAACACCTTACAACACCAGGGAGTGAAGAAAGGAGACAGAGTCACTATCTACATGCCTTCCTGTCCAATGGCTGTGGTGTCTATGTTGGCTTGTGCCAGAATAGGAGCAATACACACAGTAGTATTTGCTGGATTCAGTTCTGCTGCATTAGCTGACAGGATCCAAGATGGTAAGAATACTGCATTTCTTTCTCTGTTTTCTTTTATTTTTCTCTTTAGGCTCAGTGACCAGTATGGTGTCCAAAATTATGACTTGCTTTTAACCACAAACAATATTCTTAACATATCAAGATCCTCATTCCTCTAGTGCTGGCAGAAAGAGAAGCATATATCTTAGCTTAAAAGGACTTCTGCCCTTGGTAAAGCAGTAGAAATTGAAGACCCAATTTTTATTTTGTAATTTGACTTTTAAACAAAGGAAGTTGTCTTTTGAAGCTGATGCTCCTTTTTTCTTCATCTTTTGCTCTCAAATTTCAGACTCCAACAGACTATTCCCTCCCACTTACTGCACCTGTGTATGGTTTGCCAATTGCACAGTGGCAGATAGGACAGCACTCCAGGGAGTCAACATCATTGCACAAAGGATCCTTGGAAGAGCTTTATAGCTCCTGCTGCCTTAAAAAAGTTCAAAACATTCTTAAAGATCTATCTCATCCTGAGCACTCTTTTTTTGAACTATTACCCTCTGGCAGATGGTACAGGACAATAAAAACAAGGACAAATAGGCTGAAAAACAGCTTCTATCACAGAGCAGTAACTATTTTGAATTCTACTGTATAATATAATATTAATGCAGTATCAGGAGTTTTCAATTCAATTGTATAGAATGTGAAGGATGTATGTTTTATTTTATTTTTTATAGTTTTCTTATGCACGATGTACACTGAAGATGGCATTTAATTTTGTTGTACGAGGTGCAGTGACAAAGTCAACGAACAAAACTAACTAACTCCACCATATATGCTTTTGAACGGTGGACAAGGTTACAACATAAATTAAAGATACTCACAATGACATCAATGTAATAGTAGTTGCATGTTTGCTGTATGTGTATGAAGGCATGGTAAATAGCAGTAATTAGATCTGGATGAAGACCTGAATTGGGACCCTGGAATGGGAAGAGGAGAGTTCAGATTACTTCTCCTTCCAATTGCTGCTATTATTTGTTTTGCAAATAAAGTAACCCTTAAGGAGACAAGCTAGAAGAATTTCCCAAATAATCCTGAGACCACTTCTAATCTGTAACAAAAATACACTTACCTACAACAAATAATGCACTTGTTAAAATATACTCTACAGTGTATCAGAGAGGAATTCCCCCTTAGAATACAAAGCAGGAGAAAGTTGCTTTGAAAAGTGTAAAATTTTCATACTAATTTGTGTGTGTGTGTGGTGGGGGTATATTGCCTTTTTCAGCTCAGTCTGAAACTGTGATCACAGTCAATCAAGGTTTGAGAGGAGGCAAAGTTGTTGAACTAAAGAAGACAGTAGATGAGGCTGTGAAGTTTTGTCCAACAGTGAAGCGAGTTTTTGTTTCAAAAAGGACAGATGAGAAAGTTCCCATGTCTGATTTAGACATACCACTAGAGGAGGTGAGTAATATATTCTTATACTGACTGAAGAAGAGACCCAAAACACTACACAAAGTTATGTTTCCCCAGTTTCCATAGTTTATGAACTCATGAAGATGTGTGCTATACTCATTGATATCTTTTTATTTCTCTTGTTTTCTCTTTGTTCAAGTCATGCGTGGCCTTAAGATCCTAGTTTCTATTAACCTAAATGTTTCTATAAACTGAAATAAACTGAATAAAAGTAAATAAGCTTGCAATGATATGCCAGGACTGAGAAGGCAGTAAGATGCCTCTGAGACTCATTTCCTTCTCCTTTCTTATCACTTATTTTCCTTTACCTTGTCTCCTCCATGAATTTTACCTCTTTTTCTACATGCTCTCTGCACTGGACACTGGTTCAGTCACCCTTTTTTGCTTTTTAATCTTCACATTTTGGTGCCTTTAGAGCAAATGCCTAAGAACTTCATTTCTTTAAGGTGGTGCTTCTCAAACTTTTCTTTCATCACAAAACCGGCTTATCAGAAACTCCTAAATGTCCCTGCTGTGAACTAGACAGTGCCTTCATGTGTTGTTACCTCCCAAAAAACCTCTTTTACTCAATTTGGGAGTAAATTATCCCTGTTTGGGAGGCATTGCTCCTGCCCAGGGAAGAAGAAAGCAGAATAGGCCTAACTTGGTTTCTTTCCAAGATTTGAGTCCCTCATCTGACCCAGGGATACTATTGTGTTCTACCTAGTGATAATAGGCCAAAGTTCCTGGATTTTACTATAACTTTTTCTCAGAGTTATGGATTTACAAATACTGTAAGTCATTGAATGGAAGAGTGGGAAAGGTGCTCTTACAGTACAATACAATACAATAGCAGAGTTAGAAGGGACCTTGGAGGTCTTCTAGTCCAACCCCCTGCCTAGGCAGGAAACCCTATAGCATTTCAGACAAATGGCTATCCATTTAACATCTTCTTAAAGACTTCCAGTGTTGGGGCATTCACAACTTCTGGAGGCAAGCTGTTCCACTAATTAATTGTTCTAACTGTTAGGAAATTGCTCCTCAGTTCTAAGTTGCTTCTCTCCTTGATTAGTTTCCACCCATTGCTTCTTGTTCTACCCTCAGGTGCCTTGGAGAATAGTTTGACTCCCTCTTCTTTGTGGCAACCCCTGAGATATTGGAACACTGCTATCATGTCTCCCCTAGTCCTTCTTTCTATTAAACTAGACATACCCAGTTCCTGCAACCGTTCTTCATATGTTTTAGTCTCCAGTCCCCTAATCATCTTTGTTGCTCTTCTCTGCACTCTTTCCAGAGTCTCCACATTTTTTCTACATCGTGGCGACCAAAACGGAATGCAGTATTCCAAATGTGGCCTTACCAAGGCATTATAAAGTGGTATTAACACTTCACGTGATCTTGATTCTGTCCCTCTGTTTATGCAGCCTAGAACTGTTTTGACTTTTTTGGCAGTTGCTGGACACTGCTGGCTCATATTTAAATGGTTGTCCACTAGGACTCCAAGATCTCTCTCACAGTTACTACTATTGAGCAAGGTACCACCTATATTGTACCTGTGCATTTCGTTTTTCTTGCCTAAATGTAGAACCTTACTCTTTTCACCATTGAATTTCATTTTATTAGATAGTGCCCAATGTTCAAGTTTGTGATCATCCATAGCTGATCACGTTTGTGCTCATCCATGGCTTTAAAATGCATTTACTAAAATTCCTAAAATACATTTAAATTTCCTCAAGCCTTTTTTTTTTAGCCATGAAGACCACTTGTTAAGAATTCTGGTAGTTTAAAATAACAATATTGTCCTTCCAGTACTACCTGGGATCTTATTACTGGCAAAAGGACATTTAATTCATTTTTTTATAGTAGCCCCCTAATTAAAATCATTCCTAAAATTAACACTTGTCCCTTGGAAGCAAACTTCTCCCAGAAATAAATAAATAAATAAATAAACAAACAAACAAACAAACAAACAAATAAATAAATAAATAAATAAATAAAAAATGTCACCTGCAACTATGTCAATTAAGATTAAATGTGATGACAATTCAGGGTGAAGTAATGACATAATGGTTATTGTATTGTCCCAGAACATGCTAGGCACTAATTGCTATGAAGGAAAACAACCTTCATTAGAGAGGGATAGGGAAGAAGGAACAAGGGTTTGTATAAGCAATGCTAGCTATGTCAGAAATAGCCCATAAGGGAATCGACATTCTTTGCACACCCTTGAGAAATAGGAATTCGTTTTGTGAAAGTCAGTATTTGGAGTATTCCATGCTAAATTTCATCATTAGTTTGGTCATTGGCACACGGGAACTAGAGAAGATCACAGAGGCTTTGAGGAGAGCCTACTGAAAGATTATCTGCTTATTGTGACAGGAAATGATGAAAGAAGATGTAACCTGTCAACCTGCTACCTTGGAGAGCGAAGATTTACTGTTCCTCCTTTATACTTCAGGAAGTACTGGAAAACCCAAAGGCCTGATCCATTCCCAGGCAGGCTATTTGCTGTATGCTGCCCTTACACATAAGGTACAACATGGGGAAATCTTGCAATTCTGCAAGGACGATTACATTCTGTGGCATTTTATCTGTGATTCTTCCTGGGTAGATTGGGTAATTACACTGCACTGAAAGAAAGAAAGCCCTGAGCAGACAGCAAACCAGGTAGTAAGCAGCCAGCAAGCTATTAAAAAGTATTTTTTTCACATGGCCATTTTTTGTTGTGAAATGTTTTTATTTTCCACGTAATTAATTAGAAAACAAATTCCTTATGAACATGAAGAGATTATTATTCTCATACTTAACAGGTATATACAGAAGCTCCATTATATGCAGCAGCATTTATTTCCAAAGAGTATATACAAAATTACAATAAATACTCTTGTCATGAATATCCGAATCAAGCTCTAGAGCAGTGTTTCTCAACCTTGGCAACTTGAAGATGTCTGGACTTCAACTCCCAGAATTCCCCAGCCAGCGAATGCATTCGCTGGCTGGGGAATTCTGGGAGTTGAAGTCCAGACATCTTCAAGTTGCCAAGGTTGAGAAACATTGCTCTAGACTGCTCTGTGGGGCTTATTCCCAAATGATAGCCAGACAGCCATTTGTAGCTAGAAGTCTTTGTCTGGCAGACTGATCCTATATTAATGTGGAATGTAGCACGATTGTAGATTTTACTTTGGAGTAGATATGCTGGCATCAGACAAGTTTTCAGATTCTTTCACCACAGGGTAAAGTTTAACATTTCTACCAGCATGTAAGGCTTCATATGTTTCATTGCAAGAAAAAAAAATTGCTGCGAGATACAGTTGAATATATGGGATGTGGTGGCTCAATGGCTAAGACACTGACCTTGTCAATCAGAAAGATCAGCAGTTCGAATCCCTAGTGCCACATAATGGACTGAGCTCCCATTACTTGTCCCAGCTTCTGCCAACCTAGCAGTTCAAAAACAAGTAAAAAATGCAAGTAGAAAAATAGGGACCACCTTTTGTGGGAAGGTAACAGCGTTCCATGCGCCTTCGGTGTTTAGTCATGCCGGCCACATGACCACGGAGAAGTCTTCGGACAGCGCTGGCTTTAAAACAGAGCACCGCCCCCTAGAGGAGGGGGGTGCGAGGAAAACCTTTACCTTACCGTTGAATTAAAACAGTTAATTGTATTACTACAAATAACATTCAAGTTTCAAACTTGTATTTTTGTAAAAGCAAAGAAAAAAAGTCACAGTACCGTAATATGTGGTTCATTCCTAAGTTCCAAATGCCATTGAAAACCACAAGACAACTCTGAAATGAATTCTTATTCTTCTTCCCAGCTGGAAATAGCATTGGCATCTTCCCACTGGAAAAAAAAATCCCCAAACCAATCCAGAGAATGTCAAGTTTCCATTGCAAACAGAATGATCTTTCACCCACAGTCCCTCTCTGGAAGTCCCTGGTCTGTCACAATGGATTTAGAAAGAAAGGGGAGTGAATAGAGGGCTGGGAGTGGAGCAGCATTGTTTTCAATAATAGCTGCAGTAATAACAGCCAAGAAACTAAAGATAGTGCATTAGAGAATGTTCCACTCTGCAAGAAGTTAGGAAGTGAAATAATACAGTGAGCGTCAGGCCACAGAAAAATCCAGTTCCTGGGTCAGTTTTACAAGGTAGATGTTGACAAAATCACCTAATCCACCCTCCCCTCCCCAAAGCTATATTAAAATTCCAACAGCTACATTCTGGAAACATTCTTAAGAAGTGCAGTTATTTTTTTAATTCAGGAAGCTGATTTCACATAACTAGTTGCTACACAAGTACTCACAGAGCCTGTAATTGTTAATTAGAGGAGAGTCACATACTGCTACTAGGAAAAAGACAGAAGAGGCTTGCAATTTGCAAATGTTGATTTATATATTAAGATAGAAATCTAGCAATAGTTTGTGTTTCATCATAGTTGGAAAGCCTCTAATATGTAAGCAGACAGTCTATTTTATTTGTTGTCTAGGTGTTGCTAACTGTTGATGGACAACTTCAACGTCTGTCACTTTTAGTGATTTCTTAATCTTTAATCTTTAAAACAAATTTGGATTGGAAAGATTCAGGGGAATGTAAAAAAAAAGAACCAGTTCAGCAGAAGAAACAGTGATGTGATGTTTAAAAAAAATATGTGGAAGGATGAATTGTAGTTAGAGGCAATGCATGGAATGGAAGAGTTTGATTTAACTCTCTTAAAGCAGGAGACGAAATATGCACACCCAGATAGCCATGTCACATTTATTATCATTGAGATTAAAAATTGCCTGGAAAATAGGCCGTGACCCCAAAGATTATATATGCCCTTCATCTTCACCTTTGTTTTTAATTGCTACTTCTTTCGTTCATTATAAGGCTTGTTCATACTTTTGTAACCTCCCTCTTTACATCATATTAAACTATAATGCATTTGAGGATATTCTACCCTGTTTCCCCAAAAATAAGACCTCTCTGGATAATAAGTCCAATGGGGCTTTTGAGAATATGCGCTAAAATAAACCCTACCCCCAAAATAAGCCCTCCTGGAAAATATTGCAACACAGCAGCAGCCATGAGGTGACCACGCTCGCCACCTTCTGCACCTCAAAAATAATAAGACTTCCCCAAAAATAAGGCCAAGCGTTTTTTCGGGGGTCAAAAGAAAATAAGACCCTGTCTTATTTTTGGGGAAACACGATATTAAGTTTATATCTGTACATTTAATTTTTCATGAAAGTTCTTGAAATATTGTAAATATTGTCAGTATTAGGTCAAGTTATCAGAGGTTAGAAAATGTCCACTCCCACCTTGTTCAAGTGAATTCTGAAAGCTGGGTGATGGAAACTGGCATTCATGATAACTCAGTTGATAGAAAGAGCAAAGGAAGGGCAGCCTTGGTTTCTTTCTTAAATAGGTGGCTTCATCATGAAAATATTGCTAATAAGTGAATCTCACATTAAGCACGGTGATAGCTTTTTTCTTGCTCTTTTTTACCAAAGAACATATGATTGCTCACCAACCAGAATAACTGGTTTGAGCTGGGAGGTTACGCAAAAAATATATGAAATAAAACAGGTAACTGACCCCAGAAAGTACCATGATTATTGGAGGAACTGGGGGCTATATATTAAAACTGCACATCTGGATATTGCCTGATTGGAGAGAATTATATAAGAATATTGGGACAAGAGAAAGCTGCTTCTATCTCATGCTGCCCATTTTTCTTTAGTATGTGTTTGACTACAACGATGGAGATATTTTTGGCTGCGTTGCAGATATTGGTTGGATCACAGGTCACAGTTATGTGGTATATGGACCCTTATGTAATGGAGGAACTACAGTCCTTTTTGAGAGTACTCCAGTGTATCCTAATCCAGGTAAAAAAATAAAATTAAAAAGATTAGGTAATGGAATGTTGGTGCAAGGCAATGAAAGACACTAAATTATATGGTTTATGTATAATCAGTAGATTAATTTGTGGCTCATATAACTGTTATTTTACTTTATTTCTATGCAACCCATTTTCAAAGGCTTCAAGGTAACATCAATAATTGAATTTCTACCTCATTACACACTACTCTTGCTTCTCTTCTCTTGTAGTCATTATCATTCCTTTTCCCTATCTTCCATTAATTGGCTTCCTCTACTGTCTATATACATATGTTAAGATTATTCTGCAAAATAATATGTTCAATGGAGGTGCTATACTAATTAGTTAGAATTAATAGAAGATGAAACTTTTCCTCTTCTTTTCCATTGCCTTCTCATATGCAAGTTAAAATGCAAGTTAACCCACTTTATTATTTATTAACCAAAACATTCTCTGCCTCCCGGGTCCCAACGTATTGGGAGGGAATGGGGATTTTGCAGTAACCTTCCCCTGCCATGCCCACCAAGCTACACCCACCAAGCCATACCCATCGGTAGTGAAAAATTTTGAATCCCATCACTGATGTACATAGCTTGTACATCTAATAACTATCACATGTACTTGATGCAGAGTTAAAATATTGAATGTGACCTAGTTTAGCTTCACATTTGGACTTTATACATTTGAAAAGCACATGTTGTAAATGTGAACCAGGTAAAGGGTTGGTTTGTCATTTCAGGGCGTTATTGGGAAACTGTGGAGAGGTTAAAGATAAATCAGTTTTATGGAGCCCCAACAGCAATTCGCCTTCTTCTGAAATACGGAGATAACTGGGTAAAGAAATATGACAGATCTTCCCTCAAAATTCTCGGATCAGGTGAGTAAGACAGCCAATACCATATTCACCCTGTCAAAAAATGTGTTCTTCTGTTCTCTGAACTTGGTTATTTGCTTGCCGATGTTTCATTATCCTACTAGTCTGCATGCAAATAACCAAGCTCGGAGAACTTCAAGGATTCCACACTTCCGAGTTATTCTCTTTAATTGGAATTTGTATGTGTTTTGGTTAGCAGGTGAGGTGTTAAATACATCATATTGGTAGGATAAACACACTTTGCTCTTCCAGTATTTTTTAAATCATTCTTTGTTAAAATACTATTGAGAATGAATGGTGTGCACATAACACTAAGCTGTAACGGATGGATTCATGTGTTATGCTAAGCCAAAGCCAAAATATTTACAATAACAGAGTTGGAAAGGACCTTGAAGGTCTTCTAGTCCAACCCCCTGCTTAGGCAGGAAACCCTGCACCACTTCAGACAAACAGATATCCAACATTTTCTTTAAAATGTCCAGTGTTGGAACATTCACAACTTCTGGAGGCAAGTTGTTCCATTGATTAATTGTTCTAACTGTCAGGAAATTTTCTCCTTAGTTCTAAGTTGCTTCTCTCCTTGATTAGTTTCCGCCCATTGCTTTTTGTCCTACCCTCAAGTGCTTTGGATAATAGTTTGACTCCCTCTTCTTTGTGGCAGCCCCTGAGATATCGCAACAGTGTTATCATTTCACCCCTAGTTACGGTTTAACAAAATGCAGGTACCTAAACCATGTTTTTTTTTCTTTACAAGTTATTTTGTTTTTCTTCTCTTTTTGCAGTGGGAGAACCTATCAATTCAGAAGCCTGGGAGTGGTACTTCAATGTGGTTGGAGATAGAAAGTGTCCTGTAGTTGATACATGGTGGCAAACTGGTAAAAGCATATATGAATTCACTATTTTTAGAGCAGTAATTTTCACTTGATTAAGCATTGTATTTATTTGCAAAGATTAGCATGCATTGTTCTTATTCATTTCAGAAACAGGAGGCATCTGTATTGCTCCTCGACCTTCAAACCCTGAAGATGAGATTGTTCCAGCTATGGCCATGAGGCCATTCTTTGGCATCAGACCTTCTCTTCTAGATGATAAAGTACCGTATATTTTTAATTTAGCAATCGGAGAATTGATAATCCACTTTTCAATTCACACAAGCTGTTAAAAAAGAAATATCAAAGCAGCAATTCTATACTATGTGCTTTCCCTTTACTTTCCTGAACGGAAATAGCATGTTCACTTCCCTTATTCAAATATCTCCCCAAAAGTCTTGTTTAATAAAAGGGTTCGGATTATGTCTCCTAGTACTACTGCATATTATCATTATATCAATGTATAATTGAAATCATCCTATATATTTCCTGTTTCCATTCCATCCTCTTTCTAGTTTTTCTGTGTATCTATTTGAGATTGTAAGTGTCTGGATTGAGATCTAGTATACCTGCGCTTTGTTTTATTTTTAATTCTGGATAAAATTTTCTGGATTCATATATTTTATTATGTATTTATTAATTAAATTTATATGCCATTCATCTCATTGTTGAAACAACTTTGGGTGGTCTATTCCTATACAATAAAACTATAGTTTTTAAATAATGATTTGCTGAAGAAGTCCTAGGACCTTGGTTTACACATATCACTAAGTCATAATGCCTGATCTGTGAACCACTTGAAAACTCAAACTTAATTTCAATCCAATCCAACAAATAACAAACAACAGCTTTAAAAATGTAAGGAAACCGAACTGGGTAAATATATAGGCTACATAAATCAAATGCATTTTTGTAGCATATTGACTAAAAGGCACAAATATAAAAATGAAAATTATGATGTTAACTAAGATTACAAAGGTTAGGATTTTTTTATAAAGAAAAGCCAGCTTTTCAGCATTCAGATAAGGGTTCTGAACAACAGTAGCACAAAGGCAATGGAACATAAAAAATGCAAAGGACTTTTATTGTTAGTTTATACAGAACATCTAGCAGAAGAAATTTTAAATAAAGATAGGAAATGCATGATTTTGTAAAACGAGTTAACTGACAATGATGTACGTGCCTTTAGCTGCATTCTTTAAGTCTCAGTAATAATCTGAATAACTATGCAAGCCACTTCCGAAGTTAATTAAGTTTATACTATTTTTTCTCTCTCCAGGGAAATGTCTTAACACAGAATGATGCCTCTGGAGCTCTCTGTATTTCTCAGGCTTGGCCAGGCATGGCAAGATCTATTTACAATGATCACCAGCGTTTTGTGGAGACCTACCTAATGCCTTACCCAGGTATAGATTAGTGGAGATGGAAAGGGAAAATAAGAGTAATATATAGTTCTCAACAGTGTTTAGAAATTATAATTCCTCCTTCTGAATCTTTGTGCACAATGGCATGTAGAACCAGAAAAAGATTTTTTCAAGATATTGTCAGAGCCAAACTCAAAATGCCACTCATATAATTCACCAGAAAATAAAAATGTGGGTCAGAGTTGAACTGTGGAATCCTTGGTGGCCTCTGAATATTGTCGTTTGTTTGCAGATGTTTCATTATCCAAATAGTGCACTGATGTTACCTAGCTGGGTAATGAAACATCTGCAAGCAAATAACCAAGTTCAGAGAGCACCAAGGACTCCGTACTCATGGAGAATATAATTATCGTATCATTTATGACAATTATATGTATATTTCCTATAAATGTAAATAGTAGGAGCAAAGAGTATGATTTGGATTCAGATCTTAGAAGGCCACAAGCACTTTAACAAATGCAAACTGGGTATCTGCACTACCGGTAATTGCATTGTAAAGGTGAATGTTTTCCTTCCAATTCAAATAATCTAGTGATACAGAGAATAAGGAAAATGACTTTGATTAAGATATGCAGGAACTATTATTTAGACAAAACGGGCTGAAGCATTTTTTTAAAGACCAGAACTCGGAGATAACAAAAGGATTAGATATTAGGGAGAAAAAATACAACCCTACCCTAACCCTTCAATATGCATTTTTTTAATTGGAGGACAGAAATACTGTATTGTGTTGTGTACGTTGAAGTGGTACAGTACAGGAAAAGGTTTACCAACTTAGCCGTGTGTGAAAAATATCTGGAAGAAGTTCCAAGCTTTCAACAGAAGACATCCAACACATATAGTTCTGTGCAAATGTTTAGGCACCCTGTTTAAATTGGGTGTTTCAGTGAACGTAGAGATTGTGTCAGCTTCTGTTCACTTAGAGATTCACTTACATGGAACTTGTAAGTTGACTCAGGGTGCCTAAACTTTTGTATTCAGCTGGTTCAGGGTGGTTCAAAGTGTGGCAGCATGGGCAGTTCTTGGGCCCCCAAGAATGGATCATGTAACACCACTGCTTCACAAGTTGCATTTCATGTCATGAGTTTAGGCAACCTGAAGGACATCTCACCTGTACTGGCAGAGGAGGCATGCTGTGGGCCATGTCAGCCTGATTATTCCAGCTAATGGGGTCCAGGAGAAGGCCCTTCTTTGCTGTTGTACCTGCCCTCTGGAACCTCTTACCCCACAATGTGAGGTTGGCCCCAAGCTTCCTATCTTTTGTTAAGGCCTGGCTTGGGCCACAATGGGGGAACAGCACAGCAGAAGTGGTTGATTAACAAAAGCTCTCACCTCTCCCCATCCTGCCCCTATCCTCCCTACTTGTAACTGGGTTTTAACGGTCAATTTTTAACTTATTTATGTTTTAATATATATAGACTTTTATGACTGCAAGTCGCCCAGAGATACCTTGTAATTAAGATGGATGACCAATACATTTTATACACAAACTGTATTGTTCATTTTAAAATAAGATGTGCTATGAGGAAGAAATACTTTCCTATATGGGAACCTTCTGGACTTTCTAAAGGGAAATAACTGCCTTATATTTTTGCCCTGTTTTTTATCCTAGGATATTTCTTCACTGGAGATGGGGTCTACCGGACAAGCCAAGGATATTACCAGCTAACAGGCCGCCTGGATGATGTCATCAATATCAGTGGACATAGGCTAGGCACTGCTGAGATAGAAGATGTTGTGGTAAGAGGCATGGGGAAACTAGGAGTTAATACAACATGTTCGTAGTCACCTAAAAACATACTAAGATGTAATGATCTGGGCAGCTGCTGCTATTTGAGCTGGCCCTCTAGATGAATTGCTTGTGGCTTTCCAGATCTTTGCATGCCTCACTGCTCCTTCCACAGCAACTTAAGATTGGTGGGAAACAGTGAAATATGAAAAACAAATTTGATTGCCAGAGAAATATAAACAGATGCTTGCCTTGTTTTCCTTTTGGAAACTAAACTGTAGATCATAACCACAGAGTATGTGGTTCCTACTCGCAGTATTATAATTTTCATAATATTATTATCCAAAATATACAGGGCCTTAAAAATGACAAGAATAATGAATGATACAGAAAATAATGTATTCAAGGGGATATCAGAATTTAAAAATGTAGTGAAATTTTCCCAGTGAATCTTCAGTAGTCTACCACAATGAAAAGTAGAGGTGTACATACCTATACATGTATATAAAATTCCTGACTTATTCAAAAAAACCACTACAAAAGTTAGTTGAGCAATACACATCAATGCTTTCTCCGATCCTGCTGATAATAATTTGCATTAGTAAACCTTACATTGTTTGGTTCATTATATACTGGAAATATTTACTGCTTTAAAGCATCTCTAACCAGATTAGTCTTTCTGACTCATATTGCCCTTAAAGTAGACACTTACTCTATTTTGTTCTACAGCTCAAAGTCTCATTAGAGGTACTTCTTCATGCAAGAAAGGTATTCTATCACATAACCACTTAACCTGCATCAGGAAGAAAGGCTGGTACTTCAGAGCCTTGCCTTGCTAGTCTATTCCTTTTGTTTTGACCACACCAGGCCTAGTGAACCACATGTTTCTGCCAACCTGTCAGGATCCTTGCAGTAAATTATAGACCTGTTTATGTTCCAGAATAAACATGAGGCAGTGGCAGAGTCAGCTGTGATTGGATATCCTCATAAAATCAAAGGCGAAGGTGAGTGAGTCAGTTTGGCTGCTAACAACCACTATTTCTCTATGCGACTCTGCTTTCATTAGCATATGGAATAAATGTCCCACAGAATTTGTTTGCATGGTGGATATTTATTGCGTGCTTGGGATAGGCTCCATTCAGAGCCTTCATGTGGTCATTTAATGATAACTGAAGTGAAGATCAAGTTCTCAAGCCTTGGCTGAGAGGAGATACGGAATTCAATTGCAGTAAAATTTATAGTAAGAAAGGGAAGAAGAATGCTAAAACATGAAGTTGCATACCCTGATTCTTACCTCACAGGACAACAACAATAAATGCTCCAATAGACTTATTCTAGCATTTGAATGAGAGAAGCATTGTTTCAAAAGTGAATCAGCAACTCAAAAGTAAAATTAAAAATAGCTGTTACTTCCTACTCAATACAGCCAATACATAGGGGAATTCAGCTTCCTGCAAGCTAAGGGGACTATTTCAGTGTGAAAGTCTAGTTTTGATGATTGCTTATTTTACTTTTCTCTTTTTTTAAAAACAGGCGCCTATGCATTCATTGTGCTGAAAAAAGGCTTTAAACTATCCCAAGAGAACCTGACCTCTGAACTCCAGAGTCTTGTTTCAAAAGAGATAGCAAAATATGCTGCACCAGACCATGTTCAGGTAACAACCGGCCAACTTTCCCCCCCAATGCACATCTTCATTCTGCTTAACAATAAATATTTGTAGTCTGACAGAAGGTATAACATTTTTTAAAATAGTTGGATCCTGCCTTTAGTGTTTTTAAAAATAAGGTGACAAACATATCCAATGCACCCTCCTCCTCCTATTTTCCCCACAACTCTATGAGATGGGTTGGACTGAGATAGTGTGACTGGCCCAAAGTTGCAAGAAAATTCAAAGCAATGGGGATAACCAATGCCATTTTTTAAAAAGACATCTTTAATATTTTTTTAAATGTCCACTGTAATCTAATTCGTCTGCTGTCATTGACGGTTTGCTCAGAATACTTTAGATTTGCTTAGTTGCATGATTTGTATTCCATTGGTCAGCCAAACAAAACATAATTATTTCACAATTAAAACAAAAAATTAAGTATGAAAGTTACCTTAAGTATCAAGCTTAAGCATATAATGTTATTTTTAAAGAAAAATCTGATTAACTTAATGAGTATCTAAAGCACTTCAAAAGTATTAGAGCAGGGATAGAAATAGTGTTCTGCTTATTCTAGGTTAGTTTCTACAGATTAAATAGATTTATTAGCTATGCAAAAATTACATTACTAAAGATATTTTACAAACACAAAAATGCTATTGCAACAGGAATCAAATAATCTTTCAACAAATGTATAACTTTTAACTTTTCTATTTTTTTCTGGTATTACTTAGTTTTCAAGTTTAAAAAAACACACTATTAACAGGTTCCTACATGCTGACCCATTCTTTGATTGCGGTTTATGTACTGTATGAACCTAGCCAGAGTTTATGGCTCAGTGTGTGTTTCCAGCCAATTAGGGCTTAGTCAACAATCTATGATTAGGCAAAATATGGTTTAGAATGTGTGAATCCAATCAGGACCACAAGGAAATTTATTTCCCTTTGTGGGAATTAATCTTTTCATCAGTCAATAGAGCTTCCCTGATTTTATAATTTTAACTACAATTTTCTCTAGATCTTAACTTTTATGTCATTTCAAGCCCTTGCCTTTCCCCATCTTCTTGTATGAGGTTGGTTCACTCTTTCCATAAACCTTCCCACTGAAGGTTTATGTTAGAGGAGGCCTTACACAAATCCACTTTTGGTCTTCTTTTATTGGAAAATTTACTGAGCAATTAATCAATTTAATTGAGATACTGATTTTACTTTTTTTTGGCAACCAATTCTGAAGTGCTAAGATGCACCAAAGAAAGAGTACCATAGTCTCAAAACAACTTTTTTCTGTTACCATTATACGCTGGCAACTTGGTAAGAAATGGAATTGAGCAGAGTCTCCTACATTTGCACATGCAATGAAGATGATATGCTCAACTACATATGTCCACAGAAAAGAAAGTAGGTACAGAAGTAAGATTATTGTAAGATTAGCAATACATCTCTTCTCAAATTAATATTTATGGGGTGAATTTCCTGATGCTGCTCTAATCTTTCCTTTCATTTTTATGGTTCAGGTAGCTCGACACTTGCCTAAGACTCGTTCAGGAAAAATTATGCGGCGGGTTCTGAAGAAGATTGTAGAAAACAAAGCAGATGAACTTGGAGATTTGACAACTCTGGATGATCATGACACCGTGAAAGAGATAATTGAAGGATATAAGAAACTTCTGCAGAAAGACCAGAGCCAGTAGCCCAAAATACCTTGGCTCCCAAGAAGCAACAATGAGAAGAGTACTGTGCCAACAGCAGTCTTTTTACTCTTAAAATCCCTTGCAGAACCAAAGCGGAAAGCTTATTCATTACTGACAAAAACTTACTTTAATAAATGGGAAGAATATAACTCTTAAATAACAGTTGAAGAATATGTGGTTTAATATTCTACATCATATTCAATACCTATACAAACCACTCCTGGAAGATTCAACATTTGCTCCACAGTTTATGTATTAGAAAATTAAGTCTCTATCTTTTGAGCAACTAAAATCTGCCGAGAGGAAAACAAACTTTAAGGGAAAATTTAAATACATTTATAGAGGATCTTTACATGATATCAAACTTTGGGGAATAAAAGAATGCTTTGGGTTTCATTAGAAGATTTTGGGGAACTTTTCAAAAGAAAAAGGAGGATGTATAATTTAAAAGGACATAAGACAAAATATAAAAGATAATGTATACATGTCTTCCTTCTGCCCATCTGAAGTCTTATAATAGCTTCATTCTGGATTTTAAACCAATATAACAGTTTTTTTTAAACTGTTATCAACTTTTCCTTCATTTTAAATTCTAATAAAAACAAATAGAGCACGTTCTTTTAAAAATGGCCAAAAGAATCTAACAAATTAAAGGAACACATATCATCCCACACATCCCCAGCAGGAATGTGCATTCTCTTCTGTCTTGAAAAGTGGCCTTTGGTCATTTTGGTAAGAGTTGTCTGCAGGAAGGAATGGAGGCATACTTTCCATACAAACAGCAACCGTGATTATTTTCCATTTTTAACAGCTCTGAAGGTTGCAATTCTGCCCCTCCTTGTAAGCTAAACATGTAGTTGAAAAACACTGCCACAATTTGATAGAGGTATTTCTTTATTTTTTACATTTCCATTTTGCCACAAGCCAAAGTTGCTTGCTGGCTTACATAGGCTATAAAAACCAAGTAAAACATCTGCAGTACAAAAAATATATTTAACACCCCCCCCCCATTCACCAAAAATAATAGTACAAACAATAAAACAGAAGCTAAAGGTGGCAGAGTAAAATCAGGGGAAGTCTCTCCAAAATAATTTCATCTTTAGTAGCTTCTGAAACATCGATCTTTACCAGCAAGCTGTCCCGCAGCATTGATGCTGCAACTGAAAAGCCAGTGTCTTCTTGTTCCAGGCCCCTGAGCCTCTTAAAAATGTAGGATGAGTTTAGTTTGTATTTGCTTTTATTGGTCAGACCAGGACTGATTGGAGTATGTGGTCCTGCAGATATCTGGGTGCTTGCTCATTAGAAACAGCTCTTGTGGCAACAGAGAACTCTGAGTATCCACACCTACTCCAACTTACCAAGCTTCATTTTCAGTCTTTTCTCTGTCATCCTGGGAAAGGACATTGATAGCACCCCCTCAAGGCCTGGCTAGTAATGCAATATCATTGACTATCATTAGCATACTGTTAACACTGAATCTCCAAATATCAGGTGGCTTTTCCCAGAAGCTTCATATAGACCTGGAGTGTCAAACTTGCATCGTCACAGCAACATCACATGACGTATTGGGACTCCCCCCCCCTTTGCTAATTGGGCGTGGGTGTGACCAGTGCATGATGCATCTGACCCGTAGGCTGTGAGTTTGACAGCCCTAATATAGACTAGGATATATGAACAGGAAAGGGAGATGTAACCCTTGTGGCATCTCACACGTCAGAGGCCACTGATCTCTCCACCATCACAGACTGGAATGACCACTGAGGAAGGAATAGAACCACTGAAAAAACTCCCATCCCTACCCTCTGCAAAGCTCTATCTTGTACTTCACAACTTGTCCAGAATTGCTTATTTGATTTTTTTATCAAGTGGTGCTGACATTTTACAAATCTCATTGTTATTTTGCATTGAATCTTTAAACAGTCTGACTGAACAGCTCTAGGGACAAGTTAATAGATTCATTTGCTAGCAACTCAAAAAATAGAGGACTAAGGACAGATCATAGAAATTACACAGCCTCTTTCTTCCTTCGACTTAGGCAAGGAAGCTATAGTTCCAACCTTGATATAAATTATGATCAAAGGGACTGTGGTACATTCACTGTCCTTATGTAGATAGGCCAGCATAATTCCTGTTATGCAGAACTTTAATATCAGTCACACTTGAAAATGAGTTCCATAGAGAAAACAAAATTATTATTTTCCCTTCTGTATGAAAGGTTGTAAAAGGGGTACAGCAATAAAAACAATAGATTGGAATCAAATTTCTAAGATTAAAAAATAGTTAAAAAACTTTCCATGAATTTTAAAAATTGGAAATCTTCTTGGCACATGTAATTTTGAACTTTGAAATCATACTTTCTCCATTTAAGCATGCTTA
The DNA here is from genome assembly GCF_051295495.1 of Thamnophis sirtalis. Taxonomy (NCBI): domain Eukaryota; kingdom Metazoa; phylum Chordata; class Lepidosauria; order Squamata; family Natricidae; genus Thamnophis; species Thamnophis sirtalis. Next base: position 126,443,035 of record NW_028261381.1, read on the forward strand.
AGGCACTTTAACTTGAGACTTTAACTCCAATATTTTCTGTGATTGATGTGAGAATAGTTCAGCGTTTCTCAATTCTTGATAGCTCCCATTTTCCTTCTCCATATAGTTTCAAAATCCAGCTATGGAACTGAAATTAAATAGTAAACACAATTTAAGAACTATGACTTTAAAAAATAATTTCCCCTTATCCCCCTGTACTCATCACTCTTACCTTTTCCAGACTTTTGCGATGGCCCACACTGACCAGAGTCATTCCCAATTGGATGCAGATCCTATACATCTCATTCTCTACATCTTCTGTCAATGCACTCGTAACTTCATCTAGCACTGCAAATTTAAACAGGAACCCTTCAATACCGCACTACTACAATTTCCAATCTTTTTCTCTTCCTTCCATAGCCGAGTAAAACACAGTGAATGTTGTCTAGTTCTCTAATTTAGCATGCCCAGATCACCATTCAGGTGTGGGGTTGTCTTTGGAGACAATTAGATACGGTAACTACAAATGATTCATAATATGGGAGCAAAGCTGCTGATGGGACAACCCCAACAGAATAGCATTACAAAGCCTATCACTGCATTGCCAACTGGTTGCCTTTTGGGCCCAACAAAGAATTCTAGTCATCCCATTTAAAGCCCACCTAGTGCTGCACTGGGTTATGTCAGACAATGCCCAGCCAAGGTAGTACAAATACCTAGAGAGAGTCTATTGAGACACACCTCATTTTGCAAGGACCATGAAGCATGAGACAGACAATAATGATGGCCTCTATCTGTGGATTGCTTTGTCCCTGGAAGTGAGAATACCCTATCCCACCTTATGTTTAAGAAGTTAAAACTTATCATTCTAGTCAGCATTCAGTCTCTAACTCCGTGATGGCGAACTGGTGGCACACGGAGCCATATTTGCCAGCATGGCAGCCCTCAGCAGCCCTCAGCTTTGAGGACTGGAGGAGGCTGTTTTCGCCTACCCTAGGTTCCTCTGAAACCTAGAGAAGGCGAAAAATAGGCCCAATGGCCAAGCCAGAAGTTCAGGAACAAACTTCTGGTTGGCATATTGGGCCTGTTTTTCACCCTCCCCAGGCTCCAGAGGCTTTCCTGAAGCCTGGGGAGGGCGAAAACGGCCTCCCCCAGCCCCCCGAAGGCTGTTTTCACTCTCCCCAGGCTTCACGAAAGCCTCCGGAGCCTGGGGAGGGTGAAAATCCCCCTCCTGCCCGGGAAGTGGTTGCTCGAACATGAGCAGGTGGGTGGGCACACACTAGTGCATGATGGCGTGCGCACACAGTTTTGGCACACCTTTCAAAAAAGGTTAGCCCTCACTGCCCTAGCTTGTTCTAGTGCCTCTTACATCTTTAGTTTTTTACTTGTTTTATATTAGGGTTCTAACTGTATGTACTAGTTGGATTGTTCATTGCACAAAATCCTAGATGATGGAGGTGGCTTGTAAATACACTAATATACATACATACAATTTAATATAAAACATCCAACCTAAACATTTATATATTGGAGAATAGAGAATTCTCAACTTAAGATTGATAAAAATGAGGGTGAATATTCATTCTACGAGCTTATGGGTTGGTGTTCTGATCCAGGCTTCCTTAGAAACCAAGAAGCAAAGTCTTTTATTTACATGACTGTGACCTTTCATTCACAGTCAGCATGGCTTAGCAAACAGTCTTTCAGAGGAATGTTTACACCACACACCTTATCTCATTTGGAGAGCTGCCAGATAACTAGTTTCCAATGCAGGGCAAGGCAAACTTGGCACAGAGTCTCTTCAAGTCACACACAGAATTGCCAATCTTGAACCAACTGAATGAATGAATTATTTCCTGCAAAAGCCCACTCCCCGTTTGTTCCTCTTTTGTTTCCTATGGGAGGGGCCAATCAGCTCCAAGGTGTGGCTTTACTCCTAAGTCGATCCTGCTTTCTTAGTTGTTCTTGTCTTCTGACAACTCTGTGCATGCGCATACTGGGAACAGGCGCCAGCTGTTCTTCTGCCTTACTGCTATCCAATTCCCTCTCTGCCTCTGATGTAGAGACCTCATCTGAGCTTTCCTCCACCCCCAGGACTGGCCCATGTTCCTCCCCAACCTCCTCACTGTCTGACACTCTTGCCAACTCTGCTGACCGCTGGCGGGCTACAACAGTTGGTTTCTGAACACTTCATTACCAAGCTAGATAACATCTTCTCGCCTAAACTCTGCGGAAGATGTTACCTAGCCTGGTAATGAAACGTTTGGAAACCAACTCACAAGCTCGGAAAATAAATCTTCACCCTCATCCTACACCCGAGCTACAGATATTCGCCACTATTGCATTGATAAAAATGCATATTGAGGTAAATAGATCACAAGCACTGGCCAATAAGCATTCTATGCAGCCATTTCCCATCTAGTACAAAAAGCAAGGCAGATATGCTCCAGGTATACAACGGTGCCATCTTACAGGACTTAGGAAACACAGCTACTCTGTTGCAGTACCTGCCTTCGGGAATGAGCTCCCCCAAGTGTCTTGTGTAGCTCCCGTACTTATGATGTTCAGGAAGCTACTAAAAACCTAGTTGTTCCCGGAGATCTCAGAAGAGGATGATTATAAAGCCCATTTTAGTTACATTTATTATGGTTGTTTTGTTTGGGTTTTGGTTTTTTTGTATTGTTTTTCTTTTTATCTGCTTTATATTGTCATGAAGCCTTGAAATTAGGTAAGTAAATAATATTCAGTTCCAATTCTCATTAATCTAGGCAGCATGGCTTATAATTAGAGTTAATGCTATTTGAAGTACAACACTGGGAGAGGCACACGATGCCAACCTCATTCTCTAACTCTCAACAATACTAAAGTGGCATTTTAAACTACAGAGTTGCCATCACGGGCCAATGTTGAAACATCTCCAAGTGTTTGTTTCCAGCAGCATTCCAGATTAAAGATAATGCATACTGAAATGTAAATCAGCCAAAATAGAATGCCTAGGCTTGTATCCAACAGTGTAGCTAGTTTAGTGCTACCAGAACTGGGTTGTAAAAATCTGCAATGCCTATTAAATAGCACTATGAACTGTGCTGCCATCTGTGGCCATTTTGGATTTTTGCAGTCTTTAAGCTATGTAGTTCAGCCTTTTCTAATGTGAAATTTTCCAAGCATGTTGGGATAAAACTCTCATTATTATCACAATCAGCCGTGTCACTTACTAAGGCTGAAATAATTATTTCAAATGTCTTTACTACTGCAGTTTTGGTCATGAAGCAACTTTGTTGTCAGCCCAGTTTTGTTTTCTAATCTACTTTTCCCTTCATGCTCTTCTCTTCAATGTACTAAAGTTATCCCTGTTCCAATCCTCCTTTCCTAGCTCTCCTGAAGCATCCTCTCTCCTTTGGCTTTCTGCATTTCACATTTTATCAAGGTCCTATTTCCTCAGCTCTGCCTTTCAAAGACATTGAAGCCAAAAGATCTATAGGAAAAACTAAGGAGAATCCAGCTTTCCAACAGATGGTCAAACTGTATTACAACAGATTGTAATATCTCAAAGACTGATGTTACTGTTATTGTCTAAGCTTTTGTGATCACTTCACCAGGCATATGGTCTGTGAGAAAATTGCTGTTATAGGAAAGGGACTAAGCGGTGGATTGTGATCCACAAAAAACCAGTGTAATCATAATTTCTTATGTGCCACAAATCACCAATGCCTTCCCATATCCTTAAATAAGAGAATTAACCCTATTACCCTCCACTCTGCACTCCTTTTCTTACCTGCATACTGGGGTTGTAAGTAGAACAGGCGAGCAAACGACAGCCTTTGCATCTCACCTGGTGAAAGAATGTCATACCTACATCAAAGATAAGAAGCAGAACAATCCACAATAAACACCACTGCTCTGGTCTTCCACAGCTTTCGATCTACTCACACCAAAGCGGCCTTACCAGTTCCAGTCCACAGGCTGGTCCAAACCTCCTGTTCTCATTAACAAGTCTGACTGTATTAGGCATAGAAAACAACATGTTAAAAATCACAACTTGGTCTCCCCCCCCCCCTAATCATCCAAATGCTTTCTCAGGCCTGTCGTCACAGAATCACCTTGGTTTGTTGGTATAAGCCCATGGCCAACTCCTATTTGCTCTCTGGCATCATGCCTTCACTGTAAGTCAGGAAGGCTGTTGCTAAAATTTATTATACTGGTAAGGTTTGTTCAGTACAACATTGTGAGCTAAGGTTCAGCTTTGATACCAGTCATAAATTTAACTGCTGATGCTCGGTGTTCTCCAAATCCAGCCAACATACTGAAATTCATAGTTCTTCTCTTTAAGGGTTAATTATTGGCTTAAACTTGGTGAACCTTTTTCACCCACTGTCTTCCAAAACCTGGGGTATGAACCAATTTATATATTTCATGGCCTAGGAAACTCACCAGTCCAGTCAGCTCCAGGAACCTGAGTATCCTATCATCATCTATAGATCCTGTGATACGAGAAATTCAGTGGCAGAAGCATGCTAATAAAAAGGTGCTTTTTTTCAGATCAGCATTCTGCAAACTTTGCAGTGCTGTGACCCCCCAAAATAAAACATGAAATCTTATTGTGAAAAGACATGTGACATTCCCATAATAAAGTTAATGACTTATTGAAAGTAGGGTAGAAAGGGAAAAATACACCCCACTTTTTTAAAAAAAATTAACATTTAATCTATAATTGGTGATCTTCCAGATGTTTTTTTTTTTTTTCATTTTATTAGCATTTATAGGCCGCCCTTTTCCCTGAGGGGACTCAGGGCGGCTTACAATGATAGGGGAAGGGAGTGCAGGACAAAACGCAAAAAGAAAATGTGAATAAAAGTAATTAGCAATAAAAACCCAACATTCATTCAACATTCGGGAGGGGCGAGAATAAAGTCTTATCCCCAGGCCTGACGGGATAGCCAGATCTTGAGGGCTGTGCGGAAGGCCTGGATGGTGGTGAGGGTGCGGATCTCCACGGGGAGATTGTTCCATAGCGTCGGGGCTGCAACTGAGAAGGCTCTCCTCCGCATAGTCGCCAGTCGGCACTGACTGGCGGATGGAATTCGGAGGAGGCCTACTCTATGCGATCTGATGGGACGGAGGGAGGTAATCGGCAGAAGGCGGTCTCTCAAATAGCCAGATCCACTACCATGGAGCGCTTGTGGCGGAATTGCAACTCCCAGCAAACCCAGTCTGTCTGTAGCTAAGTAGGCAGACATTTTTTAGTAAGAAGGTTCTCTTCCCAAGAAAGATACCTTTATTTCTGCCCCTACATCCATTGCCTCTGGCCACATTTTCAAATCTTTTGCAACTGGAAGCAAAAGTAAAATGAGCACAGTTCTCTGGTATGAACCTCAGCCTGGGTTGTTGTAGTGTAGTCCGTCTGCCTTCTTATTTCTATTCATGCCCTTTTGAAGTGTCACATAAAGGCAGGAATCAAAAATTGTTATCCTTTGTTCCTTCTCCCAGTTTTTCTTATGGATAAGGATCCCCATAAGGCTCATATCTATCACAAGTGGGAATATCCCACAACAACCAGGATGGGCGCACCTCTCAATTCTGACAATACAGACATCTTTGGAACTGTATACCATGAACTGGCATTACATTATTGGATTACAAATTCCATTTTTATTTCTCTTCCCTTCTGGCATATCAGCTTTCCAGCACTGGCTTTCCTGTAATTAAGTAACATCATACAACCTGGGAATTGTAGAATTTGCAATCCAACACATCCGGTGAATGCAAGATTGAGAAAAATCTGATTACTCCAGTATGAATTAAAGCCAAGGTATACAAGTGTGAAGCTCTCAAATGCTTGGAAGCAGCCTCTGGAGAGCTTCCAAAAGTGATTAATGAAGAAAGTGATTAAATGCACAATATAAAAATAATCAAATTTATTATATTTATTTTCAATCAAATTTAAATGTAAATGCTATTTTTTTTATTCTCGCGCCAGCTATTACTTTTTAAAACGTAGGTCCTGACATTCTATGTTTAGCTCCAACCTAGAAAAAAATGTACTTTCCCAAATCAGAGAGATTCCAGCATTTAAGGAACAACTCAAAATAGATATAAGAGCTAGACATTGCTGAGACAGAACCCAAGCAAAATAACTTCCAGTCTCATAAAGTAACCCCAGCTTTTATTAGATTTACATTAACAGGATTTTCCAAACTATCTGAAAGTAGAGTACAGCTGTTTATTAATCAAGCATCATTTTTATTTAGATGACCTTTCCCCAAGGACTTTAAAGATTGATTTTAAACAACGCTTTCACTGATAAATTTGCTGAGAACCTAGAAGTTATCTATCATCACAAAATCCGAATTGTTTGATTATTCTCATGGCTTTTATAAACATGCTAGTCCACCATTTGGATTTATAATTGACAATGATGTCCTGCATACAATAGTGACTATGACAGATGGTTGGCTACCAGCAAAACTTTCACATCACCTCATATTACCTCAGGGCAGAAGGGTTTTCAGTGGAGTCATGTCCCACATTTAGTTGCCAAATAAAACCATGTGATTACAGACATATATAACCAGAAACATATTAGAGATACCCAATAAAATGAGGGAGGAGCAGGAAAGGGTAAGGAACTGACTTAGGGGAGTCAAATTGCCTTAGGGGCCATTCATTAACACTCACAATATATTATTTTGATAAGAGAGCTCATCATCCCCATCCTTTTTATCTAAACATCTTTGGATAAAAACCTCTTTCCTGGAGTTATGCCATACACACAAATTGAATTTATATCTCTTAAGAGGGCTTTTCATTTTACCTCTTTATCAAAGTTGTACTTTATCAACTTTGCTCCTTCTGCCCAAATTCAATTGTCTAATCTTTTAGACTATAAAGTTTAGACTATACCCATCATACTTTCATGGATTGATTTGGGGCTGGTAAAAGGAGAGTGCAGTTTCAGTCACTTTTCCTGGAAAGTGAATTCTATAATTTAAAAAATATTAAAAATTTAAAAACGAAGTTAAAAATGGTATGTTCAGAGGACAGATACCTACATAGATAATAAATAGTAGCTCTGCGGATGATTTGGAATGAGACTGCCATCAACTCTAAGCAGTACAATCAGTGGATTTTCAACACATAATCATTCAGAACATTTCGAAGGCATCAAGCTGCATATCCATGGAATAAATTTGTGCTGATTGGTTTGATCAAGATTTCACCACAATTCACATATAATCTGTTGAAAGTTTTCTTTGGCTATATAGCACAAGGCCAAACATGCATATAGAGGGACATCTTATAGCCCTAAACCTATTAAATAACTTTAAATAAAATTATGTCAATTATGTTTTGCAAAAAAAGTAGCAAAGGCTATAAAGAATTAGTCTATCTAGTACTGCTAGCTAGTTCATGAAATGAAGGCATATACAATTAAGAAAAAATGTACACCATGGTAGTCTCCAATTCAATTCCCACTCACCAGAATCTGGATAGATTTCCTTTAGAGGGTATATAATCTGAATCAAATAAAGCAGACACAAATTCCAAATGAGACACTTCATAAACATAAAGGAGTCAGAGATAAGCAGCAATTCCCCTCCCTTAAGGAACTTTTAATAAGTAAATCAAGCAGGGTTCCCTGATGTATGTATTGAATATACAGTAATTCTGGAGCATGCAGAAAATCTAACCACTCTTGACAATCTGATACTAACATGACTCACCTGTTCCCGCAGCGTTCCATCTGTGAAGAAAGGACGCTGAGGTATGATCACCACTCCATGGGGGCCAAAGGAACTCAGCATATGGACTTCTCCTGCAGAAGTCCAGCAGAAAAAGTAAAAAAAAAAAATGCAAAGCAAGCCAACACTTCCAATTGTAAAAATTCAAAATCATTTAATCAAAAGATCTACCCTATTTACGGTCTGGATGTATGCGAGATCATGTTATGTATTTTCCTGGTTTTTTTTAAAATTAGCTGCAGGAAATGGATCTTTATTTTGTCACATTTGCCAGTGGTTCATCATGTGAAAATTAAAGAAGAGAATTTTTGATATAGGATCTCTGGATGTACCCATATTTCTGCTTCAGCTGACACGAAGCATTGTAAACTTTCAATGTCAACTGGAAACCTATTGGTTCACTCAGGATTTTAACAAAATGTGTACTGTTGTGCTTTTTGTTGCTCTGTTCTGTTTTTGGTTTTAAGATGTGGGACACCTGTGTCTTCAAGCCTGTTTAGTCTCCCCACAACCCTTTTAGGATTATTGCATTCATAATGAAAAATAAAGAAATTTTATAAATGAAATAAACTCAATACACACAAAACCCCAATATTAATAATCAAAAACATTTTAAGTAAAACAAAAGATCCAATAGACCAAGAAGGAAAAACAAGAGTCATCTACAGCATACAGTGTGAAGACTTTAATAGCCACTACGTAGGACAAACAGGAAGAAGACTAAATGAGTGCTTTCATAAACATTAATTGCCATCTGAAAACACAATGAAAACTTCTTAATCTCACAACTCATGGACAGATTTAATAATAGTTTCATCTGGGAAACTATGAGGATCGTAGACCAAGCTAAATCCAAATATGCTAGCAAATTCCTGGAAGCTGTGGCATTCAGACAAATCAGGTATCACAATAGACACATACGTAGATATAAACCACATTTAAAATCCAATAAAAAGTAATTTAAAAAGCTAAGGATGAAATAAAAAGACTAGACTACATCTTCTCCAGCAGCTTACATTCAGATAAGCAGATCACAAGCAGAAAACAAAACCCTAATCAAACAGCTATCAAGGAGAAAACACCATCACTACCAACATTGGAAGGAAAGAGGGAGAAAATCCCACACTCATTAGCACTGATGATATTATCTAGTTGGGTAAAGAAATGTCTGTAAGCAAACAACCAAGATCAGAGAGCACCAAGAATTCCATTGACTTCATGACCTGGACAAGTTCTGAAAGTCTTCCTAATTCAGTGCAATCCCTATAAACAACCTTCCCGATGTTCTGACCTAGGCTTCCTGTACAGTGAAACACACACAATTGTCCAAAAGCCCTCTTTTTATTTCAAAGGCTGTGAATTATATTCATTCATGGCCCGTAATGAGTTCCAAATAGTAACAAAGAGTTCTACAGCAGGCTGCCAAAGTCCTTCGGGATAAGGCTGATAAGCATTCACCTTTATCTTCTTTGAAAATGCTGCCAAAGACTTAATTAGCAATTAGCTTGGCAAGGCCACACGAAGCAAAGAGTCCAAACATATTTTCAGAAGGTAAATTGACCAGCATGAACCAAATTAGTTTCTGCAATGGCTCATGTGCCTTTGCTCCTCCTTTATGTCCTATGGGAGGGGCCAATCACCTCCAAACCTTACTCCTGAGTCGTCCCTTCTGTTTTAATTGTTCTTGCCTTCTGGCAGCTCTGCGCATGTGCACACTGGGAACAGGAGGAGCCTGTTCCTCTGCCCCGCTGCTGTCTGACTCTGGAGGCAGCACATAACTTCCAGATGGCCCTGGCCCCCTTCTCCGACACAGAGCCTCGTCCAAGCCTTCCCCAGACTCCAGGACTGGCCCATGTTCCTCCCCAACCTCCTCACTGTCCGACTCTGCTGCGAGCTACACAGGCTGTGATGGACCACAGCACACCAACTTGTCACCCTTAAGTGGAGGAAGGTTGGGACTAAAACTACTATCAATGGCTACGCTCTGAACATTTATAGCCTTACACTTCTGGATAGCGTCACATGTATATTTACATTTCTGAATAATCTAAATTCAACTTTTATCCCATGAGCCAGGTTATAAAGGATCAACTTGTTGAAAAGCCCTAATGTACCAATGCACCAATTCTGGGACGTTGGGGCACTTACCCTGCTTGCACTTCCACAGGCCTCCGAGAATACGCAACAAAGATGTCTTTCCTGTGCCTGTATTCCCAGTAATCAGGAGATTGTCCCCTCGTGTGACTCTCATGTTTAGGTCCTTGATAAGCAGGTTCTTGGAGGGAGCTGCAAGGGAAACATGCTCCAGAACAAAAGCGGTGTCGCTTGAGACCCTCTTCTCTCTAGAAATGCTGAAGACATCAAGCCCCCATAAAAAGAGAGGGAAGATAAGTTAAGGACAGATAGTATGTACATGGTTCATAGAAAGAGAGTGCAGTCTGTATATAGTTTAGCACTTTAATGATAACAGCTTATGTAGCCCAAAAGAAACAAGAACAGCCCCTACTCCAAATATTTTGTTACAGAGACACTTCTCAACAGTTCAGCCATTCTGGGCATCAATTGCTGCAATGTGCAGAGCTTTTAAAACTTCTTGGTGTCAGAATTCATAAAACTTCTCAGGTACCCATATGTTCTCCCAACCCATCGAGTGGCCTGAGAAACCTTTGGGAATTTAGAAGATCAGGGCCTGGCAGCCTCTTTGTAAAGGTCAGAGTATGCTATCCCATCTCTTTTTCACTCCCTATACTTCTTGTCCAAATCCCTGTCAGCACCAAGTGCTGCAGGTCTCAGATTCCACTTGGCATTGGTGGGTATGTGTGTGCCCTGATTTATTTATTATTTTAAATGTTTAAATTGCTCAACAGCTGAGTTTCTGTGGCTGGTTTATGATAAACCACTAAAATAATTACAATCTGAATACAGACGGATAGGTACTGAATAGGTAGGTACCGAATAAAAGATTAAAAAAAACACCACATGCAGTAAATTAGCTCATTCAAAAAAAGAAACAGTATGAATTAAAATAAAATGAATTGCTAGCCTGAAAAATAGAATGGGTTTTACCTGGTACTGAAATGATGCCAGTATGGATAACAATCAAGTCTCGGGAGGAGGGGTATTCCACAAATGGAATGCCATATCCCCTTTTTCTATTCTTATAAGACTTTCTACAGTTAAAAGAAAGGGGGATAGATAAAAAAAACTTCCCCCTATCTATCACCACTAATTATCCACCCCCCAAAAAAATTATTTTTGAACCCAGAAACATGATTGGGAGCCACCTAGCATTTTTAGGTACCTGGCATGAAGTTGGTATCTCCAGCTTCTCAAATTCATAAAAAGAATAATAGAACATTGTGATGGTGAACTTATGGCACGGCAGCTGCTCTTTGGGTTTCCGGCGCATGCCAGCTCATCTTCACATGTGCCGGAGCCCTGAAACCCCAAAGACCATCTGGCCGGTGTGCATGTGCATGCCGGCCATCTGGTCTTTGGGTTTCCGGGGCTCTGGCATGCACGAAGACCACCTGGCCGGGGCACATATGTGTGCTGGAAACCAGAAAACCAGACGGCCGACATGCACATGCGCACTGGCTAGCGGGTCTTCGAGTTTCCGGGGCTCCGGCGTACACATGCATGCATGCATGTTCCAATTAGGGCACTGGGTGCCAAAAAGGTTCACCATCACTGATATAACAAGTGAAAGAAGGCCTCAGCCCAATACTAGGTTCTTACAGTCTGACCTGGTATACTGTAACTTCTTACATCCCTGACTTCCTATATAGCCTTAGAATTTTGCAGAATTATTTCCCTGCCAAACCATCTCAGGAGGATAAACTGGAATATTCTTCCACAGGTATGGCCAAGATATTTAGCTATGATTTGCTATGATAACCCAAATAACCAAGGAGCACCATGGCATAAAAACCAAACTGTCATCCCATATCCCCGGTGGCACGCAGAGCCATTTGTCAGTGACTTCCGGTTTGCTCGTTGGGTCATTTTTTGTCCTCTGGAGCCTTCACGGAAGCCGCCTGTAGATCCCTGAAGGCTCCGGAGGGCTTAAACCAGCCCTACGAGCAAACTGGAAGTCCATTTCCGAACTTTTGGTTTGCCTCTTAGGGCTGGTTTTTTGCGATCCGGAGGCTTCAGGGAAACTCCTGAAGCCTCAGTAGGGCCTCCGGCGCGTGGGGGGGGAGGCTGTTTTCACCCTCCCCAGGTTCTTATAAAGCCTCTGGAGCCTGGGGAGGGCGAAAAAAGCATGCAAAAAATTTGGGGGGGGGAAGTGTCTGTCATGGGCGCATGCACACTGGGGGGTGGTGGTGTCGTGCATTGCATTATGGGTGTGGCACGCCCACGCATGACCCCCCTGTGCTCCTCCTGCTTAGCAGTTAGACTTATATACCGCTTCATAGGGCTTTCAACCCTCTCTAAGCGGTTTACAGAGTCAGCATATTGCCCCCAACAACAATCCGGGTCCTCATTTTACCCACCTCGGAAGGCTGGAAGGCTGGTGAGATTTGAACAGCCGAACTGCAGAACTGCAGTCAGCTGAAGTAGCCTGCAGTGCTGCATTTAACCACTGCACCACCTCGGCTCTTATGGCATGCGAGCCAAAAAAGGTTTGCTATTGCTACCATATCCTATAGCTAGGTACCTGTCAAAGTCCAGTTTGTCTTCTGATTCAGTATGATTTTGCTTCTTGGAAAGGTCCAGCAATACTTCCTGCAACTCTCCAATTCTACAAAAGCCGGTGATTAGGGAGGGAGATCAAAGAAAAAATGCTTACGTTATACAATTTCCCCAAAGCTAAGAAAATATTTGCTGAAAAGAGGAAGAGGTTATATATGATTAGATATATTGGAGTGGTTAATGTTTGTAGAGTTCCATGGTCCACCTGAAATGCTCTTCAAATATGAATGCCCTGTAGCCTAAGAGAAGTGCCAGTTGAAATTAACCACTTTAGAAGTTGAAAATAAGTTTCTTTACTCTGCTGTATCTACCACTTCTAATTAGATCAGAGGTCCCCCCAACCCCCAGTCAGTGGACTAGCACCAGGCTGCACAAACAAGTGAAGCCCCATCTATGGGATGCAGGCATTACACAAAACCATGTCCCCTCTGGTTCGTGGAAAAACCTCTCTTCATGGATCCGCTCCCAAAAGGTTGGGGGCTGCTGAATTATATGATCAGTGTTTTAGTTCTCAAGAGGGGGGAAAAAGAGATTGCCTTGTTATTTTTTCCTCTTTAAAAAGGCATCTTAGAAGAGATTCTATGACAGGCCTCTTTTATGGCCTCAAAGTGAGGAGAGTGAAAACTCTACCCTCCCCCCCCTTTTATAACCTATATAGCAAAATCAGATATTTAAGACACTCATGCCATCTCTTCAAACTATTAAATTCTCATTTCACAAGGAGATCTGGTTTTGTCCATCTTTGAAACAAGGCCCTCAAATCTAGGTGTAGTCCTTGAATGGACAAAAATCATAGACTTCTGGAACAAACAGTGATGGGTTCCTTTGCCCTTTAGAGCTTGAAAGATCCAGAAGCTTCCATGCTATCTGAGTGCTTCCCAAACCCAGAGAATAACATACCTGTGCGTGTAGCCAGCGACATCAGACACTGTGGTAGATAAATCAATTAAGATGCTGAAACAGTGAATCAAGTAAATGGAGACAAAGGCATTCTGCAAAGCAATATCACAAGAAAACAGAGTTAAGCCAAGATGGGGAAATGGTCCACAAGAGAAAGGCAACTTTAACTATATTACCCTGATGCTAAGAAATTGTTCCTTGATAATTTCTGACTCTTCTGCTGCTCACAGAATTTGTCATACATCTCACAGAGAAAAATAGAAACACATTTTGCTATACATTGGTTGCCTTGAAAATCTTGAAAAAATTCCTTCCTCTTCCAAAAATGTTTCATTACATAGTAAAGAATATAAGCCCAATTATTTTTAGATTGATTTGTAGCAACCAGGAATTTAGTACAGGCAGCTTGCCTTGAAAGAGTGATTTCAGTGATCCCTCCTTTTCAGAAAGAGGGCACTCATCCCATGACAGGTGAAGCAATAAATATGCCAACGTGAATGCTGTTATGACAAGCCAGTTAGATCCCAACAGTCAGCAGTATGTAGAAACAACAAATATCCTATGGCAGGAAAGACTGGGGGCTCTTATTTAGTACATTCTAGGTTTCTCTTTGGTAACAATAACATCCCTAACACAGGACTCTTGGATTCTTCCATCTAATACTTATTTTCATTTCTGTAAAACATTTTAAAATTCATGAAACATTGTGGACTGAAATATGTAGAATAGCCTCAAAGAAGCTATGGTTCTCTGAGGTGATTAACATAGAGTATTTTGAAAATCTTGTGACTTTCAAAGAAAAAGAGAGTAATAGCAGCATTGGGGAAAATAATTATAGGTTAATGCTCTGGGATGAATTTCTAAGACAACCAAAGGGCAAGCCATAGAATATAAACTGAGAGCAAGCCTTTAATTAATATAAAAACAGGATCTTTCACCCCAGAAAATTTGCAAAAACTCACCTTGCTAACTAAGGAGCTCAATTCTGTGGGATTCAGATCATCATATACTCCATTAAATATAGGAATGGCAATCATCACGTAACTCAGGATGGCGCCCAAATAGTCAAAGGTGTTGATCCCAACTGAACAAAAAAACATACTAGCGTGATATAGTCAGTAGAAGGGAGCTTTTGAACAGGTAATAGGATCCAGGTCTTGCCATACTGGGTTCAAGTGCAGAAAGATACATTTTTTTCACATGGGCACAAAGTTTATTGTAGAGCACTACCTTCACTTACACTTTAGCTGAAATTAGATTGAAAATGACCGTTATATTTGCAAAGTAGGGAATGTTTCTATATTAACAAAATTGCTTTAGCAGTGTGGGCCAAAGCAAATATTTTTGATTCAATGTCGTTCTTACAATGTATGTCTCTAGTCCGTACCATGCTTTTTAAAATAGCATGTTATATGTTGTACAAATCTTGCAGTTATTCAAGAAACAAAATGACCCAGGGGGGTGTATAATTAAAGTCTAATTAGCCTTTGATAAGGCAGCCTATGAACACAGACCAGTTTGACCAACTTATAGCCATGATCATACATCATTATATATACGTTTGACTTTGTGCTTGTTTTAGCCTGGAAGAAATATCCCTATCCAAACTAGATGCTTATATTTAGGGACATACATATCAACAGTACAGATATATCTGCCCATTATTCGAAATAGCAAAACACTGGGAATGTCCTTTGAATAGAGATAGAAAATCCCATAAAATCCAAGTGCTGATTACTTTGTTCAAAAACGTAAAAGCTGTATCCTGCTTTAACACCCACCCTAAAGACTGTCACCTTTCAAGTACATAAACCAAACATTTCCACTTGCATTTGGATAGTTATGGAATTCATCTTCTGATTCAAAGTTAGCTGATGCTTGATTACTTTACTGTTTGAAATCTTTCGCCCTCAAAATATTTCCCACATGCAGGATTTAAACTTTATCCCTAGTGAAGCTACTTTAATCAATGTACAAGTTAAGATGATAAAAAACTTCTTCTTACTGTATAGCCACAGTTCCTTTCCAATCAATTCCCTTTGCGTCTTTAAAAGGTTTTGAAGCTTGTAGTTGGTTCGCATGTGTTCAACTTCCCCAGCTCTGCAAAACAACAAAATAAAAAGGATATGATCAGCCAGTTATAGTGGTCCTTTCTTCAAACTCAGTTTTGTGGGCCAGGAAATCAAATGTAGCATTAGAAAAAACATAGGGCAACTCTCCACATATTTTCATGAACTGAGTTCATAAACCTGTTAAATCTGCAGTTTAGCAACTTTAATATATGTGGACTTAGAATTCCCCAGCATGCAGGCAATGCCATAATTAAAACATGGAAAAAAGAGTCCTATTTGCTGATATAATTTAGAGTATCACTACTTCAGTTTCAGCTTCCATCATCCCCAGGGAGTATTTATACTCAAACCACATTGAAACACTGCCACTAGTGACCTCATGTGGCAAAAAGCAGAAAGCCAGATGGGTCATATGTGTTCCTTTTGTTTTGATCTGCGGCCCTTTTCCTTGTCCATCCACCAAAATGTCCCTCTAGTGTAATTCCCATTTACTTATGCAGAAGCACATTTTGCTTTCAAAATTTCTACCTGCCATATGAGTAACTAAAAATAACAGTATTGAATACAGACAGGAAAAATCCTTCATTCTCCATTGGGTCCTGATTTCCCTTACTTCTGAATTAATTTCCTGTGATGCAAGAGGAGACATATAATATTTGTTCCTGTGCTTTGAGGAAAACATTCAAAACCAATGACCGAAAGCACCGCACATTTTCAATCTCTATGCACATGCTACAAGAAGCACATAAGCGAGTCTCATTCATAAAGTCTCAGCATGATTAACTCACCGCAGATCTTTTGTCACTGAGTTTTGAAAGGATAATAGTTGGACTGAATATATTTACAAAACAGCCCATAATTAGAAATCCTAATAAGTCAAGACAAGAGAGCTGATGACTATCAAATGGATGAAAAGGAAGTTCCAACAGTTTTTGTTAAAAATTGTCTGAAAGTTATTGATATATAACCTGGTCAGTCATGATTGGATAAAATTGATATGATCTTCAAAAAGAAAGAGATAACACATTTAAGAAGTAGAATTCATATATGGTAGAAGCCAGGACAGAAAGATATAAAAAGATATGTGGCTGGTATAAACTAATTTTAGGTATATTTTTCCTTTCCTTATCACGTGGTTTTAATTACCTTGGTTTACTATTTTTCATCCTCCTCCTGCATTTAGTATGATACGGCTCACCCAAAAAGAATACAGTGATGGTTATCTACGCATGTATAGCTTAAGAAAAAGGAGCTTAAATTTGAAAAAAGGGGAGAAAATCATTCAACAGCCTGAACAGGCATGAAGAAAATGGGGAAAATGACAACTACACGAATTTCCTTTTACTGTATATGGAATATACAATTTTCTTGCTTTTGAAGACTGAAAGGAGATACTCAAAAAAAGGTGAAAGATATTTTACCTGTAGAAAGCAACAGATTCAGCATTCACCCGCAGCTGCATATGCTTAAACCTGTAAGAAAGAAGGAAAACATTTTCTTCCGTGTGTGTCAATTGGTTAGATGAAACAATCAGAATTTCAGAAAAGCCTCCTTCATAATTATCCTACAACATAATGTTCCGAAGGACAGGAATAGTTACAAGGATTGTGCAGCATCTTAGCAAAGGCCTGAAAACATTAATAACATTTCTGACCTATCACTTCTATACCTTAGTCACTTGAACGGATATCACAACTAAGTTGATGTATTGATATCTTTGCAAATAACACCACAAGTCATTTTAGATGTGAATCAATTAATAAGATCTGCTCAATATATTCACCTGAAATCACCTTCAAGTTTTTCCTGTTGCACCAATTTTGAAACAATGGGACTCATTAGGAACTTGTTAACAATTGTCCCAATGATAAAATAGCCAAAGATGCTTAGCGGACCCTGCCAACCAGTGCTAAAAGAGAGAAATGCAGAGAAGTTAGCAAATCTAGCGGCAAGAGGGTTATTTTTTATAACACTATAAATGGGCAGCAATTATTAGTGTCACAGTTGTTACACTAACCATATACAGGTGGTCTTCGGTTAATGGTTACTTGTTCAATGACTATTCAAACTGGCAAGAGTCCTGAACAAGTGGTAGTTACAGCTGGTCCTCAAAAATCTGGCCATTACAGCATCCTGTGGTCTCATGATCATGATCCTAGTGCTTGGTAATCAGTTCAGATTTCTAATCATCACAGTATCCTGTGGTCATGTAATTGCAAGTTGCAACATTCCTTGACAGTTTCCTCAACAAAGTCCATGGGAAAGAATGCAGGAGGTTGGAAGTTGCAATCACATGAAGTCCTCATTTAATGATTTTAGTGATTTGCTTAATGATAAACAGGGACTACCAGAACTGCTGCACAGTGCAATCATGTGACATCAAAATTTATGACTGCATAATAAATGTATGACTGCATTGGAAATTCCAGTCCCAATTATCCTTGTTAAGTGAGGATTACCTTTAATCAAAGAGCATTACAAATACTGTATGGTAGGGTAGTGACTGTCCAAATGAATTGCAATTCACAGCTACCATGGTCATTGAAGGTGTTCAACAACAATCTCCCTAACATCAATATATAGCATAGCAAACGCTGCCCCTCCACCCCCACCACCAATTTTAAACTAGGAGAATTCAAAATATTATGACATGGAATCTGTAGCCAGGCAATCTGATGCATTGCTAATTACTTGCTACACTCCCTGCCTTATGAGTTAATTGAGGTTTGCTAGTGGTACTTCTCCTTTCAAAAGTAGTAGAAGATGCATCTTGAGCTGGCAATATTAAATAGATTGAATGCCATTAAGTGAAGTTGAAATGTTAGGCTTTGGAGTTCTACCAAACGGAGACTCTCCAAATATACAGTTTTATTATTTTGAAAACTTTCTGTTCTTTTCTCACCCCGTTTTCTCAAAAGAAGCAAATGGTGGTCAGAATATTTTTGTAAATTCATCAATTTTCCTCCATGGCGTTAAAAATACAATAAGAGTAAATAAAATAGCATTTTACTGACTTTCCCCAGCATCCTATAAATCTAATGTGTGAAGAACTCTAATGTCACCTGAACCTGTGAGATGCCTACCCAAATTCATCTCTTTCAACTGTATTCGGAAACACTGCAACACTTGAGCACTATTGCAATGTGGTTTCAGCTATCCAAAATGGGTGGATATCTGGGATAAGTGGATATTGACAAATGCTCTTTGCAAGGCATTTGTATAATTGCCAATTAATTTTTTTGATGCCCACTTTGTCCCTAGACTAGCAGCAACCAAGTGAGAACTTCCATTCCATCCCATTCTTTCTCCTTCTTTTCTAACCCTGCCATTTGTTATTCACTCAGTTGTAAACATATCCTATCTGAAGACATGCTGTAGGCAAAAATAGCATTTTGAAAAATTGTTGGAAATAAGCATAGAGAATCAGGAAGAATATCATAAACACATCAGTCTTAGAAACCATGTAGTCTTTTAAATTGATGAGACACATACCGTATTTGTCCTTTCCTCCCACATAATCTTTGTTTCCCATGTATAAAAGCCAAACTGTCTACACTGTTCTTAAATCTATCCTTCCCACATAATTTATACTTGTACCTTAAACTCCTTATCTACCAGACCAACTTTTTCAGTAGAGTTTTGATAGTCTCCAAGTCTATCTTGTAGCCATATTCCCCGATTTACTTTCCGTTGTAACCCTACAAAGGTCTACAAGATAGAGCTGGAGACTATCAAAACTCTACTAGAAAAGGTTGGTCTGGTAGATAAGAAGTTAAAGATAAGAGCCATGGTGGTGCAGTGGTTAGAATGTAGTATTGCAGGTTAATTCTGCCGATTGCCAGCATTTCGATTCTTATGGGCTCAAGGTTGACTCAGACTTCCATCCTTTCAAGGCCGGTAAAATGAGAAGCCAGACTTTGGGGGGGGGGGGCAATATACTGACTCTATAAACTGCTTAGAGAAGGCTGTAAAGCACTGTGAAGTGGTATATACTGGAAGTCTAAGTGCTATTGCTATTTTTTCCTGAGATTCCAGTGTTCCCCAAACTGCATACTGTCCAGATGTGTGACCAACAATGTCCAATCGGCACAGTCCCTTTATCAGTTTAAATCCCCTCATTTTAAGGACATGCAAGATGGGAGGGATTGTTTAGTTTTAGAGCATTTTCATCCTCTCCATGCTACTATCACTAGGTGAGTGGACAATATTATAGCCAATATGAACATGACCAGTTTGATTTACAAGCCATTCCACAACACACTGTAATCCTAGCCTTGGTTTTTTCTGCTTTTTCCTGACCAAATGAAGATTGCAATGGCTTTCAGGTGCAATCTATCACTGTTGAATGACTGTGAACTGTGTGATGGTGTGTAGGACCCATATATCTGCAATCAACCAGAGGAGAAACACACTTGAATGCATGTTTCAATCAAGGAGGGAAAAGGGAAGAAAATGTAGTTTCCTGAGGTTACAGGATAGCCACAAGATTGTGGGTAAACGTGTTCATTTGTTTTGCTGCTTGCAATGAACCAATTCTGGACTGCCGTCAGTATCATACAACTATCGGGGACGTGGGATATGTGCGTTCCAGTAGCTAGTGCAGGGGAAAATCCCTATGTGACAGGATTCACTGCAAGCAGGCTTTTCATTATAGGAATCACTTTCCTACCTGTAAAAACATTGATAGGTGTAATAAGCAAGGGTGAAAGGTGAGATGATCAGCTTACTGGCCATGGAGCTCAGTTGTTTGCAGAATCTCTCCACATCTTGACTGATTCTCTGGTCTCTAAACAATTGTGCAATAAAGAGAGATGTTACCTTGACATAAACCACTGTGGCAAGAACAGCAAAGGAGGGAAAAGTTAATGTGTTATGAACAAAATGATTCATTCACTATTCCAAATGAATAGTGAATACATATTTGCAACAGGCAAACAGGTAGTCCTCAATTTACAGCATTTGATTAGTGACCATTCAAAGTTAAAATGGCACTGAAAAAAGTGACTTATGATGAATCAGTTTTCACACATTTGATCACTGCAGCAACCCAAGGTTAGGTGATCAAAATTGGGGGACTTGGCAATCGGTATATATTTATGAAAACTGCAGTGTCCCAGGATCATATGATCATGATTTGTTACCTTTCTAGCCAGCTTCTGACAAGTAAAGTTAATGGGGAAAGTCAGATTTTCTTAACGCCCGCATGATTCATTTAACAACTGAAGAGATTTGCTTAACAAAAAAGGGTCATAAAATGGGACAAAAGTCACTTAACAACTACCTTGATTTAGCAATGGAAATTTTGGGCTCAATTATGGTTGTAAGTCGAGGACTATCTTACTGAGTGTCTGTTAAAAGCTGGAATAATGTCAACTGCCCCATCATAGATGTTTATGTGGTAGGATCAAATATTGCAAAAAGTCAGTTTTTTTCTGATTTAGTTTGTTCTGTAAGAATTTATCCATCGTAGTTTGTAATCTTTGGTTTTTGGCTTTTGTTGTGAAATCCAGCCACTAAAGCTTATTCTACAAACCATGGCTTTGGATAGCTGGAAAAAGTGACTTGGTTGTTCTTGTTAGTTGAGAAGTCGTGTCCGACCCATTGCAAGTCCATGGACAACGATCCTCTAGGCCTTGTTCACTACCATCTCCCGGAGTCCATTTACGCTCACGCCTACTACTTCGGTGACTTTATCCAGCTACCTCATTCTCTGTCATCCCTTTCTTCTTTTGTCCTCAATCTTTCCCAGCATTAGGCTCTTCTCCAGTGAGTCCTTCCTTCTCATTAGGTGGCCAAAGTATCAAGAGCATCACTTCAGCAAATGATACCTTTAAGGAAATTCTCTTTTCTCTTTCCTCAGATATTGCAGAGCCTTTCAATAAATTATTTTCATAGTTTCATGAGCAGGATTTTGGGGCAGAAAGCAATCTTCCCAGGCAGAAGCTAGTTATAAAAGAAATATGCTTTTGTTCTGATTTCCATTGTTTTAGTGTTTATTCTTTTAACTTCTAATCAGCTACTCAGATAACAGACATCAAAAATTAACTGAGGAAGCTCCAATTCATGCGTAATGGAAAAGGTTTTAGAGGCACAAAAATAGATAAAAAAACTTTTAAGAAGATAGAACAAACATGTTCAAAAATCTAACCAGTTTATTGTAGTCAGCATTACTTTTTAGGAAGTGAAATAAAGATCTGGGTTTTCATAGTTTCATTTGTACTGTTTTAGAAATGCATCCACAGCAAAATTAGATTTGGAATGATAATGGATTTTCATAACAAACTCTTTTTCCATATTTGTAGTTATAAATATCATTTAAAAAAATATATAACAACAATTAATGAAAGGAATATTTATATGAATGGTACACAAGTATAATTAAAAAGATTATGTTATTCCCTTAAGATTTTTTTAACAGCCTCCCATTTTTTACAATTATAACAGATTTTCTATTCTTATTATACACACACACATATAAACTATTTTTGTGACTCCTGAGCTATATTCTCTTCTATTGAAAAAGTAAAGACATTCATTTTATTTAATGTATTTATATATGTATGTATCATATATTTTTAAAATCAGAAACCTAGTTTGACAGAGAATGTTTTAATTCTGAATGCAACTACCTCAGTGTTATTATACTTACTATATAGCAGCTCAAACATTCTATAAAGGAAATAGAAATTACTGCCTGAAGTCCAACTTCTAAAATGGGCAATCCCAAAATATGTCTCCCTTTAATAAATATTTCTATTTGAGCAAAACATCATTTTCACTGGTGCATTTTAGATTGAAATATACGTAATACTAGTATACAGTAACCCCTAGTGGGTTATAGAATAAAAATTAAATGAACTCCCTGTGACTATATATAAATGTCCATGGACACTGAGATGAGAAAAAAAATATGTACATATAAGCCAGACCTGGAATAAAATCTAGATGCACAAACATCTACAACAATAACTAGAAAGGCACTGAAAATGATTAGCCACTTACGGATTATCAATTTCCTCATGTAGAACATTCAGAGTATAATACTCCTGGCCCTGAAAATAGTAGCCATGGAGGTATTCAGTTAGTGTCTTTCTCCAGCTGACATACATCAAATTGCAGATAAACTGGTCTAAACTCTTCAGCTGACAAAGAGACAAAGAGAGAGACCACTGAAGATCAAACATGGGGAGATACAATGTTTTAAAGGAACATTTGGATGTTTGGTGAGCAAATAGCCACATTTTTCTAAAGCAGACTTTAAAGTTTATTTTTATTATTTCTGATCCAATGGTCTGTTGGAAAGAAATTATGTTCAGGAGTTGGGATCCCATCAGTCTATTCATTGGCATACTTCAAAAACTGAGCAGACAGGACCAAATTTGGGATACAGAGTGAAACTGGTAAAAGAAAAATCAGATTTTAAACAAAGGACATATAAAGCCAGATTTGTGGAGAAAAACTATCCACAAAAACCTCCCACTGGATATCTGTGGAGAGAAGCCCCAGAAATCATATAACAGACAGCAGAGCATATAGAGATCATCTCATAGTTTCTGATGCATATAAAGCCCTGGCTAATAAAAGTGTAGGAAAACATATTAGAAGCCATGCAATGTATAGTTTACTTTCCCTTCTTTTAAAAGCCAGTTACAGCTTTAAGCAACACTAGCCTTAGTAACTCTTCTGAGGGAAAATAACAAAACACAAACATACACTTTGGGACCCTACAATTCTTTCCAAAAGTTGTGGGAAAAGTCTTCAAACTTTGAGTTAGGCTAACATGGACTTGAACATTTTTACATATTTTTTTTCCTGGACAAAGGACTAGTAGCATAAGGAATATTCTTTAATTCCTTAATGCACAGGCAACTGGTTCTTTTGGTGAACTTGCAATGTGTCAGATTCAACCCGATGCATATTACAGAACAAATGCAGCCAAGGAACTTTTTTGTATATTTCTGTCTAATTTATATAAGGAGCTATATAAATCCAAAAGCAACACAACCCAGTTTGGATCTGTACATATATAGATATATGCTCCTGTTCAGACACACTACTCTTATTCTCTTCCCTTTTTGGTAGATTGGCCTCCACAGTAAAACATATTAGAGAGCAAGGCTGTGGTTTTTTAAAAAAAGTTATACCAGTTTACATGCCACTAGGAGGGACGTGGTGGCTCAGTGGCTAAGACCCTAAGCTTGTCGATCAGAAAGGTGGTTCGAATACATAGTGCCGCGTAATGGAGTGAGCGCCTGTTACTTGATCCAGCTTCTGCTAACCTAGCAGTTCAAAAATATGTAAAAATGCAAGTATAAAAATAGGAACCACTTTGGTGGGAAGGTAACAGCATTTCATGTGCCTTCGACGTTTAATCATGTCAGTCACATGACCATGGAGACGTCTTTGGATAGCACTGCCTCTTTGGCTTTGAAACAGAGATGAGCACCCCCTCCCCCCTAGAGTTGGGAATGGCTAGCACATATGTGCGAGGGGAACCTTTACCTTTACCTTACATGCCATTAGACTCTATCCTAACAATTCATGTTACCTTTGGTCACAGACATGTACCTTTAATACATTATTCAAGCGATTCAACAGTATAAAATATATGTGCAACATATGACAGATCATAACATCATGGGACAAGTTCTGAGTTATACTCGGGCAACTGATTTGCAATATGTATATTGCTCATACAGCAGATCAATGTTCATTATAGTTTATGGTCCAGATAAAGTAGATATTAATATGGAGTAATGATTTATTTTGTAGTGACCTTTCATCTGTCAGCATATTGAAATAATCAACTGTGTTATGTTGTTTGAGATTTAGGATGAACACTTGTAGAGTTTGGAGAGTGAGCCTATATGAGGGGGATGATGCAAAGGACTCGAGCTGCAAAAATATGTACAATAAGCATACATAAAGCCTGTATTTCTCTGCTGCTCTCTAGTGGTCATCTGGCTTTCTGTAGCCTATGTATGTATGTTAAACCTCATGTGTGTTCTAGTTCATGTTTTTTTTAAACTAAATTTTATTATTTTATAAATGAAATTAACAGACCCCCCACCCCAATAGCAATTATAATAAAAAATAATAAACTGTCAAAGAAACAAAAGAAGAGCCAGGTAAAATCCCAATGAAGAATATTAATATATACCAAGCTGAATTTTTATCATGTCACTGAATTTAGATTATATAAAAGTGTAATGCTTCATTTTCTCATTCCTGCAATATACAGACATTTCAAAGCCTGACAGAATGCCCATCCCTTGAAACCATTCTTTAACATCTAAAATAAGACTTTATATATGTATTCCAGTTGTCTTCCCAACCTTTCCCTCTCCTCATAAGAAAAAAAAATCTCTTACCAAAGAATTGAGTACAATGAGAATCAGAGCAACTGCCGTCAGCTTATTGAACTCATAAAGATCTTTTTTCCCCAGAACTGAGAAATATTGACTGGGAATCAGTCCCACCTGGTAAATGATCAATTGAGCTAGGAAAGATAGGAGAAACATTATAAAAAGCGTATCAGTAAAAAGAGACAATAATCCTGCATTGTGGCAAAAAGAAACATACAAAATGATTTGTCTTAGAAAATTGTTTGCTTACTCAACAAAGCAACTACAAGCAAGGTTAGAAACATCAGCGCATTCTTAGAGGTGAAGGTAGGAAATAAAATTGTTTGGATCTTTAGGAATCGGTGGAGGAACTGACGATCCAGCTGGGGCCTAGGAGAAAGATAAAAAGACAACAAAAGTTATAAAGCTAGTATGGAAATGTCACTGCCACACTGCTAAACCCTCCATTCCATGCATCTCATATTTAAGCTGATTAAAGTTTTGCGGGAAAAAGTCTCACTAAAACAACAATAGAAGGGTCGCAAATATCTTGGCAAGTGTGAGGCAGGGTGAAATTCAGCAGGTTCTGGAGAACCGGTAGTGGTAATTTTGAGTAGTTCGGAGAATTGCCAAATACCACCTCTGACTGGCCCCAGAGTGGGGAGGGAATGGGCATTTTGCAGTATTCTTTCCCTGCCACGCCCACCAAGCCACGCCTACAGAACCGGTAGTAAAAAAAAATTTATAAAGAGTTTTTATTTTTAGACAGACATAGACAAACAAAACATAAAACCATCTTCAATTACATAGAGCATGTCGATTGGTTACAAGATTTTTGTGCATCCTTTCCATAGTCCTCACAATTTATATGAAATCACATATTATCAATCAAATATATATGTATAAATTATTATCATTGTATGTCATTTATTTGACTATAACTATTATTTCTTCATTTTAAATGAGATATTCTAGATATTGTATTCACATATTATAACAATTAATTACATCGTCTTAAATCTATCCAATAATAATGTATCTCTACATTGTATTCTGTATTATTTTATAATTCTTTTTTATTTTTTTTATTTTTAGACAAACACAAACAAACAAAACAAAAACATAAAGCCATCTTCCATTATAAACAGTGTGTCAGTTGGTTATAATATTTCTGCGCATGTCTTCCGTAGTCATCACTTACAATTCATATAAACTCACATATTATCAAATCAAATATATTTATATACATTACTATTATTATACCTCATTTATTTGACCATCACCATTATTCTTCATTTTCCACAAGATATATTAAGTATTGGGATCATTTACGCCATCGCAGTTCAATACATCATCTCAATTATCTCTAGTAGTAAAATATTTTTATGTTGTATTCTCGGTAGTAAAATTTTTTGAATTTCACCATTGGTGTGAGGCCAACGGGACTAATGACTAAATTTCACTTTAATACTGGCCCAGAATATGTAGAATAGCTGTACTTTTGTTTGAGATGTATATTATGTAGGACTGCTGGGTCCAGGGACCGGTTCCGTAGAGAGAGGTTTTGGGGACCAGAAGGGGCATGGTTTCACATGTTGCCTGCATCCCGGAGATGGGGCTTTGCTTGCTTGCACTGCCTGATTTCTGGTATGCTGCAGCCCAGTGCCGGTCCGCAGACCGGGGGTTGGAGACCCCTGGGATAGAACACTGTCTGCAAACCAAACAGCTTCCACAAGACCCAAATATTTGGCCAGCCTGGAGCAGGGCTCCAAATGTATAGATCATAAATAAATGCGGGACTGTATTATACAGTGTGGACTGTCAGCAATTAATTCCCCCACCCCTTAAACACTTAATATGGAAGAGGAGCTCTTCCATATGTACATTGATGCATGCATGAACCCTCCCACCTACATCAACCAAACCTAGGCTCAGAAGGGCTCTAGCCTTCTGCTATACTTTCATCAAACACAGGTGGAGAACAATAGGGTGGGAAGAATCACAGCAATGATGAATATACGTAGGCCTTGACATACCACCATTTGTTTAATGACTGTTTGAAGTTAGAACACTGAAAAAGGGACTTATGACTGGTTTTCACATTTACGACTATTGCAGTATCAACAGCTTACATGATCGAAGTTGGTGCACTTGGCAACTGGTATGTACTTATGACAATGGTCATTTCTCAGGGTCATGTGATTGATCACAATTTGTAATCTTCCCAACTAGCTTATGATGAGCAAATTCAATGGGGGAAGTCAGATTTGCTCAATGGCCACCTTATTCACTTAACAACTGATGTAAGAGGCCCGGAGTCCTCCGGGATTGGGTGGCCTATAAATCGATTTAATAAATAAATAAATAAATAATAAATAAATAACTGCAGTGATTCACTTGACGACTGTGGCAAAAAAGTGGGCCACAACTCACTTAACTGCCTTGCTTAGCAATAGAAATTGTGTGCTCAATTGCGGTTGTAAGTTGAGGGCTACGTGTATTGGCCATGAATGCTCATGCCTTCCTTATTTGCTGCTGAGCTTGCTGCAATTTGCTTTACATGGGGCTGCCCTTGGAGAAGATTTGGAAGTTGCGCCTGGTGCAAAATGCAGCAGCCTTCATGTTGACCCAAAAGGTGCAGTTTTGAGTAGTTTTTTTTTAAACCAAGAGAATTTAACGAGGTTCAGTGAAAAACAAACCCAATTTTCTATCACTAGAGTTTTGCCTCTTGATTATAAAGGTTTGGTGATATTTTTTTCTGCAGCCTGAAAAAAAAAAAGAATAAAAACAACCACTTGTGTAGAATAAAACCAATTTTCTGGTGTTATTGTACTGCCTGCCAGTGGCAGGTGGTGATTATTATTTATCAAGGTCTTAATGGCTTGGGTCCTTGTTGTGCTCCAGGCACAATCTCCTCATTCTGGACAGAAGGTCACTCTGTGGATCTCTCTCCCTCCCCCACCCAATTTTGGAATATGATGAAAGTGGAAACTGCAAACAGGCATTCTCAGTTATAGCTCTTGGCTTCTGGAATAGCCTGCCTCTCTGCAGGTCAGATTGACCCTTTCCAGTAATCACTCTGGAACAACAACTCATAAATGAAAGCTGGTTGTCCAGTCCTGAAATGATGTTTCCAATCTATATTATATTCTATTAATTATACATTACTTATTATAAATGATTTTCAAACTTGGCAACTTCTAAGATTCAATTTTCAGAATTCTGTAACCGGCATGCTGGCTGGGGAATTCTGTGAGTTGAAGTCTGCACATCTTAGAGTCATAGGTCTGGAAGGGACCTTGGAGGTCTTCTAGTCCAACACCCTGCCCAAAGCAGAAGACCTTATTGCATCCCAGACAAATTGCACAAATAGTTGTCCAAACTTTTCTTGAAAACCTCCAGCACCCACAATGTCTGGAAGTTTCTACATAGTTTCCGATTGGATCACTCTTTTGCTTCTTATCCTGCCCTCAAATGTTTTGATGAGTAAGTCAACTACCTCCTCCTGTGCCCCTCAAGTTCCAGAAGACAGCTATCATGTCACCCCCCCCCCCAATTCTTCTTTTTGATACGCTAGACATACCTACTCCCTTTAACCATTCATCATATGGTTTAGCTTCTAGACTCATCATCTTTGTTGTTCTTCTCTGCATTCTTTCAAGAGTCTCAATGTCTTTTTGTACCATGGCAACCAGAGCTTGATACAATATAGGTAGTCCTTGACTTACAACCACAATTGTGTCCAGTGTTGCTAAGTAAGAAATTTGTTAAGTGAGTTTTACCCCAATTTATTACTTTTTTTGCCACTGCAAGTGAATCACTTCAGTTGTTAAATAAGTAACATGGTTGTTAAATGAATTTGGATTCCCCATTGACTTTGCTTGAGAGAAGGTTGCAAAATATGATCACATGACCACGGGGCACTTATATATGAACCAACTGTCAAGCAGCTGAATGTAAATCACATGACCATGGGGATGCTGCAATGGTCATAAGTGTGAAAAGCGATCATAAGTCATTTTTTTCATTGCTGTTATAACTTTGAATGGTCGCTAAACGAACTGTTGTAAGTCGAGGACTACCTGTATTCCAAGTGTGGCCTTACTATGCAGTATAGAACTGTGTTGTCACTTCTCATGCTCTTGATGCTACCCTTCTGTTGATGCAGCCTAAGGCTGCATTGGCTCTTTTGACAGCTGCAGCACACTGTTGGCTCATACCTAAGTGACTGTCCACCAGGACATTAAGATCACAGTTACTACAGTTGAACCATACACTGCCTATTCTATACCTGCAGATGTGGTTTTACCTGCCTAGGTGCAGGATGTTGCTTTTTCTCACCACGGAACTGCATCTTGTTGGATAGGGTCCAATGCTGGAGTCTTTCAAGATCCTTCTGAATCTTGAATCTGTCTTCCAAAGTGCTGATTCGGTGTTGTCTTCCAATTTGATGAGTTCCCCTTCTATTCCCTCATCTAGATCATTTATGGAGATTGCTATCTTCATAAATGATCTAGATGAGGGGATAGAAGGGGAACTAATCAAATGAACTCATCAAATAGCACTTAGATTTATATACCGCTTCACAGTGCTTTTACATCCCTCTCTAAGCAGTTTACAGAATCAGCAGATTGCCCCCAACAATCTGGGTCCTCATTTTACCCACCTTGGAAGGATGGAAGGCTGAGTCAACCTTGAGCCTGATGAGATTTGATCTGCCAAATTGCAGGCAGCCAGGTGTCAGCAGAAGTAGCCTGAAGTTCTGCACTCTAACCACTGCACCACCACAGCTTATGATGTTGAAGAGCACTGGCCCAAGACAGAGCCTCACTGCATGCTTCCCTCCATGTATATGTAGTTCCATTGACAACTCAGCACAACAAATGCTGACTGCAGTTGGTCAACCAGCTACGGATTCATCTGATGGTGATGCTGTCTGTCCCACATTGTTCTACCTTACCAAGAAAGTAGGCTGTGATCTACTTTTTCAAATGCCTTGGTTTAGTCCAAGTATAATTATATCAACAGCATTTCCCTCATCCACTCACTTAAGTCACTTTATCAAAGAAGGCAATGCAAAGTTGCCAAGTGATTGGTGATTGGAACACAGCAACTGTCATACAAGTTACAAGCATCTGAATTTTGATCACATGATTGTGGGGTTGTGTCAGAGGTCATGTAAAACATGTAAAAAGTTATACCCACCAATCACGACATCCCCTTTGGAAGTATGCAGCGTTATGTGGAACTCAGACAAAGAGTATAGCGCTTCGTAAGGCTAACCTCAAACTTACGATTTTCTTTGCTTTTTTCTGAACTGTAGTGCCTAGTATTGAAATCCACCATTGTTTCTTATCCCACCCTGCCCTGCTCGGCTCCGGAACCCTGACAATAGCCGTCTCCGTTCAAAAGGCGCTCCAACACAGTGGCTCCGTTTCCCGTACTCGATTGTGGACTATTTAAAGCACTTACCGGATAGTTTTTCTAGCTGTTTTCCCGGGAGCCATGAACGAACTGCCCTTCTTTGCAAAAGAAAAATAAAATAAAATAAAAAGGCTTCCCAGCGTCCACTCCGGATCGCGCTAGAGGAAGACTTGCAAGTCTTCCGTCCCTTCAAGGTTTCGATTCTAGTCCCACCCCATCCAGGGATATTGACGAGTAGTCATTTTTCCTTTGGTTTATTCATTAGCAAGTCAGAAATAGCGAATATAGAGGTGTCCATCGCTGAAAAAAACGAGTTGTGAGCAAGCGGTTACTAAAAGCTACAAAATGAGATGTCCAAAGATCCATATCCGAGTTATTTTAGTGGGAATAATAACCAAAGAACTACACAGTGCAGCATTCTACCAATTCAACTCTCATTTTCCGTCTTCATCGCTAAGAGTAATGTTTTACGACCTCGTGGATTTAATATATACTTCCGGTCCCGGATTACAGTTCAAGTCCTTCGAGGGTTGAAGAGTGGCGGAAATGCTTCAGTTAGCATTGCTTGACTGATGAAATACATGCCCTGAAGTGTAGCCTACCAAAACCTATGTGTAAACACAAACGCTTTACTTTTTTCTTTCTTTCTTTAGTGCAACAGATTAGCAGAGTTACTTCCTTTGAAAACTTGCGTTAGGAAATACTAGAACCGGGTTTCCAAAACAAATGTTCATTAATGAACGAAGGAACAAACCTTTCTTTGCTTTTAACCTCGAGATTTCCTTCTCTTTTGCGCACGAACAGATTATGACAAAACATTCCCAAATATCCTTAACTCCACTAACCGAAATCAACGAAGAAGCACATTTCTACAGCAGCATCTCTTTTTTTTGGAGGTGGGGGAGAGGTGGGAGATAAATACCAAGCTACTAAAGAAGGAGACCTGATTTTTTTTAATAAGTTAGAAATGACAGTTTAGAAAAGATATAAATAGCAAACGTGTATGTGTTCTTTCACCAGGTTTTATGCATTTTTACCTCTCTCTCCCCTCAAATGGAAGATGTTTCCCAGCCTAAAGGGAACCGGAAATTAGGTTCCTGCAAATTTTACATAGGCCTGTTTTCAGCGAGAAAGAAGGTAGGGCTCCTTCTATCGGACTAATTGTGTAAAAACAGTGTAAAATGCAAAGTCAAAGATCCAAACCTTTTCATTTATTTTGTACATGTTTTCTTACATAAGAATTTAATTATTCTGTTGAATAAGATTAAGCCCCGTTCTATGGCTCTTAGTGGCCAGTTAGATTCGTGGATAGGAGGGCAATGCTCGCTTCCATAGCTATAATAACATGACAGAGTCAGGTGAGTGGAAGTTTGTTGTTGTTAGTTGCGAAGTCATGTCCAACCCATTGCAACCCCATGGACAACGTTCCTCCAGGCCTTCCTGTCCTCTACCATCCTCTGGAGCCCATTTAAGCTCATGCCTACTGCTTCAGTGACTCCATCCAGCCACCTCATTCTCTGCCGTCTCCTTCTTCTTTTGCCCTCAATCTTTCCCAGCATTAGGCTCTTCTCCAGTAAGACCTTCCTTCACATTAGGTGGCCAAAGTATTTGAGTTTCATCTTCAGGATCCGGCTTTTCAAAGAGCAGTCAGGGTTGATCTCCTCTAGGACTGACTTTGATTGCCTTGCAGTCCAAGGAGTCTTCGCCAGCACCATAGTTCAAAGGCCTCAATTCTTTGGCGCTCAGCCTTTCTTATGGTCCAATTTTCACAGCCACACATTGCAACTGGGAAAACCATAACCTTGACTATATGCACTTTTGTTGGGAGGGTGATGTCTCTGCTTTTTAGTATGCTGTCTAGATTTGCCATAGCTTTCCTGAGAGGGCCAGATTCCATGATCTTAGTTTTCTTAAAGTTGAGTTTCAAGCCAACTTTTGCACTCTCCTTCTTCACCCGCATCAAGAGGCTCTATAGTTCCTCTTCACTTTCTGCCCTTAACTTATACCTATGGCAACCCTTCAGTTTGAGGATATGATGGCTTATTAGCTTATTAAATAAATAATTAGAGGTTTTTGTAATCTATGAATTAACTGACAAAGTTATAAATTGTGCTTTTACCTGATAGAAGGAATTCTTCTTTAACAGAGGGAGCGGGGGGGGGGGGAAATGCCATCACTGTTCTAGGATATCTTGAACCATCAAGGAAGGTGACATGATATTTTGCTTCAGCAGTATTTAGGATTTTCTGGACAAGAGGGACATCTTACCTCTTAGAGGTAAGTGAAGTTCATCATTAGCATAGAGAAAAACACATCCAGAGGCAACAACTTACAGTATATGAAGCAAAATTAAATAATGAAGTATTATGGGATGGCTTTGTGTGCATGTGTAACTATCATGTAACTTTGTAACTACCGGTAATTTGCAATTCTCTCTTATTTCCTATAAAATTGTATAAAAATAACTGCATCTGATTCTGGTGCTCTCCTTGACAGTATCCTCTTCAGTACAGAAATAAAAGAGTTTATTTCTCTTTTCTTTGATTCTGTGTAGACGTTGGTTCTTCATACTGGGTACAGGAACCCAGCCAACAATAGCAGCTGCTGTTGAAGCTATTTAAACCAGTAGAGGTAGTCAACGCTATAGAAACCATTCTGAAATAAAATGGGCTGGAATTACACGATAATATTTCATATTAGAAAAGCACAATTTGCCAGGAATCAGCAACCTTATTTACATACTTTCTATTATTGTCCCTTCACTAACCACCTAACAGATAAGAATCATGTGGAACAAGTTGCAAAAGCAGCTTTACAGCCAGCCAAATCAAATAACTAACGAGTTGTATAGAACTAGAAGGTCCCACAAGATTCAAAACTCTTGTGGAAATTCTGTCCCATTATTTGTTTCAGACAAAAAATTGTTTCAGAAATGGGCCTGAATCAATAAACTTCATGAATCACATGGAAGAAAAGAACCGGAGAGCCTTAAAAGATATTCTCCATAGGAACCATTTATTTATTAAATTTATTAGCCACCCATATTATTGTAAGGTAACTTACAATATTAAAAAGATAACTATATAAATAAACCACTTATAAATACAATTCTATCATATCTCAAGACCTAAAATGGACACCTAACATCAAAAACGTCATCAAATAAGCACAACAAAGAATGTTCCTTCTGCGCTAACTCAGGAAGCTGGAACTGCCCAAGAAGCTGCTGATAACAGTTCTACAGACGAATTATTGAGTCTGTCATCTGCACCTCTATAACTGTCTGGTTTGGTTCTGCAACCCAACAAGACAGCCACAGACTTCAGAGGATAATTAGAACTGCAGAAAAAGCAATCACTCCCAACCTGCCTTCCACTGAGGACCTGTATACTGCACGAGTCAAAAAGAAGGCTTTGAAAATATTTACAGACCCCTCGCATCCTGGACATAAATTGTTTCAACTCCTACCCTCAAAATGATGCACGATGCTATAGAGCACTCTGCTAAACAAATAATTCCCTCACCACTGTCAAACTATTCACTAAGGCTGCATTACTATTACTATTAGTCTTCTCATTGTTCCTATCTCCTTCCACTTATGACTGCATGACTGTAACTTTGTTGCTTGTGTCCTTATATTAATATTGATTGTTTCCTGATTGCTTATTTGTACCCAATGACTATCATTAAGATCTTATAAAAAAGATCTTATATTGCCACCTTGATTGCCTCCGCCGAGTCGCGTCCAGCCGCCCTGTTTAGGATAACCCGTTCCCTCCTAAATAGGAGGGATACGGGGGATCCCCTGCAGGGTAGGGCTGAAGAGTACGTCCAGTTCTTGGCGGACAAAGTTGCTCGGTTTCGGTCGGAGTTGGACTCCGATTCTGCAGATCCAGCCGAGGCACAAGGGGATAATCTGGCAGACCATCGCTGGGTTGAGTTTCAGGATGTTCCCCCATGAGAGCTGTGAGTGCCTCCACATGTGTACTGGACCCGTGCCCCTCCTGGCTGGTTGTCAACAGCAGGGAGGTGACACGGGGCTGGATCCAGGCGGTTGTTACCGCCTCCCTTCGGGAGGGGGTCTTTCCCCCTGCACTTAAAGCGGCGGTGGTGAGACCCCTCCTGAAGAAGCCATCTTTGGATCCAGCCGTCCTTAACAATTACCGTCCAGTCTCCAACCTTCCCTTTGTGGGGAAGGTTGTTGAGAAGGTGGTGGCCTTTCAGCTCCAGCGGGCCTTGGAGGAAGCTAGCTATCTCGACCCATTCCAGTCCGGCTTCAGGCCTGGCTACAGCACAGAAACCGCTTTGGTCGCATTGACCGATGACCTCCGGAGAGCCAGGGATGGAGGCTATGCCTCTATCCTGGTTCTCCTTGACCTCTCAGCGGCTTTCGATACCATCAACCATGGTATCCTTCTGCGACGACTGCGGGAGGTGGGGGTGGGAGGCACTGTTTTCCAGTGGTTCTCCTCTTACCTCTCGGACAGGTCGCAGTCAGTGTTAGTTGGAGGGCAGAGATCGAACCCTAGGCCCCTAACATATGGGGTCCCGCAGGGTTCGGTCTTGTCTCCCCTACTTTTCAACATCTACATGAAACCGCTGGGTGAGATCATTCGGCGGCACGGGATAAAATGCCACCAGTATGCGGACGATACCCAGCTGTATCTGTCCGCCCCGTGCCAACTCAATGAAGCGGTGGACGTGATGAACCAGGGACTTGAAGCTGTTAGGGACTGGATGAGGGCTAACAAACTCGTGCTCAACCCGGATAAGACCAAGTGGCTGTTGTGTTTCCCTCCCGCCAATTTGGCAAGTATTCCATCGCTCAGGCTGGGGGGGGTCAAACATTACACCCCTCAGACAGGGTCCGCAACTTGGGAGTCCTCCTGGACCCACAGCTGACTTTTGAACACCATTTGTCAGCTGTGACCAGGGGGGCATTTGCCCAGGTTTGCCTGGTGCACCAGTTGCGCCCCTACCTGAACCAGGAGGCTCTCACAACAGTCACTCGTGCCCTTGTGACCTCTAGGCTGGAGTACTGCAATGTGCTCTACATGGGGCTGTCCTTGAGGAGTATTTGGCGACTTCAGCTAGTCCAGAATGCAGCCGCGCGAGCGATTGTGGGTGCACCTCACTTCACCCACGTAACACCTATCCTCCGCGAGCTGCACTGGCTACCTGTCGATCTCCGGATACGCTTCAAGGTGCTACTTGCCACCCATAAAGCCCTCCATGGTAGTGGATCTGGTTACTTGAGAGACCGCCTACTGCCTATCACCTCCACACGACCTATTAGATCTCATCGATTAGGCCTCCTCCGAGTTCCATCTGCTGGCCAATGCCGACTGGCAACCACGCGGAGGAGAGCCTTCTCGGTGGTAGCTCCGACCCAATGGAACGATCTCCCCGTGGAGATTTGTACCCTCACCACCCTCCAGACCTTCCGCACAGCCCTTAGAATCTGGCTATCCCGTCAGGCCTGGGGCTAAAGATTGTAACCCGCCCGAATGGTATGAATGTTGTGTTTTAATCATGTATTGTCTTATATGTAAAAGTCTGTTTTCCCCCCTTCCTTTGGATTGTGAGCTGCCCTGAGTCCCCCCAGGGAAAAGGGCGGCATATAAATAAACCCTCTAATCTAATCTAATCTAATCTAATCTAATCTAATCTAATCTAATCTAATCTAATCTAATCTAATCTAATCTAATCTAATCTAATCTAATCTAATCTAATCATTAAGTGTTGTACCTTATGATTCTTGACAAATATATCTTGTCTTTTTATGTACACTGAGAGCATAGGCACCAAAGACAAATTCCTTATGTGTCCAATCACACTTGGCCAATAAAGAATTCTATTCTATTCTATTCTATTCTATTCTATTCTATTCTATTCTATTCTACCGTACTACAAAAACACAATACACAACCCTAGCTAAAAGATGGATAGGGAGGGAATAGGATAAGCACGGGGAGGTAGGATCTGCTATTAATCTATCAATTACCCCCAATGTGAGGTTCCCCCTTTGGAGCCCCAGATCAACTGGCAGATCTGGTTTTTTAAGCTCTTGTGGAAGGTCAGGAGCCAACCTCACTCAAGGGGGAACAAAATATTTCAAAAGGCAGGACCAACAGCAGAGAAGATTCCTCTCCTGGACCCCATCATCTGGAAGATTCAGGTTGATGAGGCCTGCAGTATGTTTCCTCTGCATGGGTGGGATGTGCCAATCCCAATGGGACGAGATGGTCCCTCAGGTAGCCTGGACCCATTCCCTAAAGGGCTTTAAAGGTGATTACCAAGACCTTGAATTGCACCCAGAAGCAAACTGGAAGCTAGGGCTGCTCACAATAGCGTGGTGTTACATGGACCAATATTGGGGCCTCAAAAACTGCCTGCGCTGCTGTTCTCTGCACCAATTGTAGCTTCCAAATGCTCTTCAAGGGTAGCCACAACAGTGCCTGTTGCAACACTCCAAACAGGAGATGACTAGGACTTGGATGACTGAGCCCAGGGACTCTAATCCAGGAGAGGCTGCAACTGGTGCACAACCTGAAGTTGTGCAAAGGCTCTCCTAGCTATGACTGTCACGTTTTGATATTTTCTGATATCCCTTCTTGATAAAAAATATACATTCCAGAGCATAGTTCTGAATTGTGTTCAGTATTCAAGATTTTGCAGATGTTGTTCTTTATCTGCACACTTTGGGAATTTGTGGATAGTCTGAGCCTCAGAAACTAATGGAATTTAATTATTTGGTACAGTGTTGAAATTCAATTTTTTTTACTACCTGTTCTGTGGACGTGGCTTGGTGGGCGTGGCAGGGGAAGGATCCTGCAAAATCTCCATTGCCTCCTCATTCTGGGCCCAGCCAGAGGTGGTATTTGCCGGTTCTCTGAACTACTCAAAATTTCTGCTACCAGTTCTCCAGAATCTGTCAGAACCTGCTGAATTTCACCCCCCCGTTTGGTATCTTTGAATCAGTATTGACTCCTGTTACTTATACAGACGTCCATGAATTCTTTTAATAAAAATATTTGGAAATAGGTTGCCTTTGCTACCTCCTTAAGGTTAAGAGTGATTGGTGCAAAGTTTATGGCTAAGAGGGCTAGAAAGTGTATCCTCAGTGCCTTTAATCATTGCAAGTATGCATGATGTTTGCCCTTTTGATTTAATTATCTTAGTTTGAAACAACTTTCAACTGAAGTTAATGGTTAATTTTTGCTCCTCTTGCAAGATCAGACAGTCAACATTAAGGCATGTGATCTGATGGCACCTGAAGGAGTATCTTCTTTGTTGTGGCCTGCTGGAATAGCATCCCTCCAAAGCAGGGGTGGGATCAATGTTCCCTCTAATTTTTTTTCAGTGTGTGCGGAAAAGTATAGTGTTTGAGCAACACATTTTCATTCCTGAGCACCTGAATTTTTTTCACAGATGTCACCCAAGACAACAACGAAATCAGTGTTATTTGAAACTCAAAGTTATGTTTATTCAAGGTACCCGCTTAATTAAAAGTGTTACATAATATATAACTATATAATATATATATATAGCAAATTGAGGACTACTTGTATTCAAGTTCAATGGATGACTCTCTATGGGAAAAGGATCAAAACTTCCCTCTATCCACATTTTCCATACTATGAATTACTTTATATGCTTTATACTTCCCCCACTTACTATCCAATAGTCTGCAGTGATATTAGCAAGTTATGAATAAATTACCCATTGATGTAGATTAGCAATTGGGGTACATAAACATATTATTTATTGAGTTGCACGTATACAACATTTATATATTGGATGGCTGTAAACTATATTTAACCATTTGTTTTTATATGATGAGCCAAGAACTGGAACCATTTGCTGTATCAGTGCTATGGATGGTAACACCTAGCTGACCATGGCTGATCCCCCAAAAACTAGTAGACTCTTTACTGCTGCCAAAACAATCTACATGGAGGTTAGGCCAATTTGAACTTGCTAAAGAAATCTGATCAGTCACCTTTGAGAGGATGAACCAACAGAAAATACAGTTGGCTTTCAATATATTAAATGGCTCATTTAATATACAGCCCTTTCATATACAAATAGTATAATAATGCATGGAATGTATGATGATTTGTAAGTACTAATTTTCAGATGTAAAAATACAAAGATGCATAAAAGATGCGAACCAATACTGTAGCTTAGTTTTCTATTTCCTGAAAATTATCCCTTTCTTCTCTTGTGCCATTGGTAAAAAAACAGAAGACTAATTCAAAGCATTTAAAAAGAAAATACATAATGACAGCATGCAAGTGTCAGCAAAAGCCTCCCCCTGACAGATAAGGGAAAGAGGTATATGACCCTACACTTTCAGAATCAACCAGAAAGGAATCCCCTCCCAGACTAAACGTCTGTGTGTGTGTGTGTACGTGTGTGTGTACGTGTGTGTGTGTGTTTCGCGCCTATACTTTGCAATAGATAAGTGCAACAGACCGATTGGGATCCTGAAATCCAACCACTTCCCCTAAGGCAGAGTGCTCTAATGTGCTTCCAGCAGCCCTTTGGGGCCGGTGGTCCTGTTCACGATTATCACAAGGAAGCTCCGCTCCGTTAAGTGGAGATTACTTTCAGGAAAAGAATTTGCGGACTCGCTGCCTGCCTTATGCACTCAGAGCTTCAAAAAACAGTCCCGGATAGACGCCAATAAGCAACGGGGGCTGCAGGTTCTGGGAGATTGAAGCGCTCTGCTCTCCCCTCAGGGAAAGAGGAGGCAACCACCAGGAGCAGCCCCAGCGCCCCCCAGACCACACAGCAAAAAGGATGCGACACGCCCATCCGAACTGAGGCACGAGCCGCCACCGCCGCAATTCCCTCTCCACTGCCGCCTCCCTCCTGTCCATCACACATTTCCTTCTGCGGAGGCCGAATCTACCCCCAAGATGCTCCCGCCTTTTATTCATGACTGCCTTTAAGTTGCTCGTGGTGATTGGCTGGGCCTGCCGAAAGACGGAACTGGCTTGGCAGCACAGCCACTCCTTGACAAGTTTGAACAGAATCCTGGGCCAAGGGGTTGCTAGTGGTGACGGCGGGGAAGGATTTTTACCTTCCGAGCTTGTCAATTCCTCTCAGTCCTGAATTGCATGGCGTCATTTCGGCTTCATTGCTCGCCCCGGCTGGGCAGTTTCATTTTGGGGGAGGAAGGCGGCTGGTAGAGCCGAGGATTTATCATGCTAAAAAACACTGAGCAGCAGTTGAAAACTGCTGCGCGGCATTTTCTTGACACGTGTGCGGCCGCTCAGTCGCGCACCTTAGAGGGAACAGTGGGTGGGATCCAGCTGGCACTACTGCCGGTTTGCTCATATGTGCATTTGATGTGCGTTGTGCATGCATGTGCACTGCAATAGAAATCGTGTGCATGCGCAGAACTGAAAAACAAGATGGCGACAGCAGTGACTGGGAAACCAGTTTGGGGGCATGGCAGGGTTGGGTTGCTGCCGGTTCCAGCGACCCAGGCCACCAAACTACTACCGGTTCGGCCGAACTGGTTTGACCTGGTAGGAACCCACCACTGCTCCAAAGACTTTAATAGACAGAACCATTCTTTCTTTAAAACATGCTTTGAATGCAAGCTTTTTTAATTTACAGTAATATGTGAGCTCCCTCCATGAAAGGTTTTACAGATTTTTAATGGATGATCGTTCCAATGGGATAACCACCTTCCTCTTCTGTCCTGTTAGATGTTTTGTATTTTGGTTTTTAATTCTGCCTCAGAAATGTGAAGAATGAATGAATGAATGAATAAATAAATACTATTATCTTATTTAGTAGCATTAGATTCTAAGGGTAAATTTTACATGCTGTACAAATACTATTTTGTTCTTGCTATTCTTTCGGAGTATTGTTCTCGTTTGATAAGACAACCTGAAATACTTTACCTTTGATCCTATCGGATAAGGATCATTTCATAAGGAGAACAATAGTATCATTAAAGAAACAGTTTTCCTCCCCGAGGCTCTACTGCTCCCAACCTATCCCTTCTTCTTTTGACACAGCTATGCCAATGAACACTTCTAATGTTTTCTAATGCAGAGCTGCATATTCCGTTTGGGCTACATGCTCTACTGCATCACACAAACAATGAAAGATTTTGTCTGCTAGGGGAAGCTGACACATGTCTATTTATTCTAGCAAACGATCTAAGAGTATGATTGATAAATACTCTCCACTCATTTAGACTCTAAAGCTGCATTAGCACATCTGTAGCAAGAGGTGTGAAAGATTGTACTTCAGAGTTACAAAAAGTGCAGCCTACCAGCATCATTTCTATGATTCGTTTGCTTGTTTTTGGCTTGTTTTAAACTTAATTTTGACTTGTGGAAGCAATTGAGTTTCTTACAATTCCTGAAACTGTCTAAAACTGGGTTCTGATTCAGATACTTTAAAGTATGACTGCTAACATAACATAACAAAAAAAAAAAAACCTTCATCACACCCAAATAAATGTAAGTTGCTCTTGTAAATAATACCTAGCACGATTTTAACAAACTAGACTTATTTGTCTTGATCTGAATTGCAGATAATCTAAAACAGTGAGGCCAGGCCAAATACTTTACCCTTACAGCCCTACAAATTTCCTGTAGTCATTCAATTTTACCTCCAATTTGCTTGTGTTTTTTAGCTGTTGTTCTCTATTTTAAGTTGTGAGTGATGAGAGTACCATCAAAAAATCAGGATAGGGGAAGATTGCTATGGACAATATCCGTTTTTAAGTGGTCACTAAGAGGTGGCAATAAGTTCATTGATAAAAAAATAACTATTCCTTAAAGACAAATAGCCACATTTAGTGTTTAATAATTACGCTTCGATAATTTTCCTAAAATTGATTTATATAATTAAAACATTTCTTTATTTATAACATTTCATGCTTCCCACAAAAATATAATTTATTTTCTTCACTCGTGTCTTAAGAAAAAAACTCAGTGCTGGGTGTGGCCCCTTCTACTTTGGCACAGCCTCCTCAGACCCCAAGACACTGTGAGACTTGGGAAGCTGAGCTTGGCTTCTGTTCCTGCTCCAGAGGAAATGCCCCATTCAGCTTTGTTGTGTCTCTTTTGAAGCAACTGGCTATTCTTGGGAACACCTGCCTCCTCCAGGATCCAAGGAATTATCTCTCCTGCCACATAGCAGGGGACTGCAATGCTTCACCATCACATTTCCTGCTTCCCTTCATAGTTGCACCCAAGTGTGACTTTGCTATTTCTCCTACATGTGGTGGGTTATGTTTCCCCACCTCTCATTCTGAAGAGTAATCATGATTAGAGAAGAATGAGTACAAAGCAGTTACTAGATTTTGAAATGTGAAACATTTTAAAGGAGAACAATTGTCTTCTATACAGTACAGCAACTAATTTTCCTAGGACAGCTACTTGAACAGTCGGCAAAGAGCCAGTTTGGTATAGTGATTAAGGCATCAGTTTAGAAACTAGGAGATTGTGAGTTCTAATTCCACTTTGGACATGAAAGCCAGCTGGGTGACTGTGGGCTGGTCAGTTTCTCTCAGCCCAACCCACTTTGGAGACTTGTGAGAAAAATAGGAGGAGGAAAGAGTATGAGGTATGATTGCTGCTTTGAGTTACATATTAAAAATAATAAAAATGGGTTAAAAACAAATAAAAATCCAACATAACTACCAGTAGCTAGCTGGAATTTTGTGAGCTGGGAACAAAACATGATATAAAGTCCTCTTCTTGTGGGTAATAGAAAGCAAGAATTTATAGGAATCACATACACCAGAAATTAGATATTACTTTGCTTCATCTGCTGCTTATCTGTACAGGCAGTAAATGTTCTTTTCTCATATGCGCAGCCATTTCAGCACATCAGATCTCTCTTCTGACCTTGCTCCTTCCATATGCTGTTGCTCTACATGTCATCATTTAAGGAACAAATGAATGAACATCCACTTTGGCTTTGGACTATTTCCAGCAATATGACTTTTAATTAGGTAAGTACTGAGGCAAGTAATATTGATGTAATAATTTGGGAGAGCATCCAAAGACAACTATTATCTTTTGCTGCCCATTATCTCGGTAATAAAGCCAAGTGACCCATAGAAGGTAAAATCAAAGAGCAATTATGGGCTTTTCAGGCTGATGGGAGCACGCCTCCTGTCTTCTTCGTCCCTGGATAGCCTTGTCTGCCACCACTCTGCTATGATCTTGCTACAGAGCGGGACCTGGTGCCAGTGGTCTCTTGCGTTTGTGTTTCATTTAATGAACAGAATGGTTTCCTGCTACAAGTCCATGTCTACCTGTATAACAGTAGGGTAAAAGGATGGGAACCATTTTACAACCTGCTGCTGATGGATAGTGGCCAATAAATTTTAAACAGTGGTCTATCAAAATTGAAGAATAGAGCTAGACTCCTAAGATGACATACTGTAATCACTTTAATCATACTGTAACTGGAATTATGGGACCAAGAGCGCCCCTTCCTTCCATTCACTGGGTACTCTTTCTTGAAGAGAACACCAAGGAAGTTGGCATTTGTTGGAAGAAAAGAAAGAAAGAAAAATCCTAATAAATGCACTGATCTGTGCTTTTTATTTCTGTCTCTATGTATGTGGATGTTGTTTAGTTTTATTCAGTCTGGATTATGATAGAATGAGATGTATTTATTCAGCACATGAGAAAGAACTGAGAGTTGAGGGGCCAAATCCTTCAGTCAGACCTCCACTACTCTGCTGTGATTAGTGCATCTTTTCCCCACTGGGTAGTGAACTACTTATGGTAAGAGAGATGGCAGCAAAGTTGGAGGATTCAACTAATAGTTTTGCCTATCATGCACTATCCATGCATTACCAGGATAGGATAATCCAGCAATGAGTCCCAATAAAGGCCATAGAGGCAAGTTAGGGGTCACCAAAGAAAGTACAAGGAGTCCTTCACTTACATTTCATTTAGTGACTGTTCAAAGTTACAACAGCACTGAAAAAAGTGACTCATGACCTTTTTTCACACTTACAACCATTGCAGCATCCCCATGATCACATGATCAAAGTTCAGATGCTTGGCAACTGACTCATATTTATGACTGCTTCAGTGTCCTGGGGTCATATGAACAGCTTTTGCAACCTTCTGACAAGCAAAGTCAATGAAAAAGCCAGATTCACTTAACAACCGTGTTATTGATGTAACAGCTGCAAAATGTTTCACTTAACAACAAAGGCAAGAAAAATATAAAATGGGGCAAAACTTACTTAACAAAGGTTTCACTTAGCAACATAAATTTTGGGCTTAATTGTGGTCAAATGTTGAGGACTACCAGTATATTTAATTTTTGGTTAATATAATTTTCTGTTAGCTGAAGAATAGCTATCTCAGTAATGAGGAAACATCCTTAGATAACTCTCTGCTTAAATATCCAATATGGGGTACTATTTATTAACTCACTTCCCATAATTCTTTAGTGCTCCAAACACTTTAATAATTTTTTGGTTACTTAAAAAAGTTTTATCTTGCTTATTTGCTGAAGAATGGTTTGCAAAAGTAGAAAAATGGACACTAAGTTAAAAAAAAAACCCGAACTTGAATAGAAATTAAATACTCTTACAAAAGCATTGTTTTTATACAAAACAAAATTATAGTAATTTCACTGTCTTCAGCCATGCATCCATATCCCAAACAATCACATATTTCAATTTATTTGTATCCAATCACCACATTGCACATTTGTATTAAAGTGGCAATCTGGAATCAGGAAAGATTTGTAACCTTGTAAGATTTCCTAGGATATACACAATCCAACTAACTTCTTGACTCATTGCCGAAGATACTGTATATTATGTATGCATACTGTACAATAATAATATTGAGGCATTTCCATGAATTGCATTCTGATCATGTTCCTGACAGTTTGAAACTGTCTATTTACCTCATGGCAGAATTTATGTCATTAAATTCCCTTGATTGTGCTGACTTCTGCTTAAGCTTCCAAGTCTACTCCAGTTCTTTTGTGTTCTTCATTTCTTTAGGAGACCAGGTTCCTTTGATATGCATAGCCTAGATGTGGAAAAAACTGGACCACTTGGAAGAGGCATCTGCTCCTTGGAATGGAGGGGTTTGTCACACACACACACAGTACATGCTGAGCTACAATTGTCCATTCCAAACACTTCCCCACCAACCTTTTTGTCTTTTTGGTGCCAGATAAAACACCTGCTGTGAGCTCCATTTAGTGTGTAAGTTCCAAAAAATTTCCATGGCCCCTTTTGACGCACCCAAATTCAAGAACAAAGGAAGTGAGCATTTTCTGGGCCTCTCTATCAGCTTTTCCCCTCCTCCAAGAATTGGTGTCATAGCCCTTTGGAGCCAAACACATTACCAAAACATTTGCATATTTTACAACAGAAATATTCCCACCCACCTCACACTTCACTATCAGTATGGAAACTGTCCTTTTCAGGACAGATGCCACAGAGGCAATAATGCAAAAACTTTTCCCATTCTTGAGCACTTTAGATCTCTTGCTTTGGTTCCATACCAAACCAGTCATTCTTATTAATATATACATTGCTGTGCACTACAATCATGTAGTAGCCTCAATGCATAAGAGTTTTAATCTTTAAATTATTTTTATTTGTCTTTTTTCATGTGCTATCTGCCCAGAATTACCATGTAGGGGAGATGAGTAG
Source organism: Thamnophis sirtalis (assembly GCF_051295495.1). Classification (NCBI taxonomy): domain Eukaryota; kingdom Metazoa; phylum Chordata; class Lepidosauria; order Squamata; family Natricidae; genus Thamnophis; species Thamnophis sirtalis. Next base: position 126,487,865 of record NW_028261381.1, read on the forward strand.
CATAAAAATTATAAAAAATAAACATTACTTTAAATGCATTTTTATCCATGAGCTATTAGAGAGGAATTCAGATAATTATATAGCAGCATGTTTAAATCTTAATCATTTTGCAAAAGTTACTTAAAAATAGTAATACAAATAAATGTATGGTATTTTTATTTTCAAATAAAGACTAACATTTTATTTATTTTTATCCAGAATGTCTTGATGCAACCTGAGAGCTTTTGCACTGATTACATATGAATCTGTTTATTGATTCACCATCAATTCAAGCTCATAATATAGTCCCAATGTTATACACCACAGATGGTGGGACATAATCTCCCATAATTTATGGCTATCGGAGACTTCATCATAGTGCAACACAGCTGGCTTTCCTACCATGACTTAAACATTCACATGTTTTCTCCTTCAGACGCTGCCATTCTAATTTTTCTTGGCTTCCTATGCAATAATTTCTTTGTAAAACAGCTCAGTCTGCTGTTCATTTTGATATATCTATTTTGTTTTATAAATATTAGGTTTTAATTAACCATATTTTGAAGAAAAATATCTTTCATATCCCACTGGAAGAATAAAAAATTAGTTTATAGATAAATATACGTCAAACATTACATTCCTGTTTAATAGGAAAGCATATACTAATCTTTTGTCTCAATAGAAAAGAATATTTGTAGCTCAGACTGGAAGAAAATAACAAAGCTTAGAGGGCACCAAGGACTCCATAGTTCAACCCTGAATTACAAATATGCTCTTCTATTGAGACCAAACATTGCAGAAAACACTGCAGAGAACAGGAACACACACACAAATATATATTAATTAGTACTCCGAGGAAGCTCAAATGCTTGAGACAACATGAAGTAATGGTAGAATTACATTGCTGTCTTGAACAGTTATACTATATATGGTGAAAAGCTATTTTTTCCACATTCGCAAAGACATTTGAACTGCTTATCAATGGATTAAAACCTGATTGCTTTTATATTGAGAATAATTATCTGGAACTGCACTTCTTTTTGGCTATATATCATTATTTCTTTTTTAAATTCTTAAATTCTTAAATTCTTAAACAAATAAACAAACAAATCCTTGCATTTATTTGTTTAAACTTATCCCCCCACTCACTGTCTGCAGTATATATCGACACCCTCACAACAATGCTATAGATAGGTGGAATAGTAACTAGTCCTATTCTAACGTATATCACCAGGACAAGGAGACTTCAGATGTGTTTGTGTGTGTTTATCTCTTTTTATTAGATGTTTAAGCTCCATCAATGGAAATTGGTTGATATTTATATCTTGTTTCAGATGCAAAGAACAATTATGTAGATTCAGATCACCTTTGATTTCCAAAGGTGATCTGAATTCACTGGGCTCTTACATAAAGAACTACATTTGTTTACCCCAAACCTCTTTTATTTCAGCAACATGATTATAGGGAGAAAGGTTTTATTATTGGTATTGTTATACAGTTATGAGAGATTATTATTGATTCACTACATGCAACCATTTCTTTGAAGATCTGTCTATCTTTTGCACGCTCCTGCTAGACAATGCTAGACGACCTTAGGAAAGGTAAAAAGAACCTAGATATTGGGAATATGTACAAATAATTGTGATTTCCAAGTATGGTATCTAAGATCTCTGTGGCAATGAAGTACTGTTGTTGGAGATAAAGAAAATCCACACATAGGAGTCACAGGAGGATAAGGAATCCAACAACAAAGCTCTTTGAATAACTTGGGCCAGATACTATTTGTCAGCCCAATCTATCTCACAGGGTTATTTTATGTGACAGTAAATAAGGACAAATTTCCACATGTAACCTCAAGTCTCTAGTTGGAAGCTGTCCCATTCCAAATATTGATGAACTGCAACTCCTTACTGGCTATATTTTCTACACTTCATGGGTAGCTTTAGTTTAGCAATACATGGAGTGCTACAGGTTATCAATCCCTCTCCAGAGAAAGACAGTATACAAATGTTATAATACAATAAAAAATACAATTGCTTTATAATGATAATATTTACCAGTACTAGACAAACTCCTACATTCAGCAGATGTTTGGATGATACTCTGAGTCCAGTAAAAGAATCTCTTTTATCATTTTGATACCTATGTGATAAATCCATGTTTTCTCAAGTATGAGCTATGAGGAAAGAATGTTCCTGGGCTTCTGTGGCACCTTTGAACAAAGTTGTTGATAACACAGGAAAGGCAAAGGAGGAAGATGAGCATCCAGATTTTTCCAGAGCTAGAAGCCTGCTGAGCATTGTCAACTTTTGTAGGCAAGTGGGAGGACAAAGCAGCAGGACAATTCAGAAGGCAAGCGCTTTGATCTTGACTGTGAACCCAATTGCTTGTGTTTCCAATGTGACTTTGCCTGCAGTGAAAGAAAAAAAAATCCTAGGATAAGATTTCTAGTGGGCAAAGGAAGTACTGATTCTACCATTTTGCTATTGCTGCTAAGCTCAAAGCAAGCTACCCATTGTAATTTCATTTCATTTTTTTTTCATTTTCACTTTATTTGTATGCCGCCCTTTTCCCTGGGGAGACTCAGGGCGGCTCACAGTTCAAAAGGGAGGGGGGGAGGACAAACAATTTACAACATGGAGACACTACATCATTTAAGATGTAATCATGTACATTCTGTTGCATTTAGCATACAATCATCTAACAGTTTGGAAAACATTTTCTTCTATTGTACAGTTCTGGGGTGTGTTTTTTTGCATAATCTTTTTATTTTCAAATTTAACTACAGCCTAATACAAATTTAACTATAGCCTGACACAACAACTTTATGTTAATATTCTCAAATCAACATGCATTGTTTCACCTCTATTTTCTATATCCAGCTTTGTAACTCTCTCCTTAAGCCATGTTGCATTTTAATTATGTATTTAAATAGACCTTTTGCCCATGGTTAACTTAATAATGGCTTGCCAAATTATTATCTGTATTTTCAGTACATCAAACAACTAATTAACCAAGATTGAGTTCACATAGCATATTGGGGTAAAGTATGTTGATTAGTTTGTACTTCAGTGTGTCACTTAATATACTTTGTGGTCTTGCTCACATAGGCTATTAAATCATTAATAATGATTTATGGACCAAACTGGTGAGATTCATGTATTGCAATATGCCAAAATGAAAGTAACCACATTGTTGTGGAAAGTAAAAATAGGCAAGTTCATTTTCGGCATTGTAAATGACTTACTCTGCAATAGCTTGGCCTGCATTGATATCTGCAGGAGAGGGGACCAAACTAATTGTAACAATGATTTATTTTAAACATTTTAATTTATTAATTTAATTTAATTTAATTTTTTAATTTATTTTAAACATTTAATTCTCTGGAGGGAAATACTTATTATTATTTTTGTATATAGTAGAAATGGGGAAAGAAACCGGGGTGTGAATTTATTGTATGGTAACATTTTTAGCATATTATTTTGCAAAATGTCATGATACAGAGCAAAATAAATCATATGACATTGGAATTATCTCTGAACAGTATGGGGATATTTACCACAGGTGTTGGACTTATAGGAACCATTATTTAACTTATTTAATTACTATTTGTTTAATAAATTCTAATTGAAAGCACATTGTACAAACTATAAATTGTGGCTTACCATTGTATTCATATAAGATATTAAGCAAGAAACATCACATTGTGATGTGAATGAATACACTACATTTATTTATTATGATATTTTAAATACCACCTGTTGAGTTCCTCAAAATATAGAATATCGTTAACCAGAGTTTAAAATCCAATGTGGAGCCAAAATATGGTTTAGAATTGATTTTCTGATTCAATCCTTCATCACATTCAACAATCTGGAGGCACAGCAAGAGCCAGAACTATGGTTCATCAATTATGAAATTCTGAACTTGATTAGCCATGGTTGGTTAGACATTGTGCCACACCATAATCAATCATGGGTTGGCAACATGAAGAAGTTGAGTCAAACATGCAGTGGTATGTTTGTGTGTTCTGGAAAAGAGAAAGTGGATATAATGCATAGTGAGTTCATTTGTATATATTCACAACTATAATGTGAATCCCTTGATGTCGGCTTATTGCTTATGCAATTAGTATATTAGGTAAACTAACCCAATTATGGCTTATTCAATCAACCATAATTAAGGAAGGCATAGCTTAATGCAGTATATGACATTATCAGAGGTTTTTGGCTTAAGCCAGTAGCTCTGTGATCTACATCAAACTTTTCTGTCCATAAGAAACACAACATGGCCATCAATAATAGAGATGTCTGAAATGCAGAAGCATTTATTTTTAAATCAGAGGGCAGGTTGGAAATAATATTTAGAATGAAACTATGTAACATGATTTGTACCTCATTTTCATTTACGAGCTGGATTAAATGTATTTGGTCACTGAATCAGCAATCATTTTATTTATATATTCAGTTATAATTCTGTGCATTTTTATTTCCATATTTTGTCCTTCCAGCTTTCATTGCAGATTTAACTCTCCAGAAAATTCATTTGCACAGATTTACAGATAGTCTTCGACTTATAAAAGTTTATTTAGTGACCATTCAAAGTTACAGTGAAAAAAAGTTAAGTTATGACCATATTTCTCACTTACGACCATTGCAACATCCCCATGGTCACATGGCCCATGATGGTTGCAGTGTCCTGGGGTCATGTGATCACCTTTTGCAACATTCTGATAAGCAAAGTCAACGAGGAAGACAAATTCACTTTACAATCGTGTGATTAACTTAATAACTGTAGTGATTCACTTAACAACTGTGGCAAGAAAGGTCGTAAAACGGGGCAAAATTCCCTTAACAAATAGAACACTTAGCAACAGAAATGTTGGGCTCCATCATGGTTGTAAATCAAGGAACTACCTGTATTAAATCAAGCTAATCATTACTTTTAGTTTTCAGTTTCTATGCTTCAGAGCTTTCGCCATTCTATTTCCAAACATTTCTCTGCAATAAGAGAACTAAAATTTTACTATTTAAGAATGAACTATGGAATCCCCAGGATTCCTGTATGAGTTTACTAGCAATTCAGGAATAATTTGGTGTGTGGGGGCTACAAATGCATTGTTTCACTCTAACTATAAACACAGTGGAATCCTGCTGCTAACTCGTTGCATCTCTTCGGATAATCAATCTTTCCAAAACTCAAATTATCTTTGTTGTCAGGAAAGGTTTACTGAAATTCAGTTAATACTTTTACTTCTTTATTATATTTCATAAGGTATACATTGCTCTCATCCTTTCCAAGATTTACACCTTCTAGAAATCTGTTTAGTCTTTTCTTTTAGTTTTCATTGAAGTACAGATAAGCTGGATAATCTAATTTATCTTTAGCCATAAATAACTGGAGCAGTTCAAGCCGGACTTTGACCTCTTCAATTTGTCCATATCTCCTTAGGTAACAATAGGTTGGAATGAATAACCATTCCCTGCTCTTATAGAAGTTGCTTTGTTTTTCTTGAACCCAAGGCCACTGCAATGACACATGTTTAAATCCATAAACTACGCATGACAAAATGTCACTTCCTACCCTGTTTCTCAATTCATTTTCTTCTCCATATAGTAAATAGAAGAAAAAATTCTACAGCTTGGCAGAATTTTGCATACTCAATTTGACAAGTTATTAAAGAAGATCCATATATTATAGGGAATAATTGATCCTTTAATTGACTAAAGTGAAGATGAAAATAGAGAGTTGGTATCACTTTTTGTGAAAAATAGGTTATCATGACCTTTAGTCTGCTATGCTATTTTTGCATTTTATCTTGCAATCTAATAGCCCTTTATTCCTGCATTCCACCTATTTTACCCATTACCACATAAATGGCAACACAGTTGATATAAGACAACAAACATCAATAATGCTTGTAAAACAGTCTGACTAATCTCATAAATTTCTGGATTCCAGGACTCTTCCTATTGCAATGTGGCACTACATTGTAAGGCAGGGGTGTCCAAACTTGGGAACTTTAAGGCTGGCTGGGGAATTCTGGGAGTTGAAGTCCACAAGTCTTAAAGTTCCCAAGTTTGGACACCCTTGCCATAAGGAGTTGGTGTACTGTATTTACTCCTCTTTCTGGTGCTTCAGTTTAATTATTGACACAATACTTATGCTGTAATTTGCAAGTCTCCATTGGTGTGCTTACTTCTCCACACTTCACAACTGAAAAATGGTTATGCTCAATTGGGGATCCAAAGACACTATAGGTCCAGAAGAACACCCTAAACTACAAATATTTATGAAACGTAGATTCATTACTATCAACAGCTTGATAATATTCATGTCACTAATCATAGTTCTACAACTTCTATTATAAATAGCTCAGTAGTGATGCAATTAAATTGCACCTTTCTGAAGATTCTGTTCTTTGCATGTTTTCATACAAGACGCAGATGATCTGCCCATACGCTGAAGATTATTTTCAGTTGCAAAAGCTTAAAACATCTCAAGATGCTCTCAGCAGATGGTTCATCAGTGATCTGGTAAGAATAGAATTTAGCAGTTTACAGTTTATCTATCAGCAACCTTCTGTTTCATAAAGGGAAAGACTGACTGTCCTGTCTATTTGTTTCTATCATATCAAAGTAAACAATTGACTGATTTAATTGTCCAGACATAGGAAAAGGATGTTGCTTACATTGGAGGCATTAATTCAATTTAAAGCTTGATCTGCTGTATGGATATTGACTCAACCATAATCTGTCTGACACTGAAAGAAAATTATAGTTTCACTGAAATAGAGTTCTTTCTCTAAAGATTGTGCTGGGAAACAAATTTATTATTTGAATTTATAGAGATTCTCCATAAATACATTAAGCATATATGTAGAATCAGGAGGTTCTTTTATACTATTGATATGGAAATGAATTTAACTGAGCACCATGAGACTTACTACTGAGAAACATATATGAGATATGTGGTGTTTTCGTGACACCTGAGACTGTACAAATTAAAAACTGATTTGTATGATATGCTATTCGCCTAACACCCATGTTTTTAGCTTTCTGTGTTATGGGCTTGAAACAGTCATAATATTAGATGACCAGAAACTGGACTTTGGAATTAATGCAGAACATGATTACAACAGCCTATATCTAAATATTCAAAATGTAAATCCATTTTGAGTTGGAGTAATACTATAATGTATTAACATTCATTAGCTGAACTTTTCAACTTAACATCTCATATAAAATAGTTGTCAAGTAATCTTACTTTCAAAAGCTCACTAATGATGAGTTTGACTTTTTGTATGCAAACATTTCAGTTGTAATATATTTCATTTGGTCTAGTGGTTAAGGCATCTGGTTAGAAACCAGGAGATTGTGAGTTCTAGCCTGGTTTTAGGCATGAAAGCTGCCTGGGACACTTAGGACAAGTGACCTATGTCTCAGTCCACTTTACCTCACAGGGTTGTTGTGGGAAAATAAGAGGAGAAAAGAGGTATGTTTATCACTTTGCATACTTTATGCAAATAATAAAGGCAGGATGAAGAATCTAAAATAACAAATAAGAAGCATCATATATCATATATATGATATGGATAATTACATTCTTCTTGGCAAAAATACAAAGTGGCTTGCTGTCGCCTTTTTCCATTTAAAAAAAAATCAAGTTCATTTATATAGCCGTAGAATTAATCACTGGATTACTTCTTGGATAGCATCCAAGTGCTATCAGATCTGACCTGCTGACCTGACTTTCAGAATCAGTCAAGTTCAACTAGGAATTACCTTCTATCCAATAAGCCATATATTTCTCAACCTTGTGAACTTAAAGAAGTGTTGATCTTAATTTACAGAATTCCCCAGCCAGATATACACAATGAATGAACATTAATTAGAGATTGTTTTAAAATCTAGGGTTTAATCCTATAAATGTATCAAGAAATGATGGCTAATAAACCCTCCAGGATTTAATTCATGGTTAAGGGAAGAGACCAGAGTTTTCTTACAGATAAGAAGTGTTCCCTCCCCACCCAAGGCTACAGTAAAATTCTATTGAAAAACTTTACAATTATAGGCCAATTTTAAACATTTAATCTTCAAGAAAGGTAACTAAGGATGTGATGACCTTCCAGTTTTAGACACAGATGGAGAATATGAATTATTTGGACAAATTTCCCTCAGAATACAACACTAAGGCTGTTTTGATGACCTTGATGATGGACATCTATGGATATTCTCAATCATCCAGATCATGGTTGACCCAATGGTCCTTTTTCCAAAATGCATTTTTCTTTGAAAATGTTTTGCTTCTTACCCAAGTTTCTTGGATGAAAAGCAAAACATTTTCAAAGAAAAACAAACAAACAAGAAAGTCCAGTTGCCTTTTAGAAAAAGCACCCTTGGGACCTGGTGACAGACAGAGGCTGATGATTTTCCTAGAGTTTTGGTGAGTTTCAGTTGACACCATTCACAGTATTTCTCTGGACAATCTCATGGAACTAGGTCCTGAGGGCACTATTTTTCCAATGGTTTTGGCAACTGTCAGGCCATGCCTAGAAAACAATGTTTGGGAACTACTGTTGGGCAAGTAGTTTATTATTTATTGTGCTCCCAAGAGTCTTGCCTTATTCTCATTCAACATCCTTTGTGAAATCTTTAGAGTGGTTTGTCCAAAGTTTTGGAATTGGCATCAAAATATTCATGATATGCAATCCTACTGTTTCTCACCATCTAGCCCTAAGAAACCAATCATATTCTAGACTGATGTTGAATGTTCAACAATGTTTCAACAGTCATCATGTTTATAGAGAACAAACAAATCAAATCCAGACAAAATGGAGGTAATTGAGAAAAAAGACTCAGATGTTAAGATTGAAATATAGATGCGTTCACCTGAAAGAACACTCTACAATTTAGGAGCGCTTGTTGAAGCTCAGTTTTCACTTGATTTATAATAGCTGAATCGACAGCGACACGGAGTGGCTTTTGCACAATTAAAACTATTATGCCACCTGCAAACCTTCTGAGCCAGTTAGATTTGGCAATACTTATCCAGGATCTGGTTACATCCTATCTTGATACTTACTATGGGCTCTATTTAGGGTACCACTAAAAACTATCCAGAAATTGCAATCAGGGTAAAAAGCAGCAGCTAGGGAATAGGGATTCTATGATACCAGTATTGAAAGACATACTCCAGTTGCTCATCGTTTACCAGGCATAATTTAAGCTACTGAAGCTGATCTTTATTTATAAGGCAAAACATTTGGGGGATAAAAGTGACCTCCTCCCACTATTAATCAGGCCACCTCTTTAGCACAAAGTAGAAGATATATCCTGCATTGCTGTGAAAGCAATGGAATGCAGTTACATTTGCTTACATTTGTTACAAGTTACATTTGCTCCCCATTTTCTTTTTACTTAAAAAAAATATGCAAACACGGACCTTTTAAAACCCAGGCTTCATTGATTAAATTTTTTGGTTAATTGAAGGTGTGTGTGTGTGTGTGTGTGAATAAAATGCCACTAATTTTTCCTTATGTAGTTTCAGCATTTGTGTTTACATTCAACATTTCTAGTACCTATGTGTGCTAAACTAAAATTCATACAATAAGGATTCTAGTCGTTTGTTTTTCCTTTTTCTAGGCAGTTATAGAAATAATATAATTGCCTTTTTCTAGGCAATTATAGAAATTCTCATCAATTTGCCTCAAAATTATTCCTCCAACGGCCAGAATTAATTTTTATCTGAGTTCATTCCTCACTATATATTTTGGCTTTCTCCCCCTAGCCTAACCTTAGTGTTTCCTTAATCAAGTTTGGAAAGTAATGATAATTCATTAATATTAAAGATCCTTGTCTCTTTAAGAAGAGTATCTTAGACAACAGCAAGGATCACTTTAGCTTTGGAAATGACCCCAGAATTTGCTCTGCTCCTTTCATGTTGGATGCAAGAGTACTTGGGAATGAACAATTTCCTTTGGGGAAGGGGTGGAGCTAAGCCTTTTTTACACACCTAAAGCAGCCACTCCAATTGGTTCACTCCAGATCTGAAACCAGTTCTAGTATGGATGTGGGACACAGTTGGGAAGGTGGAGATTGCTGTGCCTCCTGACTCAGAATTTAAGTGCCCAGGAAACAGCCTTGCAGTGAGACCAAGGCAACGAAGGAGCAGCAGCAGCAGCTTAGAACTGATTGGCTTGCCCAACAAGTAAAGGTGAGTTGGAAGAAACTTCTAACGTTTACAAACCGGTTTCTTGAGGGAACGTGGCTTAAACCTCCATAAAACCGAGTTGAGCTTGAGGACTCTAGGACCACAACCAGTACAAACTCGAGTCAAAGTCAAGGAAAATGGAAAGGAATGGGGATTAGGTGGTTCAAGTTGCAACTCCTTAGTTACGGTCCTTAGTAAGGAGTAGAGTTGCAATTTGAAGCCCTTAGGCTTTACAGCTGAGTTAAAAAGATTGTGCGCTGCTGAATTAGTCCTGTGGCCTTGGAAAAGAAAGCCACATTAAGGAAGTTTTCCTTCAAATTGGCCTCCATGGGGTTTGCCTTGCTAGTCCAACCTTCATTTATTCTCTTTTTAAATTCTCCCTCCATGTGCAGCCGCCGACGCCTTTGTTTCAAGAGAATGTCTTAAAGCAAATTCGTAGGGCTTCTGGCTGCCCTCTTGCGGGATGGAGCTAGCCTGCTTCGCTGTCTCTTGAAACCAGAGCTCTTTTCGTAAGAACGCCGAGCAATTAATTCATTCCCATGGGCCTTTTGTAATTTTGGAAACGGCGCTGGTTTCAAGGATGGCGGATCTCTTTGCTTGCCTTCCCCTCCCCTCCACCTCTGTTTTACATTGGGTTGATCAGGAGCTCATCAAATTCATTCTCAGGTTAGTTTCTGTTACTCCCCCTCCATCTTTTTAAAAGGTCCCGCTTCAGGTTTCCCCGCCTTGCCCTAGATCGGAGCGAGGGAGCATTGCCGGCAGAGGGAAGCCCGGCTTTATTTCATACCTGGCTCGTCGTTCGTGACCTTATTTAAACGTTGCTCTTGGATTGCGACGGGGGCATAGAAAGTGCCATTTCCAAGGCCTTGGCTGCGATTTAGGTTTGGGTTTTTTTTTGTTTAGTTTTTTTGGTGGTGTTGGCGAAAGGTTTTCTCTTACTTTGAATTCCAAACCCGAACGCTTACCTGGGTCTTACGGAAACGCGAGAGTCTTATAATTCGACTGACTCCAGAATAACGTCCCCCCCCCCCGATAATTTAGCTTTTAATTTTTATTTTCTGCACTTGATTTAATGCGTAATAATGTTTGGTCTGCATGCAAGTTTGATTCAGTAGTTTCAAAGTTTTGGGAAACTTATGAATGCAAAATTGTAACTACATTTTTTTAAAACCAAAGTTAGAGCTTACTCCACAGTAAGCCCTAACTTTGGTTTAAAAAATAAAAGGGCCACTCATTTTATGCTAATAATGAAACTAGAGTGCCGAGTTAGGATTGAAATACAGGACATGGATATTCCTTTAAGAAAACCAACTATCCACACCCATATCCTATGAAGTACTACCGCCATGAACAAGCTATTATTTGCGTAAACTGTATTGAAAATAATAAAATAGTTTGTGCATGGTGGTAGTACTTGTGCATGGTGGTAGGATATGGGTGTGGGTATTTAGTTTTCCTAAAGGAATATCCATGTCCTGTATTTCAATGAATTAATAATGTAGAATTTCTGAGAAATGTGTTTATCTTGAAAATTTAGATAATATAAATAGAAAGTTGCCTTATTCCATTACTCAATATTGACTGATATTGGATGCCATTTCAGCAGTAAGCACAAGCACAGTGAATATTTGTACACTATATATATATATATATATATATATATATATATATATATATATATATGTATGTATGTATGTATGTATGTATGTATGTATGTATGTATGTATGCATGCATGCATGCACGTACGTACGTACGTATGTACGTATATATAATTAATAATTATTACTAGCTGAGATGTACTTTATTCAAAAACTATTCTCCTTGGTTTTTATTCCATGATACTAGTATCAACCTGTTCATTTTTTTTTCAAGCTAAGCAACAAAAGCTACGCAAATATAATGAAGAGCTTATTTGGAATTTTAAGACTAATAAAATTAGTATGATATAATCTTTCACATGCTTTCAGATGCTTTGTTTCTTTGCAACAAGTGATATTGCTGCCATCACACTAGAAATTATTAAAAAAATAATAATTTGAGGTGATTGCAACTTCACTGATACATACCTGACTATTGTTGCACTATAGTGTCCATGTCTGGTTGATAGATCTCATTGGCAATCCAATCTCCAAATAGACACAATAATATTGATATATTTTAAATAGTATTATTTTTCAAGCAATACAGTCATACAGACAAGATATATGGATCCTTTTCATAGAATTACAGGGCTGGAACGGACCTTGGAGGTCTTTTAGTCCAACCTTCTGCTCCAGATAGGAGCCTTATACTATTCCAGTCAATTGATTGTCCAATTTATTTTTGAAAACCACCAGTGATGGAGCATCCATAATCCCAGAATGCAAGCTCAGGTTGCATTGCTTAACTATTCTCACTATCAGAACATTTCTCCTTACTTCTAGCCTGGATCTCTCTTTAATAAGCTTCCATTCATTATTTCTTGTTCTGCCCTTTGATGCCTTAGAGAAAAGTCAATCTCTTCTTTATGCAGCCCAAATCCTTCCCTTCAATAGACATACCTAGCTCCTTCAAGCATTCATCATATGATTTGCCCTTCAGTCCCTTTATTGCCTTTATTGCTCCTCTTTGCACACTGAGCATCTTTTTTGTATTGTGGTGACCAGAACTGGATGCAGTATTCCATGTGTGGTCTCACAGTACTATCACTTCTCATTCTCTTGATGCTACCTCTCTGTTGATTGAACCTAGGACAGCTTTAGCCTTTTTGGCAGCACATTGCTGGCTCTTACCTAAGTGGTGTTCTACTTTGACCTCTCTCAAAGTTAATATTACTGAGCTTGGTACCACCTGTTCTGTATCTATGCATTAGTTTTTTTGTGCCTAAGTCCAGGATCTTACTTTTTTCACCACTGAACTGCATCTTACTACTTATCTTACTACTTAGGGCCCAGTGTTCAAGTCTGTCAAGGGCAAAGTCCTTCTGGATCTTGAGCCTATCTTTCAAAGTGTTAGCAATTCCTCTCAGCTTGGTGATCTTAATATATGGAACTAAAGCTAGAAATATACCACAGTTGTGTTTTTGAGAACTATGGCAGTACTTTTAATTACAGAAGGATGGGATCTGCAACCTTAAACACTCAAAGAGCCACTTGGGCCTGATTCTCACAGAAAACAAAACACTGGGAGCCACAAAACCTGGGTGGGCGTGGCCAACTTGACATCACACACTCCCACGCAGTCATATGACCACCCCAGCCATGCCTACCCAGGTTTTGTGGCTCTCTGTGTTTTCTATGGGAAATAGGTATCTCCCTCTCTCTCCCTTTCTACCTCTCTCATCTCTCCCTCCCTCCCTCCCTCCCTCTCATCTCTCTTTCTCTCTCTCATCTCTCTTTCTCTCTCTCAATTTCCCTCTCATCTCTCTCTCTCATCTCTTTCTCTTTTTCTCTATCTCCCTCCCCCTCACATCTTTTTTCTCTATCCCCCGCTCCCTCTCATCCCTCTCTCATTTATCTCTCTCTCATTCTCTCTCCCTTTCTCCCACTCTCATCCCTTCCCCCTCTCCTCTCTCTTTCTCCTCTCTCTCTCTCTCTCATCCCTCTCTTTTTTTCTCTTTCTCTCTATCTCAGTCTCCCTCTCATTATTCTTTTTCTCTATCTCCCTCTATCTCTCTTTTCTATGTTTCCCTCTCCCTCATCAATCTTTCTCTTTCTTTTTCTCTCTCTCTTCCTCTTTCTCTCCTCCTTTTTCTCTCTCATTTCTCTTTCTCTCATATATTTCTTTCTCTTTTTCTGTCTATCTCCTTCTCATTCCCCTTGCAGAGAGCAAACCCGGAGGTAGCTGCCCACCTTTGAGAGAGAGAGAGAGAGAGAGAGAGGGAGGGAGAGAGAGAGTGCTGCCAGGAACAAGTGGGGCTCCAGGAGGAGGAGGGGATCCAGTCTCCCCCATTGTGAAGTGCGCTTTTGCTGTGCTGCGCAAGGCACTGCCAGAGCAGCGGGTAGGCCATGGAGGTGGTATTGGCTCTTCCCCATGCCAAACGAAAGCCAGCTGGACTTCTACCTCTCACCTCCCCCCTGCTCCCCCCCCACTCAATCCTACTTTGGGACAGAGAAGTGCGCACCGGAGATCCAGCCCACAGGGTGCTTAGATCTGGCCTGCGGGGCTGCCCTTGGAAAAGCAAAGGACTGGCGCGCAGTGCCTCTACCAGCAAAACTGAGCTCGTGTGCGCCCCCCCCTCGCGTGCACTTCCACGAGCTCCATTTTCACTGGCAGAGGGTGGCAGGAGGCCATCATGGCTGAAAACTGAGCCCATTTTCACCAGCAGAGCCCTCGGGCCACCACAGACATCTCCAACACGAGTGACGTCAAGCTGGGCATGCCCTCCCCAGCCTCTAAGGTCAAACACAACCCTGATGTGTCCCTCAATGAAATCAGGTTTGACACTCCTGGTTCAGACTTAGGCCAAAGGTCTTCCATTAACTCACGCAATGGATTGTATAAGCGACTGTATATTTCAAAAATTATGAAGACACCATATCATCTGCTATGTTTATCTCAGTTTGTTTTCACAAGATTTTTTTTCGTTTGAGATAAACATTTCCTAACATTTTTGAGAAGGTTCTGTCACTGTTTTAGTGATGGTTTTAGACATCCTAAGAGAAGAATATAGTTCTCAACTTAAGACCACAATTGGCCCAGAATTTCTGTCGTTAACTGAGACATTTGTTAAGTGAGTTTTGCCCTATTATGATCTTTTTGAAACGGTTGTTAAATGAATCACTGCAGTTGATAAGTTAATCACCTGGTGGTTAAGTGAATCTGGCTTCCCCATTACCTTTGCTTGTCAGAAGGGGATCACATGATCCAGGGGTGGGTTCCTGCCAGTTCTAACCTCTTCTATAGAAGAGGTTCCACAAATCTACAGTGCCGTTTAGAACCGGTTCCAGCTCCCTCCCCTTGCCTGTCCGCACATCATCAAGATGAAGAGCGAGAGGAGGAATTCTGGGAGTTGAAGTGCACAAGTCTTAAAGCTGTCAAGTTTGAATACCCCTGGGGGGTTTTTTCTAAAGGGTTAGGGGTGCAAGGGTCTTGTAACTTTGCGTGCTTCAAATGCCAGAGTTTCTGAGCCAACATTTTGGTTGCTAAGCAAGAGCATTGTTAAGTGAGTTTCACCACATTTTACAAGTTGGCCACGCCCACCCAGTCACATGGCTGGCAAGCCACTCCCACCCGCTTACACTCCCACACCTACAGAAGAGGTTGTAAATTTTTTTGAAACCCAACACATGATCCCAGTACACTGCAGAAGTCATAAATACATGCCACTTGCCAAACATCTGAAATTTGATCACATGATCATGGCGATGCTACAAAAGTCGTAACTGTGAAAACTGGGCATAAGTCACTTTTCAGTGCTGTTGTAAGTTTGAACGGTCACAAAATGAACTGTTATAAGTCAAAGACCACCTGTACTTTTTATATGTTCTTTTAAAGTGCTCTCCTGAAGAAGAAATCAGAAGCTGTGAAATCTTGTTCTATATTTTTTATCTGTACAGTAAGGCTTAAAATATCTCATTATACAGATGATTGGAATGGCAAAATGTAGCAGATTAAGACTTGCACTTTTTGTGAAAAGTCAGGAAAACATATGTCGATACTGAGATCCCCTTTTCTCACTTTTCTAAACAGATCAGCAGTTTTTAAGATCAGCAGTTTTTAAGGTCTACTGGAGGATTAAGTTATTAGAAAACGAATGGTGCAGCTCAGCTAAATACTACTATGTACTACACAAAAGATCTGTACAATGTGCAAAGTGTACAGTAATAAAATATACTATGTAAGGGGAAGACCAGTGAAAGATGATGAACAGCAAAATTCAGGTTGAAAGAAAAACAAATTTTCAAACATGTATTTTTGAATAAATATAATTAGGATGGTGGAACTTTGGGAGACTAGATGTGGAAAGCTGAATTTCATACACGAGATAGAAGTGAATAAGACATCACAGGTTCTTTTCTACTCAGAAGAGCTTCCATGATAGATTTGCAACCATTTATGCCTTTTAAAATTGATATATAAGGGAGAGAATGTGTATGTCAGGCCTGCAATTATATTCTTTTTAGAATTTTGGCCTGCCACACTTTCTCTTATTTCATTATGCTGTTTTATTAGTATAGTTGACGGGAGGGGGGAATAGACAGGAGTAGGACTGTGGAATGTATTGTTATCATTCTTTTCTAGAAGCCAAGGTCATCTTTTGTCTCCGCACTTTTACACCTGACCGGAAGCAGCTGGGTGTGGATGCCAGCGTGGAAGAAGAAGATTGGACCATGTGATGGATTGTTGGTGTGGGGACTAGATCATGAACTTTTACCTGGGTAGAATTTTGATATCATTTCCAGAATTGGGATTCATAGCATAATGCCAAGATGTCTGCTTTATTAAATTGGAACTTTAAGGATCGTTCTGCCTTGGACTCTGATTTTATTCTACATGATACTTGGAACGCTGACAGTGTATCTGTTCTCCATCCTCGCTTTAGCTATTCCTGTCTGCCCACTTACAGGGATGTGAATAGGAAAATACATCCTGTGGCAAGAATGGTAAAGGATATACAATATTTTGCAATGAATATTGCCCATTGTTGAAGTGTTCAAATTTAGTGAGGCATACTATACCTGTCTGGATGCAGGTGCTCAGTGGCTAAGACGCTGAGCTTGTTGATTAGAAAGGTTGGCAGTTCGGCGGTTTGAATCTCTAGTGCCGCATAACAGAGTGAGCTCCCATTACTTGTCCCAGCTTCTGCCAAACTAGCAGTTTGAAAGCCTATAAAAATGCAAAGGTAGGTAGGGAAGGTAACAGCATTCTGTGCACGTTTGGCGTGTAGTCATGCCAGTCACATGACCATGGAGACGTCTTTGGACAGAGTTGGCTCTTCGGCTTTGAAATGTAGCTGAGCACCGCCCCCTAGAGTCGGTAACAGCTAGCACATACGAGGGGAATCTTTACCTTTACTATACTTTTACCATATAACTCAGTGCTACATCCTGTAAATTGTATGAGAAAAGGCTTATAATTTGCAGTGTTTGTGAAGAATGGTATTTCGGTCTTGTGTTTTCAGAACTGAATTTTCCACAAGTGCTGAATTTTGCAAGCAATGTTTGCAAGCAATATGACCCTGAGGTGGCTGAAACCATGTTGTTACCTTCTCAGATTATTGCAAAATACTGTTAGGATTTTTTTAAAAAAAATAAGAAACAATCTCAGCTAGGAAAAACAGAAGCACAATTTTACTTCACTTCTGTATCTTCACCATGCTGAGCTTTCAGTGAAAGGCTCCTCCCTGGTGGAAGGGAATACTTATTTCCTAATTTTGCAAGGTGTTTGTGATATCCACAATGTCTTCATCTTGCAGTAATTCTTGAATTTATTTTTTACTTTATAAAACACTTTGTAAATTACCTAAATGCCACTATAGAAATGCAATGTTATCTTATCACCAGAAGAGGTCTCTTAGATCTTGCATTATATTGGTTTTTTTTAAATTTACTTTGCAAAGCCAACCAAATTGTACAATAGCTAACTCTCATAGTCCAGGTAGTGTTATATTTAGAACATAAATCTGTAAAATGTAAACACAAATGAACTATTGTGCTGAATTATTTATGACAAATTAAGGCAAAATAATTTGTTACTGCATTATCTCAGCCTTTCTCAGCCTACTAGATATGAGCCCTTTGAATCAGCAGTTTCAATGCTTGCTATGCATTGGCTGGCTAGAAAGAATAAAAACTACAGGGATGCAACATCTTTTAAAAAAAGAATTCTTTCTTTAAAGGATATAAGCAAATATTTGACAAATGGAAAAAAAACCCAGACAATTGAAGGATGAGAGATTTTGTTGGATAGAGTACAGCATATGAACAAGTTGCCTTTAAATCAAATATCTGTCCTTTAAAGAGCAAACGTTACTGAAGGGCAGCATTAAAATGATGAAAAGTAAACTTCAGAAAATGAGTATTTCTTCATTTAGAAAGCATACATTTATCTTTCAGCATTGTTGTGCTCTTCAGTGAATTTTAGCAGGTTACACTGATCATATTTTCAAGTGTTAATCCTTCAGTTTAATGGCAAAGTGTGCTAAGTAGGTTCAGGTGGATAATACGTACTAGAGCTTAATTTGGTATATGCTAACAATGCATAAGACCATGGGATAATGTACATACTTGATTAAATTTAATTTTATAAAATATGCAGTCCAATGCAAAATTAACAATAGTGCAGCCTTATGACTATTTATTAAGGAATAAGGTCTCATTCAGTATTCTAACCCACAGGATTGTGCACCATTTTCAATGAAAACATCTCTTAGCTTGGACTTTCTGTTTAATTATATATGGCTTTTTGATATGCTCAGGAAGTATAGTTATGTGCCAAGACAAAACAGCATAACTGTGTCTCTCTAAGTAGTTTCATGGAGCCATGAAGGGAAAATCTGTGCAAAACATGGTATTCTAATTCTTCAAATTTTTCTATATTTCAGAATGATTCAACGCCAACAATTATTGCAGTCCGTGCTCCAGAAACTCCAGAAGGCATCTGAATATGATGGGATAAAGCAATTAATTAAGGCAGCCTTGAAATGTCAGATGATATTGTCCTCTTTTTCACTACCCAGCTATTATGGGAGGCAGTTCCAGGAGGAGCTGGAAGTTGACCGTGTAGCAAAAAGTCTTTACCCAGAAGATGCTCCTCGCAATATGTTGCCTTTCATTTGTAAAGGCAATGGGGACCACTTGTTTGAGGCAGCAAGTGTGTTGTTGTGGGGTAACACTAGCTTAACACTGGAGTTACAAGTCCGCACAGTTGTGGAGATGTTGCTTAACAAGCAGTACTATTTCCACGGCATGATTGATTCTAAGGTGATGCTGCAAGCTGCTCGTTATTCTCTTTGTACAGATAAATCTCCTCAGATGACTAAATTACCCATAGCTACCATCGAGGCTATCTTTGATGTTGACATTAAAGCCAGTTGCTTTATTGGCAGCTATGTCAACATGTGGCATCTGTACGGTCTGGCATCTGTACTACAATGCAACATTTATTCCATCTACCCAATGAGCAACCTTAAGATACGGCCATACTTCAACCGACTCATTCGACCTAGAACGTGTAACTTGCAAACCTCCACACTTCACATCATGTGGTCAGGGAGGCAGATTTCTTCCCAGGTTTTCGAAGCTCAGTACTTTGTCCCTGTCATGGGTCTGGAAGAACTGGAACCCACAGCATCCATTCCGGAAGCTCAGGTTCAGCCTGTGAAGACACTGGAGTTGCTGAACAAGGATCCCCAGGTGACTTACTCTAACCTACGTGAAAGATACAGCATTACCAAAAGCACCTTCTATCGATGGAAACGACAGTCACGAGAGCATAGGCAGAAAGCAGCGGCCAGATTTGCAGCCAAACACTTCTTGCAATCCTGTTTTCAGGAAGGTAACACTATTCCTCTTCAACACTTCCGACAGTTGTTCCCAGAAATTTCTCGCTCCACCTACTATGCCTGGAAGCACGAGATGCAAAGTGTGAATAACCGTGAAGTTTCTTCCTCTTCTGATGTTGCCTTGTCTAAGGATCCTCAAATGTACAAGCTTCACACTAGTCCGGATGGTGCATCAACATCTGAAGGAGGCCAGAGCTCAAACGATTTCCTGAATCATACCAAAAATGGAACTTCCATGCAAGGAGCCAAGTCTTATCTAGAAAAATGCATTGCCATGAATAGTCTTGTGCCATATAGAAACTTTAAACGTAGCTTTCCTGGCATCTCCAGATCAACGTATTATAACTGGAGAAGAAAAGCCATCAAAGGGAATCCAAATTTTAAACCTCCCCTACCTCTTTCTGTAATCCAGAAACCGACTAGGAATCTGTATCTGTCACTAAAGTCAGGAAACCTGCCTAATGTGAAGATGGTCAATGGGCAACATCCAGGGCCCCGAATTCTCATGGGCACCAAGCAATCTCTCTACAGTTGGCAAAAGCAAGCTCGTGAGTTGGCCAGGAAACGTGTTTGCCAATGGAACATGCCTCTCTGTAAGTTTCGCTTGCGTTATCCTAATATTTCTTCTGCAACCTATTGGTTTTGGAGGAAAAAAAGTGTCAAGGAGACCAAAAAGCATTGCCTCCCCTTAACAATGGCTTCCCAAAATTTGCAGCCAACTCCCACATCTTCTTCTGAGATGAAAAGAAAGGCAGAACTTAAATTCCATTCCACACACCCTGAAGAGTTTTCTCAAGTGCTTGAGGATGAGCAGATGCCGACTTGCAGCACTGCAAGTCCAGGTTATCAAATGCCTGAAACCGTCAATAGCAGCATGTTTGTGATGGATGTGATTGCCACAGCTCAGTTCAAAGCCCAGGCCAAGCTGTTTCTCCAGCAACGTTTTGCATCACAGACCTTTCCAACATTCAAGGAGTTCAGAGCTCACTTTCCCTTAACAGCACGCTCCACATACTACATGTGGAAACGTGCCCTTCATGATGGACTTACTCTAGTGGATGCCTAGGGATAGTTAAGACATGCCGTCTCATCAATGAAACATTCTGCCAGCTGGTATTTTGAATTTGTTTATTTGGCTTAGAGAAAAATAGAAATATATTCCCAAGATAGAATATTGGGAATGAGATATTCTTTTTGTATCATAAAGAAATACAGCTTTTTGTTTAATATGTTTAAAAAACCAAACTGAATAGACTGGCAAGCTATATGTGAAGAGTATTCTTAAGTTTGCATTTTGCTGCTCAATGTTTCAATGAATTTGACCTATGTTTTATTTCTTAACATGAAATTCTCACTCAGAATCTTTAGGCTTGGATATGCTTTCTTTTCACAAGACAAGTTATTAGTTTTACTGACCCAACTGATGGATATAATATATGTTGTGGGCCCTGCCAATATATGTAATATGTTTTGCCTAAATGCATATAAAAAGAGGGATCCATTAAAACAAGTGAGAATCAAGTTGCCTTAAGTGTTTTCTGTAAGAAAGTGGATTAAGAACTCTGCTGTGAAAGAGAAAGTATAACTTTTCTTTGAGTGAGGGTTGAGAGGCAGCATTACTACCTTTTTCAGAAGATATTTGTGAAAACTTTATCTGATACAATGTAGTATGGTATAGGGCAGGGGTGTCAAACTTGCGGCCTGCGGGCCAGATGCATCACGCTGGCCACGCCTACCTCTGGTTTAGCGAAGGGGGGGAAGTTGCAATACATCCCGTGACTACACCACGAGTTTCACACCCCTCGTATAGTGGAATACCAGTGGACACCAACATCCAGATAAGCATTTTCCTGTTGACCTACTTTTTGAGCTTGGTTTAAAATGATGGAAGAAAGACTAACCCAGCTCAGCTCAACTGGAAAAGAGATACCTCCTTTAGAGAGTTCTCCTATCCTACTCCAAAATTATCTGTGGAATCCTGCACCATCTCTGTGTAGAATTCTTGAACACATTGGCAACACAGAAATCATTTCCGCTCCAAAAAAGGCACTTTTATTAGTTAAGACTGTAAGCCCCACAGTCTAATAATGAAATAAGAGCAATATATATCATAATTTATTACTCTAAATCAGTGGTAGTCAATCTGGTCCCTACTGCCCACTAGTGGGCATTCCAGCTTTCATGGTGGGCGGTAGGGGTTTGCTGTAGCTCTGCTTTATAAATTTTATAAAGTAAAGTTACATCCCACCTTTATAAATCACCATTACTGTGGAACCAGTGGGCGGTTAGAAAATTTTACTACTAACAGAGATACAAAAGTGGGCGGTAGGTATAAAAAGGTTGACTACCCCTGCTCTAAATAAAGTAGATAACACATAAATACATCATCATAACAATTCTGCAAATGATGATATCCTTGGTCCTCTCTGAGCTTGGTGTTTTCTTGCAGAAGGTTTATTATCAAACTAGGTGCTAGAAGGGAGAGTCTAATTTTATATACTATTATATATTAGTGGCATACCTGTCAGTGCTGGTGGAAGTGGTCTTGGCGGGGGAATGGGACAATTTGCTACAGCCAACTTGTTGCAGCCAATTCACCATAGCCAATTTCCTGCAGCCAATTCTCCAGAGGACAATTCGCTATGGGACAATTTAACAATTCTATTTAATTCTTTAAAATAAATAAAAAATATTTTAATTTTTGCCATTCACATTTCATTCTGTATCTCCTTTTTCATTCTTTCTTTAATGATTCCAATCCACAATTTCTTTGATATTATTGTAACTTTTATTCTGCACTGAGTTTTCCTGTGGCAAGATGGCTGTGGTGAATTGTCTTGTAGTGAGTCGGCCATGGCAAGTTGACTGTGGCAACATAGCCAGAGTGAGTTGGCCATGGCGAATTAACTTTGGTGAATTGTCATAGACCAGTGTTTCTCAACCTTGGCAACTTGAAGATGTCCGGACTTCAACTCCCAGAATTCCCCAGCCAGCATTCGCTGGCTGGGGAATTCTGGGAGTTGAAGTCCGGACATCTTCAAGTTGCCAAGGTTGAGAAACACTGTCATAGACCCTCTTGGTTGTTCCTAGATTAGGCTATTGTTTGTGGGAATTTGTACAATCTTCCATCTCTTTGCATTCAAAACCTTTGCAGCAGATACCACATATAAAAATAAAGTTCCATGTTTTCTTTCAATCTGTTTCTCCATTAAACCTAAAATGAAAACTTGATTTCTACCCTACATTATTTTAAAGAGTCTTCTGGATTAAGTAACCTATCTGATCCCAATATTTCATTTCACTTTTAAAGATTCACTGTAAGTAATAAAAACTATCCCTCATGTTGGTCACATTTCCAAAAACTGTTCGACATTATATTATACCCCTAAATGTTTTGCTCATTTAATCATATAATATTTAATATATTCACCTTACTGATTCATCATCCATAACAATGTATATACCTTAGCAATAAGTTATTCATTGCTGGTACATACATCCTTTTTGAAACCAGTTCTTTCATCTGTAAAAGTAAAGTTATTTCTGTCCAATTTAAAATTTTCAAGCAATTGAACATATGTAACCATTGACAAGCAAAACCCTCCTCCCAAGTTTCCCCTTGTTTTTAAGATAGACTCTGTTTTCAGCAAATGTTAATAATTCAGTATATTGTAGATCAACCAAGTAGATTTAGCTGTCATTTTTCTTCTGAAAAAGGCTTCCTATGATGATATACATAGAGGAACTTTCGGAGACAATTTTGCTTTATATCTATCAAACTCAAGATGGCATATCTAACAAAGACTCTTAAAAATCTATATTACCATTAATTTTATCGTATAGATACACTAAGAAGAATGTTTGAATAGGTAACTGATAAGGTTATGTGTCATTTAGATACTCCTGAAACATATAATTTCCACATGGTAGCTGTATTTGATAACTACCTATTTGTAATAGGGAAGGACATTTCCTTCAATAATTTCCTATATTGTCAGAGTCAAAATAAGCATGATTTTACAAACTGACAGACTCAGCAGGTGGCAATCTTGTATTGTGAAATTGAGAAATGGTAGCACATATATATCCACCAAACTGTTATTTCCATTCTCTACAGAAAATGCTAAGAAATAGTCAAATAGCTTTCCACAGAAAAGGATAAATAGTAAGCCCAATAGTTTTGAAAAATGAGGTAGAGGAGGATATACACTAATCTATTTACATTTAAGCTGCACTGCACCTGAGGTCTACAGACAAAATCATGTTTTGAAACAGGTATGCACCCTGTTAAACTAAAACATGTATTTTTCTCAGATTGCATGGCTACTGTGTTTGCCCAAGAAAAGATGCAGCTTCTTTAAAGAGGGGGTGCCTTGATGAAGAACTTTTGGATCTAAAGTGCTGTACATTCCCAGTTTACATCACCGCTATTCACTATACCTCTCTAACTTTAGGTCCTTACCATTCTTGCTTCTTCAAAAGACATAAAACTATCCTTTTTTTGGGATCATTCGGAGGATTTTATCAGTTCCATCCACCTTTACTTTTCCTAGTCTTCCTCCTGATCAGTGGTAGGATTCAATTTTTTTTACTACTGGTTCGTTGGGTGTGACTTGGTGGGTGTGGCTTGGTGGGCGTGGCAGGGGAAGGATACTGTAAAATCTCCAATCCCACCCCACTCCAGGGAAGGATATTGTAAAATCTCCATTCACTCCCCATTCCAGGGGAAGGTTACTGCAAAATTCCCATTCCCTCCTAAACAACTGGGACTCAGAGAATCCTAGTTGTTTGGGAGGGAAGGAGGGAGGGAGGCAGAGAATAGATGGGGGTGGGGCCAGTCACAGGTGGTATTTACTCAAATACTCAAAATTTCCGCTACAGTTCTCCAGAATTAATCAGAACCTACTGATTACCACTTCTGCTCCTGACCTGTGTTTTGTAATTCACTTATTCATTCTTTATAAACTGCCTCAGCATATTTCTTGTGTATAGACTGTTGGCCCTTTAGATCCACAAAGACTATTGTATATCTATTGTTGCAGGGTATAACAACAGAATTTTGAAAGTCTTGACAAAGATTTTCTCCCTCTTCTTATACAAAAAGAATGAAAAGGGAGTTTTAACTTTCTGCCTCATTCCCTCCTTTCAGGGCTAAAGCATGAGTTAAGATGAGCTTAATGGCAGTTAATGGTGGTTGAAAACCTTTTTCAAAGCTAACTCCACACTCCTCTGTACAGAGATTCATTCTTGTATTGAAATCATATTCCTCAGCACCCATTAATTCTTTTACTACCATTATTGTTTACCAAACAACTTCTTAAATATCTTGCTGTATTTAGCTTTATTTGTATGTTCTAAAATTCATCCATCCAGTTTCCTATCTTTAATATATTAAGGAACATAAATTCATTTACTCTAGTTTTCACCATTTCTGTTTGTTCAGACCAATTGCCTTGGAGTTCGATGCCCAGATTTTCAGATTCATAATTTTAACGTTGCATTATGCAATCTATCTTACATTTCTTGCAAATAATTTGTGTTATCAACCAGCCAACACAGCATCATCTGATAAAAGAACTGTGAATATTCATATCCTTGATGCACATCATCATAAGCTTTTCTTATACAGGTAGTCCTCGACTTATGACCACAATTGAGCCCAGCATTTCTGGGATACAGCAACGGTCATAAGTATGAACCAGTTGCCAAGTATCTGAATTTTGATCACATAATCATGGGCTGCTGCAAAGGTCGTAAACGTGAAAAATGGTCCTAAGTCTTTTTTTTCAGTGTTATAACTTTGAATGGTCTCTAAATGAACTGTCGTAAGTCGAGGCCTAACTGTATATTAATTGATAAATATATTAAACAATTAAGTGGATATCAAATATCTTTGTCTTAATGCCTGCTCAATATTGAACCATTTTCTAAGCATTCGGCTTATTTCAATCCATGCTTTACTTTCATTATATACAGCTTTTTTTGCATTCAGCAACCAATCTTCAAATCCATAATCATGCAAAACTTTCCAATATGGATTTCTTGGAATAGAGATAACTCAGGTCTGCTATATATGTACTTGCTTGTGAACATCTATAATACCACAATTCAAGCCTAATAATTTTATCATACAGCTTCATAAGTCAAGGAGTATATTCTCATTTTATTTTTCAATAACCCCCTAAAGAGTAAAAATGCATTCTCTGACTGATCTATAGCTGAACCAAACTTATCAAATTTTGTTCATTGACTTTTATTGTACTCTTCAAATCAGAATTTTGTCCAACAGTTTTTAAGACATAATTAAATAGTTTTTGCATTCACCCCTGTTTTCTTTCCATTAATGTAGGGGAACAATAGCAGCATCATTTCAACAATTAGGAACATAGTGTTCACACATATGTTAAATCACACAGACACTCAGTTTTTAAATATTTCTCTGCTTACCCCATCTACACATTCAAACTGTTTTCCAACATTCTTACAACTTTTATGGCTTGCTTTTTGTCAACTTTTTTCTTGGACACTAACATTTATAGTGTTTTTTTAAATCGCGTTCTTAATGTATTAAAAGTACATTTTCATGTAAATTCATGCAAATTCCTAGAAGCATCTTGACACTTTTATTTTTAATTTCATTCACTCTACCAGTTTCTTCTTTAGATCTCCTCACCACTTACAGAATTAGATTTTTATTGCTTCCAAAATTGCTTTGCATTTTCTTTGTCTCTTAATCTTTACAATTCCTTGTTCTCTTTGTTTACATTCTTTGCATTTTCACTGTCTTACGCACATTTCCCCCCTCACCTACAGTCTTTTTCATAATTTAATTAAATGTATTTTTCATACTTCACATTAAGATAACTTAATGGCACTTTGTAACATAGGTGTTTTTACTTTGTTCCAAGCATTTTCCAGATCCTCTTCCCTTTTTCAGTTCATTTTGTTGGGAGAGCAGTTTCCTTCTAATGCTTTGCCACATGATTCATTCATTCTCTTATTGCAGGTGTTTCTGCATTTAGCAAAACTTTTTCCAAGCAATTGTTCAGTAAATAGTCAGTAGTCTCATTCACTTTAGGGTTTGCAAATGGCCCAGACACTCACTTCATTCCCTCAATTTATATATATTCATGACATGTAAGTGAATATTTATTCTCCTGGAACACATTCATTGAGGATGTACCACAATGTTTCCTATTATTGCCAGTGAATGGAGCATAAACTGCAAGTGTCTTTAGCCTAGGTGTTCTTACCATCATAGGCAGTCACAACAAACATCATGTCAGTTCATATTTCTCATATACATTTAAATCTTTCATTCATAACACTTAATTTTCATGCAAGTATTCATTACCTTCACTCCACAAGATCATATAAATTCATTCAGATTTATACATTCTTAGATTCAGGCACTTTCCCCCAGTTTATTAATTATTATAATGTATTGCATTTACATTCCAATTTGCAAAGTTCCATATGCTACAGGCGACCAGCTAGTCCCATAGATATTCAATTTCTCCAGCCATTATGAGTTTGATCAACTGAGGCTTTCACACAATGGTTTATTATGAAGATAAAGTTTAGACTAGATTATCAGGCATAGTTGCACCAATGCCTCATCTTTGCCTGCCAATAGTAAAGACAATTCTGGCAATTTACCTAGGGTCTGTGATCTAGAGACTACCTTATACATCAACATACTGTTAGACACATGCAACAAACAAGGAGATGTATGAAGTATAATGACATGCTATTGCAACTTTTCTCAACCTTTTTACCCTGAAGAAACTCTTGAAATAATTTTTTACGTCTCAGGAAATCCCTTGCACAGGAGATAGCTGTGAGCAGACATGCCTTTGCTAGTTTCATCTGGTGCCAGATGTTCCCTTCCCTAGATTAGGGGCAGTTCAGACAACCACTGGTCACTTCACAGCTTCTTTACTGCAATGTACTTTATGTATGGTTGCCTTTGAACACCATCCAAAAACTTCAGCTGGTTCAGAATGCAGTGGCATGAGCAGGGATAGACACCTTGGTATGCCAATGTAACATCTCTGCTTTGGAAGTTGCACTGGTTGACAGTTTGCTTCAGGGTGCAAGTCAAGGTGCTGGTTGCATCTGGTAGAGAGACTGATTATTTTATTTATTTTTACTTTATTTATTTTTATCCCATCTATATTATTTTTTACAATAAAATTCAAGGTGGCAAACATATCCAACACACCTTGCTCCTCTTATTTTCCTCACAGCAATCCTGTGAGTTGAATTGGGGGGGGGAGAGGGGGGGGAGAGAGAGACTGGACTAAGGTAATTCAAGGGACTGCCTATCTCTCATATAATTAATCTATCTCTGGCAGGTTTGGTGCACTCCAGGTTCCATCAATTAAACAATGCCACCTATAGAGATACAGCAAGCATGGCTTCTCTGTAGCAGCTATTTCCTCGTGGAATGAAGCGACATCAAACACTTGAATGGTCTCTCTACCTACTAGTATTCCAAAGGGATAGATGTAGCTTTCTGATGTAGCTTTTTGCCCTGGGCTTTGCCCAAAAGACAGGTGAGGGACCTTTGTTCCTTTTCCTTGTTCCTATTTGGGTTTGGTTTTTTTCTGCCATCTCTGTTCATTTTCTGTTGTTTTTCTTTGGTTCCTTGTATTTATTTATTTATTTATTTATTTGAAATCTGTAAACGATTCCGAATTTCTATAAATCAGGCAGCATACTGTCTAAATTTAATAAATAATAATATTAACCAAGAGGCAGGCTAGCAGCTAGATCAAGGTGCGCAAGAATATCCTTTATTACAAGTGCTGGCATTGCACAGCACAGAAGGCAAAGTTTAAAAAAAGAGAGCTTGTTTTAATTAAGAACACATCCCCGGGCGACCCCTCATGAAACTCAAGTTGAGAAAGGCTGTGCTAGAATGAGACGTATTTGGACCTGAAGGGAAGCAAAGGTGCTTCAGATCAAGAATGCACAGCTTCATTCTTCCTGCTGGTTGCTTCTTTAAAAAGTGTGCCTTTTCCTAAGCTTACAAGGTAGCTTTGCAGGCTCAGGAAAATATATTTTTTGACACTCAGGATGCCAAGAATAAAAATAGACAAACAATGGTAGCAGTTGACTTTTTTCTGTGTCCAACAATCCCTACCAGTCTTATTTCCATTTCCAGAAAACAATGTTCATAAGAAAAAGATACTGGGCACCCCAAACTTTATCTCTCTCTAGAGATTTCCAATTGGCTGTCAATCCTGTATTTAGCACTTCTCACACCTGCATTCCATATGAGCAGTGATCTCTACTACTTTTCCATAATGAACAGGTGGTGCTGCTGTATAAACTATATGTCATGTCGTGCAATCGACTAGTTTCTCATAATAGCTTGGTTATTGTCCTTATGAAAAGGATTGCCTATTTGTCACCTTCGCCCTAACCAAGTATATTCTTCATGATTGTTGTTTTATTAGAGCTCATAGAGTGCATTCCATAAAAAGAAATAACCAACATCCTTCATGGGCCTGATCATGGTCCATCTCTTATGTTACTGTCAGTCCATTAAATCTCGTATCAAATATCACATAAGTTCTGTAGGACAAAGAAAGACTCTTGTAAGACATATGATTAGGTCTATGACATTATTTTTGACTTAAGAAAATATAGGGCTAGTGGATGCCTTTTTATTGTGTTTTCTTTGCCCAAGTGCTGCATTAGGGAATGTTTATTTATTCATTCAGTGTACGTGACTGTTCATCTCAAATTCTTTATAAGGGCAGCGAACAACAATTAAAAACACCATAACAATAACATAACAATAAAAATTATATTTAATTGACAGCCACAGAAAAAAACAAAACAAATCAATAACATCTATAAGTACAGGCTGTGACACACAATCAGATTTCTTGTGACAGTCATGCCTTTAAGTCATGATATGTTACATGACGCAATCAAGTTTCACGCCTGTTCTTTAAGGCCTTATGGAAGGCCAAGAGAGTGAGAGTCAGTCTAATCAAATCATGCAAGAAATGAGACTAAGGTTCAGCTTAATTCTGTGACCTCCCCAAATGCTATAACATTTAAGGAATTTTAATATTTTTGATTATGCTCTGAACCAGCTGCAATCATGTGCTATAGAAATGTCAACAACAAACAAATCCTGTTTCTTCTTACATGAAAAAGAGAAAAGAAAAAAAAAACCCTTACTTTGGACTCCTCTGATCACTATAAATATAGTGCATAAATATAACTCTCTGGAGTTATAAGATTTTGCTAGACAATTTTTTCTTTAGTTCCTAGCTTGGTTTGAGGCCATCAGCCTGAATGACTTGGTAGCTTGAACAAAAACCGAGTTTCTCAGAGGGCTTGATGTTTTTGAAATACACACTTTTTAAAAACGATTTCTGGGATAAGGATAAGAGTCTTGCTCATAAAATATTTTATTCAATTTTCACATTCCATTTGCAATCATTTATATACAGGGTATTTACTATATAAAAAAAAAGAAAAAAAAGAAAAACAAAGAAAAAGGGAATAAAACGAACAAGTAAAGAGAAAACACAACTCATCATTCACAACCCCACCCTTGCATCCTCCATACACCCCATCTACCCCCTCCAACTTTCCTTTCTCCCTCTAACACTCCCCTCCTACTTCCCTTTCCCCTCAATCCTTCCTTCTCCCCTTACTCCCCGGACACCCTCCTTACCTTCCCCTTACTCCTTCCTTACTCCTCCCTCTTCTTTCCCTCTACCTCCCTCCTTGGTGTATGCCTTTATTCGAGTGTTGTTTGATCTGATAAAAGTAAAATGAACCAAGGAAAAAATAATAATAATAATGATAAAAAAAAAGGACCACCGTATATAAATACATTCTTGTTCTTATTAAAACTATGTTAACACCCCCCCACCCCACCCCCCACAATCCCCATCCCTAATCCTCCCGACTTCCCAGGGCCCACACCTGGCACTACCTTCTGTCTAAAATATCTTGTATACATATGAATTAAAAAATAAAAGTATATATCAAAAGAAAAGAAAAGCAGAGAAAGGAAAAAAAAAAAGGAAAAAAAGAAAAGAGAAAAGAAAAAAAAGAAAAAAAAAGAAACCACTCTTGTATTGATCTCAGCCCCCCATCTTTATCTATGCTTAAATAGTATAAATCATTCTATCTATATTTTATTCTCGTCTCTTACTTCTTTGCTATTTACCCCAACCTTCTGTAGACTCTCCCGTTCCCTTCCTAAACCTCATGATCCCTTCCAATAAAATTTAAGCAGCGTGGTTCATGCCATATATTCAAATATAACTTTACAGACAAGTAATCAAACTTTCCCTTCTAGTAAAATTTAAACAACGTAAATAATCTTTCTTTACCCCTTTTTCAAACAGTAATTCAAAATAATAAATAACTTAGTTCATTCCACATTCATTTTACCTTCATCCCTCACCTGTCTGATATTTACCACTATCAAATTTATACTAGCATTTGTTTAAAATATAACTCAGAGTGAATTGTAGCATGAATCATTCCACATATTCCAATAATACTTTCAGCAAGAGTCAGTTAACCTTCTATTTTAAGGTAGTCCCTTCTAACAGAGTTTAAACAACATAAGTCATTCTGCATTCTTTTTACAGTTATCTTCCCAGGCGGCTTCCTGTTCTAATAAGCTTTAAACAACGTAGATTTTGCCCTCTTCCCTTGCTTGTCTGATATTTACCACAAATAACGTAGTTCATTCCACATGCATTTTACCCTCATCTCTTGCTTGTCTGATATTTACCACTATCAAATTTATACTAGCGTTTATTTAAAAAGTAACTCAGAACTATTACAACCAACTTTCCCTTCAAATAAAAGTTAAGTAGCATGGATCATATTCAAATAATACTTTCAGCAAGAGTCAGTTAACCTTCTATTTTAAAATAGTCCCATCTAACAAAGTTTAAACAACATAAATCGTTCCGCATTCTTTTAACCACTATCAAATTTATGCTAACGTTACTTTAGAATCTAGCTCAAAGTAGTTTCACCCAGCTTTCCCTTCTGATAAAAATTAGTCCACTTTTTCTACCGGAGAGAGGTCTCAAACCCCCATTCAGTCCCCAACTTTAGGAAGTCTTTTGAAGTATCTAAATTCTCGATCTGCGTTCTTCTGCTTCTCTGAGGGAGGAGGGGCTGCCCCCTCCATCTTGCAGCCGCATGACCAGTCGTTTGCTTTCTCCTTCCGCTTGTCTCTCCTCTCTTCCAAGCGCGTCAGGAAGACCCGCCTTCAGAATCCTACAATAGAAATCTTGAGCCTCCGAAACAGAGTTAAGACGAAATCTTTGATTCTCAAATGTAACTGTAATACCGGCAGGGGCCTCCCATCTGTATCGAATCTGTTGACTCCTAAGCTCCTTAGTTAAAAAGGTGTAATTCCTTCTTGCCTTCAACATCTGAAAAGGAATATCTTTGAAAACAATCAGGTCCTGGCCTTCAACTCGAAAACCGTTATTATGAAACTTTTGCACAATCGCATTTCTAGCTTCTTTTGTGGAAAAATGTATAATTATGTCCCTTGGGAGTTGTCGCTGTTCCGCTATCAATGAGTTCTGGCGATAGATTTTCCGAATCTGCCAATCAAAGTTAAGTCCCGGGCTTCCCAGCGCATGGCTGAAGGCTTCAGCAAAGGTCTGTTTCAAATCCTCTTGCTCCTTTTCACGGAATCCTCTGACTCTAATTGCAGATGCCTTGCTGTTAAAATTTAACATCATAAGCTGATCTTCGTTATTTCTAATTTTTTCTTGTAAAATTTGAATATTGGTAGTCAAATTAAAATTAGCCTTCTCCAGACTTTCCAATTTGTTCTCTATTTCAGCAGAGTAATCTGAGAGGGCAGACACGGCTGCAAACGTATTCGCCTTCATTTGATTAACTTTAGATTTTAAATCATCATAAAGTTGCAATACAAATTCCTGAATTTCTTGTTTAAAGGCATTAAACATTTTAAAGAGATATTCCTGTGTTAAGACTTCTCCAGTAGAGGGCGTAGGAGACAAAGGCTGTGTTTCCAGAAAAGATTCTTTAAATTCCTTAGATACATTTGTAGCAAGACGCTTCTTTGATCTGGGTGCCATAATAAATAAACAAGTAAGCAGCGCTTCACTCCCCTCTATTTCCAAAGAAAAAGAGTTTATTTTGTTAAGGAGCAGTCTGCAGGAAGATAAACCCGGCTAAGTACATCCAGTAATCATCCACGGAGAGAAATCGCCATTTTGAAGTCTATTTAAACAAAGAAGTCTTTAAGACGGATGGAGCTGGTATTTAAGATAGTAATAAAAGCATAAATCTCACAGGGGTGGTACCCTCCCGTATCAATTCTAGCTTGAAAAAACTTTGTTTTGTCCTGGGGGGGGCTAGCCTGTCTGGGGCTGCCAAAAAAAAAAAAAGGCAGCTGAGAAGAACTGGCCGGAGATAAAAGCTCCGCTTCGGCTGGATCTAATCTCTTCCACAGCCCAAAAAAAAAAAAGGCTGTGGCTTACGAATAGACCCTAGTCTACGGAGCTATCCTCCCTGCCCCTTTCTTAGCCAAAAAGGGGTGCTATCTATGATCTTATTTAGATATACAGACCAGGTCTCTGAGGAGCTCGGTGGAGCCCTCCTCGGCAACAGGCCACGCCCCCAGGAAGTCAAGGATAAGAGTCTTGGTAGCAGCTCAATTACTTATATTCCCAAGTGTCAACAGCTCTTGAAGTCTGAATTCCACTTCCATAAAATTTGGCAGCAGATAGAAGGAGAAGTTTACAGTTTTTAACAGGTCTTGATTTTTAGTAGTCATAGTGCTAGCAGTCTCTTGCTGATATAAGCTGGCTTGTGTAGTCAACATTCAAAAGCCTTTCCAGCCTTTTCTTCACAAGAGTAGTAGTATTCCAGATATCTCTTCATTATATTTTAATGGTTGAAAAATATCAGTAGATCTGTGGTTGCCTGTGTCTTGAACACTCTACTTGACTGTAAAATTGAAAGAGGTATAATGCACATCATAGCTTATTGGCACATGTTAAGGATATCTTATAAGACTACCAGAGACACAGTGGAGTTTGAGCACAGCAGGGATTAGACAAAATGATCAAACCTGCTATTCTAAACACAACTCTTAAACTCCAAGGAAGGCTAAAGGACATATTTCTAAGAAGACCTGTACAAGATCTTGCTGCAAGCTATAGAAATGCTTGTTCCAAAATTTAAAATGATTTTTATTAGAACTAAGACCTAAATACAAAATGTATAGGAAACATGTTCTTTTGAAACACATGCATTGCTTGTTCTTAAGATACTTATTATTCTGAGGGCTAGAAATTTGAAATCACATTTTTTTTTACAGTATAAATTTAATAATCAACCCTATCAAGTGAAAGCAATATTCTTGAATACATTAGTTTGTTGGAATGGCTGCTGCTTTTGGCAAAACTTTGGAGTACAAAGAATTCTTTATGAAAATGGGGGACATACAATGTTATTTATCATATCTCTATGTGCTGTATCTGTTTTAGTTTTCCTACATTTTTTCTTACCAACTGTACCTTTCTCTAGTGGTGAAATCCTCCTGATGTCTGCTACCGGTTCGGTGAATCTGCTACTGAGTGCGTGTTTTGCGCGCATGTGCACCTGAGGTGCATCCAC
The DNA here is from genome assembly GCF_051295495.1 of Thamnophis sirtalis. Lineage (NCBI taxonomy): Eukaryota > Metazoa > Chordata > Lepidosauria > Squamata > Natricidae > Thamnophis > Thamnophis sirtalis. Next base: position 126,522,202 of record NW_028261381.1, read on the forward strand.
GCAGTGCTAAAAAAGGAACATTTTGAAGCCGCCTGAGTCTGCAAAGGTAAGTAGAGCAGCGAGGGGGGGGGAAATCTATGTGCCATGCAATTTAGATTAGCTAGAAAGCAGTAAATGCCACGATTCTAGCTAATATAAATTGCATGTCACAGCTGGTCATCGGAAATACTGGTTCACCTGAACCAGTACCATTTTTTTAAACTACTGGTTTGGGTGAACCAGTCTGAACTGGTAGCATTTCACACCTGCCTTTCTCCCTTCAGCAGCGCCAGGTTTGTTACAAGTTCTATTAACTCTCTAGATACGTTGTTTTCAACATCATTTACTTAAATGGCTGGAGCAGAGCTTCTTTTCATAATTTTTGTGGAAAAGAAAAAGGCAGAAGACAAAACTTGGAGTAGGGTTATTTCCATGTCAATATAGGTGATGTTAATGGATGTTAAGTGATGTGCAGTCAGGGGAGGCACGGGAGGCACCACTGTCAATCATTAGAAGGAAAAAAAATGTAAATGGGAAAAGGCGAGTGCTGAGGTTAGGCTAACTAGCTGCTGCCACACCGTGAATGACTGCCTGTTTGAAAAAGCCTCTAAAAAAGTGCCCTCTACTATGAGGCAGGAGAACTGCATGCCTCATCTAGTCTGACTTTTTAGGCGCTCGAGCAGAGTTAAGCGAGGGTTAAAAGCCTAAAAAATCCCGGTAGTTGAGGCACGCAGTTCTCCTGCCTCATAGTAGAGGACGCATTTTTTAGAGGCTTCAACTCTGTCATTCTGTTTAAAGCTGCAGCATCGTGCTCACTCTTCCTCCTCTCTTTCTCCGTTTCTGAGGCCCCCCCCACCCCACCCCACGCTCCCTCTTTTCCTTCAAATTTCCTTTTTTTCTTTTTTCTTTAATAAATGCAATGCTCAGGCATTGTCTCCTCTCCCGTGACACCCCACTGACTAAAGCACTTTCTTTTGCCCGCCTGTGCTTGCGGCAGCCCGTCAGCACAGGCGGGCGAAAGAAACTTTCTTTCACCCACCTGTGCTCGCGGCAGAGCTCAGGCGGGCTGCTGCGAGCACAGGTGGATGAAAGAAAGTGCTTTAGTCAGTGGGGTGTTGGGGGAGAGGACTGCCTCACCAGCCATAAACCTCACCGCACGTCACTGAATAGAAGAGATGGCAAAATGCAAGTGAATTGAAAAGTCTGTGAAAAAATGCAAAGGGGAAAGGGGGAGTTAACTTTTCAGCTCCTACCAAGCCCTGCTGCATGCTTGGTTGCTGTCTCTGCTGGGGGCAGGTATCAAGAGAGTAATTGGAGTAATTAGCTCCCAGTGATTTCTCACAGGTGAAATCCTCTGAGGGAGCAAGCTGGTAATTACTCTAGAATGATTATCCACGGCTGTGAACTTTGGGCCTGAGGCTTTTTAAGTTCATCTGTTTGCTACAGCGGCAGAACAGCTGCTATAAAATTGACATCTGGATTCCTTAGGGAAACCTCCCTTCATTTTTCCCACTGCATTTTTTATTGGTAAAAGTACAGAAGTAAAAAATATGAGAGGTTGAGTAACCTGAACTTTTTCTACTAATTGCATCCATATTAGCCTCGAACCTTTGTTTTTTTAAGTCATTCATGGGTTACTGTTCAAAGACTTGATAGCATATATAATTTTAAGGTTGGAAGCATAAGCATCCTTGGGAAAATGCCTTTGCTGGGCTGACTTCCAGAATTCTTTGTCTTCCCCAGAAAGCAGATATATTGCAAGCAGTAGCTCTGCCTTTTGGGATTAATTCTTGGTACAGACTTAGGTTATCCTATAAATTATATAAGAATTGAGGTTGCTAAGGTCACAGTACTCTTTCCTTCAGTAGCTATAGTTCAACCATCTGATGAGTGTCATCAAAATAATTCTGTGTTAGGGATTTATGGCCTGATCTGCTCACTTGTCTACTAAACAAAACTTCAGCTTTTGTGAGGATAGATCATTGTTACACTTCTGATAGTATTTGCCAAAAAGTATGGATCCCATTTCATGCTAAAATGGTCAACAGATAGCTTTGTTGTATGTTCAGCATCTACACCTAAAAAGTATTGAAATTCTTCTTGCTGCATTGCAGAATCATACAGTTGAGGAAGTTACGAGAGAGACAGCTTTCCATTGAGTACTTTGGTCACTTCAAGCAGGTGAAACATGTAACTCATGATACATTTATAAAGTTAGTAAATTAAGTGTCATTGAGTCAAGCTCAGCTCTTGGTAACTGCCTGAACAAACACTTTTTAAATCTCCCATTCCCTTTTTAAAGTGCTGTGATTGAAAAGAACATGGCGACGGTATAGCTAAGACTATCATTTATTCCTCCTTCTGCAGATACATCTTCAATGCCATCTCTTCAAGTTTCTGACAAACTTGGGGATTCTGCCAGGCTCCAGAAATGTAGAGTTATTGCTGCTGGCTTAATAGCAGTAGAACCACTGGAGCCATTGTTGCAGGTTGGCTATACCCATGTCTCTGGGGCTTTTTGCTGGATTGTGGGTTGCACAGCCTGCATCTTCTGCTACAAGCCACATTAGTCTTGAGTGCACCTGGTAGAGTTTTGTCATTAATGTTGAACTTCACTAAACTCTTACAGTGCCTGCCTGAGTTGGCTTTCCCATCATTGCTCTTGTTATGTCCCGGATGCTATTCAAAGAGTTTAGAGGAAAAACTGCCTGATAGATCAAGAGACAATATATAGTTTCCCAAAGGAAAATGAGGATTAAGAATGGAAAGTTAGAGGTGGAAGGATTCCTACTGACAGGGAAGTCCTTCTGTGGAAACAGTAAGGAAAAAAAAGGACAACTGCATGTACAATGGAGTTGATCATCTTCTCCATTAGAGCACTTGGCCTGAGTAAGCAATCCTTCTCCTTTCTTCAGGCTGGCAGCTGCGAAGATATAGAGCAGTATATGGCAGCCCTATGAAGCAGTAAACATCTTGGAATCTTATGTCAAGAAAAATCCATGTGTTGCCAACAAATTTCAGAAATGGTATAAGGGAGTTTGGATTTGAGAAGAAATAAAACAACACATACTTCCTCTGAAAATACTGAAATGAAAAAGGATGTAAGGATGGCTTAAGTTCCAGTCAATTCTGTGCAGAAAACAATTGCTTGGATGCCAAATTCTTAAATTTTGAAGAACTTGCACAATACTCTTTTGGACTCAAATGGGATCGGGCCATTATTGTTTCAGCATATTGTGAGAACCCAGCTGTTGTCTCACAACATTTCCTAGCATCACCCAGCCATCACCAAAGCAACATGAAGCATGTCCTCATTACTAGTAGTTGGACAACTTTAGATGATGCTATAAATTGCTAGAGGAAAATAAACTTAGCATGCTGTTTGATTAAACAGCCATTTGTTTGGGCATAACACTTGTTTTGCTAACCTACATTTAAGAGTTAGTGACAAAGTCCTGTGTGAATCAAGTCAAAAGAGTCTTATGGGTAGTTCTCACTCATTTCATGATGTATGTTTCATTTGGATTTATGAATTAATAATGTTAGGACTTTTTTTGTTGCATCTATCCCTTTAGGCTTGAATGATAGGGAACAAGAGCAAAAATAAACATATATTATGTTCCATACCATGTTTGTGAAATAACTTACTATAATATGCTTTCCTTTATGTGAGTTGAGGTATTGTAACCCTAGGTATATCAAAAGGATTGTGCAAATCCTTAGAGCCTTACTCGGCTTAACTATTTCAAGTGCAAAATGGAAATATGAAAACATAATGGCATGTTTGCCACGTAGTCTCCCTCTCCATGGCCTGGTATTCAGAGAATGTTACAAGAAACCCCATGAGGGATAATTACAGAATATCTTGGTTGAAGGCAGAGTATGTGTTTGTGTGTGCATAGAATGACCAAGCATCAAAAGATTTATTGTATATTGTCCCATGCAAGCCCACAGAATTACTTATAGCTCCTGCCAATGCTTTTTTCATAGCTTAGGATTATTTATTTCACTGGTATATTCTCTCCCCCCCCCCCCCCCGCTACCAACCTGGGTCTAATGTTTGGTATTATATAAGTTTCTTATTTAATCACTGATCACATCCTGATACATATGTTTAGTTTCATGACAAGACAATACAGTAATGTCCCTAATGGCATATAATGATTCTCCCTTCTCTACTCAGGAGTAAGCACCAGTAAGTTAAATAGGTTTTACTCCCTAGGTACATACTTTTACAGTCTATTTTATACTTTTATCTAAAAGAACTTTTATTTCTGTTCTGAATTTCTTGCATAATTTAGAATGAATATACTTTAACATTTTCTAGTTACCATTCCCCTTCCCTTTTTGATGTTTACAACCGCTCTCTGAGTATAATGGACACTTAGGGATGGTGTGTAAAGTTGTGGTTATACTGGAACTTGAACTAGGCCTAGATTTGTTTGTTCTTTTGTTTTTCTTCACCCTATATGGTTTCTAACATAGGAGAAAGAATTTAGAGTAAACGGCTCCATAAAAAGGCTTTAGCGTATTTTGATTTGGGGGCTTCTTCTATCTGGAGCTGAACAAAAACAATTGTTCCTCTGGTAGGGTTTGGTAACCATAGCTGCAAGAGAAACTCTGCTTTACTGCTTACTATGATGTAATTTATTTACCTCAGTCCATTATTGAAAGAGGCTGGTTACCATATTTTAACAAAAAAGGGTAACTCTTGTATGTGTTAGGGTTTTTAACCAAATCTATTCATATGTACAAATACATATTGCAAAAGTACCCATTATAATTTAATTAGAAATACAGTATTTCTCACAATAATAGCTAGATCATCAATATGATCAAACAGAAGATTGGCTTGAACTGTGGATAGACCTCTGATTCCTCTTTAGTAATGAAATGTTACGGCTACCGCATTAATCTTCTTTTATTTGTGAGTGTTAGGGGAAGTGTTGGGTAAATTATTTGCATAATAAAGTTCAAAAGTATAAGCAAGATAAGCTTTATAGACAGGACTTGAGCGAAATATGCATTTTATTCCAGGAGCATAACTACAACCAAGATCGTAAATGGTAAAACTATTTTATGAAAGGAGACACATATATTTAGGTGGACTAGCCAAACATTTGTGTGCCTGATCTGGATGAATCTCTGGCCATTCCTGTTGGACCTTTTGTTTCTTGCTTATTTTTAGCAGTGAGTAACTATGTATTTGTTCATTTAGATTTCTTGTTATTACTGTATTCTGTTAAGAAAACAAGGCTCTAAGCACTGTTTTATGACTATAATTAAACAACAATGTAGTCTTAGACTTCCTCTCAGTTTCTTTATTCCATTAAAATTGTCTACAGCATCTGTTCTGGAGATAGTGATGACTAAAAAGGAGGAAATAAAACATGGCAGCTTTTGGTCTGAATAACCCTTAATTATAAAGATCTCATGTAATTAAAAATTAATTAGCACGAAAGAATGCTTAACCTACCTCTGTTTCATGTCTGGCAAGATTTTTGTTTATATGGAAGAACATTAATCTACCTTTTAGATTTTAACTTTGATAGATTTATTAGACTTCCAAAGAAAGTAGCAAAAACATTGTGTTGATGGCATTTATTGAACAACCCACTAGATATTTTAGCTTTCAACCATGTTCTACAATTGCAGTTGGATTTAATTGGCTGTTTTCAAATCCATCTTTCCCTATCTTCTATTCCCACTCTTAGATTTTCTAGTTTTAGATCTCCCTTCACCTCTTTTCATGTTCTGCAACTACCCTTGCTCATTTTTTCCTTAAGGACCATTTGCTAAACTTCTTTTCTACAGAAAAAGTATATTAAGCCTTTATTCAGAATCTTTGAACATTTGCCCTGTCAGTATTCCAACAACAACCAGAGTCTGCTCTCACTGTCTGAAACTTTCCTTCTCCAGCTGCTCAATCTGTCTGTGACAACATAGAGGTTTAATCAATCATTGCCAAAAAGTCTATTGGGCCAGAGGAATAATTGGCATAAATGACAGTGACATCCTTTCACTGTTTTCTCTAAAGCATAAATGTGTTGATTATATTCATTGGTTAACTAATTCAGAATAGAAGCTTTTAATGTTTAGTTGCCACCAAATATTTTGCTGTTCAGAAAGTAAATATCCATTTACATAGAAAATTGGTTCCATAAGTGTAGTTAAATTGCACAATGTCTTTAGATAGAAACAAGACTGTTACCAACTTTAGACACTGACTGGGTAATAATTTGATCTACGACAGATAGGCCTATGGGTTGCTTGAGGGCTCCAGTTAAACATTTTTCTCTTTTTCATCCAAATTCTGTTTCTTCTAAGGTGATCCTGTACCTTCTATTATGAATTGAGGGTGTTTTTTTCATAATAACATCAAATAACAGATACAGACTTTCTTCCTAGCTTTTATCTAGTTGCCATTATCAATGATTTCTATTTTACAGTAAATTAGAGCAGTGCATTATTATTCTTTGTTATTTCATTCAATGGATAGTTTACACACTATCTCCCTGGCCGTATTAAGCAATGTAGTCAAAAGCAGATTTTTTGTTCTGCTGATGGACAATATTCAACCACCATTTGTCTCTTAGTTCTGATTTTCTATCTCAGCCTGCTTATTCTGTAAAATTGGAGGATTTGTTTACCTTACCTTAGGTGAGTTTCTGGAGTTTTGATTTGTATTTATATTGTATTGAATTTTACCTCATAGTTCCTATTATAGAGATGGGAAAAGTGCAACATGGGGTGTATGTGTCATATGCAGCCTATGCATAGTAAACACCAACGAGATTTAAGCAAATTTGAGAAGTGGGAAATTGTGTATTTGAGGCATACTTCTCTCTTTTAGGCCTATCACACATGGCATTTATAGGCATTAGCATCATGCTGTTGTGTTCCTATGGTCTTATTATCCTTGAGCAATTGAATGGATTTTCACTTGGCTTTGCTGCAACATGGCACTAAAGTTTTGGGGACCTGGAGAATGGGCCAGTTTTCTTTTTGCAGAAACTCTTGTCTCATCCTATACCAGGGATGTCAAACTCCAATTGTCATGGCGTTGTCATGGCGTTGTCATGTAATACATCATGAATTTCCCTCCTTCATTAAACCGGGCATGGGCATGGCCAGTGCATGACGCCATGGGCCACAAGTTTGACAGCCTTGTCCTACACCATCCAGCTACCTGTCTCTAGTAGACTTCACAAACAACCTTATTAGCAAACAGAATTTAAGTTTTTTAGGCAATTTCACAGCAAACTTAATTTTACCTGCTTATATAAATACTCTGACACTGAGCTTCTGAGTTCAAGTGAGCTATTACTTTTTTCCCATCGTTTTTTCTCCCACATATAAAAATTCTACATTACAGCCTATAGAATCATTATTGCTGCAATTGCGGATAGCTTTTTAACTGCAAAACTAAGTGTCATGGCCATCATCATAGCCTTCAGCATAAATTTATGTGCCAGAAGAATGTATTTCACTTTATGCCAACACCTCAGGGTTGTTTTATCATTTTTTTTGTTTTTGCCAAATGGCCAGACAAATGCTCCCAATTTGGATTGTAGGTGGATTGTGGGTGAGATTGCAGTCTTTCTTCTTTCTATGCAAAGCGGAGAAAAAGGAATATGTGTACTGTACAGTAAGGCACTGCAGCTTAGACAGATGGGCTCTAGCTGAATGTCACCTTTTTACATTTTTTTATTGCTTGATTGAAAAGAGCATTGCTTGACTAACAATGTTTCTTGTCCTCAGCATTCCAAGATTTATAGGAAAGACAAGGGCATGCCTGGTTTCAGAATGCTTTGGGAGGATTTTTTTTAAATTTAAAAAAAAAACAGTTTCATGTAAAAGGTCCCATCCATCCCATTGGCACTACAACAACTATGGGGTATCTTTTCCATCTCTGCCCTGCAAGATGACCTTTGTAGATTTTTCAGAATACCTACATATTTTTTTTAGACTTCAACTCCTAGTATTGCCAAATAGCATGGCCAATGGCAAGAAACTGGGCTGTTTGTAAAGCATGTGGAGGTTATCAGGTTATCTAAGTTATGCTCTATTCTAACATACTAATGTTACTTCAACTAAGACAGTTGGAAATTATAGTAGGTGTTAGATTGGGTGAATGGATGAAGCAGACTCAGGCTAACAGTAACAACGGCTCTTTATTAGTCAACACTATGTACAATCCAGCAAAGACTCTGTCTGACAGCAGCCCTTTTATAGGGAGCTGTCAGACATCTTAACCAATCACCTTTGAGTATTTTCCCGCCGGATCAGAGGACCTTGGTGGAAACTACCATACTGTCTGTCAGAATGTAACAGTTGGAATGCCTGATTAATGACTAGCAATTATTTAAATACACATTCAATTGCTTGCTTGAATAAATTACTATTAGCAATTGCTATTATTAGTGTAATTTTTATTCTTGGAGTTTGTCAGATTTAACTGCTTTGCTAATATCAGCCATTAGACTTCCTTTTACTTCCCATAATCTAATATAGGTATTAGATTATAAAACCTATAATTACCAATTAGAATAACCATATTATACTTTACAACTTGATTCTGCAGACCAGGTTTGATGGCACTTTAGTACAATATAACTGAAATGCATTAGGTTGGGAAACTTGCTTTACAGAGATACAGTATTTGGAAATAACGAAATATCCTCAGGTATCATTTATAATTTAACTGTTGTTTTCCCTTCAGTGTAACATATTAATATCCTATCCTTCCTGCCCTCTAGTCTCAATAAAATATTTCCTGTTCACCTTGTGATTGGGCTCTGCTGACAACTTATATTTCTTAGAGAGCATCTCTTCTTACTTTCAGAACTGTTTTGGATCTTTAATCAAAGTTTCTCCCCCCCCCCCCCACAATTTTTGACAACAGAAATATATCTGTTTTGCCTAATTAAACCAGAATGACATTTGTTTCATTGGTATAATTTTATGGTGAAATTGGTTATAGCAGGAATAATTCTGAAGCGTATTTATTAGATTGTTGTCATTCCAACATTAAATGGGTCAAACACACAAATATGGCATTCCATATCAAACAATATTTTCAGAATGATGGAACTGTTTCCAACCCACTACTTGTCAATGGAGTTATACATTCTTATGTCCAGCTCACAGCTGTGATCCCCATGGTTTCTTTTAGGAATCTATATGTAATATTTCAAATAATATTGTAGATATAGATGATTGAGCGGCTGGTGGCCTAATGGTCAAGACACTCTTCTCCCATTCAGAAGGTTGAGAGTTCAATCCTAGGTAGTGGCAGATATGTATCTCCTAGGCTGTGAAGAAAACTCTGCTGTGAATTCTGCATGGCATCAGGAAGGGTATCCAGCCAATAAATGCTCAGCTCTATCCTGTCACTCTGACTCTACCCCAAATAAAGGAATTATTATTATAATTAAGGGTCATAAAAGGGGAGTTTTATTGTAGATATACATGGTCCACATGAATATTTAGCACTAATCATTGGTTGTTGTCTGCAACGTAGTGTTTAGTGTAGAGTTACCCTGTAGTAAGATGAGCAACCAATAAATTTAATAAATAAGAATCTGGAATAAACATGTAAATTATACCCATAAGGGAAGGTGAACACCAGCCATGACTTCTCAGAGCTGACCGGCCGTATTAATAATTTGTAAATGAGACTAAGTTAAAGGACCTTATATAGATTAAACATGCCAGTATTATATTGAATTCCTTTAAGCTGTCATTTGTATTTGACCTAATAAACTTCCCCTTCTTGTCTTAACCACAATTTGTTAACTTCTCTGTTTCACTGGAACAAAGCAGTATTTTATTGCCCAGACTGTCCAGGAGGATATGGGAAGATATACTTTTTGGATATTGATGTACACTTGTGGCCATTTTTTATTTATTGAGGTAGTTTGTAGCTCAGCAGAGCCTAATTGGGAGGGAAAACATAACATACTATTCATCCTCATCACACTGAACTCTCATTGAGCTGATGGGAAAGAGATGAATTTCAAACAGTTCCAGCTGCTCCTTGCGGTGCTGTCAAATGTGGCTCAATAAATCTTTTCTTTTTTATGTATGGAATAAGATTTAGCTCAACTGCCACCTATGAAATCCCAGACAAGGTAGTCCTTAAAAGCATAAACTCCAGCAAAGGTGAAAATGAAAACAGTAAAGAGAAATTAAATGCAAAAGTTGACGGGAATGGGGAGAATGAATGGGTGGAGATTAAAAAACCCACAACACCTGTAGCTTGTCTGACTTCAAGAACAGCTGCTTCTGCCCAATTTACCTCACTGCATTAGTCATGCTCCTTAAAACAGTGTTGGTGGGTGAGAGATTGATAAATGCCTTGAATTCAATCCATAGCTTTGCTCTTCCTCGTGATATGAAGAAATAATCCACCAATTTACAATTATAGTCTGTAGAAATGAGTTGTAAATTGAATTTTTCTGGTGAATAAAATATAGGAACTTTGGTTGCTATATTCCTTGGTAACATTTCTAAAAGTAAAGCTTAGCTACCATTTAATGAAGTATTCATCCTCCCCTTGCCATTTTTAGTTTAATATGTAATTTTTATTAAAAGATTTACATAAGATAAAAAAACTACAGAAACATAAAAAGAAGTATAGAAAAACAATATTTAAAATAAAAGAAAAAAAGCTATCGAAAGAAGCAACTTCTGCTCTTTGTAGCAGTTACAAACAGTAATTACCATCTCTACTGTCCAAAATTATATATCATGGTTGCCTTCTTCCTATAAACAACCCTTTTTAATTAATACATCCTAAAATTAATTCTTTTTTATTAATTTTTGGCAAAAAGTCCATAAAAGGTTTCCAATATTTTATAAAAGCAATTTATTTCCTCCTTAAACAAGTCAATTTAGCCATTTCCATAAGGTCTGCCAAGTTCATAATAATTCCCCACCCCAGTTTTTAGAAAATTAGTTAGTTCAGAATGCAGCCGCGCGAGCGATATTGGGTGTGCCGAGGTATACCCACGTTACACCTGTCCTCCGTGAGCTGCACTGGCTACCAATTGGTCTCCAGACTCAATTCAAGGTGTTGGTTATCACCTTTAAAGCCCTACATGGCTTAGGGCCAGAGTACCTTCGAGACCGCCTGCTGCCACATACCTCCCAGCGGCCAGTAAGATCCCACAGATTGGGCCTCCTTCAGATGCCGTCAGCCAGACAGTGTCGGCTGGTGGGCCCTCGGAGGAGAGCCTTCTCTGTGGCTTCTCCGACTCTCTGAAACCAGCTACTCCCGGAGATCCGGACCATACCCACTCTCATGGCCTTCAGGAAAGCTGTAAAAACTTGGCTGTTCCAGCAGGCCTGGGGCTGTTGACCTCACTGTTGAGGTCCAGCCCCGATTAGAATGAATGTATGAGGGTGTTGCTGTTTTTAAACTGTTTCTTTTCTCGTTATGTGTTTTTTTTCTTTTTTTTGTAAGCCGCCCGGAGTCCTTCGGGATTGGGCAGCATATAAATATATTTAATAAAATAAATAAATAAAAATAAATAAATAAAAAATTGGAATTGCACTCACCAAGACAAAGCATCTTAGGGGACTAAGGGTGCTATGGATATCTCTTGATTAATGACACCCCTTTTGTAGGAGTACCCACTACATAATTCTAATATTTGAATATGATCTATTGACCTTTGAGAATACATAAGTTTATGCAGAAGCAAAATATATCAACAGAATCTCAGATTAGATTATTTAATTTGTTATTAAAGCTTTTAGGCAAAATATTTTGGTCCAGCTGTGGTACATGAAAGAAAGAAAGTGTGTCAACAGAATTGTTTTTGCCCTTTTGGCACTAGCATCTAAAACTAGCCTGTGAAATAAATGAGCATTAAATTCAGGGCAGACATAATAAATTATTTCTCCTCACAACTTATAGATCTCTATGCTCTTGAGTATTTAAGACTTGTTACCCTGTGAGGGAAAAGCTTAAGAAAAATAAATGAGAGGCCAAACCATCCACTTGCTGTAACCTAGAGCTTTGAAGTAGGGTCTATGTTCATGCTTTGCTTTGGGATGGTAGTTGGCCTTCAGGGAAAGGATACAAATTATAGGAAACTAGCTAAGGATTCCACTGCTAGCATTTAGGATGAGAGAAGATGCATAACCCAGTGAGAGTGGGGATTTTGTGGTGGATGCTTGAGTTAAAAGCGAGATAGAGGAAACTATTCTAAACTACTGTTATAGGGTATAGTGTTGGGGCATAGACAGTTGAAAAACTTGAGTGAGTTAATAAAATTGTGAATTTTAGAATCCCTGGCCTTTCCCATCATAAAGTTGGTGATCTAGAAGAAGGTACTGTAGATGTCATATACTCTATTGAAACACCAGCTGAGCTCATAGTAATAAATGTTATAAGTGCACATGCACGGGGTGTGTGGGTGCTTGCGGAGTGGGTGGGGCGCACATGCATGGGAATGGGAGGCATGTGGGGGCATGCAGAGGACATGTACACATGCATGGGGGCAAATGCATGCGCAAGGCCCGTGCATACATGCACTTTTGTGTGCATGTGCATCGCTTTGGGCACTCAGTCCAGAAAAGGTTAGCCATCACTGCTCTATATCAAGCATTCTAGGGATCCTTCCAAAATAAAAGTTGAGATAAAACCGAAATACAAAAAGAGAATTGGATTGAATGCATCAAAAAGCAGACATTTCCTAATCTGGTGACTCCCAGGTGACAATATTGAGAAATACGATGCAGCATGGGGAAGATCATACTAAAGGGTACATTGTGCATGCATTTAGCCATAACAATTAAATTCCATCTCTAAATTCAGCGGCACAGAATTGCTCTCCTGTCCTGCTTAGATTTAGGCAATCTAACCAGAATGGGAAATGGGAGATTGTGAACTAGAAAGGCTTTTGATTTATCTAGCAGGTCCTCTGACCTTCTTACAGTTTTTGGAGATAAATTAAGGGTGTCCTGATTTTTTGTGGCATGGTTAATGAAGGTAGTAATATGAGGAGAAGAAGACAGTGATGGAATGATTTGTATACTTCCAACTGCAGTTTATGGGATCACATTAATGGAAGTTTCCCCACATTAAAATTGCAAACGGGAAACTAGACCAAGAGGGAACAGGTAAGCTTGGACCTTTTAAATCTAAAGTTTTAATTATTTTAATGTTTGCAAAGGATGTTTTTTAATGGGAAAAACATTAAAAATATCTTTCTATTTGCATCATTATGGGACCTCAGGGTACTGAATTACTGGTTGAGACCTGAATCTAGATAATAGCAATGCAACATAACACTGTCCAGTAATGTTTCTCCTTATCCAAATGCCCGGGTCTAAACATTATTACATTTTTTGTGAACAAGGATTGTAATGTTATAATTTTACACAATCTTCAATATATAAGTGGATACTTGCCAAAAGAAGTTCAGTAGTATTATGTTTGGTTTTCAAAGAACAAACTTTCCCAAAATGAGAACACTGAAGAAAGTAAATCTAAAAGAGAAAGTCAAGACATTCAATTTTCTCCAAGCTCCTTGGAGATTATTCAAAGGCACAAGAAAAGAATCACAGCTATACATAGCTCTTGTTGGAAAAGGTATCAAAATATCTGAGAGGACTCCATAATGGTTAGAGGTCAGAGATGATGTTAAAAACAAGGTGTATGTCAAAAAAATGGATGTCTTGCTCAAATGAAAATAAAAATGAATCGAAACTCTGGAAAACATCTAGCAATACTCAATAAAATATGAAAAAGTTGAACAAAGAGCATTAAGTCAAACAATTCTGTTTCTAACCAACTAGGAAGTCACTGGAGGCATTAAGAATTAAACTTGGATAGGGAATTAGTAAAGAAACTGAATGACTTCTTCACTACTGAAAATGTAGAGTAGGTTTGTATGCCCAAACTGTCTTTTTCATAGGAAATATTGGAAGGTAGTATTAGATATCAAGTAATTCAGGCTTAGAGCCAGTTTGGTGCAGTGGTTAAAGCAACAATCTAGAAACTGGAAAATTGAGTTCTACTCCTGTCTTAGGCACAAGCCAGCTTGTGACCTTGGGCGAGTCACTTTCTATTAGGCCTAGGCAGGAGTCAATGGCACTTCTGAAAAACCTTTCCAAGAAAATTGCAGGGGGTCTTCGAGAATTGGACACGTTTGAATAAAAGAAAACCAGCATGGTTCAGTAACCTTGCTCCATTTGTTTTCCAGGAAGTTGGAACTTTGCTTCTCTGAAGAAAACCACATTGAAGAAATCTGTCTCTAATCTAGACATCTATTTCTAAAAATGAGACCTTTGTGTTTAGGTCAACAATCCTGTAGTATGACATAATTTGCTTTATGTTCACATATTCTGACTTATAGCCAAATCTTGATTCAATAGGTCACAAGAAAAGCATCTGTCTATTTGGGTAGATTGGGATAGAAAGGCAGAAAGCATAATTAAGATATGGAGCATTTTCCCAACCTGCTGCACCCCCTCCCCGCAAGTGCCTTTAAAGAAAACATTGTCAATTGCAAATGTCAGTGCATTAAGTTACTGTTAAAGGCAAAGTACAGAATTTCACATTTGTGTTTGTTTAACAATGGTTGAGTAAACTAGTTGGCTAGGTTCATATTATGTTCTAAGCCATCAACAGTAATTTTCAAACAACAATGACTCTGTTTGCCCAACATATTACACTCAAAATAAAGAAACCACATTATGGCTTAATGGGATGTCAAATCAAGACATAAAGGGGCCTTTGCCTCATTATCTAACATAATCTCTCAAGAACTGTTCTGCTTGGAATGTTGTGTATAGATAGGAAAAAGATACCAAGTGGAGATGCTAAAATTCTAGGAAATGAAACACATTGATTATATATCAGCAATAGAATTTACATGAGTAAATGTGTTAGCCCTTTGATCTTTTGAATATACAGAAGAATTGAGGGATTACTTAAGCAATCCTGTCAAGTATTGGGCTACTATACAAATGAAGGATGATAATGTCCTCGGGTTAAGTGTGACTTCCAGAATGATTTTATTACTCTTGGTGCTCTGTTATTGCCTTGTTCAACTTCCTGGCTTAGCCTAGAGTAGTGTTTCTCAACCTTGGCAACTTGAAGATGTCCGGACTTCAACTCCCAGAATTCCCCAGCCAGCATTCGCTGACTGGGGAATTCTGGGAGTTGAAGTCCAGACATCTTCAAGTTGCCAAGGTTGAGAAAAACTGGCCTAGAGCCTCCTATTCAAGGAATGACCAGCCCATACCTACCAAACCTCCTAACACAGTAGCACAGTAACACTTGTGCTACTGTGTGCAAAGGCAGAAAGAAATAGAAGGCATTTAAACAGAGACTGAAAGAAATTAAAATATCCCAATATGTTCTCTAAATTTGCTAAAATACAGCACATTTTATCAATATTCATTCAACTGAAAATTGAATAGTACTTCATACTAATGGAACCAATGTGAATGTGACCTGACAGCTCCACACTAATGCAGTGTGATGATGAAGTTGTTGGAATGAAACCAGAGAGATCCAGGTTTAAATCCACCCCTGTCCACTGGGTAACTTTGGGCCAGTCCTCCTCTTTCAATTCAACGTAAGTTAGAGTTGTTGTGGGGAAAATGTAAGGGCAGAACAGTGCACATGCTGGAGTTTCTGAAGAAAGGCAAATAAAATGAAGTCAGATTACACTTGAGGGTTGTATCTCTATTATGTATGAAAATGCGCCTTCTGCCATTTGAGACTCATTCTACAATCTTACTTGCATTTTTGTTCAAAGATCACATGTTAAAAAAGAGAGCAGAAAAATGCAGTGTTTCTTCTTATCAGTCCAGAGTGGAAAGTCAGATGAACTCATAGAGTTCATCTCATTTTCAGCTTACTGGGAATCGGGTTGGGAATTTTTTTTTTTTAGAATTCCTAAAGCAACTTTGAAATTGTCACCTATATAAAAAGCCTTTTCCCATTAGGATTTTATGTCAGAGTTTTGCTATTTATGGAGGGAAGGTAAAGGTTTCAAGCAGCTTAGAAAGCTAATGGAGAGACAAATACAATAAGAAAGTCACTGAGTTTTTACAGAGGTTGATATTCTTAGGATTTTGCACCACAAATCTCTTGTTTTTCCTCAGCTGCCTCCCCCACTCTCCACTTTGTTTTTTGTTTTTTTGTTTAGAGTGCAGCAAAGAAAAAAAGTTTTGTTTTTGATATTTTCTTTTCTTTCTTTAGGCAAGGAAATCTCACGGAAGAAGAGTTTTATATTTACACTGTGATCCTTCATTAGAGCATTCAGTGTGTGACAGATACCATCTTAGATTAGAGTTTAGACTTCACTACATTTTTTTTTATCCTTAGCTTAGAACCTGGCAGGAAGAGAGAGTGAGTTGAATATATTTTTGCTATTGCTTTCTCAGGGCCTTTTTGCCAGTTTACAAGCATCTCTGAACGTATAAACATGAATAACTGCCACAATCCTGATTTCATTCCTTATATATACAAAAATATGATAGAGATCTCAATGATTTCTTATTTTATTTTCATTATAGAAAGATGTCTTTTGGGGGGGGGGGAATTCCTCTGGTTTAACATTTGTTTATTTTGGTATTCTGCTGGTGCACACTCCAGAGATTCACATTAACAAGAGTGAAATAAGTCAGCAAGACAATTGTGGTGAGATACCATAGAAAACTATGGCCTAGGAATAACCAGGCTTTTCTGAGCTACAATTATCCAAAAGATTTAGATTTTGAAATTTAGTCAAAGTAATATGTTTTAATTCTATGCATGTTCAAAGGAAACCAGAACATATATTATGTCTATCCATTCCCAAATAAAAGTTTAATAAACTTTATAGCCTCAACATCCGTTCCCTATACTTACTTATTGATTGATTTATTTAAAATATAAGTTTTTCTGATCCATACAGAAGAGGACAACCAACAGCAAGGTGGATGGACTTAATTACAGCAGCAATGGGTGCCATGTTGGGAGACCTGAAGGCCTAGAGACAGATATTCCTGGAGAAAATCTATCTATAATGTTACTAGGAATGACTCCGATTTGATGACTCATCCAAATTCAAACAAATAGGTCTGCTAGGATAATGCAGCTTGAAAAACAAGGAAAATCATGCCACTTGTACTTTCACGTGCTCCATAACCTGGTGAGGTCCATCATCAAGAAAGCCTGTCCATATCAGAGGTGGTATTCAGCAGGTTCTGACCAGTTCTGGAGAACTGGTAGCAGAAAGTTTGGGTAGTTCGGAGGACCGGTAAATACCACCTCTGACTGGCCCTGTCCCCATCTATTTTTTGCCTCCCAAGTTCCAGCTGATCAGGAGGAAAAGGGGATTTTGGAGTAACCTTTCCCTGGAGTGGGGAGCGAATTGAGATTTTACAGTATCCTTCCCCTGCCATGCCCACCAAGCCATGCCACTCCCACCAAGCCACGCCCACAGAACTGGTAGTAAAAAAGTTTGAATGCTACCACTGGTCCACACCCTGCATAATTAAGTTCCTCATACAAAGCTCTTCTCTGAGACACTACTCATGGGAGGCTGTTTTCAGTGCAACTTTTGTTCTGAAGATGGTGTGCATGCAAAACAGGTTAGCACATGGGCAATATTAATCTTTCAATTAGAATAATTAAAAAACCCTAAAAGAAGAGCCAAGGTGGCGCAGTGGTTAAATGCAGCACTGCAGGCTACTGCTAGATCAGCAGGTCAGCGGTTCAAATCTCACCGGCTCAGGGTTGACTCAGCCTTCCATCCTTCCGAGGTGGGTAAAATGAGGACCCAGATTGTTGGGGGCAATATGCTGACTCTCTGTAAACCGCTTAGAGAGGCCTGAAAGGCCTATGAAGCGGTATATAAGTCTACTGCTATTGCTATATATATAATTCTAATTCCAGTTTATCAAAAAGTCAAGAGAGATAATATTGGAAAAACTATCAGTAACTATCAGACAAGACAATAAATAATAAGTAGTTAAAAGCCATCTGAAGGCTAAGCCTAATAACTCACCAAAGCCACTTAAAACACAATGAGATGGAAAGTGAGATTCTACACATAAGAAGAAAATAGAATGTAGATTTGGCTTGAAGATAATAGACTTTATAAATAAAGTTATTTAAGTATAGATGGGAACTCCCAGAGTGGAACTAAACATTCAAGCTCACCGATCAGCATGAAAATATAATGCATGCTACTGTCATATAAGATTGAATAATATCATAGGAGGATGGTAAATGATAATGTTGCAATGTGTATCTGGATAATGCATTCCTCTGATTATTTGCCACCTCAGTGTTAATATCTGTGGTGAAAAGATTTCAGGTTCAAATCCAAACTCAACCCACTGGGCATATTTAGACTATCTTTTCTCCGTGGCACAACAAAACCGCGCTCGTCAAAATAGCGGTGATAAAACCGCATCGCTAAAGCCGCGACGTCATCACCGCGACGTCATCACCACCGCGACAACAGCGCGGCGGCAGAAGGGCGCTTTAAAACAGCACGGCGGCAGAAAGCCGATTTAAATTAAGGTAAGGGTTAGGATTAGGTTTAGGGGTTTGCTTTAGGGTTAGGTTTAGGGTTAGGTTTAGGGTTAGGTTTAGGTTTAGGGTTAGGGTTAGGTTTAGGGTTAGGTTTAGGGTTAGGTTTAGGGTTAGGTTTAGGGTTAGGTTTAGGGTTAGGTTTAGGGTTAGGTTTAGGGTTAGGGTTAGGGTTAGATTTAGGGTTAGGTTTAGGGTTAGGTTTAGGGTTAGGTTTAGGGTTAGGTTTAGGGTTAGGTTTAGGGTTAGGTTTAGGGTTAGGTTTAGGGTTAGGTTTAGGGTTAGGTTTAGGGTTAGGTTTAGGGTTAGGTTTAGGGTTAGGTTTAGGGTTAGGTTTAGGGTTAGGTTTAGGGTTAGGTTTAGGGTTAGGGTTAGGGTTAGATTTAGGGTTAGGTTTAGGGTTAGGTTTAGGGTTAGGTTTAGGGTTAGGTTTAGGGTTAGGTTTAGGGTTAGGTTTAGGGTTAGGTTTAGGGTTAGGTTTAGGGTACTGAGTGCTTCGGAAGGCGCGGATTTGCCCTCCGCGGTTATGTCATCGCGGTAGGGTCGCGTTTTTTCCTTAGCGCTTCGGACGGCGCGGATTTGCCCTCCGCACTTATGTCGGCGCGGATAAGGGCTTCGCGGTTTTGTGGTGGAACCTCTTTTCTCTCTGTATAGTCTAATCTACAGAATTATCATTGGGACTAATGAAGAGAACTTTCATGTAGCTGTATGAGTAAAAGTAAAGTATACATCTAAGAAATACTTTATGACTGGCTTTCACATAACCCATTTGTAAAATAGCTACAGTTCCATTCATTTGGGTTAGGGAATAAAACACATTATTAATAGAACCTGTTTCTTGGCCATGCTTAGACTCAAATTGCATAATTAATATGACATTTAGTATAAAGACTCCCTTGAGTTGAGCGTCTAATGATTATATGGACATATTTTTGTAGTTTTCTTGGTAATAATATGGAAATGCATTATCTTTCTTTTTCTTCTGGGATACATTTTGGGACTTCCCAATCTAACCTATAGCCCCAGAACTATTTAATTATCTTCTTCCCAAGTAGTAACTGTAACATTTTCTAAGATCAGCCTAGATCATCAATGCAATCTGCTTTGAGCAATTTGACATTTACATATGCTTAATGGATATAAAGTTTTACAAATTTAACCCATAAGATAAATCATTTAGAATGTTTTGGAAAGAGTGTTTTTGTGCTTTGCTCATTCATTGGATTTTATGACACATGTTCTTGAGTAACCTTCTGCTTCTTCTGTATTTTTTCTTATCATGGAAAATCCATTAAAAAGAGCATCTGGATAGCTATAATTGCTTCTCAATTACTAATATTAGGTATATGATATATGAAACAATTCTAAAAAAAAGTTCCTCACAAACCATTCCCTGATATTCCCCTCCTCAGGATATATATGACTTTTAAAAGAATTTCCTTTATGTTTCCCAGTCTATATGAAAATGGCAAAAAATAAACGAACATTTTAATATTGTATTATGTGTGTAATATACTGGAATATTAGTATTAAGCTTATTTCCCTGAATGTCTTGTGTGGAATAGTACTACCCCATATGAAAGGAATAACAATAACTGCGTCAAAAGTTCACTCAAAATCCTAGAGTCAAACCAGTCATCATTTTGTCCTTTCTCCATCATTTTGTCCTTTTTCTAGAACTTTTTTTTAGGACGTATCTCCTTCTGTCATTTTTTTCAATCCCTATGCAACATGCACAGACTGTGTGGTACTGTTAAGATTCATACCATATGATCTATATGCATTTTATATTGGACGGAATATTATTTTTTTGTCTTTTCTTCAAGACTTCTGGTACCTCAGTGGAAACTGAGTTGTGTGATGAACTGATTTGTGGAGAACTTACAAAAATGACTGCAATTACCATTAATTTTTTGTCTTTTCTATTTAGTGTTTCACTGTAGGGATAGAGGTCATATAAAGATTACATAGGGGCCGTGCACAGCAAACTGCCACGCCTTAGTACCTGTTTACCTCAAATGTCTATGAGCTCACCTAATTAACACCACCAGGCATCACCAGGAACCATCAAGATATGTGGGACTCTACTCTGGCTGGGATGTTCTTATAGATTGAGAAGGAGAATACACCAATAACAATGCTGTTGCTATATACTCTTTGCTGCTTATTAAAACTGTATAAAAAGCAATAAACTCTGTAAAGGCAGACAGACATTTTGGATACCCTGCTATGACTGGTTTCTGAATCCATCATCTGGTGCCCGAACAGGGAACCCTCCTGGGGAAGCAACAGCCAACATACTTATCTTCATCTGGAATAGACCCCCAAGGTGCACCTTAATCCTCTGGGACCCCTAAGTGCTAAGTATGGGTTGCAATCTATCTCAACAACAGCAACAACTTGTACAGGAACTTCGATTCCTGTTACAAAAGTCAGGTGTTACAGCACCTGAGACAGACATAAGGAAGCTGGTTGGGTAGACATTAGGGAAGCATTGTCACTGATATCTGAAGCATGTGACACTCCGTTTACGGGATTGGACAAAGTTAGGGCGTACTTTACATCTTGAACCCTGGGCTGCAATACAGATATTACATCTATGGTTTCAATGCCATCAAGAAGTGATAAAATTTGGCTCTGATGCTTTGGCAGGAAAACAATTGATCACAAAACCTCTGCATGATTACGATCAAATAAAAAATATTCCCCCAAAATCATCTTCAATTGGACCTTCAGCTCCTCATGAAGGGGTTAATTCTTCTGCTTCTCCACGGCCATTGTATGCCCCCATGAGGCAAATTTTAGAGGAACAATTAGCAAAAGGGGGAGGATATAGAATAAATTACTGATATGTTGTCTGTTTGTCCAGTACACGCTATGGGACAAGTAGATCAGAATGGAGCTCAGATAGTAGAATATCGTCCTCTGTCGTATGCAATTTTAATGGAACTTAGAAAAGGTATTAGAGATATGGGGTTGGGTAGTACCTATGTGCAGGGAATGTTGGAAGCCACTATGAGAAATCATATATTGGTACCTGAAGATTGGAAAACTACTTTTCACATGTTGCTTACTCCAGCGCAATATGTGGTTTGGGACAGCGAATGTAAGTACCAATGTGCTGTGCATGCTCTTCACTTGGGAGGGGGGTCTTCATTCCTGGTCAATTATATGGGTCTGGGCCCTTTGCTCCAGTTGATGCTCAGATTGTTTTACCAGCTGCCACTTTACAGATGTCTTCTGAATGCGCCTACCGAGCATTTGGAAAAGTGCCTGTTTCTGGCAAGCCTCATCAAGCCTTCTCTAATAACAGGCAGAAGGCTACTGAGCCATATCCTGATTTTATTAACAGATTACAGGATGCTTTACGGTGGCAAATAGACAATCCTGAAGCTCAGCAGGAGTGTTGATGAAGTTGGCAAAGGACAACGCCACTTCCGAATGCCAAAGGGCAATTATTGGTCTTGGGAACAATCTTGATTTGACAGATATGATTACAGCATGTCAAGATATAGGAACAGCCTCTTATCAAACCAATTTATTGGCGGCCACTTTATCGCAAGGAAGCAAGCCTCAAGGAAAGTGTTACAACTGTGGCAAACTCAATCATTTTAAAAGGGAATGTCGATATCCGGGGGGGGGGGTGTATGTCTGCAGCATCCCACGGCCTTTTCCATCAGGGGTCAAAACCAAAATGTCCAAAGTGTCAAAAGGGTTACCATTGGGCAAGTGAGTGTCAGTCGGGAAACGGCCGACCGGGCCAGTCTCTGGCCCCGGTCCAAATAGAGACAACAAACCAACAATAGAAAATACTCCTGTAGCTACCAGAGGTAGTGCCGACATTGATTTGATATTGCAGGAGGAAGTGAAATTTAAATTTCCTGGGAAGGTTCAAGTAGTTCCATCTCAATTATCAGGCCCCCAATCAAAAAATTATGTAGGGCTTGTCCTTCCACGGTCAAGCATGGGTAAAAAGAGTATTTTTGTTATTCCTGGGGTGATAGTTTCGGACTATACTGGCATTATTTATGTTTAATTAGTGTGTGGGGTTGTCAAACTGCATGTCAAAGTGCACAATTTCTTTCAGCCTATTTGCATAATTCAGATTTGGTCATTCAGGTCCTCCCCTTTATATTAGATATTCATGTCAGTCTTTGGCGATGTGACCTGCTCAGTAAATTGGGTGCCACCCCTACTTTGGAAGACTGACGCTACTACCCTTCCGTTAACTTGTCTAGTTAAAGAGCCTGTGTGGATTGATCAATGACTCATGTCACATGAAAAATTGGTGGCTCTCCCAACTGGCAAACAATCAGCTGCTTGCTGGTCATGTTGTGCCTTCCAATAGTCCATGGAATACCCCTGTTTTTGTCATAAAAAAGAAAAGTGATAAGTGGTGTTTCTTGCATGACCTTAGGGCCATCAGTGCCTGTATTCAACCTATGGGCCCCTTGCAACCTATGGACGCCCAACCCTAATTTGATTCCCCAAGATCATGAGGTAATGGTAATTGACTTAAAGGATTGTTTTTTCTCTATTCCCCTCTGCCCCCCTGACCAGGAAAAGTTTGCATTTACTGTGCCTGCAGTGAATTATTCAGAACCTAATAAACGTTATCACTGGACTAAAAGGGAATGTTAAATAGTCCTACTTTATGTCAGCTTTATGTTGCTACAGCATTAGCTCCTTTTCACAAGCGTCATCCATTGGCTTTGGTATATCATTATATGGATGATATTTATTTGGAGCCCCAAAGATACAACCTAATTGGCTTTCAGAAATACAAAATGATTTAGGTGTCTATAGATTGCAGATTGCCCCGGAAAAAATACAACTGCATACTCCCTATCTTTATTTGGGGCATAAAATGTTGCAATCTTATTCTGCTCCGGCTTTGCCTTGTTTGAACGTACCCAAAGTTATTTTATTGGCTGGTTTATAGCAATTACTGGGTACCCTTAATTGCCATTAACCCATATTTTTCCTTGCCTACACAGTTACTTAGCCCCTTATTAGGTTTATTGACCAAAGGAAAACAACTTGGAGATCTCATTGCAGTTTCCTCTGCAACACTTGCCACAGTTGAGAAAATTAATGATATCTTGAGCACTCAGTTTGTGGATCATATTCCTCATAGAAATTGTCGGTTAACTCTTCTGGTATTTCCTACTAGTAAGCTGCCTACGGGAGTATCAGCTGTATTAGAAGACAAAAAAGTATATTGTGTTGAATGGCTTTACTTATCTCATACCCCATCTCAAAATGTCTTGCCATTTATCCAGGCTATTGCTGAATTAATAACTTTAGGACACACTCGAGCTTGCCGCAGAAATGGGACCGATTTGATTAATATTGTTCTTCCTATTCCAAAATCTGATTTTCAATTTTATTTTTAGAATAACTTATCTCTTCAGTGTGCTTTAACTGACTATGTTGGCTGTATCATTTGCCTAAAGATCCTCAGCTTGTGTGTTTAATGACTTCTTCTTTTCCTGTTGGCCCACTGCTTTTGTCTTCTCTGCTTTCGCAAGCTCCTACTCTTTTTTCGGATGGAGGGTGAATGAGAGGAGCAATTGCTTACAAGGATTCTCATGATGATACCTGGAAGGTGTCCTACACTGCAATACAGTTGTCCCCACAATGCTCAGAATTGTCTGCTGCTATTTTACCTTTCCATACCTTTTCTCAACAGCCTTTTAATTTAATCTCTGACTCTCATTATGTGTGTCAACTTATTTTTAATCTTCCAGGTGCTTACATCACACCCAGGGTTGACCCCAATCTCATGGCTTTGTTTTTAACTTTGCAGCAACTACTACAAGACCGAAAGCATTTATACTTTGTTTCTCACATACACAGTCACTCGTCTCTTCCTGGACCTCTTTCTGAAGGCAACAGTCATGCTGATGCTGCTGTTCATGTTTTACCCACTTTGTTTTCAGATCTGTTCTTCAGTCACTCTTTTTTCCATAAAAATGCCAGGGGGCTGGCACAAGCTTGCCATATTCGATTCAACCAAGCCAAGCAGATTGTTTCATCTTGTCCCCAATTCTGGGGCATCCCCCTCAGAGGATATTGAAGTTAATCCCCATGGTTTTGCCTCTAATCAGCTATGGCAAATGGATGTCACCATGTTCCCTCTTTGGCTCCCTGGAAGTATATTCATTTATCTATTGATACTTCTTCAGGATCACTTCAGGCAACACCTCAATGAGGGAAAACAGCTAATCATGTTATTTCTCATCTTTTTTTCAGCCATTACTGCCTTGGGCAAATTCTCCTCTTTAAAAACTGATAACGGCCCAGCCTATTCTTCATTGGTCTTTTTGCAATTTTGTACAACCAGAATATTGTTCTTACTCAGGGGCTACCCTACAATTCCACAGGTTAAGCCATCGTGGAATGCGCTAATCGGTCCTTTAAGGACTGTCTTCACAAACAAATAAAAAGGGAGGGCTCTCGGGTACCCAATTTGTTGTGGGTAACACAACAGGTTAAAAAAGTATTATTTGTCTTAAATCAAATGAATGTCTCCATTCAAAATTCGGCGGCTTATCAGAGTCATTTTCAACAGAAAATGAGCTTGCCTCCCCCTCTAGTATATTATCGGGCATTACCAGACAAAACATGGTTAGGGATGGTCCCTCTGATTACTTGGGAATGAGGATATGTTGCTGTGCTTGCTCCTACAGGACCCTTGTGGATTCCAGCACCTTGTGTCCGCCCAGCTAAGGATGTTGTGGCACAAATCCCCAAATCCGGTTCCAGAAATGGCCAAGGTGACTCTACAGATGGCGCAGCGGCCAATACGATCTCGTCGGACCAGCCATCCAGTGACGCGGGGAGACGTGAAAAACCTGACCACCAAAGTGCAGGAAGTTCTGCAACAGCAACAAGTTGAGCAACCCCTCGAGAACTTATGCGCTGCCATTTTTGTGGTTTTAACTGCCAATTCCTTAGCCATCATTTGCTTTTGTTTGATTGTTAATTGCTGCCCTCTAGCGACAGCAGCTGTCATCTCACCCAAACACTCATTTGAGCAGCGAATAAAGCAAAACCTATGCAGCTAGCTAACATCATACAAAATGATGTCTTTTGCTTATCTGAATCGTATATAGCAGTAGACTTATATACCGCTTCATAGGCCTTTCAGGCCTCTCTAAGCGGTTTACAGAGAGTCAGCATATTGCCCCCAACAATCTGGGTCCTCATTTTACCCACCTCGGAAGGATGGAAGGCTGAGTCAACCCTGAGCCGGTGAGATTTGAACCGCTGAACTGCTGATCTAGCAGTAGCCTGCAGTGCTGCATTTAACCACTGCGCCACCTTGGCTCATGGTATGACACCTTGGTATGACATGGAAAATTTGCTTTCTACATGCTTGGTCCCTGTTTGTACCCCCTCTGCAGTAATTCAAAACTTCACTGGCTTGAGTAGATTTCTATTAAATGAAAACTCTAACTACGGGACTATATCTAGTTGGGAGTTGGTTGCCTATGATTTACCCCCTGACACAATTGCTTTGCGCACCTGGTAGTAGTAGTCCCTGAGAATATAACATCCGTAAAAATAATTAATTGTACATCTTCAAGTAAAAAACCTCACTGTCTTCGTATTAGTTCACATGTTTTAAACTGTATAACTTTTGAGGAGACTTCCTTTAATTTTGCCCATGTTTGGCTCCCGCAAGGATGGTTCTTTTAGATGTGGTCAAGAAACTTTTAATTACATTCTTGCTAATATTAGTGAAGCATAGTGTTGTCTCAGACGGTTGATTCCTGTTTTGTTTTCCAGAAAGCAAATTCATTCAAACTGTTCTCGACGTGGAGTCATGCTAGAGAGCACTTGTGACCCTGAGACAGCTTTACTTAATAAAGCGGAATACGTAGCATTGGCTACATCTATAGTGAATGTGCCAATGCTTGCTGCTCACACTCATCTTAACATTAATGCTGTTGCGTGTAGTTTGGCAAAAACAATTAACGCTATTTCTTCAGCTATTTCAGCAATCAATCATGAGCTGCAAGCTTTGCAAAAGGCTATTTTACAAAATTGCACTGGTATTAATTATTTGCTTCAGCGCCAGCATTTGGGTTGTGAAAGTTTTGAAGGAATGTGTTGTTTCAACCTTTCAGATGAATCACGAACCATCCAGCACCAGCTCAATATTTGACACAATTTGGCCTCTGATTTGAAAATTGATACTTTAGGATCTTGGTGGGAAAGCCTTTGGGCTTGGTTGCCCACAGGCTTATTGGAAAATGTCCTACTTAATTAGTCATTGTTTGTGCTATTTTGATTGGTGGGTGCTGTTTTGTTCAGTGTCTTTCTTTTGCAATATATGTATCACAGCTTTTTGTCATGAACACCCTCCCACACTGCCTCGGGGTCAGGTATATGCCCTGTATAAGCAATTGCAAGAATGTTCCTCTCCTGATTATGACCCTTTCACTAACTCCTCTTACGATACCTTGTCTAACAAAATAGAAAAGTGAGATATAGAGATAGATATAAAGGTTAGGTAGAGGCTGTGCACAGCAAACTGCCACGCCTCAGTACCTGTTTACCTCAAATGTCTATGAGCTCACCTAATTAGAACCACCAGGCATCACCAGGAACCATCAAGATATGCGAGACTCTACCCTGGCTGGGATGTTCTTAAAGCTTGACAAGGAGAATACACCAATAACACTGCTGTTGCTATATACTCTTTGCTGCTTGTTAAAATTGTAAGCAATAAACTCTGCGAAGGCAGGCAGACATTTTGGATACCCTGCTATGACTGGTTTCTGAATCCATCATTTCACCTTTTGATTCACCTTAATATTATAAGATCTTAAGCATGAGATATCTTTGTTTGTTGGCTTCTAGAGCTTGTTTTACAAGGGCGGGAAGTTAATATTTTGGTAATATGTGAAACTCCATTTGTGCAAGTGGTGGGCAAGCATGCATGTACGCGAGGCTCCACTTGCGCGAACATCGGGCTTCCAAGGATTTCACATGAACAGAGAACAGAACTTTGCATGAATCGAGCTTTGTGCATGAGCAGCCTCTACTCACATTAGTGGAGCTTCGCGTGCAAGCACAAATGCCTACCACTCAAGCCCTCCACTCAAGTGCCTGCTGCTTGAAGCTCCCTCTACTCATGCTCAAAGCTCCATTTGCATAAGTGGAGGGTGCACATGCCTGCCGCTCACATAAATGGAGCTGTGTCTGCGTGCACGTGCCTGCCATTCACTCCTCTCTACAGCGGGGTGGGCCCTCAAGCTGGAAAGGTTGGGGACTGCTGCTGTAAAATATACCATTCCTCCAGTAAATATTTGTACCACAAGCTGAGGCATGTGGCTATATGAAAGACCAGTGTTTTTCCAAAGAGTTTAGTGATATGTTTTGATTTCTTCTTCATATATTAAGTCTAGAAGTTTATAGCTCATTCTGAATTAGCCTGCTGATTTTTATTAACTCTTGTTTACTGAATAAAAGAGAAGAGGGAGGAACTTTACATAGCTTCAAAACTTTTCTTATTGTGAAAATCTCAGACTTTTGATTCCCATCCCAAAGCCCTGTGTCACCCAATCCAAGTCACTTCTTGCATTCTCCTGACCATAACAGGACCATAAAATCATAGTTCAATACAAATCTTGGTGTTGTGGTTTGTTGGGAGCTTCTGCACAGAACCTTGCATTGGTCCTATGGAAACTGACTATCTCTGCTGTCATGATTAAGGAATTCCTTACAGCTTGTAAGAGATTTGGCTATCAACTTGCTTGATATGTGTGTTGTTTATATTATGCTTTCAAATCTGTTTGCCTGAGTTAATAATAAAGCTTAAAAACCCTTCATTGTTCCTCGATCAAAAAGAACCAGTTGCCTGGGTATCTGATCACTACCCCGATGCTTGGCCAAATAGATAACTCATAATTTCATAATACATGTAGCTACTTCTCAATCTCTTCTTACAGCACATCAGCAGCACTTTTGTAACATGAACTGTCATGACTGAAAGAAAGTCAAGTGAAAGCATTTGTGAATATATCTATCTGTCAAGTATAGCATGGCAACAGTCATTGCAAAGTAGAAAAGGAACAATGCAAAACCATCTTTGCGCAGAGGTTCATAGTGGAAGCAGAACAAGCAGTTTTTCTGATCTCCAACCACTCTAAAACTGAACATATAAGGAAAGGCAGTTAACTATTAGCCAAGGAAAATCAGGATCAAAGGAGTGGGAAGCCATTTATGTCAAAGCTGATTAAGCAATTCATTTAGTTAGGCT
The DNA here is from genome assembly GCF_051295495.1 of Thamnophis sirtalis. Taxonomy (NCBI): domain Eukaryota; kingdom Metazoa; phylum Chordata; class Lepidosauria; order Squamata; family Natricidae; genus Thamnophis; species Thamnophis sirtalis. The sequence goes on from NW_028261381.1 coordinate 126,551,001, forward strand.
ACACGACTCTTCCCCGAAGCAGAAAAAAGAGGTAGTAGGCACCAATCACTATTTCTGTTGATGAGATATCAAAGTATTGATTCCATTTCTAGAATTATTAAACGAAAATCATAGTGTCCTGGCAATTATTTGCAAGGTATGCTTTCTTGGATAATTCATTGTAAAAAAAAATCTATTTATGCTCATTTTGATTAGATATAGCAGATGATTTATTTGCAAAACATCTAGTTTGATGATGCATTAAGCAATGATTACATATTTACCTTTCAAATACATTTAATTTCATTACGGTAATTCATTGCAAATGGGGAATTAGCACCCTGTAATAAGAAATTAAATAGTTATTAAGTGCATGGAGGTTAAATTAGTGGGCTTCAGAAGCACAGTCAGAAAGGTAATGCATGTCAACAAAATTAAGAAGGGCATGCAAAGGCTTATCTGATTTTCATATATATGTTGTATGTGTATGATATATTATTTTATTTCATTTGATTTCCAGGCCAACTCAGAGTGGGGGTGGGTCTTAGCTAATTTTGTAGATTGTATGCTAAGTTTGGTTGAAACCTGGTGGGTGATGTAATGACAGGCAATGAGATGGGGTATATCTTGGTAATGTAGAATAGGCCTATTGACAAAGCTGGGGGACAGGGTTTCTGCCTCTCTGAGTTTCTACTTCTCTTTTTAGGAGAAATATCCTGCCTTTTTAATATTTCCTAAAATATTTCATTTTCTAGGAGAGGGGTAGGTTTTAACTTCCTGCAGTACCTTTCTCTCTAGAGGACATGGTGGTACCAAAGCCTGAGTCTCTTTTCCTGCTTGTCAGCTGATCTGGAGAAGAAAGTGGGGTGGGAGGGAATGAAAGGCAGGTGATTCTGTTTTTTTTTTTTTTTGAAAGATTATGTTATTCTGCAACTATAGAAAATTTATCTTATGACAATGAGATATTTCCAGTCTGAGTGTTTTTGAAAGTAAAATATTGATTATGTAGTTATTTCTCTCTGTATTTTTGTTCTTCGGTGCAAGTTCTGAAATTAAGATTGAATGTTGCTCCTTTTGTTTTGAAACAAGGAATTAAAGAGCATAATGTTGTCCAAACTCCATTACATTTTGATAGAACAGGTAGAATAAGAGGCATAAAGTTTCATTCTTAAAACTGTTGCTGAGACAAGGTTTCTTTCCATCCAGGAACGCTGACGTTGCCAAAATGCTCAGAGGCTCTATTATTAAGCTTATATTTTTCAGTTTCCCATATCCACACCTATTTAAAAATGCAAACAAGTATTTGGTTGTAAAAGACAATAAAAGCAATATGTTGATTGGATTTCCCCCACTCCCCCAGTCCTCCTCGCATGCTGCAGGCCAAATCTTTCCATTAATCGAATGAAAGTAACCTTGTAAGTCAAGAATATTTCACCACACAATTTCAGTTAAGAAATCAATTACTCTCAGACTGATCATGCAGCAAACCATGTGGAAATGTATAAGATTTAACTAATTTGGTAGATGTATTCTTACACACTGGCTAGGAAGAAAGTGCTGCAAATCAAATGATAATTACTGATTGCAGTATGCTGAAAGGATTCTTTAATAGTGGAGTCCTTGGCCTGAGCTACAGATATTCCTTTCTATGCTTTAATAGTTTAGCATGATTAGATACTTAATGGAGATAGTGTACTGCTGATTAAAATAAAGTTCCAATTGTCAGAACTGTTTGTTTTCTCATGCTCTGAATCAGTGGTGGGATCCTGCTGGTTTCACAACCAGTTTGGTTATTGTGTGCTTCGCATCAGGCGTGCTCTGCAGATGTACATAGCTTTAACAAAACTTAGCTTCCATGTTACTTCTGGGGAGTAACACAGATGAGGCTCAGCAATCCGTTCTCCCGCACAGATCAGCTGAGAGGTTCTAGGTAAATAAAGCCCAGGGGTGGGTGGGCGGCCCTACCTGATCATTGGAGTGAACTGGTACGCTCCCAGCTGATTGTCGGAGCTACCAGTTTGCCTGAATCTGTCCAAACTGGCTGAATCACGCTCCTGCTCTGAATGGGCGAAATTCAGTCACGCAAATAGAAATCTATTATAGGACATTATTTTCCTTTCCTTTTCCATGTTGCCCTCAACATTCTTACCCAATGTCCAAAGTATCCCCAAATCTCTAGAACAGATGTTGAGAATGCAACATGGGAATCACTCAGCCCCATTTCATTGATGGATGTAGCTATGCTAGCATAAGAACCGCTTAATTGGAAAGCACTGTTTATGTACATCAGAACATCCAAAAATATTCCCAGAGAGACTAAATCAAGGGCATATGCTAGAAAGGTCAAGAACCAGTTCTTAACTATTAATATTTTGCAATCTGTCACTCTAAATACTGGATATGATTTTGACGCTTTCTCTTTAATAAAAATACATTTTCTCTGTATATTTGCCAAAGAAATTCAGGTAAAAAACATGTGCATATTATAGTTATTGGTAGCAGCATCTGGGTGCCAATGCAACAATAAACCTTTCCAAGATAATGCATATGCCCATGTCTTATAGGAAGTATATTTAGCTTTAAATCGACTGTGAAAAGTTATAGTGGCATGGTTATAAAAAGGGTGTAAAATTATTAATAACACATTTTAAGGGAATGAGATAATGGTCACTGATGAGTATCAAAGATTTATCTTTTTCTGCAAAATCAATAGCCTCTACCTTCCTTTTAAAGGGACAAATCTTACACTGAGCTGACTCGTTGCTTTGGCTAGATATATTGACATAAATTATAGGTTATAGGTTATAGGTTTATTTCATTTATATGCCGCCCTATTCCCGGAGGGACTCAGGGTGGCTAACAAACCCAGGGGAGAGGGGTAATACAAACAAGGCAAAAACAACAAACAGGATACAGAGAAAATTTAAAAACAATCAACAGTCACACAGTTCGAGCAGGGAAGGGAACTCATCAACCCCAGGCCTGCCGGAACGGCCAGGTTTTAACAGCTTTACGGAAAGCCTGAAGGGAGGTGAGGGTCCGGATCTCTGCGGGGAGTTCGTTCCAAAGGGCCGGAGCAGCCACAGAGAAGGCCCTCCTCCGGGTGGTCGCCAATCAACATTGGCCAGTAGATGGAATCCGGAGGAGGCCTAATCTGTGGGATCTGATGGGTCTTTGAGAGGTAATTGGCAGCAGGCGGTCTCTCAAGTACCCAGGTCCAATACCATGAAGGGCTTTATAAGTGACAACTAGCACCTTGAAGCATATTTTAAAGCCATGGATGCTTCGGCATTGCCTCTTGGGTCTCAATATCGATACATGAGACTGCATTGGCTGCAAGTCATGGAAAGTTCACATAACATTTTGATTTGTACATAACTTGAAGACATATTTGAATTCACAAAAATGGGTTGAATTTATACTGAGTGGAACTCTGAGTGGAATGATGTTTGAACCTTATCAGAAATTCATGATGGTCCAGTTTGGTACATCAAAGCAGCTATGGAAAGTTTGGAAGATGCTAGTTCCTCTGGTTAAAGTAAAGCCTAAAACAGCTTTCTCCAGCTCACTGACCTTCAAAGAAGGCAACAGTAGTATATAGAAAATTTATGTAAGTTGCAGTTCCAGTGAGATGAAAGATACTACAGCAATCAGTTTGTCTACCTATTGGAAAAACTGATTGGAACTGCCTGGGGGAGTAGAGAGGTGTCAGGGAATTAACATTTTGGTGCTTAGTTTAGAATGTCAAATTAATTTGATGAATTGTCCTCAATAATGCTTTCATTGTTGTTGAAATCAAGACCATCCTTCTGGCCATCCTATTTCTTTCCACTTTTCCCAGCATTGTGGTCTTCTTGAGGGAACTGGATCTTTGCGTAATGGGTCCAAAGTATGATCATTTGAGTCTGATTATTCATGCCTTGACTGAGACTTGTGCATTGATTTGTTCTATTGCCCATTCATTTTTGAACTCTCCATGGTATTCTTCAAAAGTCTTTTCCAAGGCTAAAGATTAAACATATCAATACACTTTTTCTTCTGCTATTTCAAAGTACAACTTTTGCATCCATAGAGGTCACAGGGGAAACCATTTCTGGTCAGTTCTAATCTTTGTTATGTATACAGATATCATGGCATTTGGATATTGAGCTATCCTTTACTAAAATATGTATTTATTTAAAATGGTTTGCATCCCGATTAGGAACAGCATGAGGAAATGTAAGATAATAGCCTAATTAATAACCAAAATGCTATTTGGAATCACCATGGGATGTAATTGCCACTAGACCCGATAGTCTAGATTCACCATATTGCCTCTTTCCCAAAAGAAGAAACTGCAGAGACAGAAATATACATCAGTATCTACCCACTCATATCAGAATATGTTAGAATGTATGTGCATGAATGCAGGATGTCCATATAGAACAAGGAAAAATAAAAGACATAATGTCATTACCTGCATCCATAGTCAGTCAGTTAGTATATAGTCAAAGGGAAAGGCAGAGTTAAAAGGTGGAGTTAAATGGAGTAGAAAGACATATCCATTAGATCAGCAGCCCCCAAACTTTTAGGTATCAAGGACCAGTTCCATGGGAAGAGGTTTTTCCACAGACAGAAGGGGGTGTGATTTCACGTGCTGCCTGCATCTGTAGATGGGACTGCTTATTTACATGGACCAGTTCTGGCATGCTGTGGACCGGTGCCAGTCTATGGATCGGGGGTTGGGGACTCCTGCATTAGATTTATCAAGTTTACATTGGTATACAATACAATACAATACAATACAATACAATACAATACAATACAATACAATACAATACAATACAATACAATACAATACAATACAATACAATACAATACAATACAATAGCAGAGTTGGAAGGGACCTTGGAGGTCTTCTAATCCAACCCCCTGCCTAGGCAGGAAACCCTATACCATTCCAGACAAATGACTATCCAACATCTTCTTAAAGACTTCCAGTGTTGGAGCATTCACAACCTCTGGAGGCAAGCTGTTCCACTGATTAATTGTTCTAACTGTCAGGAAATTTCTCCTCAGTTCTAAGTTGCTTTTCTCCTTGATTAGTTTCCACCCATTGCTTCTTGTTCTACCCTCAGGTGCCTTGGAGAATAGTTTGACTCCCTCTTCTTTGTGGCAACCCTTGAGATATTGGAACACTGCTATCATGTCTCCCCTCGTCCTTTTTTCATCATCTTGTGGATCTTCTTGTGGATCTTCTTGTGGATCTTCTTGTGGATTGCGTGTTTTGCTATTATTGATAGTAATACCTAAAGTACAGAGCCCATCAGGTTTAGTGTGGCATCAGACTATGGCATCAGACTAGACACTGGGAGTCCATGAGTTCTAGTCCTGCCTTAGCCACAAAGCCAGCTGGTTGATCAATGCAGAAGTGTATGGGTATGTACTGGACTGGAGGCTTCTACAGCTCTAGAAACAACCGTGGTTTCCTATTTACTTTCTGGTGTCCATTGGATAAAGAGCAAGAATATGTTATTTCTTGCTCTAAACTAAAGCCTTACTTCTTTTGCGAAGAAGACAAAACTGAAGAAGTTTGGGAAAAGCTTATCTTGCAGAGGGAAAAGAAGCAAACATAACAAAACAAAAGCAAATGTAACGGAAGAAAAGTAATAGAAAACAGATTATAAAGCTTCTAGAAATAGGAGGGCATGAGCATAAATTACATGACATGATGTGAATGGTGGTTTTCTACAAGATGTGTGATGTTCACAGACATTGCAAATGCAAACCAATCCTCAATCTCTTAATTTAAGGAATAATAGAATCCAATCCAGCCAGCTGGAAATTTCAGGAATGAAAATGAGGACATGTCCTAGAAAAGCTGCATTATATGATAACTGCGAGATAGCTAGGAAATCTAAAAACATTAAAAAAATCCTCAAGGGCAGTAAAAGGAAAAGGGATGCATGAAAAATTTAGCATCAGCGATAAGTCAGAATTGGATAATTTATCTCTCTCTCTTCTGGCCTATTTAGAAAAATACAGAATAATTAAAAAAAAAAACCCTCACTGGCATGATCCATGTCCTGAATTGGACTCCTAAGTTATCATTCATAATAATTCGCTGAGGAAGTCTGGGCAGTGTTCTGTCATTTCAGTGACCATCTGGCTTTCTGCTGCCTCAAAGCAATGTTCCTTAGTAAATAAAATAGAAATTATCCACACAGCAGGCACCAGTGTCCCGGCTTGTATGAAATCTGGGATTCCTTGGTAGAGTCTTATGAAGTCATCTGGGGCAAATGCCAAAAGAATAATAACAGGGGGGAAAAAAATAAGAGCAAAAGCCCAAGCTGTCAGCCTTTGTTCAGCTGAATCCTTATATTAGATCTGAATCAGTCAAGTCAGTCAACCTGAGCCAGTCTGTTTGATAACTTTGTGCTTTCATAGCATCCTAATGGACAGCAGTGTACAAAACAAACCTACATTGTTAAAAGAAATTCCACTCTCATATTCCATTTCAGAAAGACAGCATTATTTGCTTTTTAAAAGCTGTCATTTAGAGAGCAAGTTGAAATCTCCATACAAGATCACTTGGAAAGCTTCCCAACGATGCTATAGCATGATGTACTATTATGCTGGTTGGGAATAATAGTTATAATAATAGTTTTATATTGGTGAACATTTTTTGGGGGGGTCCTTGATTCTCTCTGAGCTTGGTTGTATTCTTGCAGACGTTTCATTACCCAAACTAGGTAACATCATCAGCAATGTAATGAAATGTCTGCTAGAAAGCAACCAAGCTCAGAGAACACCAAGTACCTTTCATTTTGACCCCAAGCTACAATTATTCTCCTTTATTGGCATTATTGTAAAACTCAAAGGCCTAGCTTAGCATTCTACTTTAGACCCTACACCAAGTGTCTTGGATAAGGGGCTAGAAAATGTGATGATCAGCTGCAGTGGTGGGATTCAATTTTTTTTACTACCGGTTCTGTGGGTGTGTCTTGGTGGGCATGGTGTGGCTTGGGGGTTATGGCTTGGTGGGCGTGGCAGGGGAAGGATACTATAAAATACCCATTTTCCTCCCGATCTGCTGGGACTCGGAAGGAAGAGAATAGATGGGGGCAGAGCCAGTCAGAGGTGGTATTTACCAGTTCTCCAAACTATTCAAAATTTCTGCTGCTGGTTCTCCAGAACTGGTCAGAAGCTGCTGAATTCCACCTCTGATCAGCTGTGTAGATGATACAAAGATATAGGATGTAGCAAATACATAATCAATAGTATCAAGACCCAGGAGGAACGTGATAACCTGGAACAAGGGGCAAAACCAGCAAAATGAATATATTCCAATAGTGTTGAGCTTTATGACAAGTGCAAAAAAAGATACTGAAAAACAACTTGGTTATTGTATTTCTTGCAGATTTTTAATATGAATTATCTAGTTTTTACAATCCACACTGGTGTAATATATCAACCAAAAATCAAAACAAAACCCTGCCTTGAATTCAATTTTCTCTGAGTGCAATATTTGCAGTAAATTTAATCTTCCATTGGTATACCCACTGTGGCATATCAGTAGTCCTGCTTAGATTTGCCATTCATTTAATCATTATATCTTTGACTTGTTCAATTTCTGAATCACACTTCAGCAACAGATAACAAATAAACCCCAAGAGATGTTCTCAATTTTATAAGCTTTTCAAATTTAGTCAGATATTTGAAAGTTCTATCTTGTAGTTTCTTTTAACTTTGCTATTTATTTGAATACTTCATAACTGGGGAGGCATTTTTGACCCTTCTGAGGGTGGGGTCTATTGTTTTATTAAATCTTGCTATCTATATGAATTATTAGCAGCAGCAGCATGTCCTGGTTAAGAAGAATATCAATAGGAAAAATCACCATTCTACCAAGGATTTACTTTCTATAACAAATGAGTTCAGTACAAATTGAAGAAAAGATACTGGTGTGTACCAAGGACCCGTGGGTAGCCAGAAGAACTGAGGCAGAGACAGGAATAAAAGGCTAACAAGTTTATTCCCTTAAAGTACAAGCTAACACTTCAGAACCGGCTTAGATAGGAACGCGCGCTGCTCGTTTGGACAGCTCCCTATTTATAGAGGAGCTGTCAAACGATCAGCCAATCGGCTGTCGAGCGCTTTCCCGCTCAAACCTTTAGTCAGCGCAAACTCAGAACACAACACTCCTCCCCCCTTAAGTTCGCGCAGGCGTAGTCCTGCAAGTAAGCTGGACGCCGCCTGATGCGGCCTGATGCCCTAGGCCCTTCTGCTTCGCTTGGAGGCTCTGGCTGTTCGACCGAGGACTCTGCATCGGAGGACGGCGATCGCCTGGGCCGCTGGAGAACGCAGGATGGTGCTGGCCCACCAGGTAAGTCGCCGCTTCGGTTTGGGACTGAGGCTGCCGGATCGCGGTTGACCTCCTCGTTTCCTGGCTCTGCGTTGGTTGTCGTGCCCGTCTGGGTTGGCAGGTCGGTTGACTGCTGCTGGCTTGTTGGAGGTTGGTGCCTGCTCCGCAACTGGTCGCAATGGCGCTTCCAGACTCTGCCGTCGAGGAGCCTGACCCTGTAGGAGCAGGGCCCGGTCTGATCGGTTATTATGCCCGGTAGCCACAAGGGATGTCCTACATAATTCCGGGCATACACTGCCTCCCCCTGGCTGAAGGAACGGGGTCCCCCCCGGGAATCTAACGGGGTGGCCACGGAGTAAGTGGGGTGCAAACGGTCTAAGGTTGTCCGCAGTCGGCGTCCCATAAGGAGCTCGGCCGGGCTAGTGTTAGTCTCTGGCGAGGGAGTCGTATGTTGGGCGAGTAAAAAAGCGTCAATCCTTTCCTGCCAGGGAAGGTGGTCTAGCTTGGCCAGAGACTCTTTGACGGAGCGGACAGCGCGCTCCGCCGAGCCATTGCTAGCGGGGTGGAACGGGGAGGTGAGGGCATGTCGGATGCCTTGGGAAGCAAGGAAGGCTTCAAACTTGGCAGCTGTCAGTTGCGGTCCATTGTCGGACACCAACACGTCGGGCAGGCCATGGGTGGCAAATAAGCGACGCAGGGTCGCTATTAGCGCATCTGCAGTGGTAGTGGACATGTGGACGACCTCGAGCCATTTCGAGAAAGCATCCACAACGACAAGGAGCATGTGGCCGTGAATAGGGCCAGCAAAATCAATGTGAATGCGGGACCATGGAGCCGAAGGTGGCTCCCACGATCGCGGCTCAGCTTTTGGTGGCAGCGCCTGGGCACTTTGGCATTTCAGGCAGCCGGCGACATGGTCGGCGATGCCTTGGTCTAGCTTAGGCCACCATACATAACTTCTACCTAAGGCTTTCATCCGGACAATTCCCGGGTGAGCGTGATGAAGCTGCCGCAAGACAGTAGTCCTCAGTGAGGCAGGTACGACAACCCTATGGCCCCATAGCAAACAGCCGCGCTGAACGGAGAGCTCCGCTAGGCGAGATTTAAAGGGAAGGTAAACGGTGTCTACGGGGTCCTTTGGCCACCCCCGCTTAACCCAGTCTAGCACCCGGGAAATTACCTGATCCCTTGCGGACTCCCGGGCGATGTCGGCGGCAGAGAGAGGAAGATTGAGGTCGTCGATTAGGAAGACCGGCGCGGCAGCAGCAGGGTCGTCCACGGCCTCTGGCAGGGGGCAGCGGCTGAGAGCATCAGCGTGGGCGATCTGCTTCCCTGGTCTGTAGTTCAGCTGATAATCGTAGGAGGCCAGGAACACAAACCAGCGGGTCATGCGTGGGGAGAGAACCTGTGGGGCAGGGCGATCTCCTGCCATCAGCCCTAGCAGGGGCTGGTGATCGGTGACAATTTGGAATGGGCGGCCGTACAAGTAATGGTGGAACCGGCGCACCCCAGCCACAATGGCAAGAGCCTCTTTATCAATTTGGGCATAGTTACGTTCAGCGGCAGAGAGCGTGCGGGAAAAATAGGCAACTGGCACCTCTGCTCCGCTGGGTAACTGATGGGATAGGACGGCGCCCACCCCATAGGGTGAAGCGTCACAAGCGAGCACAAGGGGCAAATGCTCGCTGTACTGCACCAGCACATCGTTGGAAACAAGCAGGTGCTTGACTGCTATGAATGCGGATGCTTCCCGGCGGCCCCACACCCAAGGGGCACCCGAGTCAAGGAGGCGATGCAGTGGCTCAGCGACTGTCGCCTTGTGGGGAAGGAAGACAGCGTAAAAATTAAGTAGGCCTAAAAAGGCCTGTAATTCAGCTCTGTTTTTCGGAGCAGGGGCCTCAACGATGGCTTTGGTTTTGGCAGCCGTGGGGTGGATGCCCTTGCCATCGATGAGGAACCCTAAGAATTCTATCTGGGATACCGCAACCTGGCATTTGTCTCTCTTAACCTTCAGGCCCACTTTCTGGAATCTTTGGAGAACCATGCGCAAACGTGCCATGAGTTCCTCCATGGAGGTGGCTGAAACAAGGACGTCGTCGAAATAGGGGACGACGCCTTGTAGTCCTTGGAGCAGCCTCTCCATTAAGCTCTGGAACAGTCCCGGGGCAATGCTGACCCCAAACTGCAGTCTGCGGCAACGGAACGCACCTCGGTGCGTGACAATTGTCTGTGCTTCAGCGGCTTCATCGTCCACGACCAGCTGTTGATAGGCTTGGGCGAGGTCGAGCTTCGCGAACACAGTCCCCTCGCCCAAGGTGTGCAGCAGATGTTGAACCACCGGTACTGGGTATGCGTGGGAAGGCAAGGCACGGTTGATGGAGCAGCGGTAATCAGCGCAAATCCTCACGCTGCCATCCGGCTTGATGGGTAGCACAATGGGTGTTTCCCATCTGGCATGGTCCACTGGCTCCAAAATGCCCTGAGCCACTAACTTGTCCAGTTCAGCGTCCACTTTTGGTTTGAGGGCGATGGGCACCCGGCGAGGCTTCATCCGCACCGGCTGTACGGACGGGTCGAGGTTAAAGGAAACCGGCGTGCCCGTGTACTTGCCTAATCTGCCATCGAAGACTTCGGGGAACTCGTTGACCAGGCAGTCGAGTGCGTTGGAGCTGAGGTGGTGAATTCCGTTGATCTGCAGACCCAGGGACTGGAACCAGTCGAGGCCGAGAAGGCTGGGCAGCCGTCCGTCGACTACGATGAGGGGTAGGCGGCCGTCAAACCCCTTGAACTGCACTCTGACCTTGCGGGTGCCAATTATTGGGATCAGGTTGCCCTGATAGTCTCTCAGTGTGATATGGCAATCGTTCAGCTGGCGTTTCGAAAGCTGCGGCACGATGCGTTTGATGGTGCTCCATGACACGATGGATGTGGCAGACCCAGTGTCGAGCTCCATCTCGCAGGGCTTCCCCTCGACCATGACTGTCAGTTGAATTTTCTTCTGAAGTTGGTTGCACGAGAGACTATGGTGAGAGTTACGGAGAATGGAATGGCAGTCCACTCTCGCTTTCTTAGGGCCCTCTGTTCTGGGACGATATGGCCGCGACCTCTCAGTCTGTGACTCGGACGAGGACATGGGCTGTGCGGCTCGGCACACTCGAGCGATGTGACCTTTCCTGCCACAGCGCTGGCAGAGGGCTTGCCTGAATCTGCACTCAGCTCTTTCGTGGTTACCTCCGCAACCACTACATGCAGATTTAGGCCTGCCCTTTTTCCGTTGCCAGCTCTTTCTGCTCGCCTCATCAAGGCGGTTGATGTCCTCATTATCTGCTTCAGCATCGGAATCTTCGCTTTCCGAGTCTGGCTGACTGGTTACTGTGTTAAAGGCATTGGCAGGCTGCGCGGCGTTGGCGGCCCGGGCTTTCGCGATGGTGGCTAGGGAAGCAGCAGCTATTTCGGAGGCTCGAACTTCTTCGAAGGCCTTCTGGAACGACAAGTCTGATTTTGTTAGCAGCCTCTTCTGTAATTTGAGGTCGCGGAGGCCACACACTAAACGGTCGAGAAGGGCTTCATCTAAGTCCCGGAACTCGCAGTGCAGGGCGGCGGATCGTAGGGCAGCAACGTAGGCACTCACAGACTCCCCCTCAGCTTGGCTGCGCTGATGGAAGGCGTGCCGGCTGGCTATCTTAGACGGGGACGGAGCGTAATGGCTCTTCAGTTTGGCCATTAGCTCAGGCCACGGAACGGCCTTTATCGGGTCAGGAGCTGTCAGAGCTCTGGCTGTGTGGAAAACGTCTGAGCCACACACCGACAAGAAAAACGCACATTTCCTCTCATCTGTCAGCTCGGTAAGGTCGTGTGCGACCAGGAAGCATTCAAATCGAGCCGTGTACGACTCCCATGTCTCGGCTCCATAGTTGAATGGCGCGAAATTTAACGTGGCCATTCCTGTCAGAACCAACGACGTCTCGTCGCGGTATGATTAAGCGCGGTTCTAGTGACTCAGCGAGTGACTTCAGCTATCAGTGACTTCAGCTTCTCGTACCTCAGTTTGGCAATCCCACCCTCGTCGCCAGTGGTGTGTACCAAGGACCCGTGGGTAGCCAGAAGAACTGAGGCAGAGACAGGAATAAAAGGCTAACAAGTTTATTCCCTTAAAGTACAAGCTAACACTTCAGAACCGGCTTAGATAGGAACGCGCGCTGCTCGTTTGGACAGCTCCCTATTTATAGAGGAGCTGTCAAACGATCAGCCAATCGGCTGTCGAGCGCTTTCCCGCTCAAACCTTTAGTCAGCGCAAACTCAGAACACAACAGATACCATATTGAATGAGTGACTAAGATAAATTACTAGCTTTATTTGAATAAAAGACTAAGGATTAAATTAAGGATGTTTCAAGTTGTGAAACAAGGAGGACCACTGTTATAATTTATACATACGTATGTATGTATGTATGTATGTATGTATGTATGTATGTATGTATGTATGTATGTAAGTAAGTAAGTAAATAAATTGCCATATTGCTGGGGACATTGTATTGAAGGAACTGGACTCTCAAAAGGATTGCATAAATATCTTTGGGTAGATAAAAAGAGAAGTACCCAGACTTTTAAGATATTATTTAGTTATAAACAGTATTATATATCATATTTATTAAAGATTTTAATTAAGTAATAAAACTAAATGTAGAGAAATGAAAGTAAAAAGAGAGTAAAAATTGCAAATAAAGGAAAGTAAAAAAGAAGAAACACCAAAAAAAAGAGTGAAATAAAGAAAAAAATATATAAACAAGTGGCTTTCAATATTCGTCACAATAAGTATAAACATATTTGGTAGCTCTTCTCCCCTATAAGATTCCAAACAGACCCCTCTTTTTCCCATAGCCCATTCCTTATCTACAAGCAAATCCATAACTTTCCAATCCTGGCATCAGCAAAAAAAAGTCCATAAAAAGTTTAACAAATCTCTTTTGTAAATCCAATATAAGGCCATTCTTATATATAGGGGCTCTATAGTAAAGTTTATCTGCATTAGATAGGGTGTTGGACAAGATATTTTCATTTCCCTTCCAATCCTTAATTCATATGATTCGATGGGACATACAGAATGCAAGAGATTAAGGAAAGTCCACAGGTTTTTGGTCTCATCTTTTTCCAGAAGGTTCATGCACATCCTGCACCTGGAAAAAGCCAGTGCCATTTCCTCATGTTCTATATATAACAAAAGTAGTACTGTTTATCTGACATAAATATTTATAGTTGATGACACTTTAAGGATTAATATGTTCCTTTGGAAACTACAGGTATCACTTCAATTTCAGGATGTGTTAGCCACAAATGGCACATGTCCACTTCAACCTCCTGAAAGATTATGAAATCAGATTCTAACAGCACCACAAATTTATGAAGATATTGTCAGCCAGCAATCGGTAGTCTGAGGCCTCCTTTATGAAAAACCTTTAAAAACAAATATCTCCCTTTGATCGCATAAATGCATGCTGACAAAAATAATGGATTCTCAAACACAACCCTTTTCCTCTATGGAAAATTTAATTTCAAATTTATCACAGTAACAGGTACAAATAAACACATTTAGATACATGTTTAGCAGATTGTGATTAGCATAACGAAAACTAATTGGTTTTTACTTTAAAATTACAGTGTCAAGAAATAACAACTAGCAGCAAAGAGAACATTTCCAAACTGTAGGTTCTCTGTGGAGGCTATTTGGTTCAAATAAGCATAAAAATATTAAGGTATCACTTATTCAGATTAACTACTACAGTGTACTATTATTTTTATATGACAACCTTTTAATTATTTTGCAACACCACTGTACATAAATATTGGAAGCATTATTGTGACTATTTTTAAAAAATCTGGAATCATTAAAATAGAGCACAGTCTCTCTGAAAATATATTCTAATACAGTTACAATAAGTTAGGTGAAAAAACATTTATCAGCAAAAGCTATGAATTTTAATTGCACTGACTCAGTGGGAGAAGGCTGATTTCTTGTGAGAGATAAATTGAATGCAAACTTGCAAGGTGTCTAGTTTTAAGGCAGCCAGAAGATTTGGTGCCCCCTCCCCGTGTGTGTGTGTGTGTGTGTGTGTGTGTTTAACTTCTTTTTTTGAGCTCATTAATATTGCAGGAAATTTTCCTCTACAGAAATATGCAGGTGTTCAGATTTTGTAAGATGAAAATGTATAAAAAATTGACTTCCTTAATTTCTTTGTCTCCCCCTCCCTCTTGAATTGAGTATTTTTGGTAAGTTATGCATAATAGTTATATGTGAACTAAAATTATAAAATCACAAGACTTGTTCGGACATTGTGGGTGCCCCATCTATGGAGGCTTTTAAGAAGAGACTGGACAGACATTTCTCAGAAATAGTATAGATCACCTGCATCAGCAAGGGGTTGGGCTAGTTGACCTCCAAGCAGTGGTGGGATTCAGCCAGTTCGCACCTATTCGGGAGAACCGGTTGGTAACTTTCTAAGTAGTTCAGAGAACCGATTGTTGGAAGAAATCTCCTTTTGTTTTTTTCCACTTTACAGGGCTAATCCTGTAAGGAAGGCAACATTCTAATGTTGTTTCTAGCCTAATCTTTATTGACCTCCTTACAGAAACTGCCTCCCCAGTTAACCCTTATTACATTGTAACAGCTAAGGTGAAGGGCCCATTGATCTGAGTGACTTGAGTTGACCAAGCCTACCCAGTCACATGACTACTGAGCCCCAGCTACCCAGATGGTCATTAGGGCAGATAACTGGTTGTTAAAATTATTTGAATCCCACCACTGCCTCCAAGGTCCCTTCCGACTGTTACTTTTTAAAAAGTAACTGTAAATGCAACACGCATGTATGTAATTGTGCCATGTAAATAATACAAAATGGATTGTTCAGTGGATGCTGTCTGTAGGAAAGAACAGTGTTGTTAGTTATTTTAACTAAGGATCCATTGTTTTTATTGTCCCTTGCAATTTAATACTTGGGGGGTGGATGATGGCATCAAATCCAAATTTGGCTACCTTGAGCTGCAAAGGCAGCAGAGAAGTTCATTTAACGTGAGCAAAACACTGTATGCTTCTGGACTCTTCCCCAGTTTTGCAACAAGCTCATGCAGTCAAGAACTGAAATAAAAGTCCTCTGCACCTTGTGGTATAGGAAGACTGGTGTGCATCATATATAAGGAGTGTTGGAAAGAAATCTTATCAGGTTCTTGATATGTGATGTCTCACGTCCTGAGATGGCTCATGGTTTTCTTCCTCAGTGATGGTTTTTGGTACCCATAATTACTTTTTCCAGAAGTCCCAGATTGCTAGATTTCCTATGCCCCCTCCCCGCATTGTATTGTCAGAAAGAAACAAATCTTGTCAGTTTTATTTCTGAGCCAGGAATAAAGAATACAGACAGTTGTTTGAATCAGAGGTGAATGTCTATGGAGATTTCCAGTCGTCCAGGTCATGGTTGTCCCATAGGTGCTTTTTTCAAGAGGCAACTGGACTTTCTGGTTTTTTTTTTCTTTGAAGATGTTTCGCTTCTCATCCAAGAAGCTTCTTCAGCTCTCTTTGAAGATGTTCCACTCTCAAGAAGCTGAAGAAGCTTCTTGGATGAGAAGTGAAACGTTTTCAAAGAAAAAAAAAACCAGAAAGTCCAGTTGCCTCTTGAAAAAAGCACCTTTGGGACAATCAGAGGTGAAGTTTATTCTCAGAGTGCAATATACAAAATCAGCTGTTCAAGGCAGTTGCAAGTCTTCTTCAAAAATCCATTATATAGAAAACTGTCCCCATCATGATCAAAATGATTGTAAATGATTGTAAAATGAGTCAGTAACATGGCCAACTTGTTTTCAAGACTTTTTTTTTGGCAGTGATTGTTAAGTGAACCAATGATTTGCTATGGCATGCAGAAAACTGGAAGTAAATACCAGTTTTTGGCAAAGCCGTTGTAAAATGCAGTCACGTGATGCTGCAAATAGCTGTAAATGAGGCCTGGTTGCCAAGCACCTGAAGTTCAGTCACATGACTGCAGGGATGGGGACTGTCAGACCTTTGAATCCAGGTCATAAGTAGCCCCCAGGTAGGTCCGTGATGACTTCAAATGGTTGCTAAGCGACTGGTCATAAGTTGAAGACTAATAAATGAAACGTTTGTTTGATTACATTTGTGTTTCCCATTGCATTTAATCCTTGTCTAGACTCATTCTAATTTGTGATTTTGATCCTTTTATCCTGTTATGGTGGGAAGAATGTATGGTGGGAGGACTTGATTTCCGTCTCACAGAGGCTAAGACAGCATACGAAAGTTCATCCACAGTTTTTGCCCTACTACTTTCAGATGCGTTTGTTGAGTGGATTAAACTCTTTACTTGTTTAGGATTCCGAAGTTAAAAGCATGTTTATTTCTATTGCAGCTGAGGCCCAAAATTCTACAGTTGAAATGTCAATGGTTGATTTTTTTTTTAAGTAGCATTTTTCAACTGGTTGCATCCATTTAATTTTAATGCCTAAGATTTTCTTTCACTGAACAGGAAATATCTACACTGGAGCTTTGTGTTAGCCCCAGATTAGCTCAGTATCTGTATGCTCTCTGTTTGGCACTAACTTGATTTAATTCTGATTTAGCTGAAAATTGTATTTGCTGACACTTGAGATTCTGAAGTTTTAAAAAACTAAGGGGCCAGCTGCTTTCCCACAATGGGACCTCTTACATCACCCCAGCTTCTGTTCTTAGCTCAGCATTTCCCTACCTGCTCAAGCTATTCACCTGCCATAACTTCTCCCGAACACATAATTATTCAACAGGAAGAAGTAATATATTAATGGTTTGAAGCTTCATTCCCTAATAGAAGGCAGCGTGTTTTGGATGTGTAGGAAGTTAGCACCCACCCCTCTCCTAGAAAAATGAAATATTTTAGAAAATATTAAAAGGGCAGAATATTTCCCCTAAAAAGGAGGCAGAAACTCAGCCCCTCCCCCACCTTTGTCAATGGGCCATTAAGGTCTGAGCCAGTCTATTCTACATAACAAAGATCTACCTCCTTTAGGCAGAGCCATTATAGAAATATCAAAGCCCTTTCATTACATCATCACCCAGCAAGGCTCAACCAAGCTTGGGATCAAAACCTACAACCTACAAAGTTATCCCTGCATGGCCCCATGGGTGTCTGACAACCAATCAGAATACAAGCTCAAATTCAAAAGCCCAAAGAGAGCAAAAAACCCAGGCACTCACAGCATTTCTTCCCTTTTTTGCCCAGGATCTCAAACCAAGTGGTCCTGCCCACCACCATTAAACCATCTTTCCAAGCAGTCTCCATGTTTCCAGTGTCTTTCTTCCCACTTGGAACTGAACCCAGATAAACATTTCTTCCAACAGAAGGAAAGTAACTAAGCAAATGCCCATAATATGAAATAAAATGTTAATGGAAGGAGGAAGGACACTGCTTTGAATGCTGTATTTTGCATATTTTGATTGCTCTAATGGGGAGAGTGCACTGATTAGGTTTCTCCTCTTTTCAAATTATTAGTAGCTTAGATAGCAATAGCAATAGCAGTTAGACTTATATACCGCTTCATAGGGCTTTCAGCCCTCTCTAAGTAGTTTACAGAGTCAGCATATCGCCCCCACAGTCTGGGTCCTCATTTCACCCACCTTGGAAGGATGGAAGGCTGAGTCAACCTTGAGCCAGTGAGATTAGAACCGCTGAACCGCAGACAACAGTCAGCTGGCCTGCAGTACTGCACCCTAACCACTGCGCCATCTCGGCTCTAGATGATGGGAAGTCAGTTGCTTTGCATGAACTGTTGCTTTGCTTGAACCGTTGGGCGATAACAAAATCCCATAAGAATTAAAGTTACACTTGCAAAGTGTAAGACCTAGAATTGGTGTTTCCTAAAAAATAATGCCAAAGAAATGGTCAACTATCTTAGTTACTGGGGCTGTGTACCATTTTGGAGTGGGAGAGGGGGATGGCACAAGCATAACACTTGTCTGTAACTTCTTAAGTTCCCCACAACCTTTCCTGGGATCACTGCCACTGCTTGATTCTGAGAAAAGACAATTTTATAAGGTATCAAAAACAAATGCTATTTGTGTTCCTATGCACTCTGAAGCACCTACTTATCTTTGAATCCAACATGCTGCCCTAGCCATATTTTTTGGACTATAAGACGTACCGATCTATAAGATGTACCTAAATTTACAGAAGGAAAACAAGAAAAAATAGTTTTTGACTTCCACATGTCGTATTTTCGCCCTCCCTGGTCCCCAGAAGCACTCTGCAGTGCTCCACATGCCATGTTTAGCTAAAAACAGGCCCATTTTTGCCTAAAACAAGCCTGTTTTTTTGCCTACGGAGTGCTTTTTGGGGAAATGTGAAAATGAAATGCACAGAGGGTTTGGGAAGCCAAAAATGCCCATAATTGGTCTACAAGATGCACCTAAATTTCCACCCACTTTTTTTTGGGGGGGGGGGGGAAGCATGCCTTATACTCCAAAAATATGGTAGTTTCCCAAACCATTGAATGTCCCTGGGACTAACTGACTGACTTATTTATTGTATAGGTTGGCTACTTGTAGAGCAACTGTGGATGGCTAACAGGATTGAAATATCTTACAAAACAACAGTAAGGGAATAAAATGCACACTGCATTTGTAACACAATTATAGTATCTTATATGGAGAGAATGCTTACATGTCAATCTGTCCCAATAGTTGGGAGAAGTTGTTAGTCTACCGTGTAGGCCCAGTCAGATGACCTTGTTTAATTGATGGGACCCAGAGTTTCCTAGCCCTGTTAGATTTTGTAGGACAGGCAGAAATAATTGTAGAGAGACAGTTCCTCAAATATGTAGGTTTTCTTCCTCTAACACTAATTGATCTGAGAAAGTCTTGCTAATTCTGTCCCTCACTAAAATCTGTCAAAATGATTAAGACTTTGTTTCCAAGGCCCATACTTAAAGCAAACTGAAATGTATTTAGACATTCCATCTTTGCTATAACTAAATGAACATCACGTTGTTCAAAAAGGAATATTAGAATGGGCTGGGGAATACAGAATAACAGTTAAGGGACCTTTGAGGTATACTAGTCCAACTCTTTGCTCAAGCAGGAGATCCTATACCATTCCAGACAAATGGCTGTCCAATTTCTTTTTAAAAACCTCCAGTGATGGAGTACTCACAAAGTCTGAAGGCAAGCCATTCCACTGATTAATTGTCCTCAGTGACAAGAAATTTCTCCTTAGTGCTAGGTTGGATCTGTTTGATAAGCTTCCAACCATTACTTCTTGTTCTGTCCTCCGGTGCTTTGGAACCTCATTTATATTTAAATAGACAGAAGTAAAACAGGAACTACCAGTCCCGCCAAAGTGGTATGCATTCAGGAATACCTTTTGTCCACTCTGTTAGTCTTTCTTTACTAGATCTAATCAGCCAAAATGATCAAAAGCCATATCTACATTTGTGGAGAGACCTAATTTTAATTGGGCTTGGGGATATCTTTTTAACTTTTGTAGTATGTGTTTCTTTTAATGTTGTACGCCGCCCTGAGTCCTTGGGAGAAGGGCGGCATATAAATTGAATAAACCTCAACCTCAACCTGATTCAATTGTAATGTCCACTTCCTTAGGTTGAAACAAATGAAACTGATCTCCAAATCCTCTCATGGAAGGGGTCTGTACTACAAGTTCCTTGAGATGGATCTCTACAGTTTTTGCCACCTGAAACAACTTTTGTGGATAACCCTTAAGTATATAAAAATAAAATAAAGCTATAATAATAATAAACCCCTTCATTGTCATGTAGTGAGAAAACCATAGTAATATATACTGTTGTTGATCAAATCTGTTTCCTGATTAGTGTTACTTATGCTTGGGGTTGGGTTTTTTTTTTTGAATAATGGCCTTCCTATATCCTTTGAAATATGGCAGCAGAGCAGTGGTGGGTTTCAAAAATTGTTCGAACCTACTCTGTGGGTGTGGCCTCCTTTGTGGGAGTGGCTTGCTGCCCATGTGACCGGATGGGAGTGGCTTGCCGCCCATGTGACCGGATATGAAGATGCTGATGACACTTGTCAGAATCACCTTACATTACCTCACACACAGCACTGGCATGCATAAAAATATGATGTAAACTTGTTTTTTTTAAAGGCATCTTTGGTTTGCATTAAAACAACTTCAACACACGCAATGTTCTGATTGCACCACAAACGCAGTAGTCATTCTTTCCTTTCACAGAGGCACTGAGTTTTATAAATATGAGCATGATAGTGTAGAATAATCATATCCAAGGACCAGTGGTGGGTTTCAAAAATCTTTGGAACCTCTTCTGTAGGTGTGGCCTGCTTTCCGGGTCCACTGGTGGAACCTCTTCTAACTGGTTTGGTAGATTTGACGAACCGGTTCTACCAAATAGGTGCAAACTGGTAGGAACCCACCTCTGCAGCAGAGGGGGATAGCTCAAAAAGTAAAGGGGATGAATATTCTTTGAATTCTTGTGATCTAAATACTGAAACTGAACCCTTCACCTTCAGAGACCATGTGTCAGGCTTCACACTAGGACTTGCCAGTAAATCACAGCATTTCCATCAATGCTTAGCCCCTTGTTCAGTTTTTGGCTTGACTCAGGAGACTCTCGGAAGTGATCCAGCTAGATTAGAATTCTTATTGCAGACAGGAATAAAGCCTCAACATAATAATCAATTACCTGCTGCAGCGCAAAGAAGAGTTCAAACTTATTTTTTTTCTTTTTTCTTTTCAGAGTTAGTGGGCAGTGTTCTGGAGGGCCAAGAGAGGTTTTCATAATGACTTCTTGTCTTGGAATTGCTGCCTCCTGCCTCATCCACTTCAGCCATGAGATTATGAGTTGAAGACATTGGACAGACACGACCATGGGAGCCTGGCCAGTTGACAAACAGGAAATTAGACTAGATGCACTTCTAATCATCAGGTCTCTCATTTTATTCTTGAACTGTGTGATTGAAATCTTCAGGCAGATCTTCCAGTGTTGGGGCATTCACAACTTCTGGAGGCAGTGGAACAGCTTGCCTCCAGAAGTTGTGAATTCCCCAACACTGCAAGTCTTTAAGAAGATGTTGGATAGCCATTTGTCTGGAATGATATAGGGTTTCCTGCCTAGGCAGGGGGTTGGACTAGAAGACCTCCAAGGTCCCTTCCAACTCTGCTATTGTATTGCATTATAAATATAGACATCTCTTTCTCCAGAGATGTTCATGGGACATTCATTCTTTGGTACCCCAAAAGCACAGGGAACACCAGATACTTTTCAAGAACCAATTTAAATTAGGACAATTCCAGTGAACTTTTGACTCTTCGTTTGGTTTTGATGACCACCCCTGGTAGCCAAAAATTTCAAAATGGAGTTTACAATTGCAGAGTTCATTTTTGAGCCTTCCTCCAATAATGGCCCTGATTTTTATTACTTACGTAGTTGTTTTATTGCATACTGCAACACTGTGTTTGGTCAAGTGGTTAAGGCACCAGGCTAGTATTGTATGTCAATCTTGATTTAGCATTTGTGCGTCTGGGAGACTTTTCCCACTTCCATTTAGTATTGTATGAAGGAATATGAAATTTATAAGAGTGACCTTCTCAAATACATGACTCTGAGTGACTGACAATTAAAAATAGAATAAGTAAGCAACAGGATTATAAATCACACAAACAGTTGAAAAATTAACTCACAACAACACTGATAAGCATCCTAGTCAGCACATCCAAGAAACTAACTCACCCACACAATCATAGTTTCCTAGTAAATTCATGACTTTGGCTTCATATTATCCCCAACTCATAATGACATACCTTAGAGCAGGGGAAGTCAACCTTTTTATACCTACCGCCCACATTTGTATTTCTGTTAGCAGTAAAATTTTCTATCTGCCCACTGGTTCCACAATAATGGTGATTTATAAAGTAGGGAAGTAACTTTACTTTATAAAATTTATAAAGCAGAGTTACAGCAAACCCCTACCACCCACCATGAAAGCTGGAACGCCCACTAGTGGGTGGTAGGGACCAGGTTGACTACCACTGCCTTAGAGTTTTCCTGAGCTGTTTCAACTTTCTTTTATAAAGAGTGAGGAAACCATGACAATTTTTCCATAAGTGCAAACTCATATGCTTTATTCACCATTTGGTTAATTTCTAGAGGTGAGATCCACCAGATGACTGTTAAATATTTTTGGCTAAGATGTTATCTCTCTCTTTCCCATATAGGAAGTTATCATCCAGCCCTCTCGCAGAAAAATGAAATATGGAAAAGGCAGAATATTTCTCTGGATGTGAAAAGGGAGAGACATATTTTATAGACAGATGCCCAACCCAGTCCCTTTACATAATAAAGAGTTCTCCCCTTCAGCTCAGCTCCCCTTCAGGCATGATTAGCCTTCACCCAGTCAGCACATGGCATCTGAGAACTCAATCAAACCTGGATTCAAAACACAGCCTAGAAAGTTACCCCTGCATGGCCTCATGGGCATCTGACAACCAATCAGAATACAAGCTCAAGATCAAAGGCCGGAGAGGGCATAAAACCAAGGACTTTCAGCATCTCAGCCCTGCCTTCTCTTCTTCTCCACTAACATTGAAGCATGTGATCACCTTTTCTGTTCAGGACTCAATCCATGTGGTTCTGTCCACCAATAAACCATCTTTCCAAGCAGCCTCCATGTATCCAGTGTCTTTTTTCCCACTTGGATCTGAACCCAGAAGGACATTTCTTTCAACACCCACAACTGCTGGTGCTTGGACAATGTTCTACACAAGGTCATCCTTTGAGCAACGATACTGGGCTCTTCCTTATACGCTTATAGACAATTCCACTAGTAAAGTAGGAGAACCTCAGCTGTTTTATTGGGCAGATCTCCTCCTTAGCCAGCCTTGACTGATCTCAGATCATCAGAATTGCAATTAAGGGATAGTTTCCAACCAGTTGCTGACAGAAAGGGGGCAGAAAAGCTGGATGGTTTGATCACTTAACATTCCTGCATATCCTGAATCAGGAGATCATCATCCAGTAGCAGGCCACAATAAAGTTTTTTAAAGGCAGATTAAAGATTGGCCATATTGGTACAGCAAATGTTATAACAGTATAATTTTCTGAAAAGTGTAGCTAGAGAGTACCTTAACATGGTAGTGTGGAAAGCCACTTTCTGGAATATTACTACAGAATAATTTGAAGAATTACTAAAATAATGTGAATGAAAAAATGTTGCGTATAGGTTTATTATTTGGTGTATTTTATTAAGATTATTTATTGAACAAAGTCCTGCAGATTTACTATAATGGGCCAGGAAGGCTTCAGGTTAGAAAACAATGATTCTTGAGGCTGGAGTTCTGTTTTAAAAGAGTCTGAACAAACTCCTACAGTTGTCACATCACCTGATTATTCTTTTTCATGTTTCCTTTGCTCCAGGGGATGCAGAACACATTGCAGAATCTATAATAAGTTATTCCAAGGCAGCCTCCATGCTGATACCATGGATTTCAATTTCCATACTTTCCCCTCCAGACTGTTTCTAACTAATATCCTCATTTTTGCAACACCCCTAAGGGAATACTTTCACACTGTTCTCTCTCCTTCTGGGATTAACAGAAATTCAGTTTATTAATGGAAAACAATTTCTGAAACTGTCAGTAGTTTTCAGAGCAAGTTTCTTTCCTTGTAGCAAAATTAAACAGTTGGTGAAGAAAAATGTAATTTAATTCATTTTAATAGACATGCAGTACTTTGTGGTCTTCAGCCATCAACCAAAAGGTCTAAGAGAACTTTTTTTTGTGTAGTTTATCCTCAGAAATCCCTGTACAATATTTAAACTAGAGTAGGGAACCTGTGGCAAAATATGCCTTTGTCCAATGTTATGTGGTTTTTGTGCCATATTGTAGATTCCAATAATTTTAACTTTGGCTCTATCCAAACTTGATTGTCATCCTGAAATACACATCCAGCTGGTTTTTATCAAATAATCTGGATTTCTGCCTGGAAAAATTGTCCATTTGTATATCGAATTCAATGGCAAATGCAGAACAATTATACAGGTAAATATCTTTTTTTGGCAGACAGGTTCATTTTCAGCCCCAAGGCTTGTCTGCCAGAAACCATCCACTGAATCTTTAAACTAGGAAACATTTATGTCTGTTCCTTCTCCTCCATTATCCTACCCAACTGTCATTTCCCACCCTTAATCATTTTATATAGTTTTTATTGGCCCTTTGAATCCAAAGCGTTACATGGTTAATTATAAACTGCTCAACTGTAATATTGAAGAGATTCCCAGGAAATAAATAGAGGAGTCATAAAGGTTACAAATTTATTTGTAACTAAGACCATCATGCTAATGCCAACATAAAAGCAAGCATGAAGTGTTTGTTACTTGGGTGGGGCAATGAGAAACGATCTACAACCGAAAATCTGCATTTTTGGGTTGGCATTGTGAATCAATATAAATGTCTTGGGAAATATAATCTATAATGCTTAGGCAGTTTGTGAAATATGCAAATGAAAAGAGAGCAAGACTATTTGTTAATATGTTTTTGGACTGCCAAATTCAATTTTGTAGAGGCACCCATTCAACAATTTATCAAGGATTGTCAAAACATGCTTTTATAAACTGCCTTAGTTTCAGATTGATTAGTGAGGGAGATGGAATTATATGGAACCGACAAGCAAAGATACGGCAAGAAATAACCAAAGCTATTAATACACCAATAATGGATTCCTAAATGATATTGTTTAAAAGAGCTTGTTTATTCAAAACAGAAGTGATGTTTCATTAAACCCACTTATCTTCAAGAGGATTCATTTGGGATATTTTAAACATCACCATAGTCAAATCTAGGCTTGCAAGCAATGGTTGTATCAGAAAAGTAGCCTTACAGGAAGCAAAAGCGATTGGACTTTAATTTGTTGCAAAAAGTACTGTAGTACTTTTCAGATGTAAATAGGGCATAATGGATATATGGTAGGGTAGGAGATGGGTTTCAGTTACAGCTCTGACCACCATATGTTCAAATAGACTACTTTGTATATCATGAGTAACAAGTATAATCAGCTGAACCTGTGATCAGTGTTTGAAGCTGTCGTGACACTAGACTACAGCATCCAAAGTCAACACTGTACAGATGGGTTTAAAAACTGGTTAGGCATTTCTCTTCCTCCCCACTGACTAAAGTTTCACAAATACTGATAAGGGTTTATATCTATTTCTGATGGGAGGAAATTGTCCTTTTCTGCTTGCTCCCCAGCCCCAACCCCAAAGTCTTTTTGCCACACTTCTGCAATTTCATTTCATTTCATTTAAGTTTATTTATAGGCCGCCCTTTTCCCTGAGGGGACTCAGGGCGGCTTACAACTCATGTAGGAAGGGGAAACATATAATGACATTTAGGACAATACATAATTAAAAAGAATAAAGCAACATTCATCATTCGGGCGGGGATAGATTATAATCTTTAACCCCAGGCCTGACGGGATAGCCAGGTCTTGAGGGCTGTGCGGAAGGTCTGGAGGGTGGTGAGGGTACGAATCTCCATGGGGAGATCGTTCCAAAGGGTCGGAGCTGCTACTGAAAAGGCTCTCCTCCGCGTAGTTGCCAGTCGACACTGACTGGCAGATGGAACTTGGAGGAGGCCCAATCTATGCGATCTAATGGGTCGCGAGGAGGTAATTGGCAGGAGGCGGTCTCTCAAGCAATGAGGTCGGGAAAGTTGCTGTCTGCACAGAGAGTAATCAGGATTACTTTCTGGATAGTAATTAGTTAAATAGCTCTCCCATTGCCTTCCCTACTATGGCCACTATAGATTCTCATTGCTGGTTTAAGGGCAATCCTGTGTGCTCTTTATCCTAGATATCTGCTGCTCCTATCTTTGAACAACCAGTATTGCCAAAATATGTTTAGAAGTGGCTGGACTGTCAAAAGAACTAGCCACATAGCCAGGCGAGCAGGATCCGCCCACCTGGGAGGAACCATTCCAGGAGGTTTCCAGCTTCTCTTCCAATTTTAGGTGGGGAAACCACATTCTTAAAGTCCTACACCAGTCACACAAATCTTAGCTAAAGGGAAATGTGGTCCTCTAATTTTGGCTTTAGGTGTGATCTTAAAAAGAGTCACATTTGACTTAAAAAAATGGCCAGATGGGAGAGGCAATCCTGGAACAGGCTGGTGGAAGGTCTACAGAATGCCAATCTTAGGAAGAACTCTTCTTCAGATGACACAAAACACTCATCTAGATTTTTTTCCTTGCTTTTCTATGGGGAAAACACTTTCCTACAACAGTAGATCACCTTGATCTGGCTTCAGCTTGCCTCAGGGCCAGGCTGGTACCAAATGGAATCACAATTGATGTATCCTCAATAAGTTGAAAGTGGATTGTCTTGGGGTAGAAGGAAGGAGGTTGTGTTGATGGGACTTTAGGAATTGTCTGGAAAATCTGGGATTTACTTTACTTTGCAATGTATTTCAGATTCTATCATATATTAAACAAAACAAGGTAGAAGAATATAAGTGCAGTTGACTATACTGTACCTGTGCATTTTGTTTTTCTTTCCTAAATGTAGAACCTTACTCTTTTCACCATTGAATTTCATTTTATTAGATAGTGCCCAATGTTCAAGTTTGTCAAGATCCTTCTGTATCTTAAGCCTCTCTTCTGGAGTGTTGGCTATTCCTGCCAGCTTGGTGTCATCTGCAAATTTGATGAGTTCCCCATTTATTCCGTCATCCAAATCATAGATGAAGATGTTGAAGAGTACTGGGTCTAAAACAGAGCCTTGGGGTACTCCACTGCATACTTCCCTCTATGTAGATGCAGCTCCGTTGAGGACTACACGTTGAGTGCGGTTGGTCAGCCAGTTACGAATCCATCTGGTGGTGGTGATGCTGTCCAACCCACATTCGTCTACTTTATCTAGTAGTAGGTTATGGTCTACCTTATCAAATGCCTTATTGAAGTCCAAGTAAACTATATCGCCTAAATAAAGGTACTTCATGTGGAAGTACAAATCCAACTGGTGCTGGACCTGACCGAATGTGAGCCCAAATATTAGGAGACATTGGTGGAAGGAAAAAGCCCAGGATGAATGCTGTAGGCCATTTTGAGTGTGGAGTTAGTTTGCCCCCTGTGGTGCACTCTGGATAGCAGGTGAGTGTGAACCGAACAGACTAGCAATTTTAGGCAGCCAAACAACTATTTTGTATTAACACTGTAATGTCCTGACTAATGTAGCATCACCATATGCTAAATAAATAAACTTGAATGATATAAAACAAAATGGGCCACTTCAAAGGTTTCTTTTGAACAGGTTTCTTTTCTTATGTGCTTCTTTCCATTATGGCTCAAGTACAATAGAAATGTCAGACATTAACATGCCACTTGGTAATAAAACATATATCTCAACTATACAGAACATGCTGAGCCTTTTACAGAAAAACTGCAACATGCAGAAGGATCCGTGACAGAAGAATTCCAGTCTTACCTCCAGGTGCAAATGAGGGGAACTGGGGGAAAAGAGTGAGATGTATGAAAGTCTCCAAAGTGAAACTTGGAGATGGATGTGGAGGAGAACAAAATAAAAGGCAATGTTCCAAGTTTTTGGTGAAAGCATAACTAGAAAATTTCTCTACAATATTTCAATTTGTGGCTTAATTCATAGAATATTTTACTGTATAAGAATGGACCCAAGGGCCATGTTTACAAACCAGCCTTCTCCAATGTAGTGCCCTCAGATATATTGGACAACAACCAGCTTTCCCAAATTGTCATTTAAACAAGGACACCAGGTTGGATAAGCCTGTTGTGGACTAAAGTTAATTAAAGGATCTATCATTGGTGACATTTTATCACAAGTTTTAACGATTACTACTGTTATGGCCACTACTTTATTTCCAGTTGTCTTTTCTTCCCATTCATTTTTGTTCTTGACTATTCCCAATTTTTATTTTTTTCATCTCCCCAGTCCCTGAACATCTTTCTCCTGACCTAGCAATGTTTAGAGTCCTTTTATCTTTGGGACATCATTCAATTATTTTCTAGCTGATGCCAGCACTTCCAAATTTCATATAGATGGGAGTGTTGAACCACTATTCAAAATTAAATCTCTATGGCAGCCCTTAGCACTTATTTATTAGTGTGTTCATTTCCCTGAATTGTCTAAAAGACTCACTAGAAGCATAAGAAAAACATCAGTGTTCTTAATTATCATCCTTTGAGTGAGTTAACAAACAAAATACATCTACTGTGTAAGTTTTGGGAGGAAACATAATCAAAGATATATCCCTGAAATAAAAGCAACTATTTCTTACTGATTTTGCACATTTCTTATACTGTACATCTGATCCTCCCAAATTTAAGCCGACAGTTATCTTCTATACTTCAGTAACTAATAACACCCTCAAGGAGGGAAAGACAGAATTAAATTTTCTGCCCCAGGAAATGAGAGTTCTTGGTTTCAGAAGGATAAGTAAAATTAAACACTTGTGTTTTGTGGACATACTTAGAAATGTACTTCACAATGAAACAACATAGGTTGGGGAAAAATATATAGCTTGAATTAATTATTACCCCTAAAGGAACATGTTATTTTTTGCACATTGTTTCTCAGTTCAGAATCCAGTTTGTTGTTTACTATCTGCCTTGATGATGGAAGCTTACATACTTACTTTTATGTTACAATTGTTACACTATCCATCTCTAAGAAATTGGGGCAGTTTCCAAGCACATTAAAACATTTAATAGTTGAATTATCAATAATAAAAAAAGGAGAACACACATTCTTTTTTTAAAAAAATGCACTGTACACATCTTTTACTATCCAGTGATTGCATGAATAGAAAAGGCTTATAATATTTTCAAGAGGTCTGAAGATTAAAGTATAGGCGGGCTGCTATTAAAATAAATCCTGCGTGAAGAGCAAGCTGATTTAGAGAAAGTCATTCTGCCTAATATAGATGACCATGATTTAACTATGACATACTCAACTTCTTACCATGAGGCTACAGAAGTATCATGGATTATATGAGAATAGATTTTAATATAGTAATCCTAGCACCTTCTATGGCACCCAGAAGCATACTATGTATTACTGGCGCATTGCTAGTGGTGAGCAGGGAAGGTTTTTTTTTTTTAAATCAGCTTTCAAGTTATTTCCATGATATTCTTTTCTTTCAGTCCAAGGCTAAGGGCAATGAGAGATTCAGAATGGAGATTTAAGACACAATAAAAATGGCATTATATTTAACTGGATGCAATGTACTGAGCCTCCCAATACTGAATTATCTAACTAACAAATGTATGCATACTTACCATACGGCGGACCCAATAGAATCCTAAAAATCTCAAAATGAAGAAATAACAAAACTTGATGATTGTTCTTAGGTGTGAAGAGATCACTGCAATATTACCCATATTTGATTTGATTTAGGCTGAGTGTCTGCAATAGCCATAGAAATAAATATCTGGACTTATAAAAACTGAAATAGCAAAAATCTGTATGCAATTTAATTATGTATGTGTCTGTACAACACTAGACACTAAAAGGTTGCCATTTTATGTAGAAATGTTACTGGTGGTTTTAGAACCATTTTTAACTGGACTAATCCCAATAATTGATCTGACCTGTGGGAAATTTTAATACAGGTGTTTCTTATTTAACAATCACTTGTTTAGCAATTGTTATAATAGTGCTGCAAATGGGGAGACTTTTGACTCGGTCCTTGTAGTTGCCACTGTCCCAGCAGTCACATGATCATAATTTGGAAACTTGATGGCTGGTTTGCAACTATAATAGTCACAGTTTCCTCTGTTCATGTCACTATTTGTGACATTCAGTGCCAGCATTCGACAAGCAAAGAAGCCAGCAGAAAGTCACAAATGGTAATCATGTGATGTCATGCTTAATGACCACGCAGGAGTCATTTAACAACAGCAACTGGAACTGCCATAACTGCCAGCATGGCGAAGTGACATTGTGCTTAACAATTGTATTGCTTAGTGATGGAGTTGCTGGTCCCAATTATTGTAGTTAAGCAAGAACTACCTGTTGATTCCATATGATGTCACACAGAATAGAATTTTTATATATGATAAAAAGTAATCATACTGCATTATCTCTTGATGGGTTTTGCATGTCATAATAAAACCTGAAATAATATTAATTCATTCTATTTGATACTGTAGTATGCATCCTAAAACATAATTAAAAAATAGAAGGTCCAGAGGATTTCCCCAAAGCTGTTCAATTAGAATGACTATAATTACATACTTTTTCTGCCTCTTCTTTAAAGCAGGTGTTATGTTATAACTGAAGTGACAGCTGAATATGATTCTTCAAAGATGAATGAGATGACACTGTAGGGAAAATCTGACATAGAAGAGAACTCTAGGTGGAGAGGCAAACTGTATGAGAATGGCTCTGAAAGAGAGCTATGGGGAAAGCTGGCTTTGTATGGTACTCACAGATGAATTGATCTTGTAGCTAGACTTTCTGGCTCAAAATAGAAACATCTTGACAAATACCCTAATGAAAGTTTTTCAATGAACATTCCCCCATTTTCTTCTCTTTTACCGTGTGCTCTGAACAAGACCGGGGCTTAGTCCCAATAGGAAATTGAACCTCACAAATGGCAGATTTAGCTCACAAGTAAATTGGTCTGAGAACAAGCTGAAGACTTTTTTTTTAAAAAAATCCCATTTTCCTCTTTTGTTCTCGGCAGTCTCAAAATCCAGGCTGTTCAAGCATGCACTCATTTTTGCATGAAGGTGTTTTTTTAAAAAATAGCTTGTCAGGCTATAATGCAAAGTAGGTCAGTGTTCATTCAAAAAAAAAGTCTATACAATTCATTTGAATGTGTGTGTGTGTGTGTGTGTGTGGGAGCTCCTTTTCAGTCTTTGTAAGCATGTTGTCCTTTATGGCATTTAAAGCACTTAATCCAGGAGGTTTATCCATTGGGGAAGAATGACATTTTATGTAACAGTCTTTATTATACATGCCCACCTTTAGAAAGGTAAGCAATCAGTGTTACAATCACTCCAACATATACCCCTGTGCCGATGGTAATTGATAGTGCAGCAAGGAAGAGTGCTCGTCGAGAAGCTGAGCTTGCCTGGTGAAAGTCCCCCTTGGAGATGGCCTTACTTGTCTGGAAACAAACAAAGAAATACTTAGGTTACTGTATTGTATATTATTCACTATAACTTGTTATAGTGCATAACATCAGTTGTTTTTCAGCAAAGGAATCTTTCTTGCCTACTGAAAATTAGTTCTGACTGTGGCTGGATTAGATGAATAAAGCAATTTAATTCTATTATAGTCTTAGATTGAAAACTAATGTGAAGTTATGATTCTGGCATAGACCAGAGAAACCCAGGTTCAAATCATCACTCAGCGATAAACTTTATTGGATAAGCTTGAGTCAATCAATATAACTAAGCTGACAGGATTCCTATGAAGATTTTCTCTTTCCACTCATCTCATTTTTAATATACAAATTATAAATCAATTGCAAGATAAATAAACATTTTGCAATCTATCTGTCAATCAATATCACACATCCTGTCCAAGGATTAGAGATTAAAGTCTGGCTATGATTTCCAGAAATGCTGAGAGTTGTTTGTTGGCTGCATTGCCAAATAATATGGAATGTTCAATTCCTCCCTGGTCCAACACTTCTCTATTCCTTCAGTAGTGGTATGTTATTGCTTCTACAAATATTTTATTTGAAATAAATTGATCCAATGTCACCAAAATACTTACACATTGTGTTCATATAAGAAGCATAACCCAGCCAGTTTCTTAATGACAATTCTAGAAGCACATCTTTTAAATGTGCAGGCCTACTCCAATTTGTTTTTTTAAAAAAATAATAATTTCCATTTTCATAACATACACTCACATGTATACTATACATAGCCAGCATCATATAGTATTAAATAATAATTACATCAGTTCCTCTTGTCAACAATGCCCAGAAAAATAAAAACCCATTATAGCTCTTCTGCTCTCCATACACCTCTTTCTTCTACCTCTCTCCAACTTTCTATCTTCCCTCCATCATCCTTTCCTACTCTACTTCCCCTTCCTTTCTCCTTCTCCTCTCTCTACATTCCATTCCTCCTTATCCTCATCCTCCTCATCTTCCCCCCTTACCCTCTCTCCTATCCCTCTCTTCCCATCTTTCTTCTCCCTTCTGTTTCCCACTCCTCCTCTCATTGGTGTACTTCCGCTTTATGTCAATATGCTTAACATATCCTAGTTTTAAAGAAAATAATAATAATAATAGTAATGAAAATATAAGAGAAAACAGTATACATGTAGAGTCAAATTACATTAAAATCTAACATGTCTCGTCAAACCTGATATACATCCCTCCCCCCTCCCCCCCAACTTCCCCCCCCAACTTCCCAGAACCCGTACACGGTATAGATTTTTAACAAAAACAATCTAAAATATATTGGAAAAAAGAATAAAAAAATTGATAACATCTTTACATTGAACTTAGCTCCTCCTTGCTAAACTAACTTTAAACAATTTAAATCATTCCTGATCTTAAGCATAAGCTATCTGGAATTTCTTAGTCCCATATTTATTTTGTATATAATCAATCCATTTTTTCCAGTCTCATTTATATCTCTCGTTTGAGTGGTCCTTAAGATATGCCGATATTTTAGCCATCTCGGCTAAATTTGTGACTTTCAATGTCCATTCTTGAATTGTAGGCAAGTCTTCCTTCTTCCAGTGTTGCGCCACCAACAATCTTGCTGCAGTTATTAAGTGCAAAATCAAATTAATCTCTACAGATGGAATAGGGGCTTGCTCCGTCCACTCCAGCATTGGCCTGGTATTGCAGTACCTCCAGGAACGGCCTACTCCAATTTGTGTGTATAACATGTAACAATTATAGCAGAATAAGGCAAAACCAAGCATCCAGAAAAAAAGCCAACCTTGTGGCCACAACCAACTACTCAAGCCCAAGGCCTGGGAGAAGAACCAGCTTTTAAGGGCTCATTTGAATAGGGCGGGGGGGGGAGGAAATGCAAATCTCAGGGAGGGCATCATTTTAGATGGCAGATACTTCAATCAAGAAAGTCCACTTCCTGTAGTCCATCAGATGACCTTTTTAATTGATGGAACCCAAGGATTACCACTGTATGTTGCTTGATAATATGAAGATGGGCAGAAACCACTGAAGACAGTCCTTCATGTACCATTAGGCTTTATACCATGAAAGGTTTTATAGATGAAAACAAGCACCTGTCGAGAGCTGCCAGCTACCTTGAATTACATCTGGAAGCCTACTAGTAACAGATCAGTTCATGAAGGAAAGGTACTAGGTAGAAATACTACGGCATACCCATAACCGTCCATTCCACTGCATTCTGAACCAGCAGCAGCCTTCAAGTGGCTTTCAAAAATAGCTGCATGTACGGCATATGCAATAGTTCAAATGCAAGTGGCAAAACATCAGTGACAGTTCTAGGTGCCTCTTAGTCCAGGTATGGGTGCAATTGGCAGAATCCATGTGTATGTCTAGTAAATTTTCCACCTGGGAGGTCTTCTGCTGGGATAAGAGAGGAGGTGTTATTTCCCTACCAGAACCTGTAAAGGCAACTTTGGTCTGGAGACGGATGACCCTAAAGTCTATCCTCTTTGTGCTTTAAATGGCTGCTAACTAAATTTTGTGTCTTATGCTAATTGGTCATTGTAAATTATATTTGGCATTTTGGGTGGGAGGTATAAGGGCCTCAGTGTGGGTTCATGCAGAGTGAGCGAGACTGTGTCACATTGATGGGTAGAGCTAAGCTCAAAATTAAGGAAGAATACTGACTTAAGTCTTATTTTGGCTATCATTAGATCTGAGGAAAGAAGTACACATTTGCTCACTACTGAGTCTCTCTTTCCTGGAGCAATTGGGTTGCAGTGTTAAAAGGTTTTACCAGTAGGCTCTTTTATTGCTCCTCTCTAATGCATTTTGTATGTCTGTGTATGTCTATGCATGTGAGTTGGTTCCGGACTCTGCTTCTTATAGATAAAAGGTTTTTTCCCTTCCCCAAGATGTTTCTCATTTAGAGGCTCCATTGATGGAAAGAAGGAGGTGATCTTGACTGAATATTTCCTCCTGTTTCTAAATGGAGGGTTAGAAGAGAGGAGAAGGTAATACTGGGGACTGAAAAGGAGAAAAGGAGGTAAGAAAGATGGTTCTCTCTTTCTCTCTGTTCCCCCCACCCCCAGCCCAGTTCTTGGTACTTTTCTGAATGAACTCTGCATTCAGACAATATGGCAGTAATGCAAAAGAATTTGCATTCAATCTATTGCTTTTTGAAATGATGGTTGTATAGCTTGATTTTGTATTATAAATAATTTTCAAACTACACATTATAGATATAATAAAAATCCTATATAGAAAGTTGAGTTGAATCTTAGCATACCCTATATTTAAATACTCTGAAAGACTAAAACTAATACAGATAATTCTTGTATTTATATATTATTATTTTCCTAGATTTTAATTTCTCCAGGATCAATCTGATAGCATATTTCAGTAGAAACCAATTGGCAAGGACATGTAAAAAGTAACCTTCATATTGCATTTTGCACATATTTTAGAGAGCCAATTTGATCTCTCAATTAGAAGGCAATTAGAAGCAAGAAGACTGAGTCTTAATCCTGCCTCAGCAATTAAAGCCACATTTTAAAAAAAGTAAACAGCAAACCAGCCAGGTCAGGACAGCATCATTAACGGCCATTGTTTGAAGATCTCAAAACAAGCTCTCTAAATTTCAAGCTTAGCGTCCCAAATTTGGAGTCAACAGTTATATTCTGTTGACATCAGTCAACATTTTGTAAGCATCAGAAAGAAAATTACTTCTTAAACTGAATACAGTGGTGGTTAAAAAGCAGCAGACAAACTATTTTACCCCTCTGGTTAAAAAGATACAAGTGCACTTGTTAACAATCAGTCTTGGAACCTATTTAAAAAACCTATGAAACAAGAAGTTGCTAGTAAAATTTGTGAATGGCACCAGGCCTATTAAGTACTGGATATTAAATAAAATGGAATAAAATAATACATTGTGGGACAATGTTACAGGCAGTCATCTGTTAACAATGGTAATTGGGAGAGGAATTCCTGTTGCTCAGCAATGCAATTGTACAGTACTACATCACATGACTTCATGGCTTAGTGATGGCAATCCCTGCAGTGCCCACTGCTATTGTCAGGATTGTGGGTGGTTAAGCAAGGGCCTCCTTGCAACTTCTTGCTAGCTTTCAACCACAAAGTAGGAAGCCAACAGGAAGTTGAAAGTTGCAGGTGCCTTGCAAACGGGCTGGCAGGCAGATGGGGGGGCTGTGCAAGGTGTATCAAGTAAGGGGCTGTGTCAAGCACCCTAGAGCCACAAGTCTGTGGCATGAAACCCTGGAGTTGCAGCACCTTCCATGCTGATCAGATGGTGACCCCGGGAGACAGTAGTCTGGGAAAGATGAGGAAGGTGAGCTCGGGGGTGGGCGGGATTAGGGGGTATGGATATAGATGCAGGCTGGCTCAATTTTTTATCACATGATGATGGGGGCATTGCAATGGTCAAAAATTAAAGATTCAGTCACAACTCCATTTTTTCAGCACTGCTGTAAGTTCAAATGATTGGTGAGCAAGGGCTACCT
Organism: Thamnophis sirtalis; assembly: GCF_051295495.1. Lineage (NCBI taxonomy): Eukaryota > Metazoa > Chordata > Lepidosauria > Squamata > Natricidae > Thamnophis > Thamnophis sirtalis. Next base: position 126,587,001 of record NW_028261381.1, read on the forward strand.
GCGTATTGATTGATTGATTTGTATCTCATCATTATAAAATATTTTTACAAGGTGGCAAACATTCCAACACACCTTCCTCCTATTTTCCCCACAATAACAATCCTTTGAGGTGAGATGGCCTGGGAGAAAGTGTCTGCACCCACCTGGCTTTCATGGCTAAGCGAGACTTATTTATAGTTTTGAATGCAGAAATATTGATATTCTGCATAGATTGTTGTAGTCTTTTTTGAAAAGCAATTAGCAGTTTTTTATTGCCAGTCTTCAATTTTAAATGGATGCTTCCTTTATGAAAGGCTTGTGATGGAATGTTATTGCTGTGCAAGACTGGATATTTTACTTCTGGTTCCAAATAATTTTTCAGGAATGGGGCTTTGATATGAGTAAGGTAATTATATGAAAAGGAGTATTAGTTCTGACAGTATATTATTAGAATGCTCACCTTTATCATAGCAGCTCTATGGTAAAGAGGTATTTTGTATTTTAAAAGTCCAGTTTTTTGGTCTATCTTTGTTTTGAACACCCTGAGCACAATTGTTCAGAATTCCTTTAATACAACGTAGTGTCTATCCTAGAAGGCTCCAGATTGGTTTAGGACTAGGTGCAGTCCTCAGTGTAAGTTTATGCAGTTCTAGACACATTTCAAAAGTTTTTTTCTATAGCTGTTTCAATTACTGGTAACAGAGATCTATTCTTCTTTCTTGACAGGCAGGGAAGAAAAGAGAGTGAGAAAGATACACGCAGGTGTGTGTTTGAGAAAAAGAGGAAAATAGGTTTAATCACCTTTGGTTCTTCCCTGTCCACTATAGGTTTCATGTCTTTTCCATACCTGCATGTAACTCAGACAGGTAATATTCCTGAGCATGAGTCTCATGAAGAGGCAAGGCGAGCAAATGACAAATACACATCAGGACATTATGACATAAACCTTGCCTCTTAAGTATTTGCATGCAACATCAGAAAGTAAGAAAGAATGGAGTTTGGGTTATGATATACATTAAATCTTTTTGATCTCATGAAGGTTAGATACAGATGGCAATGCTCTTCAGGATATTAAGCCCACAGTGGGGAAAAAAACACATTTCTTAAAGAACAGATGATAATTCGTAAAATTCGTAATTTAATAAACTTATATGGCGCCCAATCCCGTAGGACTCCAGGTGGCTTACAAATACAAAGATAAAACAAAAATAAAAAAATAGGGGAAAGACGAGAACAATTTAAAAGGAACACACCATACACTCGACTTAGCTGGGGGCTGGACCTCATTCATGGGTCAGCAGCCCCAGGTTTTGGTGGCTTTTTGGAAGGCCGCGAGAGTGGGAAGGGTCCGGATCTCTGTGGATAAATCCTGAGTCTCACCTGTTTATTAACTTAAATCCAAGCAGATATCTAGATATCTGCAAAACTGAGAAGTCTAATATTTCTCTCTTGTTCAGACACAGACATTATTCATTAGTCATGAGAAGATCTGAGCTTTCTACAGACAGAAGTCAGTAGAACTACAAGTCAGACGGAAGTAACATAAGAGCAATTATTTCATGTATATATTGTTCACTAGCATAAGTAGCAACATTGTGGCCCCCTCCCATCACTCATTGACTCTAGCTATGTTTTTTTCTTTAAAGAAAAAAAATCTATACAGGGAGCATTTTGTATCTCAGGAAAATCCCAAGTAATTTTAGATTAGATTTATTACTATGAAATAGTAAATAGAAACAATGAGTAGTTAGACTTGGTAGGGTTCATATATAAAGACATTTAGTAAGTCAAGACTAATTTACATACACGCATATTGTATATTAATAGATGTGCAGTCTTACCCCTTGAGAAAAACAGAAGGCAGCAATTCCCAGGGGCCAAAAACAGCAGAGCATTGAGAAAATGGCTAAGCCTAGGTGGTCTCGTGGAGGAAGCATCAGAAAATTATCTTCACTCTCGCTATCACTTGAAGAGTCACTCTGGAAAGTAAATTAATTTGAAAATAATGACCAATAGCAAACTGTAAGATTGCCCCACAAAGCATCCAGCAAGACTAGAAATCCAAACACTATGCATTTTTAATGTTGTTGTCTTGACAACATACTGCATTTCTCCTGATACCTGGTAGGCAAATAATTTTCACCTGGCAGGAAACTTCCCAAATGAGGAATGTAGTATTGTCTCAATATTTTATTTATTTGGATGGATTAGGCAGATATGCCAGACTCTTCTAGACAGATGGAATAATAATAATAAAAGAGATCAAGATCTGAAAATGAATAGTTGAAACATTATGGCATAAATTGGTTTCTGTGACTGGGTGCCATGTAAACCAACTGGGTGCCATGTCAAAAAACCTTGTATGGCACTTAGAAAACCTGTGTATTGATAACATTTCTATCAGTCAATTGCAAAAGGTGACACTGCTTAGACCCACATCTGTACTGTGCTGATACATTGTGATATTGAAGGTTCTTGGGAAGAATTTGATGCATATGATGGGATTTCACATTTTTGAATATACAAGAATAATAAAAGATATGCATCAAGAAAGAACATATAAAACAGAACCAAAACATGCCACACAAAAACTTACAGGAGCTCACCTACCACCCTGCCCTAAGGCCTGGGAAAATAGCTAAGTTTTCAGTGCTTTATGGAACATCTTCAGGATGAGTGTCATATTACTATTCCAGAGGGCAGGTGTTGCAACAGAGAAGGCAGTAAGTCCAGCCCAAACTCAAGGAATAGAGTCAATCTCCAGGCTCCAGGCTCCTTACCTGCCACATAACTGACATTAATATGAATAATCCTCTGAGAACAGAGATCTAAAAGATGGTATTTGGCATAGTCTTCACCACTGGTGTCTGTCTTAAAAATGAAAATACCTGGCATTGCCAGGGAAGTAGTTATGCTATCAGTGGGCTGACTGAGAAATTTCTCCTTGACTTCAGTCCATATCTTATTTAGTTTGAATGTCTAACAGTATTTTATAGATTTTAGTAGGATTTCATTCAGACAATACTACACAAACGATTTTCAACAATTACAGGTAATCCTCAAATTACAACCCAAATTGAGCCCAGAATTATGGTCATAAGTGGTAGAAGTTATTAAATGAGGTGCCAACATAATAACTGCACTTAATGACCATAATGCTGATTTTCTCCATTGTGGTTGTCAAGTGATTACATTAGTTGTTTAGTGGAGCACAGGGTGCCTTGGTGGATGGAGGAGGCTCTGTGACATGGCGTGTAGGCTTGCACTGCCTGAGCTGCCAAAGCTCACACATGGCCTGCCCCAGGCCTCCCAGGACCTCCTCCACCACCTAAGACACTGCTTGCATGGCTTCCCATTCTGTTGGGTTCCACACCCTTGGGCCTCCCCCGTCACACCTTGCTCCACTTAGTTTTCCAAAGATCACCTTTCCCAATGAGAAGCAGCTGATCTACCATGTGGCCTTCTTAAACAGAGGTTGCCTGTTGCCCTCCTGTAGTGGCTGCTTCCATCTGGGATGACACCATGTGGCTTCCATAGGGAAGGTCACATGGTGATTTGGCTACTTCTCTTTCTAAAAGGCTACACAGCAGATTAGCTTACTCTCCTTGGGAAAGATGATCTTTGGAAAAGGTATATGCAGGGAGGCATGATAGGGAATTTTTCAATTAAAGCTGAAAACCTAAACACGATGAAGTAATAGGTTGAATAAAATAAGTAAAAATAATAAAACCTGAGCAGGAAGTTTTCAGGAGAAGCCTGCTTCAGAGTATGATCCTGGTAGAGAAGAATATCAATTTCTTGCTGTTTCCCAAATTTCCTGTTTGGTTAGATTCCAACGTTAGCAGAGAGTGCTGCAGGTATCTGATCAGAGGTGGGTTTCTGACGGCTCGCCCCGGATTGGGTGAACCGGTAGTGGTGGGAGGCTCCGCCCACCTGCCTGGATGCTTCTGCGCATGCACAGAAGTGTTGCACATGCACACGCGCACTAGGAAACTGATAGTAAAATAAATTGAAACCCACCACTGTATCTTATGCCTTGTAGGGTTTTATTGACCAAACTAGGACTATAAATTGTTGTCACAAATTTAGACTGTCCAGTGCAATATCTGCAATGAAGATGCTGGGTTAAAAGGGGGGGCTTTTATTTGCTAACACACAGGTTCCTTTTTCTGCTGAATCTACCAACAGTTGCCTGCTTCTGTCATTCCATGACCAAGAAAAATATCTTCAGGATCAACCTTCTGGTCCTGCCAACCTGCAAATCTTCACTTATCCAACCATATATGTTTGATACTCTTGGGCAAGCATTAAAAAAAACACCACTTAGACTAGCCTTTTTCCCACTAACTCAAGCACCCATATCACTCTCATGCCTCACTTGCCATTCCTTCCATTAATAAGAATCTTTTCAGAAGCTCATCCTACCACTCTACTTTCACTGGAACTGACCAAGATGGATTTCTCTACCTCCCATTTCTTTTACTTGTGAAGAGATGCTTCTTTCTTGCCCAGTCTCTAAAACTGTGCATCATCAACCCACCAACATGTCCTTTGCCCCTCCCTATAATATTAAGTACCACACACCTCACTAACCAAAGTCTTTTCTAGTCTTACACAACAATAGTGGCTAAAAGCATAAAATGTGCCTGTAGGTAAACAAGTAATCAGAATACAAATCTAATCTAGTTCTAATGGTGTGTAAGGAAGGGGGGAAATTTAATGTTATATCAGGAGCAAAGATATTGAAATGCACGTCTTCAAATAATTGATTTCAATTTTTATGGGCAACTCTTTTAAGAAGTCCCATGATTTGAGCAGAAATCTGACCTCTAGGAAAATAAAAAAGGAAGATAATGCTAACAGCTTGAGTTGTACTATATTAGAGGACCTTTATTGCTTTTATAGCTTAGTGTCAAATATATGGGTTAGCAAAAAGTTCAGCTTCCTTCATCTGAACTTGTTTTCTAATTATTCATACTTAGTGTCACAATCTTTTGTTATTAAATAACTCCCTGTGAACTAGTAAAACAAAAAATTACAATGATAATAATAATAGTGATGATCATGGTAATAGCAATACAGAAACAAAGTAATAACAGCATTCACTGCTGTCAGCTTCCACCCCTAATGCAAAGCAGTTGGCATCCTATTGATTTTTGTTTTTTCCCACTGAAACCTTCTTCTTCTGCATTACCTTGCTATAATATTTCTAGGACATCTATTATTACCTTGGCATTTAAGTACAGTAGCATTCTCAGCCTCCTAGTTTTCCTTTTATGAAGTATTTTGCAGTCCTTTCCTTCATACTTTCATTTGACCTTCTTTCCAGCTGCATTTTCATATACTTCCCCCACCCCTTCTTAATACTGTAGTGTCATACTGGGAGGAAAAATGGATTTTATAATTTCTGTAAGCCATATCCTCTCATTCCCCTCAGTTAGAGGCAAAATGCTAACATTAAAAGTTCTTGAATTAAAAGGTATTTCTGTTTTTCCTCTCAAGCTGAATGCTCACTTTATTAGTCGGGGATTTGGGATTTCACTGGAAAATTATTTTTCCTGAGTATTGATAAAATGGAGCCATTTTTCATATTTAAGTACATTCCACGTTTAGATTCTAAGGTCCTAAGCTACTAAAAAAAATATTAGTCATGTTATTCTTAATTAATTATGCTTTAATTTCTAATTCTCTAAAATAAAGACAGATGTCTCTTGGGAAGAAACAGTTATTGTGTTATATATAATCTCTGTTTTGTGTATTATTATTGTTTTTATATTAAGCATTTAGAATTGTTATTTAAAAATTAGTCCTAAGAATGTGTACTCAGAAGTTTCTGAGTGTATATTATGAATGAATCCTTAGAAGTTTACCTCATATTCCTGCAATTCCTCTTCCTCTACTTCATAAGATACTGTCTGGATTTTGATATCATTTTCCATTAGAGATCTTCCCTGTGTTTCTTGCTCATCAGAAACATCAGCAGATGTGTCTTTGTTTTCCATGAAGGTTGTCTCACAGTTGTCACCTTTGTTGTCCTTGACTTTGACACTGCTTTCATCCTTCACCAGAATGAAATTTGGACCATACAGCGCTTCAACAGCTAGTTGAAGAGAACTGGCATCCAACAACTGGTGTGTCCTTGCATTACCTGAATTTTGGAAGATATAGGAATATAATTTGCCATGACAACGATGACCATGGTAATCCTGGTGATAAGTACAGCTACCATGAAGGTGTCCATTGTTCTTGGACAACAGTGGATTCTGAAGTTCACTCACACTTTCCATTTTCCTTTAAAACTCAATGGCAGATGCTTCTAAGATAAATCAGTATTCTGAAAGAAAACAAACAAATAAAAGCCCAGTGATTCATAAACTGTAGAAATGAATTAAAGAATTCAGCAATGATTATATCTATAATAAAGAGAAGTCTGTACTAGTGGAAATCCAAGGACTGCAGTCAGATAGGTTCTAGGTTGTACTTGACCCTTAGCACCTGAGCAATGCTCTTTAGATAAAAATTGAGGAAGCTCCCTATCTAAACTAAACATCAACCTTCCTTTGTTTGTTCCTGTTCAAAAGTATCACTAAAAAGAATAAAATACAGAAGAACAAGTCATGATAAAAAGAAATCAACATGGTTTTCAGAGAGGAAAATCATGTCATACTAACCTTTTTGCTTTTTTGAATGTCAGTGTAGACATGGATGATCAAAGAGTTATATGCTTGGAATTTTCAGAAAGCCTTGGACAAATCTCAAGTACCACGGGATTGTAGAGCATCTGATTAAAAAAACAGAAAGGAGGAATACATGGACACTTTTCAGATGAGATTATAAAGTGGGTTTTCTCATAAAATTATATTGTGGTTTGTTACATTCTCCCTCCCCCTCCCTCCCCCCCCCTCTCTCTCTCGTGTGTGTGTGTGTGTGTGTGTGTGTGTGTGTGTGTGTAAAGTTTAATGGTTTTGGCCTTAGGCTGCTATTGGTTAGCTCCAGATTTGTAATAAGATCACATTTGTTTACAAGCTGATTTTGCATAAATGAGCAGACATGGCATGCATTACCAAAATGTACTAATGCTTACTACCCAGGTATGGCCTTGTCCAAGATTTGCCTTCTGGGTTTGAGGTTCTTCATCAGCCACAGCTCCAAAGCCTAACCAGAGTGCTGTTTGACAAATGATGAAATTGATTACTTTATAGCAAAAGTTAGAGATATTCCTCATGTTTTCCCCCCTCTGCTGCTTTTTAGTTTTATTGCAAATTTATATGCCGCCCTTTTCCCTGAGGGGACTCAGGGCGGCTTACAGCAATAAAGGGAAGGGGGTGCAAGACAAAACTTAAAAAGAAAAAAAAAAATCGTGATTAAAGGAAATTGGTCATAAAAACACAACATTCACTCAACATTCGGGCGGGGTGAGAGTAATCCTATCCCCAGGCCTGACGGGATAGCCAGTTCTTGAGGGCTGTGCGGAAGGCCTGGACTGTGGTGAGGGTACGGATCTCCACGGGGAGGTTGTTCCATAATGTCGGAGCTGCAACTGAGAAGGCTCTCCTCCGCGTAGTCGCCAGTCGGCACTGACTGGCGGATGGAATTCGGAGGAGGCCTACTCTGTGCGATCTGATGGGACGCAGGGAGGTAATTGGCAGGAGGCGGTCTCTCAAATAGTCAGATCCACTACCATGGAGCGCTTTATAGGTGGTAAGTAAGACCTTGAAGTGCACCCGACGATCAACAGGTAGCCAGCGCAGCTCACGGAGGATTGGTGTTATATGGGCGAACCGTGGTGCGCCCATGATCACTCGCGCGGCCGCGTTCTGGACTAGCTGAAGTCGCCGGATGCTCTTCAAGGGCAGCCCCATGTAGAGCACATTGCAGTATTCCAGCCTAGAGATCACAAGGGCTCGAGTGACTGTTGTGAGAGCCTCCCGGTTCAGGTAGGGCCGCAACTGGCGCACCAGGCGAACCTGGGCAAATGCCCCCCTGGTCACAGCCGACAGATGGTGGTCAAAACTCAGCTGTGGATCCAGGAGGACTCCCAAGTTGCGGACCCTATCTGAGGGGAATAGATTTTGCCCCCCCAGCCTGATTGATGGAACGTTAACCAAATTTTTGGGAGGAAAACACAACAGCCACTCGGTCTTTTCCGGGTTGAGTACCAGTTTGTTAGCTCTCATCCAGTCTTTAACAGCCTCAAGGCCCCGGTTCATCACGTCCACCGCTTCATTGAGTTGGCACGGGGCGGACAGATACAACTGCGTATCGTCCGCATATTGATGGTACTTAATCCCGTGCCTCCGAATGATCTCGCCCAGCGGTTTCATGTATATGTTAAATAGCAGGGGGGACAGAACCGAACCCTGCGGCACCCCATAGGTTAGGGGCCTCGGGGACGATCTCTCCCTCCCCACCAACACCGACTGCGACCTGTCCGAGAGGTAGGAGGAGAACCACTGTAAAACAGTGCCGCTCACCCCCACCTCCCGCAGTCGTCGCAGAAGGATACCATGGTCGATGGTATCGAAAGCCGCTGAGAGGTCAAGGAGAACCAGGATGGATGCATAGCCTCCATCTCTGGCTCTCCAGAGATCATCGGTCAATGCGACCAAAGCGGTTTCAGTGCTGTAACCGGGCCTGAAGCCAGACTGGAAGGGGTCAAGATAGTTAGCTTCCTCCAAGGTACGCTGAAGCTGTAAGTTTCTTTACTGAGCTCCTCAATATTATTGCCAATTTCCTTGATGAAGGTGGGGTTTGGCAAGAGTCAAGAATTCATGGCCTCAATGGCAACCATCTGATTGTTCTAGATAATCTCTAGTCTAATCCATATGGATGGCCATATTTGAATCTTATGTTTAACTTGGAGAAGTTGGTCGGTCTGACACATTTAATAGACCTGGATAGGATCTGGAAAGAGTAACTGGAGCAACATCTTGAACCTGGAAGCATTTTTGCTTGTGCAATTCTATCATGTATCAATTGATTCCCTCTTGGGACTTAAGGCAATGCATGATCCAGAATACTTGCCTGCCTTTTTACTTACTTACTTATTTATCTCCCCTAAAAGGTCACTTCTTTGGGAGAAGTGTCTTTCCTAAAGACGCCTTCTTCAGATTCAGCAACTGGAGAACTACTGCTCCATTTCCACTTCCTCTTTTGGGTAAAGTTTGGGGGTGTCATTTGGAAAACATCATGGCTAAAGTGGATTATCTGTTCCTCTTTGAGTTTGGACCTAGACTTGGCACTGAAATGGTTGCTTCGGTAAATAAATGGCTAGGGAAACTCAACTTTATATTTCTTGGCAGTGTTTGATACAGCATCATTCTGGATCACCTATGACAATTGAAAGCAGGGGCACTATTTTGTAATACTTCCGAGACTTCTTGAACAAACAGCATCAGTCACTGTGATTGTCAGCCCTTCAAGGTAGGCCAAATCAAGAAACAGGCTCCACTGAAATTCTAGGAATGTTACTTTATTGGTGTAGGGTATATCAACAGAATCTTGAAAGTCTGTTGAAACCCTTCACTGCCTCCTTTTAAGACATCGGTCAAAGCAGAGCTTTTCTGAGTCTCTTTCTAATGTCTTCTCCTTTCTCTGGATTGAGCAACTGTTTCCCCACTCCCATTGTCAGCCTCTGCTTTGCTACTGCTTCGGCTGCCATTGAAACGGGGAGGGGGGGCATGGTATTTGGGTGGGGAATCATTGTTGTGCTGGAGGAAGTTTCGAGAGGCTGAACTGACCACCTTACTGCGCATGTGGAGGAGTGTTTCCCACCAACGCCAACAGTCCAGCATTCCATCCTGGTGATGCCTTTCGAAGTTATCTCACATCTGACATTTGGGAGAATTATGATTGGACTGTGCACAGGGATGCCAAGGGGAGGGGGTTGAATTATACATTATATTATTCACTTTCGCACCTAATTAACCAGACTTAGCTTAGCTTTGCAACTGTTCATTTATGATTAGTAAAAGTACACCCCTGATTTCAATACAAATGGAGTCCAGTGGTTTTCTTTCCTGATTACTGAATGAAGTGCTGCTGACACCCATCTTCTTCTCAAGGCCAGACTGAAATACCTGTAAAGTGGCAAGAGGGACTCAACTCTCCCATCCTTGCTTTTTAACATCTATGGCAATTCACTTGAAGAAGTCATCCATTGATTTGGAATGAGGTACCATTGATATGTTAATGACAGTTAGTTGCACATTTCTATTCTAGGCCAAACTGGAAATCTAGTAATCTTGTCCTGATGCGTGGAAGATGTGGAGGCCTGAATTGGACAAACTGAAATAGAACAATCTGGAATCCATCACTTCCAATTTTGACTCTAATGGAATTAGATTTCCTCTGAAAGGCCAAATCTATGACTTTGAGGTTCCCCTAGAATGGCTACTGCTGGAGATGCAGATGGGACATAGTAGCCAATTGTTACAGTGAAATTTATGAATATTTCCATGTGTTCCAATGGGCTTCCAGGTCCAATTGAAAAGCTGGTTTTAACTATTAAAGCTTATGTGGCTTGGCTCCCAGAATTGCCTCCAGGTAGAACTGTCATAACCTGTTTCTCCCAGGTCTCTCCCATTTGTGAAGTTTGTAGAGGAGTGGCCCAGATACAATGCCTCTCTGTGTGTAATTCCTTTTCCCTGGCATAATGTCTAGCTAGAGGTGAGGCTGGTGGGTATTCTGCTTTTGTTTAGGATGGCTGTGAAAATTGTGTTCTTTGAAAACACTTTGGGTCTAGGACAGTTGCCGTGAGATTACAGATAGAACTCTTAATATAAAATATACTTTCTATCTTGAAAAGGATATTATAGAGTTAAAAAGGCATCAAAATGGCATCCAAAATATATAAGCACCTGGAACAGCTACCTTACAATTGGCAACTGGAAATGTTTAGTGTTGCATTAAAGAAGACAAGGAGAGATATAAAAGTCAATAAAATCAGCATAGCATAGATAAATACACACAGAGAAGTGGTTTCATCCTTCTCTCACAATGTTAGAATTCAAGGTCGCCCACAGACTAATTACAAGGAGACTGAATCACCCAAAAGAAATCTATTTTCATATAGCACATAAACTATGCAATTCACTGTTAGAAGTTGTGGTAATGGCAGCCAGTTTGGAAAGCTTTATGGAGAATCGGGTTACCATTTCCTACTCATATGGATGCTTATTTACCCTTTTCTGAGTTGTAACAATTATGTAATAAATACTGGTTGCCTACCCATCCATGCATATGAGTTTTCCAAATGGCACAAGGATATGCAGAATGCTAAACAAGTTGGACCTATCTGTTATAGTCTTGTCTGCTACAAGCCCAACAGAACAAAGAACTCCTTTGGCTTGTAAGGTTTAGTTGGAGACAACATATCATAATGCATTTAATCCAAGAAAAAAAATGCTGGAAGTTACTAAAGTCTGCCTGGTGGTAGAACTATAGTTGAGGATTCTGGCATAAACATTTCTACTAATGGTGTAATTTTAAAGTACTATTGGTAGTAGTAGAAGAGCCTTGAAGGTTTATTTGGTGATGGTGGTGGTGGGGAAAGGTTACCTAAGTAGTTAGTGCATTTGGAGATTATGAATTCCTGGCACATCAGTCCTTTTCTTTAATCTTACATTTAAAATGAATGGTTTATTTCTGTTTCCTCTCTTGCATTTCTTTAGATCATCCAATGTCATCCCAGGGCTGTCCAGGTCCTACATAACTATATCAATTTCTTGCAACCACCTTACTTAATATTGTATTAAAAACTGATAAACAGGCTATGAAAATGCTTCAGGGAAACAACAGATCTGAAATGTACGATACTGGAATTCATTATCAAAGTGCTAAAGATCTGGGCTGCATGTTGCATAGTTCTTTGAGAACACAGAAAAAAGGAAAGTATAGTCATTAGAAAGTGGAACAGAGTGTGGACTTACCTTAGTTTTGATAGAAAATGACAGTATTTGGCAGCATAATTGGGCATGAGAGCTTGTACTTCTCTACTCTCTGCCAGAATATTGTCTGAACACTGACTTTATTTGAGTCCTTATGCCAGCCTCATTATGGCAGGTAGTGAAATCAGACTATGAATCATATGAAAATATGAGAAGGTCAAAGCTATCATGATGGTTAGAATGTGTTGAACATTGCCCTTTCTTTTTGGCAGCTTGAGATGGAGAACAGTAGTTGATGTAAATGCATAGTGCATTCTTTATGCTGGATCATAACTTCCTGCAGAGTTACAGTGAATGGCAGATGGTCTCAGCACAGATCTGAGTCTGGCATCCCCTGAAGAAACCTTCTATGCATGATAAACAAGTGAGGAGCACAATGAATTACAGCCCTTTCAGTTGCAATTGGTTCCAGTAAGCGTGATCTATTTTGCATGCTAAAGGACTGCTAAAGAGTTCTTCAGTGCTAATGGACTACTAGAGAGTTCTTCAGTGTTTTGACAGAAACTTGCAAGGAAAGAGTGGAAATCAAGAAAGAAAAAGGAATGAACAGCTGCCTGACATGAAACATCTTCTATCTGTGCCATGCTACATTTATAACAAATGTCCCCTTTGCAGTGACAGTGCATATAAATTATAAGAAACACATATCTGGGGTGCCTTTTAGTTGAGCTTGATGACATCAGCATATTATATTGCATATTATTGTAACATTCTAAGAATTGTAATTCATTGGCAAAGCCAATGTATTTAAGTAGGGCCAATAGCTATATTATTATCTTCTTTTTTTAAAAAAATAGTTATCATACAGGCTCACTTTCTTTTCTAAAAAAAAAGGCAAAATCAAATGGAAGCCAACAGAAAGATAGTTAGATGCACACTAGGGCAAGATTTTGATTATTTTGCACACATTCTGATTAGTTGGATGGCCCACAATTGTTTTGGCAACTTGTGATTTTAAGTATGGGAAAATATTTTGGTAATGGGCAAATGGGAATTTTTTAGAAGAATCGCATCACTAATTTTTAGTCAATTACTAAATTAGTCTATGGGATACAGTTGTTTTTGATATAGCCATGTAAAAAGGTTCCATCAAAATAGGGCTTATACATTTAAAATAGCAAGACCTGCTACAATGAGAGCTTTGTGCTTATCTTCAGCAGGAGCAGAATTACAATTCATGACAATTTACTATTATATTGTCATATGTCCAAAGATATCCAACTGTCAGCTCATTGTAAACAGGTTTCAGAAAGAAAGCAGGAAAGGGATTTAGACAATAACTTTTATATAAATGTAAATTTTATTTTAATAAAACATTAGATCAGCTATTAAGCGAAATTGCTTATCTGTAGCATATGAATCAAAAGAAGTTGGAGAGGAATGCCTCTTGCTCAAACAATTGCATATTTTAACAAGTCCTTGGCAGCTGAGTTTATGACAATTTCCTGCCAGCATTGTCTTAAATTGAGATAGATGGGAAATCATTGTGTGAACTGATGGCTGCCTGAAGGACTGATAAAGAGCCTTCTGTGGAGTTGTCAAAAGTATTTTGCTGGCTACAGCATGTTTGAATGTTCTGTTGGTGCTTTACAGGAGGGCATTGTTAATAGGTTTTTTGGGGGGTGGGGAAAGGCTAAGGCACAAATTAATGAAATCATTTGAATGGAAAAATATTGTCACAAAAAACAATATCAGTAACTGAAGAAAATTAAAATATTACTAGAAGGTTTTGATTAAACACAAAGCAGCTAAAACCTGGGGGGCTGCTGGAGAAACCATTCTTGTATACTTGAAAAGTACGGTAGATGTAGGAAGCCTCTTAACAAAGTTTTCTTCTAAATATACAAAGCAGCAAATCTGCCAGTGCCAATACATTTATATAGGGTTCTTTTTCTTCACCCCTGAATATCAACAAGCTGCAAACAATACTAAAGAAGAAAGTTCCTTAGTTGAGAAGTATTTTTTGTAAACAACTCCATACTTCATGTCTAATAGAAACTCATCAGTGATGGGATTCAAATTTTTTTACTACTGGTTCTGTGGGCGTGGCTTGGTAGGCATGCATGGCTTGGTGGGTATGGTAGGGGAAGGATACTGTAAAATCTCCATTTGCTCCCCATTCCAGGGGAAGGTTACTGAAAAATCCCCATTCCCACCTGATCAGGTGGGACTTGGGAGGCAGAGAATAGATGGGGGTGGTGCCAATCAGAGGTGGTATTTATTGGTTCTTCGAACTACTCAAAGTTTCTGCTACCAGTTCTCCAGAACTGGTCAGAACCTGCTGAATACCACCTCTGAAACTTCTTGCCAGTACACCTTTAAAAAGCTCAAGAAACACCCTATCATGTTAGCTGGCTTCTTAAGTATGGAGCTGGGAACACCTTTTCCATCTTCCTTAGGTAGCACAGAAATGAAGAAGACTTGACATCCATCCCCTTTCCATCAATTATTACTTAAATTTAATATTAGTTTTATGTCAAGTTCAGCTTTTGGGGAATTCATGGAAACAGTCACTTATGTTTCTTTGCAGCAACACTGAATGCAAGTTATCATCTTCCAGGATTCTAAAAAGATTTTTCTAGCAATTATTCCCTCCTGTTATAGAATTGAGCTGAATACAGTATGTAAAGGTGTAATTTTGAAAGAATCAGAAAACAAATGTCTTTAGTTGATCTGACTAAAAATTTGTGCCATACAATATTTCCTTACCAGATAGCAGGTACTAGGAAGCTCAGCAGGTTCAGACCAAATACTTGCATGTGAGAAGACCTTAGAAGATCAGGATTATAGGCTGGTTTGGAAAATTGAAAAAAATGTTTCAACCTTCAGATAAAAGTTATTTATCAAATTTATATCACTCTTCTTGTGGTCAGTGTCACCACTAGAAAGGATGCTTTCACCCTTGAAGAGCTACGGATTTGACTGGAACTATCAGTCTGAAAAGGAGAGATATATAGATTGATCAGAAGATTCTTTAGGATGAACAAATGTGTGGCATCATTGCAAACCCTCTGTCAACTTGGCAAAGGAAGTCCTAATCAATTAAAGAACACTGGTAGATGCACACACAAAACTACAGAATGTCCTTCTTCACTGATGACAGAAATACTTATTTTAGATAATTCTTTAGGGCAAGAATGTCTCTAGATGCAAGAAGCTGCCACTATTACTTTGTTTTTTCTTCAATATGAGAAAAGGTCAGAAATGGCAAATCATTACACATCATTTTCTAAAAAGTGAAGTTGTTGACAAAAACAGCTTATGACATGTCTGAGTTAGGTTACAGGAGGCTCAGTTCGGGGTTTAGATGCCCCCATCCCTCAGATGATAGTCATTTAAAACTTATGATGAGCTACACAATTTAATAGCACATACATTACATACGAAACATCCACATTCCAGCCTCAGGTATTTCCAAAAAGGGCATGAAAATATATTGCTTGAAACTTTAGGAAATTTGCTGCTAATCACTGTTAATGATAATTGGTGAGTGCAATGGCTTAACTCAGTGTAAGGCATTTCCTGGGTTCCTAGCAGAGATGGTATTCAGCTGGTTCTCTCTGGTTCAGGCGAACTGGTAGCAGCGGCTGAGGGAGGCTCTGCCACCCCACCCCAATGTAATGTGCAAGCACTGTGCATGCGCAGAAGGCAGCATGCATGTGCAGGCATGGCATGTGCTAGTGAAGTGAGCATGCACGCATGGTCATATTTGTGAACCCATAGGAAGGTAAGTAAATCCCACTGCTGGTTCCTGGCATATCAGTGCAGAGTAACCTTCTCCAGTCTATGGATCTTGGACTTCTATTTTGCCAAATCCAGCCAGCATTGCAAATAGAAATAACGAGAAATGTATATCTCAGGTTAAAGAATGGCTGTCATGGTGCCTTTTTCATACTTCTGGGGAAAATCTTCTGGTTTTAATTTGATGATAACAGATATTCAGACAGAAATACCTTTCTCGCCAATCATTTTAAAAAAATAGTTTCAAGCTTTTGTTTTCTGCAAAATTTAATTGGGGTGACAGAGAGAAAGAGAGGATGGGCAAGATGGATGTAGTTTTACATATGTTAGTCATTGTACAATTGAATTCTTGAGTAGGTTGCAAAAGGAAAAACACATTAGATATATCTAGGGGAGTCTGTTGTTCAGGAATTAGTGTTAAATTATCCCACAGGAAGTTTGGAGGGGATATAGAGAAGTAAACTGCAAATAAAGAAAAACCAAAGTCCACTATTTTTGCAAATGCAACCTTTAGTAGTCAAAATCCACATTATTTCTGTGCATTATTTCCACATTATTCCCATTATGTGCAAGAAGTATGAATCTCTTCTTAGTGCATAGCAGCCCAGAAATCATCTCTGAAGATTTTATATTTACAGAGCTTTTATATTTACAAATTCTTGGTAAGTTAAAGCCAAATTAATCAATATTATTTAATAATTTATAACGACATTTCAAATCTTGGGAGACTAAGGACCTCACAAAGACACTCGTTATTTACATAGAGCCTGAAACTATGACTGCCAATTCCAGAAAGTTTTATGATCATCAAATACAAGTACCAAGGATATGAAATGCAATGACTGGAGAAGAAATGAAAGATGAGAACATGGCCAACCAGGACTCATACAATATGCAAAGAAACTATGCAGCACAGCTATATCAACATGGTCTCATTAATTAGTGTTTGCAAGCTATACCTAGGAGAGCCATTCACTGTGATGTCCATTTCCCATCAGTGCTGTGGTCAGCCTTATTCTGATGTAAGCCACAGGTGTGCTTCCTGCATTAATATCAGCAGGTTCTCTAAAAATATCCCTCAATTTCTCACCCAAAAGAAACATATTAATGGAGGGAAGGGGAAAAGAAAGAAAAAGATGAATGTGGAGTGGCACATTTCTTTTATTTGTGATAGTTGCCGACTGCTTTGACAAAATGTGATTGCCAAGAACAAAGCTTCTTTTGGGGCAGCAATCCTGCTGGCCTAAGAAAGATCTGATTTAGGCTAGAAAGAGGAATCCTCTGTAGAGGGAATACATGGTAAAGCAGAGATAATGCTGATCATATCACACATGGATCTGCAAAGCAGATTGGACATTTCTTGTGCTAAAATGTATTTTGTTTAAATTGGATTTTATTACTCAACATCAGGCTTTCAAGATATAAAAAATCAAAATCAATTCAAAGTGAAGCAGCTTTGAAGCAGATAAAATTTGCTGAAAGCAGCCACAATCCATTCTCATTTTAAATCCATCTCTGTAAGCCAGCAGAAGGCATTGGTATTCTCAATCCATAGCATTAGAATCTAGAGTGCTTGCAACTAACGCTAGTTCATAGCACAAGAAAAGCTAAATGTACATGCCAAGGGAAAAGCTGGTGTTAAAAATGAATGACACAAACATGGATTGCATTCAGATGAGACTGTGTACTTTTCAATTACTTGGGGATATTACAATGTATCCAATAATGTCCCTTATGACTGGCAACTTATTAAAAGAGAATATGTTGCATTGAAGCTGATACTAGATCTACGAAGATACAAGGAGCTGCATCAGTATATGTTGCATCATTTGCTAGTTTGTTTGATTTGATTTGTTTGTTTGATTTCTATAGCAGCCCATCTCAGCAAATGACTGAGAGGCTTAGATTTAGGAAAGTCTAATATTCCAGTCTAACATTTGACTCATGTTGTGTTAGAATATAATAAAACAAATAAACATTGGACCAAGGAGTTTTTGCTAAGAATCTATCATAGGATAATGTTTTTGCCCAGTAAATATCCAGTTTTTCACTTACACATACTGTTTGCACTGTGTGTATACCTCAGATGTTAGACTCCTTAGCCTCATGAACTTTTGGGCAATAAGGAAATTAAGTGCAAATTAGTTAATCTTGACATTTCAAAAGAATATAACATTCATATTGGGAACATGTTGGAAAAAGTGAAAGTTAATTTGCTTGTTTCAACCAAATTAAACACTCTATCACATATGAACTTCAGAGCTATGGATCCAATTATGAAAGTATTATACAGAAGAAGACAAGGCAAATCTTTGCTTCTATCTGAAATAATTCAAATTATAATTATATTAATATGTATTAATTTACTACATATTATACTTTATACTACATTATATATATACTACATTATATATATATTATATATACATTATACATATTATACTACATTAATATTATATACATATAATATATAGTAGCATGTGTATGTGCCTGCTCTCTCTCTCTCTCTCTCTCTCTCTCTCTCTCTCTCTCTCTCTCTCTCTCTCACACACACACACACACACACACACACACAGACCTCAGAACCTAATTGGACCGTATAGGCTGGAAACATGTGAAAGACATTGATAGGCAATGGCTAAAATGATGATGATGACAATGATTATATTTACATTCATTATTATATAGAGTTTCTGTAATCTATTATGCCTTGATTGGGCAACTTGCAACCTAAGGGATTATATACTATCCTGCTGAAATTTGGCCTGCAATTTCCCACTAGTTTATTCTCCTGTGATACGTAAGTGCTTCAGTTTGTTTACTAAGCTTACTGTATTATAAGGATGCTTTTGAGGCTTACTTTATTGATAGAAGTGAGGAAATAACTGAATTATGAGAAACCCAGGAATCTCAAGTTGATTTATTTGAAAGACAAGAAATCAATAAAGGAGAACACATTCACACATACCACCTTGACAGTAAGTAAACACATCACTGTATTCCATTGATAAAATTCCCTCAAAATCTTCTTTCCTTTTTGAGAGACAAAGCAAATTCCCTTTCATCATAATGATAGGAAAAAATGTAGGATTTCCCCATCCCCTGAATGTGGTGTAGAATGCCACAGGGTGCTTTTATGCTGGGAATGCACTCTTGTCATGATAGCGTGGTGCCAACAGTCACAACTGTCTGGCAACCTGCAGGAATCCAACAATCTGAAGCAGGTTTGCTGAAAGTAAGGAGAAATTATATGCACTATTTCTCTTCACAGCAACCCTGCTCAAAATGATTGGGATCCCGCCAGCAGTAGAAATAAGTGCATCCTTTGAGGGCTAAAATTTTGCTCATCCTGCTTTAATAATCAGACTTCTCACAGTTTGTTGCTTTTCTGATGCTACATAGATAAAATAATTTTTATAGTCCTGGGGAAAATTGCATTACACCACCCTTTTTTCTGGTTATCATAGGCATAGGAGTCATCCTCCCCACACCATTTTATTATTATTGAATAGGCAGACCTAGAAGATGTCATGTATGCTTGCAGTTTCATCCATGGTGTGTACAAAGTAAATCCACAAAAACAAAAAAACAGCTATTTTATTGGGCAATTTATTCTCTTACACATTTTAGAAGGTTTTCTTTTGTTTAACATTGACGATGGAATGGTTTCAGGCCAGGGGTGGGATTCAGCCAGTTTGAAACTACCGATTTGGTGAACCGAATGTAAAATTAATTTTACATTCGGTTCACCAAATCGGTAGTTTCAAGGACTGGCTGGCCCTCCCCACCCCTCTCCTCCCAGGAGTCTCCGTGTGGCCCGTTCATCATGCCAGGTAAGTGGAGGCCTGTGCGAAGGCTCTGGGAGGCAAAAAACGGGGCTCTCAGAAGTCAGAAGGAAACATTTCTGGCCTCTGGAGGCCCTCCGGAGTCCAGAGGAGGCCATTTTTGCCCTCCTGGAGGCTTGAGTAAAGCCTCCGGAGCCTGAGAAGGGCAAAAAACGGGCCTACCAGAAGTACAAAATCAGGCCTCTGGAGGCTGGGGAAGACCATTTTTGTCCTCCTGGGGGCTCAAGGAAACGCTCCGAAGCCTGCCCCCGTGGTGCAGGAGGCCAAATAGGCCACGCCCACTCTGCAACCAGGCAGAGAACCAATTGCTAACATTTTTCAACCCCATCCATTTCAAACTACCTACCAGAGTTGAAATCTGGGGACATTGTTATTTCAGTGACTTTCTTCTTTCTTTTGTGTGTGGTTCTAATTGATAGTGAAGGAGGAGATATTAAGATCTGGGACAGTCCAGTGTGAGATACTCCAGGATTTGGCTTCTTCTCCATTTTACTGATGTGTTTGATTATACAATTTATATGTTTACCCCCTCTTACTATTTTAACTCTTGCGGTTGACACCTCTTGCTCTGATTAATGCTATATTCTTTACCTAGGAACGCTCTTGAAGATGCGACAGAAGTTACAGGTTCTAGTACAGCATAGTGATACCTAGGTAGTTAAGGACTCCATTGGTTAACAAGCAGTTTCAGGGCCTAATTCAAAGCATTGATTATTACTGATGCAATATTTTTGCATTCAATTTTTGGGGGGTGCCTTCATAGCAAAAAATGCCATATAATCATAGGCAGCTGTTTTGAATGGTCACTGGTTGAATAACTGATAAGAGGACTTTTACTAAATGGTATTACTGCTTTATGGAATGTAAGGCAGTAGCAAATGAATGAATGAGTGTAGCCATTCTCTTCTTCCTTTTCCCACATACAAATGAAGCCTATTCTAATTTCTTCAAGAATATAGATACAAATTCCTTAGATATTTGACTATGTGTCTCTAATCAAATGTACTAAGTGGCCATCTGCAGTGGTCTGAAATTGTTCTTCATATGTTGCCAGGGAACAAAATAGAATTTCCTTACCTACATTAATGATTACCAAGAAGAACCATGTTAGAAAAGGATTTTCAATGCAAGAAGAAATGAGCACCTGATGTAGCGGTAATATGAAAGGTGTTGCTAATGCAGGATTAAACCAACAGGAAGATTAGGGAGTTGAGAAGTCTATGGGGGAGTTTGGTTAATTCACCTATGTGAAAGTACTCATTCAACAAAGCTGGGAAAGAATGCCTAGTAATAGCAATAGAATCAACTGCCCCTATGATGGGTTTCTGGATCTGACAGAGACTAAATTGCTTTGAGAATTGGGATATTATGTGTTGTTGTTTAGAGATACACTAGTTAAATTGGCCGATGTTCAGATGGGAATAAAATCTTTATTCTCACTGATAAAAATGTTTTTTTTTGGCAGAGGCATTTTGCTTACTGCCAAGACTTCTCTGTTAATGGTGAAAAACTAAAATGAGGTGCAGAATTCTTGATGAGGCCTAAAGATAAAGTTCCTGAAAGTGCTGGCATCTCAGTGGAGAGTAGTCAAAAGTTTTCTTTTACTGTCATAAATTCTCCAGTTACATTTTAAATATATATATCCTGCAATCTTGCTTGGCTCTTTCTTAGACCTAGCTGAAAACAATTAAAGTTGGGGGATGGAGAGGAGTTATGCCGATTCCTGCAAAACTATGAAGTCATGAGAAAAGATATAGTTACTATACAGTATTTCTTTTCCCAGTTGCAGTCAAGCAAAATTGGAATTCAATTTCTCTACAGTGGAATGAAGGATAAATAAGGCTCCTGCTTGTGCTGCTGCAAGATAGGCCATGGAGAAGTTGACATAGGACAACCTCTATAAAGCCAGAATGTTAAATTTTAGACCAATATGAACTTCAGTACAAAGAAAAGTGTCAATGTTTAAAAAAACAACATGTATTTATAACCTTTCTTTCTTCAGAGTTTAATATATTAGAGTTGCACATATTTTGTAAATGGTCCACTCAATGTAATTCCTGAACAGCAGAATGCAGAAGCCTGAAAAAGATCATACTGCTTTAATGAATAGCATTCTTTGCTGTGTAAGATCAAAAGGATTTATTAACCATTTTCAAAGCACATGCAGACCTTTTTTCCCACTGCCCCATTATTATCTTCAGAGATTTTTAACCATTCAGTGGTACCTGGTAATAACCAGGACTAAGTAAAAACTAGTTTCTCCACCACTTCTCCAATATTATTACTGGCTACATCATGGGTGTCAAACTCATGGACTGCAGGCTGGATGTATCACGTGCTGGCCACCCCACCCCCATTTTAGTGAAGTGGAAAAAGTCGCTTGACATGATGGTGCGAGTTTGTTACCCCTGGTCTACATCATTGGTTTGTTGTTCATTGCAACCTAAATGGGAGTCTGAATTTGGATTCATCAAGTAATTGCATCATGTATCCTGTCCATTGCGGGAAGATCTTTTGGGGAACTGGATGGGTAAGAAATTGGGCAAAACCATAATGGAGTTCACTAATTCTGAATTAATGAATTGTATGAGCCCAATCATTGTGGTTTTTAAATAATCTATGACGTAGTACATGTGAACCTGGGCCTTGAAAAAGGTATTTAGATATTAAGATCAGTGGTGGGCTGATGCTGGTTTAACAACCAGTTCGGTGAGTGCGCGCTTTGCACGTGTACTTGCCTAAAGCATTTGCATGCAGCACTGGAAATAGAGCATTTAGAAGCTCAGCTCCTTACCTTCCAAGTCAGCAATGGTAAGTAGAACAGCGAGGAAGGGGATCAGCTGTGCCGCATGATTGAGATGAACTAGAAAGCAGGAAATAAAGGACAGGATAGGATGGGTGTGAGTGGGTAGGGCCAGCTGATAATCGAAGCTACTGGTTCGCCCAAACTGGTCCGAACTGGCTGAACACCATCTTTGACTAGGTTGTATCTATATGTATAAAGATCAGAATTGTACAATCAGTGGTTTTCCCCTGGTGATCCTTTTATGGGAGCAAAACTTGGATTTTGAAGAACCAGGATAGAAGAAAAACCGATGCTTTAGAACTTTGATGTTAAAGAAAATTCCATAGAATACCATGGATAACCAGGAGAGCAAAAATTACATCATTGAACAAATCAAACTAGGATTTCCACTCGAGGCAAAAATGACCAATCTCAAATTATTATACTTTGGACACATTATATAAAGACCTAGCTCTCTCAGGGAGTCTGCAGTGTTAGGAAAGTTGAAAGGAAAGACAAGATGACCATCGGCAATCTGGATGGACTCAGTTACTCAAGGAGATGGGTGCACCATTGGAAGACCCGAAGAAACAGTTTGGGCGCAGATTGTAATGGAGAAAATCTATTGCCAAGAGTTGACACCGACTTGATGGCACATAATCAGTCAATATGTGAACTGTTTGTCATATTTTAAAAATCATAGTTTAATATCTTGAAGCCAACCATGTGGCATAGTTGGAGGTGAATTTTCATTCTAATCTGTTTTCTAAAGACTTTCAATGAAGTGACAACAGCAGCAGTAGCTGCAGGGTTTCTCTGGAGTTACTGCATCTGTTTAGTTATAAAGCTATAAAGCTGTTCATCTCTCTCTACCTCAATTCTGCAGCCAATCTATTTGCATTAAAAAAAATCTGTATATTAACATATTAATCTTCAGTTCTCCCTTTTCCTGCAATGGAAGTTAGGACCTTAGCAGGTCTTGAAAGTCTTGCAGTGAAGACTTTATAAGAATACAAATGAAGGATCAGGTCTGCAGTGAATGATCTATTGACTCTTTTCTAGGAGATAATGAGCAGCCATAATTGCTGGCAGTCATTGATAGTCTTCTTTTTCATGAATTCGCATAATTCCAACTTAAAATCAGCCACATTGTTTGCTATTTTGCAGCTTTTGAAAATGAATTCTACAGGTTAACAATAAGCAGCTCCAGAATCCCAGGAAAAGAAGCAGCTGCTTTAAAAAGTGTTAGACAGGTGCCGAATTAGCTTTTTGAGGACACCTTCTGAAGTTAAAATTGATGTGCTGCATATCCCAGTTGTGTGAAGGGTAGTTCTTTATTATTTTGAATTGCTCTTGAGTCACTCCTATACAATAATTTAGGTGTGGACAGGCCAAAAGTGGGTTGCTGCTGGTTTAGCCCGGTTTGGCCGAACCGGTGGTGGAATTCAGGCCTGGGTCACAGAACCAGCAGTGACCCAGGCCTGCCACACCCTCGAACCGTTTCCCTCGCTGCCGCTTGTCCACTGCCATTTTGGATTTTAGTGACTGCGTGTGCACAATTCACTAAATTGTTCTTTGCATGCACGTTGCACCCAGGTTGTGAACCGGAAGTAATGCCAGCAGCAAACCACCCCTGGAACAAGTCTTAAACTGGTACAAAGGCATTATAACAATAACATTAAATTCATGGAATAAGATAGAATTATTGGCTTTAAAAATAGTCAAATATTTTCATGAATAGCAAATCTTTAAACAGCCACAAATGACACCCTGAATTATAGAACAGATAATTAATACAATTTCTATTTGTTCACTAGAGGTCTCTGTTGCTCTATATTACCCTCTAGTTTGATTTCTAAAGGAGTTCTGAGTAAGAATAATTTTGTTTTGGAGATCTGGAAGTCAGATCTGCCTGATTCAACCAAATATTGACATTAGAAAACTCTTTGTAAGTACCCTCTCAGTAACTACCTTTCTTACTAACAATTCAATTTCTCAGTGAATACTGCCATTGTTCTACAGCATAATCAGTATAATTATGTGGAGCTTTTACTGGTCAATAGTCACAAAGCTTTTTACAGCATTGGAAAGGAAATATATAGAGTCTGGCAGAATGCTCCTCCAACCCACAATCTGATTCATTGGGAATGTGCCACAGCCTTTTATATATTCTCTGTCTATGGCCTAAAGTGCTGCAATGGACTCTTCCATTAAAATTTTTACCATCTCTTTGAGCTGTTTGTTTAGAAGAAAACCAAGTTCAACTTTTTTTCAGGATTTAAATTAATCTCAGCAAATTTCTTGGTGTTTCTAGTTTTCTGGGACACAAACATTACTGATTTGTGGCAATGCTTGTTCCTCAAATACAAATCTGGATACTTGAGAATAAAACTATTTTGTTTCTAGCCCATGGTAACCTAGTATGTGATCCATGCCAAGAATTATTATAGAAGTCTTGACAACATATCATGAATGGGAGCACAGTAGACATTGAGGGCCATCTTCCACATTGAGGGACAGTGTTATATTTAGCAGTATATTAAAAAAAAAAGGAAATCCAATGCAGACTGGGTTTCAGCATTGAACAGTAAGGGATTCAGAGTTTTAAAAAAGAGATTCAGGGTTTTCCATGACCCACAAATTCTAGCTTGCCCACTCTAATCTAACATTAGTAGTGTAATATCTGGCTTTTATCTAGATGACAAAGGTAATTGATTTGCCATTGACAGACACCCATAGGCAGAATGAGAGTGTTGTCTCAAGCAACAGATTCTACATATTTTCAAAAGACATCAAATTCTTAATTGCTTAGTTGAAGATAGCTAATTTTTCATTCTTATATTTCTATGTTCAAGAGTGGAGTACCAGGAGCACCAAATAACTTAAATGGTTTTGAGTACTGTGCACCTTGACTTAGGAGGCATCTGTTGCTGCTGCTCATACGTTAAAATGTCTGGAAATTCCTGTTGCTGCTGCTCATATGTTAAAATGCCTGGAAATTCCATTATAGTTATTCAGCCTTTCACAAGCCTTACTATTATGGTATTTAATGAAATGGGATAAAATTGTGGGTGTCAGGTTTGTACAGCTAGAAAATTGTTGACAGCAAAGCTCTTGGCTTTAGGGGTTTTTTAAAGTCAAAGGTGAAAGATAAACTAAAGAAGTTGAAATAGTTCTATGCAGAAGTGGGCTGCACATACGTTAACAACCGGTTTGTTGGAAATGTGAGCGTGTGCGCCTTCCTCACTTTCGCGTGGCTTCAAACACATAGCAAATCTTCTCAGGCAGCCGCAGTGAGTGCAGCAGATGAGACAGGGCAATCAGCTGGGCTTTGTGGGCGGGGAACAAAGCCAGAGAGTGAGATAAATAGGACAGGCTAGCACTGGGATGGGTGGGTTCCCACCTCTGGTTCTTTGTGCATATGATAAAACTGGTATACAGTAGGAAAACCCAGAAACTGAAATAAAAAGAAGTTATAAAACTGTTCAGTTTTAATGAGATGTTTTAATAGCATGTATTATTGCTAATGGTGGTCATAGCTAACAACCCACAGATGACTATTATACTTGTGCAATCACATACCACACACTGCTCACTAGTGAATTTTAGGCAGTTGCCTTGCAAAAAGAGTACAACTTCTTGAACTGCAAAATGCTCTATGTTGTAGATTTAGAAAGCATCATATTCCCACAACAAGAGTACAACCTCTGTAAATGATGCAGAATAAAAGAGTAACATATGCAAATTTACTGAATAAAAACTGATAAACTGTAAGCCCATATTAAACCAGAATAATAGATCCATTCTTCAGATTCTGCAGATCCATTCACTTTAGAAATTCAAGCGGGAGATCATACAACCAGGTTGAAAGACAGAATTCCAGTCTAATAGTAACTCAGCTGAGCTGGCAGGAAGGCAGCCCACCAACTGTGTATGATGGTGTACAAAGTACTTAATGAATCTCCCATTTTAGAATGCCTGTAGGGACCTTGAAGCACATAGATGGCCACAGTATCTTTTATATGCACAGGAACATCTGCTGGGTGGCTTTCAAAAGAGATCCAGTGTGGTTTCTTATGCTAGTTAACATAAAAGAACAGTTTGATAATCTGACATTATTGCCTCCATAAAAGCAGCCATACTAAGGCAAAAACAACCATACTATTGACTCCATAAAAGCAGCCATACTACAGATGTAAATTGGAACACAATTTAGAACATTAGCCTGCTTGGTTTATGAACCTAATTAGCAAAACAAACAAGATAAAGCCAACAAAATAACTACAGGTGCATAATTTTTAAAGTGTGAAACTGAAATCAACTGAGTTGAGTAACAAATGGTTGCTAAGAGTAAGCAAACTAAATCCTGACCCTAATACTATGTTTACACACTCAGTATGCATTTACTTTTAAATGAATGTTTTCACCAAGTGCCTTGGACTGAGCCGAATAGTCACAACAGAGGAGGCTATCATTTTTAAATTATGAGCTATACTTTCAGTATTTGCAACCATTTCCTGCTTTTTTTCTTCTTCTTCCAGTCACCATGATTTAAATGCACAAAAGGTCTTAACTGAAGTCAACTGCATATATCTTCCTTATTAAATCAATATGGCTTTTCTTTGTATACACTTATCAATCACATAGTTGAAGCACTGACAGATTACTGTGTCTATATACAAGGCTTGTAGTAAGTCATAATTTACATTATCAAGTTTGGGTTGTGGCTGCAGCTTTCAAATGTGTACCTCTTGGTTCTCATCCAACACCCTATATCACCTGGCTAGCGAATTTTGGGAACTGAAGTCTACACATATTAAAATAGAGAAACACTAACTTACATTTGTTACGCCATGCTGATTTTCCTTTGGATTAGTTAACTCAGGTTTGGGCTCTGGATTTGTGCTTATACTTTCAGCTGTGCCTGTTAAGTCCATATGGTCTTGATTTTTCTGTCTGTATATAAGTACTTTTCCAGAAACTAGAAATTCTATGATTGTTAGTTCTTGAAAAAAATATTCCTATAGGGAGAACCTTTATTTCTCAAAGTAAACTTTCTCAAAGTAAACTGTGAACTGGGACCAGTCTGTGGCATGCCAGAAACCAGGCTACACAACCAAGCGAAGCCCCATTAACGGGATGCAGGCAGCACACAAAACCCTCTTATCCATGGAACCATCCCTAGTGCCAAAAGGTTGGGGAAATTGTTCTAGACCAGGGGTGTCAAACACCCCGGCCTGCAGGCTGCTTAGATTTGGCCCACGGGGCTGCTTGGAAATAGCAAAGGACCAGCCCATGGTACCTCTGCTAGCAAAAATTGGGTGTAGGTGGCTGCCTACGCATATCCCATCCCCATCTCCATCTGACCGCCAGAGTGCTGCAAGAGACCTTCCAGGCCCAAAACGCCCCCCCCCAGTGCTCCAAGAGACCTTCCAGGCTCAAAACAGGGCCTCCGGAGTGCTGCAGGAGAATGTCCTTGATTATAAAAGGGAGGAAAATTAAAATATTTTACCTTTCAGGCTTAAATTATTCTGCTACTATAGCCTATGTCAATAATTGATAGTTCTAGTCTTCCTATGGAGTCAGCTTCTTGATCTGGTTTCTCTTTTATAAAGTGATCAAGTAAGTATTAAAAAAATAAAATCACAGAAATGTACGCCTCTCTATTTTTATAAGTGTATAAAACCATGTCTGCGGAGGTGCGGTCCCATGTCATGCCCACATGTCCACCCCCATCCCCAACCACCACGGCCCTCTATTATCAAGCACAACCCTGATGTGGCCTTCTTCTAGACTTTCCTAAATAAGCATTCTTGCTCTGTCATCTTTACTACCACACCTTACCAATCCAGAAGTCCACTTCAGTTCTGCTTCATACTACTAGTTTAGTGTTCCAATCCTAACACTGGGACTCTTCTGAAGAGATACACAGGATATGTTAAATTTATATACACATATTTGTCATGCTGGCAAAGTGCCTTTGACTTGAGTTGAAATAATACTGCATTATTTTGCCAAGAGCACTGTCCTCATAAAAAGCTTGTTGCTGGGGTTGGAATAAAATTGGCCAGCTGCTCCTAGCAAATGTGAAACAGCTTGTGTTTGTGAGCTGTATGCTGATTGCATGCATTATTCGATATTGTGTGCAAACCTCCCTCAGATATTCATGCCACCACTTATCTCTGAAGTCCATGACATACATTTGATCTCTTGGAGAGCACCATACCTACTTGGAGATCGTTCTGGATTCTTTATTAATAGCAATAGCAGTAGACTTATATACCGCTTCATAGGGCTTTCAGCCCTCTCTAAGCGGTTTACAGAGAGTCAGCATATTGCCCCCAACAATCTGGGTCCTCATTTTACCCACCTCGGAAGGATGGAAGGCTGAGTCAACCCTGAGCCGGTGAGATTTGAACCGCTGAACTGCTGATCTAGCAGTAGCCTGCAGTGCTGCATTTAACCACTGCGCCACCTCGGCTCTTTGGACAAGGATTTCCTTGTCCTAGAGAACTCCTCCACTTACATTTCATTGAAGCACCTTTAAATCAACTGGTTCAAAAGTCTCCATAGCTGAATTTCTCCTTACTTATTTTATATTATTTATTTATTTATTAATTAGACTTATATACCGCTTCATAGAGCTTTCAGTCCTCTCTAAGCGGTTTACAGATTTTTAGCAAATTGAGTCAGCATATCGCCCCCACAGTCTGGGTCCTCATTTCACCCACCTCCGAAGGATGGAAGGCTGAGTCAACCTTGAGCACCGCTGAACTGCGGATAACAGTCAGCTGAAGTGGCCTGCAGTGGCCCTTTATCACTTATAAATATTTTATATTTATATTATATATAATCAATAAAAACTCACAGGTCATATTGCTATACCACTTATTCCATGGATCAAAATTTTCGTCTGTTGTCTCTGTTCCACTTTGTCCAAGCATGCAGTGTTTCAGCCAAAGGCAGTTGCCCTGAGTGAGTAGAGCTGCTGATGCTTAGGTGGGATTCTGGCAGAAAGCAAGAGTGTTGGTTTTTTTGTGGACAAAAGTGAAGATGGAATCGTGCACGTACAGCTAGCTGGGAAGTATTAGGCAAAGTTTTAACATGAGCTGAGTCACCAAACATTATAGCAGCTGGACTTGAAAGAAGTGTGAATTATTCAACACCTCTCTCCCCAGGACCTCTTTCCCCATATCTTCATGAGGCGGCCCTGAAAATCATATTTCACAAGTTCAGATTTTGTAATTCAAGACAGTGAAGACACAGAGACAATCACTGATTTAATATTATTATAGTATATTCCTATACGTATCTAATATGTGTCTGGCAAGCAGCCTTAATTAACAGAAGCTGGGTAAATTCTCATGCATTTCAACAAATGAGTGAGGTTGTTGATGATAAAATTATGAAGATATTGGACAAAGCATAATAGAATTAGATAGCATATATAGATTCTATTGCAATTAATAGACAATTGATTTCACCCTTTGAGAACCCAACCCTGAAGTGGTTTAATTGGCATATAATGAATGTTTCAGTGCTCTTGAAGTGTGCCTACTTTATGTGCTGTGGTCCAATTTGTGTCATTTAAAATAGAATCCATGGACTGATGTGATAATATAAAAGGACAAGAATCTGCACAAATATTGACTTCTTGTTTGGTTTTCTGTTACTTCTTAAGTCTGTAGTGCAACCAGAACACTGTCCTAATATTCTTCATTAAAAGAAAAATAAAATAAATTTGGAAAGGGATTATGCAGAGATATTTTTTTCTAAAGAATAACAACCAAACATCCATGTTTGCAGGGAAGAGGTGGCCAAATAACGTTGCATGTATCACGATAACATTGCACAAATGACTTGAATTATGTACTTGTATCATTTTTCACTAAGTTGATTAATACATCATTTGCACAATTACATCATGATGTCATCCAGATGCCAATACTGCCAAATTCTACTTTTTACCATCTCTGACAGAATGAAATTTGATAGCAGATAGTTTTATTCCTTTTGCTATTCCTATTATTGTTTCAGGCATAAGACTAATTATAAATTGATTTGAATATATTGTTCCTTGCGTTATCTTTTATACATCTTAACATCAACCTTTTTTTAAAAAAAAGAGCAAATGATAAGTCAAATTGGTGGCATATATTTATTTTTAGAAATATATGCATTCTACTCACATAGAATGCTATTTTCCCTTTTGTATAACTAGGTTCCCTTTTATCTACCTTTTTAAATTATTCTCTATTTTTGATACCATTGTTCTTTCTTCATTTCATCCTTCAGATGACAGGGATTATTGCTGTAATTGTCTTTGCATAACCAGAATACATTGCTGCTGAGTAACAATAATAATTCTGTATATTTAAGGAACATATCAGCAACAACTTATTTTTAGATTTATTCTGCTGTCAAATGTAAAACCATACATTCTATTTTGAAATCAGCATATATTCATGGAGCTCTTGGAATTTCTGAAACATGTTTCATAAATTCAAAGGTTGGAACATAAAAGATTTTTTTTCAGAGTAAAAGAAGAAGAAATTCTCTTGCTTGCTAAAAGTGCTGAGAATAATGTGCTTGTGTCCTGACTTCAGAAATAAGGCCTATTGAGCCCATTAGAATTAGGATGTCTGTGAATGCATCATAATGGAAATGAATTAGAAAAAAAAAGGCTGTATATTTGCATACATTTTATATATGTTAAAATATATGCCAAGGGGGAGCAGTCTGTGGCCCCAGGGTTATATGTAGCTCTATGGCATTTTTTCTTTTGGAGACCTTGAAATTCCTTTTAACTGTCATTGCTGAAAATTGGCTATATTGTTTTCTGCCATTTTGACTGAAGGAATCACATTT
Source organism: Thamnophis sirtalis (assembly GCF_051295495.1). Lineage (NCBI taxonomy): Eukaryota > Metazoa > Chordata > Lepidosauria > Squamata > Natricidae > Thamnophis > Thamnophis sirtalis. Next base: position 126,618,167 of record NW_028261381.1, read on the forward strand.
AAGTTATAGTGTAGGTCATAAATAGGCTTAAAATAACATTAACAAATATACCTACATACATGGCCACTAACTATTCCCTTTTGCAGTTATTACAGCAAGTGTGATACAGAGGTAGTGCTCAACTTACAACCAAAATTGAGCTCAAAATTTCTGTTGCTAAGTGAAACATTTGTTAACTGAGTTTTGCTCTACTTCAAGATTTTTCTTGTTATAATTGTTAAGTGAATCACTGCAGTTGATAAATTTGTAACACGGTTGTTAAGTAAATCTGGCTCCCTCATTGACTTTGCTTGCCAGAAGATCGCAAGAGGAAATCACATGACTCTGGGACACTGCAACTGTCACAAATATGAGCCAGTTGCCAAGCACCTGAATTTTGATAATGTGACGACAGAGATGCTGCAACATTCATAAGTCTGAAAAATGGTCATGTCATTTTTTTCAGTGACGTAACTTTGAACGGTCACTAAATAAACTTTTGTAACTTGAGGTATCAGGCTAGAAATTGGGAAACTGTGACTTCTACTCCAATTTTTAGTACAAAGTCAGCTGGGTGATTTTGACAGTCACTTTCTCTCTGTCCTATGAAGGAGGCAATGGCAAAACACTTCTGGAAAAAAAAAGTTGCCAAAAAAACCAACAGATTTTTCCAGGCAGTCTCCAAGTATCATATGAGGTTGAATGGAGGAAAAAAATATTTTCCTTTAATTTCACAATGTTCAGTTCCACATATCAAAGTGGATAGAAGCATGCTTGCATTCAAAACTATTTTTGTTTCTTTTAACAAACATTCATCCCTTGCATCAAATCATTTACAATCAATTCAATTTCTATCAACACTAGAATGTCTAAAATCTAATAACTTTCCCATCCTTAATACTAAATATTCTACCAAAATACATATATATTGTCTATATACTTCTGGTTTTTCAGCATTAATATATAGCTTGTGAATGTTCATTACATTTCATCCCTCCCGGACTTTTTTTTAAGCAGTAATTATCATACTTACACTTTGTGTATCCAACACTTGCTATCAGCCATTCATGTTCTTAGCAAACAGTACAGCTGATTTAAAAGTTCATGTGTATTCATGTTTTCCATCAATGCACTTCTAATGTGTTACATAAGCATTCCTGATAACATTTGTAAACACCATCTTCTTTTATTCCCTGAGCAATGTTGAATCATTTGCTATGTAATTTATTTACTACCACACATATTTTTACTTCTACCATATAATCACTTTTATCATATTCAGCATCCTAACTTTCAACTCCATACTTTTGCAGGACATTTCATAACTAAAATCCTTTTACTTTATATAAATCAACAAATGTACACTAATCCTTTTTTTCTCTCATTTGTATAGTGATGTGCTGAAGAGCAAAAATCTGAGCTGCACAACTCTGGCTTCGCATAAAGTCACATTGCATTTCACAAATTTTGCTTGCCTTGTTTTGATCAGAATTCTGCCAAAGGCTTCCCAGACGTACTTAAGAAACTACTCCATTTATAATTTCAGCATTCATTCTTGCTGCCTTTCTCTCCGCATAGAATGCAGTCTTGACATGCATATTAAGTAAGTTGGGCAGCAACAACCTTTCTATAGTTACACTATTTACACCTGGGGCTACATTTAGCATTCCCATTAATATATATGCCTCCACTTTCACCACTTTTTTTCTTGGACACCAATATTTCTATCATTTGTTTCAATTGTACAGTTTAAATTATCTTACATGATAAATCTCTAAAATTATTGGATCCCCTCTCTTCCACTTAATCTCATTTTGCTTTCATCCACCCTGTTGAAAGCTCCTTCTATAGCCCTCTTTGTTACTCCTGAAATAATATTTTACTTCCATCCAAATCTTTATTTTTTGTAAACCCTTTAAAGAATTTCTTGCTGTCTTTGGCTATAGTTTCTATCCATACGTGATACCCATCCTCCTTCTCTTCCTCCATCCCTCCCTCCCTCCCTCCCTTCCTCCATCCCTCCCTCCATCCCTTCTCTCTTTTTCTTGTTTTTCTTAGATGACTTTTTCAGGTACATAAAAATAAAGAAACATTTAATACTACCATTCTGACAAACAAAAACTAATACTCTGATATTTGCATCCTCACTTTGCTAATAACCAAATGTTGATCCTCAGCCATCAAGGGATTGCCCAACTTTCATAAGCAAAGGCAGCATCATAAGCAAAACAAATTTAAGACCAGCCTGGACATTGGCATATGAACTCTTGTAGGCAAAAGGAAAGAATGGCGTGCCAATGGGAAGGTGGAATGCAGTAGAAAGCAAGGCAGGCGCTGGTAGGCAACTTAGGTAGCAGCAGCAAAGCAGTCCACTAAAGTACTAGCAAATTCCAATAGACAACAAGGTTGAGAAAGGAAGGGTGGTTATTTTAACTCCCACATTGAAAGGACAAAACATAAAAGATACTGGAAGAGCCAAACACACTAGATACACAAAAGGTATCAAAGTTGAAATGGGGGAAATGCAGTAGGCACAGGGGAAACCAGGATGAGTCACCTATTTTAGGTATAGGAAGAGTGACTGAGCTGGACGCATCTATCCAGATGGAGGTAAAAAGTGAAGGGAGTTCATAGGAAGGCTGAATACAGGGCATAGAGCTCTTCTTTGCATTCTTCCTAGTGTTTCAACATCTTTTTTTGTACTTGGGGGCCAAAATTAGATGCAGTATTCCAAGTATGGTCTTACCAAATCATTATCAAGTGGTACTAATACTTCATGTGATCTTGATCCAATCCCTCTGTTGATGCAGTCTAGGGCTGTATTGGCTTTTTTGGCAGCTGCAGTACACTGCTGGCTTATATTTAAGTGGTTGTTCACTCGGACTCCTAGATGTCCCTTACAGTTACTGCTGTTAAGCTAGGTACCACTTATTCTGTACCTGTGCATTTGGGTTGTCTTAGCTAAGTGTAAACCTTACTTTCACCCTGTTTTTTGGGATAGAGCCTAATGTTCAAGTCTGTCAATATCCTTCTGGATCTTGAGCTTATCTTCTAAAATGTTGGCTATTCCCTAGCTTGGTATCATCTGCAAATTTAATGAGTTCCCCTTCTATTCCCTCATCTAAACATTTATGAAGATGTTGAAGAGTACTGGGCCTAAGATAGAACCTTAGTGCCTCACTGCATGCTTTCCTCCATATAGATGTAGTTCCACTGAGGATCACACATTGAGTCCAGTTGATGAGCCAGTTATGAATCCATCTGGTGGTAATGCTATCTAACCAGTGTTTTTCTATTTTATCAAGTAATAGGTTGTGGTCTACTTTGTCAAATGCCTTAGCTAAAGTCCAAATATATTAGGTCCATGGCATTTTGCTGGTTGTTAGGCTAGATGTTAGCAGGAATACCAAAATAATGTACAAAAGTGGGGAAATTGGAAAGTAAGTGAGAGAGCATACTATTGTTCACTGGAAATAAAGTTTTTCTTTGTGGTGGCCTTATTCCAATGGCAATAGGAAGGTGGCTTTCATGGATTTGTCACCATGCCTGAATTACTGACTTACAGGAAGGTCTACTTGATTTTTAATGATTTAGGGTCATTCTCACATAACCCTAACATTCCATTCACACTTTACAAACATTCACATAATAAAAAGAGGTCTAACAAAGTTCAGCTTCATCTATTCTAACTCACTTTTGCAAGATGAAGACATAATTTTGCATTTTTTACAATTATAGACCATTAGTTGATTTACAAAGGTATCTCTGTGATAAAATAATTAAGACACATATGAATGAATTTCCCTTTAAAAATATGACATGTGTTCAACACTATTTTTCCTCAGAATGTGCTGGTGAAAATACAGTTAAGTGTAATAAATCAAAACACAATTGTTCAAAAAATCCTACAAGAAATTTTATGAAACACAGATGACAGAAAAAACTGTGATAGTCTCCTATTGTTTATTTTAAAATTTTTAGTGAAGAAATGCCACAATATTTTCAGCTTTCCATTTATATCTACAGATGTCCAAAGTCCTTGTTATTAAGGAACATCCTGGAAATATGGAGTGGAAAGTTATCACCCAGCCCTCTCCCAGAAAAATGAAATATCCTAGGAAATATTGAAATGGCAGAATATTATATTTCCATGTATGTGAAAAGGAAGAAACGTGTTTTAAAGAGAGAATAGCTCCCTGCAGCTTCCTGCCCCCACCCACTTTGTCAATGGCCCATTAAGAAGACCAAGCCAGTCCCTTTACATAATAAAGAGTTCTCCCCTTCATCTCCAGGGGGATGGGATTAAGGCATGATAATATTGACCCTTTACCCAACTCACCACATGGCATGTGAGAACTCAACCAAACCTGGATTCAAAACACAGCCTAGAGAGTTGCCCCTGCATGGCCCCATGGGAGTCTGACAACCAATCAGAATACAAGCTCAAGATCAAAGGCCAGAAAGGGCATAAAACCAGGGACTCAGCATCTCAGCCACCCTTCTCTTTTTCTCCACCAACATTGAAGTATGTGATCATCTTTTCTGTTCAGGACTCAAGCCATGTGGCCCTGTCCATCATTAAACCAACTTCCCAAGCAGCTTCCATGTTTCCAGTGCCTTTTTCCCCACTTGGAGCTGAATCCAGAAGGACATATCTTCCAACAATGGGATCTCTGGAAGGTTATATCACTCACCTGGATTTTTAGAACTTAATCTATGGATTTAACTTTTAAATAACATATCTCATTTATAAATTCATATTTTATGACACTGTTGATCTATAGCATACAGTCTGCAATTTCACATTATGATGAGCTCATTTTGTAATGATAAGGTTTTTACCCCAAGCAAATATTTTATATAAAAAAGAAAGCCTATCTGCTTGGGCAGATAACTTTTATTTAGGCATATTTTGCTCAGAGATAAAAATTGGAAAACTGACAGATTGTAAATATAAGAAAGGCACATTCAGATAAAGTATGTGAACAGAGGTGTGAAAGTATTTTGATTGGTCTGATGTAGCAACTCCAGTAGATATCTGAAGACTGGAACGGGAAACCAATGAGATTGAAAAATGACACTAAATCAGAATAACTTGCAAATCTCAGTGAGAGTAGAGAAATTCACATGCATCCATAGTTGTGTAAACCTACTAAAGAAAGTGACACCGAGAATGATACAGAGTTCAGTTCCGACTGGAATATAAATGAAAAGAAAGGACGCTCAAGGATCTCAGTGATGTACAAAGAAAATAAACCTTATAGTATAACATATCTAATTCATCAAATACTTTATTCTTCCCATCAACAAACCTACACATAGATCATTTTTTATATACTACAACTCAAGTGCACTAGATTCAGGAATGTTTGTTTTAATTATTATATAGAACTGTAAAATATTCCAACTGGATATTTCAGAAAATGATATTAATTAGTTTATATAAGAAAATGGAAGCATTCAAGGAAAATGAGAACCCTTTATTCTTATGAATATATTCTCATTTTATATTCTCTGTTATGCATAAGACAGGACTAGAACTCAAATTCTTCTGGTTTCTAGCCCAATGACTTAATCACTCCACTAATCTGGTTTTCTTGTTCTCATTCTTTTGTTGTTAGTTGCGAAGTCGTGTCTGACCCACTGCGAGCCCATGGACAATGTTCCTCAAGGCCCTCCTGTTCTCTACCATCCTCTGAAATCCATTTAAGTTCATGCCTACTGCTTTGGTAACTCCATCCAGCCACCTCAAAATAGCATGATAAGCTTTTTCTATATTGCCATATTGTTTTATATTAAAAATATATGTTTACATAATAGTGCATTGTTTTTTTATTGGGTGTATATGATACTTCATAATATCACTCTATTTTCAAATATAATAAATAAAAATACAGTAAAACTTCACTGGTTAGTCATACCCAAATGGCTAATTGATGTCATTATTTTATTTATTTTTACCCTGCCCTTATTATTTTTCTAAACTCAAGGCAGCAAACATGCCTAATACATCTTCATCCTCCTATTTTCACACAGCAACCATCCTGTGATCTGGGTTGGGCAGAGATGGTGTGACCAGCCTAAAGTCATCCAGACGGCTTTCACGGCTAAGATGGGAATAGAACTCATGGTCTCCTGGTTTCTAACCTGGTGCCTTAACCACTACATCAAAGTGATTAATTCCTCCAATCAAAGAAAAGGCGGAAAATGCACCCTTTCCACATGTATGGAAAGGGACTTACTTTGTAACTCTACATTTTTCTTGGAGCTATGGTCTCCACAAGAGATTTTAAAGCAGGAACTGAACAGCTGCATATCAGGAATGGTGAAGTTGGTAATCTTTGTATCAATTCAGGATGGATTAGACATCCTTGCAGATATCTCCCAAACAGTATGATTTTCCAATTGCACTAGACAGAGGTCACCCTTTCAAGAAGAGGAATTATCTATAAGATACCATTATAGAATTTTCTGCTTTCCAGAATATGAAACAGTGTGATTTCAAGCTGCCCAAACTATCAAACCTCTGGCTTTTCTTACTTTGGAATATAAGGACACAGGAAACATAGAAATACAGAGTAAAGACTAGTTCTTACTGGAATGTATTCTAATAATTTTATACAATTTACAGCTGAATATGTGAAACGATTTTATTAGTATCAATGAACTGGGAACATTATCTGAAATGTCAATTCAAGCCCAAACTGAGTGCTGCTGTCGTAAAATTAAGAGTATACAAACATGTATATTGATCTTTGTGTAAAATAGCAAAATGTCTTGAAATGCAGAAGAGATTGGACTCTTTCTCCATATGGGCCAATAATGTCTATTTAGGAAGAGATCTTCTTTATATGTTACTTGCTTTGTAACAAGAAATGTCAACAGCTGCCTCTAAGTCGTTTTGCATGCAAAACACAGCCTTTACCACTAGGTTTGGAAGCTGTAACAAGTAAATGTGCAATTCTACAGACACAACTGCTTTGCAAAGTATTTGGTGTTTTTTTTTTCTTATCTTGGGCCGCAGGAAAAAGACTGAAATGCAGGCACTGAACATTTGGCAGTATTCTAGAGAGGATTCTTCAATCTTTCTGCAATCATGGATTACTGAATGAACATTTTAAAAGTGCAAGCTCACCAATTAAAGAAACACACTTCTTCCTTGATTTTTTGCCTTTGAGAATACAGGCATTCCCTTTTTTGCTGAACTAGAAGTTTATGATTGTATTCGTTTATGTTTTTTCATCTTTTCAGTTATGAAGGCCCAGTTAAACTAAATTTTGTACCAGAAACTGAAAACAACATATTTATTTACCATTTGAAACACTATTAACAACTCTTTGTGCAAACTTTTTGAACAAAAATATTCTTCATAGAAAACCCTTGAGTGCTTAAGGAGCTACTGGCCAACATTTTTAAATATTCATCAACACTTTACCTAACTGCACTTTGGATGGCTTTTTTGACTGATTAGATTATTTAACACAGTGCATGAAGTATCATGACCTGTTCATTATTGTTAGTAGGATCTTTCCAGCTGATAGCTGACAAATGTAGGGAGACAGGTTGAAGAACAACTTTGGCCAGTTTGCTTGGGAAAGAGGATCTCTGAGGATAGTTTACCTGCTGAAAATCACAGAGCAAATGCACACAAGCACCTTGCTTTGGCCCTCTTTTCCATGCACATGTCTGAAAATATTTCTATATATCTCAGTGCAGCTGATCCAGGTCAAAAATCACTTAAAGTGATTGACACTTTGGAAGTGTATATAATTCATTTGAAATCTGCTCTCCTTTTTTTCTTCTCACTGCATCATTTGTCGGTCACTTTTTTGCCATTATTTTCTGTCAATCGGTCAATGGTTGAAGAATATGATTATCATATTTCATATGATATTTCAGCTCAAATGCTGAAACAACATTGGTAGTCATAGTTATAAATTCTACTGACTTCAATGAAAAGTACTGATCAAGCTGATCACATTAAATGCCAAACTACTCTCCACGTTTGAGCTTTCCTTTCTCCCAAGGTCTTGAATATTTGGTGTTTTAATGATTAGGGCTATGGAAAATTGGAGTTTGAAAGAGAAAGATGCACAAGAGTACCTATGCCACCCCTGCCAGCAACTATTTCAATTAAATGTCTCTTTTTGGAATCCTGCTGCAGCTAGTTTAAAGAACCACCAACAAGAATATGTGAGCACCCTTGCATGCTCCAAAGCACTCCTTTTTCTTGAAATCCACAGAGCATTACTTAAGAACCGCATAGGTAAGAAATCTCCAAGCAAGGCTCTGTGATCTAAAGATCTGTGCTTAATCTGTTCTAGATTTTTCTCTTGTGCATTCAGATAGTGGAAACAGTGACTCTTGAGATGAGGAAATGCCAGCAATATTATCGTGAGCATGCAGGTTATTCTAAAATGTAGGTTGTCTTGGAATACAAATATTGGATTGACTCATGGTTCTTAGTCCATTAACTCAACAAAATGTCTGTGTCTCTCAGATCTGTAATCTTCAGAGACCACCTTTGAAAATCTCTTTCTAAAAAAAGGAAAAGTTGAGGGAATAAAGCAAAATCTGACAAACATATTTCTCTTATAAAAGTCCTCATAAAACATCTCTCTGGGGAAATAATTTCCCAGATGCTCCACAGACACACTTCAGAAAGAAGGGATATTAGATTGGAAAAGAACATGAGAGTTTTTCAAAGTAATGTAATTTTAGAAAATGGCAAAGAAAGGGAGAAGGAAGTAGGTAATACAGTATTTTTAGGGATAGGCTAATGATAAGCATTTATTCCACTCTAGCTGAATTCCATACATTTGCTCTTTCAAATTTGCCTTTGGAATTGTTCTAGGAAGAGCAGATGATATTATAGAGGGAGGGTGAAGGAAGATGGAGAAGAAGTTAAGCAGTCCCTGTTCAGTTCTGCATTCTACAGTCTATCTGTTACCAGAAACAAAAAAAATGTTTGTTTTTAAAGAGTATGTTTTAGGCTTTTTCACAGAATGTAAATTGCATCTCATGTAGTTTTTCTTTTTACATTCATTTTTGATGTATACACCAACCTTCTCCAGCATGACACTTCAGGCTTATTCTGAGCGTTACAATCTGGAGATTGCCAGATTGGAGACAGCTGATATATGTATGGTTGTACATGAAAATTACAGAAGCTTTGTCACCATTTAAACTAGACAAACAAGGCGATTAATGCATGGAGCAGACCCCTTAATTGTGTGCTGAGAAAAATCACTATTGTAGCATTAAACAAATCTATGTAGACCACTATAGCATTTTTCCTATATATGATTATAGGGGATTATATAATTCCTTTTTATATAACCACATCAATTTTTGAATTTAAATATTAATCACATACTTGCCACCTAAAAAGCTGAGGATAGGTTATCTCTAGTCATCTTCTATTACCTAACCAACAGTTTCTTTCCCATATGCATTCTTACCAAATTATTACTTGCCTTGCTTCTCTAGCACAGACCCTTCATTCAACACTTTCTGTTAACAGAGCTCACCGTCACTTTTGTGTCCTACAACTCTGAACTGGGATTGGCAATAAGTGTATTGCAAAGCTGTATGTCCTTCTCCAATAGAATTGTATAATTTCCCTCCATCTTGAAACTATGAAGCATTTTTGACTCTCTTAGCAAAGTTAGAACAATAAATTTAAGATTTATGAGTGTTTGTGTGTTTAAGTCATTGTCTTTCCTCAAACCAGTCAAATGGTTGAAATTAAACTAGGTGCCAATTTAGTATACTTGAATCCTTGATAGAAAAAGGAAAAAATAAGGTTTCCACTAAGCACGTCTTAATTAAATAACAAACATACACTTGGAAATGTGAAGATAACCAGACTTGCATAGGTGATGAAAAGCAACTCCCCCCTTTTTTAGAACAGCAGTTTGAACAAAACTCGATTTGAACTTCACATTTTAAAGCTGCAATTAATTAATGAATCAGCATGCAACAATCCGGTAAACCAGCATGAGAAATCAGTCCCAGGAATAAAGATGAAAGCATAGCTGGGAACGACTTTTCTTGCAAGGAAGAAAGGATTCTATTCTATAAAGCAGTCTGGGAGGCAGGAGGGACATCACAAGAAGTGCCTGTTATAAAGCCAATTTTCCCAGAGTCAGAGAAAGAAAGTCTTCCAGGGTTTTACACCTGAGTTGCTGCACCCCCCTCCCCGCACACACACTCCAAATGACTCCATGCTAGTTTATATGATGATAGTCATGTCTCTAGTCCTGCTGTAATGAGAGGGAATGAGGAAGGGAGAAAGCTATTCTCCAGAAAGCTTCTGAGGAAAGTGGCAAAACTACCTCTGGGACAAAACTAACCTGCCTGGAGGAAACAGCTAGAAATGTGTCACAGCAACAAGCTTAGAGGGATATCCAGTCTCATACCCAGAAGCATGATAGGCTTCCGAAGAGCAGGACATGGTAGAGTTTGGTTGGCTCAGGCTTCACAGGGTGAGCCAAAGGAGATGGGGAAATGGAGTATGAGACTCTTGCAACACAGGGGCTACATTATGCAGGCAACAGAAGTGTCCCTGACTTTGTCTCTCCTCCTATGTGTGTAGAGGTGGATGTTCTTGAAGGCAGGTAGAAAGCAGCAGAGATCCTTTTTTAAAACGAATATTTGTTTTGCCAGTGTTAATTTTATATTCAGGATCTACTCTAAGTCGGTCACTGGGACTAAAGGTTTATTCTTCCAAGCTTTCAATTTTATATCCAATTAGAAGTTAATGTGAGCCAAAAGTAATGATGGATGCAGACTACGAAACACATATTTACAGGCTGTAAGCATCACTTCTGTAATGTTGCCATTGTGGTCCAATAGTTAATAGACCCCCAAAGCTGGGAGAGAGAAACGGGCTTTGCCTATCCTTAAATCCGATAAGCTCTTGCTCCTGTTTGGAAGGCTGGGCTCCTCAGAACTTCCTATCATACTTTTAATTGTTCTCAGGTGGCTTCTTCATCCAAGGTGTTTTGACTCCAGGCTTTCTCTAAATATCAACTATTTTGATATCTTCAGACTTATTAATCATTTAGATAACCTTAGATTAGACCAGCTCTTCATAATCTGGTGCCCTAAACATAGGTTGGGTCTGGCAGGGAATTCTAATCATTGCGATCCTGGCATGCCCAGAAAATGTCAGATTATAATGGCATAAATTAAAGTACAGTACATCAGGTGCAAACAAGCCTGTCCCAAGCTGGTGCTTTCCAGAGATCTCAAGACTGCGATGCCCAGAATGCACAGCCACAGCTGGGAATATTGGGACCAGAACTAACCCTTCTGAGGTGTGTCCAGATTTGAGGGAACCTGAGCTCCTGCTAAATACCAAGCATATCAACAGAAGGAATCTTGTTTAAACAGAGGAAAATAAACCCTAACTTTCCAGTTCTGGATTCAAATCCCTTCCACAGAGCGCAACCAACGGCTGAGGATAATCCTCTCCCTAATTAACCTCACAAGGAACTCCAATATCCTTCTGAAGTCCACAGGGTCTCTTCCCCTCCTCCAATCTAAGGTTTTTTCTTCAGAAACTGGATTTATAGAGTTTTTCCTCCACAAAGGTAACTGCCAAACCTGGGACTAGTGCCTTGCTCAGCTTTTAGGGTAAGGTTAGGGTTAGGGTTGAAACGGACACATATTGGTGTCCAAGAGACGGGCATCTGCTCGTCTCCAGCTGGAGCCCAGCGCCCACTGAGTCGTGCACAGGCTTCCCGAAGGCGGCAGCGGCTGAGTTTCAAAGCGGCCTTTCCAGCCCTTCCAGCAGGTGCGAGAGGCGGCCAGCGTCCGCGGCGTTCGAGGAAACGGCAGGGGGCTCTCCTCACCCGGATGCAGCGCAACTGCCCAGGAACAGCGTTTTAGGGCAAGCCGTTCCTGCAGGTTTGCCCGGCAGTAGCCCCGGTTCGGAACGACAAGCAGCCCACTAACCTTGCATGGTAACGGCAGCCCGGGCTCGCCCTCAGGTTCCTCGGCGTGGCGGGAAGCGAAGCCACCTTTCCCGCGCGTTCAAGGCTCCTGAGGGCGAGGCGAAAAGCGCCTCGCCGACCCCCCCCCCGAACTTCCGTCCGGGACTAGGCAAGAAACTCTCTCCCCGCCCTCCCCGCATTTGCCCGTCGGGTGCCCCCCTCCCCACCCCGCGGTCTGTCTTCCGACCACAGCCGCCCGGCTCTCGGCAAAGACTTGAGGGGAAGGGACGAAGCTGGAAACTTTCCGGGCTTGCTCGGGAAGCGCAGTCCCACAAAACAGCCGCCCGCTCAGGGAAAGGAGGGGAAAGGGAAGGCGCTTCCCGAAGCCTTACCTGGGCGGCGGCGGAGAAGGAGGCTGCCTCACCCGCCGAGCTGGAGGCAGGCGGGGCGGAGACTGCCGGGCGCAGGCATGACCCCCCGGTGGGCACGCTCGGCTGGTTCTCGGGCGGCGGCGGCGGGAGAATTTCGGGGAGCGGGCGAGCGTCCGCGGCTGGAAGCAGCGCGGAGCCCAAGAGGCAGGGCGGCGGCACAGGCGGAGTCAGAGCAGAGCTGGGGATGCGCCTGAGAGAGCAACGGGCGGAGATGTGCTGCTCCTCACGGCCCCTCCGGCTGCCGCAAAGCCTGGCTTCTCCTCCGGACGAGAGCGCCCGCCACTCGGCGCGCCCGCCGCCTCAGTGGGGCGCTGCCAACGCGGGGCTTCTGCTCCCGGCGCGCTTCTTCTCTTTTTTAACTTAAGGCAGAGCTTTTGCTTTTCCGTCCTGAGTCGCCTCCCTTTTCTTTCAGGGCTTCCAGCTCTGTTTTAGTCAACGGCAGTCAGGAAGCATAAGACCTCTTCCAGAGATGGTGCTCCATCTTTTTGCCCCCTCCCTTTTTTCACCCCCCCCCTCTCTGTTGTTGGAAGATCTTTAAACAACCCAGCCCCATGAATGTTTACTGTAATTTCAAAGTAAGATTCGTGGTCGTTAATGAAGCTTCCTTCTAACTGCACATCTCATTCAGCTTGTTGACTCGATTTATTGCATAAGCGAACCAAGTTTTATACCAAGCAGTTGCCTCTTATCCTGAAACAATTCACATCGGCGATTATCAGGAATATCAGTATATTTATACCAGTACAATTCAGCACCTCCCTTTACATGCCCCCTTCTTTCCTTGATGCAGAGCAGGATACGTCAGTCCAGTCCCACCAAAGTTGTAACCTCAAGATGTTCTCATCTGGGCCAGAGGATATTTTCAAGAAAGGGGATGAAGCAATTTACCTAATGTAACCCAAACTGGAGTTTTTAAAATGTTTGTTGAATGTTAATTTGCACCTCTCTCAGTATCTTTAACTGTAACATATAAACTAACTCATTACTATACTGATTCTAAGTGCAATTACCACAGAGTAAATTTCAGTTAATTCCATAGGTAAAGATTGGGTGCAGGAAAATTTTTAATCAATGGCAGTCTGAAGAATAAAGAATGTATAAAAAGTTAAGATTTTTTTAAAAATATGGCTAATTAATTCAGTCTATCTGCAAAGTTGTTTCGATTCAGTGATGGGCTGCTTGTAAAGATCCATCTTCTCCCAACCCCTTTGTTTGGTCAACCAAGGGAAGAGGGTGACGAGAAGAGTGTGGGATTATTCCAGAAGGTCAGTCAGATTCCTTTATGACTGCTGTGGGTATGCCAAATATTTTATGTAAACAGTTATCTCCTTTGTGATAAATGCCAAGCAGACCAACACCTGGAGGTGGGGAGTGGCTGGATGGGATAAATAACTTACCTATGTCTCTAAATTCTGTGTAAGTGAAAATAAATGCAAGTAAACTTCTACATCCTTATATCTTTGTAGAATCTCTGTTTTAGTTCCAGTAGGATTTTATTCCTCTGTTATTGAACAATTGTATGTGTGTGTATACTGCAGCTGTTTTATTGCAATGTCAAAGGGACCTCTTTTTTGATCAAACCAACAATAATCTAGGGTGTTTTTTGTGTTTTTTTGCCAACAGCCAGTTAGATCTCAATGAAACAACTTATGATGATACTGTGTTGCAGAAAGACTTGAGTAATTTCAACAGAGATTAGATTCATCAATTGCCATTGGCTATGACTTTTGTACTCTATGTATAGAGACAATCTATCCCTGATGAGCATAGGCTGATGATAAAAGTATGATTATGATGGCTGGTTACATTTGTTCAGCTTCAGCATCTGATTTCAGATGTTTCTGCTGAATATGGAAATTCAGTTTGGGGAAAGATCAATTATATCTTATATAGACAAGGTCCAATCTTCAGCACTTACACTTAAAAGAAAACAAGCAATGAGAAATTCTGCACTTAGGTTATAATAGGACAGAAAGGTGAGATAGATCAAGAAATCAAAGGCACTATTCATCAGAATGAACAAGAGGATATCAGATACAGTAAAGTGATATACCATTTGTATAGATCTTAACCCAGGGCATTTTTAAGGGCAACCATAAATGTTATTCCATCCTGTATTCCTTAACTTTCTCACTAAGCCTCAAAATTTGGTATATTAACAATTCTTTCTGCTCTGGTTTTTCCCTAGGGAGGAAGAGTGTGGAGTTGGTCTGCCTCAGCAATTAGAAGAGTCAAGAGCAGAATTTATCCCTTCCATGGAAATATATTTCCTATTTAAATAGCTTATTCATGTGGATTTTACTTATTACCTATTTTTGGAAAGTATTCTTAGGTGAAAATCTGGTTCAATTTACTATTATCTAACCTATTGTGTAATACATTTTGGCACAATGTTTAAAAAGGACATCCACTTCACTAAGAAGTTAAGAGGTTTTGCATTTTGGCTGTGTTGGACCCAAGAGTATTGTAGACAGAAATGCAGGGTTTATCTGGGAAAGGTAAATATGCCAAGAGTCCTTGTAAGACCCCTCATGAAATCCTCCTGCACCTTCTTGATTATAAAGATAATTGATACATGAAGGTCTTTGTCGGTTGCGCTTGCCTAGGTCCACAATGAAGCTATGAATGCATGATGTAACAAGGAATTTGTTCAGTTACAATTGTTATTATTCAGCTGCTCTTCTAGAAAAATATCAGCAGGTTCTTGGTCCACTTTGTTTATGACAGATTCTCTGAAATCATTAAAATCAGTCATGTACACCTACATTAATGAGAAAACTCCCATGCACTCACAAATACTCCTCCCCAAGTGCTTATTGCACTAATGTTGGTATTTAATTTGCTTCTTTTACATTATATATCATCCTTCCCTAACTTTCCTTTCCCTTTCCTCTCCATCCTTCTTAGCTGTTCTGAGAATTGAAAGTCCATTCTGGAGAATGCCCTATTGAGAAAGGCAGCCTTAAAGCATTCACTGACTTTATCTCTTCTATTTCCTGAACATTTTCAATCTAGCGTTCTCATTTTTTATCCCTGGGATCTAATATTTGCTTCTCACCTGTGCTATTCTTCAAGGTTCCCAAATAATTTTTGAGCAGCTACGTCATGCTGTTTTTATGCATCACAATTTTAAGATGTATGCCTAAGTAGTTAACTATACTTCCCATTTAAGCCTTTATAAAGAAAATAAGCTATGCAAATTTTGCAATGAGAAGTGAAATGTTTCTGTTGGGGAAAGGGAATGAGAGGGAAGGCTGATTAAAGCTTTATTTGTCATTTCTATGTTTTATATGATTCCTTACATTGTGGGGTCCTTGGCGCTCATTGAGCTTGATTGTTTTTTGCAGACATTTCATTATCCAATTAGGCAACATCATCAATTAGGTAACCCAACATCATTACTTGGGTAATGACCCCACAGTTCTACCCTGAGATAGAACTATTATCTTACATTGCTCCTTCCATTGTTTTCCTTATTAGGTCAAAATACATACTTTTTCCTTAATTTTAAATTTGGGGTGAGGGAATCATGGGGAGGGGAGCAACTTAACCTGGAAATATTGCAAATGGAGAAGAATGATATCCTTTCTCCTCGTTATTTAAGAAGCCCAAACCAAACTTTTCACTCAATCAGCTGAAAAGCTGCTCAGAGACAGTCCACTGAATTTATTGTCTACTTGGCCTCAAAGATTTTAGATGTATATCAGCATATTGCAAAGTCAGATTTTTTAATGGGTCAATATCAGAGAATATCAGTTCTACTTACTATTACTATTATCTCAACACTAACTCAAAACTACTTTTAAGTGATTGTTGTGCACAAAAGAGCCAAATATGTCCCAAGCATACTAAATTAAAGTATTATATCACATATTAGCCCACCTCAAGTTTATTAGTTTCCCCCCCCCAGGATTGGGACTCATAGACTCTTGTAAATGCAACTCAGACATGAAGAGAGTCATGATCTGTGAGACTTGATAAGTATTGAGTCATACAGGTCCAACAGAAGTATCTTGTCTAAAATAATCAAGACAACTCTCTGTCTGACAGTGAGAGATTCTCCAGGGCCTCCCAACTCTCAAGAACACGACCATCAACAATTGCACAACTATGCTACACAGCATGATTCCATGCTGGCCAGGGGACTTAGGTCTAAAGCAAATGCAACCATCAAGTTGGGGAGGACTGATATAAGTTTACAGGTTTCATTTCCTTTTTGTTATATTGAATCAGATCACTGGCTCCGTTTACGGCATTCAGTGTTGCTCTCAAGGGTTAAAGCAGAACACTTCCTCCATCACTCCTGATTAATTTTATTAAACCGCAGAGTCTGAACTGGGACTGTTCTGGTTCACGTATAGTATCACTTGGATATAGTTTCTGTTCAGTGAGCATTTTCAGGTTTTTGTTTCTGTTTTTGTGCTTTGTCTTTGTAGCAACATGACCTTCTACCTACTGGGACAACTCAGTTGTTATGCAAAGCAATTTTTAAATGAAAATACAACTGTGTTTATGATCTTACTTCAGTTTTCCTTTGCTTTACAGACCTGTGAAGGTCATAAAAGATTGGTCATAATGTTTCTTTTTCATCATTGTCTTAACTGTGAATGGTTCCTAAATAAGGCAATTGCTACATAAGGACTACTTGTCCTTGTATTGTTAAATTCCAGCTTTCCCTACCCAACATGGCCAATGATCAAGCATGATGAAATCTTTAGTATAACAGTGCCCATTTCTACTTTAGACTGCTGCAATCTTTTTCCATTTACCCTAAACACAACAATCATATCCCTAATGCCACATTTCCCAATGTCCAATATAAGGCAAGTAGCTCTAATTAACTATCACAACAAAAAGTGCAAGAGCTTTGCAAGAGAAACATTTCACATAAATATTACAGAAGAGGAGCTAATGGATTAATTGTTATTTGTTGTTAGTTGCGAAGTTGTGTCTGACCCTTTGTGACCTCATAGACAATGTTCCTCCAGGCCTTCCTGTCCTCTACCATCCTCTGGAGTCAATTTAAGCTCATGCCTACTGCTTCTGTGACTCCATCCAGTCACCTCATTCTCTGTCGTCCCCTTTTTCTTTTGCCCTCAATCTTTCCCAGCATTAGGCTCTTCTCCAATAAGACCTTCCTTCTCATTAGGTGGCCAAAGTATTTAAGTTTCATCTTCAGGATCTGGCCTTCTAAAGAGCAGTCAGGGTTGATCTCCTCTAGTACATATTGGTTTGATTTCCTTGTAGTCCAAATCTAATTGTTATAGGTAGACATTAATTCATGTCTTTCCAAAAAATTCTGCTAAAATAATTTTACAGAAGATAAATATGTTGTTGACTCAGGTTACTTCTAGTAACTTCATGGATCTATGTAAGTTTTTTGGTAGCAGCGCTGATATGGTTTCCATTTGCATTCTTCTGAGTTGTTTTATTTCCTGGTCTAGCCTACAGTCCTTGGATTTCCTGAGTAAATCTCAACTGAATGTGAACCAGACCTGATGCTGTTTAATTCCTGAGACCTAACAAGTTTACCAATGCATAAGTAAATCTCATAGTAAGTGATTTCAAATAAGACATGATTTCACCAATCTAGATTTTTCCTCAAACAATTACTTTTGCTGTATCAAGAGGTTTGCTACTAGGGCAAAGGCTAAAGCAGAGACAGGGGTTATGCTTTATTATAAGTGACAATTTTTTTATTCGTAATCATTTTGCAGGATTTTGGTTTTATGAGAATGAGAGACTGATTTATTTCATCCACATAATTACCATAGGGATATCCGCTTCATTGTGCTAAGTATGACAGGGGGAGGGAGAGGAACTTTACTTTTCAATGCAGGTTTTCAAAGACAACTCTTTCTAATCCTAGAAATTCGGAAAAATGTAATTTCATAAGAGCAAGATAGTAGAGCTGCTGGCATGTGATTTGGACATGACAAAGAGGATGCCATGACAATCATGATTCTAACAGAATAACAGAATTGGCAGGGATCTTGGAGGTCTTCTAGTCCAATCCTCTGCTCAAGCAGAAAATCTTATATCATTTCAGGCAAATGATTGTCCAATCTCTTCTTTAAACTCTCCAGAGCTGGAGCACCCACAACATCTGGAGGCAACTTTTCCCACTGATTAATTGTTCTGACAGGAAATTTCTCCTTAGTTCTAGGTTGCATTCTGCATATGTCCTCTAGTTTGCAGGTTGCAAGCAAGAAATTCTACCTTGGTGATCAGGTTATAATAATTTACTCCTAGAATGGAAAATCCAGAGTTCCCAGAAGTCTGACCAAGGAAAGTAGGATGATATCCATTCATTCCTTTCTAAATTCTTGCCCTTCGGGATAAGATGAGTGTCTGAAACTACTGCAGGGCAATTAGATATGTGCATGTGAGTATTTGAAGGAAAGCCAACTTTATTTAAAACTATTTGCAAGGAGTAGTGAACAAGCTCCAGATTTGTGGACGTTTTGACAAGGTGGTTGGTTGAAGATTCACTAACAGCCAAGTTATCTGGCACCTGAAGTTCAGAAACCACCTGTCATGCTAATTCCTGAAGGATTGTTTTGAAGCATTGTGGGAACTTTGTTGTGGGTGTTCACAGTGACCATAGATTTTCTTGGTGCCTGATGCTGTAGCCTGACAAGGTTATTTCTAAGAAAATATGAAGTAGGGGGAGCCCCAAATTTATACCTTCAGCATTATCTATGTGGCCCTTCCCTGATGCAAAATATAGTGAAAGCATATAGTACTGTACCAAATGGATAGCAGCTGCTAGTTGATATTAACTTGCAACAATGTGTATCACTTACTGAGTCACACCTCCTGCCTCCAACAATGCTCTTCTGATATTTACTGGTAAACACATGCTTTTCCACTCTTCCAGATGGCATGATGGGGTAGTCACCAACGTCACTGCTAACGCTTGTTCAAATCCTACATTTGCTGAACAGGAGGGCCTATGAATAAGGAACATGGGGTAGTTGTCCTGGGTTTTATGCAAGACATTTGAAATGATTGAACTGTAAAATAGAAGTAGTATAATATCAGTTTAATTCAGTATTTTATATTTCTTCATTTTCTGGGCCATTAACTTCAAGTGGATCAAGTAATGGAGAATAGATAGATAGATAGATAGATAGATAGATAGATAGATAGATAGATAGATAGATAGATAGATAGATAGATAGATAATAGACAGACAGATAGACAAACAGATAGATCTAGGATGTAGCAAGGTTTATGTGTCCTCAGGGTCACTTGACCCTGGTCCTGGTCAGAGTCCTGGTTCGTGTAGTCTGCAATTTGTTTTTCTGGAAATCCATTTCGACTCACATCATTCAAAGGGTGTTCATCCCAAATTGTATAGCTAAAAGTCTGTAGAGACTGTGGTCAAATGTAGAAGTTGTGGACAGTGTGGACCAATGCAAGCCAAGAATCCTTTCTGACTGCCAGCAGCGCCTCAGGCTTTGAGAACAATTGACAATTGAGGTCAAGTGCTAGATAGCTAAAGATATCAGTGTGATATACATCTTTGCAATAGTCAGAGCAATGAGGCTTAAATGGCAACCTTATCTGCTTACAGAGAACAATGATCTGCCAGGCACTTCTGAAAACAGCAATTTGTCTGAGCTTCAACTGGTATGTGACCTGAGACATAATACTGAGCCCACCCTTATGTCTGAAGTTTGCTCTGGTTACCAAGAGGCTTCCAAGACATCTTTCAGAGAGGGTCCAATCTTGGTCAGCCACTGAGACCAGAGGTTTTGTCTTCTAAGCTTTTGGACTTATGCTGGAGCCCATCCTCAGGGAATTTCATTGTGCTTTGTGCTGTTATGTGTGCAGAATTTAAATGGTGGCTGTTGTGTGTAGCCTCTTAGATAAAGATTGGGGTATTGATGGATGGCTATTAAGTTGTTGGCTGTTGTTGCCTTGTGCTGCTAAGCCCCCCCCCCCCGCTTCCTAACTACTTAATAAACTGGGGGTAAATCAGCACTCCCTTTGATTGACCAGGGGGCCTGTTTCCTAGGCTTCAATCACCTCCCTGGCTGCTTTTGTGTCTGCTCATCCAACAAATTTAGCAGCTGCAAAATTGAATGTATGTCCTTGTTTATTGCAATGTGAGTCTATCAGTGAGTTTGGATCCCCTCATATGACTGCTTGATTGTGTTCTTGCTGTCTGGTGGTTAGCTTTCACCCTGTCTGTCCTACATAGTCACATGGGCAATTCATGCAATTCAATTAATTCGTGTAATCTGGTAGATTACATTGGAAATATTGCCAACTTCCAAAAGATCTTTATAGTGCATAATTTGTCCTAGCATAGTAGCTTCTGAATGATGCCTACTTGCAGATCTTGGAAGCTGTGTTCTACTGCTTTTGAAATGTTTTTGATGTATGGTAAGGCAGGGTATGCCATGTAGTTGGTCTTGTTCCTTGTTTCTCTCTTTCTCACCCCACCATGTTGCACAGACATCTTGTAAAAAATGATTGTGGGTACCCATTCTGCCTGATTTATTCATGTAGGTACCTCTCTCCATATGTTTGGCTTCCTGGGTGCTACAGTGAGTCACCCTGCTGTGTAGTGTTCTGATGCAACTCTTTCTGGATGGTTGATGTTGAAATTTAGAATGTGTGGGGTGTTGGTGACCTCGTGATAAACTCTAGTTTCTAGAGTTCCATATTCTTGTCTGTTGACAAGCATACCTTTCAAACAATTTGACTAATGAAATTTAAACAACTAAAGTGGATAAAGCCAATTTTAATCAAGGCAAGGGGTCAAATTTTGATGATCAGATCTTACCAATAATCTTCCAAAAAAGATAAGAAAAACAGTAAAGTTTGTTTGTTTTGAAAGTGTGTTATAGCAAAACTTATCTAGTATTATATTTGTCAGATTCTCATTCCCAAAGGTGTAAGTCACCACAAAATAGATTTCCCATCAGAAAAGCTATTCTCACATACAATTTGCTAATTTGCTTAAAAGCATCCTTGTTTCAAGAGTGCAACTCAGTGATAAGCTGCCAAAATATATATTCCAAAACACTGGGGGTATGGATGGATTTGCTGTCCATGGTGACCCATTGCCAGAATAGAACAATTTGTCCTAGATAGCATTTTAGTCCCAAATAGGTAGTTTGGCTTTCCTTAATGGGCTGCAGCATCTTTCACGTGAGTCACACACATTACCTGAAATAGAATTCAAATGCAGCAATTACCCAAAGTGGGAGCATATAGAGATTTGACTTGCAACAACAGACAATCCAGCCTTTGTGCTTGGAGTTAGTAGCAATAGATGGCTTTCACAAATCAAACAGCTGCATTCAAAGAGGATGTAGCTGGCAAGTGAAAAAGCTAGGAAATATACCAAAGGAGAAACAAATAGCATGTGCACAGTGTTTCTTGTATAAAAGCACTACAGATGATCATGGACATAAAGCATTTTACTTCTGTTCTTGTTGACATTCTAGGATTCTTTGGATCTCTATGATATTCAAGGATTAGGGCAGAAACAGGGATGCCCTGTCTGGAAGTTCAGCCGCACTATATGGTATACCCAAGAATTGTGGTGCCATGAGTTCCTGAAAACAATTTGGTGCTCAGCTAAAAAGATCTAAATATAGGACCAAATAATTTGAGGAACTGTCTTCATCCATATGAGAAATAAGATCTTCACTGGAGATCCAATTCAAGCTGCTACCAATAAGATCTATTTCCTGTAATTTTAACATTTAAGAGACCTTAGAAAAAGATGGGAACAATATAAGCTCTTCTCAATAAGAAGATAACTGGAAAGATGTGATATTGAAACAACCCAAGATAAACATGGAATCATGTGAAAGGAATACAGAAGGAAATATGAGGTGGAGTTATTGTTTATAAGGGAAACAAAAGAAATTGAATTATCTACACACAACACAATTTTTTGTTTCACCAGAACTCATTTGAGTCTTTGAGAATGACTAAAAGTGACTCATAAAAGAAGAAGAGATGTAAGTGCTCCCCTGATTGTACTTTAATGTGGGAAGATCTTCAAGAACAGCAAGGAAACTGGGGGGGGGGAGGGTGACCTCTCTCAGTCTCATTATCTTAAACACCATGTAATGTACTGCATTATTATTTGATAAGCTTTATAGATGACACAACTACTGCTGTGTTGGTTCCATCTGGGAAAAATAAGCTTTCTGTAGTTTGGAAAGACATGATAAAAAATAGTGCTAATGTACTGCAGTTTCCTATAGAGTTGGGAGTTGGCAAGTAATTCTTTGACAGAAAATTTTCATTGCTAACATGTGCAATGCTTTGCACTCTTCATCTAAAAACAACATATATAGCAACAAATGAATTCTATATGCTGAATTTGCATTATTGCAGGCCAAAAAAAAGGGAGATCACCCTGAATTAGACATTTGACTCCTGCCGAGGTAATAAGTAGATCTACAGCTTAGGAATTTCATGTCAGTGAGAGAAATGTTGTTAAAACCACAAAGTGTAATGGCTCATCTCCTAACTTGAGAAAGTAAAGACTCTTGAAACGGATTATTTCAAAAGGAACATTTAATCAAGCAGGATGGAAACCATTAGAAGCAAAGCAGCATCTGAAACCTTTAGGCCATGCAAATGGGATTAAGCTGATAATGACCCCTCCCCTTTGTCCGAATGCAGATTCTGACCAATACACAAGTGTGAAGGTGCTTCCTTTACTCTTCTGCCCTGGGAGTCAATAAAGCACATGGCTATCTCTAGTTAGACATCAAAGTTATATATCCCACATGGCTACCATAAACATCCCTCTAGAGATGTTGGGACCTTCAGTCTCCCGGTGACAGGAAACCAGTTGTTAAGTTGTAAAACTCAGTTGTTTCAGATGTAGCTAATGATTTAATTCCGAGGCTCCCCTCCTCCCAATTGAATGGCAGTATCACTTTTAGGGATCTGACACAAAGATAAAAATTTCTAGACAAAATTTTCACTGTTAAATGAAAATAAAGCATAATAATCACTCAAGCCATTAAATGTTTGCTGAACAAAATAGCTGTAATGTAGAAAAATAGACATGCAACTTTCTATGGGCATGATCCAAATGTAATTGCAAACTCAAGTGTCCCATTAAAATAAGTGGAATATAAAATATGAGTCAAACTGAGATTCTGCTGATGGCATCCCGGCAGTTTTCCTGGCAGTAAATAAAATACTGTAAGTTATTTGCTAGACTATAATAGTCTAATCATAGCCTCATTAACTGAAGCTTTAGGGATACCAAATTGTAAAAAAAAATAATGTCATGATAGACTGAATTTTTCCATTGCAGTGATGCCTGTTGAACCTGCATGGCTGGGAATGAATTAAAATAAAATCCAGAACATATGGAAAGCACTATTTTGCTAGAATACTAGACCTTGATTATGAACTGTGTTTATTTGTTGAAAATGACTGAATTACACTAACACTGAAATTAGAATCTGAGTTCTTACCAACTTGCCAACTCTTTCATTTGATACCAATTTATATTTCATTTTCCCTTTATTATACCTCCCTGTATTATTTCATAAGTAATTAAACAAAGCATTTCTCCCAACGAATGAGCTTGTTAATAAAACCAAATTTTGCAAGAAATTTGATATACTTCTATAAAACACTGTGAAATCAGAACAAAGAACTTTACAAGAATGTACTTTCTATAATATATGAATGAACACATTTTGCTGATTTCCCAAGCAAAATATATCTATATTAAAACCTAAGGAGTAGAATAATACACAGTTAGAGCCATGGTGGGAGGAGGGGGCATGATGAAACAGGCAGCAAAACCTGCAGCTTATGTATTTGCATTTTTTGTTGGGGCAGAGCTATAGAAATGAATTTTCTCATAATTCTACCATGTAGTCCATGTCAGACTTTTGATATAATCTCAGTGTTTTTTTGCCTATGTTTTTTAGCCTTATATCAGTGAAAGTTTTAAACTAGCAACTCTGCCCTACAAATACATTTCATTACTAAAAGTATTAAAATACCACAAATGTTTCTGTGCATGACAATACCTGTAAAGAACATGTGTTTTGCTCTAATTTCAATATGGCACCAAAGGAGAAAATGAATCATAAAAATAAAAGAGGAGTGAAGTAACAATTGAATGTCCTAATGATCTTCAACAGGTAAAAGAGTTGCAAAGATTTATTACCAATGTATTTATTGAATTAATGAACTTATATGCCATCTCAATCAACGGCAATTCCAGGCAACTTATGTAATAGCATTACAACTCCCAACATAATAACAATAAAAATGAAAACCATCTGCACATTGAAAAAGAACAAAATAAAAACAAAAACAGATGATGACTGGATAATCTTGCCCAGGAGTAGAGATAGTGTTGAGCCTGTGTGACCACACATGGCAAGGGTCTCAGGCTCAATTTATTTCCCCCAACTAAAAAAACCACCCAGAAAAAGCAGCACCAGTGTGCAATACAAGGCCTCTACTGCCAAACTCCAGTTTAGATAGTTACCAGTATTAATGCTATCAGAAGCTGCTGACAGATTAAACAAGACAAGGAGAGCAGCCCCATTGTCTGGAGTCTTGCAAGGGATAATCTATAAGCATCATTAATACTGTTTTAGTAGTGGACACAGGTTGGTCTTCCCTTCCAGGATAAGATCATGGATGGATGAAGATTTGTTACAGGCAGATCTGATGTTAAGCAGGAATTGCCATGAGAATCCAGTGACCTGGATCCAGGGATGAGCACAGTAGGCTAGATGAGAGAGATAAGTAATATAACATAACATAACATAACATAACATAACATAACATAACATAACATAACATAACATAACATAATAATATAATATACTGTAATGTAACATAACGCAACGCTACGCTACAATACAATACAATATTTTATTGTCAGTGCAAAACATATGTATAATGAGATTGGTTGAGCTCCCTCAGTGCATACCCCCACCCAAGTGTAAGATACCAAATCCCCCTTCCCTGAGAATTCCACCTCCCATTATAACTTTCTCTGTTTCCACCAAAATACTACTTGCCTTCACATCTTAATTCAAATGGGAAGCTTATCAAATGAGGTTGAGTAAGTTTATTCACTCTTAGGTGAATGTTTTTCACAGGACGATGAAATGCACCAGCAAAATATTAGGATAAAAATATGCCATGAAGAAATACATCCCTTAGAAGGAATAGTTATTTTGCACTGTTACTAATTACAGTTGCCCAGTTTGTAATTATTTAAGAATGGAAAAGATCAGGGCAACCTGTGACGTATCTACTTGTTTGAAAATAGAGCCTCATGGCTTAATGGATGCATAGTATCAATTCAGCATATGAGATTCGAAGCTTTGGGGATCAAGTAATAACTCTTGGCAGGAGACCAACTCTCTGGAAATAAGGCTTTACATATCACTAGAGCTTGAGTTTAAATTAAATGAAAGAAATAATCTTGGGAATAAGACATGAGGTGGGAACTGTATTGTCAATATAGTATACTTATCCACTTCAGCTTATTTGAAGGGAGCTGCACTCAATACGTAACTGAGCCTGTAATGCAAATAAGGTATGTATGTCCAATAGAACCAGTTTGCCAATTAGTGGTTCAAGGTTTGAGGTACAAAGCTCTCAATGCCTCAGCCTAATGGGACTGAGAGAAAAACTTCATACCTGACATTGTATTCTATAGCAGTCTTCCCATCTATCCATCTTTATAGGATCTGGTCCAACATGCCTAGAGCGCACCAGATTGGGGAAAGTCAATCTGTAAATAAACCTTCCAAGGACCAAACTAGAACTGTAAAGGCAGGGAAAGATGCATTTTAGCAATGATAATCCGCACTAAATCTGGGACTTTAAAGTGTGTTCACTATCTTAGGCTGGGTAGCCAAAAGAAGCAGATTGTAAATCTAAATGTTGGATCTCACTACTGGCTTCCTGGGAAAAAAAAGCAGCTTATAGAGGTTAGAAGAAGATAACTATTACCCTATAAGGATACTGTAATTGAAGACCAGTTAGAAGTAAAATGTGTAACTTGTATCAGTACTGTAACTCTTGAGAGCTGGTGTCAGTTTTAATCAAGCATAGTGTAATCAGAGCTCTTGTGTAATTGCATTAGAAACAAAATGGTTTAATCTTTGAATAGTTCTATAAACGAATCCCTATCAAAATATAGTCCTTCTGAAGCCGTAAAATGTCCAATAGATAGCTGGAAAAAACATCCTTTAGAGCAGGGGTGTCAGACTCTTGGGGTGCTTAGATCTGGCCCATGGGGCTGCCCTGGAAACAGCAAAGGACCAGTTTGCAGTGCCTCAGCCAATGAAAATGGAGCTTGGGAAAGAGCATGGCAGCTGTTCCAGGCTTTTTTGGCAGCAACACCCCCTCCGACCGCGGCCCCTCCAAGCTCTGTTTTCACTCGCAAAGGGCTGCAAGAGGCCGTCACAGCTGAAAATGGGGCCCAGGAACCTGTTTTCTCTGGCAGAGCTCTCAGGCCCCCACAGGTGTCCCTGACATGAGTGACATCATGCTGGCCATTCCCCCTGGCCACACCCACTCTGGCTACCCAAGGTCAAACACAACCTTGATGTGGCCTTCAATGAAATCAAGTTTGACACCCTGCTTTAGAGTGACAGAATGAAGGTCCTACTCTTTCAGAAGATTAAATTATGTTGAAATGGGTTACTTTGAAAAGTCATCTCACCAGTTGAAATATGTTGGGTACTTCATTGTTTTGTAATGCTTAACTTTTGATAATAATTCCTTTTCAGATTTGTTTTGAGATTGTAATTGCTTTTGCTTCTATTTATGTTCCTGCAGGTCACTGAACAGTTTATCTATTTATTAATATTTTATATTTCTAAACTGTCCATTTCCCTCATTTTAATACATTATATTAAAAAGAAAGAATGTTGTGACACTGTAAAGATTAATACATTGTATAATGACATTTAGGCAGCCTCTTTCAGCCTAATTCTTTCTGTCCTGATGAGAGATGTTAGGAGTTATGATCTGAATCTATGTAAAGTATCAAGTTGTGAAAAGTTGGCATAATTTTCATGTATTATGAGATGGATAAAATGTAATTTCTTATTTATCTGGCACCCATGAAGCTATAAAGAAAAAAGAGAGCGACTGGAGTTAAGTAGCAATGAAATACAATATATACAACCTCTAACAATTGAACTGGAGCCAATAATAACTCTTTATGACCATCACAGCATTACAATGTCATATAATGTGGATTATCTGAGGTCATATTGGAGGCTGGAAAAGCAATTGTCTCTGTTCCTCTTGAACTCAACTGAATTTCAAATAATTTTTCTCAGAACTTCAGCTTTTGTGGGAATAGGAATATTGTTTTTTGGCCAAGTGTGATTGGATACACAAGGAATTTATCTCCAGTGCATAAGTTCTCAGTGTACATACAAAAACAAGTTGGTAAGTCATAGGTTATAAATCAAAAGATACAAACAACAAATGATAAATCATAAGATACCAGTAGGAGAAGGTAGTAGGAAAGATGAGAAGAATAGAAAAGTATTTTTCTAGGATACTGTTTTCATCTTAAGAATGGAGCTTTATATATATTAAATATATAAACACAGGTTTATGAACTCATGCCCAATGCTTAGACACAGTAAATATCAGAACAGAGTTGCCTGTGAAATGAGCCAAGTACATAACCGATGTTCAAAGCAAGGCAGCTTCAGAGCCCTTTGTAATCAGCTCGGCTCCTCTCAGTGACTACCAAAACAAATTATGGGAAAGAATCAGACAAACAACATTATTCTCAGTCTGCCCAACACTTTGTTTGGAACTCCCACTTCCTGAAGCAAAAGGAAGCTTCACGAGCAACTTTCACTGCATCAGTTGCATTGTGCAGAGAGAATGGAGGAAGGGGAAGACGGAAGATGGTGAAATATCTGCTTACTTAAAGAGATAAGTGGAAGCCAAGATGAGACTGGATATGCTGTGTAAGAACAGGAAATGAATGGAAAGAAATTATGCTTAAAATTGTGTCCAGAGAGAAATGGCAGCAGTGCCCCCCAAAGTTGTTGAATGCTAGTCTCTATAAAACAAAGTGGATTCCTCTATCTACAAAAGGGAAAAAAAATCTAGCCTCTGTCATGACCATAGCTAATCAACAATTGTAGCAAGCCCAATTGATTAATAAGCTGCTGAAAACTTAAAGACAAGGGATTATATCCTATTGTCACTTGGTACAATAGGGTAGCAATTCATTCTCCTAATAACTGAATGCATATTACAGCTGCTATTTCTAATCTTCTTACATACATTTGTGTTAGATTTCTCATCACTCTTAGCTAGCACAGCCATCGACCATATTCATGGCATGACATTATTTGAATTGATCTTCAGTCCTTCTGAAGAGTCTAAGATGAAGTAGATAGTGCAACATCTTAATCAGTGTTTAAGGATGATGGAATTACAGTTCAGTAGCATATGGCAAGCCCTATATGCCATAGCCTCCTTTTTTATAATACAGATTCGAAGAGTATCTTCATTCTAAATTACATCAAATTTCTGTGTAATGTTTGCTGTATATTGCCAGCAGGTTTATCCATCGTACCATACCAATGACAACATGTCCTGATGAAATATTAAAGTAATGAAAGACTGAAATTTTTGTGACAATACATAATAATTTTCTAGGGCATAACTTTTTATGTGGGAAAAACCCAGAGGTCCTTCAAAAGAAAGAAAGAAAGAAAGAAAGAAAAGAAAGAAAGAAAGAAAGAAAGAAAGTAAAATGAAGGGAAAAAAAAGAAAAACAAGTTGAAATGCTGGAATTTTCTTCACCAGAATGCTGAAAGGAATTACAGATTTTCATGGCAGCAATAAGATATCTGGGTCAAATTCTTATTTGTTTGTTTATTAAATTTGTATTCCAATGAAACTTTCCAAAGTCCTGGTAGTCTACAATAATAATTATATATTATAATAAAATGTCCACAATAATAAATCATGACCCTATTCAACCCCCACCCCTCATATAATGTGAAAAACTAGGGAAATATTGATACAGATCCACAATCATCATAATTTACCAAATGCAAATTAAAAATTACGAAACAATTTTGAAAGGCCCCCTGGAAGAGTTAAGAGTGCCAATATAATACATCATTGGAAAATATTTTGTAAAGCTTGAAACTAGAAATAACCATTGATCCCAGAGAGTAGAATTCAGAATAATTCAGTACTCTAACCCTAATAAACCTGGTTCTGTGCCTGGGCCTGGGTTGTGTGTGCAGGGACTTACTTCTTGGTTGCATTTGTGATTTGGGTTTGATGTTTCTCAGCTACTTGGTATTTCTGTAATGTTTCTAATTGTTTTGTCTTATTTTAATTCTGTTCACTACCCAGAGTCACTTGTTGAGATGAGCAGCATATAAATAAAATAAATAATTAATTAAATTACAGCTAATAAGATAATTAATTAATTAAATTACAGCTTCAGCTGTCTTATCTGAAATCTTATAGTTTCAGCTGTCCTATCTGAAATCTTGTAACCAAGTGATAGCTAAGAATTGTAAGAATAATGATAAAATTATAATGCTGTAATCTCTGCGTCTTATCCCTTTTTCTCAGAATGTAGTTAATATTCTGCAATTCTACAGCATGTACTGTATGTCAGGCTTGCCTGTTGGGATTCATATTGCCAGCAAAGCAGGCAGTCTATTATCCTGCTAGTGATAATCATGTTGAGGAATCTGCAGGCAAGACAGATGTTACCGCTTGTTACCCAAGAGAAAATTATGTATTTCTTTTAAAGTGTGACTTATATACTCTGGGAATATATGCAACCCACCTTTAGAGTCTAAATCATTCACATGCCTTCTTCCTCTTATTTTCTTCCGCCTTCTCTTTGACTCAGCAGAAAAGAAACAAAAATAAAGAGTTAGGAATAGGGTGGAAGTTCTTACAACCTTACAAATATTTCTTGGAAGCACAGCCGGCTGCCATTAAGGCCTTTTTTCATAGCCACATTAACATTTTGGGACCTCTTGGACTGCAGACCCAATTTGATTGTAGAAAGTTAGTACCCACCCTTCTCCTAGAAGAATGAAATACTCTAGGAAATATTGAAAGGGCAAAATATTATACCTCCCTGGATGAGAAAAGGAGAAACATGGTCTTGGAAAGCAGTCCCCATCTTTGTTAATAGCCCCAGAAAGACTGGTGCCAACCTATCTACAAGACAAAAGACTGAACCATCTTATCTACAAGAGATCTTCAGCTCCAGGATGATAGGATTAGCCCTCACTCAAGCTCCAAACCTGGATAAAGTCATTAAGCCATAATAGGAATTGCCCAAAGCCCCTTCATTACATCACCCAGCAAGAGTCAACCAAGCCTGGAACTCAAGACAACCTACATAGTTATCCCTGCATGGCCCCATGGGAGTCTGACAGCCAATCAGAATACAATTCTTACACAGCAACAGGAAGGTCCAAGGTGGGGCCCAAGAGAGGGTATAAATCTTTCTTACCCATGTGCTCAATTGCCCAGGACCTCAAACCATGTGGCCCTGTCCACCATTAAACCATTTTTCCAAGTAGCCTCCATGTTTCCAGTGACTTTCTCCCCACTTGAAACTGAACCCAGATGGACATTTCTTCCAACGTGATAATTATGCAGAGCAGAACAGCAAAACACAGGGTTGTGTACATCACGAGGTCTGATTTGAACTTCCCAAACCAGCATCCCCAACAGCCATGCTGAAAATGTTTCCCTGACAATTCTGTTGATTATGTAAGTATGGAAACAGGGAGAAGGAGGGAATCCTCCTGAATGCCCTAGGCCCGGGATGGCGAACCTATGGCACGTGTACCACAGGTGGCCCGCGGAGCCATTTGTCAGGACACGTGAAGCGTTGCCCTGTCAGCTGGCCAGTGCCCATGCGGGCACTGGCAAGCTGAGTTTAGCCTTTTTAAAAGCCATTCTTCCCTCCCCAGCCTCCAGAGGCTTTATAGGAGCCTGGGAAGGGTGAAAACAGCCTCCCCGACCCCCCCCGGAGGCCCTCCGGAGGCTTCAGGGAGGCTCCTGAAGCTCTGGAGGGCAAAAAATGACCCTACGAGCAAAGCGGAAGTCATTTCTGGGTTGCTTGTAGGGCCGATTTTAGCCCTCCAGAGCATTCAGGAGCCCTCAGGAGGCTTCCCTGAAGGCTCCGAGGACAAAAAACGACCCTACGAGAAACCAGAAGTGACTTCGGATGAATTGGTAGTTGCGAGTAAACCGGTAGTTGTGATTTGTGGGTGGGCCAGTCCACCTGCCTCGGTGCTATGCCGTCCTATTTAGCCTTGGTTTTGATGCTGCACACCAGAGGTGGTTTCCTACCAGTTTGGCCCAGTTTGGCCAAATCGGTAGCGGTATGCCTGCCTGGGCCGCAGAACCGGCAGCAACCTCCAAACCGGTTCCCCGGTCACCGCCGTAACTGCCACCATCTTTTTTTTTTAGTTCCGCGCATGCGGAACAATTTCCATTGAAGGGTGCATGCGTGCACAATGCGCATCCAGTGCTCGCACGAGCGAACTGGCAGTAACACCAGAGACTTTAGCTGTTCTTTAAGGCTCCTACACAGTTGTTTCTATTTCAATTAATTACTCTGTTTCAACCTACATATGTAATTGATGATCATTAGCACCTGCTTGGTATAATTGGTTAATCATACACCTGACTCTAATCCTACAAAATCCCTGGCTTTGTGCAAGTGTGCATGTGTAAGAATTGATGCTGTTTTGAAGGCAAAGGGTGATCACACCAAACATTGATTTGATTTGGATTTCTCTTCTGTTCATTTACTTTCCATTTTGTTAATTGAAAAATAAATAAATTATTAACACTTTTATTTCTGAAAGCATTCTTAATTTACAGCATTTCTGCATAACTGCCTAACACTTTTGCACAGTACTGTACCTTTAGTCCAAGCAAGGCTCTATGGATCCATTTCTTAATATTTTATCATATTTAGTATGACCTTTGTTGAATGGACCTTAGTTAGCCAATTTTGGATTTAACAAACAAAATCTGAATCCAGAAATCATCCTCACCTAATAACTCACTAACAATAGTATCTTTTTACTGGCATAAACAGGTA
Organism: Thamnophis sirtalis; assembly: GCF_051295495.1. Lineage (NCBI taxonomy): Eukaryota > Metazoa > Chordata > Lepidosauria > Squamata > Natricidae > Thamnophis > Thamnophis sirtalis. The sequence goes on from NW_028261381.1 coordinate 126,650,635, forward strand.
ATGTACATTTATTGTATAAACTGACATAATTTGCATAAATATTTCATAATTTTTATTACAAAATCACACACTTTAGTAGATTTTTGGACAGCACGGAATCCCCTTTTCCTGAATGATTGGTATACTTGCAAGCTAGGTTTGCACAATCCACTAAACCCTAAATGTAGTTTCACTGGTTTACTATGTTCACCTAGCATACAACACTTGTAAGATTAATTATGTATAAACAGAATATGTTTCAATACTAAGATAAAAGCATTGAAAGGGATTATCTAGTCCCTGTCCATCCTTACATATTTGTCATGTTTATAAGCAAATTTATAAAACCTGTTTGCTATAAACTAAAATTCGATGTTCGTACACACCAGGAGTACTGATTATTATTTCAATCCATCTTCAACGCCTGGAGTGGGAGAAAATGATTATTTTTCCCAGCCTAAGAGAGAGGTTTCTTACTGTCAGTTTTTGGTCACCTCTATGTGACTGAAATTTTAATACCATTCACCATTTGGGATTTCTCTGACTGAAGTATCATTCTTAGGGCAACTGAACATGTACAAAATAATTATAATCAGGTATTAAAGTTTAAAGTTTAAATTGATCTAAAGAAAGCATTAGCTAGTGTGGATTTTGGAAGATTTCCTGTTTGATATGCCAACATGGCTGTTATTTTAGTTTTTGTTCTTTGTGGCCTTATTTTTCTTCGTTTTTTAAATTTTAATCATTCCTAGGGTATACTTTCATATCTTTTAACATTTAAAATAAGACTTTATTTTTTGCAAATTACTTTATATGTTGTTATTTTAAAGCAAACATTTCATGTGGCAAATTCTTCTTTTCTTCTTTTCAGTTTTGAGATATTGGAACACTATGAGTTCTAAACCTCTCTTGAGCACAAAACTGGCTGGTGAACTTGGGCCAGTCTTTCTCGCAGCCCACTTCAAAAGTTTGTTGTGGGAATAATAGGAGGAGGAATCAGTACACCACCATAAGTCATACAAATTAAAGGGACATTTGCAGTATGCAAAATAGCAAAAGCAATAGCACTTAGACTTATATACAGCATTACAGTGATTTACAGCCTTCTCTAAGTGGTTTACCGAGTCAGCATACTGCCCCCAACAATTTGAGTCCTCATTTTACCCACCTTGGAAGGATGAAAGGCTGAGTCAACCTTGAGCCTGGTGAGATTTGAACTGCCAAATTGCAGGCAGCTGGCATTCAGCAAAAGTAGCCTGTAGTACTGCACTCTAACCAGTGCGCCACTGTGGCTCAGTAGGGGATATAAATGTAATAATAAATTTAATAAAAAACTACTGATCTTATTGTAGATTGGAGTCATAAATATAGCTTTAGAGGGATAGATTAAAAAGAAAAATGGATTTGAAAGATTAAGAAAGCAAGATCCCTAGGGACAAAAACAATACCCATACAAATACTGATATATCAACACAAATTATTTGGGAGGAACAAACAAACATAAATAAATAAATATTGTGTTTTGTCTGTGATATTGAGATCTATTTTAAAGCCAGAAAATGGCAAAATCTGCAGCATGCAGAAAAACGTGACTGGGAACCTTTTGAAAAGAACCAAAGAGATAAACTAACAATATTTTAAAGAAGTAATTTTGAAGAGAACTTAAGAGGGTATTGGTTTCTCTCAGATATTCAATAGCCACAGGTAACCAACCATGAAGGCCTATTGAACTATTTGAATTTTCCATCTTTCTTCAGAATATAATATAAGTTTTATTGTTAACTGGATCACATTAGTATGTTTTAAAATAAATACACTCGGTTCTAGCAGTATCAAGACCAAATTAAAGGCAACATGCTGCTGCAAGCCTCTTTTTCTTATTTTTTTCTAATGAAAAGCAGCCTCAGGAAACACTGAGTTTGAGGGGAAAATGGGTTGGAGGGAGAGGGAAGGAGGGAAAGGTAGAAATTATTTCTTTCCTAAATTTTTCCTTTCTAATCTGAGATTTGGAGAGGGGGGATGAGGTTGGAGTTAATGATGAGCAAATGATATGAAGGGGTTAAATAGCTATTCAATGCTCTTCTGCTCCTAGCTGCAGGATCCCAAGGATTTCATGAAATGAACCAATTGGTTTAAAGCGAGGAGATGAGAGGAAGAGATATGGTCGCTATTCAGACATTCAGTTGAATGTGAAGAAGGTGCAAAGTGAGTATAGAATGAACTGTATATTCAATCATACACACTGTTCTTCCCAACTTCCAGGAGTTTAGCTGGAAGCATGAAAGACAACTTTAGACTCTGAGATATCCGGGACTTTTATAAAACAGCATCTCATGCATAGAGATTAGGGTAAGGGCCAAATGCCTATTTTCAGTCCTTTTTGAAACTGAATATGATTAGGTTTATTAAGAGGATTGTGCCGAGTTTGGATTATGAACTGGTAGAAAAAAAGCTATCTCCCCCTACAAACTTTTATTTCAAGTGTTCTTTCTTATACACTTTCAGTTTAATTTAATTTGTTAGGAGTGTCAAAATTATAGTCCCACAGAAAGCCTATTTTACCCTCATCTTTCCTATGAGAATAATAATACTAGACTATTCATATACATACATACACATACATACGTACACACACACACACACACTATATATATATACAATTTTATATCAGCTATTTCAATTCTAGTGTCTTACTACTGATTTTAAAACTTCATTGTAAATTACTTCAAAACATTTTACAGCAATCAGAAGGTAATTCACAGTTTCACATTTGTAAAAAAACTAACTGCCCCTCCAACATCAAAGCTTCCATTCAGAACCAAAATTCACTTTGTTTCATAAGGAAATATTGTACGGCTGCCACAGGAACTAGCAAATTCTGGTACTGTATTAGAGGATGTGATTGCCATTATGTTAGTGATATTTTCAATTTTGAAAGTACCTCAGTCTAAGTTAGTAGTAACTATTGAATACATGGCTAATTTTCTGAAATCATTTCTTTTCTGCCCAACAGTCTGCAACAGTATATTTTCCATGTGATGATATTCAATAGGAGTATATATGCCTATTTCATTACATATTACATGGTAGAAATCCAAATCCACTTGTATATTTATAATATAAAGATATTATTCAATAAAAAACATAGGAGAATCATAAGTAAATAACTTTTGTTTAAATCTCAGTCAATGAAATGTCACATAATTAAACCCAATTAATTCCCACAAAAGTTTATTACAAAATGTTGAACATTAGAGTTGTGCAGAAAATATGCCACAGAATGTGTGTCATGGCAGGATTAAATATGTGTTTGGTTATACAAAATTCAGTAAGAATCTTACCTGAGTAGACAAATGAACACCTTCAGTTACAGAATTTAACTCAGGTTTGATGCAAAGATACTACAGTGGTTAAGGCACCTGGTTTTAAACCAGGAGACTTTGAGTTCTAGTCCTGCCTTAAACAAGAAAGCCAGTTGGATGAATATGGGACATTATTGTCTCAGTCTCTCAGTCCAACTCATTTCACAGGGATGTTGTCGCTAGTGAAAGAAGAGGAGGAAGGTATATTCGGTATGTTCATTTCCTTGAGTTATTTATAAGAAACAATAAAGATGGGATTAAAAAAAATCTTTAAAAATGCACAACTGATTGCTTTCAACTCTTTTTAACACTTTATCTTGCAAAGGTATTAAATATTCATTTATCCTAGTATTAAAGGTAGCTCTAATTTACCTTATTCTTACCATCCATTTATCATTTACTATATTCTCTCTCATGTCTAATTTGTTCAGTCTCTTCATAAATAATCTCATTTTGCTCTGTCCCAACTCCCCTTTTACAGTATACATTCAATTTATTGGTGTAGAAAAGTCCTAAATTATCTCTCAGGTCTGACGTAACTTTTTCTACAATTCCTTTAAAAAACGGCATCATCAACTTTGGGCAATTAATGATAATTATCTGCATTTTTTTTTACACATATCCAGTCACTTTTTTGACATAATGCTCTCAATGAAACATGATTAACTATGCTAAATAGCCTTCTTAAATTCAAATGGATTACAAAACAATGAAATGCAGGACCCAGAAAACCAGTGTTTAGCTCCGTCTCTTCTACTTTACATATAGATTAGGCCAGATTAGCTGTCTTTAAATAAACAGAAATGGAAACCACCTGACAAAGCAGTGCCCTTATCTTTCCTTAGCTTCCAAAGGATTTATTCTCTATAAATATATAGACTCTAGTGAGAAAAGTCTTACTTCATTATCTCTGTCAGTCAGCTCCCTTTACTAGGCTCGGTTGGAAGACAGAAACGTAATTTCATTAAAATCTGTAAAGGAAATGTTACGTTTAGTTCTTCAGATTAAATAGTTGAAAAAGTTGGGAAGAAAATCCTAATAAGAGCACAACCCAATATCAGGCAAAAATGTATAAAAGCGATAGTCTGTCAATCTTTCCTTCACATAGCTAGAGAATGAAAGGGCAACTAGAGATTCCCATATACCAGAATCACATGATTTATTTTGTGATATCAATTCCAGCAATTCTATCTATCTATCTATCTGTCTGTCTGTCTGTCTGTCTGTCTGTGATGGTTGTGCCCCACTTGACAGAAAGTCAGATACCCTTAGTATACTTTAAATTGAGCCTTTTCCATAATTACAGTTGAAGAAAATGTGATCGTAGTACTTTTAGTGAAACCAGTAAGCTTTTCTGCAGTGATTTTATATTTTGGCCCCCTATGGATCACTGCTTTATTACCGTTCACTACCATTTAGCAAACCTGAAGTAAGCACTAAATTTTTCTCTCCTGCCCGTTTTGTTTATTATAAAATGTATGTACACCTTCGTTTGGGAAATTCATTGCAGTGTACAAGAAAATTTCCATTTAATTTTCACAGCAACAGTGTTACGGGATACGTTGGATTTAGTGATAGGTTATCTATGAACTCCTTAATTAAATGGGGACTGATTTTCTCAGTCCCAGTCTATTAGCTGAGTTCAGTAACCTAACTCCTACATCATATTGACTTAAACTCATTTCCCTTTGGCACATCATTTTTTGTGACCTATTTCTTCCAATGCTCAATGTCAGCTGTAAGGAAGAATGAAGGAAGCTAAACAGAGTGGCACACCATCTCAGAAGTCACACATGTTTTCTACTGCAAGCCATCACAGAAGACCTTTTCCCTGATCTTAACCAGCAATTGTTTCACTTAGAGTAGAAAAAATGAGGCAAAGAGAGATAACAGATTTTGCATGGCTTAACCATCACAGCACCACATTTCCTTGTGAGTTTCTACTAATAATATCAGCTTTTTAAGGAGCAATAATATTAATTTTATAAGTGCACCAAAAACATACTTTCTGCACTTTTAAAGCACTATGTGTTTTAAAGGAAGAGATACAAATGAAGTGAACTGATAGTCTGTCTTTGATTTCATTATATGTACAAAAGATGACAACTACAACTAGTGCCGTATGAATCATTTTTCTCCAACCAAACCTTATAAATAAGCAAAAGAAATATACATGTATGAAATATGTGCTTATAGAAGCAAATGTCATTTTCACACTTAATCACTTTAAGCTAGTTTTTATGTTGAATCTCCAGCTATTATTGGTTATAGATTTCATTGCCCTGAGATTTGGTCATGCAGTTGGAATTAGGTAAGACAGATCTGGAGATCCAACTGTACACATAGATGTACACACAAACCTCCATAGGGTGGGTGGTTTGATGGGTTTAAATCAGGGGGTCTCCAAACTTTTTGCCATGAGGGCCAGTTTTGGTGAGGTGAAAATGTGTGGGGCCGACCATTCAGCCTCACATTCTTTGAACCATTACCATTAAATGCAAATGAACTATTTTATGAAAGACTAAACAAATAAGTCCAGTGGGGAGAAGAGGCTGCAAGCTTCTTGAAATTTGAAAATAAGCCGCAATTGGCCCCCGGGCCAGACTTTGGACATGCCTGGATTAAATGCAATGTTGCTTGAGAGAAGAACCTACAAACCAGTATTATCAGTATTTTGGAAATACTTTCTTCCCTTTTGTCCATATCACTCATTGGAATAAAAGACAACATCCTAACTCACTTGCTTGTCTGGTCTTTGCGTGGGCTTTGCCCTTATTTACAGAATTTTGTGGTGACCTTGTAAAAATGACATAAATCCACATGGCCACAACATTTGGCTCAATTATTGTAATTTCACTCAGCAGGCCCTTTTATCAGCTCTCACTTTGTTCAGAAACAAGCAGCATGTTCACACACTGGTTTTAGCTACCCTGATCATATTAGCTTCACTCCAGCTGCCTATAATACACTGAATTTACTAAACTGGCCCTGTCATTCTTAAAAGCCCTTCACTGTGCAAGTCTTCACTGATCTTAAGGCATGGGAGTGTACCAGCCTAGACCTGATCGAAATGCCCTTTCAAAATCTATTTGTCAAGCTGCTTCTCACTCGTCACACTGATCACTCCTCCAAAGGACAGCTACAATACAATATATAAAGAGTGTGTGGGCATGTGTTTTAAAAATAAAGGATAGAACCACCAACATGTTCTTCCTTTAAGGTACCCGTGGTCATCTGCATATGCTTATTGTGCTTCCCAAATGGTCATAGTGCGTCAAACTGGACGCCAACAGACACTTGATACACCAGAAAATGTCTATGTATGGGAATGCAATATAAATTCCCTTCTTCTCTATTTGATATAGTTTGATTTTTAAATATTTTTTCCTCACCTTAGGTATACTTGCTGAACAATCTAAGCTCCAAGAGTACAAGGGACTCAGTGCCAATGCAAGGAAAATTCAGTTGGAAGGAACTGGGGGGGAAATTCCAAGCAATAGACCAAACATCATAATATATTGGGTCACATTTATTACTGTTGGACATCACTGGAAGCTATTTTCGATGCCTTAGTATAAAGATGAATGCGTGCCATGTGCAGTTCAAGTCACACCTGAAAGAGTGGATAACTGCAGCAGAACTAGCACCATGGACAGCAACACCAGTGACACTAGCAAAAGCTTGGTATCATTTCCACTAATCCCTATTGAGGTGTGTCATATATAACTATAACTATAACTATAACTATAACTATAACTATAACTATAACTATAACTATAACTATAACTATAACTATAACTATAACTATAACTATAACTATAACTATAACTATAACTATAACTATAACTATAACTATAACTATAACTATAACTATAACTATAACTATAACTAACTATAACTATAACTATAACTATAACTATAACTATAACTATAACTATAACTATAACTATAACTATAACTATAACTATAACTATAACTATAACTATAACTATAACTATAACTATAACTATAACTATAACTATAACTATATATATATATAACCTTAATCATAAAATATTCAAAATACATGAGCACTGAAGATGCAAAATAATATGGTCTTCATACTACAAATAAATAGTTTTTACTCAGTTGTAGTGTTGATTATTTGCATTTATTATTATGCACAGGTTTTTAAGTTTAGTCAATGGCTATTGATGTTTGATCATCCTCAGTAGAAAACAACCAATTAGTAGAAATACAGCTAACAACAGGAAAGACTTGTAGATAAACAGGAATAAACTGTGGTTTTGTTTTTTTTCTATAAATCTCCTTTCGATATTGCATAATCCCATTTTCTTTTTCCTGACTTATTGATTTGATCTGTCAAAGAAGGCTCATAAATACAATAAGTTTTTGCTAAGAATAAGAATAGCCTAGATGAAATAGACTTGATAAATATAGCATGAAATCTACCTTCACTAATTAAAGCTCACATACAGGATCAGGAACCAGGATACCTATGAATGTAACATTTTCAGTGGAATAAGAACTGCTGAACCATGCAGAATGAGACAAAGTTGTTCTTCTATCTTGCTTTATATATAGAGCATACATTTCACTTTAAAGCAACATGTATGAGAGCATACATCTCAAACTAAGTCTTCTTCAACAGTTAGCTATCATCCTAACACTTTAGGATTAGAATTATTTTGGGAAGGGAGATGTTTTCTAGGATGCAAAATTATACTCATTATTTGGGTATACCTCATGATGTAGACACACCTCATGAAGCAATCCAGCCAAGCAGATTTAAGAAGGTAAACACAAATATTTTAAAAAATTGCTAAGTATATCAGTTGAACTTAGAGTAAATGTGAGATGGAGTATCCATTTCTTCTCCTAGTTCTCTGAGGCAAGAGTCTGCATTTACATTGGAAGAGAATTTGCGTTGGGATTGAATGTGCCTACAATTTCACTGAATTCACAAAATGACAATACAAAAAGGGTGGGAACTTTAACATATCTGAAAAGTATTAATATTTCTGAAATGCAGTTTCTGAAATGCAGATTTTATTGAATGGAAAATTATATGGCTGAAAACATATACAGGTATAATTGCTTGGGCCTAATGAAAACAAAGGAAGAATTGTAATAAATACATTAAACATTTTTTTTCTGAACCTAAATTTTTTGTTACAATTTTCATTTCAGAGTTTACACACACACACACACACACACACACACACACATTACTAATTCATTGTTCCTCGTAATGTTTTGTTTCTTATGATGCTGAATAAAGGGGTTTATTGGCAACCCTCTAAATACTCACAGCCAAGCCAAATAATTTATATCACCTGGAAAACAGAGACACAAACACATGCCACCACCAATATTGCCATCTCTAAGAGAGTGAAATAACAAAATGGATCTAGTGTTTGACCTTTGAATAGACAGTTTGAGAGCAAATATGATCAATTACATAGGTATCAAATCCAGCAATATCCACCGTTTTCTTCCCTCTGTGTTTTGGTCTGAACTCACTAAAAGAAAAATATTATGTATTTTAATGAGATAACAGATGACAGGCAGAAACCAGCTGCTATTAAACAGACCAAAATAGTAAAATAAATCACCCCAAAAAGCTTCCCAGGGAATTGAGCATGAAGCATATCTAATATATAGTGAACCACTAGAACCTGCACACACTATGAAGGGGCCATAGGTCAGTCGTACAGCACATCTTCCGCATGCAGAAGATCTCAAGGTCAATCCATTGTAGGGCTGCAAATGTTTCAGACTTGAAATTCTGAGGACTGTTATCAGTCCCTCTATATCATTGCAATTCTATTCAAGTTCAAAGAAGTGACATTCAGGGTCCATTTCCCAAAGAAGATAGATCAGGATAAAGTGGTGGACGGAAGGCACTTCCCTTAAATTTGAATGGATATCATTTATTTTGCGATTTAACTAATGACATAACATAACTACCTTCCATGTATTTAGGAATAGGAATGTCACAAATTATAATTTAACGTAACTTTTATATAGGCTATGCTTTTGAATGAAAACTTTCAAGGGCTACATGTAGCTTTGGGACGTCAAGTTATACATTTCTGTGTAGATAATGCAAAGCCAGATGGACCAAGGATTTGGCTCGGCATAAGGGTCATTCTCCTATGTGCATATTAATACATTAAAGAAGAACTTTGCAAACATTACCATCACTCTGATAAGGTAGGTGTGTGTGTGTGTGTGTGTGTGTGTGTATGTATATGCAACACAAATGTAACAAGGCAACATAAAAAAATGACTTTCTGCCTGGACGGCTCCCAGAGTGAGCTGATAAACAGAAAAGGGAAGCAGCAAAAGGGAAGAGCAGCAAAAGGGAAGAGCCAAGGTGGCGCAGTGGTTAAATGCAGCACTGCAGGCTACTGCTAGATCAGCAGGTCAGCGGTTCAAATCTCACCGGCTCAGGGTTGACTCAGCCTTCCATCCTTCCGAGGTGGGTAAAATGAGGACCCAGATTGTTGGGGGCAATATGCTGACTCTCTGTAAACCGCTTAGAGAGGCCTGAAAGGCCTATGAAGCGGTATATAAGTCTACTGCTATTGCTATTGCTATTGCTATTAGCATGCTCCCTCCCATATTTGGGCATACCAGGTGTTGTGACATAATACATACCTATTTCCCTGGCTTAGCTGATAGAGTCTGAGGCTTAATGGCTAATATAACTGCCTAATATGTAATACAGCCCAGGTTTGATTCCCAGTAAGGGTATGGCTATCTGATGAGAGCTAAATAGCTTGAAATAGATCTATACTAGTCTCCCTTTATTTATTTATCAGCACAAATACAACAAATGTAACAAAAAGGCAACAGTAAAAATATTGGGTTTCTGCCTGGATGGTCTCTTGTGACGAGCCGAAGGACAGAGAATGGAAGTAGTGATCTTCCGCCCATATTTGGGCATACCGGGGGTTGTAAAATCTAAGATATATATATATATATAGTTGAATTCAACAAAATTTATGTTATTAATACTTCACTGCCATGAGATTAGAAGAGTATTGTGGGGGATCTAAATAATGTAGGCATGATTTTTGTAGGGAATACTTTCATAATATTCATAGTTTCTACAGTATCTTTCATACACCCCCATCTACACTTCAAAACATTAGTATTGTAAAGAAAACTCTTCTGCTGAATATTTTCCTTTCATCAACTTTCCTTGCTGCTTGCAAGCAAGTATTTTTATTTATCTTGAAACTATCCATTCACTTAATGGCTCTAAATGGATGATGGACTATTCATAAATTAATGATGACAGAATGCTTATTAGCCAATGATCACTTCAAATGAACTCTCCCAGCCAATAATAGGGAAGACTGCAATGTGTGGGTTTCCTTTATATCTTTTGTTGTATATTTCTTTATTTTGTCAGTAAACTGTTTCCTTGTCACAATTTTAATCTGATCCTTTATTAGTTTCATTGAAACTGTAACAAATAAACCAACAAATATACCTGCTATTACTAGGTGACCAGTGCAAAAGAAAATCATTGGATTGAGTGAATTGGAATCAAACCAGTCTCTATCAGAATTGTTTCTTGATTGGTAAGTATCACCCATTAGGGATTAGGCTCAAAATTTAGGAGTCTTTCTGGAACAGCAGATGGTAGTCATATTTAAGGGGGCCTTGTTACCATAGCACATCAGTTGTGACCCTATGAAGGGCAGGGGGACCTAACTTATCAACAACTGATTAGACTATTGTAATGCACCTCACTTGGGACTGCCTACAGCAATTACCTGGATGCCATAGTTAGTCCAAAATGCACTAGGTCACATAATTTCCTGTTGTTATCATTGGGAGCATATAATACCAGTTTTGAAGATCCTCTATCTGTATATGAATATGTAAGCATGTACCATACAGTATTTTGCAACTTTTTAATCCTGCTACCATTTTGATATGACTATGTATTTCTTTGCTTCCAGATATTGTCTTTTCAAATGATGCAGATCACTTGTCCTGAATCAGACATAACTCAGTTTTTGGAATAAACTCTTAAGATGGGCAAGTAAAAACATTATATCTTCGTGTTTAAAGTGGCAAACAGAATTACTTTGAAAGAGGTTGTCTTTATAATCAAATCCTAACTTGTGCAGGGAAATGATAAAAAAATAGAATCTGAATAGGATGTATGCTTTACAAACAGGCTAAGTTTTTTAAATAATAGTAAAAGCTTTTGAGTTGCATGTAATTCTTTTGGGGCAAATTACATTTTCTTACAAATGAAAAGCTTTATTCTGCAGTTGGGTAAAATAAAATTGTTTCAGAAAATATCTTTCTATCTATGTAACCCATTATTTACCAAACAAAGATATTTACTTTGGATTTAGTTTAATTTTTTCTAAGCTCACTTGCCTAAAAAATGCCATTGCTTCACAAGAGGAAAACTGGATTTAGAGGTCTCAAAGGAATGCAGACACTTCGCTTCCAATCTGAACAGATAGTAACCGTTTCATAGTGATTAAACCCCTATTGCCTCAATTAAAATTTACCTAAAAGTAAAAAAGCACTGGCACTATTATCATTTTTACATTAAAAAGTAGATTTAAAGTAAAATTTAAATAGATTAAATAGATGAACTGTGAATATTTTTGCTTTCTTGAAGCTGAGTAGCAGTATCAGTAGACATAATACTCTACTCCCATGGTAGCTCCATAAATTCCACATTATATCTAGGCCAGATGGCTTGGGACGAAAGAACTCAGCGATATTTCAATAGTTCAGTTTCTTATAACTTGCCTCAACAAGGCATTGTTAGCTACGGTACGTGAACTATTAGTGTTTATTGATTGTCTTTTTAACTAACAGCCCAAGGCAGTATTCACTTTGAAGAGGAACTTTTCCATTTTTATATCACTGATGTGAATGAATGTATAAATAAAACAAAACCCAGGGCTCTTGCATATGGCTATGATGGATAGAACACGATCAAGCATCCTGCTCCCTTAACTGTGCCAAGGTAGGGATTCACATATTTGCACTCTCTTTTGTTGTTACATCCCCATGGCAACTGCCCAGTGGACAGAATCACCCTGCACTTCTGAACAAAGATGAAACCTCAATCAAATGTGAGCTTTGACTCTCCACTTTTATGGCCTCTCATCTCACGCTTCGCCTCTTTGAAAATGAAATTTATGAGCAGAGCCATGAACTTTACCACATCACTAATTTTATGGCTGCCCTTGTCGAACTGTTTCCTTGCTGTTCATTAGGAACACATTGAAAGGAAGAGGATGGTGGTGAAATGCTGAGGCCTTGATGCATAGCTATTAGCAGGGGTAATAGCAGTGTGATAAGTGATAGTTTGCTATGCTGGGACGAGCTCAGATTTGTGAGTGAAAGGCTGTCCTTCTATCCCCATCTATTTAAAGAGGGGATTAAAAAAAGCCATTGAACCATTATTTTTATTTATTGCAATGCAATCCTTTCCAAGGTGGCTTGTGAGTAACATAAAGTTTGTAACAACATCCAAATAAAACTCATAAGGATCCTTCCCTTAGGATTGTTGACAGATCAAGGCCCTATGAGACTTGGGGAATGACAGTCAAGCTACTGCAGGCTCTGAGAAATGCTTATTTACCCCCGTCCACCAGCAGGAATTATTCCAACAAAGCCCCTGGGAATGGCGGCTGCTGCTGATAGGAAGTCAAAGGTGATTTTTGCCTGCCTGCTGCCTCTCTCTATTCTCTTAGCTCATAATGTAGCCGAAGCACCAGGACAAATAACATAACGTCAAGGTTTGCTTCCATTCACAGATCTTAAATGCTACAATACACCAAAGAGGTAAGTCATGACCAGTGGTGGGTGAGGAAAACTATATCAATTAAACCTACCTCTTCCAAATTACATGTGTTATACTTTTGATCAGAAAAGATAAATGCATCGTCCTAAGCCTGTGTCTTTCTTAGGACTGATTTCTCCTTGATAAAGAAATCAGTCCTAATTTTATCCTCTAATGCATGCATCACTGTCCCATTTCCAGGACTGATTCAGTTATTACATGTTAAGCCAAGTGATATCCAGCACTCACTGCTGATGGTAAGGACAGTGTCAGTCAGGTAGTTGCTTCTAAGTACCAATTTGGGATAACAACCACCAGAATGGGATATTGCTGGCCTAATTGTGGACTTCCTTAGTACAATTTACTGACCATGGTGGGAAACAGAATGAATTTTTGGTCTGATCTAGCATACATCATGTTATATTTTTAAGGTGATTGTTGTCCTGAACACACACACAGAGACACACACACATACAAAACAGGTAATTTCAGTACCAATTAACATACATTAAAAAGTTAAGATGTATTTACTCTAATATACTCCAGTAGGTTGAATTGGTCATCTCTAATTAATTCTAGACTGAACTGAGAATGAACTCACTCAGCTGCATCCATGTGGCCCATTCTTTATAACATTAGGTGGTTGGTGGGATACCAAATGTGTGTCATTATAATACATGCTTGAATAAATTGTTGAGATGTGGGCAATAGTATGCTGGCTTGCAAGATTGTCTCTAGATTAGCAATATTAGCTTATATATAATAGTATGAATATGCTTGAATAAAACTGGGCTTTAGTTGTCCTTTTTGAATACTAGGTCAAACATTGCTAAAAATGCCAGATGCTGTCTTTACTATTAGCTGTGACTGATGCATGTTCCTTGGATATATCTGAGGATGTTATTCTAGTCTACTGCTCTTTTATCTTTCTGAAAAGCATTATGTGAAAGCTTTAATTGACTGAAGCCATAAGTGCCAACAGAAATCAATATTTATGGGGGCCTCTAGTGATGACTATGGCATAAAGATGACCTGACTGGGAACCCAAAATGAGTAAATAGAAAACCTCCTGAATTAATTAATGGACGAAAGTAGTAGATATTGAAAGAAGGCTGTAGTAGATAAGAATGGCATGATCTTTTGGAATAGGTCTGACGAATACACGCAGGGGAATAAATATATAGCTTTAATTCCAAATGGATTAAATGTCAGCAACTATTAATTGTTATAATCTACTGTACGTTTTGGTTGGTCTATATGAAAGAGGAAATCTGCAAACTGATGATGGTTTCATTTTACACACCAGTGTATATTATAATGAAAGCATCAGGGATGAATTCTGGAAAACATAAGCAATAGTTTGAATACTGGAGAACAGAATGTGATCCCGGCACTTGAATGATTGAAATAGCCGCCAATCTTTGAATGTTACTTCCACTTTTCATCTGTATAGGTAGTCTTCGACTTATGACTGTAATACAGCCTGCCCATGATGGAAGTAAGTCATGATGGTTGTAAAGCAGGTAACTCATGTGATGAATCTGTTTTATGATCTTGATGTGGTGGTCTTTAAGCGAACCCATTGTTCTTTATGGGATATTTTTGCCAAAAACCAGAAGTAAAGACAAAAATGTTGTAAACTGTGGTCATATGACCATGAAATGCTGCAAGCAGCCATAAATGTGGGCTTGTTGCTGAGCATCTGAAGTGCAGCCATGTGACCATGTGGCGGGGCAGCTATCAGAATTTCAGAACTGGTTCTAAGAACCTTTTGTGGGGGTCCATTGTAACTTCAAACAGCCACTGAGTGACCAGTCCTAAGTTGGAGATTATCTTTTAGGCTATTTGCTCATCACTTTTGGAGACTGTGGACTCCACCAGTGGAGGTCCGATGAACGCGCATGTGCGGGTTTGGAATGGCGACCGGGCTTTTTCGCTCCACATTAACCTGGCGAAAAAGCACCGGGAAGCCTCCAAACGGACCGCAAAAACTGTTGGGAACAGCTCCTGGGAGAGCCCAAGAGCTCCGGAACCCATAGGACCTCCTGAAATCCGGAGGCTCGCATTTTTACTATAGCGGCAGCCCGGGCTACCCAGCTGTGCGAGGACGGCGGCGACGGCGGCGCGCGGCGGTGAGAGCGGCGCGCGGGCGTTCGGAGCGTTCGGAGCCTGTTCGGAGCCTCCCCTACCACCTTACCATCTCTGGTTTTTTTTCTGGTAGCCCCTGGTGCTGCTGGTGAGCCCCCTGGCCAATTATCTGCTGGCCCCTGGTCCTAGCAGTCATCCCAGAGCAGCGGAACAGCGGCTGCTGAGGTTGGAAGGAAAGCGTGGAGGGAAGCATGGAGGAAATGGCGGCGCCAAACAGCTGACTCACAGCATTACATCTTTACATCCTCCTTTCCGGCCAGTTTGCTGACTACGCTGGAGCTGAGTGGTTGTGACTGAGATTGTGAGTCTTGGTGACTAGTGAGCTGAGAGGGGCGAATTTTTTAACTTAGTTTACTTTAAAGAAGGGGGCTGTCGGAAGCTGTTGGAGGCTGCACTGAATCTACAGATTGAATGGACGTGCTTGCTATTGCCCTAGACGCCCCCCCCCTCGGATCTATCTCTGCTCACTTTACTATCTGTTACCTATTTTACTATTTATCATCTGCTGCTTTACTATTTATCATCGTTGTAGCCCCCTCCGGACCTTGCTCCCTGCTCACTTAACCATTAGGAGGAGTAGGACTGTGGCCAACTGGCAGGGAGCAATAGAGGATGGCGACTGCAGGGACAAGGACTGAGCCCCGAAAATACCAGCATTTTTCCTTCCATCTGCAAGAGCGGTGCAAGTTAGCCTCGAACTCTGGTCTCCTACATTGGGGCCCTTATATATCTTTGGGAAAGAGACTCTCGAATATACAGCCCGCTAACCTCCACCAGTGGGGCAAGACTATACGGATGCCGGTTACGAACTTTGGAGCTTTATACTCAATCTTGTTTGTCTACAGCCACCTTATATACTACGTACTTTTGACTTGGTGGCTAAGGACATTTCCCCAGGACATAAGAAGGGAGAGGAGCAGACCATCGCTCCCTCCATTGTTTCCATATTATTATATACTATAACTGCGCAATTTTAAATAGAATGCTGAGTGTATGGGAGTTGGCTGGAATTGAATGAATGGCCCACTTTTAGTAATTGTTACCTTTGTATTTTATATGTTTTAAATTTTTACGTGGGAATTGTTAGAGTGGATAAATGAGAATGCTTGACTCGGAGGACCTGCTGGGGAAGGCGGGAGGAACCGGGGTGGTTGGGGGGACCATGGACATGGGAGTGGGTCGGAGCATAGCGGTCGTGACAGGGAGAGGCAGATACGGCGGGGACCTTAGGGCTGGCCATTACCGGGGAAGGAGGGTTCGCTACATTACAGAGATCCCTCCTTCCGGCCCTAGGAGTCCCACTCCAAGACCAGATGGCGCGAGTAGTCAGGACCCTGGTCTCAGGCTGTTGTCGCTAAATGCCAGGTCTGTTGTTCACAAAGCTCCCCTCGTCCGGGACTTAATTGTTGACGAGAGGGCAGACCTGGCATGTATTACTGAAACCTGGCTGGGCACAGAAGGAGGAGTCCCCCTTGTAGAGATGTGCCCAGAGGGATTTCAGGTGCTTCATCAGCCGAGAGCCCAGGGAAGGGGTGGCGGTGTGGCTATTGTAATCCGGGAGTCTCTGTTACCTCGTAGGGTCCCTGCTCCGGAGCTTGTCGGGTGTGAGTCTCTGCTGATAAAGTTGGACCTCAAGGGTCAAGTGGGTTTGCTGCTAACGTACCTGCCTCCCAACTGCGTTGCAGCATCCCTCCCCTCGCTCCTCGAGTCAGTAGCCGAGCTGGCAGTTGAGTTCCCCAGGCTTATAGTTCTGGGGGATTTCAACTTGCCATCGCTCGGTGAACGCTCTGATGGGGCGCAGGAGTTCATGGCTTCCATGACGGCCATGGGCTTGACCCAAGTAATTCGGGGCCCAACCCACGCAGCGGGTCACATGCTCGACCTCGTATTCCTCTCGGAGCAGTGGATGTGTGATCTTGGTCTGAGGGGTAATGAGATCATACCCCTGTCGTGGTCAGACCATTGCCTACTGAGGCTTGACTTCCGGAGGCCAAACCCCCACCGTAGGGAGGAGGAACCGACCAGGTGGTTCCGCCCCAGGCGACTTATGGACCCTCTGAGGTTCCAGACGGAGCTTGGGGTTATTCCTGATACTCTCGCCCACAGTTCGGCGGAGACTCTGGCCGCCGCCTGGTACTCGGCGGCGTCGGAGTCTCTCGACCGGATTGCGCCACTACGGCCCCTCCGGGTCAGTGGATCCCGGAGAGTTCCCTGGTTCACCGAGGAACTCCGGGAGAAGAAACGCCGGAGGAGATGCCTAGAGCACCAGTGGAGGTCCGATAGGTCCGAGGCAAACCGAGCGCTCTTAACTACCTGCACCAAGGACTATGTCCGAGCATTAAGAACTGCAAAAAGATCATATATTTCTTCCTTGGTTGCGTCCGCCGAGTCACGCCCAGCCGCCCTGTTCAGGATAACCCTCTCCCTCCTTAATAGGAGGGATGCGGGAAACCCCTTGCAGGGTAGGGCTGAGGATTATGCTCAATTCTTGGCGGACAAAGTAGCTCGGTTTCGATCGGACTTGGACTCCACCGCAGTAGACCCAGCTGAGACACAGGAGGATCATTTGCCACATCAGCTCTGGGTTGAGTTCCAGGAAGTTGCCTCTGGGGATGTGGACAAGGCCATCCGAGCTGTAAGTGCCTCCACTTGTATTCTGGACCCGTGTCCCTCCTGGCTGGTGGCTAACAGCAGGGAGGTGACACATGGCTGGATCCAGGCGGTTGTCACCGCCTCCCTTCGGGAGGGGCACTTCCCCGCCGTACTCAAAACGGCGGTGGTGAGACCCCTCCTGAAGAAACCATCGTTAGATCCAGCCATCTTAAACAACTTTCGTCCTGTCTCCAACCTTCCCTTTATCGGGAAGGTTGTTGAGAAGGTGGTGGCCTTTCAGCTTCAACGGGCCTTGGAGGAAGCTAGCTATCTTGACCCCTTCCAGTCCGGCTTCAGACCTGGTTACAGCACAGAAACCGCTTTGGTCGCATTGACCGATGATCTCTGGAGGGCCAGAGATGGAGGCTATGCGTCCATCCTGGTTCTCCTTGACCTCTCAGCGGCTTTCGATACCATCGACCATGGTATCCTTCTGCGACGACTGCGGGAGGTGGGAGTGGGAGGCACTGTTCTGCGGTGGTTCTCCTCCTACCTCTCGGACAGGTCGCAGTCGGTGTTAGTCGGGGGGCAGAGATCGTCCCTGAGGCCCCTAACATGTGGGGTACCCCAGGGTTCGGTCCTATCACCCCTACTATTTAACATATACATGAAACCGCTGGGCGAGATCATTCGGAGGCACGGGATAAAATACCACCAATATGCGGACGATACACAATTGTATCTGTCCGCCCCGTGCCAATTCAATGAAGCGGTGGACGTGATGAACCAGGGTCTGGAGGCCGTTAAGAACTGGATGAGTGCTAACAAACTGGTACTCAACCCGGATAAGACCGAGTGGCTGTTGTGTTTCCCCCCCAATAATTTGGCTAATACACCAACGCTTAGGCTGGGGGGTCAAATTCTATACCCCTCAGATAGGGTCCGCAACTTAGGAGTCCTCCTGGATCCACAGCTGACTTTTGATCACCAGCTGTCAGCTGTGACCAGGGGGGCATTTGCCCAGGTTCGCCTGGTCCGCCAGTTGCGGCCCTACCTAGATCGGGGGGCTCTCACAACAGTCACTCAAGCCCTTGTGATCTCTAGACTGGAATACTGCAATGGGCTCTACATGGGGTTGCCCCTGAAGTGCATCCGGCGACTACAGCTAGTCCAAAATGCAGCCGTGCGAGTGATAGTGGGTGCACCGCGGTTCGCCCACGTAACACCTGTCCTCCGCGAGCTGCACTGGCTACCTGTTGGTCTCCGGGTGCGCTTCAGGATACTGATGACCATCTTTAAAGCACTCCATGGTAGTGGATCTGGGTACTTGAGAGACCGCCTTCTGCCGATTACCTCCCTAAATCGACCAATTAGATCGCACAGACTGGGCCTCCTCCGAATTCCATCTGCCAGTCAATGCCGACTGGCGACCACACGGAGGAGAGCCTTTTCTGTTGCTGCCCCGACCCTATGGAACGAGCTCCCCATGGAGATCCGCACCCTCACCACTATCCAGACCTTCCGCGCAGCCCTCAAGATCTGGCTCTCCCAGCAGGCCTGGGGATAGGCTCCTAATTACCCGCCCGAGTGTTTGATTGCTGAATGAAAGTTGGGTTTTACTATTTTTCTGTTGTTCACATATTGTTTCGTTCTGACCTTGCACCTCCCCTCCCCTGTGGTTGTAAGCCGCCCTGAGTCCCCTCAGGGAAAAGGGCGGCATATAAATCCCAATAAATACCTATATAAAAAAAAATAAAATACTTTTCCTGTCACACCTCCCTTCCCTTCCAATTCTATCTTACCATTCACTCTTGTAAGCTCAAAAGACTGAGTGGGTTAGGGTTGCCTCTGGACATCAACCTGTTCAGGGTGTAGCTCAATTATCCAGAGACTTGGAACACCATCTTGGAGGCCTATGAGTAAAGCTCTTTGGTAATGCCTGAATGTATGAGGGAAGTACGTGTGGGAACTGTGTCTGCATGGCAGCAATTGGTTTTTAAAAGTACGGACAACAACCCCAACCTCACTCCTTCACACTGCCATTCAGGAAAAGATGTTGCAAAGGCAAAATTACACTGGGAACCTGAAACATAAGAAGCGTATGGGAGCATACAGGAAAGGTCAATAAAGTGAAAGATGAAATGAATCAACTACACTTTGACATTTTAGGCATCAGCACAGTGAAGGGGACTTAAATTGAGCACCTTCTCAACAGGTCTACAGGTTGCAAAAAAAGCAAAGAAGGAAACATTGCTATGATAGGAAGGATATAACAAAAACTGTACTAGAATATAATACAGTCAATGTATTAGATTTTCCCTAATGTGACTGTTATTGGAACACTTTACGTGCCATACATAAAAGAAGGAAGAGGAAGTTGTTGAGTTTTATGGTCAATCTAAAATTAACAGAATATGCAAGCAAGATGTGTTGCTTGTGCTTGGGGATTGGAAATAATAAGGAAAAATGTAGCTGAATTACATATGGCCTAGAAAACAGAATATTCTTATCATTTTCTGACAGTTTGATGCTTTCTTCATTGCCAACATATTCTTTGATCAACTAAAACACTGCCTATATATATATATATTACAGATGGAATACACATCACTCAAGTTGACTGTATAATTTTTTTACTAAGCAAATTTAAACAGCCATCCAACTCACTTATGGTAACTCTGGGAGGCTTCCAGAAATAAAACCTCATGCAAAATGCAATAAAACCCTGTCCCATGGCAAACAATCAAACCAACCACTTGATGGGCCTCATGTCTCCCTGGGGTCCCAGGCCCACTCAAAACCATCTTTTCAGAACCTTTTAAAACAGTGTCAAGTTTGAGCCCCAATCTTACTTCTGAAGGGATGGTCTTCTTCTTGGCCCCACTAGATGGACTTCCTTAGAAGAAGGGGCCCATAACATCCCCTGCCTCCTGCTCTGGTGGATCAGGGTGATATAACTGGGAATACATGGTCCTTTGAATAATCTGATCCCACGTTCATGTAGGGCTTTAAAGGTGACACCAGCACCTTGAATTGGACCCAGAAGCAAATCAACAACCAATGCAGCTTTTGGAAGACAGATGACATATGTGCAAATCTAGACTTGCAGAAAACCACATGGTATGACAAATTTTTGAATCAATGGAAGTTTCTGGGTACTTTTCAGGGCAGCCCCATGTAGAGTGCATTGCAGTAGTCAATGATTAGGGCATGAATGTTTATGAATAGGGCTTGAAAGTGGAAGAGCTTAGTATAACAGCAAAGATATTGTTTGATATCTCTTTGATATTCCAAAAAGCCCTTAAAACTTGTCCATATTATCAACCCTTGGGGTTTCCAGGCAAACAGAAACTTAGATGGCTCCATTGTTGAGGTGGGCATTTCCATCTTCTCTTTCCATATGATGTGTATCTTTGTATATGTATTAATATGAATCTTTATGCTTTATACTCTTGTTTTTACATTTGTTGTTTTTTCTGTTTTTTCTGCATTACCCAGAATTGGTTACAGTGAGTTAGGCAGCTATATTAATTTGATCAATAAATAAAATAAATAAATACATAAGATAAAGAAATGGCTGGGGCTGAGTGTGGAAATAATGAACTGCTTATGTGCAAGTTCCAACCCAAGCTGAAGTGGAAGAACAAAGCAAGTTTTCACATTACGAGCTTGTGCATATATTAAACATTAGGAATTAGTTTGAAGTTCTGAATCTCATTTATCAGGGGCCACAGCAACTATGTAACAAGATCAACTAAGTTGTTAAGGATGAATGTGAAAGAAAATTGCCAAGGATCAAGGAACAAAAGAAAACAAACTGGATATCTGAACAAATTATGGAAATTCTGTAAGGTAGAGTTTTCAAAATCTAAGATATTGTAGAAAAAAATCCAACAACCTCTAATCTTAGAAAGTGACATTAAATCAAATGGTGATAATAATGACTTCAGTCATTATCATGTCAGAAAGCTACAGGAAATGGTGAAATATTTATGTAAATTGGGTAAGCAACAGAAAAATTAATAAAGTTTTTAACCAAATTATGCCAACAAGTCTGAAGAAGACCACATTGGCCAACAGATTGAAAGAAGATCAGTCTACATATCAATACCAAAGAAAAGGCATTTAACAGAGTATACAAATTATTGTACAATAGCTTTAATTCCACAAACTAGCAAATTCTTAGGATCACTCAACATAGACTGGAGCTCTACTTTGAAAAGGAGATGGCAGATGTTTAAGAAATCACAATTCAGCAGTGAAATAGACTGGCTTTGGGGCAGCAAAGGAGTTATGGCAACATATTTTTTTTAAAAGATGCTTGGTGGAATTCTGATGTGAAAGAACACAAATGTAGCATACAAAATTGCAAAATTTGGGATGAAGAAATATATTGCATGATGTATAAGAAAAGAAAAAAATTGTTTTTTGATTAAATAAAAAAACTGTTTTGAAAATGTGTGAAGACAACTGAATAAAGTGCCTCCAGCAGGGTTACTAAAAATGAAAGTGATTAAAAGATTTTAGATGAAGCTGAAGTGATGAAATACTAGGAGTATTTTAAAGATTTGTATGGAAGTTACAGTGATATACTGAAGAATGAAATGGAAAAGAAAGCTATAAAGGTTAGTGTCCAAGAAAAATATATATGAAAAAAGTCATAAATGCTATAAGAATATTGAATAGTCTAAAGGCTACATGTGTTGACAGTGTAACTGAATAAAGATTAAATAATTCTGCTGACCTTGTGATGTAGAAGTGAGGATTGGATATTTCCATTGAAACATGAAACTAAACTCAGTGCTCTGAGGGTTGGTTAAGTAGTAATATAGCAGTTTTTTGTTTATGTAGTAAAACAAGAAGATTTATGGTGAAGAATAAATGTATTGAACAGAAAAGAAACTAATCTGTTGGAAAGAAGGACATTGAAATTGTTTGGTTTATGGAAAGTATGAATGAAAATCAAATTGCAAAACAAAACTATAAAGAAGCATATTATCTGGCATTTGTTGTTAGTTGCAAAGTTGTGTCCGACCCATTGTGACTCCATGGACAATGTTCCTCCAGGCCTTCCTGTCCTCTACAATCTTCTGGAATCCATTTAAGCTCACACCAACTGCTTCTGTGACTCCATCCAGCCACCACATTCTTTGTCGTCCCTTCTTCTTTTGCCCTCAATCTTTCCCAGCATTAGGCTCTTCTACACTGAGTCCTTTCTTCTCATTAGGTGGCCAAAATATTATCTGACTTAGGGGAAGACAATGCAATCAGAGGGGAAGACGCAGCAAAGAGTTGCTGAGACCCTTCAGAAGAGAAGGGTGAAAAAATTAAACAACACCCGCCCCCCAACCACACTATGATGCAGAAGGCAAGTGAACTTTCTTGGGTTTTTTCTCCCTTGAAAACATTTCACTTCTCATCCAAGAATCTTCCTCAGTTCTCTGAAGAACAGAACTGAAGAAGTTTCTTGGAGGAGAAGTGAAACATTTTCAAAGGGAAAAAAACCCAAGAAAGTTCAGTTGCCTTTTGAACAGCACCTTTGGGAAAACCGTCACCTGGCTGATTGAGAATCTCCATAGATAGCATGGAGCATAGAATAGACATGGCTGAAGCAAAGACCTGATTTCCTCTAGCTTACTACTTTTTTTCTTTTTTCTTTTAACATTGCTTACCTTGAATGGGATGGCATGATGACTATGTATACATACTGTATATAATTTTTAACAAACTGTTATTTCTGGGTAGGATGATTCTTTCAACTTTTAAACATAGTAAGAAAAATATAGTTCCACTTAAAACAGAAACTACCTATTATATATTATATATCTACTGGTACAAATTCCCTGTTCTGCTGTGGAAAGCAATATCCGATGTTGCTATTCAAAAGGGAATTTTTCAGCAGAAGGAAAAAAGTCGTTTGTTATCAACAAGCTGTCCAAGTACTGCACTACAGTGAAAGATGGAAAATTGATCTGAGAAAATACCATGAACCTCTAAGCACAGGGTAATATAGCCAAAATGAAATTGAATTGGCTCTGCACAGTGAACTTCTCAAATTAATCTCCAATTTAAACTAATGCAGTAACATTTGTTTTCTTGCTTTTATTCTTTTCTTCACTGCAGTATTTCGAAAACTAAAAGGAACCATAGAAGAATTTCTATATTTCACACCCCTTGTGTAGTTCCCAGGAAAAGCAATACCCCTAATTTCACTTCCTATGTTGCCTATCACGTTCTTTGTAAAAACCAAACACATACGCACATTGGCATGCCATATATCAAATAATCAGAGTCCAGCAGCATTTTCATTTACAAGAATGCCTCTAGGCCCCTCATGAACCACACGGGCATTCATTATTGGAAAATCAAACAGAAGCTAGAGACCTGCACTTTATTTGGAAACAGGCTCATCTGTTGAGGCAAAGGAAAAGCTAAGTTGTGGGGAGCTGGCACTTCCCTGCTTATATTGTGACTAGGCACATCCTCCATGGCAGCCATTTTATGAACAGCCAATTCTGTCTATGGCAACTGTTTGCAGTAGAGGTCAGTCCAAGCCATATTATAATAATAGCCCCCACAAAATTAAAAAGAAAAAAAAGTGTTTTAAATCCATTAAGGAAGGCCGGATGTTTAGGTTCAAGGCACATTATTACATTAAATACTTTCCGTATAGGTTGATTTTGAACTGTATAGTATTATTTAATTGTATAGAGCCATGATGTCGAACCTATAGCCCGCGTTCCAGAGGTGGCATGCAGAGTCTTCTCTGCTGGCATATGCACCATCGTCCCAGGTCAGATCTCCGTGGCGTTTCTTTTGTGAGCTTCTGTTTCCCTGCAAACGATGAAACAGAAGCTCACGAAAGAAAAAGATCTTACCTTTTGCCATGCTGCTGGTGCCAGCCAACGGATCTTCAGGTCTCTGCTGCGCATGTGCGCATGTCCATGCATGTGCATGCATGCACATGTCTGCACAAACATCTTTCTGTTTGGGCATGTGCGCACAGTTTGGGCACTTGTTGTCTAAAAGATTTGCCATCACTGGTGGTTTTTTTTTTGTATAGTTAGAAAAGGTCATCTATGTCTCTCTGTAGTGAGGAATACTATTTTTAAGAACATTCTCCAAAATATTTAGAAAGGCAATTTTCCTCCAGAGCCTCAAAAAAGTGTCACACCATTTTAGCTCTGGTGAAGGGGTTGATGTATGTGTGAGAGAGGAAAATTACAATACACACACACACACACACACACACACACACACACAGAGGCAGACACTGTTACTCATCAAGAACCATTCTTCTGCAAAATCAGAGCTGTTTTAAAGGGTCACATTTCTTTTAAAAAATCTCCACAAGGATCTTTATGCAAGGATCTCTCCAAATAATCAACATACCATACATTTAGTGTTAACCTGAGAAAGGCTTTTGTTCCATAGACTCTAAATCAGAGATTTTCAAACTTGGCAACTTTTTAAGACTTGTGGACAGCTATGCTGGCTGGAGAATTCTGGGAGTTGAAGTCCACAAGTCTTAAAGTTGCCAAATTTGGGGAGCCCTACTCTAAATGGTTCTTTAGTTACCAGTATATTACATTTACTTTATCTTCATATCACATCTTCTCATTAAGAAAATACATTTTGTTCTCAAATTAGTTCAAGTACTATAAACACTATGCTGGTGGAAGCATTATATAAGTATTATGACATCCCTTGGTTAGATGTTTCTGCACACAATGCCAAATATAACTACCAGAATAAGACAATGGGAAATATCTTCTATGCAGAGCAGACAACAAGAAATTGGGCCAGGTAACATGCCACAATTTAAAATACACACATTCGGCTTGTGGACAAGGAACTCAAAAGGAAGAGAGTATTCATTTTATAAACATAGAAAATCTTAAAGCAAAGCTAACCTTCATTAGTAGGACATGGTAGGAGTACTGCTTTTTTTTTCTCCTAATCCCTTTTAAAAACAGAGCATAGCTTGTGATGTGCTCAGACATTATTTTATGTACTTTTTCAGATAATTGTACACAAGACAAATTCATTCATTCATTATTTCTTTCCTCATCTGAAACAAAACGGTTCCAAGCCTGAGATGCCTATTTCCCCCATCAACTTTTAACTCTCCATGACCATAATTTTCATTCAGTCTTTGAAGGATTTGGAAAGCAGACATACTTATACTTGTTGAATGTTGGTTATTGCCCTAATAATATTGCTGCAATTGAACCATTTCTGTTGGCTATGCCATCCCTCTCCATCAAATTGTTTGTGATGCAGAATAGAGAAAGGGCCACCTGATGTCCTATTTTCCATCTTTGTTCTTTTAATATTTTGTACAACAAGAGGTTAAGGCTGGAATAACTAAAGACATTCCCTTTGTCCATCCTAATAACCATCTTATTGTTTGCAGTGGCCATGGAAAGTTCTATGCCTTGATATATAATTAGATTAGATTAGAGTGTAAAATAGATAGGCGGATGGCTACAGTAAATTCCTATACATTGCTTATGTCTTCCTCTCTTTGTTTTTGCCCATTTTGCCAGTTAAATATTTTTTGATGTTGGCTGATGTTTAATAAATACTGTAAGTATCAATATATATGTTAGCTGAGTGGCATATACTCATGTCCTTGCTCTAATCTAGATATGGGGATTGACTGGGTGTGAGCTAAACTAGAAGTTATCCACAGTAATTTTCCATCTTCAATCAGTGAGTGGAGGAACAATTTCCACTCCCAAAGATACATTGGTATGGATTGTGAGTTGATTCCTTGAATTTTGGTGCTCAAAATGACTACATGCATTAAAGAACAGAACTAGTCTTCCATCTGTTCAGCAGCTTATCTCATCCAACTAAGACATCACAGGCATGAAATATTTTTCCAGATTTGTAGTTACCTACTTCCAGACACAGCATGTTCTCTCAGCATCCAGTCAGCTAAAAAAATCAACAGTGGGCATCATTGAAGCTATCAGTTGAGAGAGCTGCTGCAGATTTGCTGAAAACAGAAAATGACTCAGATAATATAAAAGAGGAAAGGAAATAAAAGGACCTACAGGTGATCTTTGCAAATTGTCATTTGTAGAAGCACTGGGAAGTTCAAACTCAAAACTTTTTTAGATTTTAGAATGACAAGTATTAGAATAAAACATTGAAACAGCACTTTGGTGGTGAACCCAGTCAGCCACTCTCTTACCATTTATCTTACAAATATAATTCAAATATTAGATTCTTGCATTGCAAGTTTAATTATACAAACATAATTTTAATCTCATCCTGTGTAAGGGTAGCTGAGTAAATATATTTATTACTTCATAGAAAAGTCTACTAAATAACAATAAACAGCTTCACCTTATTCAGGCATTATCAGAATATGTGCCTTCTTTCTTTCTTTCTTTCTTTCTTTCTTTCTTTCTTTCTTTCTTTCTCTCTTTCTTTCTTTCTTTCTTTGTTGGGGCTATTATCTATCTATCTATCTATCTATCTATCTATCTATCTATCTATCTATCTATCTATCTATCATCCATCCCATCATCCATCCATCCATCCATCCATCCATCCATCCATCCATCCATCCATCCATCCATCCATCCATCCATCCATCTATCTATCTATCTATCTATCTATCTATCTATCTATCTATCTATCTATCTATCTATCTATCCTGCCTTTATTAATTTTACAACTAGTTTAAGGCAGCAAACCTTATCTAATACTCCTTCCTGCTCCTATTTTCTCCAGAATTAAACATTTATTCTTGTATTTGCTGAAAGGCTTAGATTAGAACATCCTTTCTTCTAAACATTTAATTCCTTGTAAGCCTTGGAACTTCACCAGACATGGGGAAAAATGAATGCCAAACTAATATTGAACTGTTTATGCATGGTATTATCTATTGACGTGCAGTTCACTAGAATTGCATGGAATTTGGTGATATGCATTCTCCCCATTCTGCTACTGTCTGATCATGCCAGCACTATTTATGATTTCTTTAAAAAAGCAGTGTAACACCCAATTCAGTTTTGCTAGGTATCTTGGACCCATTTTTCATCAATAATCCAGAGCCTTCTCACTGAAGGTCTGCTTGTTCATCTAACTTGGAATGGTGCTCTCTTCTGTATTACCATGTTTTTTCTCATATATCAGAGATATTTACATTTCATCCATTTAAAAAAAATATTTTTTTAAACTTTGTTATTTTCTTTTGCCTGCTTGCTATATCTATATCTATATTTTTATTTAGTTTCTCTCTGTCTCTTGTTCAATTGTTTTTTTTCTTTGGAAAACAGCTAAATAAATTTGCTTCATTGGCAATCACAATAAAGATATTCAAGGACAAAAGTCTCTCTTTCTTCTCTTCAGTCTAAAATTTTTATTTAGTTTATTCCCTATTTTAAAAGCATGCAGACTTCAAATGAAGCAAGCAGGCACTGGGAAAATTAGCATTATTTCAGAGGCTAAAATATTAATAGAGAAGTCAGTAAGTGGGTAAAATGCTCAATCAGAGCCAGGCCACCTTGAATAGTAATTGATCATGAAGATTAGCATAGATTATAATAACATTTTTCCTGTTGTACCCACATGCCACCTTAGACTTAAAATTCATGTTTTATTTACCTTTGGGTAAATGTTTTTGTTCCAGGTGCTGTCATTTCATCAGTTCCTCTGAACAGCATGTTAGCCTGAACAGGGAAGCTCACTCAAACCATGATTTATTTCTTTAAACAGCAAGGATTGAGTAAAATGTGGGTCACACATTTGAAACAACACTGAAAGAATAACTAGCAAGGCTTTTGATTATGCTTAAGAGCTGGGCTTTGCTGTCTCTTCCTATTGTCCTTTCTCTGAATAATTGACTAAAGACAATATAGGAAAGAGAAGAACAAACAGCTTCTACTTGCTTCATCCTTTGCCTCTGGGTGACTCAATATAGGCACTTCATGTGGAACTGAGTGATAGTAGCAGTGATAAGGCTGATATGATCCAATCAGAAATGGCTAGCACATTTATTATTCCACAGATCCTGATTGTCTCACCAGCTTAGTGGCCTACAGTTCTGCTTCTACTGGCCATGGGGGCTGGAATTATGGGAGTTGTACAGAGGTCAGTTCCTAACTGGTTTAGACCAGTTCGGCTGAGTAGGTAGTAACTTGGCCTGTCACACCCCTGAACCGGTTTTATAGTCGTTGGCGCCATCTTGATTTTTGGTTCTGCGCATGCGCAGAACAATCTTCATTGCAAAAATGTATATTTTTTCCTTTTCTAACATTGTGTGCATGCACAGACCTTTTTAGGTGCAAATACGGACCGAAATATTCAAAACATTTTGTGTGCCGAACCAGCATTAATGCTGATAGCAACCCACCCCTGGAGTTGTAGTTTTAGTGTATCTGGAAGCAGCAGTTTTCTTATTGTGCCAAAGGTAGAAATGTTATTTCAAGATAGTGAGTATGCCAGGATTGGGTCCTACTCTGGCAATCTCTTTCAGATTTGTTCCATGTTACAGATATCCTACTATAGATTGTGTTGTAGTAGCAGCAGCAGCAACAGCAACAACAATAGCAATAGTTATTGTTAGATTCATGATAATCAATGTAAGCAAAGCAAAATTTCCACAGTGTTTTCTTTAAAAATATTTATTAAAACTGTAAGGGATATGATCACAAAATACAGGAACGGCATCAACTGCATAGATCCCATTTATCTTGCAGTTAAGGTGGAAAGTTTTTTCAGGGTTTTTTTTTATCATGACTTTATTGTTCTGGCTTTTCTTTTTGCAGCAATTGAAGAATTTTCAGGTGGATAATATTTTCAAAATGTTCTTGAATTTTGCTCAGGCTCTGAACAGAACATTATTGTTAGATAAGCTTCCTGTTGGGAGAACAAGTGCGTTCAGAGAAGCGTTGTGAGAGTTGTGTTGGAGAACACACAAACCAGCATACAGAGACACTGCAGTTTAAATAGGCTTTTACTTTTGTGGAAATAGAGGTATCAGAATCCATCAAACAGTCCAAGTCATACAGGGATAAGACAGTCAGTCAAATAACATAGTCCAGTATCATATAATCAGTTCAGTACTCAAAGTTTGCTAGCAATTGCAAAACTTACAATAGCTCACGGCACTTTCTAACAGCCAACTTCCAAAACACTCAGATCAGATCAGCCCAGCATCTAACAAACAGAGAGCTAACTGTCATTCTGGTTCCCTCTTATGGCCGATTGAGGAAAAAGCAACCAATCACATTTTACAGTATGATTTAAAGGAACAGGTACAGCATTGCTATATGATTTATATATTGCCAACCCAACCGTTAGATTATATTCCTAACAATTATACCCCCCCCATTTAATATCTTGAAAGAGTTTTCATACTGGGGGTTGTTCAAAACAATTCCCCATACTTAGATTTTCCATCTTACTTTTTCTCATATGTAATCTATCTATCTTGTTTCCCATTTGGCTCCAAACAGGAGGGGGTTGGGAGACATGGCAAAGATCCTTTCTGAGAGAAATAGGTTCTTTATTTAATGAGATAATAGAAATCTTGATGAATGTTCAGTGGGTAGGTTTCTAGCATGCCAGATTTTCATTATGTTTCCAGGGGGAAAAATAAACTGATTTTTTTTTTAAAAAAATAAGTATTCATTTTGCCAGAAAGGTCTATTTGCAAACAATACTGTCTGCAGTTATTGGAATTCACTGTTTTTCTTTTTTAATTATATTTTTATTAAGCCATTTTAAGAAAAGGAAGAGGCACATATGAAAAAAAGAAAGAAAGAAAAAAACCAATTTGCAAAAATAAAGCATAGTGTGAATAAACAGGCAATTTACAAGCATCGTAGAATTAAGCTAAAATTGCCAATATTTCACTGATAAGTTTTGAATAAAAGAGCTAATTTGATGTAATGCTTAAGGCACTAAGTTACAATCTGGAAGGTCATGAATTCTAGTCTCACTTTTGAAACAAAGCCAGATGAATGGCATTGGGCCAGCCATACCCTCTCATTCCTAGGAAGCAGGCAATGGCAAACTACTTCCAAAATATTGGCAAGAAAACTGAAGAGACTTGTCCAGGCAATTATCAAGAATCAACAGTGACTTGAAGGTATGCCCACTCCCCGTATTTATTGTAGGGTTTAAAAAACTATATTTGTTAAAATCATTAAAATTCAAGTAATACGTGAAAGTCAAGAGAATTAATTAGTATACTATAGTTCAGGCATGTCAAACTCAAGGCCTGTGGGCTGCATCCAGCTTAGATCTGGCCCATGGGGCCATCCTGGAAATATGGACTGGCTCACAGGTTGCAGGAGGTTATCCCAGCTGAAAATATAGCTCAGGTGCCTGTTTTCATAGGCAGAGTGTTCAGGCCATCACAGGCACCCCGGCATGAGTGATGTCAAGCTGGCCATACCCACCCTGGCCCTCCCAAGGTCAATCATAACCCTGATGTGGTCCTCAAATTGAAGGCTTTATGTTAAGAGAAACCCAAATTTTACATATGATACAAACCTGTGTATAGGATTATATTCCAAAAATGGTTTCCAACTTCAGTTAATTTTTTTGGTTAGATTTAGTTTTAAAATGGAAAGCTATTTTAAACTTGAAGGTGTACTCCCACAGCTTAATTACCCATTCTTCTGCAGTAGGAACAGTGTGTACTTTCCAATAGAAAACATAGGTTTTCTTTGCAGTACTAGTAGTTAGCATGTACAAATCTGGTTTAGTATAGTTTGTGAGAATAGCAATAGCAGTAGTAGACTTATATACCGCTTCATAGGCCTTTCAGGCCTCTCTAAGCGGTTTACAGAGAGTCAGCATATTGCCCCCAACAATCTGGGTCCTCATTTTACCCACCTCGGAAGGATGGAAGGCTGAGTCAACCCTGAGCCGGTGAGATTTGAACCGCTGACCTGCTGATCTAGCAGTAGCCTGCAGTGCTGCTTTTAACCACTGCGCCACCTTGGAGAAGATGAGGTTTGATTGATTATGACCATCAAGTCATTTTAGGCTCCTAGCGACCACATAGATAATTTTTCTCCATGACAATCCATGCCTAATTCATTCTTTCAGATCTCCCAATGGTACACTCATTGCAGTGGTGGGATTCAAATAATTTAACAACCGGTTCTCTGTCCTAATGACCAGCTGGGTAGGCGTGGCTTGGTGGTCATGTGACTGGGTGGGCATGGCCAACTCAACATCACTCATGTCGATGGGCGTTTTCCATTAGCTGTTACAATGTAACAAGGGTTAACTGGAGAGACAGTTTCTGTAAGCAAGGCAATAAAGATTAGGCTAGAAAGAACACCAGAACGTTTCCTTTCTGTCTTCCTTACAGGATTAGTCCTGTGAAGTGGGGAAAAAACAAAAGATTTCTTCCAACAACCGGTTTTCCCGACTGCTTAGAAAGTTAACAACCAGTTCTCTCGAATAGGTGCGAACTGGCTGAATCCCACCACTGACTCATTGCTACTGTAACTATGGTATATTGAAAAGGAAATTCAGCTTTTGGAAATATATTTCATTCCATTAAAAATCACTTTCCAGAATGTTGAGCATTAAAACATTGTGCTAATTATGGAAAAATATCCAACTGGGTATTTTTACCCGGTATTACCCGATATTTCCAACCAGTTTTAGAATATGAAGTACATTTTAATAATCAGTATTAGAGAACTACGCAGCAATAAATGCACCAATTTTCTCTTAGTATAATATCTTCTGTGAATGTAATGGTTTTATTCCCCACTGAAATTCCCGTTGTTGCATATCAATTGTTGTATCAAAATTCTGCCTCCATTTAATCATAAAGTCTTTAATTTTTTCTGTTCCTGAGTCACATTTCACCATCAATTTATAAATAAGGCTCAGCAAAAGTGCCATGTAAAATCGACTATTTCTCTCCCTCCCCCCCCCCTCAGTTGATGTATCTGGAGAAATTTTTAACACTGTGTGCATCACACTCCATGATTTCAGTATATCAAAATAGTTTCTAGCTGTTGATGGAGCATGGTTATGCTGGGATTTTCTCTTTCTATGATATGAGCTGTTTCAATAAGATAATGAGAAATTAGTCAAGTGTTTATAAACAGATGCTACTTCCTCTGAGAAAGGCAGAATTCATTTTGTTGTTTGAGCAAATCTTTTACCTATGCTATTTACCTAAGCTGTGATGGTAGAGATCTGGTGCAATGCATACTATTCATCTTCATAACAGTTCTAAGCTTGGGAGAAACTAATACTGTTTGTCACTTCCTAAAGTTCTAGAGTAACAGGTCAGATGAATGCCTTGTATCAAAGCATGGTGGTTTTAATTGTCCAGACTCTGGTTAAACTGGAATTGTCCAGAGACACTTGGACTGGAAAAGTTGTACACTCAGCAGAAGGAACATACACTTCTCTTTTTAAAGGATACTTTTATTGAACCTTACAGCTAAAAAGAAAAAATAATATAAATGAGAAAAGAGTAAAAAAAGAAAGAAACTGGAGAAAAGAAGAAAAATGGAAAGAAAAATAGAAAAAAAGTGAAAATATAATAAAGAAAAATAAAATATACAGTATAAAGAAATGACTTCTGCTTTCATCACAATACATATAAACAATTTTAGCAACTTATCATCTTCTCTTAAAATGCAATCTCTTATTTCTACACCTCATCTCTTATGTATAAACAAATACTTAAAGTTTCCTTGTTTAGCCCTGGTCAGCAAAAGTTCACTAAGCATTTCCAGAGATAACAGCATACCTATTTTAACCTTGACTAAATGAATCAATTTTTTATTCTTTCATTTTAAATAATTTTGAACATTATTCCCTTCAAATAATGTCCTAGGTTTTGATTTTTTTCATCTGTCTCCCTCTCCCCCTCTTTTCATTTTGTCTCTTCACATGAAATTGTTAAAAACATTGGTTGCTTTTGTACATCCAATATAGAAAAATTATTCAGCTCACTCTTTTGGTTTGTTATTTGTGTATCCCTTTTAATTATTTAGACATTAACCGGATTCCTTTGTATAATCAGTGTAACATTACATTGTAAGAGTGTAACTGTTGCCTTGAGGCAAAATGGGTGTCAAATAAATAATTAAAAATTCCCATCTCATTCTTCTTGTCTCTTATTTTTAAATCTACAGTACTTTCAAATCAATCTCAGTCTATTCTGGTAAAATTTGTTCCCCTTCAATAGTATCTTTTAAACACAGTTTATAATGGAAGACACTCTTAAAATTATTAACATTCCGGGTCCTATACAAGGGTGAAATTAAGCAGGTTCTGGAGAACCGGTAGCAGAAATTTTGAGTAGTTCAGAGAACCAGCAAACACCACCTCCTTGCCCCACAGTGGGGTGGCAATGCAGATTTTGTAATATCTTTCCCCCTGGAGTGGTGAGGGAATGGGGATTTTGCAGTATCCTTCCCATGCCATGCCCACCAAACCACACCCACAGAACCAGTAAAAAAAAATGAATTTCACCCCTGATCCTATGTTACCTAGTTAGGGTAATGAAACGTCTGCAAGAAAACAAGCAAGCTCAGAGATCACCAAGGACCCCACATTCTGGGTCCATTTTTCACAAATATCTTTAAATATGTCTAATGTTAAGGTATTTTGCATCAATCTATATTAATAAGTCAGTGTTCTTCTCTAGCTGTCATTTTTAGTTTTTCTGGTTCCCTCTAGAGTCTAATTTTCTAAGTCCCACACTTTCTGTTTTTTGTTTTTTGTTTTAAATCAAACTAGCAGCATTTTTCCCACAGGAAGGATTCTTAAATTAAATAAAATCTTTTTTTAGATCCATCTGGACCCTTAATCTTTTTATAACTTCCCAAAATCAACATTCTTATTACCCTTTTCCTATTTAAAAGTTCTTTGGTTAAGGATTGAAGAAAATTTACCCAGTAGTATAAAACATGTCACTCCAAACATTTTTAATAGTTGAAAAATAGTTAAGTAGCAATTTCTAAAAATGATTAAGAAATGAGGTCTGGACATATGGTCTATGTCCATATGGGCTACAATCCAGCTGTGATCTTGATGAAAACCCGTCAACTCCCAGGCACTCAACTCATAAGTCAACCACAAAAATCTCAGTTCCTGAAGTCTACTCATGAGGAGCAGTTTTCCAATCTCACAATCTCTCCCTTTTCTCAAGAGACTTTGGCAGCCAGAATTCATTGTTTGGCCCACCAATTTCTGCCATCTCTGCTTCTTTATGATCTCCAGTTTGCCAAGAATTCTCACCACATCAGAAGTATAAACATTTTCTGTACAATTCACAAGAAAATTGTTTCTTTCCTTACCTGTTCTTTTTCTGAAAACTTTTCATATAATAAAATCTACAAGAAAGCAATTACTTAATTATTATTTCCCATAATTTTCATACTTGTGACGTTTTCAGAGAATTCATGATAATCTTAGAAAAAAATTCTTGCAGAATATTTCCACTATTGTTTATTTGTTATGCACTGAACTATCAACTTTGGCATTTAAGACACTATTCTTCCCTGCATAAAGATTATGATCTACCCAAGTTATATCTGAAGGTTTTTTTTTGCCAAACCATATTTTGAATAAGGATTTAAATATCTGTAGAACTGTGATTTATTTCCGAGTCTGAGATGACCTATTTCGCTACACTCACCCACTATATTATAAACCTGTGCAACATCTCCTTCAAATGGTAAATGTACAAAGAATGTCTTTCATTTTAAAAACTTGATTTAAATGTTAATAATCTAATTGTATGCCATAAACGAATGTCAGAATAAATCTAGTTTTGCTAATGCATTTAGCATGCTTGCTTTTGTGGAGTTTTTCTTTCTTTCTTTGATTTGTATGATAACATATTAAAATATGTGGAGGAAATATTTTAGGAGACGCTCAGACTTTGCAGCACATGGGCTTTTCTTAACTATATGTATCTACCCGAGTTTCTGTATGATTCTTAGTATATTAAGTAGTCTTCTTCAGTCTGGTGCCTTCCAGAAAGGCCCTTTAATAGCTGAGGATTAAAGCAGTAAATTGAATGATTAGAGAAAATGAAGTCCAACCCATCTGTATATCCATGTAAAACATTCAGCTGGATAGTACATTCACCATTTACTGCTTGAAAATCTGAATTATTCAGAGAGGAAGAACAGTGGCTCTGCACAGCGGTGCGCACAAAACACATGCACATTTCCACATGACAGGTCTATAACTTGCTAGATACATCTTTCCCTGCAAGACATTAGAGAAAAAAACAACTGTC
The DNA here is from genome assembly GCF_051295495.1 of Thamnophis sirtalis. NCBI lineage: Eukaryota > Metazoa > Chordata > Lepidosauria > Squamata > Natricidae > Thamnophis > Thamnophis sirtalis. The sequence goes on from NW_028261381.1 coordinate 126,686,810, forward strand.
ATGTATCATACTGCATCTATAATAAAATATGTGCTCTCTTTCTTTATCCTGTCATTTCAAAGGGAGAAAAATGATGGTAGACATTTCGGGGACCTGGTTAAGCTAGGGTTGGGGGAAAAGAGTCATGGCAAATAAAAGTCTTACAACCATTCCTTCCCAGGTTTTAAGATGTTCTTATCCATATCTCCTTCCCAGAAAATCTTGAGGCCAAGCATACTAGGACCAGAAGTGGAAAGAATAATCACTTCCGCCCCAAGTTGGGTGCATTTTAACCCAGAAGAATATTTTACCACATTGTTGAAATGTAGAACATTCATATTTCATCCAATCCCTTTTGACTGGCTGAGACATATTTAGGGCTCCTACAATACTGATTGCCATTTCTTAGCACTCGACCCCACATCATTTCTATCTGATCAACCTTCTGCATGGTTTCTGGACTGTGATCTCATTTTTATCAGGACTACTGATCCGTCTCAGTTTGTCTTTTTATTCATGCTCCAGGTACAAATTGGGGTACAAGCCTCCTAACAAGACGCACCTGCATTGCTACATTCTGAGCATCACATAATTATGTGTTTCTTAATTAGAATCGCCACACAAACAATTTAAAAGACTGCAGTATGTGCATTTCTGTTTTGTTTACCTTCTAGCCTTATTTTCTTCCTTGACGTCAATGCTAGGCAATGGGCAATTAATATGGTACATAGAAATTAAATTAATATATAAAAAATAGACAGTGACTATAGACTTTTCCCTTGAAAAGCTGGCAACACTAATCATAGTCAGTGTACTTTATGCAAATTGTTCCAATAACCAGAAGGGGAAGTGTGTCCCTGATTGCCAAGTTATAATTTTAATAGCAGAGTATATTTGGAGTATACCAAATATGTCCATGGTTATTGTTCTTCTTACTGTAATCATTCAGAGTCCCTAAAAGTCTCTTAACATGATGGAGGGGAGAAAGGCAAAAACTCCTCTACCTCCCAATTGGCAGCTTCCTCCCCCACCCCACAGGCTTAGCTGTTGCTTTCTTCTCTACATTATTTATCCTCTTTTATGGATGCATGTTTAGAATGACAGACTAATTTTCTACATTAAGGCATTCCTATCTGTCAAAGAGGAGTTCTTCATTGCCTGAATTTGCACATAGCATCCTGGTTTAGAGAAATGTAGTTGTAATCTTTTTCATTAGATCTGGTTTAGGTACAAAGGAGTCTTGGGGTGATGTTTATGTTTAAAATCCAAAATGACCTGGAACACAAATACATAATAAAATATCTCTGTACATCAGTGTACCCATATATTACAATCTTCAAAGGAAATTTCGTGGGTACATTCTGTTACTTATGTGACATTAAACAGAAGCCTTTTAATCTGCATTGTTTTCAGGGCTGCAGGTATATTTTCATTAGACTAGCTAGCAGAAACTGGCCAAACTCCAGTGGTCTCAAAAAAACTAGCAGGCTCAGATTTTATTAATCTTTCAATGGGAAACTACCAAAAAATTCCAGAACTGTAGACTAAATGTCAAGGCTCCGACGAATGAATCCAAGCAAATCAGAACTCTGAGACTAGGCTTCTCCTCAAGGGTCTTCTTTATTGAGTACATCATATTGGGACAGCTTCAAAGGAAAACCAATTCTAAGTCTTTCAGTATAATTAACCTAGGAAATAAGCCCAACCCCAAGTGTCACAAATCACATTGGCCAATTGGATTAATAGGTGGGCTCTTCAAGCACACCTTCCCCAACCTTATCTAGTAGAGAGGACCTTGGTTCTCACAAGAAAGCTCTCTGTTGTATCTAATAATGCATTCCAACCTCCTTCCCACCTTTCCCCTCTGTGTGGCAACTGAGGAGCAGAAAGATGGCTGCTGCCAGGTTCAGTTCGAAGTTGACACTAAACTTGGAAGAAACTATGCACATCTGTGAAGGTGTCCAAAGTTGAACTTGATTTAAAAAAGACTGCTTTAGGTTCAGTCTCCCCCCCCCAGTATATATAGATATTCCAAGCAGCTTAAACTACCCTTGCTGTATTTATTATTATTATTATTATTATACAATTGTATCACAGCGGTCAGTTGTTTCACTGGATTTGGTATTGGTTACTAGTCAGGCCCCACCCAGGGGCCTAGGACGTCGTAACGTATTTTCGTAATATGCGTGCAGATCCAAGCAGTGCGTCTTTTTGCATTTGACTGATGGTGATTTTGTCAATTTTTAACTGTTTTAAATGTAATTCCAGTGCTTTTGGAATAGCACCCAGTGTGCCAATTACCACTGGAATTATCACTGCTGGTTTGTGCCATAGTCGTTGAATTTCGATTTTTAAGTCCTGGTATCTTGCGATTTTTTCATGTTCCTTCTCGGCGACCCTGCTATCACCTGGTATTGTGATGTCTATGATTGTGACCTTATTTTTCTCAACTAATGTGATGTCTGGTGTATTATTATTATTTTGATGTTCACTTTTTATTTAATTTTTTTATTGGATGAAAATTGTATTTATTCCCACTGTTCACCTACTAGTTATTCAATGAAGAGTTATTTAGGAGGAAGGAAGAGTGCTCCCCACATGAGTGGGTGGTAAATGATTTCTTTCTTCCTATTTAATTTCATTCAGATGCAAAGGCAAGTGGGCGGATTAATTAGAGAAGAAGGAGAATGACAGTCCTGGTGGTTCCTCTGCTCTTATGAATGGGAAGCAAATATTACCAGGAGTTATTTAAAATGCCCCACAGCCTGCAGCCCAATGTTTGTATAATGGCTAGAAAGGGAGACTGACAAATTGCCTGGCAGATCACTTGCAACCTGCCATTTTGCTGAAAAAAAAATAATAGGTGGGATGTTTAACCAGTTCTGTGGTAAGAAAGCAGTTCATTATCTTATTCGGGGTTGGCCAAAGACCTTTTGCCGCAGAACATTAATGGAGCCCTAGTCTATTCAAGGCCACAAGAATGTAGGGATATGACCAGTGGTGGGATTCAAATAATTTAACAACCGGTTCTCTGTCCTAATGACCAGCTGGGTAGGTGTGGCTCGGTAGTCATGTGACTGGGTGGGCGTGGCCAACTCAACATCACTCAGATCGATGGGCACTTCGCCTTAGCTATTAAAATGTAATAAAGGTTAACCAGAGAGGCAGTTTCTATAAGCAGGGCAATAAAGATTAGGCTAGAAACAACACCAGAAAATTTCCTTTCTGCCTTCCTTACAGGATTAGCTCTGTAAAGTGGGAAAAAATGAGATTTCTTCCAACAACCGGTTCTCCGAACTGCTTAGAAAGTTAACAAGCGGTTCTCCTGAATAGGTGCAAACTGCCTGAATCCCACTGCTGGATATGTCCCAGTCTGACACAGGCTTATTTTCTCAGTCAAACAACTCAACAAGAATTGGTATGATCAGCCAGTTGATGGGTCTTTGAGCAAGTTGCTCTTATATAGCTGTTCTTATATTGCTAGGCATCCAAGTCTTCCCAATGTTCCATCCTATCAATTACACACACATGGCCAGCTTCTGATAATGAGCTCAGGCTATTTATTGCAATCATAAATCCTAACTGTAGCAACATAAACATATTGCAAACCGCAGGCTTTCTGCTTAGAGCAGGAAAAGCCAAAAGATTACTTTTCGGATAGGCCAAAAACACAAAACACCAATTCAGAAAGATGTAAGATTAAAGAATGTTACTTGACAAAATATGACAATTATACTAAGATCCAGAGATGGTTCCTTGAGGAGGAAGTAAACCATATGCCATACTGGTCGAGAGACTGGAGCAAAACAAAGCAGATTACTAGGTCTGATGGTTCCACATCCCTTGCATCAGCTTTGAATTTTTATAGACAGAGTAATACAGTCCATAGCTAAGTCTAAAGAAAGAAAAGTATGTCAAAAGCAATCATTGTTAATAAACACACACACACACACACACACACACACACACACACACCAATGCTAATCCCTGCCTGGTCCAGTGTATGTAGGAGTTAATCTAGTAACTGAGGGAGAGGGTTTTTATTTATATTTTTTTCCAGGCCAATATTGTTCATTGTGAGAATTGTTTCTTTCGATCTTTTTTTCCTAAGAGGTCAAAAGCATGACAGGAAATCTGCATGGATGAGCTAACCAGAGGGATTAAAGATTTCACAAACCACCTGCAGGCAAGAATGTTTGGTTCCGGTGAAAATTCACACAGCAAAGTTCCAATATCATCTCTCCCTTTGCTAGTCAACCTTAGACAACACCATGAGATTTACTATGCTGAGGTAGTGCTCCAAAGTGTGAGGATGCTCCAGTTATCAAGAGCTGACAAGCCATCACCGAAATACTACTGTCAAATTGACAAAGCCATTGTTAACATTCCTTGCTTGCTTGAAAACTTCTGGGATAACACCAGTAGGCCATGTTCTACTACAGGGCAACCTTCTAGCATAGAGTTTGAACTTGTTTCTTGATATTGTCCCTTTCCCACTACTCAGTGATAATATTTGAAAACAATTTCCATAGGCTTTTAACTTAAACAAACACATCTACCCCCTTTCTAATACAATTTACAGATCAATGACTTTAATTAATCATTTTTTAAAATCTATGATATAATAAAGTATTTAAAGTCCAAGAGACATTGCGGCAGATGGGAAGAGGGAAGGTTTAGGAAAGAAGTGGGGTTGAAGAAAAACAGAACTGCCGGAGTGCTGTGTCTCCCAGTGTAATATGACGTTTATTTATTCAGCATATGGTGAAAATGTTAAAAAGCACAATTACTTTCTCAATGACCAAATATGAAGCTGTATATGATATATATGTTATGTGTTAAAGAATTTTAAATTGCAATTTACTCAGGAACCCAGGTTAAAAGTCCACTAAGGAGGAACACAACTGATGATGAAAGCAAGATCCTGGAACATTAGATACAGGTAGCTCATCCTAGTCTTGCTCCTCCCCAGCCTCTAAATATTAGTGCAGAGAATCATCTTAGGATAGAGACTCTTCTATTCTGTGTTATCAAGCCGGACAAAAAAAGATAAATTCAAATATCTTTATTACAGTTTTTGACCAGCTTTTACGGTAAAAAGGAGTTTGATAGAATAATCCTTTTAATCCAGGAGGGATTAAAGCGGAAGGAGGGAAAGGGGAAAAATAGGGCAATAAAATAAGATAATCAAATTAAAAATTTTGCCCAATTGCACAATTTGTTAAAGATATTTGGTCACCTGATATATATGGGGTTAGCTTCCCTTAAAAAGTAATAAACATAACATTGATCAGTGTTACCCTCAAATTTGGAGATGATTTGGAACATCATGGGACATGATGATTGGGCACATCATGGGACATCATAAAAAGGACATGTATGAAAATATGAGCAAGAGTTTCTATTGCCCTGATTCCACAAGGACTAAGTTTCTACAAATGAAATCTTGAAATGAATGAAATCTTCCCACCATTAAAGCTGATGGGAGGATCTAATTGGGCTCCAGGAAAAGACCATCTATGATTAGGTTTAGATTGTATAGTTATCGCTTAGTATAGGGATTGCGTCTATCTAACATTTGGTAATAGTATTCAGTGGTGATTACATTTGGATGAACAATATCCCTGATTCTTTCTTTTATGGAGAAAGGCTTTGGCCTTCTCCGTGGTTAATTGGCCTAAATATTGGAAGAGAGGCCAAGACTGCAAAGGTCTTCTAAACTGATATGGTTCCAATCAGAAGGCATCAGATCTGTAAGGTTAAACATGATTCTAAATCCTAAGATTTGAATTCTAGTTCAAGGCTGAGTCTTAATTTGGCACATTAGCTTCAAACCTCAAGTTAGCACTGAGGGTGCATTTGGGGGTACCAAACAAAGTCCTAAGGAAATTCAGTTGAATGGCTTCTAAGTACTCAAGTTTGTATCTAGGCCAAGTAATATCCCATATAATACTTGGACAACTGTTTTAGCTGTAAACAGTTTGACTGCTGCTAGAATTTAATTTGCCCCCTGTTGCCTATAAAATTTAGTTATTGCTTGTGTGCAAAAAAACAAAAACAAAGATGCTAAAGAAGATGCTGAAGGATTGAATTGGTCAATTGCTTGGAGTACCAGCACAATGTAGTTTCTGTGTTAAATTACCAGGACAAAAGGACACTTTTATACAGTACTAGCAGAAGACACTTTGGCTACATATTTCACATCATGCAGAAGTGTTATGACGGAATACTTTAAATCTGGACATAGAAGACAAACACCAAATTTATCCATGTATGCATTGCTAATGCATTTAGGGAATCGGCTAAATTAGATAACTATACATACTTTGAAGGTGTGACTTAGACAAAATGGAAGAGAATAATTTTTAATTAAGAGAATATATGAAGGTACAAAATGAATATTTCACATATGGACTGTACTAAAAAGATGATTAAATCCATCTTTGTATCAATCTGAGGGCTGTTAAATCTACACCGACAATAGATAACATTTCACATGCTGTACAAGGTGCATGGATTTTTGCTAAATGCCATGCTACCAATTCTTGTCATTTGAGAACCTTTATAAAGCCATCATGATTGTTATAGGTTATGTAAAGTTCCATTTGATCTGTCGCCTGCACCTAAAGTTTATAAAGAAAAACCCCACAATAGGCTGTTATTTAGTGTTATTTGGAATATGTATGATGATGTTTATGCAGCAAAACATGAAGTGTTTGTGATATACTGATGACAGTTTTTGTGACATTTTCTAGAAAAAGACTTAAGCTAAAGAAAAACAAAGGCCACTTCAGTGTTGAAGAGACTGCTAGGGCATCCAGGATTAGGACACATCTCACTGAAAAAAATTAAACTTGATCCCAAGAAAGTAGAAGCTATTTTGCAAGGCTCAACTGAAAATCTGGATTTGTTGTGTTCTTTCCTTGTTACCTGAGGCTAGCTTATAAAAGCTGTTTCTCATTATAGAAATATTTTGGAACTACTCTACCTGCTGACTGGTCTGCAGAAACTGATTCTGTATTTCAGCAACTGAAAGATGCATTAATTAAGGAAATCTGTCTGATTTATTATAATTTGAATGTATACAAATGATTCATACTTTGTGTGACTTGGTGCCATACTTTGTAAACTCAGGAGGATTGCCCAAAGAGACTTGTTGCTAGCCATTCGCCTTCTTTGTTAAACCCAAGTTTAACATGAATGTTTGGAATATATGTGGATTATAACCATTTCAGTGTTTATTTACTGTATGAGGACATCTATGTGTGCTGTTCACTGACAAATCACAAATCACTTCAACCACATAAAAACACAATTTTGTCACTTCAATTCAGATTCTCAGATGGAGAGTACCATCCTATGATTGTGTTGTTCAACACATTTTTGAGATAATGGATGAAGCTTATTCCTTATCACATCTTCCATTACTTGATTCACAGAACTCAATGGTGGAGGAGGAGGGTTATTGTGCTGTTGATTCCTGTATGCTGGATTTTGTATCAACCCTGCCTTGATTCTCAGCAACATACTTTGTTCATAATTGTTCAATCCAACCAATGCCCATTAATAATTCTTGCTGCATTTTCATTATTTAAGCACATTACTGCCAAACTTTCTGCACATTGTAATTCTTTAATAGCAGAAAGAAAGCATTGTAATACCTCAATAAAATGTGACAAATTGTTAAAGTTTACTCATGAGAGATACCACGATGCAGCACAAGCCAAACAAATTCTGCATGCTAAACTTGAGATGTCAAACACTTTATCAAGAACTATGTGCAAATTCCACCTTAATGTGATGGTCAACCCCAATGCCTTCTTCCACTATTATGCTATCTTGGACCAAATTGGGCACTGATATTGTTGAAGCCATACAGCAACAATGTGTCCTTTCAGTTGATTATTTTTCTTCATATCTGAAAACAGTTTTCTTACCATATGTTATATTTGCTTCCACTGTTAGTGCACCGCAGGACATTTCTGCTTGTTTTGAAAATCCTTGTGAAGTGCTTACTGAAAGTGTCCAATAGTTTGTAGGTCATCTTGCTACAACTTTTTCTGGTGCTTACTCTTGCAGGAGTAATGGGAAGATAGAACATTTTTATTGCTATTTGAAAGCAACATTGCTGCACACTGAGAAAGGAATCATTGGAAAAAGGAATTACCTAAGATTTTAATAGCATACCATTCTGCTACACACAGGACTTCAAAGGAGACATTTGACCAGTTGCTTCTTTCTCGAGACTTTCATACTAAGCTTTCTCATCTTTGTCCTGAAGGTAGATGACTAAGCTATTAGAGAATATCTTCAGAAATACCAAATCCAAATGAAACGTTATGTTGATACCACATATATTGTTCGATTAAATAGTTTAAAGTTGGGGACTTGGCATACGTTGCTAACAATTCATTGCTCACAAGTCAACTTATGAAAATGTTCATTATGTTATTCTTTGAAACATTTCCAAACTTTGCTTTGCACTAATCAATAAATAGTAGATTGTACCATTTTAATTAGCACTGCTAACTTTCACTGCATTGCAGTGATAGGGTAACACCTTTCTTCTGATCGGCTGACAGCTGCATCGCATAATGCTGAGACTCTTAAATCACAGGAGCCAAAAGGGAGTAGCTCAGTAGAAAAAGTGGCAAACTCTGAGGAAGTAAACTTAACCAAGGGGCAACAACTGCAACTGACAGATTTGTTAGACTTCATGATACGTTTATGTAGTTCTGGGTATGGTCTTCTATATATGTTTGTACATCTGCTTTGTTTTGGGAATTGTGATATTTTTTAAAGTTATAGGAGTTATTTAGGATTTGTCTGAGAAGTGCTGGTTGTGGGGAAGAGAATGCAGTGCAATGCAAGTTCTAGGAGATAGAAAGTGGAAGGACCTAAGAAAAAAATGGGGAAGGAGACTAACAGAGTGCTAGTTAAAGTATTACAGAGTTCTGGGTTACAACTTACTCTAAAGTCTGTTAAGAGCCATCTAAGAAAGAACACAATATATGACACCATCTGTGAAAGGGATTCCCCACCCTACCCCAGATTCACTTCACAATATACATCCTAGAAAATATTATAATTTAATTGTTTTCTTGGTTGTAAGTATCTTTAAAGTCCATCTAGTCCAGAGGTTCACAGGACCTGGGCTACGATCTACTACCAAGTCATGGCCCATTCAGAACCGGGCTGCACAAGTGATGGACAAACGCACACGTGCAGCTCCATTTGTGTGAAACGGTGGCATGCATGCCCATTGCTTGTGCAATGGAGCTGCATATGTGCAAGTCTGCCCGCTGCTCTCACAGATCCATCCCCTCTTCCCCTCTGCCAGTCCCCAAAGAAAGCCTCCATACCACTGATGTAGTCCACCCACTTACCAATGTAGGAAATGTAACCACTTCAACATCTCTGATGAAAAATCACCTATCTTCTTCAGCAAAGTAATGGATCTAGAGACAGATCTAATCAGATTTGTGTGTAGGAAAATGCATTAGCTATATAAAAATCCTCTAGTTAATAGGGTAGGGAAAACTGAACCATAATGATGATTTTGTATTCTTCCTCCAGAAAGTTCACTGTAACTTGGTACTTGGCTTTACAATGCAGTCTTCGTGTTTTGCTTTTTCCTCCAACTATTTTCATTTGCGAGTTGGCCAGTATGTTTGGTGTGTTCCCTTTAGTGAGATTAAAAACAAGCTTCTTACCGCAGCTTCAAGTTCATGTGGAGAGAACATGAATTGCAAATTTTTCGCCCTTCCTTTTTCCACAGTTGGACACAAGTTTATACTTTGATATTATGTGGAGAAGGGGAAAAGATGTGACTCTGCTCGAGGAGAGGGGGAACTATAGACTAACTAATGAGGATTAAATTATAGTTATTGCTTAAGGAAGTGTGCACAGTTGCTATTTTAAAAATCTAGGCACTTTGTAAGAAATAGCAGTCTTGTTGGAGAAACAGAAAAAAGAAGAGAGTGGAAAGGCAAAGCAAAATTCCAAAGTTACCTGTAAATAAATGTTGGAAATATGCAGGAAAGCGATGTTATAGGAACAAGGATAGACAATTAATGATGAATCTAAATCAGGGACATAAATTTCATTGACGGTGGATCTGATTTATGGTAAAAGAAAAAGCAACCTTGACTCCAGAACACTATCCTAGCCACTACCCAGACATATCCAAATAATTTCTTTGGGCAATGATGCACACATCGTACCCAAGTAATACACAAGCCTTTCAAGTCCTGCTGTACTGTATCATGTTAGTGTTTGTAAGTGTGTGTGTGTGTGTGTGTTCTTGGGAGGAATGAGCAATGAAGGTCAAGCATACAGTATATATTTCGAATGGGTCACCCAAGGCCTGAAGGTCATTCAAGCCACCCAGCTAAAGCAAGTGGGCAGCTGTATTGGGCAGCGGCAGTATAGGAAGGTGCTGGAGGTGGATGGTCACTTATGTGACAATGATAAAGGCACCAAGTCATACTGTGTGGGAGAAGATAACAATAAACCACTTCTGTAGTTTCATCAAGAAAACCATATGAATTTTAAAAAAAAATACCCATGAAAAAAATCTATCCATCTGGTCAAAGGAGTGAAAATGATTTGATGACATATAATCAATCAATACAACAGTGATTTCTCACTCTTATCCTGTTTTTTTTTCCTTTTTCCTTTCCAGTGCAGCTTAATGAAATTTTGTTTTATTTCAAAATGGTTGGCAATAGTAATTAAAGGTGTAGCCATGGGGCCATGAGTTCTAGTCCCGCATTAAGCAGAAAGCCAGCTAGGTGGTTTGGGGCCAGTTACTCCCTCTCAGCCCTAGCAAGTCGGCAATGGAAAATCACTTCCAAAAATGTTGCCAGGATAACTACAGGGACTTATTCATGCTATCACTAGGAGCTCTGATTGATTTAAAGTCACAACTGATACATTTCAACTTGTAGTAAACATCAGTCTACACTGCCTTAATTCCCATGTTTACAGCATTATCTCATGTTTTACACATCCATCTGCACAATGAGAACAATGTATTGTTTTGAAAAATCAGAAGTATTTTTTTTACTTCGCTTAACTTTTTTTTGATTAGTCCATAACTGTCTGGGCAGACAGACATACCCAAAATAGATTCATTAATCATTTAGAAGGGGGGAGAAGGATGGCTGGGTGTGTGTGATTTCATGTAATTACTTCTGATTGATGAATCAAGATAGGACCTTGGAGTGAATCAATCCTTATCTGCCATTCTTTCCTTCCATTCTCCACAGGAGTTGTCCAGTTCTCTAAAAACCCTAAAGGAGCAGAAAATGATATATGACTCTTTCTGAGCTGAAATATCATCACAGGAATTGGACTTCAACGCTCAGAAATTAGATTTTGCTGAAGCTGATGCTCCCTTTGAGCTGATGTCAGCAGCATTAGCTGTAATAGAAGGAGACTCCAAATCCTGGATACAGAAGTCCTTAAACCAAATCCTTTGAAAGAGAGCCAGCAGTTTTAATGGGACTACTTCAGACTAAGTGCACTGGTAATTGAAATATCCCAAATTATTTTATTACAGACTAGAAGGATAAACTGCCAAACTTGAATAAGAGCTGTGGAATGCCTGGAGCTCTATGAGCATGATTATTTGTTTGCAGATGTTTCATTACCCAATTAGGTAACATCATCAATGGGACTGTGGGGTTTGCTCCCTGTTTATATTCAATAGTTTGCCCTGCTAGTGCTGCTGTGGGCATGTGTGTGCCTTTCTCCTTAGCAGTGAACTATCAAATAACTATAATGTGTAACTATAAGTATAATGAGTAACTATATCTCTTTCTCTGATCCAAGATTCTGTTTCTCTACTTAATTTGGTTGACCCAAAGATGCTTTTTCAAGAGGCAACAGGAATTTCTGGTTTGTCTTTGAAGACATTTCACTTCTCATCCAAGAAGCTTCTTCAGCTCTGACTAGATGGTGGAGAATGGAAGGATTTATATTCCTGGTAGACAGTTGGTCATTTGCATTCTTTTAGCAGCTCTGCAAATGACCAGCTGTCTGCAAGGAATACAAATCTTTCCATTCCGCACCATCCAGTCAGAGCTGAAGAAGCTTCTTGGATGAGAAGCGAAACATCTTCAAAAAACCCCCAGAAAGTCCAGTTGCCTCTTGAAAAAAGCACCTTTGGGACAACCATGACCTGGATGACTGAGAATATCCAGACATTGATTTGGTTGATGCTATTTTACCACTGAAATTGTGTTGTGTACTGTTTCTTATAGTTGCTCATTATAGTGAACTGCTAAGGAGAAAACCATACCTACACAAAACTACCAGGGTAAGCTATCACATATAAAAGGGAACAAACCCCACACTTAGTTGGACTGGATGATGTTACCTAATCATATAATGAAATGTCTGCAAGGAAACAACCAAGCTCAGAAAGCCCCAAGGACACCATGAGTCAGCTCTGAGCTACATATATTCCCTTCTGTTGGAATAAAAGCATTTCCATTAAGGGGAAAGAAAACAACCTTTGTAACCAATTTTATTTCTGTCAGAAAAGATTTTCATTAGCAATTGTGACTAATATAGGGTTAAGAAATTGCAAGATAATCACTACAGAACATTGAATTAAAGTTTTACCAATGTCTCAAAAGTTCATTGGTGGGAATAATCTTCCTATTTTTAAACATCTATCTATTCAATACAACTTACAAACTGTAGGTTAACTAAGGTAGCAACATATCAGTCTTGGGAATAAGTAAAAGGCAAAGACATGGATGTTTGCATCCTGCAGGAAGCTTAAAAATTGACCCATGAATCTCTGTGAAATCTCTGACAGTGGAGACAGACCAAAGCATCTAATATGATGAAATCACGGGGAGAAAGATTGGGTCCCACTACCATAAAGTATCTCATTGCTCAGTTCAACTGGCAGCACCCAGCCAAACTTGCAGATTTGGACCTAATGCATCCTGGGATGAAAGACCATTGAGAAAGGGCTATAAGTTAGACTGATAAGGCAAAGAAGTAGCACAGAAGAAGCCCCCTACCCAATCACTTTTGTATTATAGCTAAGAAAACATAACATGCACATGTAGTCAACAGAAATCGAGCTCCACTTAAGAGTCTTCACTTTTCCACAGAGCACCCACTTTTAATTTTATTTAAAAATTAATTTGTATCAATTTTTTAAATGTAAAGCATTTAACACATATATTTTGGTGATGGAATTTTAAGGTTTTATCATTAGTTTATTTGACTATTATACTAAAGAATGACTCAGATATTCAACAGACCAAAATCTTGAAGATTTAAAAATGGTGATCACTTACACTACAGTAGACGGATGGATCTAGATGGATCTATGATTGACGGTGAGTTAAAGAAACTTGTTGTTCTGATCCTGATAATCTCTACTTGATTTTGTTTTACCACTGAAGTTGTTTCATATAATATTCTTAAAGTTACGCATTGCAATAAAGATTTTCCAAAGCTGATTTGCCTGCAATATTAATACTTTTGCCAGCATTCTGGGGCTAAATTAAAATGAAAAATAGACAAGATTTTGATTTTGTAAAATTTAGAATATAATAACTTACAAAACAGAGAATTAAAGATATAAGATCTAAACCCACTTCTTCAAATCGAACATACTTTTGTCCAAATGTTTTGCTTTCAATGTTATGGCTGATTAAGTGATCAAAACAATAACAACTGCTAAGCTTGAACTCAGTGTATGTAATAATTTTTTTTAAAAAAATTAAGAATAATTGAGAGCAGTTGATTTTTCAGTTTCATTGCAAATTTAGCCATACATATTTATTAATTCAACTTACCTTATTTATGTTGATAGAAACCCCTTAGTTATTATAATGTGTGTACACCTTCATATCAGTAATAGACAGTGGTGGGCTGCCACTGCCATTTAACAACTGGTTTGGTGAGCGTGCGCTTGTGCACAGTGTTCAAAATACAACCATTTGAAGCTCAGCTGCAGTCCCGGTAAGTAGAACAATGGAGGGACAGAAATCAGCTGTGCCACATGAATTGGCTAAGGCAGAAAGAAAGAAATATAGGACAAGATAGGGTGGGTGCAGATGGGTGGGGCCAGCTGATAGTCAGAACTATTACCCGAACCGGTCCAAACTGGAAGCAGCTCATCACTTGTAATAGATGCTGGGACAATTTTCTCATGATGTTTTCCTTTCTTTGATTTTCTACTCTTTCAGACTAATTTAGGACCTGTATAGTCAAGATAATAGCAGTCTAGTAACTTTTTGTCTCCTCTATTTCCATGTGATATTAATACACCTCAATCTGTTGCTGCCTGATAATTTGATGTCACCATGAAATGCTCTAATATAAGGCTAAAGAAACTAAGGGCTGCATGCAGCAGCAAATAACTTTTTCTTTGAGAGTAATGCCCTGTATAAATCATTTTCCATCAAAGATTTTATGTGCCTTCGGAGATTTGCCCAAATCCTGATTGCAATACTTTGATGCCAGATAATTAAGAATAGGTCAGGCCACTCTACAGTAAGAAATCATCTTTGTGAAGCATTGACAAAATAGCCATATCTGTATTTAAAAATTAGATAATATACAGCCAAAAGCCATATCAACCATTCTGATTTCTCCAGGGATGAAATCTACTTACCTTCCCTACCGGTTTGCAAATGTGAGTGCACATGTCAAAAATGGAGATGATGACATTCGGGTGGATGGGCGGAGCCTGCTATCGAGCGCACCTGCTAAGGTAAGCAGCACAGCGAGGGGAGGGGATCCGCTGTGCCCCATGATTTAGATTAGCTAGAAAGCAGGAAATCCTACTTCCTAGCTAAAATAAACCACGTGTTACAGCTGATTGTCAGAAATACCTCTTCACTAGAACCGGTAGCATTTTTTACTATCAGTTTGGGTGAACCAGTAGCTTTTTTTTACTAACAGTTCGGGCGAACCAGTCGGAATTGATAGCATTTCACCCCTGGATTTCTCAGTTAAATATGGAGAAAAATGGCTGAAAACAAGGGTTGTACAGAGGGATTCCATAGGTTACAAAGTCATATATGAAATGACTTTGTCATTTCAGTGTCTGGAATATGATTTGCTTAGCATGTGTACACACAGCTCTTATGGATTGTAAATTGAGTTTTAAGGTTCTGTAAAACTGGTAAATGGTGGTTTGCCTTAAAAATGTGGCTTAAACAGTCAAGTTGATCAGGGTTAAGGGATAAAATGGCAAACCTCCCTTTAAAATTCTTGAAGTCATCTCTCTATGGTTCTAGTCCTTTCCTACATTTGAAGTGAGTCCTTCAACAGGTTGTAAACATGCTGCAGCTTTTAAAAGTACTCCTAATGTAGCATGAATTTTGGAATCAATATATTTGTAGAATTATAGCAAGAGATAAACACATGAGTGAACTAAGGAAATGCATGGGAATTTTCTCAGCAGAAAGTTAACCCTCACCAGCATCTATATGATACTGAGCAAGACTGAAATGTAAAAAACAAGCTAAAAAAATGAGCATATTGAATCAATAGCGCATTCCTATTTTGTTTGTTTGTTTGCTTGACATAGTATCAGTAGAGATGTTTATGACCAATGGCTGGATTTTTGTGATTTATGCCAGACTGCTACCTACTGAATAGCTTTGGGGACATATACGTGCAATTGTTGCTACATCCCACTTCAAAAACATACCCTTAAACAATTGGAGGAATAGAACTGAGGGCATGAATAGATAATGCTGAGATAAATAGCCAGAAAAGATAGAAAATACTGCAACCAACCTGGCAGATTATGTTTAATAAATTATAAAATGGTGAAGAAAATCAATTGTAATTCTACTTACAGTTTACAGAGAATGGGCAATAATTATTAGATGCTAAGAACTCTCAGAGTATCTAAAGTTGGAGTTATTAATAAAAAACAGGAAAAAAATCATTTTGCTTGTTTTTTTCTTAAAGGCCTGAAAAAAAGGATATTTTCCCAGTTTAATTTTGCTGGTGTATTTTCCTCTGTATTTCTAGAACGTCATGTGAATTTAGAAAACAGATAAACCATGTAAAACGACAGCAGTTCTCCTTAAAATTATGCACAGGTATATGCGACAGTCAAACACAGGAGTAAAGGAGAATCCCCACCCTCAAAAAATGGGAGATCACCCTTTCCCCCCCAAAATGAGACCAAGCTGCTTACAGCTACATGAAATCTTTGGACTCCAGATGGGTTCAGGTTTTTCTGCTGTTGGGCTTTTTCTGGTGCTGTAAACAGCTTTTATATTATTGTAATTCTCATGAATATCAATAATACTTTCTGCCAATCTAGAAGTTAAGATTGACTGGTTGGACAAATTCAGGTGTACACATCATGTCCCTGTGCCTGCAGGCAGTCCTCAGCTTACGACCACAATTGAGTCCGTTTTTGTTGCTAAGCGATACAGTGGTCAAGTTAATTTTGCCCAATTTTGTGACCTTTCTTGCCACCGTTGTTAAGTGAAGTGAATCGAAGATGCTGAGCTTGTTGATCAGAAAGGTCAGCAGTTCAGCGGTTCAAATCACTAGTGCCGCATAACGGAGTGAGCTCCTGTTACTTGTCATACCTTCTGCCAACCTAGCAGTTCAAAAGTATGTAAAAATGCAAGTAGAAAAATAGGGACCACTTTGGTGGGAAGGTAACAGTGTTCCGTGTGCCTTTGGCCACATGACCATGGAGACGTCTTCGGACTCTTTGGCTTTAAAACGGAGATGAGCATCACCCCCTAGAGTCAGGAATGACTAGCACTTACATGCGAGAGGAATCTTTACCTTTACCTTTAAGTGAATCTGGCTTTCCCATTGATTTTGCTTGTCAGAAAGTTGCAAAAGTGATCCCATGATCTTGGGACGCTGCAACCATCATAAGTATGAGTCAGTTTCCAAGCATCTAAATTTTGATCATGTAGTCAAGGACTACCTGTATTAAATATATGCATAACAATTTTTCTAACAATGAACAATCCCCTCCCTCCATTGGAACAGCCAGATGTGTCCACTTTGGCTTTGAAGATCGGAAATTTCTGTTCTGGTTAGCCAGTCATGGACTTTCCCAAGATGCTCTATTCCTTTCCAAGTCTTGTTGAGTTTTCCCATTCATTTCCCAATGTCAGCATTCTGCTTTATCACTCCCTGAAAAGCTCTGTGTCTCTCTTTTGGGGAACATTATACTGGGAATCCTGGGTGGGCCCTCAGATTTATTGATGTTCCCTCCTTTTCGCTTCATTTGAATGTTCTGTATAAGCAATGTCCTTCGCTGTCTGAATTCTGGAAAGAAAGGGAGGATATAGAAATATAGTCCCTTCTATTCATCACTAATTAGTGATTCCTATATACTAGAAATAAAGTTCTTCCTGTCACATGAAGAAACTTTTAAAAAACCCTCCTGATACAGCTTTCACAGTCATCTTTGCATCGTTTTGATTAGATAATCCAGTTCATACCAACCTCTGCAGGGACCTCTTGACTTTACCTGCCTCTCTTTTCCACTCACATTCATCTGAGCCCCTGATGCTCCTAAAGCTCACTCCTCTATGACTAGTTACCCAGGCATGCTCTGATTTGTACTGGGTTCTGACTTGTTCTGATGAATTAAGTGCTCAAGCAAAGTTATCTAGCTAATAGGTTGTGTGTGTGCAGCAAAAGCAGGCACAGCACTTCCTTACCCTGACAACTTATTCCTGATTTTATTAAGTTTGCCCAACCCTGCTCTCCCCTCCTTCTTCAATACTGCACTTTCACTTACACTTATTGGAAAAAATAATTGGATGGATTGAAGCGCAGCACCATTTTACTTAACAGATAAGAAATTTCATATCTTCCCTGATTAGAAGCTGTGAGATACCAGTTCTTCATAGCCAGCAGCATAGGCAATTTCATTTCACTTCTGCTGATATGTGAAAAAGTTGGTAGACTGCATGTGCAACCATGATGCTTTAATATCCTGCCCCCTAAGTTGACATCTTCCATAATAACAATCACTCATTTTAGGCGTGTCCATTTGCTTCAGCAAGAATCTTCAGCAGGCAATCGATGCAAGCTTCGCTTTGAGTTACATAGCAGATTCAAGGGGTCGGATTCTATATGAGACCATAGAGAAGCCACTGGTGATGATGATGGTGATGGAACAGTCAAATCTGACTTAGTCCTATGGCCTGATTTCACACTAAACCAAGTTCCTTTATATCAGATTTTAATACTGGAAATTACAGCTAAATCATATGATAAAAGCACTCTAATTTTATGCTAAAATGTGGTATGTTTACAATCCTCCCTTCTTATGTTATTTACAAATAATCATGTATAGACTGAATATGCATAGTGAGGAAAAGCCTCTCTGTATTTTCTTTTGTGGATTTCCAAGTCCACAATTGATAACTCTTGGAGAGTGATAGGATTTCAATATTGAGATCAGTACATAACATATCTGTACATTTCTTTGCATCTTTTGGATATATCACTATTCCTTTAGAAAATAATCTACTGCAGAAGATACATCTACCATCAGTAGTTACATTTACATCAGAGGGATTTTTAGGTAGAAAAATGCCTCTAATGTATAAAGTACACGTTTCTCATACTACTAAATAATTGAAACTAGAATAGGCCTCCAAAACCCAAAGCAAATTCCAGACTTGTTATGATTTTTTTTAAAAAATATCTGTGCTTTTACCATTCTTAAACAGGAATGATAGCAAATACCTATGCCACTAATACAACAGTTTAGTGTGTCAGATTAAATGCCTGAAATATGGTCACAAATTACAAGCATAAGAAAACAAAGCCTTTATCATGATTATGGTTTCCTATGTGATAGATGAACTTTTGAATTATACTAAAATACTTTCCTGGGCTGAATGCAATTAAACCAAGGGAAATAAATATTGTAGGAGAGGACATAAAAATTAGCCTTGTTGCAGTCTGCTTTAGTATTGAAGATAACTGTAGAAAAAGTTCCTACAAACTAATTAAAAACTAATTTATATTTCTTAGTATTTCTGTAGAGCTTGTTTTCCCCAATCAGGGCAGTTGTCCAACCTCTTTATATAAGAGATTAATAAATTTGTAATAAAATGATAAGGTAATACTACATTCATTTGGATTAAAATTTTCCATTATTATTACACTACAGCAGTGTTTTTCAACCTTGGCAACTTGTGAAAACTTCAACTCCCAGAATTCCCCAGCCAAGGGAATTCTGGAAGATGAAACCCACACATCTTAAAGATGCCAAGGTTGAATTACACTGCACTAGAGCATGCTGAGCCAAAGAAGCTGATTATGGCAATAATCCAATGCATCTCTGCTCAAAATAACTCCCGCTAATTTTAGTAGAGCTTACTCCCAAATAAGTTGGATGAGAAATAACCACAGCAACCACAGCAATAAATTAAAAGGCACCACTGTCTAGCATCCATATTTTTAATTTATTCAAGAAAGGGATTTGTTTTTTCAATCAGAATCCCTTCTAGGCGCCATTGGAACACCTTAGACAGCAGATACAAAGGTCCAAGATATCCAGAGCCTTTTGCTTAAAAACTGCAAACATTTATTTAATAGATAATTGAACCAGATCAACCCCGGCACTTTACTTCTTAAGAGTTATTGTTACCCTCACATCATGGGGCAAGTTGATGACAATCAGGGGCAGTGTCATCACAGCCAGTGGTGAAATTTAATTTTTTTTACTACCAATTCTGTGGGCGTGGTTTGGTGGTGGGGTCCTGTGACTGTGTGGGCATGGCCAACTCAATGTCACTCATGGCCACGCCCACTCAGTCACATGCCACCACCACCACCAAGCCAATCCCACAGAACCCGGTAGGAAAAAATGTGTGTATGAGTCCATTCACAGCAGAGCTGCTGCTCCCTTTATGGACTCCTCCGGCCCCCTCCCTCCCTGGGTCAACCTTAAAGGGAAAGGCTGCAGCAGCTCTGCTCTGAACAGAGGAAGAAACATTCGGATTGGGTGGCCGGGTTGAGCAGCCGGAAGAGGTGAGGGGCGACAGGGTGACCATGCAGGCTTGGGCGGGGCCACCAGGGATTTTTGCCACTGGTTTGGAGAACTGATGCCAATCGTCAGCCGAACCAGGAGGATTTCACCCCTGATCACAGCCCTCTTCTCATAACCCCTGTATAAAGCTTCTAGGATCAGGATTTAGGAAGAAATAAGAGGGAGGAATGTATCAAAAGTAAGTAGTTTCCTTGTAGCAATCCACTTTTTCAATGATGATTGCATATTATGGTTAAAAAAAAACCTCAAGAAAACAGCCATGATAGTGCAAATGAAACTCCGCCCATTTCCCCCCCCCCCAAAGTGGACATAAAAAGTTGCCGTGGCTGCCATTCTGACTTTAAAACTACATCTTGCAGACACCTTTATTTCTTTCATAAATATGAGAGCAGGGTAGGAATGCGAATAACAGTATAAATGGCCTGTTCTCAGTTTTTTCTCATCCCCTGCTTTCCCCAACAGGTGTCTGAAAAGCTCTGCAAGTGAAGAACAACATTTTGGTTAATGCAGTGGATCAAAATGACTGCATTTGTTTACTTTTTTCATTGCTCGGAGTAGCTTTACTTCCTAATGTCTATGTAGCCCCTTTCAACATTTCTGTACAGCTTTATTTTTTTTTTAAAGGCCAGTAAATGAGAGAAGAGGCAGGTCAGGAAGTTATGCATGCAGCTTTCAATACTTCTGTTCCTTCCTGAAACAATGCATGTAACTGCTGAATGTTTTAACTTTTGGAAGTTTATTTGGATTTTCTTTGAGAGAGAAAAAACCCATATGTTCACTATAAATAAAGTTGCCAGATCCAATTCTTTAACACATCTCTCTTCAAAGCAATAGCAATAGCAATAGCAGTAGACTTATATACCGCTTCATAGGCCTTTCAGGCCTCTCTAAGCGGTTTACAGAGAGTCAGCATATTGCCCCCAACAATCTGGGTCCTCATTTTACCCACCTCGGAAGGATGGAAGGCTGAGTCAACCCTGAGCCGGTGAGATTTGAACCGCTGACCTGCTGATCTAGCAGTAGCCTGCAGTGCTGCATTTAACCACTGCGCCACCTTGGCTCTTGGCACCTCTAAAGCAAGGGTCACAAGGCCTGAAGGTCACATCCGGCCCTCCGTGTGCTTAGATCTGGCCCGCGCGACTGCCCTGGAAACAGCAAAAGAGCAGCCCATGCTGCCTCTGCCAGTGAAAATGGAGGGCTACGCATGGTTGCCCCTTTTGCTGGCAGAGGGTTGCAGGAGGCTGCCACAGCCAAAATGGAGCCCGGGGGGGGGGGGGGGCAGAGGAAGAATTCACTTACCTTCCCTACCGGTTTGCAAATGAGCGCTTTCTCTCTCTCGCTCGCTCATGCGTTCACTTCACTTGCCTGCACCTCATCTGCACATCCGCACCGCCTTCTGCGCCTCCCCTAGCCACCGCTACTGGTTCACCCGAACTGGAGAGAACTGGCTGAATACCACCTCTGCTTGTGTGGCCCCCCCCTGAACTCTATTTTTGCTGGCAGAGTGCTAGCAAAACAAACTACTAGCAAAAGTGGATCCCCTAATCCCTGCCTGGGCCACCACAGGTGCCCCTGACACAAGTGACGTTGAGCTGGACATGCCACATGGACATGCCCACATGGCCCAGAGGTCAAACACAGCCCTGATGCAGCCCTCAATGAAATTGAGTTTGACACCCCTGTCCTAAAGCAACAGTTTCCATAATTCACCAGCGTTTGGGACAAGGAAATCACATTAGCATTGCTCAAGCAAATGTTAACCCACAAAGATCCTAAAAGAAGCCAGAGGGTAATCTCTGCCCTCTTAGTTACACCTCCTGTGGGACCAGCACTTCATGTCTTGCAAAAAACACTGTTAATAGGTTCTTGCATGGCAGAATTGGGAGGTAGATTTGTAAATCTAGAGAAGGAAAGAGCTGAGCTAGTCATCTGGGAGTTGCTGAAATTGCTGCATTATGAAATGTTTCACGCATAATACTGGACCAAGCTTGAGACTTCTGAGCCATCTGATCTGACACACTTATTGTATTCAGGCATATAGCTGAACATTTTACAACATCTATGGCACAGCTTTAAGAAATAAAGAGATTAAAAGCCATTTCAAAGGTAATGGTACAAAGATAGTTTGTGACTTTATGGAAGAGCCTTTTTGCATTGTATAGCAGGGGCAGGGGAAAAATCCTCCAGGCTGTTTGTGGTATAATTATTACTTTGCTAGCATCATTACAACTGACCCTGGAAAAGAATTAATGCACCAGATCACATCTTCTTGTGAAGAGAGTCAGAGGTAACCATTTAAAAATCCTGTGCTTGCTCAGGTCACTACAACTTGAGTATAACAATTAGAGTGACTTGCAAAATATTTATTCTTTCCAGGATGGCAACACAATACCATCCGCTAGTTATGGTAATGAAGTTAATATCTGCAAAACGTCTAAGGAGTTCAACAGCTGATTTGTAATAGCAACAGAGTAGCAGACACATTATTGGATGAAATGCGGTTTTAGGTATATTTAGTAGCACAAAATTAATAGGGACTGGTTGAAAAAAAATAGCCTTGAATTACAGTCACTTTATTCTTTTTGTTTGGATGTCCATGCTGTGTGTATCCCCTGAATGCTGTGTCCGACATGTTGAAACCTAAAATCTTGTAATATGCTCTCAAATCTGCACCTGAAACAAATTAGTAACCCCAAATGGCTGCCCAAATTTGCTGGCTAGTCCTTATTGTAGTGTTTTCTCCCCCCTCTTTCTCTCCCTCCCTCTTTCTTATTACGACAATGATATCTAGGTGTAGTTGAGGAATCCACAAACTTTTCGAGACATCATGCAAATTCACCCCGTGATTTGACCACCAAAAATGGTTGAGATCACATGCCAGACTATCGAAAATCTATTCAAAATATTAGAACATCTCACCAAATTTTAGAGCATTACCATCTTCTGTTTCAATGAGATTATGAGTCTGCTTCTCCATCGTATACTGCCTTACCTAAAGGATCACAAAGTATAAATTATAAGCATGCTATTAACTATCTACTGTAGAAATTAATTAAAAACTAAAGTAATTCAAATGTGCTATTTAAGTTAAAAACATTAACGTTACTGCAGGGAAAATGAAGGGGGGGGGAATGAAGGCATGCCTCTCCTTGTAGTCCTAACACCATAAAAATATCATTTTCTAGAGTTTTTCAACAGAGACCAAGAGATTCCTTGAAGGCAGTCCAGTTATACTGGCTAGGACCATGATGGTGAACCTATGGCATGCATGCCACTGCCCAAGATCAGATCTCCGTGGTGTTTCTTTCGTGAGCTTTTGTTTCCCTGCAAACGATGAAACAGAAGCTCACAAAAGAAAGAAAAATCTTACCTCTTGCCGCGTTGCTGGTGTTGACATGCCCTGCCTCCCACCACCAGATGGTCTTCGGGTCTCTGCTGCGCATGCGTGCATGTCCGCTCACATTCACTCATGCACCTTTCAGTTTGGGCATGCACGTGCAGTTTGGGCACAGTGTCTAAAAAGTTTGCCATCACTGGGCTAGGCATTCTGGAAGCTGTAACCCAAAGAGGGCACTTGGTTGGAGAATTAACAGCAACTAAGATTAAGACAAGGGTTCTTCATGGGAATTCTTCTATTACGTCTCATTCAAAAAATTCTGTGTAGCAGAATATAAATTTTCTCTGCCTTACCATTTGTTTCTTGCTTCCTACGAACATAATACTTAACTTTTGGGGACTGAGAAATGTGATCTCTTGCAGATTTTCTCCCTCAAAAGCTTGAGGTGGAACCAAAATGATCTAACATGAGCTGCACTGTTTATGAAAGAAAACAGACGGAATTTCATTGTGCTCATATATAAAACTGATGTTGAATTTCCTAAATCAATAGCATCACCTTCTAAGATGTTCCAGAAGAGCCTGTAATGATTTTTAATCTATTCTAAATGTCAGAACAAACAACATTTATTCACAAAGCCTTCACTTGCTGGAAGCATAAAGATGAGTAGGCAGCCTCCCTCCCTCCCTCCCAGCTACCTACCTATGATTTATTCTGTATCAGGTTTTGAAATTGCAAAGCATTGCACCAGTACACAAGAGCGGGGGGAGGAATGATTATTTAAAATTCATAAAATGCCATCTGCACCAGCATGGCAAAATAAAATCCCTCCCTACTGATTAAAAAAAATCATTTTAATCAATCCAAATGTCAGGTAACTCCAACCTTAGTTATATGGCTTCTTTTACGTTTTGGAATCACCTTTTGCATCTAATTTCTACACTGTGTGAATAGGGTAATGGATGGATATTAGGATTCAAGCAATGGAAGAGAAGATCTCAATATAATACTATAATACTTCCTGACTGTGTATAAAAAGAGTGGGAGGTCACACAGGCATATCTCTCGTTTTCACCCCTATCATTCCCGCCCCTTGAGACAACCGCAGAAAATGTGTTTTATCACACAGCAATTTTCCTGTGCCTTTGCTGCTGTTGTACACTACATTATGCTATCAGCAGGAAGCTGGAGTTAACATTTTCAAAGTCCTAAAACTTCTTTTCCTTAACATTCCTTGGGAACCAGGATTTTTCTCCCCTTTCTATGCTTCTGCTGGAGGTGGGACTACTCCTGCTGTGGGGTTATTTTGTTTCTGTGGGCATTTTATGACTCATTGGACAAAGTATCCCTAGCTCCGATTCTGATTCATTTACTCCAGTGTTTCTCAACCTTACCAACTTTTAAGATGTGTGGACTTTAACTCCCTTCAATTCCAGGAGTTGAAATCCATACATCTTAAAGTTGGCAAAAAAAAAAAAAAAGTGGGGAGATTATGGGGTGGTTTTAAAGTGCATTACGATGTGGTTGCTGTTGTATTGTGGAAGGGAGAGAAACCAGTATCTTTTTTTCTGTTCAATCCCTTTCCAGCTGTAAAGTCCTTAGTTAATAGGCCAAATATGTTACCAGACCCTATTTCCTTTGTTTTATATATATTGAGGAGGCAGGTGCGCGCACAGGTGCATTGTGTGTGTATGTGTGAGAAAGAGAGGCGAAACATGCATCCCATTTACATAGGGAGAACAAGTCATAAAGAGACAGAGTCTTACTTTGATTGTAGTTTTCTTAATTATCAAAATCTATTTAGAACCAGCTGATCTACCATATTTTTCAGACTATAAGACGCACCGGAGTATAAGATACACCAAGATTTTGAAGAGGTAAATTTGTTTAAAAGGTTTTTGCCCTCCCCGGCCCCCAAGAGCACTCTGCAGGCATCCCAAACCCTCTGCACGACCCATTTTTTTGTGAAACAAGGGCATGTAGAGAGTTTGGGAGGCCTTCAAAGTGCTCCTGGGTGCCGAGGAGGGCAAAAACACCCCCGTTTTGTGAAAAACCAGTGCGTTTTCACTCGTTTTTGCCCTTCTCAGCCCCCAGGAGCATTTTGCAGGCCTCCCAAAATCTCTGCGGGTCCATTTTTGCAAAAAATGGGATGTGTGGGACAGGGTTTTGGAAGGCCAAAAATGGCTGTATTCAGTGTATAAGACACTCCCAGATTTTCATATACCTAAAAATATATGCTATATATATGCTATATATTCCAGCTAGGTCAATTTAATGGTTGACTAAAGGTCATTTGTCTGGTGGCCATCTTATGTTAATGCCTTTTGGTTTTTTACTGGGGATGACAGGATAGGTTGAAATCCAATTCATTTAGATAGTGTCAACTACTAGAGGCAACAAAAGAATCTGGAAAAATGTAGCCTAAAGACATGGCAGAGTTTTCTTCATATCCTTGCCTAAGTGTTTCATTCAATTTCATTGCAGTAATACATTTTCTCATTGCTCTTCCTTCATTTCCGAGTAAATAATCCTTCTGACTGAAATAATTGGATAGCTTATGCAAATCAGTCAATCAAATTGTTAGAAACAATTTAAAACTTTGGTCAGCAATTTTTCCTACTCATCGTAGCATACATCCTGAATATAATATGTGCACTGCATGTAACTCTTCTAGTTAGTGGGATATAGCCAATAATATTGGCTTTCAAAATAGTCTCTAGATTAATTATTTCAGTTTCCATAGAATAGTAAGATCATGTTTGGAATAAAATTGAGTTTTGGTTGTACTAGCACCATAGAGCCTAATGTGCTCAGACTGCCTGGTAGAGCCCCTACCAATGCAACGGATGGTGCAAGCAGCATGGATATGATTTAGGCTGGCAACCAACTTTATATCTTCCTTATTTTCACTGGAGAACTCATTGTAGAAGATCCTAATTCTGGGAGACATTGAGGGCAAAAGAAGAAGGGGACGACAGAGAATGAGGTGGCTGGATGGAGTCACCAAAGCAGTAGCGTGAGCTTAAATGGACTGCAGAGGATGGTAGAGGACAAGAAGGCCTGGAGGAATGTTGTGTATAGGGTCACAATGGGTCGGACATGATTTTGCAACTAACAACAACAACAATCTTGACACATAGTCCTGTCAAAGCTCTGGCCATGAACTGGAAACAAAGGGCGACCAAGGCTTTGGATAGGATTGTATCCACACATGGCCTCTCTTGACCCATTACTCCTGGCACTTCCCCATGGTTCACAGAGGAGTTGAGGGTCCTGAGCCAAGAGATGCTTAGTGAGCCAAGAGATGCTTAAAGCTCCTTTGGACTGAATCTGACAGACCCAGACTAGAACAGTATTAAGGTCTAACTCGTGTTGGTAAGAGTGGCGAAACAGCATTATTTTTCCATCTTTATTGCATTGCAAATTGTTGCCTGGCAGCTCTGTTCAAAATCACCCAGTTAGGGCAGGGAGGCTCAGATGATCATCTTCAGGGCCATGAAGACGTATTAGTGGAATGACTGATGGACAAAGTCACTCATATCTGTTCCCAGTTGGAATCTAATTGAGGGGCAGGTCTTAGAGATATCTGAGAAAAGGTTTTATCCAGTTATTTGGGGCATTTTAATCCTGTGGGGTGAAGTGGAAGGGATCCTTACTATCAGTTCAACTACCTGTCAGTTAGATCTTTGTCCCTGCTGGCTGGTGAATGCCTCCAGGGCAGCAATCACTAGGTGGATTGAGACAGTGATAAACTTCTCAGTGCATAAAGAGAAGTTCCTGGAAGTTTTTAAGGAAGCCCCAGTGTGGTCTCCCTAGATCCCACCTGCCTGAAGAATTTTCATCCAGTTTCCCACGTTCCCTTTTTAGGGAACAAGATACCACTTGAGATTAGGTCTGCCCCTACCCTTTGGCTTTTCAGAAAGGTCTTAAAACTTGGCCCTGCTAGTTGGCCTGGGGGTCCAGATGGGGGCACGTCATCCTGGAAATGGTTACTGGATTAAATAGAACGTTCCTCCTCCATTCCTGTGTATATCCTTCTCCCATCTTAGCTATTTTTCTGCCATTTTTAATGCGGTATTTATTGCCTTTTGTTAATATTTTTTATCAGGTTGTATGCTGCTTAGAGCTGCATGGCAGTGAGCAGCATATAAACGTAATAAATAAGTAAATAGATAAATCTTGTTAAAATGTATAATATCTCCTTGTACCAAAGCTAGAGGAGGTCAATAGCTGTGGGCTCATATGCTAATGGCCATGGCATATAGAAGATTGTAACTCACAATGTAAGGGTAGAAGATGGAAAATAACATGGCTTAACTAATGAAATGAATGAAAGGAAAATGTATACATTATGACTATGAAACTAAGTGAAAAGGGAAAGTTATAATAGGACAGAATAAAATGGCATGATTTTGTGAAGAAGTGTTGACGAATATGCAGAGCAGTGAATGTGAATGAATGAAAGAACTTATATGTCAAAACGTACAAATTGCTGTCATCTAAACTGTTGTGGGAGCATTTGAAAATAAAAATCCATACATTAGTGATAGTTATATGTTACAGTCTAGTGAATTGTAATAATAGAAAAACTAAAGATGAATTTGGGGTTGAAAGAGTTTAAGGTGAGTAGGAAGGCTGGAAGAAATATTTTACAGTATACATAGGAGGGAAGGAATTTGAAATGAATGTTGTGAATGTTGGTGTTCAAGAAAGACTGATGAAAGAAAATTATAAATGATATGACATTATTGAAAATCACAAAATTGCAGCTGTAGCTGGTGTAACGGGAGAATTAACCACATATGGATATAGTTTCCTTATGGAATGTCTGTATGACTTGCTTAATGTGTTTGTGAAGGCTGCATCTGCGCCTGATAATAGGAAGAATGCCATTATTGTTCCCTTATACAAAGAGAAAAGCAGTGAGCTGATGCAAAAACTACAGGGAGAATAATTTGTTAAGTGTGCCAAGGAGGGGTTCAGCAGAATTCTTATCAAAAGGATAATGAACAAAATTTGCAAAATGCAATGCAGCTTTATGCTGGGCAAAGGATCAGTTTTTAGCTCTTCTGCAGGTAACTGACAACTATAGGAATATAGAAATTGCATTGTAAGTTTGATGATATAGAAGAAGAGTATAATGGGTATAATATTACACACACACACACACACACACACATATATGCATTATAACACATAATGCAATTTGCATTGTGTTGTATTGTCATGTCCTCATGTACATTTTGCAAGACTTTCGGCCTCCTTTTCAGACCACTTCCTAATAGTCAATATAAATATGAATTCTCAGCATGCTGATGGAGCTGAAGATTGGTTATTGAATGCAAGATGGAAACAACAGATGTACGAGATAAATACAACACTAGCAGGAATAAAAATGGGTGATATGCCATTGTTTAATTTATTTAAGGATAAATGTATAAGGGACAATAGTGATGATGAATTGGATCGGGATATGAATATGTGTGTATTTTTATTTGAAGACATTGCCATCTTGTTGGCTGAGAATTTGAATGATTTACAGTGGAGGTTCAGAAGGTTGTATGGTTAAGTAAGGAATATAGAGTCTAACAATTAAGATACCAGAGTAGAATCTAAGAGACCATAAGTTCTACTCCCAGCTTATCCATGAAAACGAACTGGGTGACCTTGGGCCCAACTCATCTCACAGCATGGTTGTGGGGAAATAGGAAGAGGAAGGTATGTTGGATATGTTTCTTGCATTGATAAAATAATAAACAGAAATAAATAAATAAACAAACAAAGAAATATCTGAAAATCTATCAATGAGCCATAGTTCTATTTCACAGGGAAAAGGGCTTGAATGAAGTTATACATAAATGATAAAGTTTTGACCAAGTAAACGAATTTGTATACTTTAGTAGAATGTTACAAAAGATTAGGCCAAAGATGGCGAATTTTTAAGATGAGCAAATCTGCAAGAAAGGAAGTGTAGTCTGTTTTAAGAAATAAATATTTGTTGAAAGATGGGGAAATAAAAGCATGCGTCTGCTCATTCCATTATGTGAAATGAGAGTTTAGTATATATAAGGGAAAACATAAAAATTAAATGCAGTGGGAATGGGTTACTTAAAATGCATGTGTAGTAAAACAAAAAGAGGTAGGACAAGGAAGGAATGGATGCTAAATGAATAAGACCCAAATAGAAAAGTGACTGATCAGAGGTGATTTGGCCATACAGCAAGAGAATAAATGAAGACTGAATTGCAAAAGAACTATATGAAGTGAAAGTTAAAAATGAAAGGAGGAGGAAGACTGATAACCTGATTGGATGGAGTTGATGAGAACCTCAGAAAGAAAGAAAAGTTTGCAGAACAAAAGGCAGCTTATGAATGATCGTGGTGGAAGCAAAGGTGGCTTGTGAAATAGATAGTATGGAGAAAAATATATGACTTGGGTTATAGGTATATTCCCTTTTCTTTTTTATTTCATACTTTCATTCTTTCTTTGGTTTTCTCTCTTACACTTTTCTGTGATTTGCATAATGTTGTTTCCACCCTCTATGTGTGTATAAATGTTTGTCTGGTGCACCTGTGTCAAATAAAAAATCAACTGGCTACAATATAGCACAGGAGAATCTTATGTAGAAACCACATTTCCACTGATTAAGATCATACCCCATGAAGACCTTATGCAGGTTTTATAACAGATAATTAAAATCCATATATCAGGTCTCACAGATTTGTAGGCCTGGTAGTGTGCTTGATGCATTGCCGGTATGTTCCCAGGAGCAAGTAGCTTCATAGGAATCAGATTCCTCTTGCACAATTCCTTTTCAGAATATGGTAAGATGTCCAGAATTAGTGAGAATCTCATCTCAGGGGGGCTTTTCGTCTTCTGCTGAGTCCAATACATTTAACTTGCAATGCTTTTGAACCCCAGGAAGTAGAAATGGCAGAGCTTTGGAAATGATACATGGGCTGAAGCAAATCACCTTGGAAATGCCCCCCCTCCCCATTCCTTATATGCAGAAACAGCTCAGGCCTCTGAGGACACCAGCTGGCTTAATCAACAAATATTAATTTAGAGAAAGGAAGAAATGACATAATACTTAAAGAATCTATTCCTTGTGGGTGAAGGTGCAAACAGCTCCTATCCAACTGGGTATAAGAGGAACCCAAACCAGACTGGCAGTAGTTTTAGCTTGAGTGGGTGATTTTGATGGATGTGCATGCAGGAACAATTTCACGCTCTTAAGAAATTCAGACGGATCTGAAGAAGCATGAAGCAGCAAAGACCTGCAGCAACTGGAAGCAGTAACTATGCAAAGCCCTCAAAGCAGAGAAATGATCCGGCAGGAACTTAGATGCAGATTTTTTCATGAGCGTTCTGAGTGCTGGTCAGATAGCAGGATGAGAGAGAGAGAGCAATTTTCTTTTTCCATTTGATCTCAATCTTCCTGTTCAAGAGTAAGTGCACTTGTCAAAGAAACAGGCAAGGAGAGAGTGAGCTGCTTGCTCTGAAGTCATTTTCCTCCCCAGTAAGGATATAAACAGCTCAACATGCTCTTTGGATTGCTGAAAAACAGAATGTTTGGGAAATCTAATTGTCTCAGTTGAAAGTGTTCATGAGATCAATTTATCTTAGCTATTATCCTTTATATAATTTCACACATTCTTGTTCGAATAAATACAGAAGCAAAAGATTGCATTTTGTAAAACTAACACTTTTTCCTTGAACAAAAGGACACGAAACTTTTTGGGTTGTCTTCTTAAATACCTAAATTTTTTTAAAAATCAATTGATTTTGATATTTCATAGAAGCATTTTATTTTTATAAAATTGTGCTTTTATCATATGAACAATACAAATCATTTAAAAAACCAATTAAACAGAGCAATTCTACATGACAACTTCTACTTCCCAGGCCTTCTCAATTCAGTGTAAAAAGGACCTAAGACTGATGCAGATTATTTTGAGCACTTGCAGGATTATCAAGGCTCAAATAACAGCTATGATCACATACAGTATTTGCTCACAGTGAACTGCCAGCCAATCGGTGTTTGCTTATTATGCTTTCATGTTGGCTAATAACTGAGTGTGTCCTTATGCCATTTTAGCTTTTATTGGATGCATGCCTTGGGGGGGAAATTGTTTTCATTCCTCCTCTTTGATGCTCAGTGTGTTTCCATGCTAGTGTTTATAAAAAAATTGCCCCTAGTTTTGCAACAGGAACTTAGAGGCAGCTTGAAGAGAAGCTGGGTTAAAAAGGTAAAAATAATATAGTAATATTTATTTATATTTTAACAATGTTCATTGTCTTTATAAAAATCTGATTTATGGTCAGGTGATAAAAGCTGGCCCAAAATACCTTACCAGAGCAAAGGACATCTCCTTAATCACAAAGCACCAATAGGTTGTCATTTCTAAAGAGGCATATGCTGCCTTGAAATTGCAATTGCCTGCTCTTGAACACACTCCTGGTACACAGATATGTCAAGATAGTTATGATATCGTGTCACAATAGTTTTAATATGTGATCAATAGGAGGGATTCATCTTACCCCACTACTGAGACTGGCCTCTTGACTGAAGTTCTCTGATGAATTATAGTTCTTGGGACGCATCAACTTGAATTACATGGAACTGATTGAAGGAAGACAAGTTATGCAATCTACACTAAAAATACCACAATCAGGTGCTTGAAGGTGAACAATGTAATGCATGATTACTTGCATTCACATTCCTTGGATGTGACCCACCATGTTTTAGCCCAAAAGTTTTCATCTTCTGCAGTATTATAAGAGCAAAGAAGGCGGCAAGGTTGTGGTCAGTCACTTGTTAGATGGACTGCAGATCGCAGACTTTGAGCAGTCTGGAACTGAATTCACCCATTCAAGCTGTGACCTTATGCAAATCTCTCAGTCTTTATGCAAAGATTAAAACCTTTCAGACTTTCCAGGTTATTTCGCTAATAAATCAGGCAAATACTTTGCCAATTGTTTCCTCTCTTGAGTAATGGCTGGGATTTTTGAGAAGAACAAAGAATGTCATTGAGATTCTCCCAATTTCCCAACCTTCTCAGGAAAAGGTTGATCTGCATGCCAGGAGGCTGAAGTTATTCTTTTGTGGCCTCTTTCTCCTGCCATATTTTCCCCTTTGGTGCCACTGAGAATATAAGGTGGTCAACTGTGACACTCTCACAGAGTGAGCTATAAAGATAATTTTGTTAATGCCTATCAACGTAGCCCTTTCCCTTGCCTCAGAGAGAAGCCTTTTGTTTTGCAGAAGGGAAAAAACAGGACAGTATTTCCAAAGCCTTTAATTAAATAAACTCTCTCGACATTCCCTTGATTCATTTTCCCTCTATTTGGGCTCTGCTCTGGAGTGAGAGTAATTCCCAAATAGGCTTTCCTGGGAGTCACTATGCACATTGGCAGCCCAGATGAGCAAAAAGTGGAACAGGCTCAAAACAGCAGCTAAGCTCAGCGGTTCAGCCTTTTCCATTTGGCAAAATGGGTAGCCCAGAAGTAGTGATTATGCAGAGAATATTTATATTTTCCTCTTGTGGCCACGCTGAGCCTCAGTCCTATAATGATTGCCAAAGCCTTCAAAAGGAGCAGTCTTGGAAAATGTGTGAGGGATGTGACAAAAAGCAATCAGAAGAATTGCAAGAGACCCTGTCTTGGAAAATCTTCAAGATTTGCTGAGTTTTTCTTTTTATCATACTTCACTTCAAGGAAGGAGAAGGATGAGAAAAGCTATGCCAACCAGTAGCTCAACTACTGAATATACACAAAGCTTATTTTTAAAATCCTCCTTCCAATCTTTTCCACTACTTTTACAGTAGAGACAGCTCTCCCAGGCAAAGCAGAGTTACTTACTAACTTTATTAGCGTCTCATAACTAAGAATTACAGTTAATCAACCTGAATTTGGGCTCTGAGGAAGACCTGCAATAAGGGTCTTTTGATAATAGGTTGAGAACTGAAGAATGCCTCTGTGGGCACTGCAAATCAAGTAATACAACAATTCAAAGGTTGTCATGTTTATACCGGCTGCACAAACAGGTGGAAAACATACAGATAACTATAATTAGAACACCTAGGAGCTATTAGGATGATGGATTCTGGAAGGAGATTGTCAGCAACACTGGAGGGCAGGGCACCAGTTTTCTAGCCTTACTCACAACTGCCCTTCACATCTGACTTGCCCTTAATGGCACTTTAACATACTGTTTAAAGGTCTGACATAGCACCATTGTTTCTTATACCAAGAAAAGGCAGAAAGGTGCCATAGAGTTCAATATACTAATCTGTGCTTAGTGGACTGCCTCATTTTCTGATAGTTTTCCCAACCGCAGCTAATTTAGTATAGCAATTAGGAGGCCAATTTTCAAATCATAAAATCCCTGATTCAGATCTCAACCCCACTGAGAATTCACTTGATAATCTGAGGAACAAGGTGGCCAAAAGAGAATGAAAAGAGGATACAGAATTTCACATGCTAATTTACATGTATAATGCAGCTTTATAAATGTATTATAACTTAAATTAAAAATGCAGTACATTTCCTCACAGTTAAGAAACTGGTAACAAGATGATCTGCGTGTTGATCTACTCAGTCTACTGTAGACACACAGGAAGCAACTTGGATTTACCTTGACAAAGAGCATCATGCTGCAAACATGATGTGCTTCTCTTTGCTGAAGCAAAGCAATCATTTGATTTACTTCAACAAAGTGTTTCATGTCACTTTGCCTGCAATGACTGACATATGCAATAGCTGGAAGACGCTTTTGCAAAAGCGGACACCCCCCCCCCCCAATATGGCAGGTGAAATGAGGCAAGGTCTCTGTTTTATTTCACTCTCAGAATCAGGGTGTTGTGTTATTTCACGAAGCTGTTTCGGAGAGCGGGAGGCAGTGGCATGGTCAGGCTTTGAAGCATGCCATGAAAGACCCAGATAGTCTTGGCCAGTAATGGGATTCAGCCAGTTTGAACCTATTCGAGGAGAACTGATTGTTAACTTTCTAAGCAGTTCGGAGAACCAGTTATTGGAAGAAAGCTCCTTTTGTTTTTTTCCACTTTACAGGGCTAATCCTGTAAGGAAGGCAGGGAGGAAACATTCTGGTGTTGTTTCTAGCCTAATCTTTATTGCTCTGCTTACAGAAACTGCTTCACTGGTTAGCACTTATTACATTGTAACATCTAAGGCGAAGCGCCCATTGACCTGAGTGACGTTGAGTTGGCCATTTCCACACAGTCACATGACCACCAAGCCCTGCCTACTCAGCTGGTCATTAGGGCAGAGAACTGGTTGTTAAATTATTTGAATCCCTCCACTGGTCTTGGGGTATTTCTAGACAACCAGTCTTCCTGTCTCCTAACACTTCATAATCCATTGAAAGTCACCTCAGAATGAAGCAAGAGGATTTGGCTATTTTTAGATCTATTCAATATTTCCACACCAAACTATGGATATGTTTATGAATCTAGCATTCATAGATATTCTCCTGCCAATTAGCTTTTGCCCTTTCTGAAAACTGCCACTAGTAATTGACTGACTCTTTGTAACCCATAAAATCTGGGCCTCAGTAGTCTCCTTTGCTTACAAAAATGAAAGAAAATGAATGTATAGTATTGCTCCTTTGAAATATCAACTCTCCCCCATTAAACTGCAGTTCTTGAGTTACGACAGCAATTGGAGCCAAGATTGTTATCGCTAAGTAATCTAGTCATAAAGCATGTCCAGTGATTGCATCACTTATTGATGGCAATCCTGAAAGTCTTGGCTACTTTTGCAATCCCAGGACACACAGGTCGTAATGAAGGAAGAGGCAGGAGTCCTGTGTACAAAATAAGGAGAGATGAGCTCCTGCTGCATGGGATGTGTGTGTATGCCACAGGTGGGTGCTAGGGAACATGGGCAGGTTGATAGGGGCCGTGTTAGGACCAGTGAAGGCCACATGAGGGCTGTGGAGACCTTTGGTGGGTCAATGGATGCTGTAGGAGGGCCAGCAAAGGTCACTTAAGGGAAGGTAGATGCTGTAGTTGGGTGGGGAATAGGAGGAGATCTACAGAGTTTGAGATCCCTGGAATCTCATATTCCAGTGAAGGCAACTTACTAGGATGATTTTTGATCTTCCGAGTCAGCTTCCCAATTGACTTTGCTTTTTTCAGCACTGCTGTAATTCTGAGCTGTTGCTGAATAAATGGATGTAAGAAAAGGATTATCTATATTTAAAAATTGTCATGGAAAACAGCCAAGTAAGGAGACTTGAACACAAAATAATGAACTGATTTGGGAGTATTTTTAATTTGGGAGCTGGAAGGAGTATTTTTTAAAATACATATGAAATACATTGGAAATGATAGTGATATATTAATGGGCAGAATAGAAAGCAACACTATAAATGTCATTATTCAATGACAAATGTCATTATTCAAGAAAAAATGTTGAAAAGGAAATAATAAATATTGCTAGAAAGTTGAAAAGTGCTAAGGTAGCAGGTGTAGGTGATGTAGTTGCCCCATATGCCTTATTTCAGAGAGTATCACCAACAGGGCTCACTAAGGTATGCCTTCTTAATTGCTTCTGTGCAACAGCATTTCCCCAGAGATACAAATAGCCTCAAACATTGGAATTTAAGAAAGCTACAAAAACCTAGCTTCTCCTCAAGGCATTGTAGGCTGTGATGTTGTAACATTGTTTCCTTCTATAGTGGGTTATGTCTTTAATATAATGTATGATCCCCAGTATAAAGGTCAAGGTTCCCTTCACACATATGTGCTAGTCATTCCCGACTCTAGGTGGTGGTGCTCATCTCTGTTTCAAAGCCGAAGAGCCAGCGCTGTCTGATGACAATTCTGTGTCATCAGAATTGTCACCTTCCCACCAAAGGTGGTTCCTATTTTTCTACTTGCATTTTTACATGCTTTTGAACTGCTAGGTTGGCAGAATCTGGGACAAGTAAGAGGAGCTCACTCGGTTATGCGGTGCTAGGGATTCGAACTGTTGAACTACCAACTCCATTACGTGGCATTGGGGATTCGAACCACAGAACTGCCAACTTTCTGACTGACAAGCTCAGTGTCTTAGCCACTGAGCCAGTATATTGTTCCCCTGTATAAGTATAGTTATATTTTATCATATTTTTAAAAATATTCTTGTATGTGAACCAGAGGATATATATGGATGACTGGCTGCTCCTCAGCCAGTCATCGAGAAATGTACAGTATGAAGGTAAGAAAGAAAGGTACCTGAAAATGTGTTGATGTAGAGAAAGCATTGGGTGGAGAAATGGCAAACTAACATGTCTTTGCATCCTGGAAGTGATCTTTGCATTCTGGAGTGGGGAATGGCAACTGATGGCTAGTCTGGACCTGTACAACTTTTCTGGAGAATATAGATTTTGCTTTTGTGAGTAAACCGACAGGGTTCAGACCAACTTGTTCTCTAACTTGCAGGTAGAGGAACCAGAAGCCGAGGAAGAAAGATCAAGCTCCACAGTCTCATGTGGACCCTGACTGAAGGATGCTGAGTTCATCCAATCCACTTGTTAAAGCATGTTAGAGTGGGAAAATGTTTAAAGTTATAGAGATCTTCAGACCAGCAGATCACCTAAACTACCTGGTGAGTGTACCTCTGACCTGAAGGATTAAAATAAAAGTAAACAGGCAATTATATAGATTTTAAAAGAATTAAAAGTAAAAAGTTTGCAAAACTTGCAAACGGCACTCCACAATTCGAGAAAGGGAACTCTAAAAGGGTTTCAAATTGATGTCTGCCTTCCCTAACAAGTTCCTTTTCTTTTCCTTTTTTAAAATTTATTGAATTTCTTTCACATACTCTTCAAACTCTTATCCTATACTTTGCACAACATTTACCTGAAAAGAAATACTGCAGTGGTGAGGCATATGTATGCTCATTATAGTGGCAAGCCTCCTTTAGTTTCCAAACTCAGAATGTTGATGTGCCAGGAATTTTGCCTTTAAGACATTTGTATCTAATTATGTTGATAGAATGGAATTTGAAGTCTTGAAAGGTGAGCCAGAATCCCCTCCATTGAGAGCACGGGTCACTCCTTCAAGCATAAAGTAGTAATTTCTTGGTAATTTTGAAGTTGAATTCGCTGCCTTAAAACACTACTTCCCTATCCTTGGATGCAATGCCACAGACATAGGAGTATATTTAAATGACTTGCACTTGAAAATATCTGGTTATGACATCATGTAATTAAATTAAGTCTCATTTCACTCCACAATTGGAGCTGCACACTTGTCTTAATATCCTTTCTCTGTTAACTATCGATGACAACTTCAAGATTTCAGCTTTCTCTTTTTAGTGTGCTTAACTTCAATTAAATGACTCTGTCCAATTTTAAATAGGTGATATTGATGTCTCCTTTCACCTAGTTCTATCTGCTACGTGAAGATTATACCGAACGTTCATGAGATTATCACTTTAATATTTTCTGGCTGAGAAAAATGCCACTGCCATATTACGAATTTTGTAGCTAATAGAACCTCACAGAAGTTAACATTTGCCTTATGGTAATAATTCCTTCAAGAATGTCATTCCATTTGAATCATAGATGGGGGACAATCTATGCAGAGTCTTCAGCAACCATATAACAGACATTTGAGTAATATGTTTTCTAAGCTATCTGCAGTGGAACATAATGGCTGAATGCAAAGCAGAAATTTGAAGATAGTAAGAGCCTAGGTATATACTGTAAAGCATTTATTATGATAAAGCATTCAGTCTAATTATAAATATTATAATCAATGTTCCCAAAATATAAAGAAGCATAGTTGCTTTCCAATCCTCAAGTATAAATTGATTCAATGGATCACTCCCATTTTGCATTGGCCATATGTTCTCAGGATATTTCTGCATAGGATGTAGATAAGATCAAACACATTTATTCTGCATTAATTAATCTATAATAACCCTATCTTCCCCTCAGAATCATTGAAAACATTCAGAACAAAACATTGTATGCAGATATCACTGAAATGTTATTGATATCCTTTTTTCAATTTACTTATGCTTATGTAAAAATAGACTTGATTATTAAAGAAAGGGCTTATTAAAATGTATTCAGTGACTTTGAATAAATCAAAAAGTATTTAACAACATGGTATCATTCAAAAATGGTACAAAACTATCATTCTGCCTTTTGATTCTTAAGATGCAATGTACAGCCAAGGGATGCTTGATCTTCAGAGCCCAAAGGATTACCTGAAGTGCCTCTAGTTGTCTGTGTGCCTTGAACCACAAAAAAATAATTTCTCCGGGTGCTGGAATAGAGAGCATGGAAGCACATTAGTCACACACTTCTCCAGAGCCATAGTCCTTACATTTCATCATTAATACCTGCTTGTTGCTATGGAAACTATTAAGACAGGAAAAGAGAACTGAATGTCTTCAACAGGATGAATATAGTGTTGCTTCATGACACCATATTGATTTTTGCCATGCAGAATTGCAAAGAATTACACTGCACTTGTTTTCATGGATGGTCTTTGTGACTGGTAGACTGTTGACCTTGCATTTTAGCTTGTTTATGTAAACGGAGGAGCAATATATTTTAATGGAAATGGGTGGTTGTGGAAAAAAAATTGAGCATATGTACAGATAACTAAGACTTGACACAGAGTGTGAATCTCCATGCCTAGTTGGCCCAAGAATGTTGTAGTGATATAACCTTGTTCTGGTGTCGTTTTTTCTTTATGAAGATTAAATATAAAAAGACACAGATATGTCACCACTTACACTCTCTTTTTCTTCCTTTGAAATAGCAAACAAATGCATGATGTGACATCCCCGATGACTGGTTATCAAAAGTAACAGGAGGAAACATGAAATACCGGCAGGCTTCACATATTGTGCTATGTTAGTTTGTTGAACAGGATTTAATGACCTGGCTAAGTCAGAAGTTCACAGCCTAAGGCTCCACTGGAGCTTCACGTGAGCCCCTCAAGTCATCCAAAAGTTTTCCAGCAAATTATAATTTTTAAAATGACAGAACAGAAAGGTTACACATGGAGAGTAGTCCTGTACACTGAGTTTAATCAATTTCATGTTTAATTGCATTTATGCAAATTACACTAAGCAGCCTATTGTTTTGTCACAACTGGTACTGAGTCAACATTTCTTTTAGTGTGGTCCCCAATATGTCATTCAAAGTCCAGGGCAAATGCTTTCCCCTCCACCCCTCCTCTACAGTGGCAGGCTGCATTAAACATAAA
The DNA here is from genome assembly GCF_051295495.1 of Thamnophis sirtalis. Classification (NCBI taxonomy): domain Eukaryota; kingdom Metazoa; phylum Chordata; class Lepidosauria; order Squamata; family Natricidae; genus Thamnophis; species Thamnophis sirtalis. The sequence continues at coordinate 126,726,396 of NW_028261381.1, forward strand.
CTATCCACAAAGCAAACAATTATGTCTTGAGCCCCACTTAGGGATTCACACAAATTCATAGAGTGCTCAAATATAACCAGAATAAGGCCATGCATGCGGGGTTGCCTCTTTTGTGTTGCTCCAATGCGGTAGTGGGATTCAAAAAAATTTACTACTGGTTCTGTGGGCATAGCTTGGTGGGCATGGCATGTTTTGGTGGGCATGGCTTGGTGGGTGTGGCAGGGGAAGGATACTGTAAAATCTTCATTCCCTCCCCACTCCAGGGGAAGGTTACTGCAAAATCCCCATTCCCCCCCCCCGCCCGATCAGCTGGGATTCGGGAGACAGAGAATAGCTGGGGACAGGGTCAATCAGAGGTAGTATTTACCGGTTCTCTGAACTACTTAAAATTTCCGCTACCGGTTCCCCAGAACTGTGGAATACCACCTCTGCTCACAAATCTGAAAAGAAGCTGTGCTTTCATTGCCTTGAATGCATCTACTGCTGCCAGCGCACTTGAGAAAGCTGCTTCATTCAGGTCCTAGTTCACATGGAAAACTGTATGCCCATACAGGACAATGCACATAGGGCCATATGAATAATCTCATTGCTTACCCTCTTTAAGCCCTCTGCATCTTCAGGAAAATACTTGAGTAGGTCTTTAGTATGTGCAATGGTACGTAGAAATGACCTTGGAAGATGGGGTGGGAGTGAAGTAGGGAAAGATGCTCCTAGGGAACAATCAGTTAAAAGAGAGCATAGCTTGCAGCTGCATAACACAGAGAGAAACTCAGAAAGGAGCCTCCCCAGCTTCTCGGGCTGTAAAAGTGGCAGCAGGAAATTTGTACTTCAGTATCAGACTTGCAAGATTCTGTTAATGTACTCTTACAATAAGGTAGAATTAGTTTATCTGGCTGTGTTTCCTGTCTGATCTACCCAGGAAGGCTGACAGTATGTTACGTGTCAAACCTGATAAATTGTTCAGCTGTTGTACTTTTGAGTGAGAGTGAAACTATTGATTGAACAAGGACTTAGTCATATTTGGAACAGAATAGTCATAAAGGGTGCAAGCATCCTTGCCTCTGACCTTGATGTCTCTGCTTGATTACATGTCACAATGCAACTTCAGGGAAAGAAGACTGATCTTATTCATTCCGTGGGATAAATAATGCCCCTTTAATATAACATTTAGGCAGGACTAACAGTTTTACTGAATCAGCTTAAAGGCCTGCCAGCAGCCAGAAACTTTGGCACCTACCATTCTCATAAACTTCAACCAATAAATTAAGAAGTGTGGTACGTCTAAAATGTCTGGAGGACCATGGGACATGGGAAAGAATCAAGTACCTGTTCCCATTGCCTAGAGCAGTTAGCCAAGTATTTATGGTAAGCCCACAATATCACACTTGCCAACTGTCCCAAATGAATGATAGCCACAACTAGGGTTCAATCATCTTCATAGAAAATTTCAATTTGGGAACCTCTATAAGAAATTTCCAGGCTAGGATCCTCTCTCATACTCGTCCCTGCCCTCCCCATCCCCTAGCAGGAGAGAAGAAATGGAAAGGACATTGTAGCCCTAATGGAAGTCTCTATCTACATAGTTTAGAAACATGCTCACCACTTGGCATGCCCCTTCCAATTTGTGGGAAGGGTCTATACAAATCTTTTTCTCAGGCGGTTGAATGCACATGTTGTGATAACCCCTATAGAAGGTCTCACAGGGGAAATCTAACAAGGGCTACAAAGAGTGGTGTGGTTTGGTGGTGGTTAAGCAAACAGGGTCATCTTTGGGACGGCTTCAGAATCATTTAAGCCAACAGGTTGATTTACTTATGCCTTTTTACCTGAAGTGATAATGGAGGTGGTCTTTTGCTTATTAATAAAAAGTACAGGGGTTTATGCTGAAAGCCAATTTAGGAGGCATCAAATTAAAGGCAGTCCTTGAGTTATGACCACAATTGGGACTGGGTTCTCTGACTGACAGCAATCAAGGCAATTCCATCAGCTGAACCCACATGGGTTGTTAAGAGGAAAGTGAAGGGAGTGCAAGGTGCCACAGGGAGGTAGGAGAGGTTCTAGGAAGTCCAGTGCAGGCTATGCACTAGTTGGGGAGGAGTGCTGAAATGCAACACAAATTCAGGAGACCATGGGAAGAGCACATGGGCTGTGTGTGTGAGAGAGCATAGGGAGGCTGGTGAATGCCTGCCTGTGTGTAAGCACAGAGAGGCCAAGGAGAGAAGGGTGCTGGTGGGTGCATGCCTGGGTGTGAGGAAGGAAGACCATGGAAGGAGGACACTGGTAGATGCAAGTGAGCAAAGAGGGAAGAAGGGCACAGTGCAAGTGAGTGAGGCACTTACCTGAACAAATTGTGATCTTGTCTGCCAGCTTTCCCATTGACTTTGCTTGTGAGAAGCCTAAACAGAAGGGCAATGTTGATCATGTGAGGTAGTGCAATTGCTAGAAATTCAAGAACAGGTCATAAGTCTCTTCAATGCCATTGTAACTTCAATTATAGAACAAATGATCTGTTGGTGAAGATTCCCAGTCATCAGGTAGAGTTATCTGGAAGATGAGTCATGGCAACTGGAGTCCTTTTTCTTTTTGGTTTGAAACATTTCATTGTTTATCCAAGTAGCTTCTTCAGCTTGGGCAAGTTTTAGGAGGTCCTCATATATGTCCTTCAGGGTGGCTTCATTTCTTACATGCCTATTCAGATTAGAAGAGAAATGAAACCATTCTGGAGGACATATGTGAGGTCCCCCTAACCAACTTGCTTAGACTGAAGAAGCTACTTGGGTAAGCAAAGAAACGTTTCAAACCAAAAAGAAAATGAAGTCCACTTGCCATGACTCAACTTGCAGTGAACAAGTGGTTGTAACTGGAGAACTACTGTAAGAGAAAAAATATTTATTTCAAACTTAACAAATCCCAGATGGAATATAGAGAATCATTTTTTAAATCAGATGTTATTTTTGAAATAATGGCTCAAATGCTCAACTCCTTGCTTAGCCAAAATAAGATTTATTTTCAAAATCGTACTGCTGCACTGTGCCAGTCAGCTATCCAAGTAAAAAAAACCTGTGAAACAACAATCCTTTCTATTCTGTGGAGGGTAAGGAATGTCTAAATCATCCAGAAAAGGAAGCATATTTGCCTTTGATTAATATACGCTCGTGCCTTCTTAAAGTCAAGTGGTGGAATTCACAATCTAAAGAAGCATTGGGATATTTTCAGGCAGAGAATATTTAAAATAATTTAAAATTTTTCAGAGTACAGTACTGATGAATTCTTGGCCCAATTCTCACAATAGAATGGTAGCGTAGTAAAGGAAAAACTACTTGTTCAGATTGTTGTTTTTCTGCAGCACAATTGACCATTTGCAGTGAATGACTAGTTTCAGTTAAGGAATTGGCAGGCCATTTTCTGAGAATAGCTAGCTAAAAGATGCATGGAAAGAACACATAAAGGCTAGAGAGTCACCTTATTGACTGCATTGGTTTGGGCTTCAGGAAAAATTGCTCCCATGTGGGAAATGTTGCTTCAATTCCACTCATTATTTAGATGTACTTTTTGTTTTGAGCTTAATGGAAGACTACAGTACTTCCACTGTTGTGAATGTTGCTTCGGCCCCAGTTAACTGATTCATTTTTTTGATGTGTTTCAGTTTGAACTTAAGGAAGACAGAAAACAGATCGGATGACTGAAAAGGCCTTTTTTTAAATCAAGAAGACTCTCTATTAGGTGTTAGAGAGCAGGCAGCCTCTATGGAAATAAGCAACCTCTACATCTTACCTCTTTTATTTGCTTCTCTTTCTGTTTCTTTTTTTTTTTTAAGAGAAACTGCAGTTTTTCTCCTTATGAGAAAGTTGCAACACCAAAAAATTAAAAAAAATATCTCCATATCATTTTGCTCTCATCTGTTAAGGAAGGATATATTTTTATTTGGGGAGAAACTATTAGTAACCCCTCTCTAAAAATAATAATTTGAAATGAAAACAAAATAAACTTTAAAAAGAAATAATAAAAAATATTAATACAGAATAATGATGCCCCCACCCCTTTGGGGAGTGAAATCTTCTGTATGCCACACAAACCCTAAGGTTAACATTGAGTCAAACGAAGTTGCCCATCCTTAATATTATGGAGTTGACTTCAAAACTATATTTAGAAATGAATGGAGTGCAGCCCAAATACAATAGTTCTAATACGATTTTAGAATTGACCACCAGAATACTACTGCTCTACTGCTTTATTATAGAAAAAAAAATCTACAAACATAATCCTAGTTAGAATATATTTTAAGAATAAATTTAGAGGATTGCATCATTGTTGACAAAAACTGTCTACTGAGCATACAGATATAGAATTATGTCCAGAAATACTTTCAGATGTAAGCTTCATACTTCAAAGGAAGTTCTACTCTTTCTAAAACAAATTCTTATATCCCCATTTATTTCCTGACCCCATCTATCTTCTCTCTTCTCTTAATTCAATCTCATTTGTTGCCTCTTGTACAATCCATTGCCATCTTCAGCCATATTTTCATAGCATCAACAGCTTTCCTGATATAAGACATGATAGGGGGGGTGGGAGAAATAGACTTGTCCAAATTTGTTTATTAGTTGCTTCCTCCCCAAAGTTCCATGTACATGTTAAATTAATCAAATCATTATGAATCCCATAAGTCAATGGCCAAGAGATTGGATCTTTTAACCCACTTGGAAATAGAACTTGGGGGAAGAACTGGAAACTTTATAAGATGATATCTGCAAAGTTTATTTCACCCAGAAGGAAACTGTGATCAGTAGTGTTGAATACCACCAAGAGATCCAATAGAATCAATCACTACATTATTGTATTTAAAAAAGGCAGCCAAGAATATTTCTGTTAAAAACTCAGACCTAAATACAAAGTATTGTATAGAGCCATGATGGCAAACCTATGGCACGCATGCTGGAAGTGGCACACAGAGCCATCTCTCCGGGCATGTGATCCATCACCCATAGCTTTTCCGGGTTCTGGCATGTGCATGCACACCGGCCACCTGGCCTTTTGGTTTCTGGCATGCACATGTGTGCAAAGACCAGTTAGCCGGTGCACATGTGCACACCCAAAACTGGTCTTCTGGCAAGCATGCGCTGGAAACTGGAAGAGCAGCCCTCCGGCACACACATGTGCACCAGGCAGCTGCTCTTCCCATTTCCAGCATGCACCCACGCTCCCATTTTGGCACTCGGTGCTGAAAAGGTTCACCAACACTGGTATAGAACTCTATTTAAATCTGTTTCATCTCTCTTGAACTTAGTTCTTCCATGTGTTTGGCTAATTTCCTTTCAAATGCAACTACAATTCCATAATCTGATAGTCAATTCTATAGTTTACCTTTGGGCTATACAAAGAAGTGCATATTTTTGTACATCCTGATCTTTGCTTAATTTCACAGAATAGCTCTGCCTTCTACTATAATGGGAGAGGGCAAAACACTGATCCCCTTACTTTCTCTACACCATAATTATGCATAAAATACATATTTTATACATTTTAGTAACTGAATTAACTTTCTAGCTAGCAACTTTCATCCTTGTTTTTTTAGGTTTATGACTAAATCATTACATGTGACCAGATACCTCATTTGGAAACCTTAACAATACAATACCGGTAGTGAAGCTCCTGATATCCTGGTGACAGACCTTACCATGTTCTCTAACTCCTGCTTCAGTTCGAGTTCTTGATTATGATTATGCCCTTGTTTTTGTTGAGTTATTATATTAATATTTTCTTCTGAGAGCTCAATGCAGCCCATTTCATTCTCATGTCAGCACTGTGAATTAGGCAAGGTTGAGGGATGGTGACATTGAACCAGGCACAAAGTTCTACAGCAAAATGGGATTTGAACCTGAATCTTCCTGGTCTCTTTCTTTTGAATCTACTAGTGTTTCCTTATTGTCTTTAAAGCACATAAATTGTTCTTATGTAAACAAATACTTCAAGAAATATTCAGGTGCAAAATGAATAGAGATGCATTTTTAATAGCTGCAACCAACTATGTAAGTACTAGTTTCTGAAGATTCATCAAAAGTTATGTGAAAACACTGCAAGATCTATAGGCTATTAAGTATGTTATTGAGTAATATAGGCTATATTTTGTTTTTGTTAGTTTGGTTTTATGGCTTGAAGCATTGATAATTCTTTTAAAAAAGGAGTTAACAGACATTTATAAAACAGAGTATTATTCTAGTGTTTTGAATTGCAAAAGTTATGTTTATGTAAAACTAAAAGTTATGTTATGTAAAACTAAACTTTCTGGTTTTCCTTCAGGAATTATTTTTTCCAGAGCTATTCAACTATTGTTTTCAAAACTAAGAATGCTGTTACTTGAGAAAAATCCAACGTTAAAGCTGAAAGTAAGTCAGCTACAATTATTTTTTCCACTGTTTCAGCAGAACACATATCTAGACCTTTTCAATACTGGGCTCATTATGATGGAGATTAAACTCCATTATAGATGGGAAACATTAGAGTAGCTCCATGATATATAAACTAAGCCTGTTCTTGTCACAATACATCCTCTATAATTATCCAGGTGAGTATCCAAAGATAGATTCAGGTAAGAAGGATAAATGGGGCAGTAGTTAAGCATTAGTCTAGAAACCAGGAGACTCTGAATTCTAGTCCCACTTCTGGCTGAGTGACTTTTGGCCAATCATTCTTTCTCAGTCCAATTCACCTCAAAAGGTTATTGTTATGGGAAAAATAGGAGAAGGAAAGAGAATTAGGTATATTTGCTGTTGGAATCCATTCCGGGTGTGTGTGTGCAGGGCAGTTTCTGCTGTCTGAAACACACATACACAGGGATGCAAAAAAATCGCACCAAAAACATCTTTCCGGCCTAAACGGCCAGGACTCACTATGCAGCCTCATGTAACATGAACTATGTGAGCCAGCTACTCCCACACATGCCCTTTCCCCTCCCAATGCCATGCAGCTTGTAACTTTCTATTCACCCATGGCCCAGTGGATAACAGGGCATGCAGAGCCACGCTGAACCACATAGGAAAAAACAAACTCCTAAAGTACAGAACATCCTGATAGTACTCCATAACATCCTGATAGTTCATAACATAACATCCTGAGGTTCACTCTAGATGTGCCTTACCCAATGACTCCAGGATTTGACCATATATAGACAGAACTTCCCTGAGCAGTAGATTAGAAATTGTATTTTGACAGGCTGTCTTTAATCACATGCTATTGCTCCTCCTGCCTTTGTTCTATCTCAATAAAAGGGGCTACCAGAACCCCAATATTGGTCGCTCCATCCCGAGAACAGCTCGTGTCCGTGTCTTTTCTCCACATTGGCCTCATGGACGACCCACGGGAACATCACATTTGGTAGCAGAGGATGGTTACTTCACAATTCGCCAAGTTGAATTATTTATAAAAATAATAATAGAGATGGCATATAAACCAACCAGTCAATCAATTCCATATTTTCAACTGGGGAGTTTACAATCTTCCAAATCAGTTGTTTCTTATCTTTTACGGAATAGGGAATTATTTATTGTATATAAACAGAAGTGTAGACTTTTCAAAGAATAAGTGGATTTTTTTAGAGCAGGTGTGCCATGATTCTATGAACTAGATGGCATGACTATCATAAAAACTTGCCAAGAAGCAAAAAGTAGAAAATAATTTAATTTTCTTTTTCAATAGAGATGTTATGGATGACTGCTCACATGCTGCAAAACCTAATACTAATTATCAGCTACAAATGATCCGTCTGACTTTTTCTCTCTCTTTTATAAATTGCATACAAGGACAGTGCGGGTAAGAGAACCAACTTACTTTCCTGCAAATAATGACACCCCCTCCACTTGCCTTTTAAAGATATTGGCTGTTGGTTTTAGTTATTTCATCCCTATTATGACATATATCAGAAGCCAATTCTGTCAGAAGGTCAGTGTAGGCCCTTTAAATATTTTTTTTCTGTCCTTAACATTTGTGGGATGTGTTTGTATGTAAAGATTTGTGAGGTCTTCAAAAGAGGAGCTAAGAAAAGCCTACTGCCGATTCAGAGAATTTGGTCTTTAAAAAAGCGAAGTATATTTAAGGACATACTGTAGAAGTCAGTATGTGAATTAAAGATCAAATTAACCCAGTACTCTGTCATCAACCATTGTCCATAATCAGAAATGGCCAATAGGATGTTTTCCCAAATAAGGAGGTGATAACAAGAAGAGAGGCCAAACCACTAGAGCAAATCAATATCTTGTTAAATAAGTGATAATGACATGTTATTCATAATTTTAAACTGATAATTTCTCATCAACTCTAACTTTCCTGCTTGACAGAACCAACTATCCATCTGAAAGTTAGGAAATAATAATGAGATGAGCATCTTGCTTGATGTCACAAAGAGATGCTGAAAGAATTAATAGCTGCTCTAGGCTCTCTGCTGAATACAAGGCAACCAAGAAGTTAAGAAAAGAATATGATTTGGTTGGTAAGCATCACAGAAGAGGGAAGATAGAATTATGTAAGAATAACAACAAGAACAACAAGATGGGATGAGATGGCTCAGTGGCTAAGATGTTGAGCTTGTCGATCAGACAGGTCGGCAGTTCAAATCCCTAGTGCCACGTAACGGAGTGAACTCACGTTACTTGTCCCAACTTCTGCCAACCTAGCAGTTTGAAAGCGTGTAAAAATGCAAGTAGAAAAATAGGGAACACCTTGATGGCAAGGTAACAGCGTTGCGTGTCCCTTTGGTGTTTAGTCATGCCGGCCACATGACCACGGAAATGTCTTTGGAAAGCACTGGCTCTTTGACTTTGAAATGGAGATGACCACCGCCCCCTAGAGTCGGGAATGACTAGCACATATATGTGAAGGGAACCTTTACCTTTAACATCAAGGAGACAATAGATAGAGTCATACATTCAATTTATTTCTTCTTTTTTCCCAATCACTAAACAATGTTGGGATTTTTTTAAATAAAATATGTTGTCCCTTTCTATTAGCTAGAACCAATTAAACAGCACAGGACAAAAAAAGACATGGCATGTCAGAGACTACAATTTGTGAGTATTTCACTCTTCTGTACATCCATAACTTTATGATTCTGCTCTTGCTAACTCACCACTTCCCCTGTCTTGGAACCTTACCTCTTTTTGGTTTATGGGCACATTTGAAATGTTCAGTAAATATAATGGATCTGATTAGAAAATTGTTTCCTTAAGGGGCTGCCTATTCACAATGAGAGTGAATGTTATCAGTGCCAAACATTCATTTTACAGAGAGACACAAAAAGGAGGGAGGGAGGGAAATCAAGAATCTGCATTCTTGCAAAATCTGATTTGAAAAATAAATCTGATTTAATTAAGCAATTTGAATTAATTCTGAAATTTAAGCTGATACAGATACCTGGATTGCCAGATCTTATTAACATAATTTCTCACTTCTTTTTTTCAGGTAGGGGTATACTTCTTACAACCGCCAAATTTTTTGGTGGGGTCTCGGGACTCTTTCAAAACTGACCACCAAATTACTAAATGTGTTAGATGGATTTCGTGCTAACTGGATTCAATTCAATTTAGCTTAATTTAAATATTGTTGTTTTTATGGCTCCACCTTTTTTTGAATTTTTTTAATTGTTTTAGTTAACAAAAACACACAAAAAAAAAAGAATCATCTTTCCTTACGTCTTGTAGAAAGCGTATCAATTGGTTACAAATATATTCCGTGCATTTCTTCCACCATCCTTACATATACTTCATTCAAATCGAGTTGTACATTTTAAGTCAAGAAAGAAAAATTGTGTATTTTACTATCCCTGTACCACAATTCTCATTTAATTACCCTTATTTAAACATGTTTTTAATCTAGAATCTAGAATGGATTACATCATTCTACTTGGCATTCTAGTCAAGATCCAAGTCTGCGCGCTTATTCCAAAAGTGAATTGTGCTTCTCTGTTGTAGAATCAGCCTCCCAAACCCAACTTCTTATTCCCTAAGTGCAGAATGGGACAACCTGCTATGGACAACCCATAAAACACAATTATATCTCTCTGCCCCGTGCCAGCTCAGTGTAGCGATGGACGTGATGTGCCGGTGCCTGGAGGCTGTTAGGATCTGGATGCGGGTAAACAAACTCGTACTCAGTCCCGACAAGACTGAGTGGCTATGGATGTTCCCCACGAAGGACAGCCCAGATAGTCCATACTTGATCCTGGGGGGCGAAAACTTACACCCCTCAGAGAGGGCACACAATTTGGGGGTCCTCCTGGATTCACAGCTGACACTGGAACATCATCTGTCAGCTGTGACCAGGGGAGCCTTTGCCCAGATTCACCTGGTGCATCAATTGCGGCCCTACTTGGATCGGGAGGCACTCCAGACCATCACTCATGCCCTAGTCACCTCAAGACTGGATTACTGCAACTTGCTCTACATGGGGCTACCCTTGAAAAGCGTTCGGAGACTGCAACTAGTCCAGAATGCAGCCGTGCGAGCGATATTGGGTTTACCTAGGTACACCGATGTCACACCTATCCTCCGCGAGCTGCACTGGCTCCCTATTGGTCTCCGGATGCAATTCAAGGTGTTGGTTATTGCCTTTAAAGCCCTGCATGGCTTAGGACCAGCATACCTGTGAGACCGCCTACTGCCACACTCCTCCCAACGGCCGGTAAGATCCCACAGGGTGGGACTCCTTCAGATGCCGTCAGCCAGACAATGTCGGCTGGTGGCTCCCCAGAGGAGAGCCTTCTCTGTGGCTGCCCTGACCCTTTGGAATGAACTACCCCCAGAAATCCAGACCTCACCCACTCTCATGGCCTTCAGAAAAGCTGTTAAGACCTGGCTATTCCGGCAGGCCTGGGGCTGTTGACCTCATTGTTGAGGTCCAGCCCTGACTGAAATGAATGTATCTATGTTGTTTTTTAACTTGTCTATTTTATTTTTATTTTCTTTTGTTTTCTTTTCTTTTCCCTCTCTGTAAGCCACCCGGAGTCCTCCGGAATTGGGTGGCCTATAAATAAAATTAAACTTGAAACTTGAAACTGTGGCCATCTCACCATGGCCATCTAGCCATGGCCATCTTGCCACAGCCACTCACCATGGGATAACTCATTGCAGGATAATTCCATGTGGGATAACTCGTGATAAATATTATCCACTACTTTCTTTGACAAAAATGGAAATAATGTAGAAGAAACAGTGGCAGATAACATTTATCATGTTGAGTTATCCCATGGGGATTGTTCCACAGTGAGTTGTCCTGCAGCAAGTTGGCTGTGGTAAAATGGTGGTAGTGAGTTGCCCTGGACACTCCCCCCCCCCAGGGTCATTCTCCAATCTTATCCACTTTAGGGCTGGTCTCCTTCCTTCCTTCCTTCCTTCCTTCCTTCCTTCCTTCCTTCCTTCCTTCCTTCCTTCCTTCCTTCCTTCCTTCCTTCCTTCCTTATGCTCAGTTACCAAAGTCCTCCATAAATTTGAATTCTTATCAGAAAGTTAAAAAAATTGTTCCTTGCCTTTTCTCTTTGCCAAGAACACTCTAAGTGAAGCTCTAACCACTATCCTTACTTTCATGGTTTCTCTGGAACTCTTAGATATTTCAACAATGAAAGCAGGCTAATGCTGAAATGGAGCACCTTTCAGGCAGCAGAGAGAAAAAGAGAGTTGATTTGGGGCATCACCTTGTTCACCTCATCCAAAAAAGGAAGTTCTTTCAGGCAAAATGAAGCATGTCAGCTGGAGAGCTGTGAATTGTGCATTACTGCCACAAAATCCATTTAGCTTGAAAACGCTTCCTTGAAGTTGTAATTAGCTTCTGGTTTTCAATCTGAATGAAATAAATGCAAATGGATGGATATTGTGCACATTATTGGAATGCAGAATAAGTTTCTTTGTCGGACAATTAGAATGTTTCATGAGAAGATCACATGCTGCTTTGAAGGCACAGAAAAAAAGAATGAAAAGAATTTTCAGCATTAAAGTCTTTCCCATAATGTATTTATTCATTGGATTAGCTTCCAGCATTTCTGTCCAAAATAGACAGTTAATCAAGAAATGCAGGTAGCAAAATTAAAATATGCAGGCAAGTTAAAACAACAACACCTGATTGTTATTAAATACAGCAACATCTGTTTTTTACATGCTAGCTGCTTTTCTGAGCCAAACAGGTGGACAGAGAATGTAATAACTGAGTGGGAGCCAACTTGGCTGACCTGAATGGGAGGTCCACAACTAGTTCAGCATTCTCACCAAATGTGCCTCAGGCAACCCCAAAACTGAGAGAGAACATCTTTTTCTAAACTGCGTTGTTTGATGTTTGCCATTACAAAATGAAGCTCAGCGGGTATTCTTCTTTTGTCACAAAAGGAGTTGAGCTCATGCGTCCGAGATCAAGAATTCATTTCACTTAAAGAAGAGGCTAAATCGCAAGCTAGGCTGTGTCACTGTCCCTTCAGCACCTACAAACAGTCACCCACATGGTGTTATGAACCAAAGCAAAAGGGAAAAAGAGGAGAAGGGATGGGAACAGCAATAAGAAAGGGGAATGTCAGTCGTAAGAAGAGGGAGATAATTGAATACAAGGAACTTGCACTACATTTATCAGCCTTAATGCCATCTCTTAGCTGCTGCTCAAGGGCTTGAGTTCTCGCACTTAACACCATAAGGATATAAATTAAGCTGACACTATACTATCATTACCAAGCCCCCTTATAATCTATTTATATTCAATCAGTTTTCCATAGGGCCATGAGCTAGCCTTTGATAATTTTTCAGTAAGAGGTTTTGTATCTTACAGAATGGGATGCTCCGTCCTGTTAGAAAATGCAAAAATGCAAAATGAGGGAGGGAGGGTTATTTAACATGTATAAATGGGAAGTCTTACTGAAGCATATTCCTTCCTATCAATGTAAAATGAGTAAGTTGCAGCAGTTTGCTTCAAACTTAAGATAAATAACCATTCCCACCCATCCCCACCTCAAAATACATACCTTCCATATAAATGCTTTGTTCAGGAATTGAGGAGTATAGTGTTATGCTACATGCACATTCTGATCAGTGAAAATTTTCAGAAGTGCCAGGACTTACTTAGAGATCATGCTTCACAGAAGGAATCAGGGGAGACTTTGTGATAAAAACATTTTTTTGCACTTGTATTCAGAGGGAGTAGAAGCTGGGATCTATGGCTTTAGCACACTAACAGATTCTAGTTCTTTTTCAGATATCTGTGGAATCTGATATATCCTTGGATTTCTTTGCAGAGAGAAATACAAGGCTTGCTTTCTATTTCAAACCAAATGGCTACATAAACTATTTTCTTGCCGTAGAATGAGGGAGGAATACGTTCTTTGCTCTTTTTTCTGGACTATTTAATAAGGCTTATATGCTGTATTCCCACAAATGTCACAAAGACAGATTATTATAAATATATATTAAAAATCAAAACAATATCTAAAAGATGACAGCAATATTTAAATATGGACTAACCATTTCAAAAGGACAGATTATAAAGATGGACCTTAACTTTGCTCCCAAACAACAAACAGAATGCAGCCAATCTTAATTTCAAAGAAAGAAATTGAAAGCAATACAGAAACAAATATTTTTTTCAACCCTGGAAAAAGGAAAAATTTGTATGGAGCATGATGAAACTGATAAACTCTCAGGACCTTTCCTCACAGCTGAGTTGAAGGGCTCTTGAAAATATAACAGAATGAATTTTGCCATCCCAAAGACTGACAAAGATGCCCTCTCAATTGGGATGCTGAAATGTGGGTTGTGAGCTTTTCTGTACTCGAATCTGACATCACAACACAACTACAAAATGGAAGGAGTTTTATCACAACCTGACAATGCAAATTTCATCATTTGGTCCCCTTCCAAACTCCCTCCATGAACCCTCCTGCCTGCCAACCCTCCTGCCTCCAAAGAAGACAATGTAATCACCTGGCTTCATTTCCAATCCAACAAGTGACATTGTCTAGCAAATTTGATACTCTTTGAGGCTGTTCTTAGGTCAGATAGTGCATCTTTTGCATTTGTCATGACAAAAAATCAGACAATACTTAATTTGAGTGCTGGCATTTCACATATACACCAATCCTTCCTCCCCAGATAAGTTTAAATGACCTATGCCACAGGTTCACCAGTACCATCTTAGATAGCATCAGAATAAATACTACTATCAGACTGGTCCAGCTAAAAGCAAATGAAACCTGTCTCACTCATGGGTTGGGAATAAGATAAAAGCAATGTTATGGGAATCGGCACAGAAAGAAGCTATTGCTGTGCTTCTGCAATAGTGAAGTATAAATGGGAATACACTCACACAAAATGCCATCCTAATCTATATGAAATTAAAATCAAAACGATGTACTGATCCTGAATCTGCATTGCTGAAGGATGTAGACCTTTAACTACAAAATGATATAATCACTTTATTTGGTAATGTACAGTTTTCACTAAGTGTTAGTCTGGGCACTTTTCAATGACAGTCCTTTGCAGTAATCAAATTATGATACAATTAAATTATGAAAAATCTTTGCCGGTCAGACTGACTTAGGAATTGTGACCGATACTTTGCAAATACATTATTTGTAGTTTGCAGCTGAAGTTCCAAGGTACAGTATATCTAAAATCAAGGAGCATCTGAAAACTGCAAGGCCAATTTTTTTTACAAGGAGTACAAAGTTGAATTTCTAATATCTAAACCCAGCTTTCTGGTTAATGTATTCATGTAATGCTGCATTCAGTCTCACTTTGTTCACCTTAATCTTGACTGTTATTCAACCCTGGCAATATTTAAGTGCTTTCTTAGTGTAAGGGAACAGAGCAATAGAAATGAATGTTATAAGTATATTTATGGCATCTCACTCTGAAGCTGTAAATTATCCTTATCTTTTAGTACTTTATGCATATTAGATAATATTGGAAACTGATTGTGCTACTTCTGGAAAAAAAAGAACTGAAACCATTGCTATCCAGTAAACCCAAGATAGAAGATGCAATCCCACTTGTTTGGCTAAGAGGGATACCATGGCTTACACTAAATTGATAACATAGCCACAGAAATAACTGAACTAAGACAGCATTCTATCCATGCAATTCCAATGTAGGTCATCCTTCAAAGCAACTTAAACAAATTCAACCAGAGATCTCTCATGTTGCAACTTTCTCAATCATATTGGCCATAAGTGGTGCACTGAAGCTGGTTTACAGTTTCCAAAGTCTGCTGTTTCGATGAATTGACTGTTTTAAAAATGAAAGTTTTGCTACAGCCTTCTTTAAGCAAGCGAAAATATGGGCATCCCGTATGTCACAAAAGTACAACCTTTTATGGGCAACCTGTGCACAACTTCAAACATCCCCCAGCCAACCAGTAGGTTGTAAGGAACAAATGATTAATTTTCCACAACTAATGAAGGAACTAAGGAAACTATTATCGTATACAGGAAGGTTGGAAGGAAAGGGTTGAAGCTTTCTTTTTTCATCCTTACAGAGAGTTTGCTCAAATTTGGTGATCAACTGCAATAAGAAAAGAGTGTTCTAGGATCAGGTTTATGATCTTTATTGCTTCCCTTGTTTTCTACCAATCCTGTTTAAGATTTGCAATATGAAGAATCTAATCTCAGCAGACTTTATTTAGGTCTTTTCACAACTTAATCATCCAGGAAAAGCCAGCAAAAGAGGTGATAGTTCTACTTGCAAAATCCTGAACTTAGAAATGAAAGTTATTATTTGAAGCCATTCCGATTCACTTCCTATGCCTATAGCTACTGTAAGATGAGCAGGCACCTCTTGTATTGCATTAAATGGAGACAAAGGGTTCTTTTTGACAGTGCTTCCTCAAACTTTAATTGTATTGCATCAAATGAATCCTATTTTTAACTCACTCAGCCTTTAACACAGTGTGTGACCCATCTCGCTTTATTTTCAGGACTACCAATGCTGTGTTTATCTTAGAAAGGTTTAAGATATTTCTTTCACTCTGCTGGTCCTATTTCTGGCCTCAGCCTTTTATCTGGGAATATAGGGCAATGGCAATAATGCAAAAGTGATTAACTAACACCCAAGATATGCCACACAACCTCTTATTTTTCCTCTCTCCCAACCAAATGCAAAAAGATTACAGGGAGATAATTTCTGTTTTCAAAGGGTAGCACATCACTTAGTCTTTTTCTTTGTTTCCAGAGACAGCTGCAGAATTTTCTCTCTAAATCCCCCTTTCCTTCTAAGCATTATTAACATTTCCCTGGTTTTCAATATGAAGATTTTACAATGGGTATTAATCTCATATATTCAGTGTTGTTGTTTTTTTAAGAGACAGAAGGAAAAGGGAGCAGGGGATGAATTTTGCCTCTGAATTTCCTGGGCATGATGGTTTATTGTGCTATCAGCATCAGAGGCATCCCAGGAAAAGGACTTGTAAAACCTTCTTAATTTGATGGCAATTTCTATGCAGACATTCTGAAAAGGCTAACTACATAGAAATGCAGAGCTGGAAAGGTCTGTTTAAACTACTATTTCCAAACTAAGAATTCCCCAACTGATGTCTTGCCATTTCTGCTTCCATATACCCAATCATATATTTATTTCTAAAGCAGCTCTTGCACATGTATAATATGGTCTCTGCTAAAGTATTCATGCATTAATATCACTTAAAATTCCTTGCACCAAACCATCAAACTTCTCAATAATTCCTCAAACCATTTATTCCAAAATGACTGCCAAGGAAAATTACTGTCCTACCACTCCACATTAGGAAAATCTATCGGTAAAATGAAGGAACTGCTTGTATCCCATGCATTTTAGATGTGAAAACATCTAGCGCGGTTGGGGAAATGCTAGAAGAAATATTTAAAAGATGTACACTGGGTTGATGAATCACAGGGTTCAGTCTGACAATTCAGAGTATTGAGAAGGATTGGATCTCAAGCAGAGGACAAAGAATGAGGGAAGGGGCAGAAGAGGGACTTCTTTCTGCTTGGTGTGATGTGAACCATCTTCCATGGTTACTACTCATCTTATATGATCCAACGAATTGGCATCAATTAAATTAATGCCACCTTATGGGATTCATGAAGCAGGTCTATTCTGCTATAGCACTAATATTCTAGAGTGACTCCTGCACCCAAGATTCAAACCATGCCCAATCTTATTTAGACAAGCTCTTAAGACCTGTCTCTTTTCCCACACCAGGGATCAGCAACCTGTGGCTCTGGAGCCGCATGTGGCTCTTTCATTCCTCTGCTGCAGTTCCCTATCACCAGTTGGCTCCACAATTAATAGGGCTTTCAATTAGGACAGGTAGAGGAAAAAGGATGCCATGCTAGGAGGAGACTCTATGGTGGGGGAACCGAACTTCCGGTCAGCTCCAGAATTGAACAGGGGGCTTCTGGTTAGGACCTTTGTGGCTCTTTAAGTGTTTAAGGTTGCCGACCCCTGTCCCACACTTTGCACTAATATGGGTTGCAAACCCATTGCTAATGATCTGATTTGTGAGATGATGATTGTTTTCTCCAGATGTTATGTTTGTATATTGGGGATTGTTTTAATTGTTTTAATCTCAAATATTGTATGTCACCAGAGCTATACTGGAATTGGGTGGCCTATAAATAAATTAAATTTCTAAAGGCACCAGGCCAGGTAAGATTAGGATATTTGCTATTCTACAATGGTGTATGTTGGAGGCTCTCATAATCTTAAAAGAATATATCTTAAAACAAATCATCTGATCCATTTTGTAAACTTATTAATATAAAGATATTAGTAACTTACTCATATCACTTACATTGTGGCCAGGCTTCAGTTTTAGCATACAGAAATTCTTAGCTCATGTGTTGATATTCATCTATGAACTGACTATCAATGTCAATGAAAGACTGTTCAATGTTATTTCATGTGGTCAGAATTTAAGAATACATTTAAAATTGTCCTGAGTAACTTTTTATGTAATAGAGTATGTTTGTGTTGTTTTCCTTTTGTGTATGTGTGTGCTTTCAATTTTCCTTATATATATTAAAGCAAATCTAAACAAATTAATAATTGGCAAATTAAATTAAAAACTTAAAAAATATTGGATTTGTTTTGTACATACTTGAATTTAAAAACTCTTACATCATTTGTAATCATTTCTATTGTCCTCTGTGTGAGTGGCATTATATCATATTTCAAATCAGCCTTCCTTGTATGTGTCAGGTTAATAGCTACCATTATCCTCTGCCACCAGAGCCACTAAACTAATTAAATAACATTGTAGACAATTATTTGAGATTGTAATTCATTGGTGTGTGGAACAAGTTGACACGGGTACCTTTAGTTATTTGAGAGAAAGAACACCTTATTCCCCATCACCTAAAAGTATGGGACAGCTTCCGGTTAAGTATCTGGAAAAGGACTGAGGTGAAAATTTCACTTCAACCTTGCCTTACTTGACATTTCATAATTGATTAGAAAGAATCAGATCTAGCTCTGCTGCGGTGTAGCAAGAGTGTCAGTTTGTTTTAAGAATCATCCAGCTGCCCTTTTATCCTTATGTTTCTAAAATTCACATCCCACTATAAAATCCTCCAGCTGGCTCTGTTTCCCTAAAGAGCAGTTTTGTGCTCGGTTGAGTGACAAGAGCTTCCCATTTGCTTCTGTGCATAATCCTAAAAACTGGTTGCAATATTTCTAAGTTTAATTTCACATTTTACGGACGTTGCTTCTGTGATTGATTTCATTACACAGGAGAAACAGAAAATATAGAACAGAATGATAGAGCTTATCATGTGCTCGTTACTCAAATATGTCATTATCATTGTAAAAGTAATGTGATGTGATGTATGCAATGTGAAGATACAACATGGCATTCAAGCTGCAGAAACATTCATAGGGTTGCTTGCCTCCTAGCATAACTAGTTTATTCCAAGAAATCAAAATTTGAATCTTTATGAATATCCCTCAACAATTCAGCTTTAACTACAAGTCATAATGATATTATTTCTGGATTGATATACTATAATATGCTTATTATAGATACAGTACCCTTGATTTACTCCATCACAGCTTTGGGTGATAGACTGAACCCACAAGCTAACTTCACACGACATCTAGTCTAAAAAGGATTGGCCAGTTTGTGGTGTGTGGTATCATGTGAATCACTGCCTATAACAGCTCAGTATGAAAACATTGTTCACATGTTTGGCAGCTCTACCCCTGCATCTGTTTCTTTATTCAAGTAACTAGGAAAGGTTGCAGGATCCTGTAAGATGGGCGTTTAGTACTGCCTGTTTAATTAACAATACTTAATCCCCTGGGAAAATCAGCCCCTCTATTCAGCAGGAATTATAACAATGAATAGTTTCAAAACAGTTAACTTTAAAAAAATATTTGAGTTGTCTGTTTTCTAGTTGATGAAGTATAGTCAGGTGTTGTGGCCCAGCAGACTCCGATAACGAGGGACTCTATGGGGCTCTGGACAATGTGGAGGACCCTGGGCAGGGTTCAGACACTGAGCAGGGACCAGAGAGGCTGGTTGGCCACCAGGAGGCATCTGAGGCATGGAGCAGCGGTGAAAGCCAAAGGGAGTTTGTCCCTGACGTCAGGTCCTGGAGCAGTGGGGAGGAGCAAAGGGAGTTGGTCCTGGATGCCAGGCAGAGACGGGCGAATAAGCACAGGCAGCAATTACGGAGACATAGAAGATAATTGGGCCCAGGTGGTTGTGATTTGGCTCCTCCCAAGAGAGTATATAAGAAGAGACTTTGGGAGGAGACCTTTTGCAGGACACAACCATTTTACTAAAGCTGGAAAAGCTCTTGTGTGTATCTCTTATCTGTGGGAGTCTGGGTTGCTGCCAAAGTCTTGTCTGTGAGTAATTACTGTGAATAAATTGTAGCTAACAGTAACCTTGTGTTGGCATGACTCACCGTACATATGGGGGGGGGGTCAGAACAGTCAGGATTGTTGAAAAAAATAAAAGCCGCAAATAGGTTTTTGTTTCTTATAAGATCAAGAACTTCTAAGATGGTGGCTATAGATGAACTCCAATAACGGAAGCTGTATGTTTTTCAACACCATTTGCTGGGGAGCAGAGTGGGAGTGGAAGAAGATGCTGTTGGGCTTATCTCTGTTTGTAGGCTTCCCAGGTGTAATTAGACAGACACTTGATATGTATTCTGCCATCCTCCACTGATCCTATTTGAAGTCAACACAGTCTTCCCTCCAAGACACAAATTTCATATACCTTGAAGCTCTTTTTTGGATATGATCAGAATAAAGGAGGAAATACTACTGAAACAGTGATACAGGTCACATATTTCTCTAATTTTGGTTTGAGGATGTCTGACTCATCAGTCCTGAAGGACAGCTCCACGTAATACAGCCTTTTCTCATCCCTAGCCCAAAGCCTAAAGCTAGATAATTTGTATTTCTGAACACAGGCTATTGAAGCATCTTCTCCTGACACAATCTTTCTATAGCCGTGATCTGTCATTCCTCAATGACAACAGAGCTGGCACAAAAGCAGGTGTCCTGGTCCTATCAGCCACTTTTGGATTCACCTGAGACTGTGCCAACTGTGTAATGTATACACCAAATATATATACCAAATATTATATCAAACATGTGTGGTTCTTTTCTCTGAAGCAAAAGAGCTCTGCTTCAAATTGTACACCCCTTATATGGCACATTAGAAGCACGATAGTTCAGTGACTTAAAGATGCTGGATTTGTCAGCTGAAAAAGGTGGGATCTCTGCATTCCAGTGTGAACTGAACAAACTAGTAAACCTAGGCAGCCAAACCACTACTCTTTAATAACGATGTAGACTTTTGGTTTTCATGTACCAACACCATACATTAAATAAATAAATAACATAGAATATTAGGCAGATTACATGGGAAACCTAAAGCAAAGTACCAGTAAGCCTCCCAGACCCCCTATATTGTATGTGGCTTCCTAGTAAAGCAGTTTACCTCCACTGTCTGACCCATGTATAGGAATAACAGAAGTTGAACCTCCATGATCAGGATTGGTAGAGAGGCTTCACCATAAATCAAAAGTGGAAAGGTTCTACCCACAGATCAGATTCAAACAAATGAGTAAACCTACTCCTCCTCCAGCCATTGGTCAAAGCTTATCTCCTCTTCAAGTCTGAGAGGCGAATGAATATGGTTTTCTCACAGCAGGGAAGTTCATCAATGGCTGCAAGTTAACTTCCCTGGTAGTAAACTGTTAGGATACCATCACTCACTGATCTCAGTGAGGCATAGTAGTTTAGCTGTGAAACCATACATATTTATAATACAATAATACAATAGCAAAGTTGGAAGGGATCTTGGAGGTCTTCTAGTCCAACCCCCTGCCTAGGCAGGAAATCCTATACCGTTTCAGACAGATGGCTATCCAATATCTTCTTAAAGACTTCCAGTGTTGGGGCATTCACAACTTCTGGAGGCAAGCTATTCCACTGATTAATTGTTCTAATTGTCAGGAAATTTCTCCTCAGTTCTAAGTTGCTTCTTTCCTTGATTAGTTTCCACCCATTGCTTCTTGTTATACCCTCAGGTGCCTTGGAGAATAGTTTGACTCCCTCTTCTTTGTGGCAACCCCTGAGATAGTGGAACACTGCTATCATGTCTCCCCCTAGTCCTTCTTTCTCTTAAACTAGACATACCCAGTTCCTGCAACCATTCTTCATATGTTTTAGTCTCCAGTCCCCTTATCATCTTTGTTGCTCTTCTCTGCACTCTTTCCAGAGTCTCCACATCTTTTCTACATCGTGGCAACCAGAACTGAATACAGTATTCCAAGTGTGGCCTTGGAAGGCATTATAAAGTGGTATTAACACTTCATGTGATCTTGATTCTATCCCTCTATTTATGCAGCCTAGAACTGTGTTGGCTTTTT
The DNA here is from genome assembly GCF_051295495.1 of Thamnophis sirtalis. Lineage (NCBI taxonomy): Eukaryota > Metazoa > Chordata > Lepidosauria > Squamata > Natricidae > Thamnophis > Thamnophis sirtalis. The sequence goes on from NW_028261381.1 coordinate 126,748,279, forward strand.
TGGCAGCTGCTGCACACCGCTGGCTCATAATTAAATGGTTGTCCACTAGGACTCCAAGATCCCTCTCACAGTTACTACCATTGAGCAAGGTACCACCTATACCGTACCTGTGCATTTCGTGTTTTTTTGCCTAAGTGTGGAACCTTACTCTTTTCACCATTGAATTTCACTTTATTAGATAGTGCCCAATGATCAAGTTTGTCAAGATCCTTCTGTTTCTTGAGCCTATCTTCTGGAGTGTTGGCTATTCCTGCCAGCTTGGTGTCATCTGCAAATTTGATGAGTTCCCCATTTATTCCCTTATCCAAATCATTGATGAAGATGTTGAAGAGTACTCGGCCTAAAACAGAGCCTTGGGATACTCCACTGCATACTTCCCTCCATGTAGATGTAGTTCCATTGAGGACTACACGTTAAGTGCGGTTGGTCAGCCAGTTACAAATCCATCTGGTGGTGATGCTGTCTAACCCACATCCTTCTACTTTATCTAGTAGTAGGTTATGGTATATCTTATCAAATGCCTTACTGAAGTCCAAGTAAACTATATCGACGGCATTCCTCTGGTGCATTAATTTTGTCACATCATCAAAGAATGCAATAAGATTAGTCTGGCATGATCTGTTTTTGACAAACCCATGTTGGCTTTTGGCTATTACTTTGTTTGCTTTTAGCTATTACTTTGTTTGCTTTTAGGTGTTCACTAATTCGTTGCTTGATTATTTTTTCCAGAATCTTTCCTGGTATTGAGGTCAGGCTGATAGGTCTGTAGTTTCCTGGATCTATTTTTTTCCTTTTTTAAAGATGGGAACCACATCAGCTCTTTTCCAGTGCTCTGGTAGTTCCCCGATGCTCCAGGATCTCTGAAAGATGTAATTCAGTGGTTCTGAGATCTCATCAGTTCCTTCAAAACCCTGCCAGTTTCTTCAGAACTCTGGGGTGTAATCCGTCCGGTCCTGGTGATTTGAACTTGTCTAGGGTAGACAGGTGCTCACTTACTGTTTTCTTCCCTATTTCAATTTGTGTTCCTAATCTGATTTTTGTGGTGCTGTTTTTGATAGGTTGGACTGTTTTATCCCTTTGTGTAAAGACAGATGCAAAACATGAGTTAAATAGTTCTGCTTTCTCCCTGTTGCTTGTCACCTTCTTGCCACTTTCTCCCAGCAATAGACCAATTGTTTCTCTAAATTTTTTCTTGTTTTTAACATGTAGGAAGAAGCTTTTTTTGTTATTTTTTACTTTTGTGCCAGGCCTTTCTTCATTGTGAGCCTTAGCTTTCCTCACCTCATCTTTACAGGCTCGGGCTATTTTCTGATATTCTGCCTTAGTTATGTCCCCCCCCTTTCCACTTTTTATACTTATCTTTTTGTCTTTCAATTTGTCAGAGAGTTCTTTATGCAGCCATGCTGGTTTCTTTTGGGAGCTGTTATTTTTCTGCTTCATTGGTATTGTGCTAGACTGAGCTTTTGTAATCGCATTTTTCAAAATTTCCCAAGCTTCTTGAGTTGTTTTCCTCTTGAGGATTCTCATCCATGGAATTTTTCCCAAGCTCTCTCTAAGTTTATTGAAATTAGCTCTCTTAAAGTCCAAGACTCTAGTTTGACTTTGTTCTACTACTTGTGTTTGCATAATGTTGAATTCCAATATTGCATGGTCACTTGCTCCCAGAGTTCCTGTGGCTTCAACACCTTCTATCATTTCCCCTCTGTTAGTGAGAATTAAGTTCTATATGGCTGATCCCCTTGTTCCCTTCTCTACTTTTTGGGAAACAAAGTTGTTGGCTAGATTCGTTAGGAACCTGTTGGATCTTCCACTTGGTGCAGAGTTTGTTTCCCAGTTGATGTCAGGGTAGTTAAAAACTCCCATTACTATTGTGGTGTGCTTCCTACATACCTTAGTTAGCTGACTAGCAAAAAGTTCATCTACTTACTCTGCTTGGTTGGGTGGCCTGTAGTATAGACATGTGGCAATGTCATTTTCCCCCCAACCTTTAATATTGACCCAAATGCATTCAAGATAGTTCTCATCATTGTTGTGCTCTATTTCTGTAGAGATGTAGTTACTTCTTATATATACTGTAGTGCAACTCCACCTCCTCTTTTATTTGGTCTATTTCTTTTAAATAATTTAAATCCTTCCAGCTGTATATTCCATTATGCTGACATACGTTACGCTGCCTTTTTAAATTTGGTTCCTTCAATTCACTGTTAACTCCTGGTGACTATCTAGACAGGTCCCTACAGTTTTATCGGCAAGGTTTTTTGGAAGTAGTTTGCCATCGCCATCATCCTAAAGCTAAGAGAAAATGACTGGCTCAAGTCATTAAGCTGGCTTCATGCTTAAGGTGGGAGTAGAACTCACTATCTCCCAGTTTCTAAAGAATCACCCTTAACCACCCAACTGGCTTACAGATCAATAAACTGGTGGTTTACAATGTCCACAGAAGCCTTAAAGCCATCTCATTCGTGAACAACATCATGAGGATAAAGCAGAAAAATATGTTGCTGGGTCATGTTTTATCTCTTGATTAAATGTGAATGGGAAAAGAGTAGCTTCCTAGTAGTTAAGGCACCAGGCCAGAAAGTCGGAGACTGTAAGTTCTAGTCCCACCTTATCTATGAAAGTCAACTGGGTGATCTTGAGCCAGTCATTCTCTCTCAGCCCAAGTCATCTCACAGGGTTACTGTTGTGGGGAAAATAGGAGGAAGATGTGTTGGCATGATCACTGCCTTGACTTATTTGCAAAAATAATAAAGGTACAATACAAATAAATAAATCAAACTAGCCTTTGTTGATTCAGCATACCTCATATATTTGTAAGTGAATGATTTCATTGAGACCAACTCTAGATAATGAATACAAAATCACTGTATAAAAGATCTAAACCCAAGTTTGTTGAGACCTTTTAAACCGTTTTTGTATTGTTGTTTGTTTTTGTTCTTTCCTTTTGTATGGTTGCCCCCTTCCCTTCAGGTTTGTTAGCTGCCCTGAGTCCCCCGGGAATAGGGCGGCATACAAGTTGAATAAACCTCTAAACCCTCTAAACCTCTAAGCAAGCAGCTTCTTGAAGGATCTCCAGCATTACATCAAGGCAAACTATGCTTGCAAATATAGTATTTTTGGGGTGATAAGGTAATATGAGAAGTTTCTATTTTAAAAGTAGTAAGATTTATCATCACCGTGGTAGTCACAGTGACCACAAGAGTTACTTGTTATACCCCCATAGGAACAAATTACAGACCATTTTCAAACAGAAAAGGAAAAACTAATCTAAACAGGCCTGGTTCAAGAGCCACTATTTAAATCAACACATTTTTTTCTAAATTTAGATGGTCTGGTTCTTCAGAATGGCCTATTAGTGCTGCATATTCTGTTCTTTTCTACTGGACAAATATACAAAAAGTTATCACTATTTATATTTTATCCATGCTACTCAGTGGAGGCCAGAATCTTATCTTGGAATGGACTTTTAATCAAAATATTTAGCCCGCAGTTCAATCTGTGTTGAAACAGACAATTTTCCAAACCACTGAATCAGGTGCCAGACCCAATGTTGTGGTCACTGTGTTTCCATCTAATCTACCCAAAAACCACTTTCTTCACAAGATATCCACCTGGGAATTTTAAAATATCTGTTTAAGTATAGCAGCTATTAAATAAAATGCCAGCATTTTGTACACATGTATGACCAAGATCATAATGTAATATTGTTGAGAAAGTTCTCAAGGTGATTGTTTTTATTCATCATGAGAAAGTAGAGTTGGTGGTTGTGGAATTTTGTTTCTATACTTCTTCCTTTCCTTCTCACAGAAGCAAAATCACCTCTATACAGCAGCCTCTAGTGTGTTCTCAGAACCATCCACTATATAGATTAAAGGTATCTACTGAGAAGAAAATTGTGATTATGATAAGACTTGAGTCGTAAAGAATTGCCAGGGAAGTCAATCTAAACAGCTGTTTTCCAGGAAAGACTGAAATATACTGAATATTATGTCATTGAAGCAACCACGGACAACAATGTAGAAACTATAACTCATTTGTGTTTGTACCATGTCTAAAACATACTTGTGTCTTTTGCAGTGTAAGAGCTGTTCTCACCCACCCACCTACCCCCCTTTTGAAGAAATGATTCTAGCAGATAGAAACTGAAGATCATGGTATGTTGCTATGGCAATGTGCATTTAATCTCACTGTTTCCAAGGCAACTGTAATGGCCCATTCTACTCCTTTAAAGGATGTCAAAGGTAAATGAGACCTGATTAGGCAAACAGGGACAAGAGTCAAAATACTGATAGGCTACAAAATCTAGAAACTGTTTTATCATTAAAAAATAAGCTACCCTAAGACAAGTGATGGGAGCCTGTATAAAAAGCCCCATTTGATGCAATTAAAATAAACAGAAACTATATCTGAACTACCATAGTGTCTTATTGTTGTAAGTTCCTGGCTGAGATAAAACATTACACTGACCAAGAAGACTTTATTTTAGAAGATCTAAGAGCAAAATAATGACACATAGACATTCCTAGCTGGGAAGAGAGATTGGTTTCCAAGAAAGCGTCTATGCAGGTAACCTGTAATTGTAGAGTTGGTGTCAGGAAATGAAAAACTCAAAATAACCCGATGTTGACAAAGGATACTAAGAAGAAAAGGGTCTTATTTAGATATGTTCCAAATGAAAAGAAAAGGCTAGCTTCCTCATGGGCAGCAAAAAGCTAGCTGGTAGGAAAGGGAAGACAGATTTTCTTAACTTGACTTGATCTTTTTGCTCTTAGATCACCAATAACAATGCATGTGTTTCATTACACAATTGCATGGCAGGATGAAGAGGTTGAATTGAAGCTTGAGGCTTATGAAAAAAATGTTCAGAGAATACCTTCTCACTCTGAATGAATCTAAATGTCCAGATCAGATTAATGCACTTTATAAAACTAGAACTTGCTGACGGTTTGGCTGAAATGTTATTTTTGAGAAATTTTGGTGAAGGAGCAAATGATGTTGCTACCTTGAAAAAAGAGGTAAAAAAGGAGGATTTAGTGCAATAGATTATGCAAACTGGCATCCCTACCAGAGAACATTCTAGAGCAGAACATATAGAGACTGATGCAAGCATCATGAAAGTGGTATGATACTTATTAGATGTCAGCATGGAATTTTTAAGAGCAACTCTTGTCAGAGTAATGATATCTGTTTTTTATATTTAGTAGATTGTAGGCATAGGATAGCTGTAATAAATCTTGATATCATGAAAACATGTACTTCATATTGATGATAATGTTGTCTTTCAAAAAAATAGTGAGCAGTAGAGGACTTGCTGCCTTGGATTTGATCCTTACTAACAGGGGATTGGAAGTATTAAAACAATTAAAAGTTTGTGTTGTGACTGCACTTTGTTAGAATTCAAATAATTTGGTTAAAAAATAAAATATAAAGCATGGATTTTAGGAAAACCCTTTTTAAATAAATAACAGAAATGGTAAGGAAGATATTTTAAGGAAGAAACCTTAAAGGCACAGATATTCTAGCTAGCTGGGACTTATGGAAAAAGTAATTAAGGATTGCACAATCTCAAAAAACAGTATGGAGGAAAAAAACAGGAGGCATTTCAACACATGGATGTAGCTGAACAGGCAGTTCATAAAGGAACTAAAACTAAAGAAGAGTGTTTATTAGTAAATGAAAGGAATGGTTTATCATCAAAGAAGCTCTAGCTTTAGCCTAGAAATGTAGGAATGAGGTCATGAAGGCGAGGCAGAAAATGAGGTAAAGCTAGCCGGAGAGACAAAATTGAGCAAGAAGGATTTCCCCCAAAAATATGTTAATAACAAGAAAATGACAACAAAGGTGGTGGGTATCTTGTTTGTTTAAAATGGACAACTGTTAACAGATTACTGTAGGAAGTTATTACCCAGAACTCTCCAAGAAAAATGAAATATCCTAGGAAATATTGAAAAGGCAGAATATTTCTCTGGATGTGAAAAGAAAGAAACACGTTTTAAAAGACAGAATAGCTGCCTGTAGCTTCCTGCCCATCCCCACTTTGTCAATGAGCCATTAAGAAGGCCAAGCTAGTCCACTTTACATAATAAAGATTTCTCCACTTCAGCTGCAGGGGGATGGGGTTAAAGCATGATAATATTGGCCCCAACTCATCACATGGCATCTGAGGACTCAACCAAACCTGGATTCAAAACAGCCTAGAGAGTTGCCCCTGCATGGCTCCATGGGAGTCTGACAACCAATCAGAATACATTTCTTACACAGGAACAGGAAACAGAGAGGTGGGACTGAACAGGTTATAAAAAGCCTAGCAAGCTCCTACCTCAGCCCTTCGCTTCTTTTCCACCAACATTGAAGCATGTGATCACCTTTTCTGTTCGGGGCTCAAGCCATGTGGTCCTGTCCAACAATAAACCATCTTTCCAAGCAGCCTCCATGTCTCCAGTGTCTTTTTCCCCACTTGGAGCCGAACCCAGAAGGACATTTCTTTCATCATTACCAAAAAGAAAGAAAGAAAAAAAATGCCAGCTATTTTGTTTCTGTTTTTTACAAGGAAAGGAAATTGTGATTTGAATAGCGCAGACTAGGAACAAACATACCAGAGAAGGATGCAGATTACTAAGAAGGTAGTAGAGAGAGTCCTAGCTAATTGAATGCTTTAAAGGCCTCAAGCTGGTGAAATATATTCTAGAATAAAGAAGGAACTGCTTAAAGAGCTGTCACATCCTCAGTAAATTATATTAGAAGACTGTTAGAGACCTGGGAAGATGCCAGCGGGACAGACAACAAATGAAGTCCCTTCTCTTCACGTAAGTAAAACAGAAGATTCTTATAATTACTTAGCACTGTGTCTAACATTGATCACTAGAAATTTACAGTATGTATTACAATAGACCATTTGTAAGCCTCTTGAAGAGAATGCTATGATTGTTAAGAGCCAATATGGCTTTGTCAAAAATAAGTAAGTTTAAGACAAATCATGTATCTTTCCTTGACAAGGTAACTACTCTAGTGAACAAGGAAAATGCTGATGTAATCTACTTTGATATCAGCAAAACTTCTTCCAAAGTTCTACATGACATTTTCACTAAGAATCTGTTAACAGTATCACTTGAATGGCACTACAGTAAGGTGGATTAACAATAGTCTGGCTGGTCATACTCAGAAAGTCAGCATTCCTGGCTATATATCAGGCTGGATAGCAGCAACATGTGGAGTTCCACAGGATCAGTCATTTGGTCAGTATTACTCAATTTTTCTGTTAATTACCTGGATGATAGAACTGATGGACCACTTAACAGATTTGTGGGTGACACAATATTAGGAAGTCAGGCCAACATACAGGATGACAGAACAAAATTGCAATTTAATCTAGACAGGTTGAAAGATTGTGTTGACAGGAACAATATGTTCTTATTAAATGTAAGGCAGGGAGAAAAAATACGACACCCATACAAAATGGGGAAGTCATGGCTTAGAAACATGACATCTGAGATAGTACTAAGGAAACAGGTGAGTATGAGTCACAGTGTGAAACAGCTGCTAGAAGGGATAACTCAGTTCTGGGCTGCATCAAAAGTAACACAATACCAAAGAGACATGAAGTCGTTATTCTTCTTTACTAAGCACTGGAGAGACTCGTTCATTTATTCTTCACCGTTCAGTCATGTCTGACTCTTGACAACTTTATGGGCAAGTGCTCTCCATGCTTCCCTGTCAAGCACGGCTTCTTTCAGTTGTTGGATATTCATCTTTGTATCACCTTTGATGGTATCAAGCCAGCAAGTTCTTTGCTTGCCCCTTCTTTTTTCCTCCCTCCTATTTTTAATTTATTTACAGTATGTGTTAATACTATAAGATACAGAAAAAAAGGAAATAGTAGGAAAAATAAGGGAGGGAAAAGAGAAGGGGAAAGTGTGGGAAACGGGGGACAAAGAAAAAAAGGCATTGACTTCTGACTCCCTTTGGTGTAGTAGAATAAAATAACAATATCAAACCTACACTTTTTACTTTTACATAATAATTTAAATTAGCTATTTCTATAATAACAAACCTATCTAATCTGTAAAACCCCAAACCAAACTTTCATTTTTTTCCCATCTCGAGCACAAAGTCCAGAGGCGGCTTCCAAGTAGAAACATATCCACTATTAATAGTGATAAAAGGTCCTTTGTTTACACTTGCCCCTTTTTCTTGATCCACTAATCATTCCTAGCATCATTGACTTCTCCAACAAATTTGCACACATGACACGGATAAAGTAAATCAGACTTAGTCTTGTGATTTGGGGTTCTAGTGATGTTTCTGATTTTGTAAGATTCAGGCCTCTGTGTTGGTTGTTCTGGCTGTCCATGGTAGATGCAATAATTTATGCCAGCACGACAGTTTAAAGATGTAAATTCTTCTTTGATCATTTATTCTCAGTGTCCAACTCTGACACTCATACATCACTACAGGGAAGACTATTGTTTTAATTAACCTGCTTTTTGTATTTTTATCAATATCTCTGCTTTTCCAGATCTTATTCATGATAACCATTGCAGTGCAGCCTAAGGTTATCCTGCATTTGATTTCAGAAGTAGAACTGCCATCATAAACTATCTTTGATCCAAGGAAGATAAATTCTCAAAGTAATTCAATTTCTTGTTTATTTTTAGTATCTCATACCTGTTTGCAGCTATTATCATTATCTTTGCTTTCCTGAAGACTCAATCCTACTTTTTCACTTTAATCCTTGATTTTCCAATCATTTTTCTAGGTCTTCCTTATTTTCAGCCAATAGTGTTGTATCATCTGCGTACCTCAAATTATTTATGGTTCTTTCTCCAATATTCACTCCCAACTCAGGCAGTTCCAGGTCTAATTTCCATATGATCACTTCAGCATACAGATTGAACAAAAATAGTGATAAAATACATCTGTGTCTAATTGGGGAGACTATATAAACAGTATAATCAATAGTGGGTTTCAGCTCCCATTGCAACTGCTACACTGCAACAGGAGCTGGGTGTGCACCATGAGCATGCACGATGTGCATGCATGCATGCCCACCGCCTGTGATGCTCCAGCTGCTTGGCGGAGCATCATGCAGGCGCCGTACGCTGCATGCACATGTGCAGATGGCTCATTTCCTTCAAATACAGGTAAGGAATGAGGGCGTATGGGCAGGCCCTCCAAAGCACCATTCCAGTACGGTGGCTGCTGCTTACGGCAGGCACCGGTACACGCGTACCGGGGCATACCGCCTGCAACCCCCACTGAGTATAATGTACGATTCTGAAAGTATTTCTAGAATGTTATTAAGAGGTTTGAGTTTTGTAGAGGGCAATGAAGATGATATATGGACTTGAGGAATATCATATGAAAATATACTGAAGGAATTTGGAATATTTATTCTGAAGGAAAGTCTTGGAGGTGTATGGCAGCAGCAACTCCCAAGCTTTTGGGCACCAGGGACCAGTTACGTGGAGATATATTTTTCTGCCTACTGGAGAGAGTGTGATTTTCTGTGCTGCATGCATCTTGTGGATGGGTCTTCATTTGTTTGCATGGCCTAGTTTCTGGCATGCCAAAGACTGATACCAATCCACAAACCAGGGTTTGACTGATACCAATCCACAAACCAGGGTTTGTGGACCCTTGGTGTATGGTATCAATTCAGATACATACAGAGAAGTTATGGAAGATGGCTAAGAATTATTTTCCATTGCCAAAAAACTAAGACTAGAAATAATTATTGTAAATTGCAGCTACCAGGATTTTATGAAAATATAAGGAAAACCTTTTGCCAGTTAAGTCCTCTATTACAGAAAAATAATCTACCTATGAAGGTTTTGTGTTCTCCATCTCTGGAGATTTTTTAGAAGAGACTGGATAGTCAGATCTAGTGAAAGTTTAATTAGATTTATTATTGCAGCAGGTCAGACTATAATCCTTGTAGTCCCTTGTAGTCCCAATTTTATATTTCCATGATTCAATGTAATTCTGATTAGGAAGTTATTTAAACTTGTAATTATTATTGTTGATTTATAGTTGAATTGAAAATCATATTCAAAGAGTGCTTATTGACGTCAAACTGGAGTAAAATATTATGTAATACGCTACAAAGTTCAGAACTTGGCCTGGAACTCTCTTAACATTTTTATTAATGACTTGGGTGGGAGAAGAGAGAAGGGAAGGTTTCTCAAATCTGCACATGACAAAATTGGGTAAGACAGCTAATATCTTAAAAGACAGAAATAAAAGTCAAAGTAATTAGTGATATAAGATAAAATAACTGAAAAATATTAAAATTAATAGAAATACAATAATCCGTATTTTATTGCTATTTCTTAGATTTTAGTTTAAGCAACAGTCAACATTTTTACACACGTGCAAATGCATAGTTTTATGTACCATTTTATTATGCTTAGTTTTATAAATTGCGTTAATAATTTTGTATTATGTTTTACTTGCATTTGAGAACACTGAAGAGGTATATGTATTTTTATTGCAGCAGTTTTATGTTTAATGCTGGTGATTGAAATAATGAATGCTAAATTTTTCACTTAGGAAACATAAATTCAAATTAATGGAGAATACTTGATTTGGCAACACCACATGTGAAAAGAATATTAGAATAGTAGTTGATTGTCAACTGAATGGGTCAACAATGTGATGTTTCAAAAAATCCATATGCAATTGTAACCTGCATCAACAGAAATATAATTGTCAAAGAAGTGAAACTTTCACTTAATTCAGTCAACCTCATTATTGGGACCAATGTTGTGATGATTCAAAGAAATCAGAACAGGCTCAGAGAAGAGAAAGAAACATAGCTGGGAATTAGAAGATAAAATAAATTAAATTAGAAGATAAGAATAGAGACTGGAAGAATTGCAAATGATCAGCCTTGAGCAAAGAAACTTTTTTCAAATACTTGTCCAGAAGAAAAAGGTGCAAGGCCTATTCTCTGACTCCAGGAGTTCAGGACACAAAACAGTAGTTTTAAGTGTCAAGACGACCGATATGCTAGGAAAAGAACAATAAAAGCATTTAGTGCAACCAATCATCCTGAGGGATTTTGGATTTCTATTCCCTGGATGTATTCAAACCACAGGCTAGAGCCGTGATGGCGAACCTATGGAACGCATGCCACAGGTGGCACACAGAGCCCTCTCTGCAGGGACGCAAGCTGTCGCCCCATCTCAGTTCCACCACGTATTTGCACATTCCTTCTGCGGCTAGCTGATTTTGGGGTTTCTGCCGTGTAGAGGGGTGGGGCAGGCAGGGCACATGTTGGAGACGTGCGCATATGCGCGGGGGATCACACTTGTATGTGCAGGGGACAGGGGGAGTGGGAGGTGTAGCATGCCCCCCACAGTCCGTTTTTGATCACAGGAGGCTTCAGGGAGGCCTGCTAGGCGCAAAACAAGCCACAGGGGGAATGCGCACTCTCTGCAGTCCATTTTTAGTCTCAGAAGGCTGCAGAAAGAGCTGCCAGGCCTAAAACTGGGCATGGGGGGAGTCACAGGCACATACATGGGAGGAGAGGGGAGCACAAGGGTGTCACACATGTATGCGCAGGTGTCAGGCGCGCATTGCATTGTGGATGTGAGCACGCTGTCGCACGCTGTTGTGCATGCATGTGTACTTTTGGCACACAACAAAAAGATTAGCCATCACTGGGTTAAAGGGTTATCTCTCATTGGTGTTCTACCCAGAGTGGAGTTGGAGAATTCCAGAATGTCCCTTTTCAATCTTACAATAATTCAGCTTTATTATGATGCTTTTGTCCTTAAAGATATTCAGAAATTTAATTTGAAACAGAACACATCAATACTCCAAGTTCTTCCCTTCAAGAACTTCACTGTGAGTTCTCCCATGAATCTATTTAAACTATCCCATTTAAACATACTCCTTCAAACTGAACCTTAACAGCAGTTTGTATCTGCAATCTCAAGGAAGGACCCTGTACAGGTAATCCTCAATTTACAATCGCAATTGATCCCAAAATTTATGTTGCTAAGTGAGTCATTTGTTAAGTGAATCTGGATTCTCCATTGACTTGACTTGTCAGGACACAAAGAATGATCACATGATCCTGTCATGAATATGAGTCAGTTGCCAAGTGTCTGAATTTCGATCACATGACCATGGGGATGCTTCAGTGGTCGTAAGTTGAAAAACGGCCACATTTTTTAGTGCTGTTGTAACTTTGGTCACTAAATGAATCATTGTAAGTCAAGGACTACATGTATTACTGTTCACTCTATAAAAAGTATAAGTTTCCATCACTTCTAATTGCAACTGATCATTTCAAAACCAAGGGCACGAATTGTTTTCACAGGTACCTCTGAGAACTATTTTGGCAGAGAAAGAAAGAAAGAAAGAAAGAAAGAAAGAAAGAAAGAAAGAAAGAAAGAAAGAAAGAAAGAAAGAAAGAAAGAAAGAAAGAAAGAAAGAGAGGGGACAGAACCCCTCCCCTTTGAAGAGCATAAAAGAACTTGTATTTAAATCAACTTTAAATAAAAGCTAAGAGAGGCCTAGAAGACTAGACTGGCAGTCATTATTAGTTTTTCTTTTCTTTTTCTTTCTCTCTTCTGTTTTGGAAACATGGGTCAATACTTAGATGAGGAAACCTTAAAATTCCAAAATATCTTGGCTGGAATTCAAAATCTATTGAAAGGATATGGGAGAATTGAGAAGAAGCTGGAAAGACTAGTCTTCCTCACAGCAAAAGATGATGGGGTTGGAGCCCCCAAAATTAAAGGGGAGAATGAAGAAATAGAAGATAAAGATAAGACAATAGATGAATTTATTAATGGAGCAAATGTGGATGAAAATGGAAAGGGAATGTGGAAAAGGGAATTCGACAAATTGGAACTCTACCCCAGATTCCAGGACACAGAAGAGAAAAAAAATACTAATGATGATAGACATAAGAGAATTTTTTTCAGAATCAAGATTGACAAACAAAGACAAGTTTAGTAGCAACTGGTGGGCAAGGAGATTATCTGAGAGACCCTTCAAGCAACAAAGTGCGGAGACAAGCCTATAAAAACCTTATAAAGGAGACAAAAAGAAGACTGACTCCACAATTGGCAAGAGAGGTAAGACTGTTTTGTTACTGGAATGATGCAGGTTGACAATGAAAGTTGGTTAAAAAAAATAGTTTTTTTTATTATTGGTGATTAATAAGTAGGAACTTTGTAACTCCTAGATTGTTTGTTATTAAATGTTTACTCGCTAACAATTCATTAACCATAAATAATAATAATGAAATGATAATGGATACAGCGTAATGATATATACATGTATTGACAATTTAGTAAAAGAAATTTGGATATAAATTGTAAATTGTGACTTGGGAAAAAGACCTATAAATGTTATTAACAAATTTTCATTTAGATCTTATAAAGATGTAAGGTTTTTTGGGGGGTGGGAGCCCTAATGAGCGGAGATGGGGCATAAATAGTAAATGATTTTAGCCACTTATAATAACAACAAGGAAATTTTAATAGTCATTGTTTAACAATATATGCATGCTATGGTATTGGCTAAAGTAATTTAGATATAAACATTAGTCAGTGAGTTGGAAAAAAGGGGGGGGAAGCCTTAAAAATTTTATTTATTGACTTTTACTTAAAAGATACTATAAAAGTGTAATGTTATTGAAAGAATTTTTGAAATAGCTAATGAATGCCATTATGTGGTTGTGTCTTTAAGTATGAATGATTTGAGGTAAAAGCATGTTCAAATAATTGTAGTCAAATGAGAATTGTGGTACATTGATAGTAAGATATACAAAGTTTTTTGACTTAAAGTGTATAATCTAATATGAACTATAAATAATGACTGTGGAAGAAATGCACGAAAGCTATCTGTAACCAATCGATACGCTTTCTACAAGATGCAATGAAGGATGATTCTTTTTTGTGTTTTTGTTCAGTTAAAATTAACCCCCCCCCCCCAAAAAAAAACAATCACAACACCAAAGGAAGAATGGGATGATCTGGCTTCAGACACCTCCCCTTACATCCCCCTCTGTCATAGCGCAAGTTTGATTCAGTGTTGTTGTTGTTGTTGTTGTTGTTGTTGTTAGTTTAAAAAAGGAGGAGTTACAAAAAAAGATAGTGATAGCTGCAGTTTTTGGAAGAAGCACCTAGGATTTCTTTCCACTTCCCTTTGTTCTGCAATTTCAGCCTTCACAAAATTGGGAAAGACTATAATGAGCTGGAATGTCCTAGCACTATTGCGCTAATCCAGTTATCCAGTGATAAATGTCTATGGAGATTCTCAGCCATCCAGGTCATGGTTATCCCAAAGGTGCTTTTTCAAGAGGCAACTGGACTTTCTGGTTTTTCTTTGAAGATGTTTTCTTCTCATCCAAGAAGCTTCTTCCATTCCTTTCCTTGCATTACCCACCATCCAGTCAGAAGTGAAGAAGCTTCTTGGATGAGAAGCAAAATGTCTTCAAAGAAAAACCAAAAAGTCCACTTGCCGCCTGAAAAAGCACCTTTGGGTTATCCGGTGGTACAATTCTTTTACATTTTAAAAGTATCAAAGTTTCCCTCAAGTCTACTAGAATCCTAGTTACTACAAGTAGCCCTTGACGTACAATTACAACTGAGCCCAAAATTTATGTTCCTAAGTGACCAATTTGTTAAGTGACTTTTGCCTCATTTTACAACTTTTTTGCCACATTTTTTAAGTTGAAGCACTGCAGTTGTTAAATTAGTAACATAGTTGTTAAGTGAATCTGGTTTCCCCAGATTCTGGGGCTTTGCTGGTCAGAAGGTTGCAAAAGGGGATTGCATAACCCCAGGACACTGCAACAGTCATAAATATGAGCCAGTTGTCAAGCATCCAAATGTAAATCAAGTGAACATGGGGATGCTGGGCTATAACAACTTTGCATAGTATTTTGCAAAAGTTGAAAATAAAGCACCCTAAATTCCTAAAACTCAACAAAATAATCCTGGTCGCATCTATGTATATATTGTACCACTAAGTTTGTGTCATTCCCCCATTTTTTATGGTTTTCAAATGAGTCAAAAATTACATCCCACAAAATATTAAGTATAGATTTCAGCCACAAAAATGCCCATTCTTATTTTTTGACTTAGCATGAGTGAACGCAAGGCACACAATTAAAATTAAAGAATTCTGAGTCAAGGAATGTATAGAGGACCTAAAGAGAATTCACAGCCCTACAGCCCTACGCTCTTAGTTATCTCAAGCTGTGTTTACTTCATCAGGATATTTAGAGCTAGTGGGAAGTAATTTTCTGTACAGCTGTACATTTGGGATTTAAAAATCCTTGCCAATCTACTGTAAATTGCTGACTAATTTACTCCCAGACTCAGATCTACCTTCTGCTCAAGTTATTTAGACCACAGAAAATAATTTGCTTTTGCTCTGGGCTGCTCAACTCTATGTTGAATGTAGTAGCAAGAACAGACACATTTTTTCCTTTGGATTTACAGGCCAAAGAAGGGGTTAAGATATTTTTAAATCAAAGAGACCATTATACCTGAAT
This sequence comes from Thamnophis sirtalis, assembly GCF_051295495.1. Classification (NCBI taxonomy): domain Eukaryota; kingdom Metazoa; phylum Chordata; class Lepidosauria; order Squamata; family Natricidae; genus Thamnophis; species Thamnophis sirtalis. Next base: position 126,763,796 of record NW_028261381.1, read on the forward strand.
AAGTAATAGTGTCTTTAAACTTCAATAACATTTGAACCAAAACCAACCTGAGAATATTCTAAAGGCACAACTTGAAAATCTATTCCTCGGGGTCACTACACCCTTTTAAAGCATGAAGATTGCAGACGCATCTCTTTTACTGAAGTGTATTTAAATTATAAAAAGGGCATGCGATTGTCACAGATTATGGTACATAGAAAAAGTTGTGTGTGTGTATGTGTACACATGAGCACATGCATAAAAACATGTAAAATATTTCATGATACTTTTAACCAGAACAAAATGCAAACGGTATCTAGAATTGAAAATTAGGAAATCTCCGAGTACGTTCAGAAATCAATTTGTTAGCTACCTGAATTAAACAATAGCACGTGAATTCACTTCTAATTACTCTGAGAGTCATAACCTTTTGAAGGTCTACCGCACATTTTATTAGATCTATTGCTTTTTTACTCACCTTCGGTGTGTACATTTGCATCAGTCTATATCTGCACAAAGTATCACTATAAAGTTGATGTCATGTCTGTTTTTTACATTTTGAGCTCAGCAAATCTAATTAAAATCATGGATTTTCAATATAATTTAAACATTATCCTGCCCGTTTTTTTTCTTTCCATTTAGTAAATGGAATAGTATCAAATATTTACAGGTGTAGAAATGCCTTAGAAACAAAAACAACTCTTTACTGCACTCAGACAATTCGGGAATGTTAAAATCAAAGCTTCTTTTCTTTAAAAAAAACAACCCATCCTTAGTGCTTTTTTTGATAATAACTAGCATAATTTGCCTCCAGGTTACTTTTCTGATATTTAACATATGTAGTAATTTTAGCTCCATAGTTTGCTTTTTGGGATACCACAGTCACCTTTTAAGCAAGCACCAGACAAGGCTTTTTTCATGTTGCAGTAGATGAAGAAGTATCTGAGATTTTCCTTGTTAAGACATTATCTAAACAATGCAACATTTCTCTACTACTTTTCACCCAAAAAACCAGTAATAGCACATTTCCTTAGTGCTCTTTGTCCATTTGTATCACAAAGGGTAAGGCTGCCCTCTAGTGAAGCCTTGCAATAATTGAGCAGGTAATATGTATATTTGGATCTCCTGGGACATTAAACCAGAGCACTGAGGAAGAAACGTACCCTCCTCCATGCTCTTGTAGAAATATCTCAAGTACTATTATGCAAATCAAAATCTGGTTCATTTAATTTTCCTTGACTGGGGGAAATTAACATACTCATCCCCAAACCTTTCAGAAAAAGGAGTTAGCAGCATTTTTTTTCCAAATTCACTATGGAAGCACAGCAGACCAATTCTTTATCTAGATTCTCCCCCTTCAATACTTTTTAAAACCCTAATTTCCCTTAAAAGAGATTATGTTTCAAGTAAGTATTTAATACCTTCATTAAATTATTTGGACAGATGCATCAGAAAATTTATCATACAATCTGCTCTTTGCATAATGGTATCTGCTTTCTGCATGCTGATAAAAAAATGAGACATACTAAAAAGCAAAACAAAAGAAAATGTAAGTGAATATTTCGAAATAGGTGAAATTGTTTCCTGCTGTTTTGAAGTGTGTGCTTGTGTGTGTGTGTGTGTGTGTGTGTGTGTGTGTACGCACCTGCACTCAAAAGTCAGTATTGACTTCTGCTAACTGTCTTTCTGACTTGTCTTGGCAAGATAAGTGCTTTGCCACTGCCTACTTCTTGGGCTGAGAAGGCATGACTGGCCCGAGGTCACCCAGCATACTTTTTGCCTAAGATAGGACTAGAACCCATGGTCTCCTGGTTTCTAGGCTGGTGCCTTACACTCTATACCCATGATAACGAACCTATGGTATGCCTAGGTGGCATGCAGAGCCATCTCTGCAGGCACGCGAGTCGTTGCCCAGGTCAGCTCTACTGCGCATTTGCGTGTGCCTTCCATTGGCCAGCTGATTTTCGGGTCTCTGCGGGCAGATGAGTGCGCAGGCATGCAGGGGAGGGGTGTCACCCACGTGTGGGTGTGGGCTTCAGGGAGGCATCCTGGAACCAAAAACAGGGCGCTGGGGGGTCTGGCTGTTCTATACCAAACTGGTTTTGGAGTAGAAACTTTAAAAAAAATGCATAGCAACAGCAGAAAGGATTCTCCCTGTGTTGTAAGAAGGCTCTTCTGAGGAAAAAAAAAATCAACAGAAGGGATGCCTCAGAATGAGATCATCCAAAACAATTCCCCCATCTTTCAAAGTTCTAGGACAGCGATGGCGAACCTGTTTTGGCTTGCGTGGCATAAGTGGGGGGAGCACAGGGGGGTCGTGTGTGCCGCACCCATAATGCAATGTGCAACCCCCCCCCCAGTGGACATGCATGCACTACAGGCGCTCCCCCCCCCCACATTTTTTGCATACTTTTTTCGCCCTCCCCAGGCTCCAGAGGTTTTATAGGAGCCTGGGGAGGGCAAAAACAACTTCCATTTCATTTCATTTCATTTCATTAATTTGTATGCCGCCCACTCTCAAAGATACTCAGGGCGGCTTACAAGTAAAAAAGGGGAAGGGAAGGACATACAAAAACAAGACAACATTAAAAGATCACAACATTCACAACTTAGGATGGGGCTGGACAAATTCAACAGCCCCAGGCCTGCCGGAACAGCCAGGTCTTGGTCGCTTTGCGGAAGGCCGGAAGGGTAGTAAGGGTCCGGATCTCCACAGGGAGACCGTTCCGTAGGGCCGAAGCAGCAACAGAGAAGACCCTCCCCCGGGAGGTCGCCAGCCGACATTGACCGGCAGATGGAATCCGGAGGAGGCCTAATCTGTGCGATCTTATAGGCCTCAGGGAGGTAATTGGCAGGAGGCGGTCTCTCAAGTATCCAGGTCCAATACCATGTAGGGCTTCCCCCATCCCCCCCGGATGCCCTCCAGAGGCTTCAGGGACATTCAGGAGGTTTCCCTGAAGCCCCCGGAGCAGTCAAAACGACCCTCTGAGCAAACCGGAAGTCAATTCCCAAACTTCCGGTTTGCCCATAGGGCCGTTTTTCTGCGATCCGGAGGCTTCAGGGAAGCTCATGAAGCCTCCAGAGGGCCTCCGGGGGGGAGGGGGGGCTCTTTTCGCCCTCCCCAGGCTCCTATAAAGCCTCTGGAGCCTGGGGAGGGCGAAAAATGGCTTTAAAAAAGGATGAACTCAGCTGGCTGGCGCATGTGCCGTGACAAATGGCTACGCGTGCCACCTGTGGCACGCATGCCATAGGTTCGCCATCACTGTTCTAGGATAAAAGAAAAACTATACGCTGTTGCCAAATTCTCTTAATAAATCCAGATAATAAATACAAGAGCTGGCTAACTAGTCAAGGGAGCGGGCGAGGAAATGCTTGTTTTATTGTAATCAAGAATTGGAGCAAACTATATTATGCAGAGAACCTCTCCTGCCCCTTCATCAAAACCCTGGTGATTTTTCCATGCAGGCATGTCTATTTATTGTTGTATGCTCAGCCTCAGTTTATATAGAAACCTTCCTTGACTATGCAAACCACATTCACACAAATCTCATTATATAGCACTGTAAACAACTGGAAGGTTTTAAAATAAAATTAAAAAATCAGAAAATATTTTAATAAATAAATAGTTCATGGCATCACAGCAGAAGCTGATTGCTTAGATCTGTCCTCTAAAGCAAAGACTCACAGATACCAAATGAGATTAATTCATTTTACATTCAGGCTTGGATAAATCAGTTCTTGACTAAGTCTTGGCTAAGATACTTTCTTTCATCATGCAGTATCACAGACTAAACCAGTTATTCCGCTGAATTGGAGAACAGGAAAAACAACAATAAAAGGAACTTTTCTTCATCATTCAATCCACCTGGAATAGTTCGATCAGAGTTTAACTGAGAAAGATGATCCACAAGAACAACCTTGTTCTGCCTGTGGATTGTTCACTACTTGGAATGAGCTGCGAATTAGCTCCTGGTTGAAGTCCACCATTGCTCCTTTCACAAAGCTTAAGCTGTCCAAGTCCACAATCACTCTGGCACCGCCTTTCTCAAAAACTCTGGAAAAGGAGCACAGACAATATGTCATTGCATTTGCACCAATCCAAAATACTTTAGCAGTAGTTTTAAACTCCGGTTCATGTGTAAACAAAACCTTCAGGGGAGGCTGGAAATCTTTTAGGAATCTTGTCCAATTACCCTAAATTTTGTTTACAATTTATTGTTGTGTTATTTTTAATTGTTTTGGGCAGTGGTGAAATTCATTTTTTTTACTACCGGTTTTGTGGCCGTGGTTTGGTGGGTGTGGCAGGGGAAGTATACTGCAAAATCCCCATTCCAACCCCACTCTGGGGCCAGCCAGAGGTGGCATATGCTGGTTCTCCGAACTACTAAAAATGTCCGCTACAGGTTCTCTAGAACCTGCTGAATTTCACCCCTGGTTTTGAGTCATCTAGAGATACATGTTTAGAAATGAATATTTTATAGTAATATAAAGGCTACCTGACTAGAGTGGTGAAGAGAGAGCTCAAAACATCTTAAATTGAGTCTCCTCTATCCGATTTTATTCATCAGTTCTCTATGAAGTAGAATAGGCTGAGAAAGAACGACTGGCTCAAAGTCACCCAAGAGTGCTCCACATTTGTGTAAGGACTTGGCTCTGGTGTATTCAGGTCCAATACTTTCCCCTTCCCATAATTAAATGTATTTTGCTAAAAATCCTAGAAATGATTATGTGTCCAACAGCAGGGAACAGTAAAATATGAATTTGGGGGCAAAGGAACTGTTATTCAACCACCATCCTTCTTTGTTCTACAATTCTCTCATCTGTCACAGGCAGTTTAATCTATGTGCTCACCTGTCATCAGAATTGACAACTGTATCCAAGGAAAATTTGTATTGGAAACCTGAACAACCACCTCCTTCTACCTGCAACCTGAGACACTCAGAGCCTTCTGCAATCTCCAACAGCCTCTGTCAATACAGAAATGCAAACATTTGTGAACAATGCTTACTATCCATTTAAATTAAACTATTAATGGCTTCAAAGGAATGGTGAGCACAAAAACAGAGTTCAGGTACAGAATGCACAGCAAAATTATGCCAATCAGACAGGCAGCATTTTTTTTCCGCCACATATTCTATGTGCCTCATCTAGTAAGTGAAAGTCTCAAGGTAGAACTAAATAGCAGAATCAACTTTTATAACCCTTTGTTGCCTTGAACTAAAACCAAACCAAACTTTGTCCTCTGTTTGATCAGTTGAATCAAACCTGTGTGGTAGTTAAAGCAATTAGGATAAAATGAACAAGGCTTATTGTAGTTTATTCACATATGTCAAGGGATTTTGTTTGAGAAAGCACAGTAAAACAAGTGTATGGCTTATAGTTATACCATGCAATAAACATTTATTCTTACACCAAACTAGTTGTGACCTGCCAATAGCAAGCAGAGCTGGTAGCAGATTCAGACGTGAGGAGGTTGGGAAGAAACATGGGCCAGTCCTGGTCTGGGGAAGGCTCTGATGAGGGCTCTGTGTCGAAGGCAAAGAGGGGGGCAAAGCCGTATGCCAGTTATCAGCTGCCTTCAGAGTCAGACATCAGTGAGGCAGATGAACAGCTAGAGCTTGTTCTCAGTGAGCGAATGCACAGAGTTGCCAGACGAAGGGAACAGCTAAAGAACAGGGGGCAACTTGAGAGTAAGAGGTGGATGATGAATGGCCCCTCCCAGAGGAAATAAAAGAGGAGCGAAAGGGAATGGAGTTTGCAGGAGACAATTAGTTTGCTTAATTGGTTCATGACTCTCCGACACTCCTTGCCAAGTTTTGCAGATTTGGCCTGTCAGCTCTCCAAGCCAGATAAGGTCTGTAACTGTAAATCCTCCCTTGAAATACTTTACTGGATGTGAATGAGCAGAATTCATAGTAAATTAATAAAAGGGTTTTTGTAGGGACAAGGTGTTGCTCTTGGGAAGCATAGGTCAGAACACTAGTCAACCTTGAAGGTTATACTTCCTCAAAGTATTCTTTGATTTATCAAAGTGTAACAAGATGTCTCTTTATTCTTAAGCATGCAGTACAGGAAGTCCTTGATTTACAATCAAGGCACTAAAGAAGTGACTTACAGCCATTTTTCACCATTATAAGCATTGCGGAATCCCCATCAGTGGTGGGTTCCAGCAGGTACACCCCAGTACGGGCAGTATCAGTGCCTGCTGGAACATTGCTTTGGAGGGCTTACCCGCCCGCGTTCCTTACCTATATTTGAGCCAACTGGGCCACTTGCGCACACACATGCAGCATACAGCACCTGCGCAATGCTCCGCTGAGCAGCTGGAGCGTCACAGGGCAGTGGGTACACATGCGTGCGCAGCATGCACGTGGTGGATGCCCGGTCCTGTCACAGCGTACTGGTTGCGACAGGGTCCAGAACCCTCCACTGATCCCCATGGTCATGTGACTAAAATTCAAATGCTTGCAGTTGACTCCTATTTATAACAGTTACAGTGTCCCAGGTTCATGTGACCACAGTTTACAACCTTCTGACAGGCAAAGTAAATGGGGAAGCCAGATTCATTTAACAACCATCGTAGTGGTAACTTAACAACTGGTAACGAAGGTCATAAAATGGGAAAAAACTCACTTAACTATCTTGCTTAGCAACATACATTTTGGGCTCAAGTGTGGTCGTAAGCCAAGGACCAGCTGCATTATATTTAACTTTCTTTTTCTTGTCCTCTGCTAAAACAAATGTTTTGAAACTTTTGTCCTTTAGAGATTGAAAATAACTACAAATTGCAGTCACCCCAGTTACACATAATCACACCAGTTTCATATAGTTATATACACAATTTATATTGTGGCTATGCTGCAGAGGCTTTTAATTCAGCATCCGAGGTGGGTAAGAACACTCTGGATGTGACTTAGGAATATATTTACTGGCTATTCCTTATGGATCAGTGTCTATGGTGGGGTGAGAGGGGGCAGCTCAGAAAAATAAATATTCCTATTACCTAAATACATTACTTTCTGAGCTTCAGCTGTCTCAGAATATTATCCTATTAAGATGTTAAGGACCAATGTCCCTGTGAAAATCCAAATAATCCTTGCTGTTTTCAAATGTAAATATTGCATACCTCTGAACTGAGTCAAACATACTTTTACATCTATATTTCTCTATGACAGATTCATAAAATGGTGCATTATGTGGGCATAACAATCAGCACTGTACTGCACTGTACTCCTGGAGGCATCCAATGGCTACGTAGGTCTAGGGACATCCAGGGAATCATACCTTCACGCAGCTCTCACTGAGATAGATCTGCCCATTACTAGAATAAGTTTGGGTTTCTCCAGAGGCAGAGGATGCTATCCACTGTGTTCTTATCCTTGACATACAAGCTCTGTTTTTCATGGCACAGAATGGACTTCTCATTAACTGCCAGATAGCAAGAGAACAGCTACATGGAAAAGATAAGAATGGAATGTCCTTGTTAGAGAAAAAAATAAAAATTAGACTGATAATACAAAAATTGATGACAGTACAAAAGTCATGAAGAAAGGAGATAAGACAAATATAAACAAGAAGCTCGAAACCTCAGGGTCAGCTAGCATGCAGAGACTAGAATGGCGAGAACTATGGCCTAAATACTAAAATTGTAGACCCTTAAAAAGCCTCCGTGACACCATTTTGATGCATAGACATCGGATAAAAGCATGATTCCCATTTATTGTGATGCAAACCTCATCCTTTTATACTTGCATCCTTTTCTCAGAATTTTAATTAGCATTTATTGTAATATAAAATACAAATGAAAATAAAGATCAGAAGAAAAAGGGGGAAAGTGTGCAAGGAAAAAAAGAAAACCAATGATCTCCAACTCTTTTCAGTGCAGTAGAATTCAAAATACAGTTAGAGCCTACATTTTTCATTTTATATTTCTAATATTGCTATAGTTTTTTTTTTAATTTACTTGGATCCTGAACATCAGATGCAAGTGTCATTTCCACTGTTCTGATGTAAAATAAGTTCCTTCCTTGGATGATATAACAAATGCTGTTAAATTGTGGGAGGTTGTATGCCTTTCTATGTGAAAAAGAAGGTAGGAAGGAAAGCTAATGATATGAATTCCTTGTTTGCTAGCCATTTACTTAATAGGAAAGGGAAAAAGATTTTTCCCTTTGTGTAAAAGAAATTAACTGCTGTAACTGTACTCTGAATATATATTTAAAGTCTAAACAGCTATGTTCAATGATATGATATTCAAGCACTATTAAACATCACCAGGTTTGGGAATAACTCTTTAAGGGTTATGTATACCCTAGGGGAGATTAATTTTATGCATTTCATTCTGTGCTGTTCTTCCTATATTTATTCCACAACAAAGGCTTTTTATGAACTAAGTATTGGTAAACTTATTTGCTTTGTAAATAACCTTGGGGGAAGTCATAGCTATCTTTTTTTTCAACAGCTATAAAAATTATTGTAGCAATATCTGTAATAGGACAAGCTGTGGCCTATAATAATTTCATCACAATTTTAAGTTTTCCTGAAATAAAATAGCTACCTATGAACATTACAGAGAGAATGGTATACTGTTAACTGAAATGAGCAGTGGTTTTTTAAAAATCTGTTCTCTCTCATTGGACAACCTCAGATACATCAAAAACCAAACAACAATCTACAATTATTTCTTCTACAGGTAGTCCTTGACTTACAACAGTTTGTTTAATGACTGTTCAACTTTACTGAAAATTGTGACTTATGACCGTTTTCCATAGTTACAATTTTGGCAACCTGCCCATGATCATGTGATCAAAATGCAGATGCTTGACAACTGGTTCATACTTAAGACCACTGTGTCCCAAGGTCATGTGATCACCATTTGCAACCTTCTGACAAGCAAAGTCAATAGGGAAACCACAATCACTTAATAACCATGTTGCTAACTTAACAACTGCAGTGATTCACTTAACAACTGTGGCGAGAAAAATCATAAAATGGGGAAAAACTAACTTAACAAGTGTTTCACTTAACAACAGAAAGTTTGGCATTCATTGTGGTTGTAAGTCGAGGACTACCTGTAGTATGCTACTGTCATTTACCATATGATTTGAATTTTGCTACTCTTAGCCTCAATACCATCTTCAGACAGTGAAACCTATAAGGTTAATAGTGCGAAAGAATGCTGGGTTTCAATTTTTATTAAATCTTTTGTGTTCTTCCTTGCACTATTTGATTGAACATCATCTTCGTGAAGATGTGTTATTACAGCTCAGTGTACAGGTGGACCTCAACTTAAGATCACAATAAAGCCCAAAATTTCTGTTGCTAATCGAAACATTTGTTAAGTCAATTTTCTCCTATATTAGGACCTTTCTTGCCAGTTGTAAATCATTGCAGTTGTTAAGGTACTAACATGGTTATTAAGAAAATTGGGCTTCCCCATTGACTTGTAAGAAGGCCTCAAAAGGAGATCACATGACTTTGGGACATTGTAACTGTCTTAAATATGAGACAGTTGCCAAACCTCTGAATTTTGATCACATGAGAATGATTGTGTGAAAAATAAGTCACTTTTTCCAGTGCTGTTGTAACTGAATGTACTAAATAAACTGTTGTAAGTAAGGACTACCTGTATAGCCTTCCTGTGAGTCAGTCCTTTCAGCCATAGATTTAACATTTCTAATGTATGTTGTCTAGTTGAAATTAAAAGCATTACAATTCATTTCACTTCATTTTAAAAATCGACAAGCATAGAAACAGATCTGAAACAAAGTTTTATATAGCTGGAAAAAATGAAACATTGTACTGAAAGTACAATTCTATGAATGACACTATTGTTAATTTAAAAAAATCTGCAAAATAAGAAGAGGCTAACAATTTTGCATTTGGCTATGACTATGTTAACCTAACAATAGCTTAACGTTTCAAAGCATTGAATTGGCAGTATGTAAAATAAGCAATTAATTACAACTGGGTTAATATTTTTGTCTAAAGTTACAGGAGAACTGGTTTCTTTTAGTATCTTTCAGATCTTACTGCATTTACATTTCACCCCACTTTAATTAATACAGAGTAGTGATCTAAAGACTTGGAACGCTATAAAACACTACTTATTCAATTTTGTACATAGCAGAACATATACATTGCACTATAAAAGTGTGGGTCTTCAAGAAGATGCAGCTAAAGAGTTCAAGCTTTATGGATTTTACATCTATTAATTTCAACCCATCTCACTGTACATATAAATAATTATTATATTATATATTATATTCTATCTATCTAATATAACTCTATTAAGAAGCAAGAACTGTTTCTAAGCCTGAGATTCCCCCTCGCCCTAAGGTTCCCTATTGAAATGAAAAGCCAGACCAATGGGGTTCATAAGCAGGGACAAAAATGCCCAAATCCTTCCTAGGGCTGTCCTTTCGACTGCTTAAGAACAAGCTATTATGACTCTCGAACTGGAAAGGCTGCTTGCCTACACGATGAAAATATTGAAAAACAAATTAATCCTGTTCCTCCACCCCCATCATATCAAGGCTGGAAGGAGCGCTGCAGTTAACATACTAACTCCTCGCACAAATAAATAAAAAAAATCCCACCTGCTCCGCCTGCAAGAGCTCAGCGCCCTAAAACTACCGAGCGCCGCGAGTGCCGCCATCTTCATCATTTCTTTCGCGTCGCTATTGGTGGAAACGTATCGTAAAGCTTCGTCACGCCAAACGCCAATTGGTCCGCGGCACTGAAGAGGCGGCTTCGCCAAGATCGAAAACAAGGATGAAGGCGGAGATTGAGTCACGTGGTCAGACGTGAAGGCAAGGACAGTAGGGCGGAAGTAATTGGAGAATGCTGTTTATCGGCTGTTAAGTTAACGCGAGTCTTGTTTCTTTCCCTCCAGCATTATCCACTTGAAGATTGTCTTTGCAGTTGCTTTGTTTTCCCCTAAAATTCGTGCAATTGCTTAAAAAAACTCTATTCAGAACGTTTTTCTATTAAACATGTCTATCAAGATTTTTGCCAATTTTCTTGTTTTTAGGATTAATGACAGTCTGCAAATTACTAACTATTGCAGCATTATGAATAAATACATAATAATTCTCTCAATTCAATGTAAATTCGATTGTCCTCAACCGGGATCACTCCTAAGATAGTGTAACAATATAGCCTGATAATACTGCATACCTTTACTCTGTAGTAAGGTTAATGGGGGTTATTTTTGAAAGGCCATAGGCTCACAGCCTAATATTTCTTTGCCAAGGAAGGATAAGTGTGTGCAAGGTGCACAGTAACTTTTTGTGCAAACTTTATACAGCTTTTCTGGTTTCCATGTTTCCAACAACATGAATGATGAATGCTTTTGCCTTTATCTTCAAATCAGTTTTTGACTCCTAGTACCAGCCTGGACAAGTCCCTGTAGTTTTCTTGACAAGATTTTGAGAAGTGGTTTGGCAATGCCTCCTTCTTAGGACTGAGAGAGAGAGAGAGATCTTAACCCAATCACTTTTCTAGGTTCATGCATTGTAGGAAGTTATCATCCAGCCCTCTCCAAGAAAAATGAAATATCCTAGGAAATATTGAAAAGGCAGAATATTTCTCTGGATGTGAAAAGAAAGAAACATGTTTTAAAAGACAGAATAGCTGCCTGTAGCTTCCTGCCCATCCCCACTTTGTCAATGGGCCATTAAGAAGGCCAAGCTAGTCCCTTTACATAACAAAGACTTCTCCACTTCAGCTACAGGGGGGATGGGATTAAAGCATGATAATATTGACACTTTACCCAACTCACCACATGGCATCTGAGAACTCAACCAAACCTGGATTCAAAACGCAGCCTAGAGAGTTGCCCCTGCATGGGCCCATGGGAGTCTGACAACTAATCAGAATACAAGCTCAAGATCAAAGGCCAGAGAGGGCATAAAACCAGGGATTCAGCATCTCAGTCCTTCCTTCTCTTTTCTCCACCAACATTGAAGCATGTGATCACCTTTTCTGTTCAGGCCTCAAGCCATGTGGTCCTGTCCACCAATAAACCATCTTTCCAAGCAGCCTCCATGTCTCCAGTGTCTTTTTCCCCACTTGAAGCTGAACCCAGGACGACATTTCTTTCATAAATGCATAAGGCAGGATTAGAATTCATGACTCCTGGTTTCCAGCTTCATGCTTAATACTACACTATATGAAACTGACTCTTAATGTATACAGTAGCCCTCTTTTAAAACAGTAACATTCTAATCCTACTTTAAGAAATATGCTTACCCTGGAGGAGAACTCATAACCATTCTTGCATTCAGGGAAATGCTCAAAATGATCTTGCTTTAATTGGCCACCGGCCTTAGAATAGCTTATAGGGTGTATTATTTGTTTTCTAATTATTTAATGATATTCTTATGGTGAATATAAGAATTTTAATTACTTATTTTTAATTTTTTATATAGTCCATTGCTGTTTTGCTTATGTACACTGGCCAGAATCAAAGAGGTTGGTTTACAAACACAGTCAAATAAATGAACCAACCTGTAACTGAACTTGCCATAATAAATCATAAATGGATAAGCACAATATGCTGGGTTACAATGTGGTTGACTCAATGTTTTGGCAAACCTAGTCAGTATTACTAATTTATAAGATAATAGATTCTTGCTTAGGCAAGTAGGTTAATTCAGTCATTTGTGAATGTTGACTATAAATTAATTTCTGGTACAAATCCAGCCAGTTATGAGGAAAAACTTTTTCCCAAATTCATCCTTGGCAACTGCACTTTAATTTTGTTCTTACATTTCTTAAGCTTGGTGAAAGTTTTCTTTATTCTAGGTGAAAGGGATATGCTGAACATGCAAAGGGAAACCTTAACCTTAACAATATGCTGCTCCATGCTGATTTGACAAGGCCAAAAAAACGGAGGCCTTTTTTTGAATGACCCTCAAGTAATCTGGTTATCATATTTGTGAAAAAGACAGGGCAAGATGCCCATGTTTGTCCAAACAAAGAAGCATTTCTAACCTTGTGAATTAAGCTAAAGGTTTTCAGAAGCTAAACACTGGCAGCAAATGACTCAGGACAACCAATGCATTTTAATGGAGCCACTGTGCAGGCCAAATCCATTGAAAAGAGTTCAATGAAAGAAACAGATCTGCAATCAAACCACTTATTATGCATTATCCAGCATCACTAGTAATTCCAGCCATACAACTTCATTCCATGAGTTGCCTTTAGTTGCAGCACAGCAGACAATATTGATGTGCCTTTATTACCAGAACATTTTCTTCAAGTACCTATTTAACCTTATACAGGTAGTCTTCGAGGTACGAAAAAAATTAGCCCAAAATTTCTGTTAAGTGAGACATTTGTTAAGTGAATTTTTCCCCATTTTATGGCTTTTCTCTATTGTGGTCTTAAGTCAAGGACTTTCTGTACATTGAGCTGTAATAAATACTTCCTCAGGAAGATGGTGTTTTGAAACATCAAATAATGCAGGAAAGCACAAAAAAGAAAAATAGAAACGCAGCAGGTGAAACCCAGCATTCTTTTGTACCATTAACCTTATGAGGCAGTGTTGGCAAATCTTTTCAGTACTGAGTGCTGAAATGGGAGTGTGCACAGGTGCATGCACATGCCGGAAACTGGAAGAGCAGCCAACCAGTGCATGTGTGTGCATTGGGAAGATAATCTTCCAGTTTCCAGCACACACATGCACGCCAACCACCTGGTCTTCCGGTTTCTGGCACACATGGGTGCAAAGACCAGCTCCTTGAGGCACATGTGCATGTCGGAAACCAGAACATGGTGTTCCCAGCACACACACGGGAACTGGGCGGCTGCTCTTCTGGTTTCCGGCGCTCCCGTGCATGTAAAGACCAGGTGGCCAGTGCGCCAGAATCCAGAAGAGCAATGGGCCATGGCTTGCGTGCCCAGAGAGACACCTCTGTGTGCCACTTCCGACATGCATGCCATAGGTTTGCCATCAAGGTTATAGGTTTCACTGTCTAAAGATGGTATTGAGGCTAAGAGTAGCAAAGTTCAAGTCATATGGAAAATGACAACAGTACACTACATAGTCCTCAACTTACAGCCACAATTAAGCCCAACATTTATGTTGTTAAGTGAGACATTTGTTAAGTGAGTTTGCCCCATTTTATGACTTTTCTCACCCCAATTGTTAAGTGAATCACTTCAGTTGTTAGTGTCCTGGTTGTTAAGTGAATCTGGATTCTCTATTGACTTTTCTTGTCAGGTCACAAACGGTGATCACATGACCTTGGGGCACAACAACGGTCTTAAGCACGAACCAGTTGTCAAGCATCCGAATTTTGAACACATGATCATGGGGATGTAACTCTGAAAAACAGTCATGTCACTTTTTAGTGCCGTTGTAACTTTGAACGGTCACTAAACAAACTGTTGTAAGTCAAGCACTACCTGTAATTTACAGTAGTCTCAAGAAGGAAATTTACAGTAGTTGAATCTATGGTAACAACAATAACAAAATGTTCTGATGGCTTTTGTGAAATGATGGGTGAACTCTACTTCATTAACATTTAAGCAACAACATTCTTCCTACTTGATAGCACAGGTTATCTGACCAGCAATACATTTCTTTGATTTTTCTCCTTACACTGATACGTTTGATACAGACTTCCTGTTCTGATGAGCTTGGAAGTTTCAGGAAATTCCAGGGAAGAGGGAATTTTAATATTAAAATAAAAGGGCACAACACAACATACCTGAGCTTTGCACCTTGTCTTTCCGACCCAGCAGTAAAACTGTGATCAACATGGCAGAAGGACGAGCTGAAGAGCATGTTCAGATACTCTTATCACTGTATTGCATCAGTTTTGGAATGAGTTAGTGGTGTGGAAATTCATGCATTGCACTTTTATTTTGAATAGCATAACTTAAATTTCCAGCCTCTCTGAACAGAATATTCTCTTACAAAACAAATAAAGCAAAACCTGGCAGTACACTTTGCTTCACCAGTTAACCTGATTGCTGTAGTAGGTACAAAAATTGCAGTCTGTTTAAACAGGTAGTCCTGGAGTTACAACCACAACTGAGCCCAAAATGTATGATGATAAGTGAAACATTTAAGCGAGTTTGCCCCGACTTTTCTTGTTGTTAACACAGCTGTTAAATGAATCATTGCATTTGTTAAGTTAGTTAAGATGGTTGTTAGGTGAATCTGGATTCCCCATTGAGTTTGCTTGTCAGGATGCAAAAGGGGATCACATGAATCCTGGGATACTGCAACCGTCATAAATATGAGCTAGTTTCCAAGCATCTGAATTTTGATCACACAATCATGGGGCAAGTCACTTTTTTCAGTGTCATTGTAACTTTGAATGGTCACTAAATGGACTGTTGTAAGTCCAGGACTACCTGTACTTTAGGCCAGTGTTTTTCAACCACTGTGCCACGGCACACTAGTGTGCCGTGACATAGTGTAAAGTGTGCCGTGGGAGAATTACTTTATATATAGTCAATATAGGCACAGAGTTAAATTTTTTTAGCATTTTCTAATGGTGGTGTGCCTCGTGATTTTTTTCATGAAAAAAGTGTGCCTTTGCACAAAAAGGGTTGAAAAACACTGCTTTAGGCAGCCACTAAGCA
Organism: Thamnophis sirtalis; assembly: GCF_051295495.1. Classification (NCBI taxonomy): domain Eukaryota; kingdom Metazoa; phylum Chordata; class Lepidosauria; order Squamata; family Natricidae; genus Thamnophis; species Thamnophis sirtalis. The sequence goes on from NW_028261381.1 coordinate 126,779,375, forward strand.
GGATATTTGTAGAACATGGTAATGCACAAAAATGTATGCTCCATTGAAAACTCCAGCAGTAAACTAAAAAGTGGTTTGCATGTTTGTAGTTGAGTAAATTCTATGGACTCAAATTGTGCAGTGTGTTAATAATCTATGGATTATTGTGTTGGGTTAGTACACCCAATATAGACTCGTCAGTAAAGCCTGTTTTAAGACGGTCACGGATTTCTGAAAGGGAAAAATATATTTGAAAGTTCAATGAGAAACGCAGGAACGCTTGGCACGCAGAAATCCCACATTTGACCCAACAAATTAAGGTATCTCGACCACCAGGCGCCGCGCTGACCGTGACCCTTCAGTCCTAATCAGGCGCTAGCCCGCCAAGGTCTAGAGCAGACTGCGGAGGAAGATAGGCCGATTCCCATCAGGTGACTGTGTAGGGGGCGGGCTTGGGCTGGGCTTGTTTTCACGTGATCCGGCCGCTGGCTCATATTTTTCCGCCGGCTCCAGAGCAGTTCCTTGTTCTTCGGGTCTGCGAGACAGCTGATGAAAGGAGGAGAAATGTTGACTGTTACCCTGCTTTTGTTTCTGGCCGTCGGCTCCGGGGTGTTGGCCGAACCCGTTAAGTTTGCGGACTGTGGTGAGTAACTCTCTTGCATGGTGTTTGTTGTGGACCCCTTAACTTCCAGCATTGCCCGAGAGTTGTCACTCCTCCGCCTCCTCATCCTGCTCTTAGGAATCACATGGTGTTGCGATGCTTGCAGTGGTTCCCCCGGACAGAGAACTCGGGTGGGTGATCTCTGTAGGCGGGTATGAAAGGTGGGTGAGAAGCCTTGTGCCTAAAGAGGCAAGGCAAGCGCCTACTCTCATGTTTTTTCCGGGTTCCGACAGCCCCAGAAATCAGTAAATTTGGGAGACCAGCTCCCAAAGCGTCTCTGCTCCAAGGAAACTGAGAATCTGTGATCAAAGTATTATTTGGGGGTTCCTTCTATTGTAGCAAAGGGACCTCAATGGGGGAGACCAGCTTCTTGCCATCATTCCCCTGAAACCACTTTCATAAGCCAGTTTGCTCCAACTTAGAGCTGCCTGTTGGAGAGTTCTTGTAGTCAGGAAGTATCTGTTTTATTGTACTTATTGTACTTATTGTACCTTTGGGTGTCTGCAAATGGCTTGAAATAATCTCTCAATTGCTGCTTATTTTGTCTGCTACATGATAAATACAGGTAAATGTCATCATTGAAGAGTATGGAAGCAGATGCGTGTGGCAAGAGTGACTGTAGATTGTGACAAAGAGGCCGTGGGTTGGTTATCTTCTTCACTGATTAGGTTCACACTGGATATGAAAAAATACTGGACCTCGTACTTAAGTGTAAACTTTACCAGTACTATGGTTATTCTAACCATTGTTTTTTCACTTAATCCAGCTTTTTGGCATTGCGTGACTCACTGAATCATATCGTTTGGCTTGGCACATATGACTAGAGCCTGGTTTTTTGCTCTGTGGGTCATGAACACATGAGTGATGATTTAGCACAGGGTAATTGAATGCTATGTGTGAACCAGATAATTCTCTTTTCAGAACATCTTCCAATGCAGCAAGAGGGGCATTGGTGCTCTGCGGTTAAACTTAGATACTATATGGCTAGGGGCAAGATGCAGTCACTGATGTTTAATTCTTATAAAATAAAGTGATGAGGAAATATGTACAGTGCAACATGAATGAATAGTAAGTTTTCTTCCTCCTCCCACTTTCCCCTTAAGCCTGCTTCTCTCAAGTTCTAGGTTTTCTCTTACAGAAATGTAAAAGTTGGAGCAAAAGTTGGAAAAATCCAGTTTGATAGGATCCATCTAATGCAGGAAAAGCCATTGGTAGTATTTTTATTTATAAATTACTGATAAAGAGCTAGAAACTCTGGGGAGGGTTAGTTCAGAGCTATTGTTTTATATATCCTTCCTCTTCTAAAATATGTTTTTAATCTTTATTCACTTGTTGCCCACCTTAACGATAATGGTAGCTCAAACATGTTTGATATTGACATGACTTGAAATTTTCTAGCAAACAAGAGTGTATCTGAAGTTATCCTAGAATGTAACTTTAATCTATCAGAAAAAAATTGCTCTTTGATTATAACACTTTGAAACAGGATTATACATAGCTAGTTTCTGTGTCTTGAACTTTTCCCCCTAGCTCCTATCATGGGAGCTGCAGCTGAAATTGTGAGCCCATCACTTGGTACAGCCAAGGAACTAGCTCACAGAATGAGATTTTGTTGACTAATGGGGTTTTGACAGACATTTATAGGGAGAAAAAAGATTTTTCGTATAGAACAGAAAATTTCTGGTTCTAACCTATTTTCTAAATCTTAACTTTTTTCTTTTCTTTTTTCTTTTTGTAAATTCTAGTCTTTGGCAGAATGAATACTTATTGTTTCTCAATTATAATTCCCAAACAGCCATGTCTGATTTCTGCCACAGCCAAGTTATATACAATGTGCAAAGCAGATTTGCATTTCTGTTAGGATTGCTAATACAGTTGCAGGCTTTTCTTTGAGACTGGAAGTATAGTCAGATTTAATTAATTCATTTCAATGTAGTTGATCATTTGCCATCCTTTGTCTTCTCACTTTATCTACTTCTCACATTTATCTTTGAGAGTAGTGATTTTCAGGTCACAGATTCCAAATACAGCTCTCAGCCTGGTAAACCTGAGTTCCCCATGCATCAAGTTTATGCCACTGTAAATGAATTTTGAATGTGTTAGTGGGAGCTTTTTCTTCTCATTGTCTCCTATTAAGTCCCCTCTAAACCAGGGTTGTCAACCTCACGGCATCATGGTGGCATCACAAGACATATCAGACTTTTCCATCTTTGCTAAACTGGGTGTGGGTGTGGCCAGCACGTGACGCACCCAGCCTGCAGGCTACGAGTTTGACAGCCTTGCTCTAAACTGTCTCTGAACACTGAGGGAATTCTCTGAAACTGAAGGGGATTGGTGTGCAGGGCGGAAGGAAGGAAGGAAGGAAGGAAGGAAGGAAGGAAGGAAGGAAGGAAGGAAGGAAGGAAGGAAGGAAGGAAGGAGTCAGGCTGATGAGATTCTTCCTGCCTTTCTTAAGGACAAAGCTATTTCATCCAGAGTTGGCTGTAATTATCATATTTATTTGTTTGTATCCTGCTTTTATTTTTACAAATTACTTAAGATGACAACTATCCATTCCACCTTTGTCCTGTTTTTCCCACAACAACAACCCTGTGAGGTAGGTTGGGCTGAGAGAGGGTGATTAGCCCAAAGTAATCCAGCTGGCTTTCATGGTTAGGACCGAAAATGAACTCACAATCGCCTGCTTTCTAGTTTGGTGCCTTAACCACCAAACCAAACTGGCTCTCAGTTTATTCAAGTACATTTAGTATTTTAATTCTGAATAGATTTATGTACAATTTCATTGGAGGATTGTCTCATTAACAGTTGTAACGGTTTTGATGAACACAAGATAATTTGTTCTGAACTGGGGGAGTTATTTAGACAGTGAATCATGCCATATCACCTCATGAATGGATTATTGGAATGGGCTATCGTTGAAGTATCCTACTCAGATGCTAGAAGTAGTTCAGAATGTAATGAATGGGCAACATTACCATGTCTTGTTATGTCTGTGTGACCCCGCTGCTTTGTGAACTACTCTGCTTACCTGTTGGTGCAATTCAAAGTCCTGGTTACTACTTATAATGTATAATAGTATACAATAGTATACAAAAAATAGTATAGGGCCAGGTTATTTAATGCAGGGGTCCTCAACCTGGGGGCTGCAGCCCACTACTGGGCCATGGGCTGTTGGCCACTGGGCTGTGTGAGTGGCTGGCCAGGGCATGTGCCCCTCACACATACTCCCCACTCATGCTAGTATCACACAGATGCCCTGTGTGCATCGCAGGTGTGGTCACAGCCTCAGTGTTGTGGCCCGCCAGCAGTCAGTGAGGAGGTTGGGGAGGAACTTGGACCAGTCCTGGAGTCTGAGGAAGACTCTGATGGGTACTCTGCATTGGAGGCAGAGTTGGGGCAGAGGCCATCCAACATTTATCAGCTGACTTTGGAGTTGGAGATAAGTGGGACAGAAGAAAAGCTGGAGCCTATTCCAGATGCGCTTATGCACAGAGCTGTCAGGAAAAGGGAACAACTAAGGAACAGGGGTTGACTTGGAAGTAAAGGCACAAAGGGATGCTGAATAGTCCCTCCCATAGGGAATAAATAGAAGCAAAAGTGGAGTGGTGTTTGCAGGAAACAATTAGTATGAGATTTCCCCTAGTATAATAACTACCACAAGAACCTTCTGAAGTAGTTTGGGCTGAGAATGACTGGCTCAAAGTCACCAAGTGAGCTCCACAACTCCATAACATCTGAAGACATAGAGAATTTGTTCAATGTCATCCTGGTGCTTTTTAGCACAAACAATAAAGTAAGAAAGAGAATCAAGATTTGCTCAGTGTGACTGTTAGTAAATGAATCATCTTCACTTTACTGTGTCCTAAATATACTAGCGTACACCATAGCAAATGAAAGGAATATGTGAATCAGCTTTTGTATCATGCAGAATATGACTTTTATCCTCATATGACTGATGCAGCACTAATGTATCAGTGCCTGTTTTTGTTAATTGGCTCAACTATGCATACAGCTGAAATAGGAATTTGCCAGAGTTTGTATCTGAATTGCCAGATACTTTTAGAATATTCCTATTCAGGAAAAGAATAAATTAGGCCAGTTGTATCTAGGGCTTTGCAGGTCTACTCATAAGTAAGCTCCAGTGAGCTCAGTAAGGTTGAGATGAACATAGTATAATTCTATATATAAAAAGTAGCAATTTTGTACCATTATAATCTAAAAAATGGAACCTGAGCAAAGGCTATATAGGTGAGGGATATATAGATATAGCAATAGGCATGCTTTCCAATGGCTAAGATCATTGGGGTGGGGGTCAAGGAGTTTATCCTAAAAATGTCCTTTTTTTCCTTATAGCTGTCATTAACTTTTACAGCAGAAATGTGAACTCTGCACTTAAGAACATTTGTTAGGGGTATTCTTGATTTATGGTGGCCAAATAATTTTGACAGTAACAGCTCCTTGTAGTGGAAAAAAGCACACCATAATGATTTGGAGAGGGGGGCTAGCAGTTGAGAATAAATACATACGGTAAATTCATGCCAAAGGGCAATAAGCCATCTGGAGAATTGTGGTCATATCTTTCTTCCAAGATTTGGTGATTTAGTACTTATCTTAAATAATGCTTTGATGCTTACTATTACCAATCTAGACAAATGGATAGATAGATGAGCTCTGGCAAGCCACCAGCATGTCTTTTGAAATGCCGAATGGCCTCAAGACTGAATGGTTTTTGGTCATGTACTTTAAAGGAGCAAACTTAGTACCTTCAGGTCCACAAATACTTAATGCCCACATTTTATCTCTTAAAACTGCTAAATGCCCTCCCAATAGGTCTTGTTTGCTCTGAAATGCAATTTCGGCATATTTTAACAAGCTTGAAATTACTTAATTTGTTGAGTTGACATGATGAAAACAGGGAAACACTGTTTGCACAAAAGCACGGTAATATTTAAGAAATTGTCCCAAGAAACCTGAAGATTAATATCCTGATTTCATATCACTAATCTGTAAATACTATATGTAAAAACCATACCCGTATGAAATCAGTATAGATCAGGGGTGTCAAACTTGATTTCATTGAGGGCCGGATCAGGGTTGTGTTTGACCTCGGGTGCGGTGGGGGCAGGGGGCATGGCCAGTTTGACGTCACTTGTGTTGGGGGTGTCTGTGGTGGCCCGAGCACTCTGCCAGTGAAAACAGACTCCAAAGCTCCATTTTCAGCTGCGACGGCCTCCTGCCACCCTCTGCCAGTGAAAATGGAGCTGGGGGGCACTCCCCCATCGGAGTTCCATTTTCACTGGCAGGGGGTGGTAGGAGGTAGTCACAGCTGAAAATGGAGCCTGGGAGGGCCACATTCAGCCATCCCAAGTTCCATTTTTGCTGGCAGAGGCACCATGGGTCGGTCCTTTGCCATTTCTAGGGCAGCCCCGCAAGCCAGATCCCCTGGTATAGATAGACATCGACTTATCGCCATTTATTTAATGATCATTCAAAGTTAGAACAGCACTGAAAATTACTTATAACTAGTCCTTACATTTACAATTGTCACAGCATCCCCCATAGTCATGTAATCCAAATTCGGGTACTTGTAAACTGGTAGGTATTTATGATGGCTGCAGCATGATGGGGTCATGTGATCACCATTTGCAGCCTTCCCTGCTAGCTTCCAGCAAGCAAAGTGAAAAGGAAGAAGCTGGATTCATTTAACAACCATGGCATAAAAGGTCGCAAAATTGGGTCCAACACACTTAACAACCACCTTGCTTAGCAATAGAAACTCTGTGTATAAAATACAAGGGGAAAAAAAACACGAAGCCAAGGGAAGGAAAAAAGAAAGGGGGAAAGAAAATATGAGGTACAAGGGAAGAAAGAAAAAGGCGTTGACATCCGATTCTTTGTAACACAGTACAAGATAACAACGTTGCAACCTCAACTTTTTACTTTTACACATTAGTACAGGGATCTCCAATCTTGGCAACTTTAAGCCTGGAGGACTTCCAGTTGCCAAGATTGGACACCCCTGCATTAGTATATAACTAGCCATTTCTGTCACAACAAATCTATCTAATTGGCAAGACCAAAATCAGCATTTCATATATTTTTTTTCATCACAACCACCAAACCAGAAGTGATATCCAAATAAAAAACATATATTCTCCTCTTTGAATAGAATACCTTTTCTTCCTTCCTTTGTACCTCATATTTTCTTTCCCCTTTTCTATTTCCTTCCTTTAATTGCCTATTTTTATTTGCATTGTATACATTGATAAAATAATACAAGTTATATATGAATAGCAATAGAAATTCTGGTCCCAATTGTGAGTCGAAGACACCCTGTATTTGCCCTTGTTGATTTTACTCATGGAGGTGTTTTGAGGTTTAAATCACTGTAGTGTTTGTGTTATTCTCCTTAACCGTTACCTCTTGCTGGTCATGATTCATTCTCACATAACTAGATGGATTTCCCTAAAGTGACTGGGTACAATTTTGAATCATTTTTATCCATTGCCTCCTGATTCTTGTTGTTTCTGCACTGCTTATGATTCTTCCTGTCTCTTAAAGTGATAAGCACATCAATCAAAGACAGATGACACTATATATGAATATATAAATACTTGCAAGGCCGTGTGTATTATTGTGGAATTTGAGGGTTGCTCCAAAATTATGTGGTTCCATTCTTTCTGCACAGGTTCCAAAGATGGAAGTATTTTGGAGGTTAATATTACTCCTTGTCCTACCCTACCTTGCCTTCTCCACAAAGGAGTGTCTTACAGCGTCAATGTGACATTTTCCAGTAGTAAGTAAAATCTATTCATTTTGAAGCACAAGATTAATTTCCTAAACTTCTGAAACTTTTTCAGAATGTTTTCAACATTCATAATGAGGCTATTTTCATTATTCCAAATGTCCTACACATAAATGCATTCATTTAGAACAGTTATATAAAAGCAGTTTTATATGAAACAATTTCACTGAGAATCATTATTAGCAATCAGCTATGCATAGTTTTAATGGAGTCCATGGACAAAAACCCATGACAAATCTATGTAGAACATGATTTTCAATGTTTTTTTTGTTGTTTTATATATGCTCGGGAAAATTGCAAACGGCTGTGATTTTCTAGTATATGCACAGTACAAAATGAGAACAACCACAGTTTTATATGCAGCGGGTTTTATTTATGGAAGTGTTTTCTCTGTAAGAACCTCAGAAAAGGGAAGTAAAGCAGAAAATTCATCATCAGACTTACTGATCTGCAGTGCTATAAATTATAAAGCAGTTGGATTAATGGATAGGAAAGGAGGAAAACCGGACATGGAACATTGTGAACACTTCCTTATTGTGAAATGCAGTGTTGTAGTCTCCATTCCTTGTCCTCTTAAGATTAATCTCATTTTTCTTCTTCAGAAATTGAAAGCCAAGGCAGCACAGCAAAGGTGTTTGGAGAAGTGATGTTCGTAGACGTTCCTTTCCCACTTGAAGAGCCTGATGGATGCAAGAGTGGGATCAAGTGCCCTATCGTCAATGGTCATTCTTACAGCTACTTGAACAAGCTTCCAGTAAAGAGCGAGTACCCATCTGTGAGTTTCTTAGTAAACTGATCTCTGAGCTACTTTTCATGGTTCTTCATGTCATTTATGAAATAGGATGCTCATAATTGACCACTTGGCTGCTTTTGCAATGAGGGTGTTTAAGTCTCCAGAGATAGGGTTCCATTCTCCAGGGGAAGACCATTAGCTCACATATTTGCCTAACTTTGTGAAAGTACAATTTCTAAATTATACAGATTGTGGAAGATTTCATACAGTGCTTCTTTCTGTGAAACCTTTCCACGTTTAGAATATCAGGGAGGAGACCTCAATTAGAACAAGGAATTGTTTCTATAACATGTTCAGCTATAGCTGCCCTCTGCAGTCAAATGATACGGTCTCTGTAATACAGCTCATTATATTGTGTTTATGGAAATGTGACTTCAAACGTCACAAAATAATTATCTCAGTTGTTTTATCCCTCAGAACAAGGGATGCAAAATGTAACAATTCTAACAAATATTCAACAACATAAATTTATTCAGAGAAAGAAATTTGCCATGTTGGCAAGGGAGTTATGAGTATGATCCCTACTTTCAAACATACATGAGAAAGATATGAAACCTATTTCAAGTTCAAGTTAAATTCACATGCAGCATTTTGCAATTTTTTCTTCCAATAACCCCAAATGTTAATATCTGAGATCAATTATTTTCATTACTTTCTTTTTTTTTCTAGATTAAACTTATTGTCAAGTGGCAATTATTTGATGACCAAGAAGGACTGCTATTTTGCTGGAAGATTCCGGTTGAAATTACCGGTTAAAAAAGCCATTTAGCCCTCAAGGGTTACAGAGGATGGAACGTGGGGTTTGATAAAGACAAGTAAAATATTTTGCTACACAACGCATTTCCTGTTTATCCTATAGTATCTGTGCAATAATTGTTCTCAGAGACATAGTCTAGATGAAGAACAAAATGGATAAAGCTAGAATAAACAGTGGGTTGGTGGATATCTTGCTGTAACTCAGGGCAATGTTTGTTACAATTGAATTGCTTGATATAGAATACCTACCACAAAAATGTCTTCTAAAACAATCCCTGGCCCAGCAAAATTGATTACTGTGTTTCTATCTTTTCAGTGCCTCTTGTGGTCAGATGCTGGCTGCAAATTTCCATCTGCTCCCCCCCCCCCTTCCTCTTTATATCATAATCTAAACTATTTTTTACAACTGCAGTTGCCACCTGGAGCCAAAACAAGACAGGATAGCCACCTTTTGTGACTAATTCTGTAGATGCCAAACCAAATGGCACTTGATCTCTATGCAGAAATAATTTGTGTTAATCATTTTGCACTATCTTGTAAGTCATTTAAAGTTGCTGTGGGGTGTATTCCTAAATGCAGTCAGCTTTTGTAACTGTTTCTAATAAATCAGCAGAATTAAGTTTTCTCTCTCTTTTTTGATGATAGTGAAAATATTTGCTTATGATAAAAAGATTCCTTCAAGGTGACTCAAGTAATTACACGAACATATCCATGTAGTTGGCAACAATATAGAAATGGTTTGTACATTCTTTCAATTTTTCAATCAAGCTTATAACCCTGAAAAATTAGATTGATCTTCCATGCAAGAATAGCCCTACTTAGTTTTTTGGTACCAGTTGTAGTTAGCTAAGTATAGTCCAGGGATGGGATTAATTTTTTTTTACCAGCGGTTCTGTGGGTTTGCTTGGTGGGCATGGTGTGGCTTGCTGGGCATGGCAGGGGAAGGATACTGTAAAATCTCCATTCCCTCCCCACTCCAGGGGAAGGTTATATTGCAAAATCCCCATTTCCTCCCGATCAGCTGGGACTCGGGAAGCAGAGAATAGATGGGGGCAGAGCCAGTCAGAGGTGGTATTTACCAGTTCTCCGAACTGCTCGAAATTTCCACTATTGGTTCCCCAGAACTGGTCAGAATCTGCTGAATGCCCCCTCTGGTATAGTCTCTTAATACTCTAAAGAGTATCTTACATATGTGAATGATGGATACTGCTGGAGGATCCTGCTGGGACTGAAAGCTATACTATCATATATAAAATGTTTTAATTTGCTCAATCTGTAGAAGTATTTTTTCCCAACTAGCCATCTGTCTTCTACTTGTTGAATCAATAGGATCTGCTAATTAATTTGGTTCGTCCCAAGAATTTCCAGCTCAGAAAGAGAAGGTAGAAACATATATGATCAGCCCTATTAGGCACAATTTTTTTTAAAAAAAAATTTATTTAACATGTTGTATTTTTTCCCAATGGAAAACTCTGCATTCCTTTTAAATCTAAAGAGCTATAACCTTTCCCACTTCCCAAAGTAACATTTCAGCAATCACAGAAGGTGCAGTTGAATGTAGTTGTGAACAGAAAGCCCCCAAAAGGCCAATGAAGTCCAAGCCACAATCAAATTATAAATAGTTGCTCTAACTGCAGGGCAAAATATGTTCTGGGCTTGGATGTAGGGTACTGTGTCTTTTGTTTTGCTAATATAACTTTAAGGGAAGGTTATATAGATTTTTGGCTGGATTCAATTGAAAGCCAAATGTCTGTTATCTGTGGAATGTGAATTTCCTTCAGTCGTGCTATAAAGAGGACATAATGCATTAGTAGCTGTGAGGCAGACATACCCATTTTGTACACAAAGCTGAAAAGGCTAGAGTAAGGATTATAAGTAAATTTAGGAAGCAGCATTCTATGAATGGTAAAGAAATGTAAGATGACATTGTAAGACAAATTGGTACAATAAAGCGTTGTGAGAATAATTCAGGGGGCACAAATTTGTCACCTATGATATAAACAGAGAAACAAAAGATGAACAGGAAAGAAAGAGTGTACTGCTGATCTATCCAATGCAAATTAGTAACAAGGCCAAAAATCTCTGATAAAAATGGTGTGATGGTTTTTCCAATGCACATACAGTATATGAAGATTGGGCCCTGAGTGTTTACACTGGCAGAAATGCTGTAATTGGACAGATCCACATGTTGAGTCTTTGCTTTCTGGGAAATAAAATGTTTCAAAACTGCTGAGTTCCCTGAAACGCTTGTCCAGCTGCACAGATTTCCAGTTCTTGAAGCAAATAGCTGAAAACATTGCCTCCTCTTTAACTCATCTTTTGGAATTATGCCGCCTCTGGATTTTGTGTAGTCTCTGGAATGCAGTGAGGCTCCACTAAAGCTGCACTGCCAGGTGAGCAAGTGCAGCGATAGGAGCCCTCTGTGTTTTCACAGGCATTACCTTTACAAAGATTCATGGAGGCATTTGCTGCTTCACACTCGTTGATATCTGATGGGGACAGGGGAAAAAAGGAATGCTATTCAGATTCAACAACACAGAACCTTTCTCACACCCCTTTTAGTTTATCAGGTCATACCTACATTGAATATATCATGGCTGTTCTTTGTATCTCATTTAAACTGAAAGTGATTCAAAAGTGATTCAAAAGATCAGGATTCAAATATTCATTTTACAGTGTGAGATACTTGCTTTCTGAATTAACCTCATATTGCATAAAGACTTTACTAGAAGGAAGTAGAGCTCTTCTAAACTTTGAATTGTGCCTTCAAATAATTTGGTAAGAGCATGAACTCTCCAGCAAAACACTCCTGAGTGAGATGGAACTGACAAATACACCTGGGTTTTACAGCCACCAATCATTCTGTGCTGAGCTGACCTACCATATAAAGAAGCATTTTTATTTGAAGTCTCAACTGGCTAAATAAGAGGTAATAGCAATTATAAATATTCAATAAACAAGATACAGTACTACATAAACAGTCATAATATGGTTAGTTCTAGAGTTCCTTTAAAATATGTCCTTAGGACTGATGGGTTGACATATTCAGGCAGTGGTGTTTATAGACAGCTTGTATAAAAGCTATTGACAGAATATGCTTTAAGAAATTTTCAGTACTAAAGCACTGAAATCTTCCATGAGTCAGTTCTTTCTGCAAATGAACACAGCTCTTTCATTCCTGATTCATGATCACTAATGCTTAATTGTAATCCTAGTTAGACCTCCTTCTGTGGACTGGCTTATATACACACTAAGTGATAATGCAGTTTGCTTGTCTTTAGCATAGTAACAATGGCAACAAACCCACTAAAAACCTCTTCAACAATTAAAATTATGTTTAACAACATTTTAAAAGGATGCATTAGTAACTCGGGCTTTTGGGGCACTTTACTGTTTTTGGCAAGATCTACCATATTTTCTTCCATGGAACTACAGTATGGTACTTACCGACACATGCCATGAGCTTCAAATCCAACTGGAAGCCATCAAAGCAATCACAAGTGTAGCCTTCCTGCACACGCACACAGCGTCCTTTTTCACAGCCATTAACAATTCCACACTCTTCTGCTTGTAGCCCTTCAAAGCTGCTGTACTGTTCTGAAAGATGAAATATATATTAAAAAACAATATGGAATAATCTTGTAGAAAGAAAAATGCTAAAATGGTTCTTTCAAATGTATGTGTATATGTGCGCACACACGTGCGCACACCAGTGGTGGGTTTCAAATTTTTTTAGAACCTCTTCTGTAGGTGTGGCCTGCTTTGTGAGAGTGGCTTGCCAGCCATGTGACCGAGTGGGAGTGGCTTGCCAGCCATGTGACTGGGTGGGCGTGGTCAACTTGTAAAATGTGGTGAAACTCACTTAACAATGCACTTGCTTAGCAACCAAAATGTTGGCTCAGGAACTCTGGCATTGAAGCATGCAAGTCTTAAGGCTATCAAGACCCTTACATCCCTAACTCTTTAGAAAAAAAATCCCCGGGGGTGTTCAAACTTGACAGCTTTAAGACTTGTGGACTTCAACTCCCAGAATTCCTCCTCCAGTCATGTTGGCTCAGGAACTCTGGCATTGAAGTGTGCAAGTCTTAAAGCTGTCAAGTTACAAGACCCTTGCACCCCTAATTCTTTAGAAAAAAAATCCCTGGGGGTGTTCAAACTTGACAACTTTAAGACTTGTGGACTTCAACTCCCAGAATTCCTCCTCTCGTTCTTCATCTTGATGATGTGCGGATGGGCGGGGGGAGGGAGCTGGAACCAGTTCTAAATGGCATTTGTGGAACCTCTCCTATGGAAGAGGTTAGAACTGGCAGGAACCCACCCCTGCCGCACACACACACACACACACATGCACACTAAAACCAAACAGAAAAAGACATTTTCTTTCCATTGGCCCTCCTGGCACTTACTCTTTCTTTAATCTAATTAAGAATACTTGCACATAAAAATGATTACAAGAAGAAATCAGAGAGGTTTCCAACTGTATGAACCTGTGAGTGATATACATAATCTCTTAATTTGGATTGGCACAGCTGGCTCTGTGGAATTAGCTATTACAGAACTTCTCTCTGGATGTTGGAAGAATCTGGTTTGAGCATTTGGCTGAAACCAAGATTTTCTTGCATTTTTGGCGAATCTCTGGACCTGTTCTTTAAAAAGCAGGAGATGGGATTGAAGGTTGAAATGCCTACAATTGGAGTAATATACTAGTAGTATATACCTAAGCATAACTGAGCTTTTATTTATTTTTCCCTGACAATTACCAACGTGCTCAGGCATGTAGTGAGGCTGTGTCTGATCTGGGTGGATCTGTTGTCTTTGTGATGTTGCACTATCCTGAAATGCATTGCTTTCCTCTCTGTTGGTATCAGCTACTCCATCCTCATCCAAGCGATTCAAATAGGGCTCCAGATCTGGGATGTAAAGCTCATATTGATGACTGTCCTGATTTGATCCATACTCGTAGCTGGGCCTTTCTCGAAGTCCAGCCTCATTTACTATGTTGCACAGCTGATAAAAATCATCTAAAAAGAGAGAGCAAAGAAGAGGTTAATAAAGGAACAGTTTTTCATACAATACTGCCTGAATATTGCAAGTGTTATTATAAATTATCTATCTTTAAAGATGCAGCAGAGTCAACTAGGGATTGAGAGTGAGGATTACCCTGTAATAGCATTTTGGCAATGGAATGCTTTTCCCAAGGAGCATCTTACCAATCTGATTAGATACATGATTATTATATAAAATATAGTTATAAAATGTACAGTATAACATGTGTATTAAATATATAAGTATAGAGTATCTGATTTCATACCTTTTATATGCCTACTTTATATTTGTCAACAATCCAAATAAGTGTGGTTTTTCAAAGAATCATAGGGTTGGAAGGGACCCTGAAGATGTCCTCATACCATCTCAGACAAATAATTGTCCCATCTTTTCTTAAAAACCTCCAGTGATTAAGCATCCACAACTTTGAGAAAGAAGTTACTTAATAGTTATCACTATGAGAAATTCTTCCTTATTTCCAGGTTGGATCTTCCTGTAATAAACTTCACTCATCACTTCTTATGCTATCCTATCCTCAGGTGCAATAGAGAATAGATAAACCACTCTCATCCCACCCTCTTTTCTGCAGCCCTTCAAGTGTTGGAATACTGCTATCTTGTTCCCTTTCAATCTTCTCTTCATTAAGCTAAACATTGTTTGTAGCTCAGTGTTGAAACACTGACAGGGCAAGCCTCTATATCAGGGGTGTCAAACTGGTGGCCCGCAGGCCATCACATACAGGCCAGGCTCACCTCAGATTCACAAAGGAAAAAACAGTATATGTCATGTGATGCGATTGTGTTTGACACTCATGCTCTAGAATATAAACTGAGAGCAAACCCCACTGCCAACTAGCACTGAAGGTGGTTCAAATAAGAAGAAAAATTGTAGTTCAGGATTGAAATGAGCCCTTGGTGCTCTCTGAACTTGATTGTTTTCATACACAGGTTTTATTACCCAAACTAGGAAATGTCATCAGTCCTAGTCCTGATGATGTTATCTAGTTTGGATAAGGAAACTTCTGCAAGAAAACAACCAAGCTCAGAGAACACCAGGGACCCCCTCCAGCTAATTGTATCTCCATTCTTAGTCATTTTCACAGAACTTAGAGCAGTAGCCCCCAACCTTTTGGGCACCAGGAACCAGATAAAGGTTTTTCCAAAGAGCGGAGAGGGTGTGGTTTCATGTGCTGCCTGCATCCCACAGATGGGGCTTTGCTTCTTTGCATGGATTGGTTTCTGACATGCCACAGCCTGATGCTGATCCACAGATTGGGAGTTGGTAACTCCCGTTGTAGAATTTAGGCCCTTATCATCTTTGTTGCTCTTTTCTGCACTCTTTCTAGGGTCTCGGCATTTTTTTTATTATTATGGTGACCAAAGCTGGATGCAGAATTCCAAATGTGGCCTCGACACTGCAGTATAGAGTGGTATTTTAACTTCCCTTGTTCTTGATACAAACCCTCTGTTGATGCAGCTCAGAGCCGAGGTGGCGCAGTGGTTAAATGCAGCACTGCAGGCTACTTCAGCTGACTGCAGTTCTGCAGTTCGGCTGTTCAAATCTCACCGGCTCAGGGTTGACTCAGCCTTCCATCCTTCCGAGGTGGGTAAAATGAGGACCTGGATTGTTGGGGGCAATATGCTGATTCTGTAAACCGCTTAGAGAGGGCTGAAAGCCCTATGAAGCGGTATATAAGTCTAACTGCTATTGCTATTGCTAACTGCATTGGCTTTTCTGGCAGCTGCAGCACACTCTAACTCACTTAAGTAGTGTTCTTCCAGGTCACCTAGATCCCTCTCATAGGCACTACCGTTGAGCCAGCTGCCTATCCTCTACCTGTGCATTTGATTTTTCTTGCCTAAGTGTTGGACCTTACTTTCTTGTCACCGAATGCATCATGCTGGATAGGCCCCACTCATAATTCTTCTGAAACTTGGGTCTATCTTTTAAAGCATTGGCAGTTCCCCTCAGTTTGGTGTCCTCTGCAAATTTGATGAGCGCCCCTTCAATGCCCACATCTAAGTCATGTATGAAGATTTTGAAGAGCACTGGGCCCAAAATAGGACCTTGAGGAGCCCCCTGCATACTTCCCTCCATGCCGAGTAGTTCCATTAAGGACCATACATTGAGGGTATAGCAATAGCAATAGCAGTTAGACTTATATACCGCTTCATAGGGCTTTCAGCCTTGTCTAAGCGGTTTACAGAGTCAGCATATCGCTCCCAACAACAATCCGGGTCCTCATTTTACCCACCTCAGAAGGATGGAAGGCTGAGTCAACCCTGAGCCGGTGAGATTTGAACAGCCGAACTGCAGAACTGCAGTCAGCTGAAGTAGCCTGCAGTGCTGCATTTAACCACTGCGCCACTCCATTTTTCGCTTTTGTTTTAATTGCTGCAAACTAGTCTGAAAATTTTCTGACTCAGGAATGAGTTACCAAATCTCTGGAAACAATAGATAAAATTAGCATTAATAGGATTCCTAGCGTGAGAAATTGTTTTGACAGATTGTGGTAAAAAGTTCTCTAGGGAAAGCCAGCTGCACTAAATGTGGGAACAACCACATAAGATCCCTATTCCTTATCTTGGGTTATTTTGTGTGTTTTGGACTATGTTTCTAACCACATCCAAAATGAACAGCTTTCTCTTATATTCCATTAGGAAGCTACTTCATACAAAGCAAACAAAAAATAAAAACCTAATGACTAGTGACTGAATGATTTAGTATAAAAATCTAGAGTGGTGGGTGGGGTGATCAGTTTGCTTAACCGAACAAATCCAGTCCTAAATGACTTTTGGCTTGTTGCTCAATGAGCCAAGAAATAGAAAAAAATAAGAAAGCATTGCAATGAGGAAGGAAAATATTAACTTTTAATACCATAGTTGGTTTTCAATATTTAAAAATTTAAGCTTCTACAGTGGTCGAAAGAGATAGGAAAGATTGGATAATGTAAATCAAGTATGTTCTTTGTGAATTTCTCTGGCTTTCTGGTTTACTGTAACTAAGAATGTGCCTGTGTCTTCAGATAATAGATAACAGAATAACAGAGGTGGAAGGGAACTTGGAGGTCTTCTATTCCAATTCCCTGCTCAGGTAGGAAGCCCTATACCATGTTAGACAAATGGTTTTCTAGTCTCTTAAAAACTTCCAGTGTTGCAGCATTCACAACTTCTGGAGGCAAGTTGTTCCACTGATTAATTGTTTCAACTGTCAGGAGATTTCTACTTAGTTTTAGGTTGCTTCTCTGCTTGATTAGTTTCCATCCAT
The DNA here is from genome assembly GCF_051295495.1 of Thamnophis sirtalis. Taxonomy (NCBI): domain Eukaryota; kingdom Metazoa; phylum Chordata; class Lepidosauria; order Squamata; family Natricidae; genus Thamnophis; species Thamnophis sirtalis. Next base: position 126,796,682 of record NW_028261381.1, read on the forward strand.
TGCTTCTTATCCTAACTTCAGGTGCTTTGGAGAATAGCTTTCCTCCCTCTCCTTTGTGGTAACACTTAGTTATTGGAATACTGCTATCATGTCACCCCTAATCCTTCTTTTCATTAAACTCTATATACCCAATTCTAGCAATCGTTCTTTATGCGTGTTTTAGCCTCCAGTTCCTAATCCTCTTTGTTGCTCTTTTATGCAGTCTTTCATGGTATAAAAATTCATGGATTTATACCATGAATGTTAGAAATATTTCAAGTAGCACTAGGTAAACTTAATATTAACTATACATTCTAGTGAAAGCCATTTTGTTGTAGCAGTTAAGGCATCAGGCTAGAAATTAGGAAACTAGGAATTCTAGTTTCTACCTTGGGCATGAAGCTAGCTAGGTGACCTTGAACTAGTCACTTTCTCTCAGCCTTAGGAAAGAGGTAATGGCAAACCACTTCTGATAAATCTTGCCAAGAAAACTGCAGGGATTTCTCCTAGCAGTATTCAATAATTGAAAATAATTGAACTGAAAACAAAAAACATTCTAGTAAAGAACAATGGCAGTAAAATTCAATAAGAACAATGAATCCAGTTGGTCTTGTATCTAGACAGAAATTTTTATAAGGCCCAACTTCAAAGTTACCAAGTTACTTCGCAACATGATTTTCAACCCAGTATTTACTCTTAACTGCCTCCCAGGCAAGGGTAATTTTTAAACACAGGATCCCAGATATCAGTGTCCAAACAGATATAGAGTTATTGACAAAAGTAGACCTTTAAATCTTAAGAAAAAAATATTTTTCAGTTTGAAAAATATCTGTCAACAAGCTTGACACAATTCTCAAGAAAAGCCTATTCCAGAGCAAGATTTGAGTTTGCTGGATACCACAGTCAAATATGGTGTTTCCATCACCTGCTATATCATAAGGTGACAAATATACAGTATGTGGTGCCCCGGCCATCAAATAAACTATTTTTTAAAAAACAACTATGTTTTTTTTCTGTGTTTTTTAACTTTTATTTTAATTGTATTGTTGTAAACCACCCAGAGTCCTCCGGGATTGGGCGACCTATAAATTTATTAAACATTCAAACATTCAAACATTCAAATCCTTATGTTTGTTTGACAAGTATATGCCCCTCTCAGATATTTAACATTCCTATTTGAAGCAACAGGCTACTGGGATATGAATCACAGTCTGTTCTATTTCCTACTGTGTCCTAATGTACACATTGTGAGCAGAACTGGTACTTTTATAGCTAAGGCAGTTGAGCTAAGAACTCATGATATCAAACAGACCAATGTATCATGTGAAGGTGATGTATTTATTAAATGTTAATTCTTTCTATTTATCACGTTTATTACTATATTTTCTTTTATCCATTTTATCCTTGAATTAATTCCTGTATTTTATGTTTTACTTTTTTGATATGGTCAAAAGACATATAACAGAATAACAGAGTTGGAAGGGGCCTTGGAGGTCATTTATTCCAACCCCCTGCTTGAGCAGGAATTTGTATACCATTTCAGACAAATGGCAGTCTCTTCTTAAAAGATTCTAGTGATGGAGCAGCCACAACTTCTGAATGCAAACCATTCCACTGATTGATTGTTCTCCTTAGTTCTAAGTTGCTTCTCTCCTTGATTAGTGGGCCATTGGTTCTTATCTTGCCTTCTGGTACTTTGGAAAATAGTTTGCCCCCCCCCCATCTTTGTGGCAAATATTGGAGTACTTCTATCATGTAACCCTTACTCCTTCTTTTCACTAAACTAGACTTACCCAATTCCTTCAATCTTTCTTCGTATGTTTTAGCCTCCAGTCCCCTAATAATCTTTGTTGCTCTTCTCTGTACTCTTTCTGGAGTTTCAACATCTTTTTTAGATCATGTTGACCAAAACTGGATGCAATCAGACTAATCAATTAATAATCTAAATTCAACTAAAGCCTAACTGTTTAAGCAAATGATGTAGCCTCACCAGACGACCTTGGAGGGCAGAGTGCACAGTCCCGACTCCAAGCCTCTCCGTAATTGCAACAGCACTCCGAATACGTCGTTTGTCGTCCCAGCAATGGTTCACTACAAACATAGTTTGTTGAGACCTTCTGCCAACAAATTTCTAATTCACTGTCAGGTTCATTTGGATTATCTGTTATTGAAAAAAATAAAAGATTAAAGAAAAGGAATAAACCAGTCTCTATGTTGTATTAAGGCCGTAATACTGTAGCACTTTATATAATCATAAAAGAGCTTTTCTCTTTCCTTTCTGCAGAATTTTGATCTTTTATTGCAACATTGACTAGAAAAAGAAGCTTGGGATTTAACTGTTCTGAGGGTCAATATACAGAATCATAATGTAGCAAGGCCTTTTAGGTCTTGAAGATCAGGATAGGAATATAAATTAAAATATCATTGGAAGACAATTGTCAAGACTGTTCAAACATATTTTACAAAGTAATGAAACACTTTGACTTTTAGGATCCTTTTTGTAACATAAGAACCCAGGAATAGAATTGCTGAATCAGTCCAAGACACATCTTAGCATGCAGATAGAAAAGGGAGAGATATCCCTCTCCCACCTGGCCCTCCTGCAGCTGATATTTAGAAGCATATTGCTTCTAATTCAGATATAAAAGTAAAGATAAAGGTTCCCCTCGCACATATGTGCTAGTTGTTCCCGACTTTAGGGGGCAGTGCTCATCTCCCTTTCAAAGCCAAAGAGCCAGTGCCGTCTGAAGATGTCTCCATAGTCATGTGGCCGGCATGACTAAATGCTGAAGGTGCACGGGAACGCTGTTACCTTCCCACCAAAGGTGGTTCCTATTTTTCTACTTGCATTTTTTACATGTTTTAGAACTGCTAGATTGGCAGAAGCTAGGACAAGTAACGGGAGCTAATTCTGTCATGCAGCGCTAGGGATTCAAACTGCTGAACTACTGACCTTTCTGCTCAACAAGCTCAGCGTCTTAGCCACTAAGCCACCACTTCCGTCAATTCAGATATAGCAGTGAGTTTTCAAGGTTAAGTTCATTTTTACACTGCTGACTTACAGGGTCTCCACAATAATACCCAGTCTGTCTATATTATTTTGGCACTATGATATTTGAATAACTATAGGAGGCAATATAACCGTGCAGAAATTGCTTAATATCTGTTGTTAGACCTGTTTTACAATGCATGTATTTAATCCTTTAAAAAAACCATTAAAGTCACTGATTAATTATATACTTGTTCTTTTTCTCAACCTTCTTCCAACCTGCTTCATTGCATAATGCCTGGTACTGGTGTTTTGAAGGGGGAAAAAAGTCTCCCTGCACTCTTTCTCAATGCCATGTATGTTTTTAGATATTTGAGTCAGGTGCCATTTCCATTATTTTCAAGATTAAAAAAATCCTAAACATTACCACATTCTCTTGTCTAAGCCCCTAAGCATGCTGGTTGTTTCCTTCTGTCTTTTCCAACATTATTTTACCTTCCCCCCTTTATCACAACAATCCTGTGAAGTAGATCAGGTTGACAGATGCCCAAGGTCAATCAGTGAGAGTCATAGTTTTAAACTAAGTTTCCTACTTTGGTGCTTCATTTTTTTAGAATATTTTTTAATTAAAAAGAAAAGATAAAGGAGATTTACAGGCAGAGTAATATTAAATGAAAATTATGAAGCAATATTAACGTACTACATATTAAAATACCATGTATTATGGCTTCATAACATAATTAAAATCAACTGATATTCACTAATTAATAACTAATATGAATCCTAAATCAGAATGAGAAAAGAATTTTTCCAAGAATTCTGTCCTCATTTAAGAAATCAAATAGAAGGCCAGATATTTAAACCTTATGTCCAACTTTCAAATGTTGTACAGTATAAGTTCATATGTAGAACTGTCATCCATAGAATTAAATTCTGTATCAGATTTATGAAGGTATTTCTAGAGATTGATCTTCTAATCTTCTAGAGATTGATCACATCTTAATTTACTATTTTTACATAGGAAACTGTGTGTGCTTTCCGTTCATTTAATGACAATTCAAAGTCACGTGATATTGAAAAAAGTGACTTAAGACCAGTTTTCACACGTATGACCATAGTAGCATCCTCATGGTCATGTGATCAAAATTGAGACACTTGACAATTGACTCATATTTATGTCCCATAGTCATGTGATCCCCTTTTGTGACCTTCTGACAAGCAAAGTCAATGTGGAAGCCAGATTCAGTTAACAACAGTTTGACTAATTCAACAACTATGGTGATTCACTTAACGACTCTGGCAAGAAAGGTCATAAAATGGGGGCAAATTCACTTAACAAATGTTTCACTTAGCAACAGAAATTTGGGGCTCAGTTGTGGTCGTACGTCAAGGGCTACCTGTACTACAACTGCCACACTTATATTTTATAATGTGTTCTGACCTTATCTCTATTTGATTTTGCCATCTTAAACTCAAGAACAAAACTTACAGTCACAGAATTCTATCAGAACCCTTCTATGTTTATAGAGACCAGTTTATATACTATCCAGAGGAATCTCACCTGCACTGTTGGAAACGTTGACACAGCGATTGTGGATTGCATCCAGAACCAGGGGAAGGCTACAGAAGCAGTGATAAGAGCCAGCTGTGTTCAGACATTTGCCATTTGCACAGATCTCTTCATTTTCACACTCATCAAGATCTACGATCACAGCAGAGAATTCACTCAAGGAGATGTTTTAAAAAGAGTTCTTTCACTCTCACACATAGAACACCTTTACATATAGAACACTCAAAGGCTGTTTCCCCATTAATAGTTGATATTTTGATGGCCTCTTGCTCACCCTGGGCCATGTTTTTCAGTAAATGTATCATTCCCTACAAATGTCACAGAATGCCTTTTTACAAAAGATGCCAAGCAGGTCAAACAAGCAGGGAGCGGATTCTCACCAACACATGCAAACTGACTGGAGTGATAGAAATATCCAACGTGGCAGAAGCAGGTGTATCCAGGAACTGTGTTCACACAATGTCCATTACGACAGACTTCAAAGTCAAACATTTCACATTCATTGGCATCTATGGGGGAGGAAAATGAACCTCAATAAGAGGGAAGAAAGGAGGAGGCAGGGAGGGAGGAAGGAAGGAAGGGATTTCTAGAACACTCTTCACACTAAAATCTCTGGTGGAAAACTTTTCTATTTGCAGCAAAGCCCTGGCTATTGAAGTCAATTATGGATACAAAAAGAAATGCAAACATACAGAAAAGCCCACTGATTTACATCAAAATGAACACTGTGAAGTGAGCTGGATTTACTGCTGGATCACTGGCAGTTCTCTGAAGTTCTTACAAGGGTAGAAAAGTCATAATTCAACACGAGAATTGTTTGTTGTGTTATAATAATTGCTTATATAGTGCATAATGACAGACAGACCTCAGAGTCAAACATTTCACATTTGGTGGCATCTATGGGGGGGGGGGAATCTGATTATGGATATTAACACTTGAATAAATAATTTTTTTCTTCTAAAATATAAGCCACCCCTCCGATTCGGTTTGAGCTTGAAACGGCTGTTCGATTTGTTAGAATTAGAAGTACCTGTATAAGATGTCTGTCCAAAAATCAGTGTTCCTTCTACAGGAATATAGCCCTTCCCACTGGGGCAAATATCAATATATTCCACTGTCAAAAAAATTAACAAAGAAGAATTATAATTAAATGAAATGCTGAAGAAGGGAAAAATATAAGAAGCATATTATATAACTGAGATACTACTGATCATGATACCCCTAAGATCAATGGTGCTGTGTAGCATAACCTTGACTTTCCTGGTAAATAGGGGCCAAGGGAACACTTGTGAGGTGCCGACAGGAATATTGTAGGCATCAATCAAATACAATCACTCAGATTCATTCAGAATCTGAATCTGACTGCATAGGTCTTACGGCACTGCCTGAGGCATTACTTATGAAGAGTCTGAATCTATTAGCCCTATGAACTGTCCAACATCCTTGGAGCTGTGTGGATGAACTCCTGTACCTTAGATCCCTGTCCATCTTGGTTGATTAAAGTCTCCCAGGAGATAATATGAAGAACATAAACAGATCCCTGCTGGATCAGACCCCTGGCCCATCGAGTCCATCAGTTTGTTTTCATATAGCCAAGCAACTGGACAAAAAGGCCATTAATCCCTAGCAGATGGACTTCAGAGCAGTTGTATCATGTTCAATAACCATTGATCCTCATGACTTCCATGAACTTGATCCAACCTTTTTTCTTTTTTGAAGCCAGCCAAGCTGGTAACCAGCACTACATCTTGTGGTCATCAATTCCAAAGTTGAATTACCCATTAAAAAAAAAAATTTAGGTTGTCTTGATACTTCCAGGATTCAATTTCACTGAATGACCTCTGTTTATAATATTTCAGAAAGGGGAACTCCTTGTTCATTTTATCTACACCATACATCATTTTTTATACTTAAATCATGCTCCCTATTATACAACTCCTTTCTAGATTAAAAAGCCCCAAATGTTGCAATGTTTCCTGATAGGGGAGCTGCTCCAGACCTTTGATTACCTTAGTTGTCCTCCTCTGATCCTTCTCTAGTCCTATGATATCCTTTTTTAGGTGTAATTGCACACAAGATTCTAGAAGTGGCGACACCATTGGATCTATATAAGGACATTAAGATTTTGGGATCTCTGTACTATTTCTTCTGTAGTTGGGTCCATGCAACATCCATGTTTTTTAAAGAGATTATTATCTCTCATATCCTTAAGAGGCTATGACTTGAGTCAATAGATCTGGACAATTTTTACTTAGTTTCCAATCTTTCCATCTTGGATAAGTTTGTAAAGAAAATGGTCAGTGTACAGCTCTAGAGGACCCTGGAAGAAGCAGATTTTGTACTCTAGTCACTCAATATTCAGGCCTGACTTGGGCAGCTTTATAGCTATACACCCGCATATACAACCATATACATACTGTCTATACATACATATACCAAAACACATGAGAGCTGGTTTGGTGCAGTAGTTAAGGCATCAAACTAGAAATTAGAAATTGCAAAGTATAATCCTGGACACAAAGCTAGCTGGGTGTTGTTTTCTCAGCCTTAGGAATGAAGAAATGGCAAATCACTTCTGAAAAACCTCACCAAGAAAACAGCCGGGAGTTGTCCAGGCAGTCTTTGAGAATCAGACACGAATGAACAAACAAAAAAAACAAAACCCATACACATACATATACCTTCAGAGCAAAGAAGCATTTAGGAAGTTCCTTTTCTGTTGTTTCTATGTTTATTACATAAACAATAATGCAATATACCTGAGCCAATGACTGGGCACAGATATGTTTCACAATTATCTCCCCAGGCTGCTCCTTCTGTGCAACAGCATTCCTCTTTTGTGGTGTTATTGGCTAAGACACTGTCACACAATGGGACATCACTGATGTGATAATAGCACTCCTTCCGCTCTGCATTATCTGGATGTAAAGATACAGGCCTTCCAGGTTCCCCTGAGATGAGATTAAAACATATAATATAAGTGACAGAGTCACATAGATAATATTATGTTCGACACAGGTGCACACATCTGGAAATTATTTGATGAAAGCAATCTATCAGAGCAAAGTGTTCTCTAGATCCATGATGGTGAACCTATGGCACACATGCCAGAGATGGCATGCAGAGCCCTCTCAGTGGACATGCATGCCATTGCCAGTTGTTCTTCTGGTTTCCAGTGCATGCCAGCTGGTCTTTGCATGTGCTGGAGCACGGAAACCCAAAGACCCCGGTCAGCTGGTCTTCAGGTTTCCAGTGTTCTGGCATGTTTTGGGAACTCAGTGCCAAAAAGATTTGGCATAACTGCTCTAGACTTTATTACATTATTCATTTTAACAATGTAGAGTATATTTCACAAACTCCAAATATTTAATTGGAAGTTTACTTGCATTTGTCTTTCAAAATGCAAATATAATACAATTCAGCATTGTCTGCATTATATTCTCCATCTGTAAATAAAAATTCTCTCCAAATTACAAATGATTGCTTAAGGTGGGAAAGTTAGCCTCCCACTGACTCCCACAACACACATTTCAAAGAGCCTATATTTTGTATTACTTTAAAACTGTCCTTAATGGCTGTGTGTGCTTGAATGCTTTCATTAAAGCATGCTTTTTTAAAGAGTTGCAACCAATATTGTCAGTAAAGCCCCATTTTACCAAATAGTTAACTCTACTTTCCCAAAATATTACATGGAGCTGGACATCATGTTACTAATGCCAATTAGTAGGGATTACGAAAATCTCATATTAAGACCATTTATTTGAAGACTACATTTCGGAGCCGAAGGAAAATCACTCAAATGCAACCTCTATGTCATTATTAATTTATATGTTAACTGTTTAGTGTTTCCAAATCTTGCTTTCATAAATGGGATTTCGTATTTTAAAAAATAGCTATTTTTCCCCTCTGGACCAAAAAGTGATTGGTTAGATATCCACATGAGATTATATTTAATAGGTTAGCTATATGTATAAGAAATTCAGTTTATGATCAATCTATGATATTGGAATATGTTAAGAATTTAGACTATGCTTTCTACGCACTGATAATGTTACCTAGTTTGTAAATGAAATGTCTATCAGAAAATCACCAAGGTCAGAGAATATCATGGAGCCCACCATTCTTTCTTTTACCCAGACCAATAAGAAGAACTTGCAAGAATTGCGTCTCCAATTTCCATTTTCAGGATATTGTTCACTAAACCCTTACCTAGGCCTGATCGGAGGCGACATTCCCCAGTTTCTGTGTCATACTCTTCATGGTCACTTGGACACAGGCACAAGAAGGCTCCTTCTACGTTTTCACAAAGTGCAGTCCCACACACTGCAATCATCAGCTCACATTCATTCACATCTGCAAGAATCATAATACAGTTTATCAATATGCCTGCTAAATTCAATGGTTTTTGGAGTCATCATCTCTGTTTCTCATCTAAGGCAGTGTTTTTCAACCACTGTGCCGTGGCACACTAGTGTGCCGTGACCTAGTGTAAGGTGTGCCGTGAGAAAAATACCCGCCGGGTGATTTTGCCTCGGGACATCTCTGTGTCCCGAAAGTTGCTTTCGGGACACAGGGATGCCTCTATTAAGTCCCTGCGGCCCCGCGTTTACTTTAAAAACGTGGGGACCGCCGGGAGGTAGTGCACGCAGGGACGTCACTGACGTCCCATGCGTGCGCCCATAGCAACAATTGCGGAGGACCTGAGCAGCGAGAAGAACGCGCGCTGTCAACTTGGTAAGTGAATTGCTTTATATATAGTCAATATAGGCACAGAGTTAAAAAATTTTAACATTTTCTAATGGTGGTGTGCCTCGTGATTTTTTTCATGAAAAAAGTGTGCCTTTGCATAAAAAAGGTTGAAAAACACTGATCTAAGGAGTTAATTTCTGCATTCGGCAAAGTTGCAACTTATATTTCTGACATCTCATAATGCCTGTTTTCTAAAACTTAGAGCTATGTCAGCAACATGTGTTTCCTATATCATGGGATACAACTAATAATTCTGGTGGCTAGGTTGTTAGTACAGAAATATGATCCATAGGAATAAAACAGATGAAAAAATAGCTTAAGTATTAGATATATGAACAGAAAGAAATTATAGGACAGCCAAATATTTAAAGACTGTCAATAAATGATGGCCCATTTTTGTTTTCTATGTCTGAAGAAATAGAACCTAAACAAATGAATTCAAAATGTTAAAGAAGGAACCAAGAAAGCATTAGGAAGACCTATTTTGCTGAGATATCTGGCAATCAGAAAGTGATGGATTCTTATTTGACAAAAACCTTTAAATAGAAGATCTGTGACTTTCTATCAAAGTTGTACTGGCTGATTTCTTGCAATAACAAAGGTTTAGATTTGATGATTTCCAGCTCATCAGAGATAGATTTAAAGAAAGATTCATCTGGGCATTGCATTTTTTCAGTTCTATCCTTACAGTATAAAGCTTCATTCACAAAGAACTTGAGAATTGGGAAGTTGGAACTTCAAATACAATTAAACACACACACACACACACACACACACACAAAAACCCAATGTTATCTTTAAGGGATTTTTCTCAAGATCATAACCTTGATTAATAAGTTGGAAAGGTGCCTGCATTTTGGATAAGGAGGCAGTGTGGATCTATGAAGACTGAAAGACTCTTACCAATGCAATCATGGCTTAAAGGGGAATTTGTATAGCCACGGTCACACAAGCAATGGAATGACCCAACAGTGTTGTCACAGAAACCATGGCTTCCACACAGGGTCTCATTGGCACATTCATCAATATCTGCATAACAGATAGATCAACAAATCAGTACACAGTCAAATTTTATTTTGTTTCTTCATTTCAGACACATGCTAGCAAGATGACTCAAAATGATATTGTTAATTCATATCAAGAGACCGCAAAAATGTGACTGTCATTAATTCATTTTAACATAACTTCAGTATTATCAGAGTGACAATTCAGCGAAAAAGAAACTGTGGAGAATTAAGGAACTGAAAGAGGAAGCATTTAGTTATCAGGTGCTAAACTTTGTGCTCTGTGTATACAGAGAGAAATAACAAGAGCAATGTTTCACGTCAATGTGCAATGTTACACGTCAATCAATGTGCATTGATTACTCTTCTGGTTTTGCAATCTAGCCATTCTTCTGCAGGGCTTTATTTAAGATTCAACCTATATTAACAGAAATAATATAGTTATTGTTGATAGATGTATTTATCCTTGGGAGAAACGCATAGTCTTGGATTTAAATTATTGCAATCTTTCTCCCCTTTCTTGATGATACCAGGTCCTGAAACAAATACTTTAGAACTTAGTCTTGCAGAAATATAGGAGTAATATTCTCATTATTATAATGGAATTTATAATACACCTTTCACTTAATGTATCAGTATACTTTCTATGTCACATAAATAAATAGTCTCATTGTCCCAAAAATTTTGTCATCCATAGTTTTACAGGAGAGGTTTAATAATATTCCACTCTGAGCTTGTTTTTGCCTTTAGTTGGACTGGGAAATTAAGACAATATCTCAAGTTCTGCTATGCTACTTTTTTATATTGGTCTGCAGAAACATCTAGGAAGGTTACCAGATTTTAACTGATTGTGATTGCCGTAAGTTCAATACTGAAAAACATTTATGAATTGTTTTACTGCTTCAGATGTAGCTCATTCCCACTTTATTACCTACTTGTGCTAATATCCTATTTTGCTTTTATTTGATTGTGTTATACTGGTATTTTAATCTTTGATTGTAGGCTGTATATTTAGCATATATGGAACTGAGAATAACGCAGGGGTGGAAGTATTTACACTGTCTCCTCCCATATGAATTAGCAGCAATAAGCAGGAAAAATGTGTCCATTTCCACCAAGCTGCTTTTCATTCTGGGTACTTTCATGCCTACTTCATCTATGGGAGATACACCTGTTTAATAAACTGTCTAAGTGGAACAACAAAGCAATATCCATTTTGTTAAAAATAGAGACAATCCCCAAACATTTGAGACTACAGCCAGATAGTCTTTTTATCTCTATAATGTAAAAATGTTTCTCCTTCTTTATAAAATGAAATTCTTCTCTACAGAGAGTCTTCCTTGACTTTTACACCCCCCCCCCCCGAGTTTTCTCAACAGCACCTACCAATGCATTCACCAAATGGTGTGCGATGGAAGCCGGGAGGACATCCCATAATGCAGTGGAATGAACCCAAGGTATTCTGGCATTGCCATATGCCACAAGCAGTAGCCCCAAATTCTTCACATTCATCCACATCTGTCATCCATGGGAAAGCATTTTCAAAAGAAGGTATCAGAAGGACAAAATTTAATAAAAGACTTGGCAACAGTAAATTGTAGGGAAAAGGGGAAACATGAAACATGTCTCAAAGAAAAGAAGAACCTGGAAAAAAATGCACAAGCCCTGATGGCTAACACACTTAACATTCAAGTATCCTTAAGTAACAATGGGCAACTCTGATGTTTGTGGTCCCAGAGCAACATTGATTGTGCTACTAAAATTGATTACGTTTTTTTGCATTTGGGGGAGTACAATAAAAAATAAAACGTGGATACAGTGCCCACGAGATCAGTATACCCACCCAGTGCGATAATCTTACATCAGTAGCAATGGCCCCCTATAGCAGCTAGAGTCCATTAAAAAAAGGCTGCTTTGTTACCAAAGCACAATCCTGACCACCACCCCCACCACCCTAAATTGCCTGCCTCTGTAGAATAAGTATTGTAATACCAAAGTTTGGCTGAACAAAAACAATAAATAATTAAATAAAATGAACTAAATAAATGATATCATTTCAGGGGAGATAGGCATTCTTAAAAGAACTGCTCTGCAGGACTAGTAAGAAAAAAATAACCTTTTATTAGAAGATGGAGGGCAGCTATATAGTATGAAGTTACCCCACCTGCACATGTGAATTGAGACCCAATGAACTGCCTGAAGCTGTTATTTTCATTAAGAAGAACTCTTGCATTGACATAATGCAAAGAACCCCTCTCATGCCAATATCAGCTTCAGGGGAGCAGCATTTTCCAGGATCTCAGCATGAAAACAAACTTCCACACCCCCACCAATCACGATCAGCACCATGCCAGCAGCTAACATTTGTGTGGTTTTTTAAAATGTAGATATAAAATACAAAAATGCCTCCCAAAAATTTGCTTAGCTTGATTCTGATCTATAATCTTTTTTTCCTTCAGAGGTCAGCTCTTACCTACACAGTCATCTGTTTCCTGCGAATGCTGGAAGCCAGTTTGACATAAGCAGCTGTAGGAGCCTTCTGTATTGATGCACCGACCATGCAAACACCGGGAGTAATCAGCACATTCATCCACATCTGCCAAATACAATACAACATATAAGCATAGGGAAAGAAGCCAGACTTTAATGTAAAATAGTATTGAAATGGAATAGCAGAAAGCTAAAATAGGAAAGGTTGAGAATATGTAATGGAGGAATTCGTCTGAGCTGATTCAAATGAATTAATCTGAGCCTAATTTGGAATGGACTAAATTAGCTAATTTGAATTCAGGCTCCCTGGTTTTCCTAAATTTGAATTGCAAATGGAAACAGAATGGGAAAAACCTTATAGCAAGCAGTGGAATAAATTCATAATTGGGAATCATATATACTATCCTTGTTTTCCCTAGTATCTTATACTGTCATTATAGCATCATTCAACCCATTTTGAAGTATGCTGAACCCATCCACATTGCTGTTATTTTGACATAACAGTGACTGGATGAGTCTTGAAGATGTCATAGGTTATTAGAAAAATATTAAAATATTAATTTTTAAATATTAAGTTAGCAAGTGAAAATTACATTTCCCATAGTTTACAAAGAAAGCTTAGCTTGTCTGTGGCAAAAATGAAATCTAAATTGAGAACTTTCCAGAATGTATAAGCCCTGTATTCAACATTGTACCTTGCTTTAGTAATTTTTAGAAATATGGACATGCAAAAGCAGGGACAGAGAGCAGGGTCTGCGGTATCCTGGATTTGTTGAAAGTAATTATTAATATCCTATGACTATCAGTAAGTGTTGTATCTTATGATTCTTGCTTAATATATCTTATTTTTTCTTTATGTACACTGAGAGCATATGCACCAAAGACAAATTCCTTGTGTGTCAAATCACACTTGGTCAATAAAAAATCTATTCTATTCTAATTCAGAGCATACCTGGATGCATATATACTTTTCAGAACCTCTCTTAATCAAATACATCTTTTTCTTAGATGACAGTGTGAGTCCTGGAAAAGTCATAGTGACATGAATTCTAATATGCATTCTGAATCATCTTTCCCCCCTCAAATGCTGGGTTGCTGCAGTCTTAAGAGAAAATATAGGGTGGTTGATGTTGAATGGGAAAGCATCTTTTAAGGACCTGGGATCACCGTGAAAAGAAATTGGGGAAGGGAGGAAACCTTCCTTGATTTCTTTCTTTAGCAAGATGCGTCAAAGAGAGAAAGGACAGACAAAAGATCACTATAGTTTCTAAGATCTCACCCTGACAGCTGACTCCACCAGCAGCATTTGAGAAGCCAGGAGCACAAATGCAGAAATAAGATCCATGACTGTTTAGGCATTCACCATTGGGACTGCAGATGCCACTGTCCAGACACTCATTCTGATCTATAAGTGGTAAGGATAGTAAAGATAGTTACAAGGAATTCAGTCTGAAAAGCTGCTACAAATTATTCTAATTTAACATTATCACCTACTTAACAAAGTATCTTTTCATTCAGGACAAGATTGTCTTATAAATCTTACATTACTCATATCTAAATTATTGGTGTGGGATGGATTAAACAGTAAGAGAAGCTGACATTCAAATGAAATCAAATGAAAATACCTTTCTGAGTGTCTCTTTCAGAAATCTATTGTTGGAGAGAGCTCAAAATACACATACATATCCTGAGGCCTAGCAAGTAGTCACTTAAATCAAGAAACAGGGTTCAGCAGCCATATAATTTAATGTAATATGAAAACTGAATCTGTAGTATTTTCCGGCAAAAATCCATGCCTGTTTTTCTCCTTACTTTTTAATTCTGGCAGCCTAATTTAAATGGGTAGGTGGAAATCCATATGCTGATGTTTAACAAGGTGTCAGAACTTCTTGCCAATATATTTTAAAACAGAAAAACATTAACTAAGAAACCCTGGGGTATCATTTGCCTTCTCCAATTTAAACATGTTAACTGAATTCCAAAAATCATGGGAGAGTAAGAATCAATTAGCTTCAAGTTGCAAACCAAGTAAGGTAATGCTCACTATCAGATGCACAGTATCTGATTCAGTATTCTTTTATTCTATTACATTCAAATATGAAAAAATAAGAAATACAAATATATTAGTCATACATTATTGTTTATACTACCTTTCTATAAAATACAAGTAGTTATCAATAGTAATTGCAACTTTAATCGATTTGATATAGTTTACAATATCACAGAATTAAGAAGAACATAGGACAAAGGCAGCACCCAAATGACAAGATAACAAGAAGAAACCAAATATTGACATGAAAAAAAGAAACAAGAAGTGGGAAAGGAAAGCAGAAGTTAATATTTAGTTCCAGTTCTTCGATTGCTTTTCAAAAGCATGTGAAAGTAACTAGAATAATCCAGAGTCAACATTGTTCAACCATCCCATGGGCAATGCCTACTCTGGCAGATTCTCCTCTTCCTTTTTGAACAGTCCCATGCAATTTTTTTTCTAAACACTAATGAGGCTGATTTGAACAAAAGTCACATGAAATTCCCAAAATGTCTGCCTCCCCCTGCTCTTGGTTTATGCTAGCTCTGACAATGACCAAATGAATGAAGAATGGGCAAATTAATTGAGAGGTGTTACACTGGGCTTACCTTCCAGTGATGTGCAGTCAGGTGAGGCACAGCCTCACCGCTCTCATCATGAAAAGAAAAAAAATTCAAAAGGGAAAAGACAAGTGCTGAGGTGAGGCTAGCTGGCTGCTGCCTCACCATGAATGACTCCCTAACTATTTAAAAAAGCCTCTAAGCACCCTCTACTATGAGGCAGGAGAATTGCATGCCTCATCTAGTCTGACGTTTTAGGCATTTTATAATTGCTCAAGTAAAGTTAAGCGAGGTTTAAAAGCCTAAAAGGTCCTGAGGTAGGTGACGCACGCAGTTCTCCTGCCTCATAGTAGAGGGCGCTCATTCTTCCTATGACTCAACGCTACCCCTCTTCCCTTTTTCTTCCCTTCTCGCTTGCAATACAGTGACAATAAAGGGCGAGCGCAGAGATGTACCTTCATCTCTTCATTGATTTCCCTTTTTACAGGATGAACCAGCTTCCTGCTTCTTTTATTTTCTGGAGCTCTGACTTCTTTCTCCATTTCTGCCATTTTTTATTTTTTTTTTATTTTTTGTTTGGTGTGTGTGTGTGTGTGTGTGTGTGTGTGGTACACACACGTGTGTGTATGTATCTGGTGGAGATGAAATGGCTGCTGGTATTATTTGGAAAAAAGCTTTCGGGGGAAGGTTGTGTAGAGGAAGGGAGGGAGGACAGGGGTGGCTTTTAGCGCTGATTTGTTTCCCTCTCTTTTCTCTCTCTCTCATTCTCTCCCTTCAGCTCTCTTTCATTTCTCTCTATCTCTCTCTCTCTTTCTCCCCTTTTCTCTTTCATCTCTTCCTTGTGCATGCAAGTAAAATACTTTTCTGGGCTGGGATCACGGCGGGGGGGGGGCAGCCACTCCTTACTGAGAAGTGAATATCTGCTGCACTGCGGAGAAGAGTCACACTGTGCAGGAGACTCCCCAGCATTAGACTTAGGTCAGCAAGAGCCACGGTCCCCTTCATGTTGGCTCAGGAAGGAGGGGAATGGGACCGTGGCTCGCGCTGACCTTAGTTTAGCACTAAGGAGTCTCCTGCACAGCGTGGCTCTTCTCCGCAGCTCAGCCAGGTATTCACTTCTCAGTAAGGAGTGGCTGTCCTCATCGCCGTGATCCTGGCCCAGAAAAGTATTTTGCTTGCACGCACAAGGAAGAGATGAAAAGAAAAGGGGGAAGAGAGAGAGGGAGAGTGCAATGAAAGAGAGCTGGAAGGAAAATCAAATCAAATCAAATCAATCAAATCAAGGAGAGAATGGGAGAGAGGGAAAAGAGAGGGAAACAAATTAGAGAGAGAAGGGGCAGAGGGAAATGAAAGAGAGCTGAAGGGAGAGAATGAGAGAGAGAGAAAAGAGAGGGAAACAAATCAGGGGGCAAGAAAGGAAGAGAAAAGAAAGAAAGAAAAAGAAAGAAAGAAAGAAAGAAAGAAAGAAGGAAGGAAAAGAAAGAAACTTTCTCAGACCTATGGTGAAAGCAATGGCAAGCTAGATCTCTTGCCAAGAAAACTGTAGTTTGCCAGAAGGCACAAATTGGAAGCAAGTCTGATTTTCTTAAAAGAAAATAACAGAGATGGCAAAAAAATGCATCTGAAAATAAGATTATTTATAATTTTTGGATAATGTATTATATTGTCAAACTCAAAAGGTTTTTGATACTTAATTGTCATCATCATCATCATCATCATCATGATCTCTCTCTCTCTCTCTCTCCTTCCCCCCCTCAGAGGGACTATCGTCCCTTGTGGAAAACACAACAAGGAACTCCTCGGCTCCTTGCTCCCCCCCCCAAATCTCTTTTTTTGTTATTGTTGGCCACTGGTGGCCACCGTATATGGCCCTCGGCGCTATGCTCTTGCCCGCCACCCCTTCAAAATGCGCAAGGACGGGACAAAATGGCACGGATCCTTTTATTAAAACCTCCTGTATTACAAAGGCATTTTAATAAAAAGATTGTGATGACGTCAGTGCCTCACCAGCCATAAACCTTACCGCACGTCACTTTTACCTTCACATGTGGTCCCATTGAAAAGTTCAAATCCTAGTTGACAATGGCATGTGTAGGATCCTGGTGTGTTTAAGCACTCTCCTCCTAAGCAGTAAATGTTTGGGTATTCACATTCATTACTGTCTGTTCAAGGAAAGGAAGGCACGATTAATGGAAAGTAACACCAATTAGGGAAGAAAAAATCCTTATAGGCACAAGCTTAGACTTTTTTGTGTTTATTTTAAATGAAAAAAAGAAAGCTAACTACAGGGTACCATTGCTGAAACTATTAGCAGAGAAAATTTATGCATTCTCCTGCCCAGTTCATATTAAAATAGCAATAGCAATAGCAGTAGACTTATATACCGCTTCATAGGGCTTTCAGCCCTCTCTAAGCGGTTTACAGAGAGTCAGCATATTGCCCCCAACAATCTGGGTCCTCATTTTACCCACCTCGGAAGGATGGAAGGCTGAGTCAACCCTGAGCCGGTGAGATTTGAACCGCTGAACTGCTGATCTAGCAGTAGCCTGCAGTGCTGCATTTAACCACTGTGCCACCGTGGCTCTTCTAAAGTGTACTGCAAATGCTTAAGAATATAACCAAGCACATATTCTATTGCTAAAGATGTTCTATCTATACGATTTTCTTTGGTGCATATTTTAATGAGTTTGGATCTTCTGAAAATACACTATATTGCCAAAAGTATTCACTCAGCCATCCACATAATCAGACTCAGTTGTGAGCGAATACTTTTGGCAATATAGTGTATATTGATCAAGTATCAGTGTGTGTGTGTGAAAGAGAGAGAGAGAGAGATCTGTGACTATTCACTGTGTTATATATTTACTTATGCCAACACCAAGTTCTTCTAGCTTAAACATAGAAAGACATCAGCCTGAAAGGAAAATGTGACATTTTCCTGCAGCACAGTTCAGTATATGAAGGTATTCATGCCTAATAATCAAATTGTGATATTGTTGACTATGAACAAAATGAAGTAGCATTTCTTAAATTTTGTGAATCTGATTTACACACATATACCTCACTGTGTGTGCATCAGTTTATTTGTAAAGTAATATAAGGACTCTCGTCTTTAAGGGCTACTCAAACACTGAAAAGAAGCAAGCTAAGGTTTGCCATTGAATAAATATCAACAAGTAGTTGCAATTATTCTCAGTCACTTAATGAGTATTCAATGATATACAATACATCAAACTTTCCTACAACATGTGTTTGACTTGGATTAATTTTATATGTGTACTTAAAATAGCTCACCTATAAATTAAAAATGTATTATATAGTTCTAAGAAACAAGGATGGTCTGCCAAAAACATTGTTAATATGCTTCATTTCCATTTCTCTATTGTTAAGGGTATAACATATTAATAATGTATTTGTATAATGTGACATAAATGTATACTAGCTTCATCTAGTATATCCCAGGGGAGTGTTTTGTGGTCATTCTTTCTTTTTGATTTCTTTGATCTGTTTCCAGTATTAAGGATTCCAAGTTTGTTCCCAGCCACACTCAGCTTGATAACTGTAAGGAAATACTTAAATTTAAAGTAGTAGCTGGAAAGAAAGATAAACATTAACTTTATTGTCACTCTTAATCATGAACTAACAATACAAGTAGTGTCCTTTCAAATCCAGAGCCATTTATTAGCTATATACTATTACCGTATATAATGAAGTACCTGCCAGTTCTTCCTCTATGTTGGAAATCCTTGGATAATTTGCATTTGCAAATTAGATTGTCCAGGCATATTTTTTAAAGTGTACACCCAGAAATATAATGTGAAAACTGTTCTTTAATAAAATTATTATGTATGTAGAATTCTCTTTATGACAATATAAACCTCCATACTTATACAGTTGTGCTGTGTTGCAAACACTCCAGAGAAAATTGATAATGTTAAAATAGGAATTGATTTATACATATTATACATTCCTAGTTTTGAATGATAAAATTCTCCATATTTTATTGAAACAATATCATTCAGGTTATACAAAATGAGTACAGGTAGTCCTTGATCTACCACCACAACTGAGCCCAACATTTATGTTAAGTGAGGCAGTTGTTAAGTAAGTTGCACCCCATTTTACAAATTGCTATGGTTTTTAAGTGAATCATGTCGTCCTTAAGGAAATCTGGCTTCCCCATTGATTTTGCTTGTCAGAAGCAGCTGGGAAGGTTACAAATAGTGATAACATGATCCTGGGGCAGTATAACTGTCATACATACATGCATGCATGCCAGTGGCCAAGCGTCTGTATCACATGACTATGGGGATGCTGCAACAGTATGAAAGACAATCATAGGTCACTTTTTTCAGTGCCATTGTAATTTTGAACAGTCACTGAATGAATGGCTGTAAATCAAGGAATACATGTATAATTTTATTAACTGCATAGTTTTCAGGCGGATGTTTCCACATGTGTAAAACATGTCTGATTTACTGTATCAGAGAACAATTCTAGCATAGGAGGGATATAAAAGAAACAAAAGGTATTATTAAAAAATATGTAGGCAATTATTTTATATAATTAGTTTCTATAATCCATGTTTTCTCAATTTAACTCTTTATATGTTGATATGTGATACTTTTAATTGGAAAACTCCTGGAATTCCTATTGAGGTCAATTTTCCACATATTTCTATTCTTGTTTTCCAAAGCTACTTCTTCAAAGCAGTAAGCAAATATAAAAAGCAATTAAGCATTGCTAATTTTATTATTTCTAATAAACTTAGTGTAACTTACCTAAATTTAGTTTTTAAACTGGTTTTCAGTGCAACTTTATTTTATTTCACATTTTATTTGTTACAATTAGTGGCATATTTATTTATTGGCATCATAACCTAATTATTCTCTCATGGAAAACTTGTGGGAGGATTTGATATTGAAAATCCAGTCTGGCACTTGATGTCTCTGTTGCCATGGTCCATTAAATGCCCAGAGTATGTGGAGACCATCCAATTAAATAAATGTCCCTCTCATCCCTCTCAACTCAAAACATAGGAGTTTACATTTTTCACTGAATAAAATGATGATGATATTTGCATTTGTGTGTGAGCTCTCAATTTTTCCATTTTAAAGTCCTTTTTAAATTAAATTCTATAAGAAAATGGATGGAAAATTAACCATTTTAGATAATTATTGGATGACTACTAGGTGACAGCAATAAAATGCAACAAACTATAGCACTTTCCTTGTCACTGACTGATTTCCAGAGTTTTTCACTACTGATCCGGTAGCCCTTAATGTCTGGTCTTCTAATTTACAACTTTAAAAACAAAACCAGATTATCCTATTTAATCACACTGAATAATCATGCCCTTCTTTCTTTCATTCTCCTGACCCATTTTCTTGTTCTTCTCCAAACTGACCTAATTTAGTGTAATGAATGTTATCTGCAAAGCTGCAACCAACTCATTAATTAATACATTAATCACTGCCAAATATTTCCAATCCCAATATCTTCAAGTATTTCATAATAGCCTGCCAAGGTTGTGAACAGTAACCTGGGAAAAACAGGATCAATAATCTACAAAATGTTTTCCTCTAGGTGATGAATCTGGGAAAGGAAAAATCAATCCAGATCATAATCACTATTTCTTCTGCTTTTAAATGCACACAGGTCTAAAGTAAGCCAAGTGTTTCAGTCATTCAGCTGTGAAGAATGAAATCAATATTATTACCTTCACAAGACTGTCTGTTAGATGAGAGAACATAACCTATTTCACAAGCTTGGCAAGTGAAGGAGCCTGGTGTATTAATGCAGATTTCCTGTGGGCAGGCCATGTGTGAATTGCACTCATCAATATCTAGAAAAAAGAACAGAGTTTCCCTGACATAGAATAGGGAACAAGAAAAAGCTCAGAAAATCTATCCAATATATGATTCAAAAGCTTATCAGGCAAATGTCTCTAGCATTTCCTGAACGGTGTATAAAAATGATGTGCTACATCCAATTATTTCTTCATATCAAGTAATATTCACTATTTACTGTTTATACATACAGCTTCCAATCAGTTTTCCATTAATTTCAATCAATATGTTATTCAGATAACTTGATTTCTATGACCATAACAAAAGCTTGTTATTTATAAGACTATACAATCTTCCGGATTAGGCTAATATACCTTTTTTAGTTAATCAGAAACTTATCCTTATCATCATATCAAGCCACTTATATACCTTCACATGTTCTCCCATCCATTGATGCGATATAGCCATTACCACAATCCACACAAGAAAAGGAGCCCTCAGTGTTGATACAGCGTCCTCTGGGACAGATGTTATAGGTTGTACATTCATCAATATCTATGACAAACAAGAGAAACAGGGAACTGAATTTTGAGTTGATGTCACTTGGCAGAGCAACAACAGAACATAAAGAGCCCCATATAACTTTCAACAAATGATGCTATAGGCAGAAGGACAATGTGTGCAAAAGTTATCAAGAAATAACTATACCCAGAATAAGATTATTATTAGACACTTCATGAAGTTATCCAAAAGCATGTGGAAATTATATTAAGGGGTCTTAATATATCTGGCTCAATGAAAATTAAGGAATAGAACGTCAATGCAGAAAATAATAAAGTTGAAAAAATGTTAATTTCTTTCTAACTACTGATGGGCCTGTTATAGTCATTAGATTATTATGAACTTTTTACTTATATGGAAACATAAATTTATGATCATAAAGGGGAAAGGCCTTGTACAGGGACAAGAGGAGCTGTATATTGGTACACATTAACTATGAAGGGGAGACGACTACAGTTTACATTTTCACTCAAAGTAACCAGCAAAACTTTACCTATAATCTTTCATCCTATGATATTTAGATTAGATACTCAACTGCAGACTGCCAGTGTTATTACCAGTTAAGCTTACTTTGATGTTTTTTGAAACCCTTCTCTTGTTTTTCTGCCATTTAATCATTGATTCATTTGTTGTGAACATGTTATACCACGAAGTGCAGTCTACCATCAGTTTCTTGTAATGGTTGATGGGTGGAGATGGTTGTTGGTTTTAAAAAAAGCACTCATCTACCTTTGTGGTTTATTGCTTAACCAGAACCATCATTTTCCTACAAAGTTCATATTCTGGTTCTTATCCTGTGCCATGTCCTAATTTGGTGAACTTATTTATACAGATCCAAATTAAGGTTTTGCTACTTCTGTTTTCTGCCTGAGACTGTCTAATGAGACAGGCCTCTGCCACTGACAGTACCGAGCAGGGTTGAGTCAAGACTAGTCACCGCTAGGCTCCTTCTGTCATTACCTAAGCTGAATAAAGTAAAACAATAACAACAAAAACAGGTTTTGCATAAGCAAAACATACCAGCTCCCAGATTACCAAGGGAGGAAGCATAACTTGATCCACTAATCTACTTACCTTGTGGTAAAACAGCAAAGGCCAGGGAATTTAATTACTCCGCTAACTGTCAGCTAAGTAGTCTCACACTTCAGGCAGAACTACTGAAGGCAATTCTAAAGCAATTCTAAAAGACAGTTCTTCTCTGTCCAGGTCTTTAAAGAAACTTCAGAATGGAGGAGAGGCCTGAATTGGGGTTAGAGGGATGCTACCTTGTTTTTCACAGAGTCACAGAGATACTAACTTGATTGATTAAAAAAATAAATAGCAGCCAGAAATGCTGAATAGCAACATAAAATTATGATCATAAAGGGAAAAGGTCTTGCCCTGGGAGAAGAACAAAGGGTAACTTGACTTTGGTTCTTTTTGTCATGGGTGGTGATGCTTAACTGATTTTAAAATTCTGAGGATAAGGGAGGGGGGGTCACCTAATGAAGGGGGAGAAACACTATCTTGCTTTCATCTTATGTCCAAATGTTGCTCATCTCCAGTTTCAACTTGAAGTTTTGCTGTGATGACTGCAACAATTTAATTTCAACAAAATAAGTAAGCAAAAAAGCTTAATGACCTAATGGCAGGGGAAGTCACTCTGAAGCATTTCAGCCTTGCAGCAATTAAACAGGTATGTGCAAAATATAAAACCAGAATTTGTTGATTTCTGATAGACTTACTCAACACTGTTGACTTAATGGTGGGTTCATATATCAACTACTTGTCTTGGGATAGAGTTTGAGACATCACACTATGCAAAGTGAAATGTTCTAGCAGTTTAACTTCCAAAGAAAATAAACAAGGCCAAAAGTAACTCCTTCTCAATGTTTGCAACTATAATTTCATTTAATCTTTCTAATCTGTCCAGTATTGGGGGTAATTGGCTTTGAGGCCTGTAGAGGTTTCTGCTGTGACACAGAGATAATGCAATTATGATCTTAGCAGAGATCTTCATAGCACTGTGAGCAATGCAAGGTTAGATTTGCAAGGAAATTAGGAGAAAAATCCTTGACACAATCAGAGGAAATTAGTGCAACATACAGGAAAGAAAAATAAACTAAACTTTTTAGAATTGTTTTGTTAAAGAAAACAATATAGCATAGAACTGAAAAACTGAAATATAAATTTTTTCATATCGATTTTTAATTTTTATCTTACTTTTGACCTAAACTCTTTAGTGGAGAAAGGATTATATTTCAGTGAAAAGGCATATCTTTTACTTGCAGGAGATCCCACAGTGAGCCTCCACATTTTTAATTTGGAAAAAAAAATTGATGGGAAAAATCTCTGTCCAGTATTTGGGGGAGCCTTGCCTGTTTGAATCAATAAGCTGTGTTGTATTAGACATTTTCGATAAGGCATTTTTTTTTATCATAAGCCAGCATTACTAGATATCAGCCATTCTTTGGAACAGATGAAATACTGAGATAGAAGTGCAGGTAGTATTTTGAATAATCTACATTTTTTTGGTTCTGGAGAAAACCAGTTATGATGGAAACATCTTCAGAGACACATGATTTAAACCAATATACATAAGTTGCAAAGGGAAGTCAGAATATAAAAACAGCACTATTTTGCATTTTCCTTCTTTCCAGAAGAGGGCAATCTCTGTTTAGCAGATTCCTTACCAGCATTACTTCACACATCCTATTTATTTGTAGTCAGATAAAAGTTAAATCTGAATGAACATAATAAAAGTGACCTTTCTAAATGAGCATGTTCTCTGCTAAAGACACAAGTCGCATTAAAAAGCTGAGATGAATCGGTAAGGAATGAATTTATACATGTCAAGTATTTTGAACTACTTGGCAAGAAATATCAAAACTAGCTATGAAAGGAGAACATTTCAGAAAAGCGGAGGTCTTTTGCAAACTCACCTTCACACTGTCCTTTGTGATTCAGGAAGTAGCCTATTTTGCACTCACAGTGATACGAGCCAGGTATATTGATACACTGCCCTCCATGGCAAACATCTGGTTGGTCACACTCATTTAGATCTGTTAATTCACAGCAACATGCTCTTCAGCAAAAATGATCAGTCCAGATTGCTATGATGCACCATGGTCAAGTACTTAGCTCATATTATCCTTTTAATACAGCATGTTTAAATTGGAATGACCAGAGCAAATCATCATACTTTAAAACACACTATGGAAAAATCTAGTGCTCTGGTGAAATCTATAATACTGGGAAAAACAGAAGGAAAGAGAAGAGGAGGACAACCGGCAGAAGGTAAATGGACTCAATCACAGTGGCAATAAGACCAAAATTGGGCAAACCGAAGAACCAGGTTGGGCACAAATTGCCCTGAAGAAAGTCTATGTGCCTCTAACAGTTGGCACTGACTTGATGGCATATAATCAATCAATAATTAACATTTAATCTAATTTGCATATTTCAAAATGTAAATGCTTCTGCAAAAGTATGCAGAGACAAAAGTTTTTAGATACATATCATATTATTGCTTTTCTGTTCATTTGCTTCCATATTTAATGAAAGGTTTATTATCCTCTTTGTTATTTATATATTAAATCTGCTATCTATGTGCTATCATTATCAAAAGCATAGGGCAGGAAATTGAACATGATTTAAATTAATACAATAATAATGGCATGCAACAGCTAAACAATAAAATAAAATATGGCAATAAATTCTAGAGCACCCAGTTTTGTTCACTTCTTTAGATATATGTATGGATAAGATGAAGGAAAGGTTAGTGAATTTTCTTGGCCACAAAAGATAAAAGAACTGAGATATGCAGGCAAGACATAAATAAAATAAAACATCTCTCAATAGATAGATAGAGATAGATAGATAGATAGATAGATAGATAGATAGATAGATAGATAGATAGATAGATATATATAGATAGATACATAGATACATAGATAGATTAGATACATAGATAGATAGATAGATAGATAGATAGATAGATAGATAGATAGATAGACAGACAGACAGACAGACAGACAGACAGACAGACAGACAGACAGACAGACAGACACTGTAGATATATAGAGTGAGAGAGAACCAATCAACCAAATTACTCTCATTTCCTGATCTTCCATGGTAGGCATCAGAAGACGGCATTACCAATATGTAATTCAGTACATATGTAATTTGATTTGTGATCTGCATTAATAGAGCGGCATCTAGTTCTCAGGGTTTTTAAACCGCAAACAAATTTGCTTCTGTTTTCTTCTTCAAAAATTTTCTCTAGCATTCCAGCTTTTAAATGTAACTTTCTCTTACGTACATAGGTTTTATTATGAACATTCCCTAAAAATCATTACATAATGAAAATCTCCCTACTCTATTTGTTACTTAGTTTTTTAAAAGACAAATGTTCTTTTAAAACATTTGCAACGTCTTTTTTAAAAAAATAAACATGCCCAGTTTATATTCCATTTTTGGAAACATTATACCTTATCAGACACACCTAAATATAAATATAAATTTGTGACAGAAAAAATATATTCTAGAAGACTCTACCTGCTGTTGCCCTCAGTGGTGAAGAATAAGATGTTTGGTGGAACTTGCAGATATTTTCCCACATAAATAAATGGTGAATTTCTTTTACATTCTCTGATTTCATAGAAATATTTCTTACCCTGACATGTTTGCATGTTTTGTGAAGTGAGAATGCTATACCCAGAGAAGCAGATACAAGAATAAGAGCCTTCAGTGTTGACACAGTGACCCTTCCCATCACATGGATTTCTCTCACATTCATCAACATCTGAAACAAGAGGAGATAGTTAAAAACATTTTGAAACTGACCTCCCTATCTGTTCTGTAGTCACCCAACCAGCTTAGCCATTCAAATCCCACACAAGTGAAAAGTGTAGTTTGTAGAAGACGGAACTAAAAATCACTGATTAAAACTGTATGCATCATTTCTTGGGTTACATTCTTTATTTCCCAGTCTCTAACAACTTCTATGAGCCATGATGGCACAGTGGTTAGAGTGCAGTACTGCAGGCTACTTCTGCTGACTGCAGGCTGCCTGCAATTTGGCAGTTTGAATCACATCAGGCTCAAGGTTGACTCAGCCTTCCATCCTTTCTAGGTGGGTAAAATGAGGACCCAGATTGTTGGGGGCAATATGCTGACTCTGTAAACTGCTTAGAAGGGACTGTAAAGCATTGTAAAGTGGTATATAAATCTAAGTGCTATTGCTATATTTTAAACTGTTTTTCTTATATACTCATACTGCCACAGACTACATTTCCACCATCAAACTAATTAAATAACTAAAATACCAATGCAGTAAGTGTGACTTGGATGCTGTTGATAACCAGGATAACACAAGCAGGTATATCCTTCAGGAAAGTTCACACAAGTGCCTGGCCCACACATATCAGGTGAAGAGGAACATGGATTTATCTCTAAAAAGGAAAAAGAAAAATGTTGTCAGGGAACAAATAAAATGGCAATGTGCTATTGTCCCAAATCCAAGACAAATGTAAATATTTTTACCTTAATTAATGCAATTCATTCGTGCAAGACACAGCAAAGGCTATACTTAAAGGTAATCAGTACCATCAGTCTAAACACAAAATGTTATGCCCTGAGTTTGCCTGGTTTCTATAATTTATAAACCAAGATTTATAAAGATATATTCCTGTTTCAATAACTTCATTCTGGATTATACCAAACTCACTGGAGAAAATTTGGAATCAGTCCAGCAACATGCAAGAGCTCAAAAAACACCCACATCTCTCCATAGACTTCAAAAATCCCATCAACCAGCCAGCTCACAAACAAACCCATACAGACAAAAGAGTATTGAGACAGTCTTTGCTATGGGCTCTTTCCAAGAACGTTTTAGTGTAGAGCATAATGGCAGGGGCAGCTCTCCCAGACATTGAGACAAGCCTGAAACAACACAGCTGCTATTATCCAAGCAGTAAACATATGTCTGCCTAAGGTCACAAATCTTCCCACTCGACCAAAAAAATGCCCATGACTCAACTTGTGTGACCTGGAATAAATGACAAGAGATACTCCATAGCCTTCCAATTCTGCCATTGTTGTTCTATGGTTGAAAAGTGTTATTTTTCTATAACTCCTTCCCAGGTTTGATTGAAAAGGACTACTTGGCATATAAGCAGGATAGAAATGAGTATTGTGAGCATTATCCTATTTTGTTACAGTTAATAGCTTCCAATCAGGAAGTTGCTGGCTCAAACAGCATCTTGGCCATGAACTTACAAAGTCTTTTGACAAAGCCTATTTTCCATCTTAGGATCCCAACCTACAATATTGCAGTAATGAATCTGAGTTGTTAGATTGTTGAAATATGGTATGTAATGTGCTTGGAATACTTTTTTCTCCTCTCTCTTTCTCAATTATCCTGGGATTTGGCATAAAGATCTGCCCATTTTCATTTATTTCAGTGAAAAGAAGAATACTGCATCATAAGATGGTGCTTAGGGGTGATTACTAGTTTGAAATGTATTATTTATGATTACCATATTCAATATATATGAAAAACAATGTAAGATTTCATTACAGAGAAAAAACTACAAATGCTACAATCGATTTTAATATCACTTGTGAAACTGACATAAACTTTTTTAGATTAGCATCATGAAATTCTTTCGTTTGACTGTCTTGTGTGAACCCATTTGAAATGCAAAATCTCTTTACTTGCTGCACACTGTAATTGAATTATAAGAAATAATTTATTAGAAAATGGGTTAACATACCTGTGAATACTGTTGCTGTGTCTCTTGAAGCAGAAGTTTCATCTACAGCTACTGGAAATTGTTTGGCAGGAGAAAGGGAGGGATTCTCTCTTACATCCACTACAAAGGATATGAGAAACAGGCAAAAACTATAAACATATTAGACAAATAGCAGCAATCAACTGGACTCTGTAGTCTCATACATATCATTCAGTCCAACTTACTGCTGAATAATTCATATAGTTGAAAGATATAATAAGTCATCTAATCCAATGTAGCAAATCTACTCAAAATTATTTCTGCAGCAACCTCACAATGGACCAGCAAGGAGTTTTGTTTTTTTTTAAAAAAAAAAACCATTTTTCCAAGGGAGAGAAGGAAAAATGGAGGAAGGATAATTATCTTCTTGGAGACATGAATGGAGTATTAGGTCCAGTTTTAGATGAATTGGCTCACAGGCAGAAAGGAAAACTTCCACAAAAATCTTTCAATATATGGATGAATTAGCAATGTCAGAATAAGTTTCAGATGCATGGAGACTACAAAATGTAATGTCTCTTCAAAGGCTGCTGGCATCAATCACTCCAGGAATGAGATGTTCATAACCTTCCAGATCAAGGGAATTATCACCCTTCCCTCACCTGACACCCAGCTTGCCTATGAGCCAGCATATTTGACTAATATACTCAGAAAAGAGACCATGATCTTAACAATAGTCAAATACACATTATACAATATATAATATTAGACAACGTGCATTGATAAAGCTTTGAAATACACATGACATACAAATGCATACTGCTTCTGGGGAAGTGGCAGACAGAAGATAACTTTTGGAAAAAGCTAAGCTGACATTTGGAGCCTTGAATAGGGAGCCAATGAGTAGACTGGCTCCTTTGACTCTTCTGGATAAGGAAAAGATGCATGATCACTTAAGCTGTTTGCCTTACATTTACTCCTTGTGAGGAGAATGCAAGACAGAAATCTGCAGTGGGTGGGAGATGAAAGAGACAAGGGAATTTGCCATAATTACTTCAGTCACAAATGGATCCTTTTTAAAGACACTAAATTTCCACTTCCCTTGAGAACAACTTTCAGAAATTGTCTATTAAACGACTTCAAAGAAGTTAAACACCATCAAAGTGACAAGACCAGGGTGACTGTCTTCAATCCTTAATATAAGAAAATTGATATCTATCTTTATTTTACAAATTTAAATGAACAGTGAAAAGCAAGACAACATTTTTTTTGCTATAGGAAGTTTTAAACTGATTAAGGGCTAAGAAAACATTATAATATTGGATTTTAAATATTAAGATTTAGTAATTAATCTTAAAGAATAAATGTACTTTTGGAAAAGAAAAACTGTACATTAGAAACAGAACAAGCCAGGTAACATAATAAATGTTCGGATATATGTTTGAGAACCTGAATTGCGACCTGCACAGAAACTTTAAATGAACTTTGTTATGTCTTCCCAGAAACAGTTTGTTCCCAGATGATGTTACAGTAAAAGATATGCAACAAAATCTATGCAGAACAACATGGATGAGAATTTGAGTAAGAATTTGTCATCAGTTAACAGTTACCAAGAAAATATTGGGTGAAGCTTTTAAAATTAAGAAGCAAATAAAAATGACAATCCCAGAGAGCAATTGGAGGAATTTCTTTTTGCTAGACTTATAAAAGAACCTGCTTAAAGTATTGAATCAATTTCTAAGAAGAATCAATAACCATCTCAACGGATTAAAGTGCAAGATTATTTTATGTAAAGAAGGAACACAAGGTTGGTTTATTTTACCAGGCTTAAAAGGAAAAATGTTGCTATTTGGTGTGGGTTTTTTTAATTGTGCTGATATATGGACTGGAAAAACATTGTTTATTAAATTTTGTTACATTAATGTGGTGTTTTGAGTTTTTTTCTCCTTCAGTTACTTTATATATCCTAGTATGACAGAATTTAAACTAACTCACTATTTCACTGTCTTTTTATTTAAGTAAATAAGTTTTGGTAACTTGCTCTTTTTAAAGGAAATATCCTTCTTTACTATGTTACATTTTTTGTTTGTATTAGGATACTGGGATTACTTTATACTTGTTAAATGTAGATTTGTTTATAGTTAAGATATGAAATGTTTATCTGGATATGTTGCTATTTGAGGAGGTTATCTTGGTAGTGTTGGCATGTGGAATGGAAAAATGTTGTGCATTGGGTTTGTTTACAGTTAACATGGTGTTTAAGTTTTATTTCCATTAGGATATACTTTATGGCTTTTAAGTGTGGTTTGGCTTACAGCAGAAGAAAAATGTGAGACAGTTGGTGTAGTGGTTAGGGTATCAGGCTGGAAACTAGGAGATGGTGAGAGGTTTAGTCTTCCAAGTTTTTGGGCTTATGCCTGGAGCTCACCCTTAGGGAACTTCTCAATACCAGATGTTGTTGAATTAGTATTGTCTAATTCTTATCATTAGATGGCATCCTTAAACTTCATAATGCATTAGAATTAGGATTTTTCAATTATTTTTATATGAATAAACTGCATATAGCATAATTTACCGATACCACTTTAAGAGTAATTGTGCTGTAAAAAGGAGTTAAAAAGATAATTCTGTAATGTTAATCTCTTATAGACAAAAATAGAATAGATAAAATATTGCTTATTATCGTCTATCCAGTAGGTTCAACATCCAGCTTGCTTTTCCATCAGCAATAAGTATTCAGCAAATTATAGATTGTGTTTAGAAGATCTATTTGGTTCTTTCCCCTCACATATCAAAATAATCAACAACCTAAGAATTGTACTTTTTGTCATCTCACTCATAAACACCTATTTCAGCAAATGTACTTTGCAATTTACCTGGATTAGTATCAGATTCTTGGGTAACCTCATCTGTATCCTATGAACAAAGCATAAGTACAGTGACTGTTCATAAAGTATATGTAATTTACATAGAGATGAATTCCAACCGATCTAAGAATTTTCTTTTTCAGCAATTTCCTTTTAAATATATTGCTGGGTAAGCATATTAGGTGGATAGTCTAATTTTATATGAACCTAAATTCAGTTTGATATGAAATGATACATGGGAGAGACGGGGGAGGGAGGGGGGAGACCAATTCTTGTTGCTTCCCGATTATTCAGGCTTATTTCACTGCCAGCAATCACATGTCTATAAATAAGCTATTGTTATCTTTTTAGCTATTGCTAATTTCCCCTTAGTTAATCAACTTAGCTTGTAACCATTCTCAGCCATCACTACAATGAATTTCTTCTTGTCTCTTCAGAACTTGTTCCTCCCTGGAAATCTGTGATGACTAGATCAACCTTTCATAATTTTGTTTCACTCATTAACTTGTCTCCCTCTTTGATCCTATGAATTATCCAGAACTTGTACCTCTGAAACTGCCATCTTTGCTTATTAGCAATTTTCTCCTTCTTTCTTCCACCAATACTAACCACTTCCTCTCAGCTCCTTGGCCCATTAGGCCTGCCTCCCTTCTCCATGAAAGAGAGACTCATTCTCTCCTCCCCCCACTCTCTCTTAGTGAGAAATTTACAATTCTATATTTTTCATCAGATTAGGCTATTGATGCCACCTGCCCAATGACCTTTCTGGTGGTAATGACACTACAAAGGGTAAAAATATCTCTCTTCCTCATCATTGGCAAGCTGTAGAAAAACAATGAACAAATTGTTGCTGAATTTAGTATGAACTATTAAAAATCATCCTATTTGATTAATACATTATTTTTCAAACTTTCTATTAAAATATAATTTAACTAGTCTCTATTCTGCACTATATGAATCAATATAGTACTTTTACAAGATCAGTCAATTATTTTTAGGTTGAATATTACACCACTTACTCTTAGTTTAATCTACCTCATAAGTTTTTACTATGAGGAAAAGTAGGAGCACTGTGTGCACCATCTTGAATGACTGAATGAGAGGAAAGATGCAAATCTAACAATAAAGAAATCATCTCCCAAATGTAGATTTACCAGTAATTTTTTTACTCACCTGATCCTCTGAGGATTCAGCTGTAAAATGACAAAATGTTATTAGAATATAGGGTGTTTTTGAATGCCAAATATATTTGCAAGTGAGAATTGCTAACCCAGTTGTAACAAACCCATTTCCTATTCTATATAGCTTTTCCATTTTTGAAGAGTGCCATTATTTCCCCTCAGTCATCTTGCCAGATTCTTTAATTGCTCCTTTATAGAGCTTGGTTTCCAGACCCTTCACTATCCTGATAGGCCTCCTTTTAACTTGCTCCAATATATCAGATCCTTACTGAACTATAGTGTCCAGAACTGACCATAACATTCCAGGTTGGAGTTTTGCTGGGCCAAATGGAACACCTACTTCCTATGATCTGAACTTAGTGTTCCCATTAATGTGCTGCAAGATAGAATTAGCCTTTTGGCCACTGATTCATAATATTGGCCCATATTTAATTTGCGGTTGACAACATCCAGATCCTTGTGCTATTGCCAAGTCAGATTTCCCCATCTGATATGCGTACTTTTTATTTTTCCCACTCAAAAGCAGAAATTTACGTACCTCCCTGTTAAATTTTATCCTATTCATTTCCTCCCACTGTTCAATCCAGTTTAGATCTTTTTTAATCTCTACTCTTTCCTCTAAAATATTAGTCACATCTCCCAATTTTGTGTCATTGTAATTATCTTCATCTGATATTCTGTTTTAAATATGAAGTGTAGTGTGAATATCATAAATAAAAAATAAGTAAAATTGATTTTTTTATTAAAGTATCTTAACTCACAATAAATTATTCATTGAAATTAGGGCCTGGAAGACAATCATTTTGGAAAAGTTCAAACTGAATTGTGTGACACCCTCAAAATTACTAAAAAATGTGTGATGCTTACCTTTTCTTGCTGGTATGTCAGTTGGGTAAAAAATATCTATGGCACCACCTTTCAAAACTTCTTGCACTTCCTTCTGTCTAATTGTCCCGTTAGACATCTGATCACCATGTCCTCTTTGCTTCTCTGGGCTGAGTGAAGGCAGCTCATCAACTTCTGCTTTCCTCAAGGACATCCGAATGTCTGAGTTAGCGTAAGTGTAGCCATGGCCTGCTGGACAGATTTCCTTAAAAGTTTCTGTAGCCAAGAAACCAGGAAAAGTAGCCAATTACAAGATTTGACTTAAACAATACAAAGAAAAACTAAAGCTACAAAAAGAATATGATGTGTCTGGGATTTACCATCTCAAATAATCTAATTCAATAATAGTGGGATTTTTTTCAGTTATATATATAAGATGTGTGGGGACACATATCTTCTCTGTTAAAGGTGTCTATTTAAATAACTCCTATAATCAAAACATTGCAGGAAAACAAGTATAGGTTATATATACTTGGAACCAAAATTGAAAAATGGATGTCATCAGCAGGAAAAATTTAATGTTTGCAGAGTTGGATGCAACCTCCTGTTAACTGAGAAACTGGTTTTTCAGTGAGAGCAGTCAAGAAAACACAATGACACAGAAATTCTCATTCTGTTCCTTTCTATGCTGCTCGGAGTCATATGTATACATATGGCTCAATTTCAACCAAACTTAGTATACAGATGAGTTATTTTCTGGAAAAAAATACTGTGGGGGTAAGACACCCCTAACACCCCTCGGGGTGTATGTTCTGTTAAGATACAGCCTGTTGTGCCTTAAAATGGATTCTGCTGTACTAATGGCTTCTACTGTACAGCGCAGTAGAGTTGCCATGGTAACAGCTTTACAGTACTCCATAAGGGGGCTCACTTTGGTAAGGGGGAAAATCCAATATTAGAAATTATGTTTGGTCTCGACATTTTCCCCCTATAAATAAATACCCGAGCAATGCTGGGTTATCAGCTAGTTTAATAATAAACAAGCAAACAAATAAAATTGCATGAGGATGAAGAGAACCACTGGAAAGAGAAAACTCTTCCTCTAACATAGTGTTTTATGGCAGCTCTTCTTATAGCAATCTTTTTCCCTCTATTGGCTGCCAGATTAGTGGCAGCTATATCTCCCCTCATTCCTTATAATGGAGTTCGCTGCCCAAATATACAGAAAGGCATCAATCTATACATTGAGAAGTCATATATCTCTATTTCTTCTACTTTGTCATGCTTCGGTAGGTTTTTTGAACCCTGAACTCCTCACTGCATATCCTCACTGACTTGAGGCAAGTTTCTTTGGATGGCAAAAAGCCAGTCCTCTGTATATGCAACGCTTCTGAAACCCAGTTTTGGCAGAGAACATGATGATACCGAAACATTTAGCGCAATCACAGGATTTAACATAACTGGACAAAACTAGAAATAATATGTTTCAAACAAGAAAGCCGAAGTCTTACCAGAGCCCAACAATGGGCATATCTCACAATTTCTCCCCCATCCTTGGCCAACACGACTACAGCAGCAGATCTGTTTGGTGATCTGCTGATTAAGTGGCAGCGTACACATTCCTCTTATCACAGAGCGATAGCATGACCCTTGTTCTGTTGAAACTGCCTTGTCCGCTGAAACAAAATTATGGATTTTTCATCTGGTATCAATTTTTGAAAATTCAAATAAAAGCACAGAATCTTTGTAATTCAGGGAGATCTCTGAAGTTAATTTCCCCATGCTTGGTAGGGTTCTTGTCCAGATAAAAGGCCATTTTCTACCCACACACACACGCACGCACAAGCACACGCACGCACGCACACAAACACTCACCACTTTGGAAACAGTAGTATTTACTTCTGAATAAGCAAATTCAGAAAATTCATAAATGTTCATACATTTTATTTTCCTATCTTAATGTTTCTACTCAATTATTTCATCAAAACAGAAAGGAAATGCACAGAAACGAAGGATAATTTAACACTGCCATTCATTCATTTTGAACAAAAATTATTTTAAAACATTACATTCATCATGCTGCAAAATGAATGGTTGAATAGAAGATTAATCTATTTAAGTTGCCAATCCAGACATCTCCTGCTTTAGGATGCTGGCAAGCAACTGATTTTATAAATACAGTATAACAATTATAAGTAAAATAATATAACAGTTTAAGTCTATAAGTTTGCAACAAGACTGCATCACTTCAGATTTTAGTTAACAAATCAGTAAGATCTTTCATTGTAAATGAACTGTCATTGCAAAGTTTTCAGTGTGTTAAATAATGTCATTTTCAGCTTAAATTTGGCTCATTTAAATTACTAAACTATTCTTAAACAGACTGAAAAATACTCTGAATTTTCATATATAATCTACTTTAATAAAGTTTTAGTAGGTGGCCCTTCTTAAATGCTCAGTACAATTGTATAATACTTCATGTTTCTTATTTCCTATTATTCATATATTGTTGCATTTTTATTAGTACAAAGATCTACAAAGGAGAGGTCTGTAAAGAGTTTTATAACTATGTTATAAATTTATAAATCGGCTCTCCTGCATTGCATCAGTTTGGCATAAAGGGCATGCTGCAAGTACCAAACACCAAGGTGGAGCTGGTGGGTCCTGGGAGCAGGCCTTCCCTGCCATGACAAAATTGCAAAATTCTCCCTCATCCCCAAAGTTAGATTAACAATATGTTAATATTCACTCTCCCCATGCCCATAGTTTGTATATCTTGCTTTTTAAACATATTTTGATATTGGCAATTATTTTTAGTAATTATTGTGTTTTAATTGTTGTATTTGTGTGTTATTGTTGTATGCCACACAGAATCACTCCTTGTGAGGGGCAGATCTAGATAGCTAATCTAACTTTGGGGATGATGAATAGATAGATAGATAGATAGATAGATAGATAGATAGATAGATAGATAGATAGATAGATAGATAGATAGATAGATAGATAGATAGACGATATAGATAGATAGATAGATAGATAAATAGATGGATGGATGGATGGATGGATGGATGGATGGATGATAGATAGATAGATAGATAGATAGATAGATAGATAGATAGATAGATAGATAGATAGATAGATGATAGATAGATGATAGATAGATAGATGATAGATAGATGAGAGGGGGGGAGAGAGAGATCAGATACTGATAAATTAGGACTGAAGGAAAACAGAATCATTTTCAGAATGATACACCCCTTGCTCACAACAGTCTAGTGAAAAGCCTCTATTAATATTGCCATTTCTGCTTAAAGAAAAAGAAAATGCATTTGCAATCTCATTCAGTGAAAATAATTACTACATCATATAATCATTTCGGATTAATCTCATTTGCTATTATTCAATTTAAATATCTTGTGATTTAACATGGAAAGAGTTATCTACAAAAAAACCCATTAAAAACTTACAAATACAGTGACTGCGTGATGGATCCAACATAGTACCAGGCTTACAAGTACAGATGAAGCTGCCTCGGGTGTTCATGCATTCTGCATTTTTACATATGCCTTGAATTGTACATTCATTAATATCTACAAGTAATAAGAACAAATGAAGTTAACCAGGTTTCAGTTATCCTAAAATCATGGAATTAAAAAAATTATACACTTGTAATGACCATGAGGAACACCTTGTCCAATCCCCTACAATGTGAAAGAAAAATTTAATAAAGCATCCATGAAATATAGTTTTTATAACCTTTTCTTATAATCTCTAAAAATTGAGAACCTACAAACTCCATACGTATGCTTTCCATGGTTGTACAGATCTCATCATCAGAATAGGGTTTTTTTTGTTTATATCTAAATAAAATCTAAATACCTGCAAAATACTTTATGAATCAATGCAAACAAGTTATATAACCAATGTTCTAAGGCAGCACCTAAAATATTTCTAACAAAAAGGGAAGAAAAATCCATTCAATCTTCAGCATGTCCCAAACTTACAATTATCTAAAAGAAAGTCTTTTTGTGATAGCAAGAAAGAATGAACAATATAGACTACGCAAATATGTTTTTATTGGACAATACAATTGTCAGACCTGGTAGCCATCTTTTACTTTTTGGATTTCAGCTCTGTCACATTTTCTACTGTGGGAAAATCAGAGGGGGAATATACAGAGTGTGGGTGATATGCAGCCATAACAACATTCATTCTCAGAAAATCAAGGTCGACTGGTCCTGCAGCTGTAATGAGATGACTGGGAGGTAACTCCTGGCTTGGATGATACCTGATTGGATCATGTGATGGAGATGTGGGGAGAGTCTTGAACTTTCACTTGGGTGGGGAAAACCAGGAAACTTTCAGATTCGGGTTTTCCCAGATGTGCCAATATGACACTGATGGCTTACCTTTTTGCCATCACGTACCAAAAGCGGGGGAGCATGCCCTCCCTCCACGCACGCATGTGCAACACCCCTTTTGTCCTCCCCCTCCCTGCTTTTGGCACGTGATGGCACAGTGGACCTGTTTTTCGCCCTCCCCAGGCTCCGAAGGATTTCTAGGAGCCTGGGGAGGATGAAAATGACATCCCTGTCCCCTCCTGCAGACCCTCTGAAGGCCAGAAATGGCCTGTTTTCTAACTTCCGGGTTGCCCGTAAGGTAGAAAAACAGCCCTACGGGCAACCCTGAATTCAGGAACCCATAAGTTCAGGGAAGCCCCCAGAGGGCCAAAAACAGGCGAAAATGAAGGCTGAAATCATCTGGCCAGCATGTGCATGCACAGCTGGAGCTGACAGGACAACACCTCACGTGCCCTAGGAAATAGTTCCGCGTGCCACTTGTGTCACACGTGCCATAGATTCATCATCATGGCAATATGACATCTCTAATAAAATGGAACTTTGAGGAAATTCAAACCTTTGAGTCTTTCATTAGGGTTGTTATTTGGAACCCTGACAATTTATTCAATTAGAAGATGCAAGACATAAGATGGATAGGATACTAGAGAGTGCTATTTGAATACATGATTGAATAAATTGACTTTTTGTACAATTAAAGTAACTGGAAATTGGCAAAAAAATAATAATGATAATGGTAATGATAATATCCCCCACCTCCAAAGGAACAATACCTCATTACAGTGGAGTCTGTATGCTCTAAGGATGCTAAGGGCTGTGTGAACAGGTGCAACTATGTCAGAAAGGTCTTAGCTGAAGACTTAGGCTAAATTTGTTTGGAAAACACCCCATTCAATATAGTGAAAATACATAATTGAAATTTCATATCAGATTGGCTGTCACCTTGATTAACAAATTTCATATTGGATGTTCTGAAAAATTACTGAAATTTACTGAAAAATACGTGATAGGACTCAGCTTCCTATGCTAGGCAACCAGGGCTACTGAAGGCAATCAAAAGCAAGGAATTTGGTCAAAGAGAAAATACTTAAATGTTTCTACCAACTGAAAGCATCAAAATGAATATAAAAGCAAATGTACCAGTTTTGGAAAGAAAGACATACAGGTTAAAAATTAATAAACAGAAACTTATGGAACAAAGACGTGTAATTTTAAAACACACGTTCTTTATCAATGCTGAATTGGAAGCAATTGAAAAGCAAGGAATTCAAAATTTAGTGTATTCAGAACTGCCAATAACTCCTTTTTAGGACCCTGTAATTCCTTAATTCAAGACAGAGTCAGGGAGACTGGATGGAGCTAAGTGTTTACTGCCTGGATGCCCTTCCCAATGCCACACAGAATTCACAGCAGCTATTTTTTTTCTTTGTGCTTAGGATAGAAGCATCTGCCACTACCTAGGATTAAACTCTCAACCTTCCAAGTGGGAGGTGAGCATCTTTACCACTAGGCCACCACATCGCTCTATTCAGAACTACCAATAATGATATCAATTTGCAGAGTGAGCAGCAAACAGTAGATAGTGAAGAGACTATTGGTGTTAATGAAAAACAATGAGAAGAAGATGTTAAAGAACTACAAGCACTATGGATTCAACCAAACAATCAGAATAGAGCTAGAAGGGACCTTGAAGGTCTTTTAGTCCAATCCCCTGCTCAAGCAGGAGACCTAACTCAACCCATCCTGGCCATTTCACAGCCAATCTACCTTTGGATATTTTCCTGAGTCTAGTAATAAGACAAGGATGGCTGTCTGTTAGAAGATCATTGACCAAATGCTCTCCAGAAACCACCTTTCAACAAGGGTAAACCCTGGTGGACTTCCTTAGCAAAGTCTGCTTCTGCCATTAAAATTCCTCCAACAGTATTCTTCCAGAGCATTGTAAGACATTTAACAGGTAGTTCTGTGATAAAATTGCCTAACCCAGGGAGGACACATGCCGATTCTAGGCTAATAATCCAAGATAAAACATTTCCATTTTGGTCATTGCTCCCTTCCAATGTAATAGGCATTTCCTTGTTCTGAAAGCAAGTGCAGTGCAAGAATACATGTCATTGATATAGTCAATATAGAAAGACATACTACTAAGAAATCTGGGAGCTGTATTCCCCATACTTTTGGAGAACATCAATTTGGAAAAGGCTAACAGCATGGACCATCATAATCTGATACTGTACCAAAGCTATATTATTTCTCTATTCTGAAATAAACCAATCCACTTGTCAAATTGGCTCAACACCATGGTTACAAAGAGCACTTACAACAAATGCTTAAAAGATGTTGTGTAGTATGCATTTCTTCATTGAACAAAATAAGAACTGAAATATATAGATTTATCCTGGAGGAATCCTGGTCTAACGGTTGCTTCAGGTTTATTTTTAGTTCAGAATACTTTCTAGGTTAAAAGTTATTTGCCCTGTCAACAATGACAGAAACTACCACCTCAGTATATTTTTAGTCATAAATGGATCAGTAATAATAATTTGTTACTGATAAATCTAGGAATGAAAACGGTTATTGCTTCTGATATTGAGAATTGAGTTAAAATATTTTAACAGACCTAATGAGTCTGGAGAAAAGGTTTCCTTTACTTTAAGAGTCGCATTAATTTTAATGAGCTAATTCCATAAAGCAGATGTTTCTTTTTTCAGGCTCACAAAAAGTCTGAAAGAAGCCAGATGCTATGCTCTCACTTCAGTGAGGTCCAAAGTATTTACTCCAAACCATTTTTGAAACCTGTACAACTCCATTGTTTAGCCAGTGTAAATATAGTTATTGAATTAACATGCACCTGGCCACACTGTGACTGGCATATTTCAAGATTATGTTTTCAAAGTACTTGCTTTATATACTTACAGTAGTAAAGCAAAAAGATGTTTGAAAAAATTTGTTGATAAGCATCTCTGAATCTTAAAATGGCCATCTGTGCATAGATTAGACCACAACATCCTACATATTAAATGTAAGTACAGCAAAGTATGGTTTCCTCTACATTAGCATTTTAATATTGTGATGTTTGCCTCACTCATGTTGTAAAAAATTCACTCACTAAAAAGATATAAAATCCCATCCATTTTACTCTTTGTATTTATCATGGCTTGAGACCAGGTTATCTGAGGAACCATCTCTTGCCGGTCACATCTACCTGACCCATCAGAGAAGGGAGGCAGGGAATGTTGCAGATCCCATCCCCAAAGGAGATACACCTGGTGGCCTTCTGCATGGTGGTTCCCTCTCTCTGGAACATCATTCCCCCAGAGATTAGAATAGTCCCCACTCTAATATTCTTCTGGAAAGCGCTGAAGCGCTGGTTCTGCCAACACGTCTGGAGAACCCAGAGCAGGATGGAAACTATTAAATGGCTCATGTGATCTGCTGTCGCCGGGTTGGGAGGTGGGGGGTGATTTTCTTATATTGATTTATTTGATTCTTTTTGTTAGTTTTTATTGTTTTAAATGTGGTTTTTATTCTGTAAACTGCCTTGAGTTGCCATGGGCAAATAAGTAGCAATATAAATTCAATAAATAAATAAATAAATATAAATCTGTCCATGCGAGTTCTTTTGCCCATAGAAAATTTGTAATTATTTCCATTCATACCATCCTCTAACATATGAAGATGTCTGTTTCTTCATTTTAATTTAATTAACTATAAATTTAATTTCCTTTTTAAAAGTAAATTAGTCTGCTTTCATTATTTAAAACATTCACCTTTCTGACACAGGCTTGCTTTAATGTAAATTTTCCCAGTGTAAGCACCTTTTAAAAAAAATAACTTCCAAGCTAGCAATTATTTTTCAGTAATGCATCTGTTCAGACATATACTTAATGGATTTTTGTTCAGTTAGATAGAATTTATTTCATGCTAACAAGTGCAGTGTTGTCAAATCTAGTGTACTTCCAATAAAATTCATGTGGAATTCTTTATACCCTCATCCCCAGCCTGTTATCTTGGTAATGCCTGAATTTAAATTAAAATACAATAAATACTGCACTGAATTTATTAACTTATGGAAAAATATTAGCAAATAGTGGTGTTAATATGGATCTGACCATTTTACCATAATGGTAATGGTACCTCAAACTCTCGTCATTACTTAGATTACAATACATTCTATGTGGGACTATTCAGAAAAGGTACTTGGTGCAAAATGCACCTGTTTGCATACTGGCAGGTGAGAGCCTCTTCAGCCATCTGAAATATGTATGTATTGTGAGTGTCCAATAGATTTCCAGGTATAATTCAAAGTGTTGTTTTTGACATTTAAAGTCCCATATAGCTTGGCTTCTAGGTACTGTACTTGCAGGTCTGCCTTCCCCAGGTGCAACAAACTTGGCTTCTTTTTATGATTTAGATCCATTGACCCTTGGATGTGGTGTTTCTTCACAGTGGCTCCTATCTTATGGAATAATCTTGCCCCAGAGACTAGACCTGTGCCAACTTTGAAATATGTTTAAATACTCAGATTCAGTTTCCAATCTTCTTAGCTCCTTTTACTTTTACACATAGATATACATTTGCAAAACAAAACAAAAAATGCTGTAGCCATGTTTGCCTTAGGTTATAGAAAACAACTCTTATTAAAAATATTTACAAGGAATATTATATTTGGAATACAACTGGTTGTTACATTATTAATTACAACTTATCAAACTACAGAAATGTTTATCATTATGTATATTTCACAGTTAAAACTTTAGAAGAATTTAAATCTCTTGGAAGGCAGCATTGGTCTTAACCAATAAACCAAGACCAGATTTCATGCCTGAAAGCAGCGAGTATTGACTTCAAAGCAGGAAGGTTCAAAGTTGTCAAATATCAATTGTAACTGATTTACATCGATTTAACTACAGTAGATATTTCCATTCTAGTAACTAAGGAAACTACAGTGGAGGAGATATATACGTAAGTACAGTACAGTAATCCTGGCACAAGTTCTTCATTGTTACCTGAGCAGGTCACTCCACTTGACCAGTTTTGCTAAGGAGGAAAAGTTAAGTGGCATCAGGATAGGTTAGTATTTCTATGGGAGGAACTCCAAGGCTATACACTAGGGAAGAAGGCGAAGATCAGGAAGAAGGCAGTGGACATACACTTCCAAAGCGCAGCCAGGAAAAAAAAAATATGGTTGTCAGTGTAATTAGTCACCATTGAGGATATTTTTTACCTAAATTAAAGGAGATTAGAAAGAAATGGCTGCCTACCTTGACAGTGACTCTGGTTCAGTTTTTTGTATCCTTGTGGGCACTCAACATGTCCATTTTCTATTGTTGGATAAGCTAAATGAAGAGAAAGAGAAATTGCATCATGGATGGACAATTCAGATTCCCCCTTTCACTTCTTCCTTTTCTAATAGGATACACTATTGCATTGTGTTATGCTGTGCTGTACTGCAGT
Organism: Thamnophis sirtalis; assembly: GCF_051295495.1. NCBI lineage: Eukaryota > Metazoa > Chordata > Lepidosauria > Squamata > Natricidae > Thamnophis > Thamnophis sirtalis. Next base: position 126,839,803 of record NW_028261381.1, read on the forward strand.
TTAATCTTGTTTTTATATCTCAATTTTCCTATGGGAACTCAGAACATGTATAATATATGAATACTTCCTCTCATTTTATACACGCTTTCCAGTTACAGTCCTGTGAGATATATTGGCATAAGTAAAGAATGAAAAATAATCCAGGCAATTCTGCAGTCAAGTTGGTTTCATCAATGTAATTTTAACAATGTTTACCATTAAACCCTGTTAGTTTTCTCCTAGGCATGCATGAACATGCACCCTTCTACTCCAGAGAATTTATGTATAATCCACTTTATTGTCTACAAGTAATTAGGTAATCAAGGAACGTCTAATCTGCAAAGTGGAATGATCTGAAAAAATCTGTTTCCTCCACAATTTGCCAATCCAGTTATTCTGATTGTTCATTTATTTTTAAAAAAAACCTCTATAATGGAAAACAGTACTAAGCATCCCGGGAAAAAGAAGGTTCATCGAATGGAAGTTATTCAGAACACACTGTATTTGGGTTCTTGGTGGATTTTTTTCAGGACAAATACATTGGTTTTATTTGTTGGCTCTTGAGATATTATAACTTAGGCAGCAATTTCATTGCATGGATATCACATTATCAACTCTTTATAATATAAAGTCCCTGGGAGTCTATGGAAATTCTTAGTCATCCAGGTCATGGATGAATGACACAGATAAGCCTCCAGGTGGCCTTAACAACTCACTAAAAGAATGCAGATGACCAGCTGTCTGCAAGGAATATAAATCCTTCCATTCCCTACCATCCACTCAGAGCTGAAGAAACTTCTTGGTTGAGAAGTGAAACAACTTCAAAGAAAAACAAGAATGCCCAGTTGCCTCTTGGAAATAAGAAAAAAATATCTTTGGGACAATTCCCTGGGGAAATCATTATTTCTCCCATTCTCTCACCTACTTCACCTATTATTATTGTAAATATTCTATATCATCAGATGGCACTATTGCATGATACTTGCAATACCATTTATCATCAGCATTGTCATCATCCTGTTATTACAACCAAACATAGGAACAGTCACATATTAGAAGCAGACTATGTTGGGAAAGTAAGGAAAATGACTTTCACTGAGTTCTGCAGAGGGCACACTCAGACTTGCAACAATCTGCTATTATAGCCAATCTCAATAAAAATAGTTTTAGCCTTCCTGGTCTGGTCCACCTAAAAGGGCTGATATTATGATTGTTGGACACATTCCACTACATATTTACCTTGAACAACCACCAGAAAATGAGGTATGACTACAATGATTTATAAAGTAAATAGTTGCCAGTGCATTCAACATTACCTCACCAAAGTGCCCAACTTTATTTTGTCAGGATGAATTTCAAACATAATTTGGAGCAGCTATATATCCCATTTTCTCCAAAATAAGACCTATCCTGAAAATAAGTCCTAGCATGTTTTATATGTGCGCCTAATATAAGCCCTACCCCCAAAGTAAGCCCTACTTAAGACCCTACACAGACGGCCACACACCCATTCTATCTGGTTGCTCACAGTGCTGCAGCCAAGAGGTGAGGCAGGCAGTGGAGCTGCCCATGCGCCCCGGACCCGCTTACCTCATGGACCCCACAGCCAGGCCATCCACACCCTGACACCTGCCTCACAGCAGCAGCAGTAGCAGCAGCAGCTATGTGCAGCAGGACCCCACATAGCTGCTGGCCCACTTCTTCTGCTTGCTCACAACCACAACAGAGCAGGAGGCTGAGTAGTGTGCAGGTGCCATGGCTGTGAGGCAAGGCAAGTGTCGGGGCATGGATGGCCTGGCTGTGGAGGCCCTGAAATAAGCTGGTGCAGGGCACGCAGGGCAGCTCCACCACCACCCGCCTCACCTCAAAGTACAGCGATGGCGCATCACTCTGCCTCCTGCTCCATTGCGGTCATGAGCAAGCAGAAGAAGTGGGCCAGTGACCACATTGGTTCCTGCTGGATAGTGTTGATGGAGCCACTGCCATGAGCAAGGCAAATGTTGTGGCATGGGTGGCCAGTGCAGAGTGCATGAGGCAGTTCCACCCTGCACCTCACAGCAGTGGCACTGGCATGCCATAGGGCCCCCTGACCCACTATGAGCAAGCAGAAGAAATGAGCCTCCTGTAAATGGGGGTGACCCCCTGAAATTAAGCCCTAGTGCCTATTTTGGGGCCAAAAAGAAAATAAGGCCTAGTCTTATTTTCAGGGAAACACAGGTATATATAGTAGCTCAACAACCAAAATGCATGAAGCAAAGGTATCAGTACTGTACAACTGTATACAGGCTTAAAAAAAGAAACTGAGCAAATGGACCAATTAAAAGTATCACTAATTTTATATTTTAAGGTATTCATTGCCCTTGAACACACTGTTGTGCGCTTCTAATCTAGAGCAATGTTCAAATTTTACCAGTACTGTGGAACTATTTCCTTCCATAAATGTATCAACAATTACTCAAAGCTGGTTCAGACAGAGTAAAGCCATTAAGGTTTAGGTTTATTACAATTTATAGGCCGCCCTTTTCCCTGAGGGGACTCAGGGCGGCTTACATAGGATCAGGGGAGGGAAATACACACAATGACGTAGACAAACAGAGTAAAATAATGTGCAGCATTCATTCATCATTCGGGAGGGGCGATTATCTTTGTCCCCAGGCCTGACGGGCTAGCCAGGTCTTAAGGGCTATGCGGAAGGCCTGGACGGTGGTGAGAGTGCGAATCTCCACGGGGAGCTCGTTCCAAAGGGTCGGAGCTACTACAGAAAAGGCTCTCCTCCTTGTAGTTGCCAGCCGGCACTGGCTGGCAGATGGAATTCGGAGGAGGCCCAATCTGTGAGATCTAATTGGTCGCAGGGAGGTAATTGGCAGAAGGCGGTCTCTAAAACCTTGTCAGGGTGAATCTCTGGTTGTTAAAATTCTACTTAATAGCACATAATTAATCATCTGTTGGTGGCTGAGTGGTTCTCATGTTGGATGTGAACTAGGAAAGAGAAGTCACTGAAAGAAAATAAGTCAGATACTCTGACAGACATAGGCAGTGACTGGACTCATAGATACAGCCAAAAGAATTAGCATTTTTTATTCTGTATGTGTCTGCTTATATTTTTTTCCAGAAAGAGTAAATGTGGTTTAAGACTAATGGGCAGCTGAAAGATCCCTCCTTGGAAGAAAGTGGAATATCAGAATTGCCTGAAGATTTGGCTAAAATGATATAATCTTCCATGTCTTGATCTACTGTCAGAATGCAATACTTTATGCTTTGTTTTAAGTTCCAATGACCTGCAGGTGGCCAAAGACCGTAATGTCTCCTAACTTTTTGGACAACATTCTGTTTTCCCCATATCAACCCAGTGTCTTGTTATTCTGCAAGCAAACAGTGTGTCCTGATAGTTTTTCTCAGATAAAAGATCTGTCATACTATTGGGAGATCAGATGCATATATGCCCGTAGAATAAAGCTATCTTTTCTTAACCATGAACAGGAGACATGCCTTATCACAATGGACAATCAAAATGTTAAAATATTAACCAAAAATTAAAAATATTTTCTAAATGTGTAGGAAGAATATTTTTCACTAGAAAGTCAAAGTATATTATATTGGGTTTCAAGCCTCCATAAACATTTTTTAGACAACTGCACTCATCACCTACCAAGAATCTAAAGTTAATGAATTTGTTTTTTCCCTTTTAATGAATTCTTCTTTCATCTACTGACATTTACAGTGATTACAACAATCCTCTCCTTAGATTGTTCTGAATCATTCTTTTTTTACTTCCCCCAAACTGTCATGTGAATTATTTCAGATAACTAATGACCCTGCATCTCCGGTAACAATTTGATGCCTTCTCTCTCCCTCTCTCTCTCCCCCTCTCCCTCCCTCTTCCCTCCCTTTTCTCTTTCTTGCTTTGCATGACCAATTGCAAAGGAGGTTTTGAGTCTAAACCAGGCTTTTGTTTGGAATTTTTATGTGAATTCACTGTAAAAGCAAACAACCATTAAAAAGCCCTTCGTTTTAAAATGTGAAACATTAAATAATAGAATATTATGTCAACCCCAGCAGTATCCTTTGCAAAGTTGTTCATGCTCTTGAGTTTCTCATTCACTGAAATAAAACAATGGATTTTTCTACTTTACAAACAGCAGAAAATATTTGTATCACAGATATAGCTAAGCCACTTAAAGAAACTTCGCAGAAAAAAAATCTTTCCATTCCTGATGCCATCCCCAGCTTAGCAAACTCGTGAACAACATAATCAGTACCATATATGGCAGATCCAAAGTTCTCTGGAGTGCTCTTGATTAAAAATAGAGAATTTGGGGACATTCAGTGGACATGCAGCAGGTCTCAAAGATTCCTCCCATATTGTTCAGGAGCATCTGGATATAATTGTTAGATTAACGAAGCTGCATGTTGAAAGAGCTATATGCTTGAGATCAGTTCATCAGATGGGGTCCAATATGGTTGCTTGGGGAATTGTTTGTCATCACTTGCCCCACCAGTTCCACCACTCCCACTACAACAAATCCCCTTTTAACAAATTAGCTTGCTGTATACAAAGCATATGAGGCTAATGCTTTTTTTTTCTTTTCCTGGAAGGAAGCCGCATTTGAATGGCTTTTGATCATTCAATTGAACATTTTACCAAAATAGTGCCATTCTCGTGAAATAAAGTGCATTAAATGTTTTTCTAAAAACCACTGCTTAAAATTCACAATTGATTTAAAACTGTTTGACTACCTAGTAATTTCATGAAAGATGGTTGTGTGAACATTTGGTGAAATAGAAGTTGGCATGGATTCTTTTAGACCCATAATTCTATTACAGCATACTGTATAAATTTCTTGTTGCATAATATCAAGAGCACACTTCAAAAAATCTCTAGTGTTTGGAATGCGTTCAGCTGTTTCATCAAACAATTACACAATTGAGAATCTACTTAAGCAATTAGAATTGTTTGGTCGCTCTTTTTTTACAATGAACAATTAGTGCAATACATCCAACTGCACTTCAATAGAAAAGTCTCATAAGTTAAAGAAAGTCAATACAATAACGGCACATTAAATACAGAGACTTTGCTAACCCTTAGAGTAGTAAAGTCTCTTAAATCTTTAGGGATTTCTCCCTGTGTTCGCCGCCCTGAGTCCCTCCTGGAGAAGGGTGGCATACAAATAAACCAACCAAACAAAAAGATGAGTAACCCACTCTTAAATCATGCCAAAATTCTATTTGATGGAAAATACATGCATTCTTAATTATATGCTCTACATAAATTCCATTTCCATGAAATCAACTCTTTTTCTCATTTAAATGTGTCTTTTAACATACTCAGCTTGAGTACCCAGCCTTTGGGGTACCACTATGACATTTATTGGAAGCATTTCTTTCAGAGGCTTCAATAACTATAATTCATGCCTTTATTAGAGTTATTTTATTATTGGTTTTGTCATAGATGGGCAAGAATTTGGGGTTTCATAGCATTTTCTATTCAACCACAAAGTTTGGCATGACTACTGTAATAGTGTTCAGCATTTCTCAATGATTCTGACCTTATCTGGGCAATCCGCCAGCTATTTGCCAACTCAAATTAACTCAGTGGGAGGTTTATTCACAGAATGCATTGAATACCTTGTTCAAAACTATCCATTTCAATACACAGTATTTTTTTTTCTGTTTGGGAAAATGAAACACTTTAAAAAGCTGGAATTATTTATAATTTGTCTGAAAATCTTTTTAAAAAATCTAATAAAATTGACTAGAGTAATAGGAACATGCATGGGTGCTGAAATCATAAACAGACAACTGAGCATCCACAAATCACAGCTGAATTTTTGCAGTGAAATGATATGACTCAGTCAGCAGTGTGTTTTTTCAGCCCTTGGGTAATTTTAAGATAGGAATGAGAAAAGTTTGTTCCAGAAAACATTGTGCTCCCAATCATATCCTCTGTCCCGTCCAAAGCCAAAAGAAATGGGGAAAAATCAGTCTTATTCCTTCTGGTCACAGCATATACCACCAGATGGATTCCTGTGCTCTCAGAAAGGTTGAGAAGAGGTGTACCCTCCAAATCTTCAAATGTTGCCTATCTTATTTTCAATGTGTTCTAAGACTGAAGGAATGCTGTGGCATTGATAGCCAAATGGCAGTCTAAAACCTAGAGACATTAATAATAGCAATTTTGATAGGTATTTGTTATCCATGATGCTGCTGAAATCCTGTTTGGTCCCTAGAGGGATTGAATGGGAGAGAATAGGCTTAAATTGAATCCCAATAAGATGGAGTTAATATGAGCCACAGTAGCGTAGTGGTTAGAGGGCAGTACTGCAGGCTATAGCTGTTTGCAATTTGCTGACTACCAGCTGCTTGCAATTTGACAGTTCAAATCTCACCAGGCTCAAGGTTGACTCAGCCTTCCATCCTTCCCAGGTGAGTGAGGACTCAGATTGTTGGGGACAATATGCTGACTCGGTAAACCACTTAGAGAGGGCTGTAAATCACTGTAAAGCGGTATATAAGTCTAAGTATATTGTCCATTGAGGTTGTCTGTCTATTCCAGAGATGTCTCATAAGCAGTTTCATAACCCCTGAAGGAACTGGTTATGACCTGGAGGTTCTTCTGAATTCATACTTCCTGCTACTACAACAGGTGAAGACCTGACCAGGAGATTCTTTCTCCAGCTTGGTTGGTGTGCCAGTATCTAGAATGGAAAGATCTTTATGTACTTGTTAGATTACTGCCACACAGTCTACATGATACAGCCTTCGAAGATCGCTCAGAAGTTTCAGTTGGTTCGGCATGCAATGGTTCATGTGCTGACTGGTGTTTGTTGGTGCACCAATATTCTGGTCCATGCACTGGTTGGCAACAGACTTCTTGAGGCAATTAAAATGCTGTTGTTTGCCTATACAGCCTTATATGGCTTACTTTGCACATAGTTTTGTACAGGACTTCATTCTTCCATTGGAATCGGTCAAACCAATTTGATCTATTCAAGAAACTATAGGGTGTGCTCCATTGTAGGGAGGTGATAGGAAGCCAAGCAATATAGTTATAGTTGGTGCCATCATATTCATTGTGCTGCCTGATATCTGTCTGTCTTTCTGTCTATGTATCTGTTTCTGTATCCCTGTCACCATCCCTATCCCTATCTCTATCTCTATCTCCATTTCTATCTCTATCTTTATCACAAGGGCATGTAATTTAACACCGACATAACCTTCTTGTTTGCCTGTAATACATGTTCAGCAATAGGAAAAACAGTACAGTCCCTCAAAATGAGCATCATTACAAAACATTCCTTGCTATTGTGACTCAACATATAAAGTACAATAATAAAATTCAAAGTGTGGTGCTTGATCTCAGAGACATAGCTTACGTCTGTTTTAAGTCATTAAATGGCCATCTTCTGTGCCGGTTTCCCTTTTATTGTCTACAAAAGGCATGCTCAGAATTCACCTATCCATAACCATGGCCATTCCATTTTCTATGGTGTGGATTAAAGAGAGGATTGGATACCTGTATTAACCACCTATTACAATACTTTTCCCAAAGTCTAACAAAAAAAATTGAAAATACTTTTTGCCTATATAACAGTCCTAATCAATCTGTCTTTCCATTTATTTTTTATTTATTTCATTTATTTATTTAAATTCTATGCTGCCCATCTCACCAAGGCAACATTTACCAGTTGGCCTAAGCAATAGTCCAACTGGAAGGCCATGCATTTTTGAGACTAACTAAACTATCCCCTGCAATTGTTTTACATCAGGAAAAGAAAACACAGAACCAGATATCTATGTCTTTGGAATGGGATCTAGACTCAATCATGCCAATTGTTTGAAGTATTGCTATTTCCAAAGTCTCTGCCAAGAGTTCATCTAAAGCAGGCCCATAATGCATAAAGGCTGAGTATGCAACCTCCTAAGCTAATCTGCAGCCACATCTCTTAAAATGATGGGCACGTTTTTGCGGTTTCCTCTTGACTAATGCCTTTGAATTAAAAAAAAAACGTGATTAGCTGTGGGTTTTATGGAGGTGGTATGGAAGGATTCTTGAAAGCTCTGAGCCAGGAACTAAGTCACCTAAATTAACACTGTAGCCAAGGAAGAATCAGAAAAACTAATACATTGCATATTATTTGCCTGGATGAGAGAAAACACCAAATTCAAACAGGAATCAGTGTCCTAAAAACATCCAGATCTGCCAACTTCCTATAACAAATGTGTTTACATTAGGCATCACATTCTATTTATGTCCTTTTTAATAGATCATATTACAAAATGTCTAGTAGGGACTAGAGTCACCTTGCCCAACAAAATGCCCTCCAGGAGTCCAGGTGTGCTAGATTATATGTTGGCTGACAATTGTGGGAATTATAGTCCAACACATCTGGAGAAAATCTGGGCTAGAAAGGTTCTTCTTAGAAAAGCAGTTACCTGGTTTCACTGGGCATGGAATGCATCTGCTGAGACCCCAGAAGGCTCCCACGCTTCCACAGCAATCCTCATACCTTGCGAGACCAGGCAATGGATCAGCACACTGGAGATGAAAAAGTGACATTAGAATCTCATCAGTCCCAGATACAAGGAACAAAGAAAATGTGAAAAAACATGGTAGAGGTAGAGGAAAGGCTCACAAAAGCATGATTTCCTGTGGAAAGTAGAGTGCATAGTAGAGATTTTGAATTTAGCAGGAACTCTTGTGAAATACACTCCTTAAGATAAGTAGGGTAGTGAAACAACACTGAGTTATTAAACAGCGTGATGTCCCATTAAAACATAAAATAGTCATAATGTAGTTATCCTGAATGCAGAGCATGGACTTTGCTCAGCTGCAATTTGAATGCTAACAGACATTCACCATACTTGGAACAAAAGTTCCAAGATTTATTAAGAAAAACATGGATAGAAAATCGTACTTTAAATTTACAATAAATTTAATAAATAAAATTGAATAATAAAGTTAAATAACTTTAAGTAGTAACATTAATTTAAATTAAATTTAAAGTTAATTTAAATCACATTTCGAAAAGGAAGAAAGAAAAAGTGATGGACAGGAAATTCTATATGTATGTTAAACATAAGGTAAAGGTAAAGATTCCCCTCATATGTGCTAGTTGTTCCCGACTCTAGGGGACGATGCTCATCTCCATTTCGAAGGGGCAGCACTGTCCGAAGACGTTTCTGTGGTCATGTGGCCAGCATGACTAAATGCTGAAGGCGCATGGAACGCTGTTATCTTCCTATTTTTCTATGCTTTTGAACTGCTAGGTTGGCAGAAGCTGGGACAAGTAATGGAAGCTCACTCCATTATGCGGCACTAGGGATTCAAACCACTGAACTGCCAACCTTCTGATCGACAAACTCAGCGTCTTAGCCATTGAGCCACTGCGTCCCCATGTTAAACATAGACTCATTTAATTAACAAGAGGTCAAGTAAGAGACAGACGCAGACACTCTTCCCTTTGCCCTTCGCTCGAAGGTGCAAATAGATGATATAACCCCAACATTATAGCTAAAAAAGAAACTTGATGCTGTCAGAGTCAACTATATATTTTAAGCAAGTAAATAATCTCTCATACATGAAAGTGAAAACTCATCTTTCTCTTTGTTCCTTGAAAAGTTAAGGAATTAATATTAGGTATGAGGTGTTGACCAATGGATCATGTCTTAAAAATGATATAATCAAGCAAAGCCTTTGGATAAAATAAAATAAATGTCTATTCTCAGACTGAAATATATTGCCAAGTGGGGACATATCTGTCTAGGATTTTTCATCGATTTATTCCTACCCGAAAAGGCCTCTGGATTATAGACTTCCCCTTTAGAACTAAGCAACTGCAATCAACAAGCCAACACTGGCAGTAATCCACCCACCCACCCCAAATGGCCATGTGCCCATGGATTACATTCCCATAAATTTGGCATCAGATTGAATCTGAAGACAAAAATGCTTTCTGCTCTGGTTTTTTTTTTTTTTTTTTTTTTTTTTTTTGCTCCAGTTAAATAACTGTATAACAGAATAGGCACAATCTTTTTTCATATAATTGTTTGGCTGTTATTTTAAAGGGATGGAGGAAGGGAGAATGAGGATCACATGAACAAAGTTTCCCAAGAAGCTACAAGGGAAATTAGCATAATGGTATTTGTTTCCTGAGTAAGAATTTTTTCCCCCCATGCATTTTATCTATGATATACTGACAATAGCTTTAAAAGGGGCAACCTTTAGACCTAGATTTCTTGAATGTATATTGGGTCAGACAGAGAATAACAAAGACTTGAAGAAAATGTTTGAATTCAAGATGATTGCACTTCCAGGATCTGCCTGAATCATCTTTATTTTCTTTATTAATGAAAAGAGCTGTACTGCTTCAAGATATTCGCACTACTGAATCTACTAAATTAGCTTCCTACTCTGCATTCAAAATCTCCAGGGGAAACAGAATGCACCTGTCTCAAACTTAAGACATTTCAATGTCATATGAAGAACAGTTGCAGGAACTGGGTATGTCTAGTTTAATGAAAAGAAGGACTAGGGGAGACATGATAGCAGTGTTCCAATATCTCAGGGATTGCCACAAAGAAGAGGGAGTCAAACTATTCTCCAGGGCACCTGAGAGTAGAACAAGAAGCAATGTGTGGAAACTAATCAAGGAGAGAAACAACTTAGAACTGAGGAGAAATTTCCTGAGTTAGAACAATTAATCAGTGGAACAGCTTGCCTCCAGAAGTTGTGAATGCCCTAACACTGGAAGTCTTTAAGATGTTGGATAGCCATTTGTCTGAAACGGTATAGGGTTTCCTGCCTAGGCAGAAGGTTGGACTAGAAGACCTCCAAGGTTCTTTCCAACTCTGCTATTGTATTGTATTGTATTGTATTGTATTGTATTGTATTGTATTGTATTGTATTGTGTTGTGTTGTGTTGTATTGTATTGTATTGTATTGTATTATTAAACAAGAGTGCAAGAAGTTGCAATGTGGATGCTCCTCAAAAGGCAGCAATACATTACTGCCCTTCTATGGTTTCTCCAATTCAAGCTACCACTTTGTGCTATAGTAATGTACAAATGAAAGCAATTACAGCATACCATCATGGTTTTAAGTTGCTGTTGCACTGCGAAAAAAAATCATTTTTATCTTGTAGGAAGTTAGCACTCGCCCCTCTCCTAGGAAAATGGGATATTTTAGTAAATATTAAAAGGGAAGAATATTTACCCCTAAAAGGGAGGCAGAAACTCAGTCCCACCCCCTTTGTCAATGGGCATTAAGGCCTGAATCAGTCTATTCTACATAACAAAGATCTACCTCCTTCAGGCAGAGTCATAATAAGAATTGCCAAAAAGCCCCTTCATTACATCATCACCCAGCAATGCTCAACCAAGCCTGGGACCCAGACAACCTACAAAGTTACCCCTGCATGGCCACATGGGAATCGAACAACCAATCAGAATACAAGCTTAATTTCAAAGCCCAGAGAGGGCATAAAACCCAGGCACTCTCAGTATCTCTTCCCTTTTTGCCCAGGGCCTCAAGCCATGTGGTCCTGTTCATCATTAAACCATCTTTCCAAGCAGTCTCCATGTTTCCAGTGTCTTTCTTCCCACTTGGAACCGAACCCAACTGGACATTTCTTCCAACAATCTAATTGGTGATCATTTCATTTAAAAAAATGAATCAATAGATAGATCCCTTCCAGACCTACAATCCAATAATTCGATGCAAGGCTTTTTTCTACACCAGTGTTGACACTCTGGGTTTTCCTTTATTTGACAGTGATTCCTGTCTTCTCAGATGGGGAAAATAAATCATTTCCAGCCTGGGGCACCCTAGGCAAAACCAGTCCTTGGTTCATTTCTTCAGCTGGGAAACACACAACTAGTATTTTTCTTCTCTTCTTTAATGCCTCCATCACATGAAGCTCTTCTATCCTTTACAACTGGCTCTGTGTTACTGAGAAATTACAGTAGAACAAAGGTAAAAAATAATTTCCTAATTTTTTATTTTTTAAAAATAATCTTTGCCCATGTAGATTCATATTTTAATATGCTTAAATGACAGCATTTTCAAGCATTTGCGCCTATTGCCTTGATTAGACATTGATTTACTGAAGCATTAACACCACTTTTTAATAGAATATATTTTAAAAAAATAAAAAATGAGCATTTCTAACATTTTACATGCCCAGCTAAGCATGCTCAATTGATGAAACTAAATTGTTTTTCTTTATTCTGAATCACCTAATATTCTCTCTCTATTTAAACTCCTAGGTTGAGACATAGCTGCCCATGTGGCTTTGTCCTTTCATAGTCTTCTCCCTCAGTATAAAGACCTTCTTTCTATTTTTTATAAATTTGGTTAGTGCCATCTGCTTAAACAGAATCTATGTTGCCATGATGCTATGGTGAGTTAATCTTTATGGCATAATGGTATTATTTGAGGGGCTTGTGTTAGGTTGCAGGAGGATACTATGACTCTGATGAAAAGAGCAAAGTACTCTAATGGCGATCCTTATTTTTGTTTACAAAAATACAGTACTGCCAAAATTAAATATTTTGCCAATGGATTTCAGCAGTGTGGTCTCTTCATCCTATGGGAAGAGTATAAAGGTGCTTTGTGACATTCGTAGGCTATGGGTTCCAACTTTGCTCTATGATGAGGATAAGGGGTAAATGTCTATACTGGGGCCAGGAGGCACGCAAGGCAAAGTTCCCAATGGGAAAATAGCTCCCCAAAGTTTTGCAGCGCTGGAGCTGCAAATGAAAGATCATATTTTCAGTAATTCTATTCTGGTAACTGAGCCACAAATAAATCAGCTCATCTACCAAGACAAAGACATGAGATTGCATAGTTTAATGCTACATCTTGAGCACCGTGGAAGAGCTTTATTTTCATATATAACCCAGAAATAAACTTGTTCCTAACCTTTCCATGTACTGTCTCCAGGTAACATTTTCCCATGAAGCCCTGGGACCTCTGTTGCTGGTTGCTTTCAATGACAACATTATTATTTGAGGTGACATTATTATTGTAATGGGAGGACACTGGAAGCTGGGGTATTTGTACACTTTCCACACTGTTCTCTTCTGATTCCTCTGAGTCACTCTTTACTCTAGCCACCTGATGAATCTGCACGGTGGCTTCTGGGGGATGGTTAATATGCACATTCACCAAGGAGGGGTATATTGAAGCTGAAAGAAAATGTTGAAAATTATCATTAGAAACTTGACTTTTCTTTCTATTACAAGCCATCATTAAAAAGTAACTAAAATGACTGGTATCATTCAAAGAACAATTTTAGCATACATTCTATCCTCAGAAAGCCACAGTGTTTTTCAAATCAAACAGTACGTGCCTTTCCCTGAAAAAAAAAGCAATAATCACATAAGGATCACAATATATAAGCAAGTGAAATAACATCTGGTTTATAATGAAGCCCAAAGGAAACAACAACAAATGGTGACTGTCACAACTGATAAATAACCATCAGGGCAACGTATTGTAGTGATTACATACAGATCAACAATTCTGAGAGTTGCAACACATCTGGAAAGTGACATTCTGGGGGAGACTGCTATAAATTACAGCCCATATAACTGGAGCTGGGTTAGATGGATGTTCTGATTTGCAATGCAGATGACTTTTTATACAGTTATGGAGTCTCCAAATTATGCTGTCATTCTATGTGAAGCTAATCAATCTAACTCCTCTGAATGTGATATGTCATTTAATTCCATGAGACACTAGTGTTCAACATCAGCAATGAGGTTTGCTTTTCCTCCTTGATTCTCCCTCTACATCTGATCCTAACAGACGAGCATCCCCACATGCTGTATTTAATTTAGCTTGAAGCACTTCCAGAATGCTCAGAACAAACCGTTTCAAATCTGAAACAACTGTTTTGAATTTGAAATGTCTTGTACAATCCTGCTTTTTATATGCCAGACTTCTGGAATTCAGGTATTAAAGAAAAACACTGCACACAGTCATGAAAGAAAAACATCACACACAGCCATATGTACTTTCCCAAAAAATCTCTGTTCCAGAATTTCAGCTACAATTTCAAATGATTTTGTTTATGTGGGTGAGAAAACCATTTTATGTGCATATATTCATAAATTGTTAGGCAGGAGAATGGAGTGCACAGGTAAGAAAAGAAGACAGGTGCAGATAAACAATGTGTTTAACAACCCAATATTTATTTAGTTATTTATCTTTTCTACATTTAAGTGACTCTGGGCAGTTTATATTCATAATGCGGGTGATATAAAGCACAATAAAACATAGAAACAAAATGAACACTATTGGGGAATTTCTATTCCCCAAATAACAGAGACCAAGAAAGTAGTGCCAGTTTGAAATAAAGAAAAGAATTTACTTTTTGACACGTCTTGGCTTATTGAAATAGATGACTTCCAAGATAGATATTTTTTGTAATTGGTTTAAAGACTATTAAGTGATGAGTGGGGGAGAGAGAGGCAGACAGACAGACAAACTCCCCTACTTATGAATGGGTTTCATTCCAAGAGGCTGTTCATAGGTTCATTTTGCAGTATTCCCTCTGGCTTCTTCCCAAACCTCCCACCTCTTCTTCCGCCTAACAGGCACATCTGATATATTAACCAGCTTCATTTGTTGTTTTGCCTTGATCTTGTAACTGGTCCAGCTCATTCCTCATTGTTCACACCTATTACGGCTTGAGGTAATTCTGCTGGGCATTCAACCTGGGCTGGCTATCTCTTCCTAAGGCAGATCTGCATGTCCAAAGGGGGAAGGGGCATCGATCTCTACTCCCAGATAGAAGTTGATCTCTGCTCATCCTGCAGGATGGGCCTATCACACACGCAAGGGCCAAATTGATTAATAGTGTATAAAGGCAGATATCTCTTTAATGGTTTTTACACTCTGACGATGTTAGCAGAGGCTAACAAAAGCTAAGTGAGCAATATATTTTAAGTTTCGGAGATTGCAATAAGCAGATGTCTGCACAGTAGCAAAAGCAGAACTTAGACATCTTATATCAAGAATCTTAGACAGGGGACCACTATGACTAACCTAAGAAGTGAGAAGTCGTGCAATTAATGCTTACCAAGTTGATTGGACAGAGGAAGGGTATACATAGAATGCTTCACAGAGCTGCTTGCCAGGCTATTTGGAATTCGTTTCCTTTCTGCTTTTAAAACTGGTAGATGGCAAAACTTCCCTGTAGAGTTAGATGGGCACCAACATTCATCCCTGCCCACACAACGCCCTCCATTTAAACATGGAATCTGGCAGAAATCTGTAAAGAAAATAAACTGAATGCATTGAGGAAAAAGTACGGATGTTTGCTTCAAAGACAGATGAGCCGGGAGCTGTGTTATTGGGAAATAATAGACATAGCCTATGCATGCACCTCAGTATCTCCATATTCACTCACTCCCACCTTAAAAGGATATTAGAGGAATTGAATTACCAACCTGGCCTTACATCTAATGAGTATGAAAAATCTTCTCCCCTGTGTTAACAAACTGAATTATATCATATCTGCTGTAGAGAGGGTTATAAATATAGAATAAAATAATTGAAAGGTAATTGAATATACAATATAACCAATGTTAGTTTTATTTTCCAATTTATACATTCACTGAAATCAAAATGAGAGAAGTGAGAGAAACTGTAAACTGCCCAGAGTTGTTTCTAGGTGAGATAAGAAGCAAATAAATAAATAAATAAATAAACAAACAAACAAACAAACAATAAAAGACAGTTACAGAAAGCACGTATTGGGCTCCTTTTATTCTAAGACCTTATGTAAGGTAAACTTTCCATAAGCTAAGAAGGTCAGTGCAGCCTTCTGATGCACTCCCTAATGCAACATAGGTACTATGGCATGCTGGCTGAGGGAATTCTGGGAGTTGGAATGACACCTGTTAAAGTTGTGGGGGTTGTGAATATCAGAATAGTGATATTTTTATAAAAAGAGTAGGAGAACGGCAATAAAGGATAACATAGACTGGCCTATTATTTCCAAGGAGTAGGACGGCTCTCACATAAAATTGTTTCTTTTCTGCTTCTGTAGATAATAAGAGGGAAAATAAGAGGTTACACATTTGGGAAGACTCACAAATACGGAAACCAGATTTGGGGTCGTGGTCATGTCCGCTCTGGCTATATAGGGTGGTAGTGTCTCCTTTCTCACAATTATTATAGCAGTGGCCATTGTGACACGTTTGTTTACAGACTGTCGGAGTGAACACTATTTTTATCTTCCTGATTTTTTCTGTCAGGTTAGCTCCTGCAAGAGAAAGAAGAGACACATCACAGAATAAAATATTATGTCTAAGCAACTTGTTTTGGGGACTGGCATGCAGCATATTAACTTTTCTGGTTATACTGTATGTTATGATTCTCTCAGATTCAAGCAAATTAAACATTACTTTATTGTGTGGCCTGAAGGTTAAGCAATGTTTATTATTCCTCAAAAGTAAACCTGGAGAATTAAGTATAACCTTAGCAGGGCAGTCAGGAATGGCTTTTATTCTTAATTCCCTGCTGCAATGACAAGACAACCCAAGTAGGAAGACTGGCCACCTCAATAGGAGAAATTGCTTCCTATTTAAATTGCAGAATCCCACTTATTCCAAATTAGGATTATAGAAGGGGCAATATATTTTTCTACATAGTATTTTTAAATGAACTCTCATATTAATAAACTTTAAAAGGGCAATTTTTATAGGAATCATATAGAACAAAAGTCTGTATCAGACAACAGGATTTGTGGCTTACATGAACGAACAGAACATGATTGAAAGATTTAATCAGATAAGAGTTGAAAAAGATCCAGATAAAAGCACACTTGAAAATGTGCATGTTTAAAAGCTAATATATTCCTTTTCCCTTTATTTTTTGTCTCCCGTCCCCATTTTTATGGGCGATGAGAGTAGACCAAGAATTATATTCTCAGAAGATGTGCTTTGTTATAATAATAATAATAATCTATAATGGCAATGCCACTTTTTCCACCTGTCTCAACAAACATGACTAGGTTGTTCCTTTACTCCTCCAACCAAGAAAAGAGGAAGTTAAAGCCAAGATTAAGGGAGAGCAATGCAGCAGAAAACAATGAAGAGAAGGGAAGTTTTGTTCATTGTTCAATTCAATTCAGACTGAGAAAGAAGAGGCTGATATAGTGCAGGGAAGACAATAGACAGATTGTCACAGGAATAGAATGTAAAACCTAGTCCATTCAATAGCAAGAAGAGAGAGGGAAAATCTAAAATGTTTGGTGGCATATTGGTGGACAGGGGTGATGGATTAAGGGTTAATATGTTCCTGTGGAAAAATCTATTCTTTTTTAACAATTTGGAATTGATTAAAAAGAACATTCCCTGTGAACATATACAAAGAACGTTCTTGTTTCTTCTCAGTACTCATCACATTAACTTCACACATTTAGGAATGAGGAGAAAGAAAAAGTTGGATAACTCCAGACTTCAAGAACTTAAGCTCCAAGATGCTCCCTGGGTTTGTCTGCCAGAACAGATTTCATTTTCCACAGGAACATTCTGTTCTACCCCAAATTTTTAGAAATTTCCAGAGTAAATGAGGGTGAAGAAGGCAAATTAGATGGAAAACAAAGAAAGTTTTGTTTACATGAAAGAGAAACCTGCCTGTGTGATACTAAAAGCTACCCTCTATAAAGTAATAATGAATTGGTCTGGAGATTGAATTTTTATCTGAGTAAAAGTGGAAATAAAACAATATATGCTTTATTTTTCAGACAGCATAATTCAGCTAAGAGAAACAGGAAAGTAATTAAGGGTAACAAGGTATAGGCAGCACCATTATCTCAGTCTCACATACCTAAAAAAATCACTAATGATGTAAAGTCTTATTCATTATAGACTTGGAGGAAATGCTGGCTATGAAATCTCAATATGTCTACACCCAGTGTAATAAAGGCCCACTTCTCCTAAATCCCGCATCCAGGACCTTTTGTCTGTAACTAAATAAAAAGACCATGTGATTACTCAGATCTTACCCCAGGGAGACAAAACAGGTTCCTGATATACCATTCGCGGCCCAGTTCTACTCTGTTCAAATCCATTCCCATTGGGAACTATATTGGAAGTTAGATGATCAGGATTTACAGCTGGGTAGCGTCGGACTGTGCGGGATGATCCAGTATATGACTGAGAAGTAACAAGGGAGCTGCTTCTGTTCTGAACCCTGTGAAGATGAAAGCTAAGTTAATATTTGTGCTGAATGGTTATGTACCCATTGAAAGTCTTCCTTGTTTATGAGGTTAAAGTTTGCCTGTAGAGAGAAAGGTAAAAAACTGAGAGCAGTAAGCCAAGAGCTCTTTTAATATGCTTTTATTTCATTTCATTTTTCATTTTATTGACATTTATAGGCCGCCCTTTTCCCTAAGGGGACTCAGGGCGGCTTACATTTCATAGGAGGGGAATGTAAGACAGGACACAAAAGAAATGTGAATAAAGGAAAATAACCAATAAAACACAACATTCATTCGACATTCGGGTGGGGCGAGATTAGGATCTTATCCCCAGGCCTGACGGGATAGCCAGATCTTGAGGGCTGTGTGGAAGGTCTGGACGGTGGTGAGGGTGTGAATCTCCACGGGGAGATTGTTCCAAAGCGTCGGAGCTGCAACCGAGAAGGCTCTCCTCCGCGTAGTCGCCAGTCAACACTGACTGGCGGATGGAATTCGAAGGAGGCCAGTCTATGCGATCTGATGGGAAGAAGGGAGGTAATTGGCAGAAGGCGGTCTCTCAAATAGTCAGATCCACTACCATGAAGGGCTTTATGAATGGTGAGTAGCACCTTGAAGCGCACCCAGAGATCAACAGGTAGCCAGCGCAGCTCACGGAGGATCGGTGTTATGTGGGCGAACTGCGGTGCACCCACAATCACTCGCGCGGCTGCATTCTGGACTAGCTGAAGTCGCCGGATGCTCTTCAAGGGCAGCCCCATGTAGAGCACATTGCAGTATTCCAGCCTAGAGATCACAAGGGCTCGAGTGACTGTTGTGAGAGCCTCCCGGTTCAGGTAGGGCCGCAACTGGTGTACCAGGCGAACCTGGGCAAATTCCCCCCTGGTCACAGCTGACAAATGGTGGTCAAAAGTCAGCTGTGGGTCCAGGAGGACTCCCCAGTTGCAGACCCTGTCTGAGGGGTATAAATTTTGACCCCCCAGCCTGATTGATGGAACGTTGGCCAAATTATTGGGAGGGAAACACAACAGCCACTCGGTCTTGTCTTCTCAGTTTTGAGAATAACAACTGTTCGACTCTTCCCATTAACTTAAATAGCCACACTTCCATCATTTCAAAGTAAAATAAATGTTTTTGGACAAGCACCTCTCCACCTATCAGAGGTTAAATAATTAAGAAATATTTTCCTCATCGATCATTGGCACTTTATGTACTAATAAAGAAAATAGTGCCTTCTGACTTGTGAACACCAGATGTGGAATATTCTCCACTTTCCTATAACTAGTGCCAACATTATTGACAATTCAGTGACAGCTCCAATTTTTCCCCCCTTGGGTATTTAAATTCATTGTATTTATCCACTCTACTGTATTTCTGTCTCTTTTTTATTATTTTTATATTATGATAGAGCTTTTTATTGCATCAACGTATTATTTTAATTGTATTTGTAGATTATTCCAATATTGCAAAGCGTGAATGAATATAGTTCATCTGTTAACTTATTGATCATACTCTTCTTTCTTTTTCTGTTGTATTATTACATGTCTGTTGGATTATAGATAATTATTTAAAACCATAGACTATCCTTTTACTTCATCTTCTGAAACACAAGCAAACTTCTTAGCAAAATTACTTCTATTATCATTCCATTCTTCCTTTATAGAGAAGTTGCCTTCGGAGAATTTAGCCCCCCGTGAATAGTAATTTTTCCCTAAGAGAATGGCAGATTACAAAAAATATACAAAAATTGCTAGGTAGTGAGAATCACTTTCTGTTGCTTTGTTTTGAGCAATGCATAACCAGAACAGATCCTAATTTGGCATATTACCATGCAGCCATTTCAAAACTCTTTGCCAAAAGCACTGATTATTCTGGGCTCAAAAAACAAAACAAACCACTTAAACAAAAAACAAATACCGATCACCAGCGGCAATCATGCAAGTCAAATTAAATGGATTGGCTCTGAGTATAAGAGGGTCACTACGTCTGTGCAAGGGGTAACATTCACAAGGAAAATTCCATTGTTCCTCAATTCTCTCATCTGTTTCCAAACATGAGCGATCCCTTCAGAGTTGGCTCATCCTATATGAATTTGGAGTAGATTCTCTTTTCTGATTTTGGCACTGATCACTAAAGAAATATAGCCAAGAAATGGTCCCAGCCAAAGAAATACAACAGTATATACCATCCATAAAAGTTATCAGTGAAAGAAGCCTTACAATGAATGAATACCCATTAGCAAATTTGTCTTACTTAGGATTTTCTAAAAACTATTTAGTTTTTTGTGACAGGTGAGCCACAACAATGAATCATATCTTCTCCACTCTCAAGGCCCAGTGCTTCAATGCCTATTAATGCATGCTGGCTGTCACAGCAGATTCTTACAAAGCAGTTTGTTTCGACTTACTCATGCTAAGCCTCTTTCTTTCTTAAGTTTTTCAACTCTATTTGGTCCTGCTGGGTCCTCTTTCCTCTGCTAGAGAACAGTGCCAAGATTTCCAGACTGCTTTGTTTCTAAATACCTCAACTACCCTCTTATTTTCAAGTAAAGCAGTAGTTAGTACTGGAATTTCCAAAGAAGCCAAA
This sequence comes from Thamnophis sirtalis, assembly GCF_051295495.1. Taxonomy (NCBI): domain Eukaryota; kingdom Metazoa; phylum Chordata; class Lepidosauria; order Squamata; family Natricidae; genus Thamnophis; species Thamnophis sirtalis. The sequence goes on from NW_028261381.1 coordinate 126,860,577, forward strand.
ATTTAATGAGATTAAGCAGATTTCATGCAAGATAAACAAGCCCCCCAGGGAGCAAGATACTTTACAGAGTTCCTTATTTAATGGCACCTTTATATTCATTGAGCCAAAGTTCTTTTCCTCTACATATACCTTCCAGGTATCAAATCCAGTTCTGATCTACATCTAAAAGAATTTCAAAAGTGGAACTAAGGTTTGAAGAACTACTTGTAATACTATTTCGAGTCATTATTTATTGGAAAATTACACTGATCATTTTAATCTAACGGTTTGAAACAGAATTAGATAAATTTTGCTTATATTTTAGGGACCATTCAAAAAGAATTCTCAAGACATTTACATTAATAAGCTATAATTTCCTGATTGTTCATTCAGTAATTAAATAATAATGTGAATTCATTCCTCAACTTGATTTCCCTGGCAACATGACTCCTCTGCAAAGGAATAAGTATAATAAATTGAAATGTGAATTAGATGTTTGATCATCCACATAGCCTCTTCTCTCTTCCCTTTGAAGTATGAGCAAGCAAGACATTATATTTTTAATTAATCATAGCATTCTATATCATTCATATCAGACATTTATACTTTGGAGCTTCAGAACAGGCCAGAATATTTAAAGTATGGTTTGGAGTTGATGTAATATCTTAATCCATTCTATAACTTCTAAGCATAGTTTCCAATTTCATTGGAAACTGGGAATTCATTGGAAACTGGGAAACTATGGGAAGTAGAGGTGTTCTGCTACAAGCAGAGAATTTATAGGAATTTTAATCTATACTTCTGGGGGAAATGCCTACATTAGGGAAATCACATGTTATGATATTCACAGAGTGTGCTAACCTCTAACTTACTTTTGCTTTGACATAAGGTGCTGTGTGAATTCAACAAAACATCATTAAAGCAAGCCTTGGTGTATATGAGACCCTCTACTGTCAATCAGTCCTTATCATTAGGAGTTTTCTTCTAATTTTAACTCAAACTTACTGTTTTTAGCAGTTTCCATCCACTGTTTTATTTACTTTATCTTCTATATAACAGCTGCTAAGATAGCTAAGAGTAGACAATTATCATTTCTCACCATCTGTTCTCCAAGCTAAACATGTCCAATCTTTTCAAAAATTCCTCAAGGAATTGGTTTCCAGATACTTTAACACCCTGGGATGTCACTTTTTGATATTTCTATTTTGCCTACATCCCTCTTAAAGGATCAGAGAAACATATTGCCATCAGAGAAACTTATTTCCAATTTTCTCAATAAAGTCAAGAATTGGGAATCTCCCTAGGATCAATACTGTGAGACATCAGTGCTTAAATATGAACTCTATCATTTGCAGTAAAACTTTGTCTGGGATGTCAATAATCATTATTATGTATTTTAAAAATACACAATGTATTTTTAAAATGTGTTGCTCATTTCTCATTAGAACCATACTCCCAAAATGCACTGCAAAACTACTACAACATAATTTACATTACAGAATATTAAATGCATAAACTACCAACAAATCAACCTAGAAAGCTGTATAACATTAAAATATTTTAATGAGAACTACAACTGGAAACATAGCAGTATATATTCAGTTAAAACAAATAAGATTTTAGCTGGTTTGAGAATTTATAAGGTTTGTAAAAAGAAAGTGGAAATTCCAGAGTTATGCACCAGTACTGAGGTTGTTGTCTCTCAGATACTCACATAATTAATTACTTCGCTGGTGCTTGTTCCTCTCCTACTGATGCTACTTACATTGTTACATTACTTCTCTTTTACAAGAAGTGCTGGCAGTAACTCAAGAATTTACAGTGCATTACTGGATATAATTTTTTGAGATCGTTTCCACAGGTAACAAATATAAAGAAATGGCTTTACTTAAACATCCACAAGCATGAACTATAGCTGATCCTTTCATAATAGTTTTTTTGCAATTGTTTTCAATTTTTGTTTTAGGAAGTACAGCTTAATATGGAGAACATGTCAGCTCTAGATTTAAACTTCTCAGATCAGAGCTATATGTAAAATCAGCCCTACCACCTAAACAAGATTCAGCACTGAAGAAGAAAAATGTCTAGGTTTTTTGTTTTGCATTTCAATGAAATATTTATTCTATCAGGAACTCCAAAATAATTTTCCGATGGTTAATTTGACTAAAAGTTCACAAACAGTAGAGTACGCGAGCCAAAGTTATATTGAGAAACCTCTGCCTTGTTCTCCAAAGCACAAATTGTTCTTGGATTATCTTCTTCCATTGTTTATTTTAAACACTGAACATAAACATAATTTTCTCCCTTTTAAAAAATCTTTCCATAAACCTTTCTTACAGATTGCTATAGTACCTATTAGAGAACTCTAATAGGAATCAGAAAAACCTCTTTTAAATATGCACAAATAAAATAATGGTATCCAATCTAGTGATATCATCTTTTCCTGAGATAAACTAAATTATATTAATTGCAAAATATTCTTACCTCATCATGCACTTCTCCATGGATGCACCTTTGAAATTCTTCTTTTTTAATTTAAAGTTTGGGTGATAAAGTTAGGTGCCACATTATTATGAGAAAGCCTAGAATTGTATGGCAGTGTACAGATAGAGCTAAAGTGAATAGTAAATTGGCAGCACTTCCTCTCTGAATTGAAATATATGTAAGAGGCAACTGACTTATCTGTTACTTATGAGTCTGGTTACCATACTTTAATGGTAAAGAGATATGTATTACTTGCAAATTTCTCCAAAATTAAGTTGGCATCTCCAGTTAAAAGAATTTTAAACGCTGAAAAGAACTCATTCAATTCAAGCTATCATATAGAATGAATAAACATACACATAGCCTTCAAATCAGTTTTGACCAGTGACGTGCAGTGAGGTTTATGGCTGGTGTGGCAGTCCTCTCCACCAACACCCCACTGACTAAAGCATTTTCTTTCGCCTACCTGTGCTCGGGGGAGAGGAGAGAATGCCTGAGCATTGCCGCAAAAGAAAGAAAGTGGCTTTTGCCCACCCCGCCGCTATGTCCGACATAGAGGCGGGACGGGCAAAGAGAAAGAAAGCGGCTTTTGCCCACCCCGCCGCTATGTCCAACAGGCAAAAGCCACTTTCTTTCTTTTGCCCAGAGGCTGCAGCCCGCCTAAGCTGCCCGCCTCTGGGCAAAAGAAAGAAAGCACCATCCTGCCAGCAGAGGTGGGTAAAAGACCCGCCGCTGCTGGCGGGCTGCCCCGACACAGAGAAAGAAAACTGGCAGGCTGCACTCCCTGCCTCTCCTATCCCCTTCCCTCTCTTCTCAAACAAACTCTCTCTCAAATTGAGAGTTTGTTTGAGTGAAGAAACAAACACACGCACAAACACACACACACAAATTACTTACAATTACTTACAAATTACATTAATTTTGAATTCCTCCCCCTCCCTCCGACCCACATACCTTTTCTAGCTGTTTCACAATCACAGGGGATTTCAACTTTGCTCTTGCCTGCCATCATGAAAATGTAAAAATATAAAAGGAAAAAGGCAAGAGCTGCTGAGGTCAGGCTGGGTTAGCTGCTTCCAGAGTCACCAATGGATGACTCTGCTTAACTGTTTTAAAAAGCCTCTAAAAAACGCCCTCTACAGGAGGAGGCAAGAGAACCACGTGCCTCATCTACATAAGGAATTTTTCAGCTTTTAACCCTTGCTTAACTCTGCTCGAGTGATCATAAAGTCAGACTAAATGAGGCACGTGGTTCTCCCACCTCCTCCTGTAGAGGGCACTTTTTTAGAGGCTTTTTTAAACAGTTAAGCACTAAGCAGAGTCATCCACTGTGACTCTGGCAGCAACTACCTCAGCCTTTTTCCTTTTACAATTTTTTTCTTTTCATGATGACAGTGGTGAGGCTCTGCCTCCCCTGCCTCCCCTGACTGCATGTCACTGGTTTTGACTCCTGGTGAATACTGGACTAGCCTCTGAAAGACTTTCAGAAGTGGTTTGCCTTGCCTCCTTCTTAGAGTTGACAGAGAATGATTGACCCCAAAACTGTTGGTTTTCATGTGTAAGGCAAAACTAGAATTCACAGTCTCCTGGTTTCTAACATAGTGCCTTAACTACTACATCAGACATAGTGCCTTAACCACTACATCAGACTAATGTTAACTCAGTTAGAGTTAACATTATTGAGTTAGATTGATCAACCACTCTGATAATGTTTAAATGTCTCCATGTATTATGAATGCATGTATTTGTGAAGCATATTAGGACAGTCAATACATTTCTGTTGCCTGAAACAGAATACTATTCAATACCAAAGTTGCCTGTCATTAGATTTGAACAACTTTCATTCTTAGAAACAATTAATCAATACATGCAGAAGAAAATGACTTAGCAAGTTTTTTTTAAGTCACAAATCACATTATCAAATAATTATGAAATTAAAACAATTAACTCCCACACCCAAAATGTCTAGGTAGCCATCCATTAAGATTGAGTTTAGATCAGTTTTTGTCAGGCATGAACAACCAGACTCACAGATCTAGAGTTCAAATTAGCTATTTTATTGTTCTATGCCAATTTCACAGGAATCTGCCCAAACTGGCAGCTTTCACCAAAGAAAGATTAGATAAGGCCCAAAGGCATTCAAGAGGGGTCAGATCTTACTATTTTGTAATGAGTCCAGACTAATTCCCCATTGGAGTCCTCTCTCCAACAGCTTTCTTCAATCTGGAGGTACCCAGATTTTTTGGATTGGCTTTACCATCCATAATTCCTAATCAATATCAGGGGCAGGAAGCATCAGAGGTAGATTATAGGCGGGTGTGTTTCTATACCATTTTCTGATATTCTGAAGTAACTCAAGTATAAATCTCTAGAATACCATGGCACCATACCTAGCAAACTGAATTGGCCAAGTCTTGTCTAATTTTACATACTAGACAATGTACAATGTCTAGTACAATGTACAATGATCATGAGGTAAAAACATCAGGCTTTCAGTTATTCATTTTTAATCCCAACAATATATACTAATTTTATTTAGGAGATAAAAGATGAGTATTGACTGAAATAGCTTGTATCAAGCACAAGCTGTTTCCATCAGGTTTGAGACTATTTCTGCTTCACTGACAGATTGTTTGATCTTCCTCATGAAAGGTTACAAAATATTTTTTTATAATTAAAGAGAATTCCATTCTGAAACATATAATCTATGGATCTGAAAATACCTTTCAAAGAAAGCACATAACGATGACAACCTCTTGATAATCAGCCATACTTTTTTGTTTAACCTTAAATCTCTTGGCAATTTTTCTTTTAGTTTCTGTCTCATTCAACTGTCTCCCCTATTGGCCAGCTGCCCTTCTTACTCAATGCCACATTAACCATAAGCCGGTGATTCATTTCCTTCTCTTATGTAATTTCCACTGAATCATTAGAGAAAACTGGACACTACATGAATAGCTTATGTTACAGAAATGAACAGTCATTGGGTCTTTCTTTTTCAGTCTCTGAAGTGGTCATTAATAACAATAGCACTGACTTGTATATTGCTTCATAATGCTTTTACAGCCCTCTCTAAGTGGTTTACAGAGTCAGTATATTGCCCCCAGCAATCTGGGTCCGCATTTTACCCACCTCGGAAGGATGGAAGGCTGCCTTCCATTCTGAAACATATAATCTATGGATCTGAAAATCCAACCTTGAGCCAGTGAGATTTGAATTGCCAAACTACAGCTAGCAGTCAACACTCTAACCCTACTGCGCTACCTCAGCTCTATTAAATGACCTGACAGAACATATAGAGATCACTCTTCAAGAGTTTCTTGAGCAAAGAGTTTCTCAACACACACATATTGGAGTTAATTTCTCATACCAAATCTATGGCAAATGAAACAATCTCTCAATGCCCTCCCCTAACATCAAGGCCCCACTTGTCCCTTTGTATTTCAAATGGACACATCTGATTTTGCTTAGCAGGGCAATCCTTTTCCAGACAGTTAAGGATTTGGGACACAAATTTTCCCTTGTGTCTTTTATTCTAGACAGTGGCTGCCCACTAAAGGAAACTCTGACGTTTTTAACAAGGAACTCTTGGCCTTTCTCCTGGAAAGGCCTCACATTCTGCTGAGGTTTGAACAGACTACAAAAAGCTGGAACATCTACAGATTTCACAGAAAGTCATACATCAATTCAAGTGGGCACAATTACCCCCCATTTTAATGTTCATATCATCTGCACCCCTAGTTATGTGTGATCTTTTACGTAAGTCTTAATATTTTCTTCCCTGTGATCTGATTTCCTTTTCTAGCTTGCAATTAGAATATTCCACCCTTTAACTAGCACCTTCTGTTGCTGAAATTGGATTCTGAACAACATACTCCTAACTTCACTAAATAAATTTGCATAAGTAATAGCAAAACACATGTTTGGATAAGTGTTCAGACAGATGGTCTTCAGGGATATCTTCTGATTTATCCTTTCCTGTTTCTAAAAATGGAGAGAATTCTAATCAGAGGTGGGTTTCTACAGGTTCAGACTGGTTCAGCCAAACCAGTAGTGGTTTGGTGGCCTGGGACGCCTCCGAACCAGTTCCCTGTTTGACGCAGTATTTTTTTAAAAAATGTTCTGCGCATGCGCACACCGAACTGACAGTAATGCCGGCAGCAACCCACCCATGATTCTAATTCTATAGCTAGTTATATATTCTCCCTTCCCTAAGAAAAGTACTGAATCACTACTATGATTGTAAGATTATGGACAATTTAAGAACTATCCACCACTATTGGTGGTCTCACACCAAGCAGATATAAAAATCTATGGATCTTCTTGTCACATAGGCTACTCTGCTAAGTCTGTAACCACTAAACTAACTAGTCTCTTACATCTCTTGAATGAGAAAAAGAGATGCAATAATTTTGAACGTCTATGGAGATTCTCAGTCATTCAGGTTTTGGTTGTCCCAAAGGATGGAACAACCAGGTCATGATTGACAACCAGCTCTGACTGGATGGTGGGGGACAGAACAATTCCCCACCATCCAGTCAAAGCTGAAGAAGCTTCTTAGATGAGAAGCAAAACGTCTTCAAAGAAAAACCAGAAAAACCCGTTGCCTCTTGAAAAAGCACCTTTGGGACAATAATTTTCTCCCTTGATTTCAATATAAACAGGGCCTAGTTTTGCTACAAAGCAAACAACTGAAATTCTTTAATAACTATTGTACAATATATCTACTTATCTGAGGATTTGTGGCCTTGGAATCTGATCTGATTTCATTTAACTTATCAAAATTACACTCTCAATATCTATCCTCAGCTGCAGTTTCATCACACTCTCAGTAACTTAATAATCCCCAGCTAGGATCCATTTAGCTTCTGAGGGATAAATAGATGCAAAATAAGAGTTAAGAATTTTGTTTTTCTCGTCATCCACCATTGTCACTTTATGGATTACCTTTTGATCTTCAAGCAACAGATATAAATGATGGTTTATATAGAGACCTAACACCATGAAAGCCTGTTCAAAATTGTTTGTAAACTTACATACTTTGCAATTCCAACCAGAAACCGCAAAAGCATTTAACTATCCATCTTTTAAAATGTAATATTATGGTTTATTGTATTAAATATATCTTAATTGTTAAGGTATGCTGCTAAAACAGTAAATTTAATCCCTGGGTGATTAAAAATGGTTGACGTTGGCATAAATAATATTGTTTTAATGAGGAATTAATAATAGTAATAATTCCTATAGAAAGAGATCGTAATATTATATTGAAAGTTTTCTAATTATATCTTGCTTCATGTAGTGTGTGGAGAAGTTTTTTGAAAGATATTGTTACAGTGTTGGGTGATAACTTCCTACAACAGTATGCAAAAATCGAGTTGTAATCTTTATTGTGTCATTTAGGATTAAAAATTTATCTGGAATTGAATCTAAATCCTATCACTGTGAGGGAGAAATGCAATTGCATGGGGCTATTTAAGATATTAATGATGAGTAATGGCAAAATATCTGCATATGTAAAATGGGTAATCATGCCTTGTAATGAGTTTTTGCAAGGGAAAATCATGAAGTTGGGTCACATAATTGTAGGATGTTTAAGCTATAAAATCCTAATCAAATAAGTGGGGCGTTGAAATTAAAATGACTGAGCAAAGGTCAACTGTAGTTTTGAAACATATCTTGACCAAGTAAATAAACAAGAACAGAAATAAGCAGAAACTCTGGTAGCAAAAGTATAATATAACAAATCACCAGTTCCTAATAGTATCCACCCAAGAGCTTAAAGGCAAAAATATAGAATTGCTGACCTTCAGGCTTATGTAATTTATTCTTCAAATCAGACTCGGTGATAGAAGATTGGAAAATAGCCAACATGACGCCAATTTTAAAAAGGGACCCAATGGGAAATTATAGGCAGGCTGGCTTGATATTTTTTGGACACATTGGTGGGAACAGAGAAAAGAAATAAGAAATAAAGTAACAAATGTTACTGAAAGAAAAATCAGCATGGATTTTGTACAGGTAAACCCCACTAACAAATCTATTTTAGAGAAAACACACAAATAAAACAGGACATGTATGAACTTTCAGAAAAGAATTCATTGAGTTAATGAAACATGTTGAGTAAATTTAGTAGTCAGATGAAATGCAGATGAAAATAAATGGACAATTTTCTCCATGAAGAAATATAAGAACTAGAGTCACTGAAGAATCTTTTTGGGGATCTAGCTTTTTAACTTGCTCATAAATGACCTTGATTTAGAAAAACATAATGAAATAGACACATTTTGTGGATTATACCGAACACTCAGCATTATGAAAATCAAAAGGATCTCCTTAAAATGGGCAAATGTCACCCAAAACACAAGTTCAGTGCTGGCACTAATCCTCAAATTCTCCCTAAAAGTGGTGTGAATGTGATCAATAAGGTTATTTTTGCTATTTCTTTAGGCCATTCCCTCATCTCATCCTCATCCAACAGATAAAGCAGATTACAGTTGTTCCAGATTCAAAGCAGACTTTTCCTCTTCTCCCCAATATCATATATACAGTCTACCATGCTTCATGGTGGATATGGCTGAGGATGCAGTTAATGTGAGAGAATCCAACACCTACATGTCGCTGCTGCAGATGTGCCCCCTTTCATTCAGCTATGTGTAATCCTTGGTTTATGATCACAAGTGAGCCCCAAATTTGTATTACTAAGCAAGGCAGCTAAGTGAATTTTGCCCCATTTTGCAACCACTTTTTATACAGGTATTAAGTGAACCATGCAGTCAACTTTGCTTGTTGAAAGCCAACTGGGAAGGTTACAAATGATGACCATATGAGCCCAGGACAGACATAAAAACATGCCAGTTGCCACGTGCCCAACTTTTGTGCATGTGACCAGGACGCTGCACAAGGATCATAAATGTGACAGTCATCAGTCACTTTTTTCAGTGCCAACGTAACTTGCTCTTTCTAAACAAATGGTTGTAAATCAAGGACTACTGTACCAAACCATGTTTATCAGGATAGCCCAGACCCCTGGTCTCGACAAAAGTGGCTGCCTGAATAATGCATGATCTTCACGTTCCAAAGTGCTTGTCAGGACCATATGTCTACTTTTTATATATCCAGATGTAGCACTGTTTTGAAAGAATGTTAGACTTATTCTTCTTATATTTAAATGTATATATTTAAAGCTATACTGGGGAGGTAATGGGATTGAATGATTGGCACTTTTCCCTGCATGGTTTTTTTTTGAGGGACACAATCATAAAAGCACTATTAAACCAAGTTTTAAAATCTTTTTGCCCAAACATGGAACAAGAATTGAAAGAAAAAGAATATGTGAACTAAGAGCTGTAGTTTATATATTTACTACTGACAATTTATGATTAACCATTCAATTTTAAACTTTACTCATGTCATAAAACATACATCTATTCTCTCCCCCACCAATAATAACAGCAAAACCAAAATACCCTCAAATTGTAGCAATTATTATCTACTTCCTTCCTAAATACTGTAAATTCACTGTACATCAGTCATTAGTCACTGAAAGCTCTCGTCTTTTACTGAGACCTAGGGGATGATAGCAGTCCATTTTATACATGACTGCTTTCTTATTGCTTAGAATAAAAATGAAGGGGAAAAATGCAGAAAAAGTACCAAAAAGAAAAAAATTAGCAGCAGGTTTGAGGTAGTGGATTTTCTAAGATAGTAATAGTAGCACAGCTTTACTATCAATCCAACTTACATGGCCTAGGCAAACATATTTCAAGAGGGACCTGTTAGGGCAGATGCATCTTTCTTGTTCTCCACATTTGTTCTAGAATAGAGTCCTTCCACTACACCACTGTTAAACTTACAAAAAAGGGAATAATTGCTTTGGCATATAACTGCGGTAACTTACCCAGCTGGTAGTTTCTGTATGATAGGTATCTGTGGCTCTCTTTTTTCTGCACTGTTTATTCTCATTGGAAGGGAAACTGCCGGAGGCTGAAAGGCACTTGCAAGGCCAGTAGGATGATATTCTTCTTCGGGAATTACCTCTTCGCACCTGGAACCTCTGAAGCCTGAGCGGCAAACGCAAAGCTGGGGACGGCTACAGGATCCTTTATTCTGGCATGGAGGGTCACATACAGCTAAGGAAATAAAGAGAAGAATGAATAGAAACAGACATCCACATCATAATATGTCTGTGTCACTTATTTATCTGCTTCCATGAGGTAAAACAATGCAGACAACCTTCAAAAAAGTTACTACTTTTTCAAAATGATCTAACTGCACAAATATTGCAAATAATATTGCATTTGTAGCAGAAGACAATCCCAGTTTAGATTAATCCCACTTTAAGAAAAATTAATTTCTTTTGTATTGAGATAAAATGTGTTTACGTCTTTCACAGAAATAATTTTCTTCTTTGTTTACAATAAACTTTGGCTACTGTTCCATTCAAATAAGGCCACTTGTCCCAGATCTAACAATTCAATATAAAAATTTAATATCAAATGTCAAAATCTTTTATGACAGAAATTCCAAAAGTCATTTCAAGAATTTGCATACTCTATTCCTACTGGAGTAGGTAATATTTAAACTTTAATATTTAAGCATCCTTAGTTGAAAAGATTTCGCCTTTCTTTTACCTGACATCTAAGTGAACCAAGAAGAAACTTGGGATATAGCCAGTGGAACCAAGTTAGACATATAAATGATTAGCTACTTGTTTAACAAATTAAAAAGGCAAAGAGTTTCTTGGTCTTTAGGCTCTTCTAAAATTTACCATCTGTTTAGAAAAGGCTTTTTTTTAGGATTTTAAAAACACTCTTTTAATTAACTCAGGCAAACAGCATCCTGCATTTGAAATATCATTAACGCAGGGTGAATAGAAGCTCACATCTGAAATAAGCATTTGTACTATTCCCAGAAATATTTCTCTAATGAGAGAAAGAGGCTGCTGTTTCTGGCCTTGTCCGTTGTTTTTAAGCACTGTTCTGCTTCTGGGACAGTGAGACAATCCTTCACCTTTTATTAAAGAACATTGAGTCAGTTTTCTGGAACAATCACATTAGCAAGACAAAAGATGGCTTTTGGTAAATAATGTACAATTTTGTTGTCATTGAACAGCTGAGAATGTCCTAATTCCCATTTTTCTTTTTGGTGCCATTAGTAGGTCATATTTCATAACATAAAGTACTATGTCTGAAGCACACTGGGGAGCAATATCCAATAAATTGGAAACTTTGACTTCTAGTTCTGGAAGTGTAACTCCTGAGTAATATTTCAGAATTGGGGATGGAGAGCAGATATATTCACAACAAACACTGAAGTCTTCAAAATACCTTTGAAGGTATTTTGGTATTAACCATTCTGTGTGACCATTCTTTTATTAGGTAGGTCATCCAAGATGTTAAGACATCTAAGATGTTCAATGTTTCATCACAATGGAATTGAGAGATAGTCTCCTGAATTATATGTTGCCTGGGCGTTTTGAGTAGTGATATGAATGACACTGCCTCACAGATTTTTTTAAAAAAATCCAAGCAAAAGGTAGCATACCTAGTATTATGGCAGATTGATAATTGCTTAGTAACAAAAAACAAGTCAGTAGCCACAATCTGCAATTGGTCTGCTTTCAACTAATAAATAGCAGCTAGAACTCCAAAACAAATTAACTGGCCTGTGGTTTTTTTCTTTGCCAATAAGCAAGGAACATTACTACAAGCATTATAGTAATGTCACTACACAAGCCCCACCTTACAATCATTGTGACACTGGCAAGTAAAGGAGGGGCTCATGCACTAATATCATTCCATGGTGAAATTTGTTAATATATTACCTTTATAGGCTGTCCAATTCTACAACTTTAGACAGTATATAGTACAAAAATAGATCATTGCAAACAAGGTGCAAAAAGGGCACAGGTATTTGGGAAATAAATATACCACTTTTTCTAAAAATAATTAGACAACCCATGACCCATTGGGTCATTCATCCTTCCACATAAAATATAGGCTTGCACCATTTCCCCTAGCCAGTCCTACCTCACAAGTAGACATCCCAGCCCCTCCTTCATCTTTCCACATATAGGCTTGACCTCACAATCTTTGGGAGAGCCCTGCTGAATCCTTTTCCTCCTCCTCGGCTGTCCAGAGGAACTGCTTGTCACTTTGCTGGGGGTGGGGGACAAAGGGATCCAAGGAAAACTGCACCCACACTCCCCATCTTGTTATGTCAAGGGCCCCCTCCCTCCAGGGAGGAAGTAGTGGCCAGCCTACCTCACCAACAGGTCCCTTATCCTTCCATAAAAGGATCATCACTGTTAAGAAATTTCAAAATTGTTGGGCTCAGTTCCAATGCAACCAATGATTGCTTGCCAATCAAGTCTTGCCGCCAACCAATTGGTGCAGAGCCAGAGGGAGGCAGGAAAGGCACGGATATACCAATCTACAAGTTTCTGGGAAGCATAGCTGGAAGGCATTGTGGCACTGAAGCAGCCACAATTTCCCAAATTTCATTCTGACAGGAGTTATGGGTCCCAACATTCTGTTAACCCACCAATTTGAGTTTCTATGGTTCAATAATTGTTGCCTTACCTTTTCCAATTTCTCCCAATTGAAGATTACAAACAGATACAACAGTTTTAATAGTATATCAATAAAACCCTAACTTTCCATAACTTTGCTGCAAACACTTCTGGAGACAGAGAACATAGAAGATAGAAAAAAAAGCTGTTAATTTGAAAGGCAATGGGAAAGGGAGGAAGTTAAAATTCCACTTAGATTTAGCTGAAACTGGAAGACCAGTAAGAGAGACAGGCTAACTACATTTGGAGTATCTGTTTTTCTGGGTAGAAATATCATGGGCTTCTCATAGAATTACCAGATATATGAACAGGCAAAGGAGAACATTGACAATTTGATGGCAGGAAGGACATACTGGGGTTTGTTTGTTTGTTGGCATCCATGAAAATTGGAGACAAACAATTATTTAGGTCTACATGTATATGAAATTACTTTTTCCAAGATCACCGGTTTTTTATTAATTTTTTTCCAACAAATCTTTATTTTCAAGAACTTAGGTTATAATTACATTGAATTGATGGTGATGATGTGATTTTTAAATTCCACGATTGAAATGTGAGTCACATGACTTTTATAATTACAGTGATCATAGATGTGAAGGGGCTGGATTGATGTGGTTGTCAGTGGACAAGGGAAAGAAAGATACAAACAATTTACAAGTTACAATATAGAAACGTTTGAATGACTACTGTTGTGAAAACAATCCAAAAAAAGAAGACACTCAAAAAAGCCAGACAATATTTGATTTTTACGACTATGCTTGTTGGACAGAAGACATGAGGACAAAAGACAGCATGTTCTTTCATCAGATGTCTGGTAATCCTTGCTTTTCTCAACTGATTTAGTCAAAATTCTCCAAGTTATAGGTGGTTATGTTGGGGGGAAAGGCTTAAGATGTCCTAGTGTGCATTACCAAAGGCCACTGTTGATAAAGGGAACACACTGCATATAGACTGAGGAATTTGAGGTAGTTTCCGGCAACAAAAGTTCTGCCTAAATTCTAAAAACTCTTATTCAGATATTTTATTTTACTGCTGAACTTCATTTACAGATGTTGCACCAGGGAAGCTCAGCTGGCATTAAGAGAATTGATTTATGGTAGAGTGGTTTGATGACATTTTAATGCATACCTAACTGAGAAATACAATATGTCACATTTTTCCTTGAACAGTGGGATTTTCTGCATAATCAAGTCTTTTTGTAAAAAACACACTGGAGACCTATCTCTGTGAGGATTCTTTTATCTGCGAATTTACAGATTGAGAAGGTAGTTGACAGATTTATTGCAAGAGTAACACTCCCCTCCCCATATCATTTATATTATCCTAAATCCCTGGGAAACTTTGACAGTCAAATCCAAACTGTCATTTTCAAGTCTTGCTCCTTCTTTTCTAGAATGTTGCCTATTAGCATTTTAAGATAATTTAAATATTAAATTTTTATTTGAATTAGAGAAAAATTGATTATGAGAAAAAAGTTGATGGTCATTTTTGTTTTATATATGTTTGATGCATTTTTTGCTCACATTTTAACTTGTCCAGTTATTCCCCTCCCCTTTTCCCTTTTATGTTAGTTTGCATTTTAATACTTGTTTATGAAATATAATATTTGTAAAAATATTTTTCTTGCTCCTGCTTTCCACATTTGGATTGCACAAGTCAACTGCATAGAATATTGACCTATCCAGAGCAGGAACTGACCAAGTAGAACAGAAAGATCCAAATTAGCAAAGATTCAAATCAGAGGTGGTATTCAGCTAGTTCTGATAGGTTCTGAACAACCAGTAGCAGAAATTTTGAGTAGTTCGGAGAACCAGCAAATAGGCTGGCCCCGCCCCCACTGCCTCCCAGCCTCCCAGCTGATCTTCTTTTGTTGCCCTGAACAGGAGAATGTAGCTGAAAAGCGGGTTAGTGGAGTGGGGAGGGGAGGGAATAGGGATTTTGCAGTATCCTGCCACGCCCACAAAGCCATGCCCACAAATCCACACCACACCCACAAAGACACACCCACAGAACTGGTAGTAAACAATTTTGAATCCCACCACTGATCCAAATATACACTAACACAGAACCCAGCAATTTTGATGGTACATTTGCAATGTAACAAAGTCTGTAAGTCTTGATCTGATTTTGGACGTTCTTCCAAATGTAGCAACAGATATTACCTCATATTTGCTCTTACGTTTGTTTACGAATCCTCAACCAGTGATAGGTTTCAAATTTTTTTAGAACCTCATCTGTAGATGTGGCCTGCTTTGTTGGAGTGGCTTGCTGGCCATGTGACCGGGTGGGCATGGCCTACTTGTAAAATATGGTGAAACTCACTTAACAATGCTCTTGCTTAGCAACCAAAATGTTGGCTCTAGAAACTCTGGCATTTGAAGCACGCAAGTCTTAAAGCTGTCAAGTTACAAAACCCTTGCACCCCTAACCCTTTAGAAAAAAACCCAGGGGTGTTCAAACTTGACAGCTTTAAGACTTGTGGACTTCAACTCCCAGAATTCCTCCTCTCTCTCTTCATCTTTATGATGTGCGGACGGGCGGGAGGAGGGAGCTGGAACCAGTTTTAAATGGCACTGTAGATTTGTGGAACCTCTTCTATAGAAGAGGTTAGAACTGGCAGGAACCCACCCCTGTCCTCAACATATACTTTAGTAAAGCATTGTCAGAAGTCCTCCTATAGTTTTATCATGTGTGTTACAATCTGGAGATCCTAAGTTCCTCACACTGAAGCAAATAATTTATAAATCAAGTCCTTGATTATATTTCACAGTCACTCTCTCAGAATGCAGTTTCCTCATTTTTCCTCCTGCTTGTGTGCGTTTCAGTGGCAAAGAGTCATTATTATCACTACGGGTAGTCCTTGAATTGTAGCAACTCTCTTGCTCAGCCACATAAATTATGGGCTCAATTGTGGTTGTAAGTCACGGAATGCCTGTATAGTGAATTCTGAAATAGCATTTCGTTTTTTAAAAAAAATAATTTTGCTTAGAAAACAAATCAAACTACAGATATAGGATGAGGAAAAGAATATATGACTTGGCAATAGATTAATAAAATATAAAGTAAAACAATAACAGAAAGCAAAAGACGGTAGTTAAAATTTAGAAATATCACAGTTGAATTACCAGACTCATTAAAAGTATCAATGAACAAATCAAGGCTCCAACAATTATTGTATATACTGAGGTAAACAAAAAGAATTTGGTGTCAAGGTATTTCTCAATAAACAAAATGAAGACCAGAATTTCAGTTGTTAAGCAAAGTAGTTGGTTGTTAAGCAAGACATCTTGTGACCACTTTGTTCAATGACGGCAATCCCAGCATTCCCAATGGATATCATTAAGCAGTCTTGCAGGTCAATAAGAAGATGGTATCCTGGGTAAAGAGTGTAGAGCTACCTCAAAGGGTTGGAGAAGGTCTTTCAAGGCCCAGTGCAGGCCATGTGTGAATTGAGGGATACTGCAGTGTTGTGTAAAACTGCCATGGCCTGAGGAGCTTTGATCTGCTCCCCATCCTGCTAGACCCAGGAGGCCTCAGCCTGCTCCCTCACCAGGCTTGGGTGGCTTTGGTATGCTTGCGGTGCGATTTGGAAAAGGAAACTTATGAAGCACCAAGAGAATGGAGCCTGGTTTTAAAATGGTGTGAGATGACCCCGGTAAAAAGGCTGGGCCTTGCATAGGATGGATGCACCTGTTAATAGCTGGAGAAGAATGCTGAAGGTAAGAGGAGTGCTCAGAAAAATCATAAATAAGCAACCATTTAGAAACTCTAGCTCAATGATGGTGAACCTTTTCGGCACTGAATGCCCAAACTGGAACACACGTGCAAGTGTGCACATGTGCGTGTGCCGGAGTGCTGGTATCCTGGAGACCAGCTGGCCAGTGTGCACATGCTGATTTTCCGGCTATTTTTCGGGCCATTTTCAAGCCATTTTCCAGCACTCCAACACCCACGAAGACCAGCTGGCTGGTGCATGTGTCCCACAGAGAGGGCTCTACGTGCCACTTCTGGCACATGTGCAGCTCTAGCTCATAACATGCTTTCTTCTGGTACTTATATCTTAGCTACTTCTACCCTATCTTCTCTTTTTCTCTTTACTTTTATAAATTTATTCATTGAAGTCATGTGTTGAAAGAACTACCTGTGGTAGGGATCAGCTTGTAACCATTTTCTGAAATTATTTCATAAGAACCTGTACACCAAGCCCCTGAAACTACGTTTTTATTGATGATAAGGATCTGGGTCCATTTTCCCCATATAGGTAATATTCAATTATCCTCTGGCAGCTCTGTTGTTATTTGAAGCAGTTGTTAAGTGAGAAATCATATGACCATGACTGTGTTTTCCTTTCCCCTTCCACCTCCCTTTGGAATACTCCCAAGGGGGCAAGGCAATAGCACTTAGACTTGTATACAGCTTCACAGTGCTTTATAGCCCTCTCTAAGTGCTTTACAGAGTCACCCTATTGTCCCACACAATCTGGATCCTCATTTTATCAATCTCAGAAGGATGGAAGGATGGGAAGGGAGCCAATGAGAATCAAATTGCTGAACTTCTGGCAGTCAGCAATCAGCAGAATTAGCCTGCAATGTTGCATTTTAACCACTGTGCCATTATGGCTCTATATATTGAGCACCTGCTGGTATTCCTGTCTGTAACTGACAGAACTAATCAGTTTCATACTTTCCTTTGCCTCTTAACCACTCCTCTATTGGTTGGAAGGCTCACCAGGGTACTGGGATAATTAGCAAGAAGAGAATTAATGTTTGTATTTACATTAATTGAAAGGGAAGGGATTACAAGAGAGTAAACAGCCATATAGTGGCATACAATGGGGAATATACATCAAAAGGAATTTGAGGGCACCAGCAGCCCAAAGTGCATTACAAAACAGCTTGGTTATTCCCCACTGCGTGCCTATTTTGTGTCTTTTAATTCTTTCCCCTCCAATATCTCTGCTCTGTGAAGGGAGGAGAGAAAAAAAACAGTCAGGAATAGGAGAGTTTGCCTACAGAGACGGATTGAGATTTTATTTCTCTCCCCCACCACACCCCTTAATTTAAGCAATTTCTCTGTTTTATGTGGGGGCAGAGGAAGAGAGAGGAGGGGGGGGAGTTTCAGCCATGAGTATTCATGGCTCATTCATGTGTTTCTGGACATAAAACTACAAAGTTTCCAAACAGTAGTTACTGCCAGCAACCAAGTAAGCCAAAATCAGGAAGAACTGCTAACAATCTTTTAACTTCTTACCAAGAGGATGAATCACAGCAACACAGAGTTATAACATTGGGGAAAAAATAGCTGGAAAATTGCCATTTCTACTTTCCTAGGCCAAAAAAACAACAATAGCCTGAAGAAGCCAACTATAAGTCCTGGGAGTCCTTGACTGAACTTATATATATAGTTTCTATCCTTGGGCTGTCAGAGTCTTAAACACAACCACAATCACTCCACACACAAGTGGAGACTTATGACTAGTTTTTCTTTTTCTTTTTTCCTTAATTACTTGCATAGGGATTATTCTTTATACTATTTATGTTGTTTGCATTTTTTGTCATGGATTGCACCAGTGAGGTGAAAACCAATTTCGTTGTATACATGATGTACAATGCAGAGATAAGTTGCAAATCCTGGAGCTACCTGTTCTCTCGTGCTTGTGCGCGCAAAGCTTCTGCGCATGCACAGAATCGTCCTGGCAGGTGGGCAGAACCTCCCACCCCCACCACTATCGGTTCACCCGATCTGGCTGAACTGGGAGCAACTCACCTCTGGTACAATGACAATAAAAGCTATACAATACTACATATCTTTTAATGGTGATTTTTCTCAACCCATTGAAATAGTATGAATCTTGCAATGGATCTTCCCAATTGGTCTAACTCTAATATACAACCAAAGCAGAGGCTTTCAGGTTTTGTTGGTTCAATTCATTGCTCACCTTTCTACCCAAGCACTCAAGATCTCCAAGGATTTAGCCATAATAAGGCCACTGTACATTAATGATCATCCCTGACATATAGTTTACATAGAGGGAGAGAGGTACTGAGTACAAGATATAGAGCTCATATGGCAAGAAGTCCCAACAGATTTTTATCCCTCAGTAGAATTCCTGGGGAACCTACGGCAACTGAGAAAGAGCTGCCTGTTCCTTTTCCCCATTTCCAGAACTCACAGGCTTCATTCACTCTTCCCTTGGTACTTGAAAGTAAGGAGAGATCCCAGTTTAACACATGACTGCCTCACTCCCATTCCAACAGTCTTATGTAAAAAAGATTCTGGACATCAACTGTCTTCAGGGACCCTTCAGTTTGATCCCATCTGAAGACATCAACTGCTGCTTTATCAGCTCCTGCCAGAACCATTAGCACAGCCTATTCACATAGACAATTGCACTCACTGCTATCCTTTTCTCTCAAGAATTATGAAGCAGAGGGACCCCAGGGAGTTTCATTATTTTAAAGGTAAGCCATTTGTGTTAGACAAATATTATACAGGAAGACATATTTGGCAATGCTGTAAATGCATCACGTATTTAGTTTGTATCAACAAGGATTATTTTGGAATGAGACTTTCAAATAATTTCCTGGTTTCATTATCCACTGCTATAAGTCATTAGTGAGGCAATGTTAGTTTCTTTCATTTTCCATTCGATTTCCTTTTCACATTAGTTGAAGCATTTGCTTTTTTTAAGGTCAAGTGAATATCTACAAACCATTATAACTCTATAAATATTTTGCACAAACACCTTCCCCATATATGCCATAGTATATTTTGTACATTTATTTCCCCCAGATACATGTATATTTCTGTATGCACTATTTGTTCAAAGAATAGTTCTGACCTAGGCTTCCCCAAAAAGTACCAAGCAGATTCTTGGTATCAACAAAATCTCTTTTATTAAACAAATGTGAATTTCTCTCATTCACATTCAGCAAAAGCCTGGTAAATAGTCTTTCAAAGGTGAAGTTATGACCACAGACCTTATCTATCTTGGAAAACTGTCATGTAAATATTTTCCAAATGTAGTGTTGTGTGAGGAAAGCAGTTAGACTTATATACCGCTTCATAGGGCTTTCAGCCCTCTCTAAGCGGTTTACAGAGAGTCAGCATATTGCCCCCAACAATCCGGGTCCTCATTTTACCCACCTCGGAAGGATGGAAGGCTGAGTCAACCTTGAGCCGGTGAGATTTGAACCGCTGAACTGCAGAACTGCAGTCAGCTGAAGTAGCCTGCAGTGCTGCATTTAACCACTGCACCACCTCGGCTCTAAGACTTGGCACAGAGTCTCTGAGATTCACCGACAAATCTTCTTCACACTCCTGAAACGAACTAATGACCGAACAAATGAATTGTTTCCTGCAAAAGTCCACTCTTCTTTCTCTCTTCTTTTATTTCCTATGGAAGGGGACAATCACCGTCCACCTGTAGCTTTGCTCCCAAGTCAACCCTGATTTCTTAGTTGTTCGTGTTTCCTGGCAGCTCTGTGCATGCGCACTCTAGGGACAGGCTCCAGCTGTTCCTCTGCCTCACTGCTGTCTAGTTCTGAAGGCAGCTGAGAACTGCCAGACAGCCTTGGCCCTATCTCTGCCTCCAATGCAGAGCCCTCGTCTGAGCCTTCCCCAGCCTCCAGGACTGGCCCATGTTCCTCCCCAACCTCCTCCCTGTCCAACTCTGCGGCCAGCTCTGCTGGTGGACCACAACAGCCACAAATTTCACTTCAATTCCTATACATTTGAAAAATAAAATAAAATTACAATATTATTTCTGTTCCTTAAGCAGAATGCCAGGCACTCTCCTGGTGGGAAATCTCAAATCTTAATAGCTAATTATAAAGGATCAATCTATAACAATTTCCAATCTGATTATAGTTCCCCCAATCCTCTGTACTGCCTATAATATGCTTTCTAATCTCCTGAGAATAACATTCAGAAGCAGCCTTGCCAGGGATAAGAGCCCATTCTCCCACCTTCCCCTGGACACATTTTTAATTCTTGCACTCCTACTTGTAAAAGGTGGAATAGACAATTCTCTGGCATAAGCATTGGCACATACAGGTTAACAGCAGGACTGGAGCAAGTGGAAAACTTTAACCAGCCAAGATTTTGAGAAGCAAGGGCTAGGAAGAAACACAGTTCAAAAAAATTATGAAAAGATAAGAGGAGGAAGAACGACGAGAGCAGAGAATAAAAGAAAAAGAATATAGTTAAGTGTTAAGAGCAGCAAGAACAGTATTCAGCCTTCACTATAGTTCATTAGATAGTTAAATATAGACAAAAATCAAATGGGCCCCTTTATAATGTAAGTTACTGTACTTTCTTCTTCCTTTATTGCTTATTGAGAGTGAGGTGGCACAGTGGTTAGAAAGCAATACTGCAGGCTACTTCTGCTGACTGCTAGCTGCAGTCCAGCAGTTCAAATCTCACCAGCTCAAGGTTGACTCAGCCTTCAATCCTTCTTAGGTTGGTAAAATGAGTACCCAAATTGTTGGGGCAATATGCTGACTCTGTAAACTGCTTAGAGAGAGCTGTAAAAGCACTATGAAGCAATATATAAATCTAAGTGCTATTGCTATTGCTGTTAGGTCCAAATTGGAAAAGTACAAAGCAATATTTCCATTAAACCATGGAAAAGGCAGAGAAATGAAGTGCCATGATTAATTACTACAGTTATAAGAAAAAAAATCACTTTATACTGTATTGACAAAAGAGAATCAACTTTAATACTGTCATCAATCCAAATGTATACAATCCAAATTCTCATCTAACTATATTTCTGCTATGTTTGAGCTGGCACCTCCTGTAATACTTCAAAGAGTTTATATTTGAGGTGTTTTGGGAACTAGTTGGAGCCTTTTAGGAATATTTATTTATGCAAGTTTATAAATTTAGTAAAAACAAATTTATTTGTATTATACATGTGGAATAAATAATATTTCAAAGTCTATATTACAGCAACACCTTTATTAAGGCAACTCAGTTCCTGAAAATAGCATGCCAGCTTTTCAATTATTCAGAACATGCCTGCAACTTTGTCCCACATCTCATTTTAAGATCATGATGAAAATCACTACCTCAGGCTTTGATACTAAAAGTTCTCCTTGTCATTTTAATGCTTTGTTGAACATGTTGCTGATTTAGTATTTTTGTAGAACTTTAAAAAGCTTGTTACACTGTTTATGAATTTTAATTTGGTCAAATAAAAATATTGACAGTGGACTGAAAAATGGGATTAATTTGACATGAAATTAAAAAAAACAATGTAGAGACATGCATGATAGTGATATATCAAAGAGTAGAACTGAAAGAGTGATTAGATGGACTTGATGAGATTTTTAAGTGAAGAAGAAATGTTTAAAGAATAAAAGCTGATGAAGACATAACTGTTTGTATAAGTTATGGATAGATGAAATCAATATGGTCTGCAAGGGGGGAATAATGGGCAGAAGGAATATCCTTCAGGAACAGAAGAAGGATTGCTACTAAGATATTGATCAGATGAAGGCAGTTCAAATCCAGGGCAGAACTGCAACCTAGAAAACAACTCAGACAAGACCCCACCAAGTTCTCGGGAAGATAAAGTGGGATGGGAAAGCACATTTAGACTTGCAAGATTTTGTTACATTAATAACATAATAAAAGTATATGGGTCTGCATTATTTGGTTTTCTAGTTTTGTCTGACATATAGAGAGGTATGAACAAATGTAGTGAATGTGACCTTGCATCAGTGACGTGCGGTGAGGTTTATGGCTGGTGAGGCACTGACACAATTTTTTTTAGACTTGTGGACTTCAACTTCCAGAATTCCACAGCCAGTCATGCTCAGTTCTGATTCAAAACCACAGCATTTGTTTTTCTCCTTTGCGAAATAACTTTCCTTCTTTCTTTTTCTTCTCCCTTCCCTTCCTACCTCCCTCTCTCCCTCCCTCCCCTCTCTCAAACACAGACACACACACACACACACACACACACAAAGTTGGATTGGAGGGAGTCAGGGAGATCACAGGAGGAGGGAGGAAGCCAATCAAAGAGCCATACTGGAGCACACACACTTTCCCCCAACCCCGGAAGGATCCAGCCCAGCTTCACTGATTACAGGTTTGAAAAGACAACGTGGCTCTGCCTGCAATCAAACTACGCTTGGGGAGGGAGAGCACTTCCCTCCAGCCTTTGCCCAAAGCCCCGCACCAGGAGGATGAAGTTTGAATTTCTCCCCCTCCCTCCGACCCACACGTACCTTTTCCAGCTGTTTCAGAGAGGATTTCAACTCTGCTCTTGCCTGCCATCATGAAAATTAAAAAATATAAAAGGAAAAAGGCAAGAGCTGAGGTCAGGCTGAGCTAGTTGCTGCCAGAGTCACCATGGATGACTCTGCTCAACTGTTTAAAAAAGCCTCTAAAAAAGCACCCTCTACAGGAGGAGGCAGGAGAACGACGTGCCTCATCTACATCAGGAATTTTTCAGCTTTTAACCCTTGCTTAACTCTGCTTGAGTGATCATAAAACTCCTAAAGTCAGACTAGATGAGGCACATCGTTCTCCTGCCTTCTCCTGTAGAGAGCGCTTTTTAGAGGCTTTTTTAAACAGTTAAGCACTAAGCAGAGTCATCCACTGTGACTGTGGCAGCAACTAGCTCAGCCTGACCTCAGCTCTTGCCTTTTTCCTTTTACATTTTTTTTCTTTTCATGATGACAGTGGTGAGGCTCTGCCTCCCCTGCCTCCCCTGACTGCACGTCACTGCCTTGCATATATACAGGTGTGTGTGTGTGTGTGTGTGTGTGTGTGTGTGTATGTGTGTGTGTGTGTGTATGTGTGTGTGTTCCAGCATAACTCTGGAACACCTTGAGCAATTTTAACCAAACTTGGTACACAGATGACTTACTGTCTGGAGAAAAATACTGTGGGGGTAAGACACCCCCTAACACCTCTCGGTTTGTGTGTTCTGTTAAGATACAGCCTGTTGTGCCATACTGCCATACTGACTTCTACAGTACAGTGCAGTGGAGTTGCCATGATAACAGCTTCACGTTACTCCACAAGGGGGCTCCCTCTGGTAAGGGTAAAAATCCAACATTAGAAATTACATTCGGTCAGGGCCTTTTCCCCCTATAAATAAATACCCGGGAATGCCGGATTATCGGCTAGTTTTATAAGAAACATAGATAGCCCAATATCAACTACTAATAGATAACTACTACTCATAAGAACATACCTAAGGATCCCAAATAATACAACAAAAATCTATATTTACAAGTAATTAACTGTTATTTCTTTCGCTGAGCTGAAAGAAAAAGTAATGCAAAAACTTCAGAAGTCTCAACCTGGACTGGAGATTGTAGCTGTTCTGGCTTATTACATTGCTGAGAACTGTGGCCTTTGCAAGCAGCAAGTGCTGGCTAGAAACACTAGAGAAATCAAGGGCTTCTTTACTGTTCCACTGTGACTTAGAAGACTGCTGAGTGTGGAAAGTTAAAAGCATGACTGGATGCAGAGATTAGAACAATGAACTAATAATGGACAAGTTGCTCTGATTTGCAGTGTAATTAACTGCATTCCCAATTCTACTCCATATGGTTAATGATTCCATCAGCATCTCCTTATGGGCCTATTTCCCTGTAAATCATGCCATACTTTTCCCTTCCTGATTAACATAGCAGGAGTAAATGGCCTAGCAGGAGGTTCTAGTTTACCAGATCCCATATTTAAAGCTTAAAAAAGAATAGGTGAAGTAATAGCCTAAGAGTGGGGAAAGGTTCCATAGGGAGCATCTAATGGAAGCTACAAAGTGGAGATATTTAGCACCATTCAGCTTTAGAGTAAGCCCTCTAGACTGAACCTCTTTAAGAGTTCAATCCTTGGAAAGTAATTGCCTGACAAGTAAAAAAATAGTTTGATTTTATCCCCTGAGTGTGGTCTAAGTTATGAAAAATGGCTTATCGTATTGCTGCTTCACTATTTTCACAGATTTTAATGTGATAATTGTTACTTGTCCACTTGTGGAGCTAATCAGAATCATACCTTTATTGAAAACTGTTGATATGACTGCATCCTCCTTCACATAAACTGTATTATTTTTTCCCATTGTCAGTGTCTGATTTGAAATTCCTGTGTAAGCAGGAAACTACAAAAAGCTAGACAGCAGCTGTATTCACATACTGGTAATCCTTAACTTACTACTGAATAACAGAGTTGGAAGGGTCATTTGAGATCTTCTAGTTCTATACCCCTGCTCAGGCTATATAGCCCTATGCCATTACAGACAAATGATTATCCTATCTTTCTTGAAAACTTCCAGTGTTGGAGCATCCACAACTTCTGGAAGCAAGTCATTCCACTAATTAATTGTTCAAACTGTCAGGAAATTTCTCTTTAATTCTAGGTTGCTTCTCTTCTTGATTAATTTCCATTCATTGCTTCTTGTCCTGCCTTCAGGTGCTTTGGAGAATAGGTTGACTCCCTCTTCCTTGTGACAAACCCTGAGATATTGGAACACTGCTATCAGGTCACCCTTAATCCTTCTTTTCATTAAACTAAGGTAAAGGTAAAGGTTCCCCTCGGGAACCTTTACCTTTACCTGTGCTAGTCATTCCCAACTCTAGAGGGCGGTGCTCATCTCCGTTTCAAAGCTGAAGAGCCAGCACTGTCTGAAGACCTCTCCGTGGTCATGTGGCCGGCATGACTAAATGCTGAAGGCACACGTTACACTGTTACCTTCCCACCAAAGGTGGTCCCTATTTTTCTACTTGCATTTTTGCATGCTTTTGAACTGCTAGGTTGGCAGAAGCTGGGACAAGTAACGGGAGCTCACTCCATTACGCAGCACTCGGGATTTGAACTGCCGACCTTTCTGATCGACAAGCTCAGCATCTTAGCCACTGAGCCACCGCGACCCTTTCCTTTATTAAACCAGACATACCCAATTCCAGCAACCATTCTTTATATGTTTTAGCTTCCAGTCTCCTGGTTGCTTAGTGACTATTTGAGGTTATGACCTACCTGATAAAGGAAGCTTATGACCTGGATCCAAAATACTGACATGACCACACCTCAGACATTCAGCAGCACATCTGTATTAACAGCCATCTGCAGCATTCTACAGTCACGTGACTCTATCTTATGATGACTTTGCTGAAAACCAGCACTTCCAATTTTCAGAAAAACTATGCTCATAGTGAACTACTGGTTTGCTTTTTACCATTGTAAAAACATCATAAACGGTTTTATGGCCGTATAACCATTATGGGCAGACCCCCATTATGGTCATAACTTGAGGACCAGCTGTACTAAATTTGTTTAGAAAGATATTTGTGTTCATACAATGTAATAGAATTTAACTGATCAAAAAGGATTAGATTTATACAGGGGGAAAAACTAAGGTAAACTTTGCTCTGCAATGCTGCTGCTAGATTTTTAACTGACCTGTTTAAGTACTTTGTGCAAACATAGCCAAGAAGTATCATTACTAAATTCTGTTTTGTACTAATTCCTGCCTGAGAATCACACTTAGTATGGTTACACTCATTATCTTACTTTTGGTTCTTGAATGTGAATTTTATAATAGGTGTCAACTGATCTAGCCAGGACAGCTCACTGATAAGGTAGTAGTAAGTAAATCTCCACCAGGTACAGCCACTAAAATTCCTAGGAATGCTGCAGTGCCATCACAAACTGTTTTGTACCTCATAACCATAATTATAACACAGCCAATGATAACTGGAATGTCTAATCTGTGTAAAATTTCAAAAGCAAAAGAAACTCAGCTCTACCAGGTCCACAAAATGAAGCAAAATTGTATTGCTATCACTGTTCTAATATTTGGATATACTTTCTCAAACACATTCCAGATAGACAATGCTAAAGCAGATGTGATAAAAAAAACCATTCTATGACAAATTCTATCTGCATCAGCATAGAAACTCCAAATATACTTGGCTTGCAAAAACTTGCTATCTGTCTTCTATCCCATCCTTTGTCGGTCCATTCACTATTATCAATATAGAACTCCAAGCCCTCGAAACTGGGATTTTTGTTTTGCACCTTGTATATATTACGCAGTAGGTACAATTCCATATGCAATTCTGATAATAGCAGTTGTAAAAGTTTTATACTCACGTTTAATACATCGATTTGTTCTAGGAGCTGTTGTCCACCCTGAGCAGCATTGTCCCCCGCAGACATTTGGTCTAAACAGTTACAAATGACAAGATTAATAACCTGAAACTTCCTGAAATCAAACCAAACCATTCAGCTATGACTACTTTTGTAAACTACTTTCTGCATTGAATCAGGGAATCAATTTGAATGCTGAAATCAACAGGATACTTTGGACTAATTTGGATTATTCCATAAATTTGTGCCTATATAGAGAATTGTTTTTTTTTTCTGAATCCAAATTGATCTGATTTGCTGAATCAAATCATAATTTGGAATTCTTTTATAAATTTGAATTGGCATTTGCACAATTAGTGGTTCCACCACAAAACCGCGGAGGACAAAATTGCGGTCGACGAAAGCGCGCATTTGACATCATCACAGCGCGATGAAAACATCGCGCTGTGATTGAAAAATGTAAAAATAAAGCGAAAACCTTACCCTAACCCCCCCAAACCTAACCCTAAACCTAACCCTAAACCTAACCCTTAACCTAACCCTAAATCTAACCCTAAACCTAACCCTTAACGTAACGCTAAACCTAACGCTAACCCTTAACCTAACGCTAAACGTAACCCTAACGCTCTAAACCTAACCCTAACCCTTAACCTAACCCTAACCCTAAACCTAAACCTAAACCTAACCCTTACCTTTATGTGAATCGGCTTGCTTTAATTTTATTTTTATTTCAATTTTTAATTTTTTTCGTCGCGCTGTGATGATGTCAAATGCGCGCTTTCGTCGATCGCGCTTTTGTGGACCGCGGTTTTGACGGGTCACGCAATTAGTATATCCCACAAATTAATTTCCCAAAGGTGCTCTCTTCCATCCTGCTGAGAAAAATTATTGTTTGGCCAAAAATTTTGATTCAAATGAATATGTTAGTAAAAGTACATGCCCTCTATTATAGCATGACATTTATTTCACCCAGATACATGTATATTTCTGTATGTACTATTTGTTCAAAGAACCATGCCACTGTTCTAGGCTTCCCCAAAAAGTACCGAGCAGATTCTTGGTCCCAACAAACCCCCTTTTATTAGAAAAATGTGAATTTCTCACATTCACATTCAACAAAAGCCTGGTAAACAGTCTTTCAAAGATGAAGTTATGACCACAGACCTTATCTATCTTGGAAAGCTGCCATGTAAATATTTTCCAAATGTAGTGTGGAGGAAAGACTTGGCACAGAGTCTCTGAGATTCACGGACAGATCTTCTTCACACTCCTGAAATGAACTAACGATCGAACAAACATATTGTTTCCTGCAAAAGTCCACTCCCCTTTCACTCCTCATTTATTTCCTATGGGAGGGGACAATCACCATCTACTTGTGGCTTTGCTCCCAAGTCAACCCTGATTTCTTAGTTGTTCTTGTCTCCTGGCAGCTCTGTGCATGTGCACTCTAGGGACAGGCTCCAGCTGTTCCTCTGCCTCACTGCTTCTAGTGAAGGCAGATGAGAATTGCCAGATGGCCTTGGCCCCACCTCTGCCTCCAATGCAGAGCCATTATCCGAGCCTTCCCCAGCCTTCAGGACTGGCCCATGTTCCTCGCCAACCAAGGTGAAGGTAATGATAAAGAAAGTTTCCTATTTCTCTAAATGGAGAGAAGAATACTTTGGCCTTCCAAAGGAAAGGAAAGCTCTAAATTGAATATATCATTACTCTCAAATATGTCTTAACTATTGCCATCTGAGAAAGAGAAAAATATTTTTTTTAATCTATTAAAATGCTGCAGTTTGGAAAACTCTATCAGGTTGCAATGTTTCGTCTCCCAGTGCACCTATTAACAATCTCAGTCTTTCTTCTCTTTCAAATGTGATGCTTGTAAATCCCTCCATTTTACAATTGTGGGTGACCCACAGTTTGAGGAATGCTGTACTTAGTCAAAACCAATCAAACTTTCACTTAGTCCAATGTATGAATCCAGGATTTTTCTCCTTTAGATATATGTTGGCATGACCATATCATAAAGCAGTGTTTTTCAACCCCATACTGCCTGAGGAATTCTAAGAGTTGAAGTTATCTATTTTAAAATTGCTATATCCATCTTTCATACCAGACAAGATACTGAGCTTGGGTTGAGAGTGAATCACTGGTTCAAAGTTTCCCCAGTGAGTTTCCATGCCTAAGAGCAAACTAAAAGCTGAGTTTATCCAGCATATTATACCACATTAACCAACATAGCCTCCTATTCCTCATGTTGGATTTACTAATTCGATTGTTATAAATTTGTAACAAATGACTTACAAAGGAAGAAAACACTTCCCATTCTAGTTCGGATTGTTGGCATAATCTGACAGATTTCCATAGGCAGCACTACTCACCCTGCCCAGAAAACAGACCTAGTTGTAAACCACTGAGAGACATTGGCAGTACATCAAGTTAAATAAAAATTAAAACCCCTGACTAAAGAAGTCAACTCCTGCTGACTTCATGCTAGAGACTTGATGTTCCAAAGGGAATGAACTCCAGAATTTTGGCAAATTTACTAACCCCTCATGCTCCTTGAAAAAAAAGCTACATTGCTAACACCTGATTATTCTCTTTAGTATTAAATACATTTAGAGATTGGGTTTTCATTGCTAAGATTTTATCTTAGAACAGTATCGTCTGGGGAATGGTCATTTTTTTTTCTGAATTAAGTCTGGAAGCACACAAACCTGACAATAGTTCAAGTTTTTTAGAATAATAAAAAAAAACTAGCATGTATAAAAGGAAATCATGCTAAGTGCACCTCCTATTTCAAGTAAGCAATAGTGATTTATACAGAGAGATGACAATTTAATAAATCTTAACCCAGGTTGGAGAACTACATGTATTTTTTTTAAAAAAAGGTTGAATGCCAAAGAGCCTTATCTATTGCCAGCACACACATATATATACACACACACATATGTGTTTATGTGTGTGTGTGTGTGTGTGTGTGTGTATGTATGTATGTATGTATGTACCAGCACCAATCAGCACCAATCTACCAATCATGGTACAGCCACACATCCAATCAATCCACTTGCTGAAATGGGGCCAGCACTCCTCAGACCCCCACCAAGGTTTATAGAAAGACGGCAGCTCTGACCATGCTTTAAGCCCAAAACCCAGCCTGAAGATGGCGAGTGAGACCTCGCCGAAACATTGCCAAGACAATCTCAATTTTATATGGGAAAAGACCTGAATATGACAAGACCAGCATATCTACACACATGAAAATCTACGAATATATATGTATGTATGTATGTATGTATGTATGTATGTATGTATGTATGTATGTATGTATGTATTATGTATGTATGTATGTGCATATGTGCATTTATGCGTGTGTGCGTGTGTGCGTGTGTGCATGTGTGCATGTGTGCATGTGTATATGTATATATTTATCAGCACAAATATAACACAAAATGTATAACAAAGGCAACAGTAAAAATATTGGGTTTCTGTCGTGATGGACTCTTGTGACGAGCCGATTGACAGATAATGGAAGCTATTAGCTTCCTCCCATAATTGGGGCTTACCAGGGGTTGTGACACTAAATATATACCTTCTTCCCTGGCTTCAGCTGATAAGGAGGAGAACTTGTGGCTTAATGGCTAAGACGTTTGCCTAAGATGTAATATAGCACAGGTTCGAATCCCAGTAAGGATATGGCTAGCTGATGAGAGCTAAATAGCTTGAAATAGATCTATACTAGTCTCCCTTTATTTATTTATCAGCACAAATATAAAGCTAGAATATATATATATTCTAGCTATGAATGTAGCAGCTCCAGAGCAAAGGCAAACTATTATATTTAAATGAAACTTGGATGAAGCCTGAAGTTTACCTTTTTAAAATTATTTATTCCAGTTATACTTGTCTTTCTACTCAATTTCTAGCCCTGACTAACAAATAAACCCAATAAAATATATATCCAAATAAAGTGTTTTTCATTTGTAAAGTACATATCCATATAAATCTTCAACAAAATGCACATCACACATGAAACTTCTCCAACAGAGCTCAGAATTAGAAAACTACATTACCTTGGCTACTATTGACTAAGACGAAAAGGAAATGTCCATTTTACTGAGGGTGGGAGAGCAAAGGACTTTTCCATTTCTGGTGCTTTTAACTGGGCTCTGACAGTGGCCCTGTGCTGAAATCCATGGAAAGCTAAAGCAACTGTTGGTTTTCCTTAGTCTACACCAACCTTCTGAGCATCTGTTTACAGTTAAATAATTTTCTCAACGTTTGTGTGACTTGAACAGTGTGTGGTTTTTGTTGCCTCAGAAAGAATGCAAAATAAATTCCTGCTGCTTTGAGGTTCACCACATATTTACAGCTTAAAGAAGAGTGATGCTCCTAGAAGAAGTTAACAAGCTGAGCTGCCTTTATGGCATGTTCAGCTCCGAATGTCTGCTTAGCAATACAGATGGCAAGATAGCAAAGTTCCACTTGGCTCCAATTGTTCTTCCAAAGCAGGGAATGGAACAGCTCCTACCCACCTATGCTTTTCCAGATGAAACAGCTTCCTAGTCCTTTTGGGGAAGGGAGGAGATAATTAGTTCCATTTTTTTAATACTTAAAAAGTAGGCCTATATAGAAAGAAGTTGATGAAGAGCTATGGCCCAGTGGCAGCCTTTACTATACATTTATTTAGGTTGGTTAAGCAGTTGATCAGTGGCTAAGACACTGAGCTTGTCGATCAGAAAGGTCAGCAGTTTGGCAGTTCGAATCCCGAGAGCCACATAACGATGTGAACTCTAGTTACTTGTCCCAGCTTCTGCCAACCTAGCAGTTTGAAAGCATGTAAAAATGCAAGTAGAAAAATAGGGACCACCTTTGGTGGGAAGGTAACAGCGTTCTGTGCACCTTTGGTGTTTAGTCATGCCAGCCACATAACCACAGAGATGTCTTCGGACAGCACTGGCTTTTCGGCTTTGAAACAGATGAGCATCATCCCCTAGAGTCGGGAACGACTAGCACATATGTGCGAGGGGAACCTTTACCTTTAAATATGACTAGTTTGGCCCTCAAAGTGGACACCTGGTTTCTGAATATTCCTCATGTAAACTGATGTACAGGTAAGAAACAAGGATTATCAGATATACAATTGAAGAGCATTGAAGCTGAGGGACATTTGTGAAGATGACATTGACTGGATTCATATGCTGCACATATTGTGCTGTTTGTTTGGTTCTAGCTTTGTATAATGGATAAACCAACCCATGTACTGTAGTTTGTAAGTGTCAATTTACATCTTAGCATTATATATAAAATTGTCACTGTGGTTTAACAATCCAAGGTTAAAATATCAATATTAGTGCAGTAACATAGTTTTGTTATGATTATGGTGTGTGTGTGTGTGTGTGTGTGTGTGTGTATGTATGTATGTATGTATGTATGTATGTATGTATGTATGTATATATATATGTTGTATTTGTGCTGATAAATAAATAAAGGGAGATATATTTCGTAACACTTAATATATATATAATCCCTCTCCCTACACCATAGGTTCTGTCCTCTTCTATGTAGCTATTATTTTTGAAATAAAAACAATTTGATACAATAAGCTTTTCCAAATATAAATGAAACAGTCAGATGACTCAGATTAAGACTGATTATAAATGTAACAATTAAAGGTACTGGACTAGAAGCTGTAACATCAAGTTCAAGCCCTGCCTTAGGCATGAATGCCAACAGAGTGACTTAGGGGCAGTCCCTCTCAAGCCTAGCAAGAGGGCCTTTTCAAAAAGTTTGCTGTGGTTATAAGTGCTGTTTAAATAGTAGGCTGTCATAATAAATATACAGATTCTTTATAAATTTGCAAGAAATGTAGATAACATTTGTATGGACTTTTGAAAACAAATACGGTTTTAAATAGATTGAAAAAGTGAGAAATGGTGCAGAACTGAAATTGATAGTTTCCTCCTTCTATAATTCTCAGATTATATGTCCTTCCTGCAAAGGACATTAAAGTGGTTCACTTTCTTTCATTCATATTCCCTTTCAGGCTTGATCTGAACATCCTTGGATCCATCAATTTGAGATCCCCATCTGGTGCAATGTGTGGTACATAAATTTGAGTCTATGTTTTCCTTTACCACATTTGTCTTTAAATTAAATGAAAAATAGGTTTTTTTGTAAACTCCATGTAGTAAAAGCCAAGGTTTCTAAAAACAGCTGTTAAACCCACATGAGGTTCATACCCAAGCAGAACATCAATGACACATTACATCAAAACACCTGACAGACCACATTTCCCCCTAAGATGTATTGAATGAGCCTCAGTGAAAAGAGCTTTGCTTTGATCTGTCTGATTACATCTGTGTTTCTCAACCTTGGCAATTTAAGATGTGTGGACTTCAACTACCAAAATCCCCCAGCCAAGTTGCCAAGGTTGGGAAACATTGGGTAAGATAATCCAATAGATTCTTTGACACTTTGCATTCTGAATTATCATGATGGTATTAATATTAATTAGTATTAAATAAAGACATTTATATTCATTTTCTATACGAATGTGCGTTCTTTCTAAAACATTCTTATTTTTGAAAAATATTTTTTTTAATTTACACCTAATTTATGGTTAATCTCTCCACAAGCTTTAGTAAAGCAACCACATCTATAAAAATTGTCCCATCTGGATTTTTATATCCTAGGTACAGTTAACCCTTAAACTAGGTCCCTTGACTTTCAAATTATGTTTTTAAGAAATATTTAAAATAATGAATTGGAGAGCTATATCTCAATCAAACACTTTGTACTTTCCAGATATTATAGGCAAGCTTGCTTATTCATGTATCATGTTTATTTATCATGGGGTTTTTTTAAAAAAAAAACCTAGACTTGGAAGAAATCTTGTATGAAATTTCAACAGACAAAAAAAAGTTGTTGATCTTTGCAATGCAAACTCAGCCTTCCCTGACTGAGGTTTCTTCCAATATCCCACCTTCAATTTTGCAAATTCCCAGCAATAGGCATAAATAGTTTGCATCCAAGAGCAAACAGATTTGGGGGGGGAGGAATGTGCTATAAGTGACTTTTAAATTTTAGTTTAGCCAATCTTGTAAACATAATTATTTTGGTTTGGAAACTAGTTTATGGTTAGCATGATATATAAACCTAGCCAATTGTGGTTTATTCAACAAACCATTATTAAAATAAACCATGCAAGCATGTAAATTTTGGATTTAGCCACTGAACTATGGGAAAGAAAGACTATAAATTTATAACAGGAACAGAAGGGGACAAAAAAATATCCTGTCCTCCCAGTCCTAAAAAAGAGGGCAAATCCATAATACTAACCTAAGAGAGACAATAGCACTAATACATCACATCACATGTATGTATGCAAGCCAAAAGGAGAAGTAAGTGTATACCTATATATCTATTCGTGCTAGACAAGACATGAGACTGATTTATTTGAGCAACAAGCCATGATTACCAACACCTTTTGCATTCTTTTTAAACTTCACACATAGCCCCACTTAGCCATTCCACTAAACCCAGCACAATGTGGCTTAGTTTACCACTGCAAACCATAATTCAATCATCATAAACCATGGAATTTCTCTCTTGTTTATTCCAATGGGAATAAACAAGGCCTCATTATGCTAAATTTGCGTGAAGTAACCAACAGAAAATAAGATTTGGGTGGCTGACAGCAGCTCCATTCAAGTGGAAGAATCATTGGGCCTGTCATAACTAAGGTCACCCAGCTGACTTTCATGGCTAAGGTGGGACTAGTTTAATTTGCTTTTTAGGTCCCAAATGAGTTGCAAATGTGGATAACAGATTATGTTTAAATCGTTTAGATTCTGATACAGCAGGTGGCTTGCAAAGACCTCAGCAACAGTATTTTTTACTATGTTGTTCTGTGAAATAAATTGGCATTTTCTAGGTTGCATTTGTGCCTGGATGATTCTGAACAAACTGGTAAGCTCTAAAATCAGAATATAAGTTTAAAACTGATACGGAGATAAGCAAAGAGTGCTCAGATCTCCCAAGTACCTTATATGACAACTGCTGGTTGCACTTACCCTACCATCCGGCCTCTGGCAGTCTGCACTTGTGGGGCTGTTCGTGGTTGTGGTCCATTCCGAACAGGATTCACCAATGGTGTTCTTTGCTGGAGAGTCCAGCTTGGACCTCTACTCAAAGCACCAGTGTTCCTTCTAGGATTGCTGCTCTGAGATCTCACATTGGTGAGAGATGGGAGTTTGTGGACTGCTGGAGCAGAATTTTGTTTTCGAAATTCCCTCCCTGCTGGATTTCTCATCCGGGCATTAGCAGCAGCATTTGCCTGAGGAGTTACAGGAACATGATCCAATGTAGAAGAAGAGCCATGTACGGGGAACAAACTGTGCACTTTAGTTCTTGGCCCAAACCTGCCTTGGTTCTGCTGAAATCTTAACTGCGTCATCTCCCTGTTCCCAGCATCTGTCCTGAAAGAAGGATATTGATCCAGATGCCCAGCAAGGTCTCTCTGACACTCTACAACCCCCATAAAAAGTGCAATGGTTAAGGGGAGAAAACTGTTCCAGGAATTCCTCATGGTTTCTATCCAAGAGGAAAACTCTTGTTGGATTAATAGGGTCATACACCAAATACAATTGGACTTTGGAGAAAAGTCCCCTCAGCAAAATCCCTCTGGTGCATTTCAGAGCCAATCACATCTTCAGGTACATCCCAAAGAGGCTTCAATAATACCTGCTGTCTAGATGGAAAAGCCAGGCTCAAAGGAGCAACAGCACAGATCTTCCTGAACCAGGAGCAACAGTTCCCTCCCTTTGAGTTCTCCCCTCACTCTCTCTCAGTGGCTGTCAGAGTGCGTAGTATTCTTTGCAGACAGCTCCAAGCACCTTCTCCTTTGCCTCTTGCCCGGCTCTGGATAGGATGGGCAATTTTATTTTTGGAAACCTCCCCCTTTTGACTCTTTTTTGATACTGACATCGTCCCTGTTCAGAAGACACGCTCAGTAATACACACACCCCTTTACAAAACACATTCCAGCAACACCCACTTTGGCAGAGGGAAACAAATTGCAAGACAGAAATATTAACTCTTGAGCAACCAGGGAATCCCATTCACAGCCTGTGCAAAAAGTTGGTGTGCTTTGTTTCTTTCTCCCCCCACCCCCTCATTCCTTATATACACCTCCCAAACTCAACAGGTCTCTGGGTAAGCTTTCTTAGCAGAAGCACATGTTCAGATTTTTAGGCACAACTTTAACCAAGCAAAAGTGAAATAGATGCAGACACAAATAGATATATGGTACATGGGAAAAAAGTAATTGTCTCTGTACTACAACCTGATGCCAACCACTACATATATTAGATATAGTGCAGAACAGGGATTGGGCAAGCTGAACGTGGCTGCTGCTGTGTTGCAATATTTTCAGGGAGGGCTTATTTTCAGAAAAACAGGGTAGTACCAGGGCCATGAAACTTTTTTTTCCTTTGAAGAACAGATCTTTCCTTCCTTCCTTTGCTAAATGCCTATGTTTAATCTTTAGAAATTTTGTTTTATTAATGTAATGGCTTATGAAGTTTGAAAATTTACAGAGCTATGTTTTTTGGATATTATTGGTGTCCATGAATTTTCAACCTGGCTTTGTGATTTAAATACAGTCCAATAATTGGTGTGAAGTTACTGTTGACATTTTGTTTTATGCTAAACTGCTATGGACTGATTTTTCTCATTGTCTGCAGAATCTAGACTGGAACCTGCCAAAAAAGAGAGAAGCTTTTAATAGTTTGCTCTACTCCGAACCCCATTCGACCCTCTATCTGCAGTAGAAGTCCATGTTTCTTATGCCAATGCCAGCTTCTCTCCTTTTCCAAACAGCAGGATTGAGATGGCCTGAGTCTAAGAGCAATGATAAGTGTAAAGAGCTAAAGCCATTCCTCTCTCTAGCTCTATGTTATGATCCCAAGCCAATTATGAGCCATGGTGGCACAGTGGTTAGAGTGCAAACTGCAGGCTACGTCTGCTAACTGCCAGCCAACTACAATGTTGCACCAGGCTCAAGGTTGACTCAGCCTTTCAGCCTTCTGAGCCAGATTGCTGGGGGCAATATGCTTACTCTGTAAAGCGCTTAGAGAGGGCTGTAAAGCATTGTAAAATGGTATATATGGTATTTTTCAGACTATAAGATGCTCCAAAGTATAAGACACACCTAGCTTTTGGGGAGGAAAACAAGGGAGGAAAAAATCTGCCTCTGCCTCCCAGCATTTTGCCTCCTTACAGCAAACAGCAAAGAGCAGCTTCAGCACAGCCTGATTTAGCACAAACAGCTGATTGTGGGTTTGATTGGCCTCCTGGAATATCTCCTATTGCTGTTCTAAGCTGCAGGGATTCCAGCCGCCTATCTACACCATCAGCGGCCATTACTGCTGCCACCTAATGCCACCCCATTTTTTGCCTCCATACATCCCGTTTCAGTCTCCGCGTGCCCCACTTTTGGCTTCTGTACATCCCATTTTCATCCCATTCCAGCTGGTGGGCTTGCTGCCTTCTATCCCTGCCATCTGAAATGTGCCAAAAATGGGACACATGGAGACTGAAACAGGATGCATGGAGGCCAAAAATGGGGCATGTGGAGGCAGAGATAGGTGGCAGTGGTAATGGACGCCGATGGTGCTGATGGGTAGGGGCAATCCCCACAGCCTGGAACAGCTGATAGGAGGAATTCCAGGAGGCCAATCAAACCCCCAATCAGCTGCTTGTGCTAAATCAGGCTGTGCTGAAGCTGACGAGGCTGTTTGCTGTTTGCTGCAAGGAGGCAAATTGCTGGAAGGCAGAGGCCAAATGATGGGGGCCGGTGGGTGGGTGGGGCTTTGGCAACATTCTCTGTATAAGACACACAGACATTTCCACCCACTATTTTTTTGGAGAGGGAGTGTATCTTATACTTCAAAAAATACAGTAAGTCTAAGTGCCATTGCTACTGCTATAAGCTACAATGGCTTGCATGGGTACAGTTTTTTGGTCTGTATATAGGTAGAAATAGAGCTTGCTGGTTTTCGTTTGTAGAACAAACTAGAACAACTTTTCAATGTTTCAGATCTGTTACTGGGCATTCATTGTTTCAGTTTCTCTCCTTGTGCACTAGCTTAACTAACACAAACTCTTCCTGAAACTTCTGTCCAAATTCTGGTGCAAGAATTTTGCTCTTGTTAAATCTCTTAATCTCTTTATCTCTTGTTAAAAAAGGCATCTTCTCTCTCAAAAGTCAATTTTGCCTCTATTCATGATCAACTATCATCTTTATATTTAGCAATAAATGCCCAGTACTGTACAATACAGTACAATAAATACTGTACTGTGAAGATATTGAGCTAGAACAGGAGAAATCCAACTGAAAATACAGATTTCATTATGGATCTCCCTTGGAGAAGTATTCAATATTTATGATATGGTTACTTACAATTGTAATAATCATGGTTCTCTGAATTAAATCAATGTTCACATAACACATTGAATTAAAACCTAATTGCATATCCTGCAGAATGGTATCAAAAAAAGCAAATTGATGGTTGCAACATCACACTCAAAACCTGCTCCTTTTGTACATCAATGTCATATGTACAAAGGGGCGGGGCTTCAATTACAATGCTGCATCTGCATCTTGCCAATTTTGGCCTTTCTCTAGAGAGTATATACAGATGTTACTATGTGCAACCTGGGTTATACAAACATGCTAAGGAAAAAATGGCTTTTGCAAATTTATGGTTCAGGGTATTAAACGAATAGTTTGCACAATAGAGTTAGGAAGATTAACTCTACTGAGGGAATAAACTCTACTGTTATACAAGGGGTAATTTTCATGTGTAAACTATTGTTTAAAGGCATTATTGAAATTTTGTATTGATTTTGGCTTTGCATTTGGAAGAATATGGCAGATGATGGGCATTAGTTCAGGCTTCAGTGAAGCATAAAAATGTATAGACTAAGGTTGTTTATATCTTGTTATAAACAAGGTTATATAAATTGTTTATGCAATTAATGGTGCAGTTGTGTTTACTCAAATAAGAAACAGGTTGAGAACAAGATGATATATTTTAAAAGGGCAGATGGACTAAAGAAGGGCAACCAGCCTGACAATTCAAGAATATGTAATAGACTTTCTTGGAGACAGGCCATGGCCTTATCAATCCAGACTGAGCAATGGATATATCAAGATTCAGAGGGGACAAAATAAGACCAACATATCAACAAGCTTGGTGGTGAAAGGTCATCAAAACTCTACCAGATTGGCCAAAGGCTACCTCTGCTGCTAGGAAAGGGTGTAGCTCTAGTGCATCACTCAGTACAATGGATAAGATTCATTTCTGGATACAAGATAACATGTAGGGGGCTGCCCAGTCTAAGATCACTGAGGGAAAACTCTCCAAAGCACCAATTGGCTAATGAGCTTCTCATCATGGTAGTTGTGGCAGATGTGGCACTCTGTAGATGTGTTTAAATCTACTAGGCCTGCTCCAATTCTCTTTAATTACCACTTGTCTGAAATAGTATAGGGTCTCCTGCTTAAGCAGGGTTTGGACTAGAAAATCTCCAACGTCCCTTCCAAGTATTATTCTGGTTGTTGTTGTTTTTAAGAAACGGGTTTAAGATCTTATTTCAGTTACTCAACATTTTTAG
Source organism: Thamnophis sirtalis (assembly GCF_051295495.1). Taxonomy (NCBI): domain Eukaryota; kingdom Metazoa; phylum Chordata; class Lepidosauria; order Squamata; family Natricidae; genus Thamnophis; species Thamnophis sirtalis. The sequence goes on from NW_028261381.1 coordinate 126,900,388, forward strand.
TATCAGAAGTTGAATCCTAGAATCCTAGAAAAAGGGAGCCTCGTAAGTCCTGTGTAATAGCCTCATAAGTCCTCGGACTTACAGCTCGGCAGCAGCCAGGCGCGCCTTAGCCAATCAGGTGCGCCTGCGAGTTGCCGGGCTGTCATACGCGAGGCTATTGGCTCGTCCGTCTGACAGCTCCATATAAAAAGCTGTCTGACGGAGGAGAGGTGCCAGTCTACCTTCAGTTACTGTTCTTGCCTGTAATAAATAGTTACTTAAGGTTACCTCAGAAGCCTCTGCTTTTCCTTCCGCCGATTTAACAGGTTTGATAGCACAATCCGATTCAGGAATTTCATCCTTAAAACGGCTTGATGACAGAAGTTCCTTTTAAAATCTCAGCAGGTGTAACCAGAACCATTTCCAAACAAAAAAAAAAGGGGAGGGCGGGTAAAATTCTAAAGACCCATTTAATGATTAAAAAGGAAACTTCATGCAGTTCCATTGAATGTCTAGTACATATGTGTAGGATTTCAGTTTTAGACTTGAATTTAGACTTAAATTTATACATTATTCTATAGCATTATGTGACTTGCTTGTTATATTCTTAAAATAAACACACCAGCAACTAACCAAGTATGCTGAATAAGCTCCAAAGAGTCTGACCAATTGATGTTTTGATGTTTTCCACGTTTTTTTTATCACTGCAAGATTTGCCAGAGAATTTCATGCAGATGCATTACGATTCTATGCTTGGATGCTGAACTCTTCATTCTCTTTAGTTTTGTTCCTATAGAGATTAGTTACAATAATGTGGAATCTGGGAGTGTAGCTCAATAAAATCATTGTTGTTTATTTGATTGCTTGTTAGTTTTATTCAAAATGCTGTCCCTATTCTTCTTAACAGCTTTCTTATTTAGCAGGAAGTAAAAATGGTATCTAATCCCAATTCCAGAGCGTCAGGATTTGTCAATGTGACAAATGCCTCCCCAGTTATTTCAGTCAGGGTTTTTTTCCTACTACAAAATGTTTACATTTGAGTAAGATTGTCCTCCCAGGAGGTGTTGCTTTACTTCTTGGAAACTTGAAATTGTTTATATAGACAATTAAACTTCTGATAGGTACAAAACTAAACCCATTTAGTTCTTTGAACAAATTTCACAATGTAAAAATCTGAGAAAGAGAAAAGGTTTAGTTGAATGCAAATTTGCAAAGAACGCAAAAAAACCCACTTATAAATGAATGTAAGTGTTCAATGAAAACTTCTCCATACTGATGATACACACACACACACACACACACACACAGACAGAGAGAGAGAGAGAGAGAGAGAGAGTACAGTATATGCATAATGTAAAGAGAGTATGGACAATCCCCAAATAAATAAATAACCTTTGGTTGCTCCAGCCATAATGTACACCCAGCCACACCCATAAAAGAGGGAACACACAAGAGAGAGAGAGAGAGAGAGAGAGAGAGAGAGAGAGAGGGAGGGAGGGAGGGAGGGAGGGAGGGAGACAGACAGACAGAGACAGAGACAGAGACAGAGACAGAGACAGAGACAGAGACAGAGACAGTATATGTATACTATAAAGAGAGTATGGATAGTCCCCAAATAAATGATCTTTGGTTGCTCCAGCCTTAATACATACATAACGTACACACACACACATCAACAGAATAAAGATGGGAAGCAGAACAACAGGTGATCCTTTTTATATATGCGTGTGAGTTGATAGATAGATAGATAGATAGATAGATAGATAGATAGATAGATAGATAGATAGATAGATAGATAGATAGATAGATACATAGATACATAGATACATAGATAGATACATACATAGATACATAGATACATAGATACACAAACATATACAAATATATATGAATGTGTTCATTAAGGCTGGAGCAAACAAAGATTATTTATTTGGGGACTGTTCATACTCTCCTTACATAAGCACATGCACATGATTCATTTCTTTTTATCTGAAAGTCTTGAATCAATCTTCTTAATTCCACTATTATCCACATTACAGAGTCACTTTTGGTTTAGATGAAATTATACGGGTATAAAATCACACACAAAAAAACCACCTTATTCTCACTCAATTATGTACAACAAAGAAAACTAAAATATTATTAGAATAATTTCTAGTCTCCTGAGAGTGCCAGTACAGTGTATACACCACCTATCTTACTTGCAAAAAATCCTTAGATTAAAAAAATCCTTGTGAGAACAGATTCTTAGGGTAAAAGTGAGCTTTGATTATGTTTGCGACAAGCTGACCAAAAGGTGTCAAAAGCATACCAGTGCTGTTCCTATTATTTGCAGGGAATGCTGTATGTGACACAGATCATACTATGGCCACTAATCTAACCTATACCTTGTCCACATTTCTAAAAAGCATTATGCAAAAGATCTAAGTAAACAACAACATGATGCCAGCAGATGTTCATATCCAGGATCTTCCTAGTGGTGATGACTATTGTGAAATTATATCTTCTACATTAATGAAAACAAAGAGAAATATAAATTCACAAATTCATGCTCAAAACAAAATGGTTTAAACTGTATTCAGACACTGCGTGGAAAAAACATTATTTTTAGTTTGATTTGAATGGCCACCTCTTAAAATACAATTGGGAGTAGTATCAAATTAAAAACATCAATAAAATCATCAACAAAACTGAAACATATCACTAAATTTTATAAAGCATTTGCATTTTGAATAGAACTCTAAGAGCATGATTGATTTGACTGCTTATGGTGAAAGATTGAGATAATTAGTTCAGGATGATAGGAGGTTCTGAATGTGGAACAAAGCACTTTTTTCATATAGTCAATAATGGATCAGGGCTGTGTGTGTGAAGAAAAAAATAACTAAAAGAAACAAGAAAAAGATAGAAGGACTGCAGGAAAAATAAGTTTGAGTCCTGTATAAAAATGCACACGGAGATAGATAGAGAGAAGACAGATACATTTCCCAATATAATGAATGGAAAGTAGATATAAGAAAAGAGAATGTGGATATGGGGGGAAAGAGAAAAAGCATTAGGTTACAAGCTACAACAGAAATGTATTTAATTACACTAATGAGAAATGTGAAAAAGGATGCTTTGTGGATTAAAAGAAGATCTGAATGAGGAAAAAATCTAATCTTTTTCTGTAAAAACGAGAATGAAAAAAATACACTGGATTAATTTATTAGGTACAATATGTCTAAGAAAATTAGCTGAATTCTGACTGAAACAATAATAAAGGTGACAAAAAGCCAAAATCGGGATGTGCGGGGCAATTTTATGTTATGTGAATTTGTAATTTAGTGTACTTTTGGCATGACTGTGAAGTTGAAGTTTGGTTACTAAATTTGATAGGAGTTTAAGCTGGAAGCAAATAATGCGTCAGAAAGATAAAATGCTTGATAAAGTACTCTACAATGTTGGAAAAATTATTGTAATTGCCTAAGTATATATACACCATGTTTTGTCTCCAAAACGGGCAGTTTTCCTAAAAAACTTAATTCTTTGCTTTTAGCCTTGCCTTTTGAATCTCAGCTGCTATTAAGAAATTTTGGCTTATCTTGAGCTCAGTCTGAAACTGGAAATCTGGCTCTGCTTTCTGACTTTGGTGTTGAATGTCTACCTACTATTGACTTTGGACCATTAATAATTCAGTCTGGAAAGTAGAAGAATAGAGTTCAGCTATTAATTTTATACTTTCCCCATAATGTGGGCACTGTTATTGTAAATTATATAATTAAAAATTGTTCTTGCAAAGTAACATATAATTCTATGGAATAAATTTCACAGAGAACAAACAGTGAAGGGATAGCCTCATTTAGATTGATTATAAAAAGGAGAGAGTCTACAACAGGTATATTATTCATGTACACAGAAATGCATATATGCATTCAGAAGCATCCAATGAACTTTGAATAACTACATTTCTCCAAATTAAATTATGAACCAATTTTATTTTATGTGAGTGAGTGAGTGAGTGAGTGAGTGAGTGAGTGAGTGAGTGAGTGAGTGAGTGAGTGAGGAAGGAAGGGATAAAATCCACGATAGTTGCCTGCCATAATATGGCAGCAAGGTAAAGTTTTTAACATGTGTTTATCATATTATACAATTGCATAGTACTCATAACAATAAGGAAAAGGGGAGTAATTAAACATAAACTATTATGGACATTCAAATTTCTAAATAGTTCTCTAATAGAAACTCCCAGCAATTAAATACATATTCAAATGTACAGAGATAGATAAACCCTTCAGAATGTTACATAATTTCTGGAAAATAAGAATCCTTCCAATCTTGTTCTATTGACTAGTCTGTGAACATAAAAGCATGCTTTTATTGTGCTTTGATTAATGTACAAACCATTGCTATATAATTCAGAACATATGATCAATTGTAAAAACAAATGAATCTTACAGAACACAATTAGTATGTGAAACTAATTGGAAGCTACTTAACTAAAACATGTAGTGCACAATATGAATATGTGGTACATCCAGTACTCTAACTTGTAATTAGTTGAACCTATCAATTTCTTTTTAAAAAAATACAGATATGAAAATATATCATTTTAAATGATATTTAATTATATTTACTAAAATAATAATTTTAATATAATTTCATTCATTCATTCAAATTTATATGATAAGTTAACTAAAACTTTTAGTTAGAGTTCAGTCCTAACTTATACCCAAGTGAGGACCTTCAAGCTATGTATATGTTCAGTCACTATAGAACCGTGATGGCGAATCTATGGCAGACAATCCAGCTGATTTTCAGGTCTCTGCCATGCATGTGTGGAGGTGATGCACATGTGGGAGATGTGCATGCAGGCACGGGGAATGGGGGGAGTATTGAGGGGTGCAACACACCCCATTTTTGGTCCCAGGAGGCTTCAGGGAGGCCTTCTAAGCCCAAAATGGGGCACAGGGGGTCACACACACATGCACAGGGGGCAGGGCATGCAGGGGGTGTCACGCACGCATTGCATTATAGGTGTGGGCACACACATGCTGTCACACACACACACACACACTTTCAGCGTGCAATAACAAAAAGGTTAGCCATCACTGCTATAGGAGATGGAAAGGCTTTCTTCAGGGAAGGGAGGCTAACAAAGAAACGTAACCATATGTGAGAAAGAAATGTAGTGAAGAGATGTTGCCTAGGGAACAGATAAGATAGGGCACAGCTTGCAGCGCATAAAGGGAAGAGAAAAAGGCTCAGCAGAGAACCTACTTCTCTGGATGTAAAGAAGATGATGGCAGATTTGTACTTTCAGACTTTCCAAATTCTGTTGTTGTAGCCTTATAATGATGTAGAATGAGCTCATCTGGTCAATTTTGTTTTATTTTTGCTAGTCTTACTGGAAAGGCAGACAAAAAGCATCGTATGCATGAAGTAAGTCCTGGGAAAATATGAGATACGGCATTTTGGACAAAAGCAGTACAGTCCAAGATTCCAATTGTTGACTTAGTGTTTGGTTTTTTGTCTAATTTTCTGTCTACAAACATGCAGCCTGAACCATCATTCTTCTAATTCTGCCCATTGGATAACGTTTTTCAACAAATAAAGAAATCCTTTCCTGACCATCAACCCCTCAGAATAAACAGAGAGGCAGGGGTTATCCCATTTCTTGGTTTGGCATTTTGTCTCTTCTCTAGTCTATTTTACCAGCCAATTGAATCAGCAAATTAATCTTAATCCCTTCTGGTCAATTTCACAATGTCTAGAGAAAGCTGTCCAGCTGACGTTTCCTGTTTTTAAAAGAAGCATGCACTTTCCCCAAGTGAAACTGATCACACCACAACTTTGAAACACATTGTACTTGGCAGCACATGGAAGCCATAATTACCCTTAAAAATTATCAGAAACAATGTTAAGGAAAAATAACTTAATTTTTAAGGGGAAATAGAATCAGAAGAATGAATTGAAGAGAGTGAAATCACGTGCACACTATGGGATATTTCAAAAGAACTCAAAATCCACTATTTAATAGAAATACAAAAGCTTCACAATTTCAATTCAAGAAATAATTTATTAATTGATGATGTGCCATCACGTCATTTTTGACATTTAATAATAACATATGTAGAAATTTTCCATGAGAAATATCCCTAATCTGTTCTTTCAAGTCCCCCACAAATACACCTATTGCCATTATAACCGAGTCCATCATCCATCCTGTTGGTTGTCTTCTTTTCTTTCCTTCTGCCTTTTGCAGCATTAGAGCCTTTTCCAGAGAGCTGCGTCTTTGGATAATGTGTTCAAACTAGGATAATTGGAGCCTGATTATTAGTGCTTCAATTGAGAACTCTGGGTTCATTTATTCAATGATCCATGTGTTTGTTTTCTTGGCTGGCCAGGATATTCTCAGGAGTTTTCTTTAATCAAGAAATAAAGATTGCACTTTATTAAACTGCCATTAAGCAAATGTATTTTTTCTTCCTTTTCTGCTACAATTAAGACAAAAAGAGTACCTAAATTAAAACCTAAATCAAATATCTGTACATTTGCTAAAGATGAGCTCACCAATTTGAGCTATAGAGCAGAAGTAGGAATTTTTAATTTCATCACTAAATAGAATGTAGAGAGAACTATAACTTATCCTATTTTACTTTATATTCTCTTAAAATGTATGTACGATTGTCCTGTCTTCACACCCAGTCAGCTATTACAAGAAACTAAACTGAGAAAACTATTAAAGCAATGGAGTGTGGAGTGATAACATAAAAAAGGCTCATTCCTATTTTACCACAAGCAAATCTTCAATTTTCCCACATATATAGTTATGTATTTAATTTGATATAACACTAACTACCAAAGTTGCAATAATGATTTACAATAAAAGCAAATTTAAAATCAAAATATTTTAAAAGAACTTTTAAGGGAGTGAACCAACTAGAGTATTTAAAATCTGATTGAATAATTAGAAATTAAAATCCTGAGTAAAATATGTTTTTAAAAGAAAATTAATAAAAATATGAGACCGATCACCTCTGTAGGGTGTTCATTCCAAAGAACTGGATAACAGAGAAAGATTTATCCTCAATCATCACTATATGACTTCACACCATCTCTAGGTGAACCTGTCAGATTCTGCTCTGTTGATCTGATGAGCACCATGAAACTTTCCTGCAGATCTTCACACTGCACTCACTCTGGTCTAACTGGCACACAGTTACTCTGCTTACTCAGCCAAAACAACCACAGAACCATTCAGAAACATTGATATGTGCATGTGGACATTCTGAATACTGGTTTTGAAATAGCAACTTCTTGTTATCTTTTACTTGAGGGGACAGCCTGTCTTTTCATGGTGAGGCTTTTTGGCTTGCCACATCTCCCAGCCCCTGGGACAGAGGTGGGATTCAAAATATTTTACTACCGGTTCTGTGGGTGTGGCTTGGTGAGCGTGATATTGTTTGGTGGGCATGGCTTGGTGGGCATGCCAGGGGAAGGTTACTGTAAAATCTCCATTCCCACCCCACTCCAGGGGAAGGATACTGCAAAATCCCCATTTCCTCCCGATCAACTTGGACTCGGGAGTCAGAGAATAGATGGGGGTGGGGCCAGTCAAAGGTGGTATTTACCAGTTCTCTGAACTACTCAAAATTTTTACTACTGGTTCTCCAGAACTGCTCAGAACCTGCTGAATATGTCATTGTACTGGCATGTAAAGGAGATCAGAACCCCAGCCTGTCTCTTTCCTTCTCATCATTTCTAACTTTCCCTTTCCTTACACTACTGTTTATCTCCCTGCCATCCTGCCATGCTACAAAAAGTTTTAAGGAGCATTAAATTCCATTTTCCTTCTCACTTCTTTTCTCTTGTTTTCTCTTTCAATCCCTCTTCTCAAATAAATGTGATTCATTTACAGTACATCAAATAAACATGATTCACCACGGGTGACAATGGACAAAAATTCTTATATGTTTGGTTGGCATTGTTTGAGTTGACTAAAGTAGTCTTATGAATGCTGGTCAAGGAAAAACACAATCAGCCTAAAGCTTGATGGTATTCAATTTCTCCAACAATAACAAGTTTAGAAATGACAGGTCTTTCAGATGAAAATGTCATGCAAGACTTGATGTGAGATCAGCCATTTGCTGATCAAGTGGCATCCTAATGAGTTTGCAATTATGACCAATTTTAATATATCTTTATGCCAGTGGTACAGTATCTATGCCAGTATTCCTAACCATGAGTCACTTGAAGATGCATGGACTTTAATTCCCAGAATTGCTCAGATAGTGTGCTGGCTGAGGAATTCTGGGAGTTGACCTCTACCCATCTTAAAGTTGCCCAGGTTGAAAAACACCGATTTGTGCATGTGGACATTCTGAAATAGCAACTTCTTGTTGTCTTGTAGTTGAGAAAACAAACCTATTTTCATGGAGACAGTTTTTAACTTTTCACATCTTCCAGCCCCTGGGTTATCTTTGTGCTGGCATGTAAAGGAGATTAAATGCAAAGTAAAATTTGAAGGCAACAATAGCTTGCCATCACAACACTAAAGAAACACTGGAAATGAATTTAACTTTTGTGAAAATGGAGAAGGATGTTTGTTTAATCAGAAACCTAATGGAGCAGGATGACATGCTTGCTGGCAAAAAGCAAGCAGTGATTGATTAACAGTTGTGTGCTCAGCTATAGGACAGAAAGTGTAAATCCTTTTGGCTGGTACTCTTGGCAAACATGTTAGATCTGCAAACATGTAATATGTCAGTGCTCATAGCATTCTAATCAGTCTGAAAATATTCAAAAGGGTTGGGATCAATTTTGTTTGCATTTTAAACTGAATTTAAGAGTTGGAAGACACAAATGGCCATATGGAAATATTCTTATTTTTCTGTCACTCTAATAAAGAGAGGGAGTAAATGGCTTTGTATGCTGAACTGGCGCTAGACTTTTTGTCATGTGAATGAGCCATATGTATTTTTTTTTACTTGTCATCATATTATTTTTAGGGACACAAACATGTATTACAATTTAAAACTTTTTAAAACCACAGTGTATAGGGATTTATGCGTTATGAGTCAACTGAAATCTGGCATCTAGATATATAATATATAAATAAATAAGCAAGCATGGAATTTGGCTCCCAAGTGTGTCTCTTGGCCTCATGTTTGTTAGGCTAATTAGCATCTTTTCTTTCAAATGACAAGTTCAGAATTCACATCTGCTTATTCCCCTTTTTTCTCTCCCTCATTGAGCTCATCTCCTAATATATTGCAGATGAATACATTCCATGGACTTGGGAACTGTCTGTTGCAAGAGAGCTTCTGACCCAGAAAGGACATTTCTTGATGGACTGAAACTTCATAGATCATGGACTACTTTTGATTCCGGACAGACACCAATGATATTGGACAGATGGCTTGAGTTTTTGAGAACTTGTTTTATCCTATCTGTACCTCACCTTTACTTTTTTTATATTCTGTATGTGGCCATAGCTAACTAGATATATGCAAGCTTGTGTGTCCTTCAGAATTCTTCCTCAAGACTCTCTCCTAGCATTTTTAGGGCTGTCCAAATAAGACATGCCAATAAAATAAAGTGTGCCATGTGTGCTTGGAAAAACAATGTCTGCAACTATAGCATGTCGAAGTAGAACGACTGTCTGACTTCGAACTGTTCAGGTTCCTAATGATGGGTGAAAAGAACCCCTTGGCGATTACCTGTAATGAAATCGCTATTATTGTGAAAATTTCTGAACTACCTTCTGTCAGTGGTTCATTCATTAAGGTGAACATTCTTCTTCAAGATGTGGCTGTCACAAATTACTGCCTTGCCACCCAAAGGAGAAGGTGTTGTCTCATTGGATAAAGACATTTAGTTTGCCCTGTCTCCCATCACCTAGGGTGACAGTGGTAGGATAGAAGGACTATTTCAATATATCTGAATAAGAAATCATAGGCAGGTGAGTGTAATGCTAAAGGTGCCAGGGTATAAATCAGGGTATTAGGATATAAACCAGAATACTATGAGTTCTAGAATTAGATCAATATTTGGTATTATGTTCATTCACTGATCATTCTATAGTGGCAAAGATGGTGACAAAAACAATGAAGCTACAGAAGCATAATCTATTCTCTTTTCTAAAAGAAGGAAATGGTGTACATGTAGGTACAAAAGTGAAGGGATGGGATGAGACAATTGCCATTGATTCACAGCAGAGAAGGGACTTGCTGACATCTGATGTACTCAACTATTGACCTGTACATGTGGTATTCTGATGTCTGCAAAGTGTTAAAAAAATCTCTAATCAGTGCCAGATGCATTTTGAAACCATGATTGAACAGCTCTGCAATTTGGGAGTTCTTCTGAATTTCTGGCTCCTGTTGGAGTAGCAGGTGAAAGCTGTTACCAGAGGGACATTTGTAAGCTCTGGCTAGTGTCTTAATTGTTGATAAATGTGGATTGGGAAGCCTTGACTACAGTGATTCATGCCCTTGTTACATTGCATTTAGACCACTGCAATATATTATATGTGGGATTGCCTTTGGAGATGAGTTGATAGCTTTACTTAGTCCAAATGCAGGGCAACCCATCTCCAAACTGAAGGTAGCAGATTTAGCTACATTAATACCAATGTTACCAATTTGCTTCTTGACCAATTTGAAGTGTTGATTGTTATGTCCATGTGATTTAGTTCCTAGATACCTACTGGATAGTATGTCTATTAAGGTTTGTCCTGCCCTATGTATTCCTGCAGTAAAGCTTTACTGGGGACTCCAATGAGGAGCTTCACATTTTGGAGTGGTTGACAGACTCCCACCTCCCTCCCACTCATCCTACTCCCTCCCCATTTTTTAGTTGGGTTGAGTATTTTTTTATATTATGTAGCTTGCATTGTGTATAGGGGGTTTGTAATGTTTTATCTTTTTAATATTATAAACTGCCCATAGTTACCTTGTGGTAAGATGGGTGGTCAGTAAATTTAATAAAGCAATCACAAGTGAAACAAAAAAATAAAGACATGCCTTCTCTGTAGCTGTCTTTCTATGAGGGAATAATTTGATTCCAAAAAAGCAGAGAACCTCCTTGACTTTTGCTTAAAAACTGTTCCCTTCTAAACTTTGAAAATCAGAGGTTTGTGGGCTGCCTTTTAGACAGATAACTGATATAATTTGCTGCTATTTGTATTAAATGCATGACTCCTGGGTAGCTCTGTATTTTTTTATAATAGCTAGAGTTTGAGAAGCTGACTTCCGCCACTCCTTTTCTCAAAGTAGGACCTCTTCATCCCTACTACCATATTTTAAACTCTCCTGCCAGTTCTTCAGTCAGCAGGGAAAATTATAAAGAGTGGGGGGTGACTCCCTCCATAGTTCTAACAAGAAAAATATAAACCTCTTTTTATGGATACACCACACTGCTTTACTTTTTTACTTACATTCACCTCTATAAACAGTATTACACAGTTTTAAAAGCTTCAACAATGCCTTGGCTGGCTTAGCGGTAGTTCTCCATCTTTCTGTTTCCTTTCCCTTTTTTCCTTTCCTTTCTTTTCCTTTCCTTTCCTTTCTCCTTTCCCTTTCTTTTTCTTTCCTTTCCTTCCCTTTCCCTTTTTCTTTTCTTTTCCTTTCCTTCCCTTTCCCCTTCTTTTCTTTTCTTTTCCTTCCCTTCCCTTCCCCATTTCCTTTTCTTTTCCTTTCTTTTCTTTTCCTTTCCCCTTCTTTTCCTTTCTTTTTTTCCCCTTCCCTTTCCCCTCTCCCGTTTCTCCTTTCCCTTTTTTAACTTTTGTATTATGTGTTTCTTTTAATGTTGTACGCCGCCCTGAGTCCTTGGGAGAAGGGCGGCATATAAATCTAATAAACCACACCAAACCAAACCTTTTTCTTTTCTTTTCCTCCCCTTTCCCCTTCCCTTTATTTTCCTTCTCTCCCCTTCTCTTTCCCCTTTCCCTTTCTTTTCCTTCCCTTTCCTTTCCCCTTTCCTTTTCCCTTTCTTTTCTTCCCTTCCCTTCCTTTCCCCTTCCTTTCCTTTCCCTTACTTTAATTTTCCACAGTGAGGAAAGCTCCTTAAAGGCACAATACAATACACACAATGCATTCAAAAACATGACACATATTCAAACAATTCAACCCTTCCCACTGCCTCATTAAGTCACAACTGCCTTGCCAAAAATAAAAAAATTAAAAGTTTCTCCTCCTTCTCCTCCTTTTGGCTCTGTTGGATTCCTCTTGAATTCCTCTTGAATTTCTTTCTCTTTCTCTTTGTATATTTGTATTTGTATTTATTTGTCTTGTATGCCGCCCACTCCCGAAGGACTCTGGGCGGCTCACAATAGACAAGGGTAGTTGTAGTTGGTCTGCTCTGCTTCTATGTCAGCCACTGTCCGCATGTAATTTACCTCTAGCTCCTTCTAATTCACCTAAGTAGCCAAGGATTCGGTCTCTTCTATTCCTGATTCCTACCACTTACAGACCTGTAAAACCATACTTAGCACTCCAAGTCCATTTCTTTGCTTCCCATGGAAAATCTCCTGCCAATTTACATCATCCATCTATCTATCTATCTATCTATCTATCTATCTATCTATCTATCTATCTATCTATCTATCTATCATCTATCTATCTAGGCAAACATTTGTAGTTTTTGATTTATATGTTTCCTTGAGTCCTGTGGAAATGGGTGGTATATAGTGCTGTGTAATAAATAAATCTGTAGACAATGAGGAAAATAGCTTTACTTCATTTGCACTTTTTTGGCAAAATAAGAATCTCAGCCTCCTTATAAAATGTGAAAGGTTAAATGGGATTTTAATGCACTACTTCTGACTATGTGGAATTGCACCAACATAGGATAAAAAACATTAATTTTTTGAGCCCTGCAACAGTTTTAGTAATACATGTACCATTTGTTTGTTTGTTTGTTTATTAGAATTTGACAAACACGAACAAGAATAAAAGGTTTCTGGAATGTAAGATACATTTAGGATACAAATACAGGATGTAGGATACAAATACATTTCTGGAATGTAGGAATCCTTGCGCTCCAACATCTCATCTCATCTTGGAATCTTGGACTTGTTTTAAAAGAAAGATGGTAAATAAACAGCTAAGCAGATAAATAATGTTGTAGCACTTAAAAAACTACTTTAAGAATGACAATACACTTGAGGTATGGCAGGAACCCGATAAAAGCTGAGTCAAGATTCAGATCACAAGTATGTACATCTGCAATGCTAATTGAAACCCCATGTAAGGAAAGAGATTACCAAATTACTTTAAATCTTGGACTACCCATATTAAAGCACTGTTATTCCATTCTTCCCCAACCTGACCTCTTACAAATATTTTGGATTACAAACCCTAGAAATTTGCCCATGCTGGGAATTATAGTGGATTTTCCTCCACCACTACCACCTAAAAAAGAAGAAGGAGAGGGTGCAAGAAATAGAAAACCTGTCATTTTGACATCCATATTGGCATGTTCCTTGAACAAATTATTAAACAGTATGTTGGTGAACAGGGGGATAGGAATGCAACAATTAGCAAGAACCAGCATGGGTTTATACCAAACAAGTCATGCCAGAATAATCTTATTTCATTTTTTTAAAAAGAGTAACTGGCTTAAGAGATCAGGGGGATGCAATGGAAATGACAAAGACTGTTCATTATATTATCATTAATAACACAGATATATATTAGATTAATTCATAATTAGTTGAAGTGACCCCACCCAGAGAACACCCATAAATGGTTCCATATCAGCATGGTTAGCAGCATTGAGTGTAGTAGCAAGGGCCTTTGTCCTAGGTTCTGAGCTATTCAAAAATTTTATTCATGATCTGGTTATCAGATTTGCAGATGGACAAAATAAGGAGTTATGAAATAGACTTCACACATCTTTTTCTAGGATCACCAGAGATAGGGGCCCCAAAGGGTTGGAGGAATAAGCAAGAATACAAGGAGATAGATAGTATGGATGTGGATATTGAAGATGGAGCCAGCCAAAATAACTCTGATTTAACTTCTGTATGTTAGTTAATATGTGAAGGTTTTTCTGAACGTAACAATTTTTATAAAAATCCGGTCCTAGCTTTATGTGGAAGTGTTTTGCTTTAGTTTTTTGTCAATGGGATGAAGCAAAAACACCTGCCACTATTTTGGCTCTTCTGCCAGCAAAATTAAACATATTATAGTTACTGCTAACATGTTCATGTTATTATTTCTTCTAGTCCTATTCAGCCAGTATTACCTTGATGGAGATGCAGCTCCAAAAATATTAACTCTACATGTTTAAGTCCTGTGTATTAACCATGCCAAGGACCTTCTCTTTATTATGTCTTCATCTTTGCTCTGATTTGCCACAGACTGGTATTCTAAATTGGGCCATTCTAAAGAACCTAGGGAAGTCTGCATAGAGAAAAGAGGCAAATTATGAAATAAAGAGATAGAATGAGAGTTATTGGAATTAGACTTCTAAGACAGGAAAATCAGTTATCAGAGCCAAGAAATCTGAAGAAAATGCAATAAATATGATCTCACACAGCAAGTTTGGTGATCAATGGCATGGCTTGACATAGTTGTGTCTATATAATTCTCTTTCCTAGAAATCAAAAGACATTTACACACAGATGCCGCAAGGCTGCCTTTAGGGAACATTTCAAAAGGCACTTGGTAGTCTTCCCACCATCTCTAGTAGCTCAAGGAGATATGTCATCAAGTCTCAGAGGCAAATCCAAGTTAACCCAGCCTTGGAAATAGCAGACCCAGAAAACCAGACATGGGTCACTGACAGTCTGCTGTCAAAACAAGGAGTGTGAAAAGCTTTCCCAGCTATTCCCAGTTTACAAATTGGGTTGTGTTTAATATTTATTCTGCTTTCATTTAAAGTGGACAACTCAAAGACACAGTGAGGGACAAAGGCAAAGGCTAAACTTATGGGTCTTTCAGGTCAGATGTTTGGGGAATGGTGTGGTCTCAAAATACACACTCATATTAACAATAATTTGGGGGACCACACACTGTGAAGGCTGATGTTCACCTCTATGTCTAAATATAAGGACATAAATAAGGCAGACTTGGGGTAGAGGTAGGGTTTGTAGAATAATTGCACTCAAAAGTGCCAAGGCTATAAAAACAAGAGATCTATAAAGGGGATATTGTGGCTTTTAACAACAGGTTCAGGTCCGTGGACATTAATCACATTAATCTTATTCATCTGTTACTATACCAAACTAAAAATATTTATTATACTACTAAAATTATTTGTAATACAATGTATAATAATCATATATATACTGATGCACTGGCCCTCATCCCCTCCCTTACTCTTACACACACACACACACACACACACACACACACACACACACACACAAAAACCTTAATCAAAATCAAGAATAAGTTTTATATATGGAAGAAAACAATAGATACGGTAAACATAATATTCTATCAGTTCGTCTGGTCATTAGTGAACTTGTGTATCAACAAATATATTTTGTTGCAAGATTCTACCGTAGTTACTGATGCAGCTCTCTTCTACTAAACTACTCAATGGCACCATAGAAAATGAGAGTGGTCAAGAAATCGGAAGCAAAACACTAAAAATGTAGAAGAAATTACTCTAGATGCAAGGAATGACTAAAAGAAGTATGGGAGAAAATTGTATAATTTGGGGAATTTGGAGTTAGTAACCATCTAGGAGTGGTTTTTTTTTAATTAATTGTTTTATTTAAAGGTGTGAGAGAATTTCACTGCCCACAATTAGCAAAAAAGAAGAAAACAAAAGCAGCCTCTCATCAGAGATTGGGACTGCAGGCTTAGCCCTACCATGCTCAGAAAGTGTAATGTTACTTTCTTTTATACAAATAATTGACAGTCATTCACAACTTTAGGAAAGTGGACATTGTAGCGTGGACAAAACCTACATCCATCTCTGTCTAATAAGTGGGTTAACTTACTTTAAAAGAAATTCTCCAGTTCAGTTTGTAATGTGTACCTAAAGGATTTAACAATGTGTTGAATTTGCAGGAGTTCTATTGCATTATACAGACTTCCTTTCAAAGCTTCCCCCCCAGGCACATTAGTTTGCTAGTTGAGATTAAAGATGAAAGTGACAGTGGGCTAAGCCTTTGCCATATGCAGAATGATTCCTGGATCATCATAGAAGTTGGAAATCTGCAGGCCAGAAAAATATAAATTACACAGACGTATGCTTAAAGCACAAAGATAAATACAGAATTTCAAGGTGGTCCTTTTTTTTTTTGACAGAGTGGACTGTTGTATAATCCACTGGTGAACTAAAGTAATCTTTTACATTCTTCCAGATGCTTTGGAATGAGAAAAAAAGTCTACCAAATTATTAGAAGATGATGTGTATGTATTTAAATCATCCTGCACTTCCTGCCTAAGCAATCTGGCAAGAATACTTTGCAAGTATATGGATCTTGAACTCATTCAGGGGAGAAAATAAAACAATTGTCAAGGAATACTACCAGGGATATTGGCTTATCTCTCTGTATTCTAGAAAAACAATAGTCTTTGATTTTATTTGGAAACAGTGTTGGTTTCAACAGAGATCCTGTCCCATCTCAGAATGTTCTGATTTATTTCAAATAGTTTTTCTACAGATTTTTCCTGGCTGTTTTATCAGCGAAAAAACAAAAACAACCACCATTTTCAAGGTTATATGAGATGCATTCTTTAGGATTGCAGATGAGGGGATCCTCTGGTGGGTAAAGAGACTATAAAGAAGAAGATGGTACAATGAAACCCCCAGAAGACAATGTAGTAGACCATGGGGCCATGTCTCATCTTGTAAGGACAAAGCAGCTTACTCTGCTGGAAAGAATATTATACTGGGAAAATGTTTGTCTGCCAGGGAAGACCCTGGAAACAATCCGCCCTAAAGAGGTTAGGAGAGGAATGTTGAACTCCTGGGAGCTTTTGTAAGGACCTCCTTCTTCTCCCTCACCCCTGCGAACACTTTTTTTCCTTGGTGGCCCCAGGAACAACACTCCTCCAGGCTTCCAAAGGAGTTCAATCCCCCTATGCTGCTGGGAAAGGGGAGGCCATGTTTAATATAATAGAATGCTACACAATACACATTTCTAATTCCCTTTCATGAACAGGAGGAAAGGTCTGACCCCAACAACAAGAAGAAACACAATGATGAAGGCCACTATAGCTTCATTGACCAGAGAAGTCCCATAGGTGACTCCACTCTATCAGGAACTCACAAAGAAATTAAGGAGATAACAGCTGGGCCTGATGGGAAAGTATTCTAGAAGAGCCTCACAAAACTAAGACTCGGGACTGGTATTCAATTCCATGGCTTGCACTGAAACAGAATGAAGTCTGAATCAAACCAACTTTGATCAATGTAACTGAATAAGACAAACACTGATGTTTTCACTGATAAATATCTATGATCTGTATTGTATTTTAACATGGTTATTGAACTTTGCCTGTAGAACTGAACCCATTTGGTAAATCTATGAAAGATATACCTGCTTTCTTCTTAATTCAGAGACTCTGGGGTATTTATAAAAAGCTTTTTATGCAAACTATTACTGGTCCCATTTTCATGCCTTATTCTAAAATATATCTATTTCTTAATTTAATATTGATAAAAAATCAATACACCCTATCATGGCACCTACAAGTAGATGTAGCATAATAGAAGCCCGTGGGAGTGAGGAGGCACACTGAACCACAAAGGTCCTAATACTGCTGTGTTGCAACACTGCCACTTTCATTACATACATGTCTCCCCACAATGTGTATGATTGTTTCATTACCCAAACTAGTTAATGTCATCAGTGACTAGCACTGATGGTATTATCCAGTTTGGATAATGAAATGTCTGCAAGAAGCAATCAAGCTCAGAGAGCATCCAGGACCCCTCATTTCAACACTGAAGTACAAATATTCTCCTTTAGTGGTGTACATATGATCAGTGGAGCTGGGAATGAAATTGTACATCTTGGAAAAACTACATCATTTTTATTATCCTTCAGAAAGGAAAGGGGAACTAAATATTGCAAAGTGGACAGAATAATGTATATACAGGCAATACTCATAAGTCAGGGCTGTCAAACTCACGGGTCAGATGCACTGGGCACACCCACGCCCAGTTTAGTGAAGGGGGGAAAGGTTGCGATACGTCACGACACCACTGTGACAATGCAAGTTTGACATCCTTAGATGTTAAACCTGGATTTTAAACCCATAATTTATGAAGTTATACATACTTCAAGAATGATTTGGAAGAAACGCTTCAGACTTTGTGCCAGTACAGCATCTCTCTGCTATTCAATAAAGCAGCCCAACATTTTTTCAGTATCTAGCATAAGCCTGAAAAGAAGATGCCACTGTTTCAAGAGTTAAATTAATCTGAATGACTGAATCTCTTAAAGCATCATTGGATAAGGAAGCAAAGCTGCTTTCATATAATACTAAGTATAGGGGAGAGGTTAACAATATCAGGCATAGTCAAAAGCAAGCAAATTGCATTGTAGCTAGCATTGTATGTGACACTGACCCAAGTGAATAGAGATGGAAATCATATAAAAACTTTATCTATGGGGACATAATATAATTTAACACCCAGATCTCTCTATTCTGAGAATTTAAGAGAAGATGGACTGCTATAGAATTCTGATAGTT
Source organism: Thamnophis sirtalis (assembly GCF_051295495.1). Taxonomy (NCBI): domain Eukaryota; kingdom Metazoa; phylum Chordata; class Lepidosauria; order Squamata; family Natricidae; genus Thamnophis; species Thamnophis sirtalis. The sequence goes on from NW_028261381.1 coordinate 126,919,011, forward strand.
TCTAGATATTCCTGTCCGAAATTCCACTGAGCACCAGGATCTGGATAGCTCCTAAATCAATGGACTTTATATAGCACTCCATTGCCCTGATAGAGGGTAGGAAACCTATAGAAAAAAAATATTTGGCCATGTATATATGGTGAGTCCTAAAGAGGATGAAATTGCTTCCTGTTAGCTAATTTAGCAGTTTTGTAGTTGCAAAACAGTCATTATTATTACAGAGTTATTACATTTATATCACAGCACCCCGTTGTATAATAAGATTCGTCTTCCTTGTGGCCCCTTCCTTGTGAAGAGTTACTTCAGGAGTTCAATATCCACAACTCCCAGTAGCAGAAATTATACTTTTTTTCAACTTTATATTTTCCCTTTGTATGGCTCTCATGTTATTTTCATCTCCCCCAATTTCTCTGGTTTCAATTACTTTTGAAATGCTGATGCCAATTCAAACATGGCATAATCCTGACTGTTCTTTCAATATAAGTTCTGGCTTTTCAAATGTAATTTAGTAGATGTATGGCCAGAATGGGGCTACCAGATCTGGATTGCAAAAATCCATTTAGCAGATCTTCCAAATGTTTACAGCCCAGATATGATAGATCTACTTCATGGTGATAAACTCTTGTTAATGTAGTGAGTTAAATTCTAACGCTAATCCATACTTAGAGAGGATTTCCAATCATGTCAGCTGACTTCGGCATTTGATCTCATTTCTTTCTTGCTCAGGTGCAGAATAGCATGTTTTAAGCAAACTTTTTGCAACGGTGAAGTTTTGTGGAGCTTTAGGTCACTGGTTCCATACTGGAAGGCACTCTTGGTTTATTACCCCTCTTGAAATTCCCAGCATGTTGGTAAAGAGAAATGTTGGCTTGATTTAAGAAACCACCACAACTAGGCATCAGTACCTAGTTGCTTGAAGTTTTGATTCCTGCTTCTTTCATTTTGAGTGCATAAGGGACAAGGAAATGTGTTGGTTACAATGCAATGAAAAAGATTACCCCCTTTCCATCATTTCATCTACTACTGTATCTCATTATGCTGGTGAGGGTGCCTTAGATAAAAAGCCTGGTTATGTACTTGATGGCATGATGCGAAGTTTTCAGCACAGTAGGAATTGGTTGCTATATGTTTTACCAGATTGCAAGCAGGACATTGAGTAATGTTTTGGTATGCTCCTATTGACCAGCTGAACAGAGGAAACTCATTAGTTTTATTGAGATATTGAAGAAGTAGACTCATTCTGCAGGTATGTCTATATTGTGATTGATGATGGAGTGAAAGTCATTGGTGGTGGTTGATGTCATAATGGAATCTCACGAGAGATTCATTTCCATGTGTCTAGGTGATGAAAATGTCATAATCTGAGAGGCTTTAGGAAGTGAGAATTAAGAAAGTGTTGTTCTGGATCAGCCATGAAGATGTTGGCATATTTAGGACCTGTCCATATTGTTTCCAAAACGTGAAATAATGTTGTTTATCATCATTACCCCTACATATAATCCACTCTGTCCCATCCATCCCTGTAATCACCCTCAGAGATCACAAGCTTCTGGTCTTTTAAATTCTTAATTATGCTATAAAATTCAAGCTAATGAAAGGCATGCATTATCCATCTGATATATATGATATACCTATGCAAATCCCAATTAGGTTTTGCAGGCAGTCTAATAGAGATTGAATATCATGCAATAAGATGCCAATAGTTCACACCTTTTAAAACAAGCAATAGGCCTGTGTGCTCCAGTAATGGTGAGCAGGAATGAACAAGGCATTAACAGGGCACTAAAGGGCCAAAATTATCCAGTCCTTTCGGAATCGAGATGAGTGCCAAGGTCACAAATGAGAGCACTGGGAAGAACTGTGTGAGATTTGTGATGCTTGTTTTTTTTATCATATATATGAGAAAGGGCAAGAAGTAGGAGATGCATTTGCAGTATAGTGAAACCTTGCTTTTATGAATTAATTGAAGGGAGTCCATTATTAAAGAATGTTCATTAAACTGTAGAGTACATAATTGCAGCAATTTTATACAATTAGCATGACATTGTCACTAACATAATTATACAAGGGTACATTGATGCAAATGACATATTTTATGAAAAATTAATGCAAATTACCTTTATGTGCTATTACATTACCTGTAGTGACATACATTTCAACAGGATTCAGCTCTCTGTAGGTGAAGTCTCATTACAGGCTTCTGAGTTGTAAACAACCAAAATCCAAACTAAAACACTTTTAAAACCTCTACCATAATTACTCTTTCATTTACAAATGTAACCTAGAAAGTGAAAGACATCTGATTCTGACCACAGCTGTTACTATCATAGCTATCTTACATTTAACAGCAAATTCAGTCTAGTGACCTTGGAGCAAAGAACAACTAGAGCCAAATGCTGGTGCAATTGTAATGGCAAAATTTCTTGTGCAAAATTACCTACACAGCCAGATGCATTGGCCACAGAAAGTGAGTTATGGGATTAAATTGATCTCATTTAATTTATTTATTTTTATAAACTATTCCAAGGATCTGCAAATTTTATAGCAGTGGATATACTTATGCAATTTTGTACTATGTAGTATCAAGAAATAAAAGCTTTAAAACTTGAATTAACAAATTATCAAAACATTACAAGAATTTTGTATGAAATGTAATTTATTGTCCATTTTTAAAGACTTAAAACCACTGCAATTTAGCAAATTAAGTACTTTCCTCTTTTTAGCTGCCAGATTAACTAGCATAAAACACTGAAAAATTAAAGTGCTTGATTTTTGGGATTAATGACATTTAAGGATAAGAAAATGCACAGACTAAAAATGAACATTATGACTTTTGAAATCTATAATAAAGAAGAAGTATTCAAATCTAATTATCATTTCTTAGAACATTAACAATTGTTTTTTAGCAAAATTTGTATGAACAGATGTCTTTGACAGAAATATTGAATAAAAATGTTGTCTCCCATTTTTCTATCATATAGGTGATATGTGTATACATTTCCATATCAAGTTTTTATTTGATTTTGTTCTTCATTCATTTTCTTTTTTTCTTATTCTGTATTTGCTTCCTTAATCTTCAATGTCCTTTTGCTTCAATGAAAAGCAATAAAGATTAAAGAATTATGTAAGAAGTGGTCAAAATTGCAAGATTTTTTTTGCAAGAATATATCTAAACCTCGAGAGAGAGAGAGAGAGAGAGAGAGAGAGAGAGAGAGAGAGAGAGAGAGAGAGAGAGAGAGAGAGAGAGAGAGAGAGAGAGAGAGAGAGAGAGAGAGAGAGAGAGAGAGAGAGAGAGAGAGAGAGAAAGTTCTTCCTTTTTAAAATTTGTTTTTAGTAGTGATCAAGCGTCATCTAGTGGCTATATGAATGCCATAGCATCCACAGACGGTATTATCCCCAGGTTATTCCATTTCTATCAAAGAAAGTTTATGTGAAAGCTACTAGTTCAAAATATTCTCTTTCCAACCCAGTGTACTGCTAGTAAGCTTTCTATCTATCTATCTATCTATCTATCTATCTATCTATCTATCTATCTATCTATCTATCTATCTATCTATCTATCATCTATCTATCTATCTATCTATCTATCATCTATCTATCTATCTATCTATCTATCTATCATCTATCTATCTATCTATCTATCTATCTATCTATCTATCTATCTATCTATCTATCACCCATCTCGCAGTTCAAGTGACTCTAAGTGGTTTACATCAAGATAAAACAAACATTCAATGGTTGTAAATGTAAAAATGGATTGAAATTACGAAAATTAAAGCAAGCTTTTAAAAACCCCAAAGGTTTGGAGTGGAGAGGCAGGGTGCTTCCTCTATTAGTTCACCAACCAACTCCAGTCAACAGCTTCTCCTTCAGGGCCCCATGCCACTTGACATATTCAGGTTTTAAGGCTTTTCCCGGAGGCTAAAAGAGAGGGGGCGATTTTATCTCCCAAGGCAAGATATTCCAAGGGGCTGGAGCAGTGGCAGAAAAGGCTCTTTTTCTGGATCCCACCAGTCAAAATTCCTTGGCTGAGGAGATCCACAGTATGCCCTTTAATAAGAAATATATAGGAATATTCACATTGTTTGATTGTGCTTTAATACCAACTCAAGAAAAATTGCTAATATCCACAGTCTATCTGATAGAGGTCTCTACATAAAACACATTCATACAACGTAAGTCAATCAAGTAGCAGAAGAAACAGTTTTAACAGTTTTGTGGCAGGAATTAATGCTCAGAATATTTGATGGCTTAATTATTCTGATGCTGAATCAGATAAGTAAAATTACATCTAATTATATACTGGTTGGATTGACACATTGGTCTTAGCCTTATGTAATGTAATTTGGCTAATTACAGGATCTATGGACCCTGCCATGAATCGTTAAGCAAACTGTCTTATTACAATCTGTGATTCTAGCAATAAGAGATAATTGGTAAAACTTTTATAATTCATATTCCTAACTGGCGCCGTCCTAAAACTGTCCCATCACTAATCACAGTTAGGCCTATTTTCTTATTATCATTTCTGTTGGGAATTGTTTTCTTATAACTGCTAGATTAATGGTTTTGATATTTTTTTCAGGAAATACTGAAGTTCACTGAAAGCTGCTTACGCCCAAGGAAAACAATAACGGCATATCCAAAATATAATCTTCCTACAACTACCAATCTTTCCAGAGTACCGTATATAATAACTGAAATAAACTGGGCAACGGGGTTTAGCCTCAGTTTCTATGAATCACTGATAAGAACAGTATTCCAAATAAACCAAACCAGTGTTTTAAAACATGCTGCACTACCTTCCTCAATATTCAAGGATTCAATAGTTCAATCCTTAGGTTACAATCATTCAGCTATTGTTCGAAGTTACAACAGCACTGAACAAAAGGGATTTATGATTGGTCCTTAAAGCTCTGGCCATTGCAGCACCCTTGTGCTGATTGTGATTCAGGTGCTTGGCATTTGCAGTGTCTGGCAGTTATATAATCACCATTTCTGACCTTCCTGTTGATTTCCTACAAGCAATGTTAGCATAGAAGCTGACAGGAAAATTTGAAAATTCAGTAAGTCCAGTAAGTCACTCCCACTACTTCCCCCCCCCCCAGAAATCCTGCCAAGAATCTCATACTCCATAGCAGTCTCCTGCCTGCCTATACTGCATAGCATCCACCAGCCTGCAGCACCCCCATCACCCTGGAATCCTTGCCAGTCTACCCATGTTCCATGCCTGCCCATGAGGTCCACCACAACCACCCCACTCCATGGTGTCCACCCATGGCCCCCACTGGCCTATCCACAGCCCCCACCAACCCTTTGTACTCTGTAGCACCTACCCACAATGCCACACCACCCCAGTCCTTTCCTGGGACTCCTGGCTCTTCCCAGTTAACCTGCACAGCCCTGGGGTTACAATGGCAACTAGAACTGCCAGGATTGTTATGGCGAAACGATATGGTTACATGATGACTTGCTTTATAACAGCATCACGCAGCAACACAAATTCCAGTTCCAATTGTTGTTGTAATCTGAGATTACCTGTAGACAAATCAACATAAATCATAAGACAGAGCATTTGAATATTGCTTTTCAATGATGGGTGCAATGATGGAGCATTTTTTTTCCTGAAAGTAACTTTTGCTCTGGAGATTGCCAGTGTAAAAGAGCAGGAAGACATCACTGAGCTGTATGAAAAGATGTTGTAGACGCAAATCTCAACTCTTGAGTAAAGGCCAAATTCCAACTCTTATCGTTTTGCGAAGGCTGGGTCAGAGTTCCAGGAGTTGTGTACGATATGTATGTCCTATGGAAACAAGAGTAACTCATAGATGTTTAGCTTTACTGCAAGCTCAAATATAACCAGCCAAAGAACATGCAAGTGCCATCAATGCTTAATCCAGCTTAATCCATGAAGAATTCATGACCTGGCCAGACTTTCTTGTTTTGTCTGAAATTTAAATTTACAAAATGAAATGGGCTCTTTATAGGCTTTATTATGTAATCCTACCTACCAATTCTGAGGAGCAACATTATAAACAGTATATGCTCATATTTCCTTATATGAGCATCATAATAAAACATAATTCCACAAGTATGTGGGCAGCAATATAGTTTAATATGTTCTGATTTAGATGCATCATAACCTTGGCTACCTTTGAAATACCAAACACCACACATGACCTTGATAAATGCACAAAGCTGGCAGTTCCTCTTACAGTCCTCCTCACAATCTTTTTTGCAATTGGTTTTAGACATGGTAATTTCCCTAAATTAATTTAAAAGATGGCTTAACAGAACCAGCAAAGCACTTTACCACTCAGTGATGCTATTTTCATAATAGAAATTGAAACAATATTTTATTAGTCCTTCATTTTTCATCTACTTAACATATTAGTGTAATTTCGATTATTATTTAGAACCATGAAATAAGATTGTGTAACCCAAAGGGAAAGCTTCAACTTCATTCTTCTAAACATTCTCCTACATTGAACTATAAAGTACTTGTAACAGAGGAAATTTAAAACCCACTTTATAAGACAGCCACTCCTAAGGGGAAAGTAATCAAATAGTTATCCTAGGAGGGCAAAAGTTTCTCACTAAGTCTACATTGCTTTCTTGATCTGACATTAGACACTCTTCATTGGCGGAGTATTGTAGGGAAGAAAATTGCTCCAAGTGGCCCAACCATCTGTAACTGATTTAGTAGTGAGCCATGAGGAACAAAACCTCAGAGAGGTCACTGAAGCTTCCTGAGTCATAACAGGATGTCTTTTTTTTCCACTGCTTTAAGTCCAAGACATGTGTTTGTCTTTTGGGATTAAGTTCTTCAGAACTGAGTTCCACTTGCATTTATTTTCATCCCCGTCTTAAATTACAGAGATCCGTAGCATTTTATCTTCAGAATTAGTTTACACTGCTGGCTAGATTTCCATATTTAGGGGCAACCACAGGGAGGGTCAAAAAGTCAAGATTGTGGAAGCTCCAACTTTTTTACATTTATCGCACACACTTTATCCCACTAAATTAGACTGTGGAAAGTTGTTGTTTAAACAACAACCTGGAGATTCATTTTACTTTCAGAAGGTATGCACTTAGCTGTGCTTTAGACAGAGAAAACATATACATGCAAGTGTTGATAAGACAACTCCTGAAATACATTTTCTTGGATAGAAGAGACCTCTAGGGTCAAACAGCTACACACAAGCTCTATTTAAATGTAATCCTAAAGCTCTTCTTTAGCATACTGCTCAAAGCAAGCTTCATACAATTTCAGTTGTGCCCTTGACACAACTGCTGGTCAAATACTTCTTTTCAGTTTCTATAATCACATTTTAGTTTCTTTTGAATTCTAAATTGTGACTGATATCTTTTTCAGTTTATTAAAATAAGGCAGTTTTGCTCATCAGCCAGAAGCTGCCTTATTTCTGTTAAAATGAAGGGTATGTATCAAAGTTCAAGCCAACCATTAAACTGTTTATTTATTTTTTAATCATACTATGTTGAAGAAGATGAAAAACAAATGATATTACAACTTAACCACACTCATACTTGGATATCTTTTAAAACAAAATCAAGAGAAATGCATGCTTCCAATCTGCTTCACTGTGGAAGTGCAATGGGTGTTTTAACAGCCTAAGTTTGGATTGCAATAGTAAATATATTGTAAAAACTGCATAAACTTTGGAAGGATCAAGCATAAAGTGTCACATCTTTTCACTGTGGTTTGAATAGAAATAGCCTTGGAAACCTTCATGGTTACCATAAATGTTAACTTTATGGTAAAATTTATGATTCCTCCTTTTTTTTTTACTGTATAAGCAAGAAAACACAATATATTATGGCTATGCAAGGCATTTGTCAGAGTTGTTACACACAGCATGTGTGGAAATACCTCTTTGAAGCAATAAAGCATATGGATCTCTTGCTTTAAAAGCTATTGTGTCATCATATACGTGTATATCCTCAGACGATTACTGTCACTAAAATATGTGAATGCACGCACATGGAGAGAACTTTTGAAGCAGCCAAACAAGGCTTCTGACAGCTCTAATTCTTCAACCATAACCTGCATGGGAGAAAGTTGATTTGATGCAGTGGCTATGACACCAGGCAGCAATTCTTATGACACCAAGCCAATAGGGTTACTTTGGGCCACTCTCTCTCTCCTAGGAAGGAGGCAATGACAAGGCACTTCCAAAAACATTATAAAGAAAACTGTAGGGAAAGGGGGAAGGGGGAAGGGGGAGGAGGAAGGGGAAGGGGAAACAAAGCAAAGCAAAACAAAACCAAACCATGTACAGGCCCCTTAAGGAAGCATGTGACGATGAGAATCACAATTCACATTTATAATCTCAAATACTGGATGGAATAGAAGCTACTCTATTTTATATTATTGAGACTTTTGCTTGCACCACTTTAATCAGGCAATCATTTTAAAGAACTGATCTCTCCCTAGTGGCTATATTGCTGTGCATAAGTCTTCCAACAAAGCTAGCAATAAAATGCCTTCTGGAATTACCACAGAATATTTCCTGTAAATAACTTGATGGGATGAAATCTGTTCCACAATTATTACATAAAGATTCTCATTATTCTATAATCTCAATTCAGCCTGTAGAGCAAATGGGGTTGTAACATTACAGCAGTGACGTGTGGTGAGGTTTATGGCTGGTGAGGCACTGATGACATCACAATCTTTTTTATAAAATGCCTTTGTAATACAGGGGGTTTTAATAAAAGGATCCACACTGGTTTGTCCCATCCTTGCGCGTTTCGAAGGGGTGGCGGGCAAGAGCGTATCACCAAGGACCATATGCGGTGACCACCAGTGGCCAACAACAACAAAAAGAGATTTGGGGGGGATCAAGGAGCCGAGGAGTTCCTTGTTGTGTTTTCCACAAGGGATGACAGTCCCTCCAAGGGGGGGGGGAGGAGAGAGAGAAATGATGATGATGAGGAGGAGGAGGAGGATGACAATTAAGTATCAAAAGCCATTTGAGTTTGACAATATAATACGTTATCCAAAATTATAAATAATCTTCTTTTTAGATGCATTTTTTTGCCATCTGTTATTTTCTTTTTAAAAAATCAGACTTGCTTCCAATTTGTGCCTTCTGGCAAACTAGTTTTCTTGGCAAGAGATCTAGCTTGCCATTGCTTTCGCCATAGGTCTGAGAAAGTTTCTTTCTTTTCTTTTTCTTTCTTTCTTTCTTTCCTTTCTTTCTTCTTTTCTCTTCCTTTCTTTCCCCATGATTTGTTTCTTTCTTTTCTTTTTCTTTCTTTCTTTCCTTTCTTTTTCTCTTCCTTTCTTTCCCCATGATTTGTTTCCCTTTCTTTTCTCTCTCTCTCATTCTCTCCCTTCAGCTTTCATTTCTCTCTCCCTCTCCCCCTTCTCTCTCTAATTTGTTTCCCTCTCTTTTCCCTCTCTCCCATTCTCTCCTTCCAGCTCTCTTTCATTGCGCGCTCTCTCTCCCCCCCCCTTTTCTTTTCATCTCTTCTTTGCGCGTGCAAGCAAAATACTTTTCTGGGCTGCGATCACGGCGACGGGGACAGTGACTCCTTCCGCTGCTGCCACTGAGAAGTGAATACCTGGCTGCATTGCGGAGAAGAGCCACACAGTGCAGGAGACTCCTTAGTGACCCGACCTGAGCCTAGCACTAAGGAGTCTCCTGCACAGCGTGGCTCTTCTCCACAGCGCAGCCAGGTATTCACTTCTCAGTGGCGGCAGCGGAAGGAGTTGCTGTCCCAGCCGCCATGACCCTGTGGTATTTTGCTTGCACACGCAAGAAAGAGATGAAAGAGAAAAGGGGAGAAAGAGAGAGAGATAGAGAGAAATGAAAGAGAGGTTGGAAGGAGAGAATGGGAGAGAGGGAAACAAATTACATAGAGAAGGGGGAGAGGGAGAGAGAAATGAAAGAGAGCTGAAGGGAGAAAATGAGAGAGAGAAAAGAGAGGGAAACAAATCAGTGCTAAAAGCACTCCCATCCTCCCTCCCTTCCTCTCCACAACCTTCCCCCGAAAGCTTTTTCCCAAATACCAGCAGCCATTTCATCTCCACCAAAGTATACATACACACATGCGTGCGTGCCACACACACACACATGCACCAAAAAAAAAAAAATTAAAAAATGGCAGAAATGGAGAAAGAAGTGAGACCTTCAGAAAATAAAAGAAGCAGGAAGCCAGCTCCTCCCGTAAAAAGGGAAATCAATGAAGAGAGGAAGGCTCCCCTTTTATTATCACTGTATCGCAAGTGAGAAGGGAAGAAAAAGGAAACAGGGATAGCGGCGGTGCCGTTGAGTCACAGGAAGAACGAGCGCCCTCTACTATGAGGCAGGAGAACTGTGTGCCTCACCTCCCTTGGGACTTTTTAGGTTTTTAAGCCTCGCTTAACTCTGCTTGAGCGATCATAAAACCTAAAAAGTCAGACTAGATGAGGCATGTGGTTCTCCTGCCTCATAGTACGGGGTGCTTTTTTAGAGGCTTTTTTAAACAGTTAGGCAGTCATTCACAGTGAGGCAGCAGCCATCTAGCCTCACCTCAGCACTCGCCTTTTTCCTTTTACATTTTTTTCCTTTTCATGATGAGACCGGTGAGGCTGTGCCTCACCTGACTGCACATCACTGCATTACAGGTAGTCTTCATGTAGCAATAACAATTAGATGGCAACTCATTCATTAAGCAAAACAGTTGCTAAATGAAACTGTGACTGAGTATGATCTTACTTCAGCTTTTCTTTATGACCTGCAAAGGTGATAAATCAAGGATTGATTGTAAAGTTTCTTTTTAAATAAGTGTTACAGTTGCAAATGATGGTTAAATGAAGCAGTTACTAAACAAAGATTACCTATAACACATAACATTTGTTCTTATTTAAGAGACTGATTTTTGTGTTATTTTAAGGGGCCCATGTGGATGTTTATTGTCACTTTTAAATATGCCCTATTAGCTGTTATTGGACTCCCAGCAGTTTTATTTGTAACTGAGTTTAACATCATTCACAGCACCTACCAAAAGGGTACAAAATAATTTGCTATCTTAACTTTTGTACGATTCTTCAACAGATGAGATAAAGAAAATGAAAAAACAAACTTAGGCCATGATCTTTATCCATGGAATGGAAAGACAGCTTGAAGATAGAGATTGTAGTCTACCTGCCCTTATTTATGGGAGGTATTATTGGCACTGGGTTATATCTGGCATTTAATAACAAAAGTGATGTCAAGTGGCCTTTTCCAAATAGCAAACACACAAAGAATGCCATTTTTCTCTTGAAAATAAATAGTGGATTTTTGTCCTTAGAATCCAACATGGATATAATTTTTAGATATTTTTAATAACAATGTTGTTTTGAATTGAAGCATAAATAGCAATAATAGCAAGAACTTTTATTAATGCAATTTATTGGTTTGGTTTTTATGAGTATTTATTTTATTGTGTTTACTATAAACTACCTAGAATCTTATGATCAGGCAGCACACATGTTGGTAGATGAAATAAACAAAAAATGTACTAGTATTATTACTAAAAAAAATGTTAGATTTTGTTTCATCAAATACAGTCCCAAAATAAATAGAACACATTTTTCACTATAAAAAATCAACTGCATGTTAAATTATCTAAGTAATCTACATATTCCTGATTAAAACACATTGTAGTCTCTCTGGTTACGACCTTATGGAAATCTTTAATCATAAAAGTAACTTAACTTTAGCATAATTGCAGCAAATTAGCCAGTAAATGTTGAGATAATGCTGATTAATATGAAATCAATTAAATGAAACCTAGATCAGTGTCAGACAAGGCACATGTACATTTTTAGAAGGGGTGACAAATACATGGTTGGCTATTACTTTACTTGTAAAGTCTAGAACAGGGGTGTCAAACTCGCGGCCCATGGGCCGGATACGTCACGTGCTCCCCCCCCCCGATTTAGTGAAGGGGAAAAAAAGTCCTGATACATCACGATGATGCCATGATGACACAGGTTTGACACCCTTGGTCTAGAACTACATTAGACATTAGCAAACCAAAGTATGAATGATGAAATACCTAAGAAAGTATCTTCCCTACCCACCCACTCCCACATATCCCACTGCATTATTTAAAGCATCCTGTCTTAGAAACAGTGACAGACAAATCATATTTCAAATATTTTATTTATTGTACAAACTATTTACATTAGAGGCTTACATAATCTTGCTGAATCCTACCTGAAACTGGCCACTGGGAACTGGCCCTGACCAAGCTAAAATAACAGGTCTTGATATGAAAGCATGCAAGATAGTCTCATATGAAGGGTATCCTATGGTATACAATCCAAGAGACAGAGATCTATAGGAGGCTACATCAGGAGTGAAATCTCTATCCCTGGAATTATTCCATATTGGGTGAAACAAACAAGGACCAAAGAAACATAAAACTTATTCAGCACTCACATGTGTGTGCATACACACTAGAGTTGGTTACAGCACAGCCTGCATCACGACACACAAAAAGAACTGGAGTATTATAACTGATTTAGGGAAGAATTAAGCAGCAAGGATTTAAGAAAATGCACTAAAACTATAAAGTACTGGGGCAAATGTGACTCTGTTAATTAAGGGAATGCTGAGAAGCACAAAGAGTATATTTTAGCTAAGAACAAGGGGCATCTACCACTGTTTTGACTTAGCTTACGTAAAAAGAAAATCCTTGGCTTCTGCAAAGAGGCAAGAGTGCCAAATGCATTTATTAATAGAGTGGTTTCAAACAGAAGATGTCTGCTGAATATCCAGCCACTCAATCCTCAATTTAAAAAAAACAACAACTGAGCTCTAAAGAAGAAACAAAGGGATTCCTGAGGAAGATGTAGCAGAGCCAGCCTCCAGCCATGCCTGGGAATGCCCTTGGGAGGTCAATGGAGCGAAAGAAAAGATTGGAACAGCATCAAGAAACACCCCACCCTCTAAATCATCACCTGGCTGAGCTATGCAGCATAGACTTTGTTTGGTCCCCTGGATGAGCAGTGGGCAATGAATGTTTCAAGGCATTTACAAGCCTTAATTGCACTGACCAAAGAATTTATTTTTAATACAATCAAGATGGTACCTACATGCTTTAAAAAAAAACCAGTTACTTAAAGGAGAAAAAAAATGGCAGCCAATGGAGAAAAATACAGTGTTGGTCTCTAAGAATGCCCCCCAAGGAAGGGATCCCTGAATTATTTCAATACTTAATAGTCCAACATTTTTGGCAAAATAATGGCTTGAACTTCTTTATAAATGTGGTACAGATTCAAACGAAGAAAAAGTTAACAATATTCAATGAGGCAGATTTGCAAACTGTCTTCTCTTTTATAATTTGCAAATGATTCTATTGATGATGGAGAAGTAAACAGCAATATTAAATAGTATCATAAGATATACCCATTCTTCTCCAGAAAATTAGAGCCTCAGTGTATAGCAGAATGACTTCTTTTAACAGGTAATGACAGTATAATCTATAGTCATTAGTATCTGTCTTCTCTGACCAGGATAAATGCACTTTAGGTGCCAACAAAATACTCAGCTTTATTATCCAATCAGATTTTCGCTTTGTTGACTAAAATTGGTTAAGTTGCCAGCTGGGACCCCTGAATTCCCACTTATTATTGCCAAGGAAATGGGAGTGCTAAAATACTCATCAATAACATAGGACAACTCACACGGCTGCCCCCTTCTAGTTCAAACAGTAGTGCACTGTGCTGCCTTGCAAGCCCATTTCCTCCGTGTCAATAATAAACAGCTTCAATATCAGCTCCTAAAAATATCATGGAATGCTTCTGCTGCAGAACACAGGAAAGAAAAATGCTGGAATAATTGCCTTGTTTAACTACTGTCAAGATACAGAAATGACATTTTTGCTACCATTATCTGAACAGAGGTTGCTAACAAGAGGCCTCCCCAGAGTTTCTGAACTCAAACTCTCATGAGCCTTGTTTTCACAATCAATTAATGAACATCCACAGGAGAGATTACAGCATCTGGAAGGCTACAATATTCTTTAACTTCACTGGCAAAAATCAGTGGAAACTCTTCCCAACGTTTTGACAGCTCTTCCTCCAACTACTGGGTAGAGGGCCAAAATCACTGTCAAGGATCAGCACTTGTGCTCCAGTAATAGAGTTCTTGTTCACCAGTCAGAACAACAAGTGGCATCATGCAGTGCAAGATGGCTAAAAAAATTAAAAGCTTTCCTGTAACATCCAAGTAAAAAGGGGATTGCTTACATGAAAACTTAGGTCAAGGCATGGAAAGATATGAAAACTTCCTGTAATCTGGGGATTCAGGGCTCCCAAACTCATCTAGTCATCTCCCCAAAGTAACAAGTTATATAACTATCCTTATCGCTTCCTGTACCAAACTGCAACACTGGTTTGCATGCTTCCTCCCATCAGAAATCCCAGGCAGATCATGCCCATGAAATACAACTCCAATCTCACTCCACAGGGAAACCCCAATTCATGGACAGGTGCCATGCTGAGAAAGGAGTGATCAGCATAAGACTCTGAATTGTTCCAATTCACACGGTGCCTTTTTCTGCTCTCTGCTGCCTTTCGGATTGGCGACAGAAGGATCTGTGAAGTAAGACTGAGCCTTGACCTGAAGAATTAAGGAAGGTAGTGGGTTCCTCCAGTAGATGTCAGAGCATACCAAAGCCCTCACAGCCCTCACTGATGGCCAGCTGGACCATCTTGTGCACCTCTTCATAAGAATCGTAAGTTGGGAGGCACAGCTGGTTAAAACTGAAAGAAAGAACACAGCTTATAGTATAGAATGTGAAACACTCTAGCAGTGAAAAACTTCTGATTATCAGAATGAAGATAACAAAGCATCTCTTAGAAGACACTCACCAAGTATGGGCTGTAGGAAGTGTACTATGTGTTGGAGCTGCAATAATTTGGAAAGATGGACAAAGTGCAGCAAATCCTCCAGGGGGCAGCTGAGAAGAACCAGTAGTAAATTGCAGCAGTCTAGCCAGTTCCTCTTGTGTAAAACTAGACACTACTGTCCAAAACCAGCGCATCACCTAGAAGTTACAATAAAGGTCAGGGAAACAAGAAGAATGCTGAATTATTAAGTGAGGAGATGGGTACATTGCTAAATTTATAGCAAAATAGTTACCCTAGGTGCCATATAGCCAATTCTAAAGATGATTTAACAAGTGAACTAAGATATCATACACACACAGATACATACAAATAAATTTCAATTACAAAGGAAGTCCACATGTTTAAAAACACTTTTCGGTTTACACAGAAAGAAGGAATCTATAGAAAATTCAGCAACATAGTTTATACGTTTAAAAATTACGTCTTTAATTATTCCACCCCTAATATATGAAGGATTGTTCTCTTTTTTATAGAAAATCAACATTGCTATTATTATCACCATTGAGTTGGAGGAAAGAATTCATACTACCTTCTCTCGGAAGTGCCATGAACCACCCACTACCACAGCATGTGCTTTGAAATCACAGACATTGATATCTCCTGTGCCACACATCAGCAACTAGAAGAAAAGTAAAATCATTTTCTAAAAGAAAAACCCTTCTGATGTTTTTCTTTCAAACCACACATCATTCGGTTAACCTTGAATGCTCAGAATTAAGAATAGGAACATTTAATAGCAAGGTCAGATGTTGAATTGCCTACATGATTATAGCCAAACGACAGCAACCAATGAACAACAAGGAAGCTCAGCATTTTCACAAACATCTGTAATCTGTAAAATATTCTTCACAAACATTTTTTTAAGTATACATAAAGACCAAGCTAATATTCTCACTTCCTTACTTCAATTACAACATATTGTAATGTTAACATAATAACATTACATTATAATAACATAGCAACATAATATTATAATGTTGCACTGTCCCAAATTGCACTTTTTTTCTGCCATAAAGCATTCAGTATATGGTTTATACTTAAATTTCAACAGCACAAATTTTCCAAGTGTGGGTGGAGGGCAAATGGCTACAATAAGGAAACATTTCCTATTTGTTAACTAAAGCACAAAGAATGATTCAGTTTTCCACCTAGGAAATTACCCAGATGCCATAGAAATATATATAAAACTCTTTACTTTCCAAACCATAGTAGATTTTCTGCCATAAAGCATTAAGTATATGGCAATTTGAATAAATGTTTGTTATTTTCAAGGGCAGGGTTTTCAATTTTTTACAAGTTGCAAAACCTGCACCCCTACCATTAAACCTTAGAAAAATAATTTGGAAGCCCCTGGCTCTATTTCAATGAATTTTTAAAAAAAAATATTGGTCTTGGAGAATATGCTTGCTAATGTTTTTAATGACAGCAAAGTCCAATTTCTCACCTCAAGTTCATTTTCATCAAAAATAGCCAAGAGATTTTCAGGAACCATTTCATTGAGGCCTAAAAGAGAGCAGCATAATAGATAAACAACCACAACAACCTGCAAAGGGGATTAAAACACCAATCAAATTTCCTGATTTTCTTCTTTTCTTTTAAACAAACAATACTCACTTTGGAGAAAACAACAAAGCAAAACAAACAAAAAAGCAAAGATCATATTTTGTGCATTACCTTTCAAAAAATGTTCCACTTCTTCTCTAACTTGATTAGCTAATCGATACTGCGCAAGCAGATTAAGGTACAATATTTTATTCTCATTGGTTACTGGCATTTGAGCACCCCCTGTTAACAGTTCAACTACCTGAAGAAAAAAAATTAGAGAATGTCTGGTGGGTGAAAAAAGTACATCTTTTCATATGATATCTTTTTCCCATTTAAAATGGGAGACATCTAAATTGCATCTTGTTTGCTTGTTTGTTAAATTTATTTACTGTTGATCTCATCATGGGGCTACTCTAGGCGGCTTACAACAATAAAAATGGAGAAATGAAAAGAAGTGTAAACAGCAGTAAAGTAAAGGAACCATAGAATAAATGATGAAAAAGAAAGCAATGGTACAGCAATATGAGAATAAAAGATCAATAACTTATCAACAACTGATTTCCCACCTTCTCGAGCTGTCCAACTCTGTTGTATTTTTCCTCAGCAAAAACTAACTCCATTTCATTCACATCATTATTCAAAATAAAGCAAACTTTAGATTTATAGAACTCTGGGTCATCTGTCTCAAAATACTGAAAGAAAAACAAAATGGAAACAAGGACAAGATAGTAAATAAAGTTAAGACAGTGCAAAATCTTGATCTCTCCTTTATTTTCTAAAAATAAATAAAAAAATAAGAGCAATTTTACCTTATAGTGCATTCTCAAGCCTATGATCTGAGCCAGGAACGATCGTGTGAATCGAGCTTTCACCAGCTGCTTATAAGCTCCTCCCAAAGATGACTCATAAAGACACTTTCCAACCAAGCGGCCTGCAAATTCATATATCTTCAGTCTTAGATAAGAAGGTCGATTAGGATTAGGGTGCACCTACAAACAAGAGAGTTCACAATGAGATTGACAATCGATAGAGGAGAGGTGGACAATTAAGTTTCCCAAGGGGCTACATAAGAAACTAGAAATGTTATGCTGCCCCACTGCCCCATCATCACTGCCACAGGCTAGACAGGGGCAGTCAAAGGGTTGGATGTGCCCTATGGGCTGTAAAATGCCCAGGTCTGAATTAGAGTGTCCTCTTAAGATTTAGAAGTTGGAGAAGTATGCAACTTTTTGGTCATAAGCCTCTAAACAGAAGAAACAGACAAATACTCTATTTCCACTATGATCAATAAAAAGATACCCACCAGTGCTTGATTATCATCACTGAAGCGAGTAAATAGTTGGTTGGTTGTATCAAACAAAACTTTACAAATCAGTTCAAACCACTCTCTACGAGGGCCTCCCCAATCCAAGGCTGCAAGCAAAAACAAAACAAAAATGAGGTAGATTTTAAGGGAGCCTATGCAATCAAAAATACAGTGATCAAAGAAAAAATATATTTCTAAACATGGTGTCTTTTATTACACAGTGCTCAACTGTAACATGACACTCCAAATTTCTATCACTTAAGTTTATAACTGTTCTTTTCATTGAAATAAATGAAATACATGAAATGGAATAAATGAAACATAGTTGTAAATAAAATCTTAAAACTAAATTTATTTTTTTAAAAATAAATAGGACTTGTCAAATTAAAACCTATTTTAGCAACAGGTCAGTTGACTCATCAAACATCTGTTTTAGTAACAATTTTCTTTTCATTAGGCAGAAGGGCAATAAAGCTAGTCTAGCCTTCCATGACACAGAGTTTCAGAAACTAGTAAAGCCAATATGAAATCCCTTGTGTTCCTCAGAGTGTGTGGCATGAAGAGAATATTGTTCTATATCCTCCACATTAAATGAACATAGGAAAAAGATTCATGTAATTGGATTTAAGAAACTTGTATGATTGTTTTATTCAACATCATACTTTGGATTAGCAATTTTTAATGTACCTAAATATTGTCTACGTAAATTCTCAATCATCCAAGTCATGGTTGTCCCAAAGGTGACAACTGAAGAAGATTCTTGGATGAGAAGTGAAATGTTTTCAAGGAAAAAGTAAGAAAGCCCAGTTGCCTTTCGGAAAAGCACTTTTGAGATACCCAAAGATTGTTTTATTTATAAAATAAGAATTGTTTATATTGGAGAGTACATCCAAAAATGTTCAATAGGTATAATGAAATCTATAGATGCTTTGGCTTTTGTCAGTCATTCAGGCCCTATTCATCTCACGGTTGGACTGTTGTAATGTATCTACATGGGGCTACCCTTAAAGAGCATTTGGAAGCTACAGCAGGTGCAGAATGCAGTGGTGCAGGCAGTTCTTGGGGCCCAAAGAATGGCCCATGTAACAACACTGCTCTGCAAGTTGCTTTGGTTGCCAATCTATTTCCAGGTGCAATTGAAAGTGTCAGCATGGGTCCAGGCTACTTGAGGAACTGTCTCATCTGACTGGGATTGGCCTGCCCCACCCATGCCAGCAGAGGAGGCATGCTGTGGTCTTGTCAGCCTGATTATTCTGGCTAGCAGGGTCTAGAAGGGCCTTCTCTGCTATTGCTCCAGCTCTGTAGAACACTGTGAGCTCAGCTCCAATCCTCCTAAGCTTTTGTAAGAACCTAAAGACCTGGCTCTGCCAGTTAGCTTGGGGCCCCAATGGGGAACCATCACAGTAGACATATTTGATCAATTAACTCCCCACCCATCTGTTACTGGATTGTAGCATTTGCTGGTATTCTCTCTCCCTCTCCCTCTCTATCTGTGTGTGTGTGTGTGTGTGTGTGTGTGTGTAATAAATAATAAAATAAAATAAATAACTGCATCACAGAAAGACAAAACAGACAGACTTTGCCTTCTTCAATATCATAACAAATTAACATACCTTCTTCATCCTGAAAAGTCACTTCAAAATTTTTGCTCCAATCAGAAACAGAAAAATTCCGTGTGGCTTTCAGAGTCTATCAGTAAAATAAAATCAAGGCATATCATGAAATCTGCTATTTCATCTACAAATACTGTCAATGTATGGATTTTCTCCAAAATTTCTATCTTTTATCTATAGGAGGATTGGATCTACCTGATCTGAAACTGTACTTTATAGCCTGCTGTTTCGATCGGTTGAAAAAATGCATGCTGCTGAAAATAACAAGGCTTTTGGAGATAAAACGGCACATCCTGAGATTTGGATGGCATGGACAATTGTGGAATGATAATGTCAAAGTTAATGTGGACTTTATGTTAGATGTACCATTTTAAGTATACAGAATAGATACAACCCAGGTTGGGTCCGAAAACAATTTTGCGGTTCGCAGCCTAAGAACCATTTTATAGACAAGAAATAATAGGCAAACATAAATGGCTAACTTATTGCAAAATACAGTCACTTCTTTATACCTTTTTTTCTTTTCTAGTTTTTTTTTATTGATTCTTTCTTACACTTTTATCTTTGTCTTTGATTTCTTTCTTTTTTACTTATTCTTATTTATTTTCTTATTTCTTTTTTACTTACTTACTTTCTATTAGTTTGTATTACTTTTTACCTTTATTTTTAAAACCTTTAACATAATTATATATTTTTAAAAATAATTTGTATCCTAAAGGGTAATATATTTTGAATTATATATTGCTGTTATTCCTTCTCTAGAATAAGCATTTCCCAACACTTCTACATTAGACATACTCACTGAATCCAGAAGATTAAGGCGGCTAACTTTCAAAGAAATTTTGGAATGAGGTTTCTTCATATGCACTTGACGTAATTCCCTCTGGAAGAAGTTGACTTTGTCTTGAAAAGTCTCTGAGCCTCCTGAAATGAATAGGCCCAAGATCATATCTGGAACTTTTCAAAGTCCACATGATTTTGAAACATTTTTAGTGTAAGATAAGAGATTTCTCGGCCATAACAGCCTTAAAACAGCAGTTTTGCTTTATCTCTGAAATATATTAACAGATAACCTGCAGCAGATCATACATAATTGTATTTATTTATTTGCTTTATATAGCTGCCCATCTGTGGGAACCTCACATTAAAACAATTGAAACATATACAAATATTAAAATAAAACATAATTGTACTTAAAAGTAACTAATTCTGTTTCAAAAGTTTCATTATATGACAGCAAATTGTGACAAAAATAGCTCTAAGCACTACCTTATAGAATAGGGAAATAAAATTTCTATTTATTAACATTTCTGCCTCTTTTTTCTCTTTCCACAATTTTTATGCATGCAAACATATATTCACACACGTAACTTCCGCATATTAGATCACTGTTTGCATTTTGCACTGTGGAACCATAAGATTTTTACAAATGCAGAGAAGAGATAAATAATCTCTCCAAATAAAGAAACATCCAAATGGATTAGAAAGCTTATATGGTATGCAGAAAGATACGTACATAGTTGCTCTATACTTATACATGCTTTCGTTAAGGCATTCTACTCATCTTTCACATTTATGAATTAATGCGATGCTAAGTTTCGCCTTGCAGAGTCGCTTTGCAGCAAAATGGGCAGCAAGCAAATTGAATGAATGAATGAATGAATGGTACAATGCTTATGATTCATTACACACCAACCAGTAGAGCCTTCTGCTCTGACTCCTTTTACCTATATTTTTATGCAGAGAACGAATAAAAGTGGCTGCCAAGATGTTCCTCTCTTTGCAGCTCAACTCCACAGGAGGCTGGATCCCATCATCCACCACCAATGTCAGCAATTTGTGTACTGGATCTGGCCCATGATAAGAAAACTAACATCAAGAAATGGGGGAGGGGAAGGAAGAAGGAACCATCATTCACCAGAAATCACAGCACATGAAGCAAATGCAATTAGCAGTGTTTGTGCACATTCCCTTGCCCCACCCCTTGTTCTGGAGTGGCTAGCAAAAAAAGGTGATTTATAAATTCCATTTCCCACACAATGAATCTGCTTGCTGAGGGAACAAAGGGGAATGAATTTGAATGACAGGGTGCAGGATGTAGTACAGGACAACACCACAGCAAGTTCTCCAGAATAATCTAAAATGCCAACTAAAAATCTCATTTAGACTTGCAAATAAAATAACTATTTGAATCCGTCATGCCACAAACTTTCTCAAAACAAAACATGCCCCATCATATAGTATGGAGTTCCACAAACTCACTTTGGTGCCAGGACATACTCGGAAAGTAAACAGACGCCAAGGAATAATCTTCAAGTAGAATTCCTTCACTGAGAATTGCTTTGAGGCAAAGAAAGCAGAAATTGTATTTTCATGAATACATTATTCTGAAAAGATGTCAACAATGAACAAATCCATTCTTTTTTTTATGTAATGAAAGTAATCTAAAGTAGGCTTTAGCCACAATTCAGATTTGTGACAAAACCAGAGATGAGCCATGGAAACACAAATATTTCTGACACCTTGTAGAAAAAAAGCTCTGCAGCACAATATACTTGTCCTCATAACCACCCCACAGATCATTCTAGAAGATGACCGCAAATTAGAAACATACCAAATAGTGACAATGAGAATAGTGCAGACGTAGTTATTGTCTGAATGGAAGATGGATAAAGAAGTATTCTTACTTTAGGTGAAACGTAGCAATAAACTTTTTTGGGTTTCTTCAGTTTTTCAGGGGTAGGGCTATCAGAAGGAGAGTCTTCATCCTCATCCTCAGTAGCAGTGGAAAGTCGTCGCTGAAAGGAGCCCAAATTCAGGGGTGGAAGATGCCACTGGGTGTTGGTATAGCTACTAGCATTATACAGGTAGGCTTCAAAGTAGATACTGACCCCTGAGGTAGAAACATTACGCTCTACGATGTTCTTTTCATCCTCTGCAAGACAGATAGGTATAAAGTGTAACACAAGGCAAAGCTCAGAATAGAAACACAAGTTATGCAGCTGATGTGGATCCAAATTGTTATTTTGCAGTACATGTGTTTTATTCTTAATGATTAAGGATATTTCACAGAGAGACAGTTTGGCCTAGTGGTTAAGGCATCAGGCTAGAAACCAGGAGACAAGGAGTTCTAGTCTTAGGTACGTAGCCACCTGAGTAACCATGAGCCAATCCTTCTCTCAGAACCCTAGGAGGCAGGAAGCAAAGCACTCCTGAATATCTTACAAAGAAACCCTGCAGAGATTTCTTTAGGCAGTCACTAGGAGTCAATACTAATTTGAAGGCACATGTAAATGCAAGATTATTTCATGGAGGCTTAGTGCTCAATTGCACTTTTTGAGTGGGTTGGTTTTAATGTGAGTTGAGTGACAGGCTGTGCCCACTACTTCTGATTCTTCCAGTCATTTTATTTCAAATCTTGCCACTCCATGATGAACAGGGCAGGAATAAAACATCCAGGAACAACTATGGGGGAATTGAAAATATTTGCAGCCCAAATATATTATATTTTAAATTTCATATGTATTCAGATGCATGTATAAACAGAACTGATATCAATTGAACATATGTGTACATTTCAATATTTTGGAAGATGGATTCAGAGAAGCAGAAGAGGGGAATGAGATGGAAATTCCTCAAACCTATTGCTTTGTAGATAGATTTTATAAATATTTTTAGATATATTTTTAATTAGTAAACCATGTGCTGGAGTGATATAATTTGCCAAATTTTCTTCAGATATGCTGAGATTGCATATCTACTATAAATTCCAAAACACTTTACGTATATAAATTTAAATTACTTATTCAAGGAATGCAAGCAACAAAGTCTATAAAGTTTTTATTTTAAATTTCTTTCTTTACCATTAACCCTTTGGACTTACTTGGACTTAATCTTCGTAAATGTCAACGTCCACAAGGCAGTGACCGTTGCATTGTGAAGGCCAAAGGCAGAACGTCACGGATTACAGAGTTGTTTATCCGTGTGTTGTCCTGCCATTGGATTCTCAGCTTGTTTCACGGTTCCGTCGTCACAGGAACCAACACTCCCCATTTATCCGGGCTTGTGACCGGCTATGGTTTCCCATAGGCTGGGTCATTAACCCTTTCAAGATAATGAGATGCCAAAAAGCAGAATGCAAGGATTAGATTTGAGAAACCCACTATGTATGATGTGCACAGTGTTGTTTTGAAGACTACATACCAGGTTGAGGTACATGAGGTACCAGGTACCAGGTTTTATACATGAAGTATAAAAAACAAGTCACTTACCACTGAGAACAATTATGTCAAACTCTCCATTACTAATAGGCTGGTTTTGGTAAGAGATGCAGGCACGGAAACAACCCCTACGCAGTAGGGTGAGTCTCAAGAAAACTTGGCAAGTCTGTTGATTGGACATCACAGACTTTTCAAACAAAACATCAGAAGGCTCTTCTTCCTGAGGGCCAAGCTAGACAAAATAAATATGGGTTAGGAGACGTTGTTATGGTGTGAAGTTTTATCTGAAAAGACATAGAGCCCACTTACTTCATGGATCAAGAGGCTGTAATTGTGCTCATCTATCAATGATACTGAGTTGCTAGTAGGGTTATCATATTCATCTCTGGGAACTATTTGCAAAGTATGTGGCTGCCCACATGTCAGCACCAGGGTGGAGAAATGGCAGGCAATTTTGGTTTTCGAGGGAACTACCATCCCTGAAATAAGAAACACATTGCACAAATCCCTTATAAAATTACAAGGACAGTCTTTGCAAAGATGTACTGATGTAGAAATAGGATTGATATTAAATGAAGCAGTCAGTGTTGGCTAACAAACAATCGTTTCTACACCCCAAAATGTACAGAGTGAAGAAATCACTATTGTGTTTCAACACAAACAAACAAACAAAACACCTTGCTAGCAATCAACACCAACATAAGGAGAAATTAACAGATTGTCTACTTTGTGCTCCTCTCCTCATCTTTTAACTGTAAACAGAAAGCAAATCCCGCTCTCTTCTACCACTAATGATAACTAGTTGGGTAACATGTCTCCAAGAAAAGAACCAAATTTGGAGACCATCAAGGATCCCAGTTTAACCCTAAGTTATAAATATTCTAATGGTAATATGAATCCCAATGAACACAAGCTAAGAGTTCATTTCAGGGTTTGTTCTATGAGTAGGACGGTAGCAGCAAAGTATCAGGATTTTCCTATTGCTCAATCTTCTAATATAATTAGTGTATTATTTCCCATGTGCATGGCAAATTGGTCAAAGGGAAAATATTAAGAAATCTTTAATTATGTGCATCAGTTGGATTGAGTCTATGATTTGATTCTAATAATATCATGTTTATCTTGATTAATGACCTCACACAGGATAAAATTGAGTGCAGAAATATTTAAAAAAATTCTAAAAAGTGGACTAGTAAAACAGATGAACAAAATTTGTCATTTTTATGGTTACACCATGTTTTTTCTTAAGTAACCATTCTATATTTCAGTGTTATTATTTCAATTTTATCATAAATTAATGCTATAAATATAATAAAGATCAACATATTATCTCCAATACTTGTTTTTGCTTTAAGCAATGCTTACCTGGTTGAAATACTTTGTAGTAAGGACTATACGCAACATTCAAACCTCCAAGTTTTACGCTTATCTCATATCGGCCAGCTCTGCGCACAGTGAATGCTACTTTTACTACATTGGAACTGGGTTCTTGAAGTACTTCTTGGGTGACAGGAATATCTATTGCTAACTCCACATGGCAGATGTGAACTCGCAGTCCAACAGGATGATGAGCAGGGAAAGGCTGGCCATTCTTATAAAACAACTGTAGGGGAATTAAGAAGCTAAGTGAATAGCAGACTGCAATGGCATTAAGCTCTTACATCAGCCATTAAGATGCAGTAAATTAAAATGATCTTGCTGCCATTACATGAGTCGTGGTGGAAATTTTTGTTTCAATATACTTGCATATATACATACAGTATAAGATCCAAATTTGAAGTCACCAATTAAGTTAATAAAGAAAGAATAAAGAAAGAAAAAATATTCTTAAAAGGGTTTAATACTGTCTAAATTCAGCACACACAATTCTGTAACCAAATCTGAGATTAAAAATACCATATTTCCCCAAAAATAAGACAGGGTCTTATTTTCTTTTGACCCCCCCCCAAAAAAATAAGCGCTTGGCCTTATTTTCTGGGAGGTCTTACTAATTTTGAGATACAGGAGGCGGCAAGCGTGATCACCTCATGGCTGCTGCTATGTTGCACTATTTTCAGGGAGGGTTTATTTTGGGGCAGAGGGCTTATTTTAGCACATGCGCTCAAAAGCCCGATTGGACTTATTATGCAGGGAGGTCTTATTTTTGGGGAAACAGGGTATTTGGAGCACAGAGAATGATCAACCCATATAATGATATCAAAAAAGGAAGAAAGGGGAGGGGGGAAATCACCCTTATTAGGTTTTTTAATTAGTTTTGTTGTTGTTTAGTCACTAAGTCATGTCTGACTCTTCACGATCCTACAGACCGTAGCAGCATGCCACTGTCTCGGGAGTTTACCCAAATTATTCATGTTTTTAGCTCTGATTGCGTGCATTTTTTGTTCTGTACTTTCTCAAATTGTCATAGAAATGGAAATTTCCTCTTACATGCACTCGGAAGGCCATACTACGTCCCACCTCACAGGGATCCTTCCAATCCCAGAACACTTTACAAGAGCGGGGGTCCAAGTAATTGCCTCGCACATAGTCATAAATGGTCCTTTCTCCTCGACGTTCCCGGTCCTCATGCTGGAGGAAGCTGACTACACGTGCGGCAAGCTCAAAGAGGAACTTAATGGTGAAAAAGAAAGCTACCACAGATACCACTGTGATCCCACCTGTCAAACAGAAAACAGGTAGCAGTTATAGGATTCAATCAAACTCTAAAAATCCATCACCATGACTATTTCATATTACAAGGAATCCTCAACGTACAACACTTCGTTTAGTGACATTTAGAAGTTACAACGGCACTCAAAAAATGACTTATGCATGTTTTTCACACTTAACATGGTTGCACCATACTCATCAAATCATCAAAATTCAGATACTTGGCAACTGACTCATATTTATGGTGGTCCCTCTGACGAGCAAAGACAATCGGGAGGCAGATTCACTTAACAATCATGGTACTAACTTAACAACTGCAGTGATTCACTTAACAACTTTGGCAAGAAAGGTTGTAAAATGGGGCAAAATTCACTTAACTGTCTCGCTTAGCAATAGAAATGTTGGGCTTAATTGCGGTATTATAGTTACAATATTTAACCTTGAAGTAAAAATGTTATAGGGAATTGCTTCAATTAACAGAATTAAAATCAAAATAAAGCCTTCTCACATTTAAAATTCCTGATTATCGATTTTTTTATTCTATCATTAGATTTTTATTACGTCTATCTTTATTTAATTATCTATATAGAAGATAAATCAAAGTGGTAAACATATATAATACTACTGCCTCCTTTTTTATCCACAACAAGCAGCTGGCTGTCATGCCTATGGCAGGCCTAGAATTCACAATGACAACTTAACCCCTACACCAAATTGGCTCTCCCTTATATGGCTAAATATGCAACATATCACATGAGCTCCATTTGAATTTCCAGCCTCAGGTACTAAAATGTTTTTGCCTATTATTGGCATCATTACAAAGAAATTAGGAAAGATCTGTGGATTACTTTGCAGGAAAAAAGGAAATAGAATTGAATTGGCTCAATAGTGTTAGCATTTACAAAACTACAAGTAGTCCTTGACCTATTTCCACAATTAGCAACATGGAATTTTGGTCATTAAGTGAGTCTTCAAGTGACCAATTTGCACAATCATTTTACTGTAGTTGTTAGGCGAATCATGTGGCTATTAAGGGAATCATGCAGTCATTAAGCAAATATGAATTCCCCAATTGACCTTGCTCGTCAGAAGCCAGTTTGGAAGTTCACAGATTGTTGTAATCATAATCACAACAATCATTTCACTACAAACTGGAACCATTGTAAACATGAGCCAGTTGTCAAGCATCCAAATTGCGATCAAGTGACCATGGGGATGGTGAAATGGTCAAAACATAGAGGATGGATAGAAAGTCACTTTTTCTGAGGCTATTGCAGGGGTGGTATTCAGCAGGTTCTGACCAGTACAACCAGAAGTGGAAATTTTGAGTAGTTCGGAGAATTGGTAAATACCACCTCTGACTGGCCCCACCCCCATCTATTATCTGCCTCCTGAATCCCAGCTGATTGGGAGGAAATGGAGATTTTACAGTATCCTTCCCCTGCTACTCCCACCAAGCCACACCCACAGAACTGGTAGTAAGAAAAATTGAATCCCACCACTGGACTGTTGTTGTAACTTTCAACAGCCATTAAACAAATGGTCATAAGTTGAGGACTACTTGTAAGTTAAAAGAATGAAATCTCAAAGGTTCCTTTTAGAATCTATGACTAGATTGTCTTCCATTACCAATAATGTAAAACATTAGGTCCTTTCAATGAGACACACAGCCGAGGATTACAGCTGCATCTAGAAAGAAAGAAAAAACAGATCCAGTACAAATTAAAAATTCTAGGTAGATCTACAAAATGTTTCATCTCTACAAAACCCATTAAGCAATCTTCAATTTTTACGTTCCATTTTTTAATAATAAATAAAGTGATGTCATTTGTAGCTTTTGAAAATACAAGAAGTGTTAAGCATTAAAAAACTTATTAGCAATAATCTCCAATAACTCTTTTAGTTAATTATTTATTGTTTTCTATATTCTACATTTTTTCAAGAAATGGCATCATGATCCTCCTTTTTTATTCTCATTAAAACAAACTTAGACCATATTGCGCCACTCATTCTTCATTGTACCACTTGGAAGAATATTCAAAGATTGAGAAAGTTTTAAGATGATAACAATTATCCAATAAACTTCAGAAGCCTAAATAAATCTTGTAAATCAACATTACCTCCTAAGAATATTAATACTTAATATGCAGAAAGGTCTAAGAAAGAAGGGAATCCCAAGATATACATTTGTAGAAGAGACCTCTTCCCTTAACAAATTAAGGAAAGCGTCAAACTAAGATTTTAATTCTTATAAAGGTCATTTTGAGGAAGGCAATATTTTAGATGTCCAAGTTCTGAATATTCAATAGAATACAAAATGTTTCACAAGCAACATCTTGATTGTTAAAAGATAAAACACAGACTTGCAGAATAGTGCAGATTTCAGCTTCCAAATATGATGAATGAAAATGATTTCATTTTCACATAAAGGAAAAATCTTCAACAGTCAGGCTCATCTATCTATCTATCTATCTATCTATCTATCTATCTATCTATCTATCTATCTATCTATCTATCTATCTATCTATCTATCTTGTATCCCATCCTTACCCAGGCTCTGCTATTTATTTTTTGTTAGTTTGTTTATTATTTAAATCTTCAAGATACTAAAACAAAACACAGATGCCAGCAAATCACATGGCAAGAGGAATCTAACTACTTGCTGCCAAGAGAAAAAGGTTCAGATGTGTCAAATCAGGGGACAGCGAGACTTGCCAATACATTTTATAAGCACAATATCTTACAATAATGCCGCCTAGTAACAGAAACACCTTCTATCATGTTGGAAAGCTGTACTGGATCTATTCCTATTGTCTTTATCAAGCCTTACTTCACAATCTGCATAAGCATGCTCCACATCCCTTGAGCTAATTGAAAGAATTACCTTTATTTAAACTCCCATGTCCAGAAAGCCAAAATGGGAGTGCCCATTCCTCTGCACCTTTATTCAGGACAGACACCGGGCAGGAAATCAAAATAGGAACTCAGAGCAAGGGAATCAAATATAGCAATGAAGTGACCATCCCAAGAACTGGCACTCTGCATTATCACACCATGAAGCTCTCAAATCATTTTCCTGAAATGAAAACAAGGAGTTGCAATCATTATGTGTATTACGTATGATTTAAAACAATAATAATAAGAAGAAATTGGGTAAAAAACGGTCATCCTTTGATTCTTAAACTGGCAGAGCCAAAGATCTAGCATAAGAGCAGTGAGAAAAAAGACATTATGACCATATATAAAATAAGTAGGCTCTCATTTGACTCTTATTTATAAGTAATTAATAATATGTTCAAAAATAATAAAGTAGCCTCGCAGCATTTTGGGTGGGGCAACTAAAAAGGTAAAAATTCCCACAAAAGAGCTATAGCAAACCACTTCAGAACTGTTACCAAGATACCTACAAGTGACTTCAGCTGCAACTGAAGGAGACATGGATTTAACAAGCTGACAAATGTATTATGAATTGAATGGGAGAGAAAGGCAGTTACAATGTTATGCATGTTCCCTGCAAATAAAATGAAATGGCAATGGTTCTTCTTCAAGCCATCAGCAAAGGACTAATCACTTTAGTTAACAATTTAGCATATAAAATGATGCAGGGCAGAAGCAAGTTGTGGTACCTTCTAAACAGTATTCAGAGTACAGATAATCCTTGACTTATGACCAAGTTCACAATTTTGGTCATAAGTCCTGAAGGTTGAAAGGCAGGTCACCACATGATCGCACCCAATTTGGCAGCAGTCATTAAGCAAAGAAGAGTTGCCTTGAGGTGAGATGGGTGGCAATCAAATCAAATCAATTAACAAATAACACTACAATCATAAAGTGAATGCCATTGTTTTCTGTGGGGCAGTTTTTATTGGAAATTGGAAGTAAACCCTGATTACCTACAAAAGCATTGTAAATTGCAGTCACATGCAGATGGGTTATTGCAAACGGCCATTAATGCATACAGTTGCTCAGCACCCAAAATGCGGTCACATGGGGGGGATTTCTGGGATATCAGAACTTTGCATCTGGGTCATAAATCCCTTTTTTTGGGGTCCACTGTAACTTTGATTGACTGCTTAGCACCTGGTCATGAGTTGAGGATTACTGTAATCAACTGTCTTCGATATGCTTCAAAAATTCCTTTTCCAAAACTAGTGAAATACTTTTTTTGCCAATTATAGCTTTTCTTAATGTATATCAAAAATTTCAATTAGTTACCTTATTTTTTGGAGTATAAGATGCACCAGAGTATAAGAGGCAGCCAGGTTTTGAAAAGTTTTAATTTTTTAAAAAGTTTTTGCAGTCTGCAAACCTCCCCAAAACGGCCCATTTTTCATGAAAACGGGCCCATTTTTTTCCAAAAAAGGGCATGAATGGCCCTTAGAAGGCTAGTAGAATACTCCGGGGGGGGCAAAAACGAGCAAAAAACAGCCTGTTTTTCACAAAAACTAGCCCATTTTTGTTGAAAAGGGGGCATGGATAGGAAGCTTATAGTGCTTCAGGGGCTGCCCCCCCCCCCAAACAGGCCATTTTTCACTCATTTCTGCCCCCTCCAGCCCCCAGGAGCTCTCTGAAAGCCTTCTAAAAGCTATGCATGGCCATTTTGGTGAAGGGGCGGAGTTTCAGGAGGCAAAAAAATGCTGTATTCAGTGTATAAGACGCACCCAGATTTTCAGCCTCTTTTTTGAGGGAAAAAGGTGTGTCTTATACTCTGAAAAATACAGTATCAAATATTATCTAATCTTTGTCATTTTCTGTAAAACCAGAGGGCACGGGATGAATTATTATAGATAATACATTGGAGTCTTACATGCTAAAGCTTGCACAACAAAACAAACTCCCCCCCCCTGCAGAAGTGGATTTTTTAAAGTACTCTGTCCTTCAAACAATATATATTCAATACCACTAAATAGGATAAGCATAATAAGGTCAGAAAGTTCGTCCTGTTCTCATAGATTTCACAATATTTTTTTTTTAAACCTGTCATGTATGATCTTTAGAAGTGCTATTTCATTTAAAAATCTTGATTTATGTGTTATTAACCACTTTCTCAATTTAATAAAGTTAAAAAATACTGATTTGTCAAAACAAAGTTATTACATGCTTTTCTCTAAGCACCCTTAATAGTACAAAGGATACTTAGTTCTTGCTGTTTCAATAGAAAAGCCAATAATTTATCAAGTCTTTTCAGTTGCTTGCTACATCTTTGTTTTAGGTGGTTCATTGAATATTCTGTGCTGATTGTCCAAAGGAATTAAGATCCACTTTAACAGAAATATAAACTTTATAAAATTCTAGATTAAGGTATCTTATATATAACTTAGTTTCTTCCAACTAACAAATTTTATCGAAAGGCATCAGCATGTATACATATATTTATTCAAAGTTATGTGTTCTGTGAGCCTGTGTGTGTACATACACATACAAACACAACCTTGAAGGTTATTCTTGAATGCCAAAGATGAATGAAAGGTCAAATCCTGTGATGCCATTACAATGATTTAAAAATTAAGATTGTGTACAGCAAAAATAAGGAATATAAAGTTAGACAATTGGATCAGGGATAAATTAGTTGTTTATATTTCTGCTAACTTCGAATGGATTGCATAAAGATAAAGGTAAGAATAAGGTTTTTATTTGTAACTTTAGAAGAGGATAAAAAATTATTGTATTAGCTTATGCTCAGTGTGATGAAGGTTGGAAGTCACTTCTTTATTATCTGTGTTGCCTGTATCTTTTCTATATTTTTTGTCTTGTTTTTCTTTTTTTCTGCAACTTCTGAAGTTCCCTTTTTTAGTCTACTTTAGTTTATATTAGGTTTTGCTATGTTTATTTTAAAAATTGAGTAAAATTGGTTTGTTTGTTTTTTAAGTGCAAAGATGAGATTCTGACATCTCTCCAAGCAAGAATGATCAAATATAGGCAAGTTATTCCAGTTTGCCTGGAAATCTTTATGGATGTACACACAACCAAGGAAGCTAATAAAATGCTTGAATCATTAACAGAAACACAACACATTGAAGAATGATTCAGGATAAGCAGATCAAAATTAGAAGATTGCAACTCTTATTTCATAAGTTTAATTGATAATTGACATTATGGATCAAACAAAAATATAAACAAACTGAACTGTCCATTCAGGGGGGAGGGGGACGACTTTACTGTATGTAGGGAAAAAAATGATGCATTGATATCCATAATACAACAGATATCTACAAGCTTTAGATAATCATAAACCAGGATCAGCACTGTATTGCAAAAGCTTAAATAAATACACAGTTCTTGATTCCATAAACGAAAAACAGTGTTCAGAAAATAGCAAGAAACAAAATAGAATGTTATCAGAAGAACAAAGGTCAGACCTGTCATGTCATGCTAAAAACTTCCTGTTTCCTCAGTCATAAACATTCTTATTTTTTTCCTCTTTGGAAGTTATCAGAAACTAATAAACTAATAGGTTTATTTTTACATGAATTATTCTGAGATGACATTGCTCAGATCAACGAATTGCCCAAATTCATTTCAAATCTGACAAACAAAAATGTAGGTTTGATTCACATGGTACAAAACTCATAGAATCAGAAATAGATTATTTAGGCCATCATATCTAATACTTTGATCAGTGCAGGAATTCACCTAGAACAGATGGTTCCTGGCCTTCTTTTAAACATAACCAATGAAGAGAAACAGGTTAACTTTCTGAGTAATAGTTTCCAGTGTGAAACTGCTTTTACTTTTAGGAAGTTTGTTCCAACTTTCAATTAGAATTTTTCTTGTTAAAAAGTATCCTTTGGATCATATACTCTGGAGTGACAGAGAATAGATTTTTAAAGGTTACAGTTTCTGTACAAAAGAAACAATATGAAATAAGTGTGAAATAACCCAGACCTACACATCTACTTTCTAGTTTCTACGCTTTTTAATATTAAGAGTTCTTCACAATTTTTTATTTTATCTCTCAGTAAATATTTATTTTACATTACCACCTGCTTATTAGAAGCAAGCAGTTTGACTCAAGGCAAAGTCTTTCACACAGAAATCACTGCTATGCTGAAATCATAAGCATACTCTGGCATATGCTATTTCACCATGTTTCACCAGGTATGCTGGAAAACCATTGCCAGTTGTACCTTTCAATTGAGTCTGTACAGTGATTATCTTAACATTGATGCAGATTCCCTATTAAAAATATTTCTGAATAGGAAATGCAGGTTGCAAGCAGTCTGTAAATAAAGTGAGATTATGTCACAATAATGCAAGTGATTCCAGGTCAAATTGTTAGTTTCAAACTAGAAAAATAATACTATTAGATACATAAAGTACTTAAAATACAAAATTAAATATTTGTAACCAAGTAACCAAGTCCCTTGGGGTTTAGGCAATTAATAGCTCTTAAGTGAACAGTTGGATAAACATAATCAGAGCTCTGTTGAATTTCCAAAATAGATCCAAAACTATTAGCTGCAATATTACTTCACTTGCCATACTGCTGCTTATAAAATATGAAATACTAGGAATGTTTTCATTAATCAATATTTATCACAATAATTTTACTTCAGCCTGTTTTAAACCCATCTTAGTAATTTGCTATTTTTTTTAAAAAAAAGTGGGGTAGTTTTTAAATGAATGAAAAATGTAACCCTACTTAAATCAATTATCATTCATTTTAAACCAATTATTATTTAGTTCAAGTAACCAAGTGGATTAGCATACACAATATTGAAAGAGTAGCTTTGCAACAAAAACAAATTATTATATCTAAAAATTACTATTTTATGAATATCTGACAAAAATCAAGCTGATACCTTTATTATACAAGAATAAATGAAAGTGAATTATAAGAAATCAATTGGAAATGATTCAATAGACTAACATCCTGCAATTTGTATGCTAATCTTTTCTTGAATTTCATAAAATTCAATAGGGCAAGTCATAATATACTTCGTACAATGAAATACCACCTTCAAAGACATCCAATTGCAACTTAGCTTGTTGACATTCCATATAATACTTTAAAGAGGGAGAAACTCTGTAACAAAACTACTTTTAGTAGTTTATTTTCCATTCACTCTTTATTAGCCTGCTATGCAGGGCAATTTTGGCACTAACCAAATTAGAATTGTCACCACTTTCCAAAACAATGAAAAATACCTCTCTGCGTGAAACAGCATTGAAAACTAAAACAACACCTAACGAGACTATCTACAAACCATAAAGGGTTAACTTCCCAAATCAAATAACGAAAAATATTCACTGGCCTGCGAGGACAAATTTTAAAATGGAAAGTGATGGAAGGATTGTAAACCAAGGGGAAATTATGAATAGATGAAGTTAAGGGGAACCTCCACTTTCCCGTTCCTTCTTTCCTAACACCCGAGGGGGAGATGATATTCATATTATATAGAGGATTGTAGGAACATGCCGCGTTTTCCCTCTTCTCCCGGACGGAGGAGAAAGAACCCTCGTGCGAGGGGAAGAAAAGAAAGCGAAAGAACCAAATACCCCCCGTCAAATTTCCTTCTTCTTCTTCGTCCCAGCTGGTTAGAGTGAGAGTTTGGAAACAAACGAGCCCACTGGCAGGATTCTCATCCGCGGCTGAGATCCCTGTAGCCTATTATAACTCTGTGGTAGGTCCTAGCACTTGTTGCTTCCTCGGCGCTTCCAGTTATCCTACTCTGCCTGCACTAACGAAAGCAAAAAAAGCCAGGCTGGGCTGCCCATTTCTGCAAGGAGGGGGAAGGATTTTCTTAGGGGACCGCCCTCTTCCTGCTGCAGCTGCTTCCCTTTTCCTCCCGTCCCCGTACCAGGTCCTTCTGCCTCTCCCTTTCCCCTGAAGGGACTTTCGACGCCTCAGAGGAACAGGCGAAGCGGAGCAGGGAGGAGGAAGTCGAGCTGAAAAAATGCAAACAGTCGATCGCGACTCTGTCGCTCCCTGAGCAAAAACGGAACCAGAGTTGCTCTAGCCTCCCCCTGACGGCGATGACCGGAAGTGATGCGTTAAAAGCGGGACACGTGTGCCGTGCGGCGGAAGTAGCTCCGAAAAAAGTTTAGCGGTGTTGTCTGCAGAGGCTGCATGGTGGGAACTGGGAGATGGTGAGTACCGTTTTTCGCTCTTAGAGCTATAACACGTAGAGCTTCAGTTTTTGCTGGACATAGGCCTCCGTGGGAAAAGAAAGGAACATCATAGCAGTTTTCTTTAATTTCTTTTACCTGATTCCTACAGCTCGCTATTACATCATGTGGCTTGGTGTGAACTCCGCTCCCAATCTCAGTATTACATTTTATGGAGGCTCATTAGCGCCGAGAAGAAAGGTGAATAAAAGAAAGAAATGGGTGTATATAAAGAAGAGAGGGTTTCTAAAATTCCCATCAACGACGTTCACCAACTCCCAGCCTACCAGCCATAGTGGAAGTGTGGAAGGTTGCACTTTGTGTCATTCTAATCCAGGGGTGTCAAACTCAATTTCATTGAGGACCGCATCAGCATTGTGTTTGGCCTTGAGAGGCGGGGTGGGGGTGGGGGTGACCAGCTATACATCACTCGTGTTAGGGGTGCCTGTGGTGGCCCAAGAGCTCTGCCAGCAAAAATGAGCTGTTTCCAGAGTGGCCCTGTGGGTCAGATCTAAGCATCCCACATGTCGGATCTGGTTCCCGGGCCTTGAGTTTGACATCGCTGTTCTAATCAGTTAGCCTCCAAAGTATGAAGATAAAGGTCATATATAGGGTCTTATGACAATTCACCATGGCCAACTCGCTGCGACCATCTCGCCGCAGGACAACTCGTTGCAGGACAAAAGTTATACTAATATCAAAGAACTGATGGAATAGAATCATTAAAGGATGCAAAAGGAGGGACAGAATGAAATGTGAATGGCAAAAATTAAAATATTTTTTATTTATTTTAAATAATTAAATAGAATTGGTAAATTGTTCTGCGGCGAGTTGGCTCTGGCAAGTTGTCCCATTCCCTGGGATATATGTACTGGCCACATCATGCAAAAGATCAGTTAACACAATGCCCTTATTTTTAATAGAGTAGTAGGGGCACAATTAAGAATGGTAATCTAGTCTTCTTTTTTTTATCATACTCAAAATAATCATGCAAAACCTTCAGTTGACCAAAAACCATGATGAGTGACAGAGGTCAATATTTATAGCCTCTTCTGATGAGAAACATGGAAAATTATTGTTTGTAATAGAAGACAAATATATGTAAAGTACATAAATTAATTAATTAATGAAAAGAAGAACATAGATATTACAGTGGGTGACTAGGAGAAAGACGGATGGACTGTTCTTGTGAATTTCATTAAACTTCCAGGAAAGAGAAAGACTTTTTGTTCTTCAGAAGATTACTGAGAAATGTATGAATGTGAAAAGTTTCTAGCATGTTTGGTGATTTAGAAAAAAAGTGACAAATGGTATGACAAATTGGTTTGAATTGAGTTGTGCATGCTACCAGAAAAATAAAAGGTTGCATACACTGGAAATAAATAACAAGAAATGTGTGTGAGATACAAGAAGAGGTAATTGTAATTGAATGAAAATACAGTTGGGGTGGCTTGATTATATAGAGAGAATAATTGGGATGCGAGAAATAGTGAATGAATTGAGGGGAAGGGAAAGATATAAGGATGGAAATGTTTGCTATTTACCCTTTCTTTTTACCTGTTACATTTAATTTCTTTGGTTACCTATTTCTTTCTTTCTATAATGAGTGTTAAATAGGATTATTTATTTATTCACCATAACTGCTGTTCTCACCTCGCTGATGCTTCTGATCTGGGCAGTTTCTTAATGCCCTAGAGTGAATTGGGGGCATTGCACATAGTATAATATCAGTTTAAACTATAAACAGAATAGAATACTATTTCTTTTATTTATATTTATATAAATTAAAAGATTCAACAGCAACAATAAGAACTAATATAAGCTAAATTGGAACAGAGGAAATGAAAAGAAATAACATAAAAAACTAAACGTTCAGCAAGAAAAAAAGAATAGCAATAGTATTTAGGCAGTTTACAATGTAAGCATTGTTTGCATATTGCCCCGACAATCTGGGTCCACATTTTACCAACCTCGGAAGGATGGAAGGCTGAGTCGACTCTGAGCCTCATCAGAATCGAACTCCAGCTTGTGGGCAGTTTGCCTGCAGAATTTCACTTAACCACTGCTATATCACCTCTCAGAAATAATAGATAGAAAAATATAACGGTATTAAAAAGTGGCTTCTATGACTCTCTTCAAAAATTCATGAGGGATTTCTAGTCACTAATAAATGTACATATTGTCCTTTCTCAAATAAAAGCACATTCTGTCAATTTCTCAATTTGGCCACGGTGGATGATATCCAATCTTTCCATCTTGTGTATATATTAATCTTGCCAAAGTATTCATATATTGAAATAATCTTGCTTTGATTTCTACTTTAAATGTTTATCCCTCAGTACTACAAGGAAAAGTTATGGTTTCAATTGAATACTAACCTCAAAATTGAGATGCTTGGCAACCGATTTATATTTATGTGATCATCTGTTGTGAACTTTTGACATGCAAAGTCAATGGGGAAGCCAGAATCACCTAACAATTGTCTTGCTAACTTAACAACTGCAATGATTTCACTTAACAACTGTGGCAAGAAAGCTCGCAAAATGGGGCAAAATCTTGCTAATCTTGCTTAGCAACAGAAATCTTGAGCTCAATTGTGATCATGTCGAAGATTCATATTGTATTTGAATCTCTTTTTTACATGTCCACAAAGCATGATAAAATGTTCTTTCATGTTCACATTTTCAACATACATTTAAAATCCATTTATACATTTTAAATGATTTCTCTGGTGTCCTATGCCAATGATAATCATTTTACAAAAATTCTTTTTAAGATCATGTAAAAGAAATTTACAGAACATAAATTTCAACTCTTAACCACATAATTTCTCACTGATTCCTCTGTATAGTGTAACCAAAATTCTTAGCTTCCTCTATCATATGTTTAATTTAT
Organism: Thamnophis sirtalis; assembly: GCF_051295495.1. Classification (NCBI taxonomy): domain Eukaryota; kingdom Metazoa; phylum Chordata; class Lepidosauria; order Squamata; family Natricidae; genus Thamnophis; species Thamnophis sirtalis. The sequence goes on from NW_028261381.1 coordinate 126,957,258, forward strand.
TCCTCCCATTTCAAAATTCAACAAAAGTTTATACAGTTTAGCAATTACATGTTCATCATCTATACACAATTGTACTTCAATTTTGTGTACAGATCATTTACACAACATTGCTCTATACCATAAATGGTTTTATTCATTTTGAATATTTCTGATAACTGTAAATAAGAAAGACATTGACAACTATGACCTGGTAAACTTGTTAAAATTCTAGTATTTCACAATAACATCTATCTTTATCTACTGGTATGATTTCTTATCTTAAATGTTTCTTGTGTTCAGAGGAATAAAAGTGTTTTCATGCACAGCTTAGGTTTTTCGATGTGGCTTATCTAATAAAATGATTTTTAAATGCACATTAATTTCAGCTTTATCGCCAAAGGTATCCATTCCATCCAAATCTCAGGTTGCCGTCTTCTAACTCTAAAAAGCTCTTGGTTCTCAGCTATACCCATTCTTTTATCCAAAATAAATCACAAGCTGGAAAACACAATTTCAATCCTCTTTCCTTTGTCATATAGATATATATTTTTGCCATTGTTTGGATTGCACATCAGTTGTCAAAACAAATATTGTTTGAAACAAAAAAATCATTCTAGCAAAAGCTTAATGCTGCCCATTTTATTGTGTCCTTAATTTCTTATGTCTTAAAATTAGTTTGAAATAACATTTCATATTTGTCATAATAGCACTCACATTATACTTTCTCAATCTTAAGACCATTTTAAATATTATTTCAAAGGATTTCATTTATTTATTATGAAATTGAAGAATGGAGTGAGAATCCACAATTATTCCACCAGGTAAAAGCTTGGCTTTTGGAATCAAGCTGAGAAATTAAAGCTTTATATTGTAACAGTAATAAAGACTTTCCATCATTTCTTTCTCTTTCTAGGGGAAACAGAAGAAAACACGGAAATACGCTGCCATGAAACGCATGATCAGTCTTCGTGATCAGCGCATGTGAGATTTTTGTTATTACTTAATGGTGACAATTGTTAAAGTGCTTAATTCAAATTACTTACATTTTTATACTAATTATATGTATGATCCTATTTCTTCCCAAATTTTGCCTCTGAGCAATTTAGTCAATTTTCACAATATGTATTTGTAAATGTTTTGATATTTTAGTAAAGAGAAAGACCGAGCAAAAGCTAAAGAAAAGAAGAAAGAAGATCCCAGTGCCATCAAGGAGACAGAAGTGTGAGTACCAAATTATTCCTACCCTTATTGAATAATCAAATAATATATTTTGGAAGATATATTAAGATATATTCCTATCCCACCCCACAGTTCATTGGTAAATTGAGAGCAGTGAAAGTGAAAGCAGCATGAGCACATTTCAAAGCTTGATGTCTAAGTTCAAACCATTTCCTCTGCAATTTTGGCAATACTATTTCAAACTCATTACAGTAATATATTTTAAAGAGCTCGTATTGCTCTTAGATCAAGCACAACAGTTATTCTTTCATTTGAAGGATTATACTGCAAGATTAGTTAATCTAATTCCCATTCCAATGCATGAACCATTCATACAACTCTCTATAGATCACGTTATGTAGTAATTTAGCTGATAGAACAAATTGGGGTACATTACATTATGATTTAATTGTAGTTAAGAACTAAATGAGAGCCAGTTTGGTGTAATGGCCAGTCATTTTCTCACAGCCCTAAGAAGGAAGCAATGGCAAACTCCTTCTAAAATAACTGCCAAGAAAATTGGAGGGATCTGCCCAAATAGTCTCTGAGAATTTGACATGGTTGAACAGAAGTAAAAAGAAACCACCACTTCTGAAATATGCTGTCCAAAACAAACCCTACAATGTATCAACCCTCCCAAAGTATTAGAAATGGCAAATAGAGATTGTGAAATAAAGGTGCTTAAAAATAGATAGATTGGAATGGTTTGACCATATTGTAAATTGTAAAAAAACATTATTTCATTATTGAAATGATGAAGATGTGAAGATGCATTGTTCTTGGTTTTGGGGTGATATCTAGTGGTGAACTAGATGTCTCCAAAGGAGTTGGGATGGCATTGTGGCAGAGACTGGCCAGAGAGAAAATTCTGGTCAGCAGAGTTCCTCTGAATGCTGCTTCTTCTGAGACCACAGAAATTGTGTCTTTTGTGATTGACTTGTAAATCAAGTGGCTGGGAGTCATGAATTTCAGTTGTGCTTATAATCACAATCTGGACTGTGATGAACGTAAGGGTTGCAAAAGCCTCACTTTTTTAATAACTACAAGTAGTCCTTGACTTATGACTACATTTGGGGCCAGAATTTCTGTCACCGAGTGATGTGGTTGTTAAACGAAACATCACATGACCACATGGCTTAATGAAATGACACTTTTTTGAAGTATTCTTATGCATTTAGGAAGAAGACTAGAGACTACATTCTTCAGCATTTTAATATTACATTGAATTCTGATACTGCAATTGTAGTACTTGAAAAACTTCCAATTAAAATACTAATTGGAAAAGACAGATAATGTGAACATGCAAAAAATATTTGATCAATAATACTCTTTGATTTACATTAAAATAATAGGGTAGTTGTTTTATATATAAAAAAGTAATAAAATCAGTGCTTCTCATTTTCAGCCCCAAATATCCTTCATGTTTATTCTTCCAATATAACACACAACTAGGACCTCCGTATTACATCTTGGTGGATACCAATTTTATTAATTTTTCCATTAAAGCCAAATTGGATCTAGTGCAATCAATGATGGATTGTCTCTATGCCAAATGTAAGTATCCAGAGCTGTATCATTTGTTAAGATTTACATTGGTTTTTACTGGTTGTTTTATTATTAAATTTGCAAATATTTCCATGTTTCCTAAAACAATTAGACTTGAATATTATAAAATATCCTGATTAGTCCTAGGGAAGCCCTAGGAAGATGTTATTAGATAATTAAAAATAAAGAATAAGTACTGGCTGGTAAGCAGAACTGTTTTGTTATTCATTTAGTTCTGATTCTTCATGACAAGTTCGATATTATTTTCCCAGGACTATTCAGTATGTGTGTAATTGCTTCTTTCAGTTCTTGCAAGCTCAAGCTTCTGTCATCACTGATCCTATCTAGCCATTTATATTTTCTACGCTTTTGCCAATTGCCTTTGATTTTTCCAAGTGTAGGAACCTCTTTGGTCTCTCTTGCCCTTAAATTATATACCCCAAATATTTAGGTTTTAGATTCTTTATTGATGCTGTCAGTGAACAGACTGGTTTTAGATTATATGTTTAATTGTTCATCTTGTAGTGCATATTCTCAATAATTTTCTTCATATCCAAAATCCTTTTCTTCATTTAGCCTTTCTGACATCTGGCTTTCATAGTCATATATTGCAACTGGGAAAACTGTGTTGTCAAATTGTCTATATCTCTCAGACCAGCAGCTATTGTTTAATTTAATGGCTGTGTCTCTGGAATGTTTGGAGTCTAGGGAGATAAAATTCTGTTTCTAGTTCTTCAGTTCTTTCTTAATGTTTCTCTACTTGCAGTGGGTTGGCTCTTGAAGTATTTTTTTTTTTAATAATGAGCAGCAGATTAACTTCTTGCATTCATCTTCAAGAGATTCCTTAGGAGGTCCTTGTTTCCAATCATCAGAGCAGTATTATTAGCATATCTGAGACTATTGATATTTGTTCCAGAAATTTATATTATTGTGTTTTCTATATTTAATCATACACGCTGCATTTTACAAGATTTTTGAAATCATGGTAGGGAGCTCCAACATAAGAAATGTCTATTGGAAGTTTTGAGCCTTCAAATAAAATTTAAGACATCTAGACTTTCTAGCATTAAGTATAACTATTTAAAAAGTTTCTTTTAAAAGTTAAATATAAATACAGAATGTGATTGTAAGGCTTTTTTATGCCTTTTTGTCTCTAGACTACTATTTGAATGTCTATATATCAGTTAAATATCATGTAATATATGCAAAATGTACATATACTGAATTGTATAATTTAGTACAATGGAAGATATCACCAAATTAATTTAACAATTCAAGTACTACTAACAAACAGTTGCTAATAAAGTTAATAATAAAAAGTTTTCATTTTTAACCTAATTCTATAACACTTATAAATCCCTCATTCATCTATGTACTTATTCTTTTTTGCTTGTTTTTTATGTTTGGATCTGTGTATATATCTTTTCTCTTATTATAAAAACAATGTATGTTACTTACGAGTGTATCATGTAAAATTTTGTTTCAGTGCTAGATAGTTACATGTGTGCATTTCTGCAGGCATTCCTTGTATCACAGATTGTGTCATGGCTGAAATTGAGAAACTGGGACAGAAGTATCGTGTAGCTTTAAGGTAAAAGTGTAATAATTTGACTCTCTTCTTTGATATGATTTATCTAAAGTAAAAATATGAAGACTAAGGATTCATAATTTGTTTAGAATATAAATCCTATACTCCATTATGTTTTAACATTTTTCCATCACTTTGTTTTCCATGGATATCAACATCAGAAATTTCTTAAAGAGAAATTAAGCCAAGGCAGTAGATTTTCCTAAATTCCTGTAGTACAGAGGCTCAGTTCTGCTTTTAGCTACATTTGAAAGAATATTCATGCCTGTGGAAAAAAATCTATTTGTTTTTCTGGTGCAAAGAGAAAAACAAGAGCATTCAAAATATACAAAATAAAATATATTTCCATCTATTTTACTTATACAATTAAGATATTTTTATAGATATCACTGAATTCATAGATCATTCATAAAAATAGCATTGTATTAGATAACAACCATTTATATTGGAAGAAAATAGGACTGTGCTTTTCTTGAAAATAAATAGCAGAGGTGTTGTGATACGAATTCTAAAGCACTTTTTCCTAATTACTTTCAAAGCATGCACTGTCCTCATAGAAAATAACCTTGAATGTCTCATGAGAAAACAAGGAGCAAACAAGTTTACATCTTCAAATTATATAATACTAAACCAGAAATTGGCATGTCTCCCCCACTTAAGGGTTGCACTTTAATAATTTTGTTAAGTCTTCCAGGACTCCAAGAGGTATGTCATAAAGTTGTAAGTCTTTTTCTTAGTTTGGTATAGTTGGATTACAGAAAATAGAGCTCTTATTTACCTTGTTCATGAACCTTAGGCTTTGTCAGGAGAAAAAAAATCAAATTATGTTCCCCAGAATTCCTATTTTCCTGATGAATATGTAGCAACCCATTTAATGAAAAAAAGACATTTTTTTTTAAAAAAAGGTTTGTCTTTAATAATCTTTTCCTGTTATTACCCTGCAGGATAGCAAAAGATCCCCGATTTGAGCGCTTGCCGTGTACTCACAAAGGAACGTATGCTGATGACTGTTTGGTACAGAGGGTCACCCAGGTACATCCCATGCGCGCGCTGGCCAGCTGACCAGCCTTTTTTTGAGGCCATTTTTCACCCTCCCCAGGCTCCAGAGGCTTTATAGGAGCCTGGGGAGGGTGAAAACAGCCCCCTCCCCTCTGGAGCGCAAAAACTCTATGGGCAAACTGGAAGTCACTTCGGGCCTCGGGGAGGCTGTTTTCGCCCTTCCCAGGCTCCTATAAAGCCTCTGGAGCCTGGGGAGGGCCAAAAAAGCATGCAAAAAATGGGGGGGAGTGCTGGTTGCACATTGCATTATGGGTGTGGCACGCCCACGCACAATCCCCCTGTACTCCCCCCGCTTTTGGCACACGAGCCAAAAAAGTTTCGCCATCACTGCCCTATTCTATTAACTTCTCTTGCTGTTCTGTTGATAAAGAACTTCTCAGTTTGTTTTCATTTCAGTGATCCTCAAGAGAAGCTAATATTTAATTGCGCATTGACTTTAGTTAATATTTCACCTACCAGAGAACGCCATCTAAACTATACAGATAGTTTAAATAATTCATCATAGCTCTTGACAGTTGCTTAAAAAAATGAAATACTTGATTTGGTGTTCTTTTGCCTCTGCCTCTTACAGCACAAATGTTATATAGTGGCTACTGTAGACAGAGACCTGAAGCGAAGAATACGAAAGATCCCAGGAGTACCAATAATGTATATATCCAATCACAGGTATGTGAAAAAGCATTACTTGACCAAATAAAATGTATCTTATGATGTTGCTTTGTAATAATCTGAACATTCAAGAGCATGTGTATATTTATGTATGTATTCGTATGTATGCGTGCACATGCACGCATGCATTTGTAGACGGCGAATCAATGTAAACCAAACTGCAGCTCAAACATATATACATGAACTTTATGGCTGAACTGCATACACAGCCCTTTATGTCAGAAACATTCTGCTTAGATGACATAAAACGAGAGATTACGGTAAATATTAATAAAAACCACAAAACAATCACATTTGTACATTAACTGATAAAACTATGTAACTAGCACACACACATATACACATACTCTGTATCAATTTCATTTCATGCCTTATTTATTTTATTTTTTCTATGTTGCTTGCTTTAAATAAATGTATGTTTATTTACGTTTGTGCACTGCCTGATTCACAGTGACTCAGGATAGTTGATGGCACTGAATAAGCAATAATATATAATACTCTTTTATAATGCGTAATTTTTCCTACAAGTATTTAGCAATATGTTGCTTCTTCCACTTGCTTAGTCTGAATGGTGCAGCCCCTTGAACTGCTGTCTTAATTGCATAATGATAATAGGTGCTTCTAAGATTCTAAACTTGTACTGGCTTAGTACAATGAGGGAAAATACAGAAGTCTACATAATTCTTCAATTTTTCTTTCTAATATTAGGTATAACATTGAGCGGATGCCTGATGATTATGGAGCTCCTCGATTTTAAATATGATAGAAAAATGCCTGCCACGTTGAATTCCAGAACACTGAGCCAGTTATAATGAATTTATAATCTGGGTTCCTTTGTTATGGTGCTTGGAATTTGAACTAATTCATTAAACAAATCTCTTCCAGATAAAATGGACATTCTATACTCACTACAAACTCAAACTCACATTGTCACGGCAGCATCACATGACATATCTGGACTTTTTTTTTTCCTTTGCTAAATGATGCATTGGTGTGGCCAGTGCATGACGCACCCGGCCAATGGACTGGGAGTTTGACAGCCCTGTTCTATTCCATGTTCTGGGATCTAGTATAAACATTTGTATTGCTTGTAAATATGCTTCTGAGAATTTATTCGTTATTATTAAGAAATTTTCTCATGATGCAGCCATCTTACAAATGTTCAATATTCATATATGAACTGCATCTATGCAGAAATTCAGCCACATGCTTAAAATTGTCAAAACACTCAATTTGGGTGCAAAGAAACCCTCTATTCCATACATATATAATAATTTAATGTATGTGGAAAATTACAAGCATTGATCCCGGCATTAATTAAATAATATGAAGAAACCGAAATATATACAAATAAAAATTTCCAAACCTAAAATTGTTTGTTAAACACAGTTTATTTAATTTTTTTTAACTTTTGTAATATGTGCTTTTTTAATGCTGTACGCCGAACTGAATCCTTGGGAGAAGGGCAGCATATAAATCCAATAAACCAAACCAATAAACCAAACCAAACCAAACAGTTTATAAAGAAAAAAGCTTTTAAAAGACCTTTTGAAATATTATAGAAATAGAAAATAATTACAAGAATATCTGTCCTATAACATAATGGTTATATTTTAGAAAGTATTAAACAATAGTATAAAATTATACAGATAACTTTTTTTGTTCATAATAAATAATTCAGTAAAACAAAGGTTTAGATTTTGTTTAAAAATATATTTCTGTGATGACAATAGAAGACAAAAGGGGGTGGGGGGAATGAAATTAAATGTAGTTGCTAAAGAAAGCTGTTTTGTTACAAAATCAGGCCTGCATGCAAAAACAATTGCTCTTCAAAAGGCAGATACATTTGCTGTATAATGTGCAAAGGGAAATTAATTATTTTTTTCTCCAAAAATCACTGTCAATATCTTAAAGTTATGGATTAAAAAATGTCCTCCCACATCATACCTTTTTCACAATACAAGGTATCTATAATTGTTTTTTCCTTCCAGCTCTCTTAGCAAGAGATGGTGCATTTTCCGATGGAAAATAAAATTAAAGGTAGCTGCCAGAAAACAGTGTCTCTAAATTAAATCATTGTTCTTAAATGATGTCACTAATCTATTGAATTTTGAGGTGTGTGACATTCCAAAAGATTTTCTGGCATTGCCACTTAATCTAAACTACAGGTGATTTGCACTGTCTTCCAGCAACCATCAATGTTTTGAGATACAGTACAATTGGAGGAAGAAGTTGCAAAATACCAACATAGTTTTTGATAGTTACTGAAATTCTCTATGTTGGCCATCCCACCTTGGTCAGTTAGAAAAGAAAAAGTCAAATCTATTGTTAACGAAAATATGTTTTAGTAAAGCCAAGTGGTTACAACAGAAGCAATGCCAGATCTGAGATTTTTGTGTCCAAAGCATATGGTTAATTTTTCCCTTGTTTCCACCCACCCCCCTGGTTATCTCTCAGTGTCCAATTAAATTCTAACAAATTGTTTAAGTAACAGTCCTTGGCTTCGCAGTCTGGATGGTTTGCATTCCATAGTGTCATCTTGGAATGGCTGGCAGCTCACATGAGATGGCACACTGCATAGTTTCAATTCCTCTCATGCTAGTTCCCCCTCCACCTTATCCCAAGTCACAATACCCCTCCCCCCACAATGAGTATGCAGGCTGGCAGTAAGCAAAATATAACATAGCAGGATGGCAGTCCTGACACTGCCTCAGCATGAAATAAACAGCCAGGTAGTAGTAAACCTGATTTAAATTCGGAGAAAAAATATGACTATTTTCCAATCTTTATCCTGGTGATTTTCCCATATCTAACTCAAGATTAGGCCAAGAAATTAGGCTCAATTGTTCACTTAAGTCCTGCTCAAATGGAAAGCATCTTTGGAAGATTAGCAGCAAAGAACAATTTAGGATCTTTGTTACAGTAGGCGTGTATTGCATCTAGCATCGCTGTATATGGACCATAAGCAGGAAATGCTTATTCACAATATTCACTGAGGGATTTATGTAGACTACCTCAGGCAGTCCTCGACATACGACCACAATTGAGCCCAAAATTTGTTAAGTGAACTTTGCCCCATTTTATGACTTCTTGTCACATTTGTTAACTGAATCACTGCAGTTGTTAAATTAGTAACACCGTTGATAAGTGAATCCGGCTTCCCCATTGACTTTGCTTGTCAGAGGGTCGCAAAAGATGATTACGTGATTCAGGGACACTGCAACCGTCATAAACGTGAGTCAGTTGTCAAGTATCTGAATATAATTCGTGACCACGGGGATGTAATTGGCAAAAGAAATATCCTGGGTTCAGTTCCAAGTGGGGAGAGAGACACTGGAAACATGGTAGCTGATTGGAAAGATGGTTTAATGGGGAATAGGACCACATGGCTTGAGGTCCTGGGCAAAAAGGCACATGGAGCAGGGAGAGATTTATACCATCTGTTGGGATTTGAATTTCAGCTTGTATTCTCATTGGTTCAGACTCCCATGGGGCCATTCAGGGGTAACTTTGTAGGTTGCGTTTTTAAGTCCCAAGCTTGGTTGAGCCTTGCTGGATGATGATGTAATGAAAGGGTTTTGGGAATCCTATTATGGTTCTGCTCTGCCTTTATGTAGAATAGACTGCCCCAGGCCTTAATGGCCCATTGACAAAGGTGTGTGGTGGGGTGCGTTTCTGCCTCTTTTTTAGGGGAAATATTCTGCCCTTTTAATATTTCCTAAAATCTTTTTCCAAAAGGGTGGATGCTAACTTCCTGCACTATAATGATTGTACGTGTCATAAAACCAGTCATAAGTCACTTTTATCAGTGCCACTAATTTCAGTCACTAAATGAACTGTTATAAATTGAGGACTACTTGTATTTTAGAATAGAATGGAATAACAGAGTTGGAAGGGACATTAGAGGTCTTCTAGTCCAACCCCCTGCCTAGGCAGGAAACCCTACACTATTTCAGACAAATGGTTATCCAGCATCTTTTAAAAAACTTCCAGTGTTGGAGCATTCACAACTTCTGGAGGCAAGCTGTTCCACTGATTAATTGTTGTGAGGAAATTTCTCCTCCATTCTAAGTTGCTTCTCTTTGATCAGTTTCCACCCATTGCTTCTTGTCCTGCCCTCAGGTGCCTTGGAGAATAGTTTGACTCCTTCTTCTCCTGAGATATTGAAACACTGCTACCATGCTCCCCTAGTCCTTCTTTTAGGCATACCCTGCAACGATTCTTCCATGTTTTAGCCTCCAGTCCCCTAATCATCTTCGTTGCTCTTCTCTGCATTATTTCTAGAGTCTCGACATCTTAGCATTAGCAACTAGAGAACAAAATAATGAACCACATGTACTCTTAATCCAAACATTCTTTATTTTAATCATTTTACAGAACAAGTTTTCAACATGCCTATAATCAACTAATTATCCTCGTTGTGGAAATTTAAAAGCTATGCCTCAGACCTGAAAAAAAAAGATCATATGAAGCATGTATTATCTGAGCGAAATTAAGCTACTTCTTGTACGGCAATAAACTTAACTCCACTTCTTTTGATTATAGACCACCTCCTCCATGCATTTCGCCGGAAATCAGTGTCGCGCATCAATGACGTACTTGTATCGTCATTCCCTTCGCTTAGTCCTGAGCCGGAGACAATCTCGTTGAAAGGAAGTCACATCTCTATGATCGGAGCGCGTCAGGCATTTTGGAACGCAGGCGTAGAAGAGCGCACGGAGTTCGTCGCTATTGCGGCCTGCGAAGGCCCGCGCTTTGGCCAGCCGACGCCCTCGGAGACCCGTTTCCCGGCTCCATGTTCCCGACGTGGGGTTTGTATGGGGCAACCCCCGGGCATTATCCTCCGCCCCCCACAATGCTTTTGCCGCCCCCGCCTCTGCCGGGTGTGCTGCCAACCTCCATGCCGCCGCCGCCGCCTCAGGTCCCGGTAGTCCCTCCGCCTGTTTTAGGCGGTTACTCGACCAGCTCGGCGGCTACTAGCAGCAGCAGCGGCACCGGGGGATTCCTGAGTCTCCAGGAGCAGCACCTGGTCCAGCTCCAGCAGCTCCAGCAGATGCACCAGAAGCAGCTGCAGTCGGTGTTGCTAGGGGGGCCCCCTCCGCCCGGCCCTCCTCCCCCGAGTATGCCGCCCCCTCTGCCCGCTTCCTCTGCCGCCAGCACTTCCTGGCAGCCGCCGATTGTCGCCGGACCGCCGGCGGCGCGGAGCTACCAGAAGCAATTTAAACACCGCGATCCCCTCCCTCCGCCTTTGCCTCGGGACTCCCAGTTCCGAAATCCCCCCATGGCGCCGCTCCCGTCTACAGATGAGGTTGCCGAGCCATCGCAGCCCCGCAAGGAGTGGGAGCCCGTGGCTGCCCCGGCCAGTCCTTGCATGGATATGGACATGGATCTGTCTTCGCCGCCGCAGTCGCCTCCCCAATCTTTCCTGCCCCAGGTAGAAGCTGACCCCTATGTACCCCCGCCTCAGACTTTGCTGGCGCAGAGTCAGATCCCACCACCACCACAGGCTTACCAGCCCCTTTTGCCCTTGTCTCAAGCAGTTGCCAAGACATTTTCAGATACCCCACCTCCAACTGTTTCTCAGTCTTACCCAAACCAGTCCCAGACTTACCAAGCCAACTCCCAGCCATCCACCCAGCTAGGCCAGCCACTTGCAACATCAGCCCCCCAGCCCGAATCCCACTTCACTTCATCCCAGATTACTCAGAGCGCTTCCGAACCACCAGAATTAAGACTGAGCAGTGGCCCAGAGAAAGAGTGTGAGCCACAGCAAAGCAGCTCAAGTGCAGATCTATCCGCAATGACCTCCCAGGTAAGGATAAAGTAACCATTGCAATTTGTCTCTGGACTACAAAAACTTTTTTCATTGTTTAATTAAATGTTCTAACTATGAGGTGTGTATGTACAGCAGTAGGACAAAATGTTACAGTGGCTTTTATTATGAATGGGAGGAAGGCATTAAATGCTTAAGTGAGATTCCATAAAGGCCAAACTTCCCTATGTTATTTGTGGAGTCCTTGGTGCATCCTAACTTTGGTTGTTTTACTTGCAAACATTTCATTATTCAACTAGATAAAATCAGTGCTCTAGTGGCGCTAATCTATTACAGTGCTCTGATGTTACTGGTCATTGCCCTGATGGTACAATCAGGGCACTGATAATACATCTGCAAGTAACAACCAAGCTCAGAAACCACCAAGGACTCAACCCTAAACTACATACATTCTCTTTTGGATATGTCGTTTGCTCAGTGGTTACTTAGACTTTTTCAATAGCATGGCCTCAATTTTGGAATAACCTATAATAATGATAGCTGACATGTCTACTGTGCTGTGTTTGGGGAGGGGAGGTGTCTTGCACAATGAAGACCTTTTTTTATTTTTAGACTTTATTTTTATCCTGCCTTTATTATTTTTGTAAATAACTCAAGGCAGCAAACATGTCTAATACTCATTCCTCCTACTTTTCCACACAACAATCCTTTGAAGTGGGTTAGGCTGAGAGAATATCTGGCCCAAAGTTTCCCAATAGTTTTAATGCCTAAGGTAGAATTAGAACTCGGAGTCTCCTGGTTTCAAGCCAGGTGCCTAACTACTGGCCCAAACTTAGTTTTTATTATAGAGTGTGGCATTCTGTCTGCCATTTGTGATATCTACTACTTTTCCACACATAAATATAATATGTATAATGCTATTTGTTTTTAAAGTAAGTGACACTATACAAAGCACAGGTAATAATTACAAAATAGAAAACTAAAGAATTAAGGGCATGAAGAAAAGGGAATACAGTTTAACATAGTTTATCTAGATAAGATTCACTGCATCTCTATTCTGTCCTTGCAGACCATCCTGTCTTTTAATATGTTTATGAACTGCTTTATACTTTGCCTTTTCATTTTTAAACATCTGACTTCTGAGGGTTCACCAATTCAATCCAAACACAAATGCCATGATGTTCTTGATCATTCTTCCTTCATATATTTATTTTGCAATTTGCTCCTCTTTCATTTTCTTTCATCCAGAATGTTTTAACGTATTTCTTTGTACTGGCCACTCTTATATTCAATCCATGCTTTATTGAACACCCATTACCATATTTTTGGACTATAAAATGCTCCAGACTATAAGACACACCAAGCTTTTGGGGAAGAAAATAAGAAAAAAAAATCTGCCTCTATTCCAGGTTGCGGGGATTGCCATCGTCATTGCTCATCACCGCTGTTGCTGTCTCCGCATGTCCCATTTTCGGCCTCCATGCGTCCCACTTTTGGCCCGTTCTAGGCAGTGGGGATGATTGGCAGCAATCCCCGCTGGAGCGGGCTAAAAATGGGGCACATGGAGGCGGTGATGGGGCGGGGGTGGTGTTTGTTATGTGCACTCCCTGTTGGGGGAACGAGTACGTTCAGAGAAGCGTTGTTAGAGTTGTGTTGGAGAACACACAAACCAGCGTACAGAGACACTTTAAATAGGCTTTTACTTTCATGGAAATAGAGGTATCAGAGTCCATCAAACAGTCTCAAGTCATACACAGATAAGACAGTCAGTCATCAATGTCTTTCAATTAAGGGATAATCCAAATAACATAGTCCAGTATCATACAATCAATTCGGCAGTCAAACTTTGCTAACAGTTGCAAAACTTACAATAGCTCAGGGCACTCAGATCAGATCAGCCTAGCATCTAACAAAACAGAGAGCTAACAGTCATTCTGGCTCCCTCTTATGGCCGATTGAGGAAAACAGCAACCAATCACATTTTGCAGTATGATTTAAAGAAACAGGTATAGCATTGTTACATGATTTATATATTGCCAACCCAACCGTTAGATCATTTCCTAACATTCTCCCCTTTGGGTAGGATAATATATAAATCTTACAATCTTAATCCATATTCCTCGCAACAACGTTTATGCTTTATATTACCTTGGGCCTTAATAAAATGATCTGTGATGTTATCTTCAGACATACAATAATCCAGTGAAACTAATTTATTATTCACACTTTGCCGTACATTCAGATATCTTATATCCGTGTGTTTTGACCTAGTTTTTACAGCAAGATTGGATGCCATCTGAATTGCTGCTTGATTGTCTTCATAAACAACAATAGGCTCTCGTACATCAATCCCCATATCAAGTAGGAGTTGTTTATAGCAAACCAAATCCGTACATAATAATGACAGACATGAGAATTCCGCCTCCATAGTTGATAGACCTTTTTGTCTAATAGACCACTGTCCAATTAGTGCTTTTCCCAGGAATACAACAAACCCTGATGTTGATTTCCATGTAGACACATCTGTAGCAAAGCTTGCATCAGCATATGCAGTTAAGCTCAGATCATCTTTAGGTTCTAAATACAATGCATAATGCATCGTTTGCTTAAGATATCTTAATATCCTCTTAGCAGCTTGCCAGTGCCTTTCAGCAGGTTCAGCATTAAACCTGGCTAATTGATTTACACTGTATGCTATGTCGGGCCTTGACCAATTACTCAGATACAATAAACTACCAATTAATGATTGATAAATACCTTTATCAAACACAAGGCTTTTTACATCATCATGGCTAAATTCCTGACCCATTGGAGTTTTAGCTGGTTTACACAGTTCCATCGTAAACGTCCTGAGTAGCTGGTTAATCTTCTCATTTTTTGAGATTTTGTATCCTCCCCTAGTTTTACCTATTTTTCAATCAAGATATTGCCTAATCTCACAGAGATGTTTTATACAAAATTTTGTCCTTAACAGTGTTATAATACTCATAGCTTCTTGCTCAGTTTTAGTGATTAATGCTATGTCATCAGTGAACAATAGCAACAATGAAATGACACCATTACTTTCTTTCTTAAACAAACATGGATCAGCCATGCCAGCTTTGAAACCTATCTTTGCTAATTTCTTCATTATGCATTGATTCCATTCATAGCCTGATTGCTTTAAGCCATAAAGACTCTTTTTAACTTCCAGCAATCAGTGTTATTACCAGTGTTTAACCCTAAAGGCTTCTTTAAATATGTAGTATGTTGCAACGGTGCATGGAGATAGTCCGTCTCAACATCTAAATGATTCACTACATATCCATGCCTAGCTGCCCAAACTAATGATGCACGTAATGTTGTAGCCTTTAGACTAGGTGCAAATACCTCATCATAGTCATTGGCTGAATGATGAAACCCTTGTGCTACCAATCTGACTTTATGGGTAACAGTCCCATATACACTTGTTTTGATCTTCTAGATCCATTTACATCCTATGGCATGTTTACCTGGGGGTAACCTTACATTTTCATACACCTCTAACCTTTGTAAGGATTTCAGTTCCTTTTCCATTGCTGTTTTCCAAACTATCTGCTCTTGTTCTTCTGGTTCTTCCTGTAACTGTACTTCTTCTTTAATTTCTTTAATTACTGGTTTTACTATTTCATCACTAGGTACTATCTGGGTGTCGATAATTACATTATCATTTGTTTCTAATTTATTCCACCCCACGTGTTCTATAAACTTAGCACTACGCTACAGTAAATCTTAGCTGTACCCTTCTCCCAAAACCTATGATCTATGGTTAGCCTCATATCCTACAAAAAATAACTGTTGAGCTCTATGTTGCCCTTTCAGTCTCACTTGTGATGGTATATGCACCCATGCTGGGGCTCCAAATGTATGTAGGTAACTCAGATCTGGTTTTCTGCCATGCCACTTAGTGAATGGCAGTTCACCGATTGTTGTATTCACCACATTATTTAAAACATGGTTACTACACATCATAACTTCACCCCACAGTGTTTCTCGCAAACCTGAATCAGCTATCATAGTTCGAGCCATGGCCTGTAATGTTTGCCCCCTTCGTTCTACAAACTAATTATGTTGTGGCCTATAAGGAGCAGAACATTTGTGCTCAATTCCAGCTGTTTTTAACATTGTTTGGAATTTATAATTGGTAAACTCTGTCCCATTATCAGTAACTACAGTAATAACCTTGGCTTTTATCTTTCTTTCCGCAAACCTCAGCCAATTAAAGAAATTCTGAAACGTTTGTTTTGTTTTTCATTAAGTAACAGAAACCGTATCTAGAATAATGATCCATGATATTCAAAACATAACAGGCACCTCCCAAACTGGGTTTCTTAGGTCCTATTATATCAGCAAAAACAACCTCCAGAGGTTCCTTAGTTTTAAAACCATTCAGTCTGTTTGCTGGAGTAACTTTGCTTTTCTCCTGATTGCAAACATTGCAGTTTAAATATTTTCCGCATGGTTTTAGTTTTACTCCTTCTGCCAACTTAACAGTTTGTTGTAGCATCTGGAAGTTAATGTGCCCCATGCATCTCTATGTAGTAAATGTATGCATTCGTCATGGGGTTTAACATTATGATAAGCTGTGTTAGCCATCTGGCAATCCGGTATAACATACAAACCGTTTTTTAAAGTAGCAGTAACCCTGTTACCCTCCTTTTCAATTAAACATATATCTCCCCTAAAGGTTATCACATAGCCAATGCTAACCAGAGCCCTAACTGATAGTAAGTTCAATTTCAGGTTAGGTACATATAACATTGGTAACTGCTCATTTAGGAATGAACAACATGCATTACCTTCACCTTCCATCCATTTGCCAAAAATATATGTTCCTTGCTCATGGTCATTTTTACAAACCTTTTTCTATCTCTAGCAATGCACTGTGATGCTCCATTATCAACAACCCACAAATTATGGTTTACAGTGCATTGCTAGACATAGCCAAAGTAGACATAGCTAAGTTGACATTTGCATTTTTTCTAGCTCTTCCGGCATTCTGTTGTTTTGCCTTTTTACAGAACCTAGCTATATGTCCCTTAGCCCCACAAGAATAACATTTTCGAAAGGTATAGGCAGTAGAAGGTGACTCCTCATGTTGTGGTGGTTTCTTTCTCAGATGTTCCTTTTCCATCCTTCTTCTTGACTCTTCCAACAGCCGTGCAGTAATGTCAGTCAATGTAAATTCATTTCGGGTTAGGACTTCAAGAGAAGATACAAAAACATCATAACTTTCATCCAGTGAGGAGAGTATGATATAAACTTGATGTAGCTCAGAAAAAAATAGTTCTTTTTCATGTAGCTCCTGAAAAACCCCTTTCATAAAGGTTAAATGAGCTAACATATCTCCTTCAGAAGACATGCCCTAAACAGTTTTCATGTGATGTATGTGTGCACCTACAGTGTCACGTACATAAATCCTCTTCAAATTCTTCCAACATCTTGCAGCAGAATTTTCTCCACGAATATGAACTAATTGTTGGTCATTCGGTGTTAGACCAATAATGCACAAGGCCCGTTTGTTACATCGCTGACAATCTGCTTAGCATCATCATCGTTGTCTGGATTCCAAGCAGTTACATCCAGTGGATTATGTACAGCATCCCATAAATCTTCCCTATGCAGGAGTAGACAGCATTTCATAGACCAGGAAACATAGTTTGTTCCATCCAACCGGGTTATCATCGATAGACTTGTTGATGGGTCGCTCGCCATCTTCTCCAGGATAGTAACAATCACTACAATAAACAGCTGTCTCTATACGGTACTGCATATCAACACCAACTCTCCTTTAGCTACGCCTGGTACACTCTGGACCATAATCAGGGTTATGTGCGCTCCCTGTTGGGAGAGCGAGTACGTTCAGAGAAGTGTTGTTAGAGTTGGGTTGGAGAACACACAAACCAGCATACAGAGACACTGCAGTTTAAATAGGCTTTTACTTTTGTGGAAATAGAGGTATCAGAGTCCATCAAACAGTCCAAGTCATACACAGATAAGACGGTCAGTCATCAATGTCTTTCAGTTAAGGGATAATCCAAATAACATAGTCCAGTATCATATAATCAGTTCAGAACTCAAAAGTTTGCTATCAATTGCAAAACTTACAGTAGCTCACGGCACTCAGATCAGATCAGCCTAGCATCTAACAAAACAGAGAGCTAACAGTCATTCTGGCTCCCTCTTATGGCCGATTGAGAAAAACAGCAACCAATCACATTTTACAGTATGATTTAAAGAAACAGGTACAGCATTGCTATATGATTTATATATTGCCAACCCAACTGTTAGATCATTTCCTAACAGTGTTGATCCCCGCAGCATGGAGCAGCTGATAGGCTGTATTCTGAAAAGCAAATCCAACCACCAATCAGCTGCTCGTCCTAAATCAGGCTGTGCTGAAGCTGACCAGGCTGTTTGCTGCAAAGAGGCAAATATCTGGGAGGCAGAAGCTGGCCAGTGGGTGGGCGGGGCTTCGGCAACATTCATTGACATTTCCACCCACCTTGGGGGGAGTGCGTCTTATACACCGAAAAATACGGTAATTCTTGGCTCTATTTTTTCTTTGTTTATTCCACATACCTCTTATTTGGGTGCAGTCAACGTACATTGATGTTTCTCCACAGGTATCCAACTCCAGCTTCTATGTCACAAAGCGGCAGAAGCACATAACTGTACATAGCTTTGTTTGACAAACATTTATCCTCTGCAAGAGACTATTCACTTTTCACTTCGTTTACACCATTTGCATGTCTCAAATGGCTTCCTCCATTTTCCACATTGAGTAAACATTCTACCAAAGTACATAATTCATTCTCCATTTTCTCTGTCAAACACAATTGCCTTCGTCTTTAATACATTAATTTTCAGATCTGTATTATTTGTATATTTTATAGTCCAACATATGTTACAAGGTACATGGCTTCTCATCTAGCAAAATAACATCATCTGTAAACAGAAATACTGCCAACCAACATATCCCTGCTGTCAACACAAAGCAATCCTTAATACATTTATCCATAAATATATATAAAACAACTATACTCTTCTGCAGGGTTTTGGCTGGGTTTATAGAATTTAGCCTTGAAAGCTATTGCTAGTCAGTTATTTTGTATTAGAAATCAATTCACTCTAAAGCAAGGGTCCCCAACCCTCTACGAGATTGCAGCCCATGTAGAACTGGGCCTCAGAAAAGGCAGGAAGTGTATGTATATGCACACAGCTCCACTTGCCTGAATGGTGGACAAGCACATGCTCTCACTCCCTGCTCACACAGAATCATCCCTCTTCCCCTCCCTCCTCCCCCCCCCCGCTACCTCTGCAGTCCACAAAGTTGGGAAGGTTGGGAACCACTGTTCTAAAGAGTCATACATACTCAGCATATTGGGACTTTTCAACAAGTATTGAGGAATTAGCTTACTAACTTTATTTTCTTCATTATTTCTTGATGAATTCTAATCTAATATATTATTGAAAGTCAGCTTCTAACGATCTTGAAAGAGAACAGTAGAATGAAAAATTCTTTTTATACTAGCTATGCATTATTCAGTTATAATTGCTAGTAATTATTGTAGTGTTATTTACATGCTTGTGTCTGGAATTAATATAGATTCATGAATTAATAATTTATTCTTGAATTAATCCTGTTACAGTCAAATTTTGGGCTAGGATGCAGAACCCAAATGGCATTGATCGCACTTGTGGATGACCTCTGGCAAGACTGGGATGGGGGTAGAGCATCCATTCTAGTGCTGTTTGATTTCTCAGTCACTATCAGTGCCATCAATCATCCTGGGCTGACTGGATGCTTTGGGAGTGAGAAGCATTATTATTCAGCGATACTTCTTCATCCAAGACCAGTTCTGTTTGTTATTGGTAGCAGGGAGAGTTCAGCCTCTCCTTCCCCACTTTTATAAAACCATTGAGTTAGGTCATTGATCAGTGAGCTACCATATTTTTCAGAGTATAAGATGCACCTTTTTTCCTCAAAAAAGAGGCTGAAAATCTGGATTCATCTTATACATCAAATACAGCATTTTTGCCTCCCGAAGCCCCGCCTCCTTCACCAAAATGGCCATACATACCTTTATGGGGGCTTTCAGAGAGCTCCTGGGGGCTGGGAAGGGCAGAAATGAGCAAAAAATGGGCCTTTTTTGCTCCCAGCCCCCAGGAGCACTCTATAAGCCTCCATAAGGCTATGCATACAAAAAATTTTGACAAAAAATGGGCCGTTTTTTGCTCATTTTTGGCCATTCCCCGAGGACCACTCTGCAACCCCCCCCCAATTATTCATGCCTCTTTTTTAAAAAAAACGGGCCCATTTTCATAAAAACAGGGCATTTTGGGGAGGTTTGCAGAGTGTAAAAATTGATGAGAATTAGATTGATCAAGTGCTGTGCCAGCAGAAACAAAGTCTTAAGTGCTGCAGATTGTCAGCGATTTCCTTCTCCAGCACATGGATAAATATACCTAGAAACATCTACCTACCTTCCTACTCACTGTCTCTCTCCCTACCTATCTACTATATTTCTCTCTCTCCCTCTACCTAACAACCTACCTACTCTTTCTCTCCCTCCCTACCTTTCTACTGTATTTCTCTCTATCCCTCTACCTACCAACCTACCTTCTCTTTCTCCCTCCCTCCCTACTGTATTTCTCTTCCTCTCTCTCTCTCTCTATTTCTTTCTCTCTAACCCTCAACCTACCTACACACTCCTCTCTCTCCCTACCTACCTACTGTTTTTCTCTATCTCTATTTCTCTCTCTCTCTGTTCCTTTATCTACTTACCCACCTAACTACTTTCTCTCCTCCTACCTATCTACTGTATATCTCTTTCTTTCTCTGCCTCTCTATCCCTCTATCTACCTACCTACTTTTTTTAAAAAAAATGCCTCTTCAAAACCTTGGTGCGTCTTATACTCCAGTGCGTCTTATACTCCGAAAAAATACTGTAAGTGAAATATCAGTATGATGATGATACTCAGCTGCACAACTCTGCCCCAGGCTATTCAGATGATCCCATCAAGGGGTTCTCCTAGTCCCAGGAGGCTAAATGTTCCTGGATGTGAAAGGACCAGTTTGGCTCGACCCCGACAAAAATGGGAGGCTGTGGATTTTAGGGTCCCCTGTGTCAATCAGTTGGCCTTCTTTAACTCTGGCTGGGATGACACTCATAACCATTGGGTCCAACTTGATGAGAGGTAGTAGCTGTGGCCAGGAGGGCCTTGTACAAATACAGTTTGCTCTTTAGGAGGCCTTGCTCACACTCATGCCTTAGTCACCTCCCATTTGGACTATTGCAATGCAGTCTCTATAAGGCTATCTTGAAGAACATTTGAAAGCTAAACTGGTCCAGAATGCTGGACAGGTAATAGTAACTGCATGGTGATATGCCCTTATAATGTTGGTGTGTAGGCTTTGGGAACAATACAAGGTGTTGGTGTCACTTTTAAAGTCCTACATGGCATGGGACCAGGTTATTTGTTGAACTACCTATCCCTGATGGTTTTTATACACTCTATTATCTCTGGCAGAATAGAAAGGCTCTGCATCCCCTCAGTGAAACAATATCACTTGACGGAGCCTCAGAACTGTACATTTTATATTATGACATCTGTCTTATGGAACAGCTCCTCCCCAAAAATACAGATTAACCCAAATCTGTTGGCTTTTAGGAAACCAGTGGAGATCTGGCTTTCCCAGTGAAAATCAGACACTGGGGCTAGAATGCTGATGGAACTGGTGTGAGGGTATGATGGATAAATGTTAATGAATTTCATTTGGGCTCATTGTTATTTTAAATGCTTTTTTGTTTTAGTGTACTGTGTTTTATTCAGTTCCTAAAATTTCTTCTAATAGAAGGACATCCCTACAAGTTTGTTTGTAAATCAAATGAATACATTAAGACTATGAGAACAAAGCCATGCTATTAATAGCTGAGAAAATTGTATAAAAGTAATCCTCATTTAATGACCTTAATTGGAACCAGAATTTCTGTCACTAAGCGAAATCATTGTTAAGGAAAAAAGCATGTGCCCGTGCTGCTTAGCCAATGCCTTGTGCAACACCCCCTCCCCCAATAATTTATAGGGATGAACTTGGGAGACAAAGAGAAGAGACACAGGCAAATGGCTCAGAAGGGGTTTCCACTTTCTTGGGATTTAGGAATGAATGAGGCGGGGGTGGTGTACTTTCAGACTTGCAATATTTTATTAGTATAACTCTACAGTCAATCTGTGCTTATCTATCACTCGTTCAGTGACTGTTTGAAGTTACCATGGTGCTGAAAAAGAATCTGGTGGGCAGTTCAGCCAAGGCCTTGATTGTAGCATACAACAAGATGAAAGCCTTGAACTACTGTATGTTGCTTCTATACAGCCCCTCTCTGTGCATCAGTTCCATGGTACCTTTTGGTTTTCCAATAAACTTTTCATTTTGAGAGACCCAGGTAGCATGCCTTTTCTGCTGTGACCCTCATTCTCTGTAACCACATCCCCACCCCCACCCCTGGTGAGGTTAGGTCATGTCTATTAACTAAGGCTGGAGGTTTTTAAAGCAACCCCAACCATTTCGGCTTGGTGGCCCCGCTGGTTGGGAGAAGATGGGAACTAGGCTGCTTGAATGGTGGACCAGTGCACACGCAGCCTTGCATAAGTAGTGGGCCAGCATGCACATGTATAGCTTGACTTACATGAGTGACAGGCAAGCATGCATGCATGTGAGTGCCTTATCAGCCCGTGGCTCACACAAATTGAGCACACACTGACCAGCCACTCGCAGGCTGAATTCTGGATAGGCCACAATCCAGTAGTGGGCCAGGGGTTGGGGACTCCTGCTTTAAAGCATGGTTTTTTCACCAGCCTTGGGGATACCAGGGAGATGCTGAAAAGTGGCTGTATGAAGTACCGTATTTTTCGGAGTATAAGATTCATCTTTTTCCCTCAAAAAAGAAGTTGAAAATCTGGGTGCATCTTATACGCTGAATACAGCATTTTTGGCCTCCTGAAACCCCACCCCTTTTGCAAAAATGCCCATGCATAGCCCTTAGGAGGCTTCCAGAGTGCTCCTGGGGGCTGGAGAGGGCAAAAATAAGCGAAAAATGGGGCGTTTTTTGCTCGTTTTTGCCAGCCTCCAGGAGCACTCCAGGAGCACTCTATAAGCCTCCGAAGGGTTATGCATGCCCTTTTTTTTTTTTTTTTTTTGATAAAAACCGTTTTCGTGAAAAATGGGCCATTTTTTGGAGGTCTGCAGAGTGAAAAACCTTTTTTAAAATTTTCCTCTTTAAAATCTTGGTGTGTCTTATACTTTAAAAAATACGGTAAGTGATATTTGTTCTCCTGCTTTCTTGGGTTTTATCTGTTTATTTTTATTTTTTGGTCCTGATGGAGTTGTTTTAATTGTTATGTTGTACATCTCTCAAAATCATGTGTTCGTAGTATATCTACGTAGATATGCTAAATAAATAAAACAAATTTCACAGTGCAACTTTAATTTGGGAGTGGGGGCACTTTTTTATGCTTTCAAGTCAATGTTGGCCCTCTGCAACTGTCTGGATTAGTCCCTGCTGTTTTCTTAGCAAGATTTTTGGAAGCAAAGTTGACACAGCCTTCTTTCCAGGACTGAGAGAAATCGACTGGCTCAAGGTCACCCATCTGACTTTGTGCCTAAGTCAGGACTAGAACCCATGTTTTCTGGCTTCTAGCCTGGTATCTTAACCAATGCATCAATAGGCTCTCTTGTTTGAATTAATTATTGGTATTCTTTTTTTAAAATATAGCAGTAGCAGTTAGACTTATATACCGCTTCATAGGGCTTTCAGCCCTCTCTAAGCGGTTTACAGAGTCAGCATATCGTCCTCACAGTCTGGGTCCTCATTTCACCCACCTCGGAAGGATGGAAGGCTGAGTCAACCTTGAGCCGGTGAGGTTAGAACCGCTGAACTGCAGATAACAGTCAGCTGAAGTGGCCTGCAGTACTGCACCCTAACCACTGCGCCACCTCGGCTCCTATAATATGAATGCATTTTCTGTTTTACAGTAAATACTGTAGCTTTCTTCAGATTCTAGGATATTCTTTCTATGAAACTGCTATACTTCTACCTATTGCAGGAACAACAGCAATATTGGTATCAACAGCATCTACTTACTCTTCAGCAAAGGGCAAAAGCACATGCATTGGGACAGCAACAGCCACCTATTGGGAATGATGCCCCTGAACAGGGAAAAGAAAAAAGAGAAACATCTGTTTCTAGTGTCCTTTCTGAACCCAGTTTGAATTTTGATCCCATGTTACAACATCCAAAAGATGAAGAGCCTCCTGAATCATCTGTTAAACATAAGGTACGATATTCATGGAAGTGTCACTATACATAAGTGTTCATTGATAAAGATTTCCATCGTTTATTGATTTCAGATATTTAAATGTATTTGTTATTAATGGAAGAATTGTTAGTAAATCTTTTGGGAGTCAAAAATTACAGCAAGTGTGGGCAAGTGGCAATGCCAGTCTTTTTCTTTGGGCTCCCTTGAGCCTGCTGTGATTAATGTTGCTGAGATTTATGGTAATATTTTTTATAATTTTGAGACATCAAACAGAAAACTACAATCTGAGTCCTATAATAGTTTCAACAGAGTTTTAAAACAAATATTAAGCTTCCCAAAAGTCAAAAGTCCCCCCTCCCAAAGCAAGAGAAAGACTTATCTTCTTTTCATAATTCCCC
This sequence comes from Thamnophis sirtalis, assembly GCF_051295495.1. Lineage (NCBI taxonomy): Eukaryota > Metazoa > Chordata > Lepidosauria > Squamata > Natricidae > Thamnophis > Thamnophis sirtalis. The sequence continues at coordinate 126,981,826 of NW_028261381.1, forward strand.
ATCATTTCTTTTTTTTTCTCAAATTTTTATATTCTTCATACATATCAATGCGGATGGTAACTGGGTAACATACATTTCAGTACACACAAACACAGCCTTATTATTCCTAAATATTACATTTCATTTCCATTATTTTGTATTGTTCATACATGCCTTTTATTAACACCTTTAATTTCTGAAACATCTTTCTATCCTTTTGTATATCTTCATATATAATTATTATTATTATTCCCCACTATTTTCTATCCCTATTTTAACTTTTTTTCCCCTTTCAGATCAGTGTAATATTCAAAGATGAGTTTTCCACCTATTTTGTTGTTCATATTTCCTTAGTTAAATCAAAGTTTCATTCTTCCATTATTCAATATCTCCTTATACAGTTTTAGTATCAGTCACAATCATTTATACATTTAGTGTATTTCTATTCATATTTCCAGTTCTTCAATCCATATAATTCTTCTAATACACATGTATATATGTGTGTGTGTGTATACACATACGTACGTACGTATGTACGTACGTATTAATAGAAGATATATATTTGTGTGTGTATATATGTTTTCATAGATTTTTCTGGGTGTAGGTATGCTGGTCTTGTATTCGGTCTTTTCCCATGTAAGATTGAGATTGTCTTGGCAACGTTTGGGGGGAGTCTCCCTTTGGATTAGGTCGCTCCAACCACGCTTTAAGCCCAAAACCCAGCCTGAAGATGGCGAGTGAGACCTCGCCGAAATGTTGCCAAGACAATCTCAATCTTAGACGGGAAAAACACCCGAATACAACAAGACCAGCATACCTACACCTGTGAAAATCTATGTATGTGTGTGTTTGTGTGTGTGTGTGTGTGTGTGTGTATCCCTAATCACCCATTGTATGTTTTAACCTTCCACTATTCATATTTTTATACATATTTAGTAGTACAGTGATTCAAAATCTGTTTTCCAATTCTTCATATCCATTTATATTAAAATCTTATCCTGATATCTATCACATTGCTAAAATAATAATTCAGCCTGTATAGTAATGATATTAATACACATTATTGAAATATATTCATAAAAATATTCTTTTACTCTATTTTCCCTTATCCATCATCTCTTACTCGCATCCGAACCTTTAATCTTATTTTCTTTTCAGTTTTCTTTCCATATTTGTCCCTTAGGTCTTTTATTCTCTCTATTTGACTATGCAATCTTAAGTTTTCCTCCCAACTCTACCCTTTCCACTATCTAATTCTAGAACTATCCATTCTACCTCCTATCTCTTTTTCCCAGTTCTCTTCCTGTTTGTCTCATTCCCTTTTTAGGTCTTTTACATTATTTCCCTCCTTTTTTAGTTCCTTAATCACTACTCGTTTTGGCAACATCTCCTCCTTGTTATCTTCTTGCTGATTTCTCTCTGTTTTCAGCTCTGTTTCTTCTGGTAGCTCCATTCTTTCTTCCTTGTCCTGATCATTGTCCATTATTCTTTGTATTAAATTTCCCAGTTTTTGGTCTATACAATCAAATATTTTCTCAATGCTTTGAAAAAGCTCCATTCTGTTTAAGTTCTCCTCACTTCTGTCTTGTGTTGCATCTGTGTTTAGTAAATCTTTTTTAGTCCACTGTCCAGAGTTCATTAATTCAAAAAGCCAAACTTCCAAGTCACAATTTTAAATGTCTCATCAATAGTCCAAAGAATTTAAATTTACCAAGAGGTTATCCACACCTTTTCAAATTACTTTATATGTTCAATAATATTCAATGTTCAAGGGCTCTTAATTGAAGTCCTTAGTTAATAATAAAATCTCTAATGGTCTTAGAGTAGGTTTGTGTCCATCAGATATTTCCAATCTTTTTGAATAGTTATTACCAAGCTTACATATTTCCCTTTTCATCAGCAGATGACGCTCTTGCTTCTGTCTGCTTCAGCCTCTCTACGATATTGTTGACAGTTCCAATTTCAATTATTTTTAAATTATAAATCCAATAATTGAGCAATGTTTGTAAAGAGAAATTTGAGACTTTAATTCCAGCATTTTAAAATGCTCTCAATACCATGTCTTTTAGCTTTGAGGAACCAAGTTTCTATTTATTATTTAAAAAGCAGATTTTTTTCCTTCTTCAATTCTCCAGTGTTTTTCCTAGTTTCCTAGTGCCCATTCGTAGCTTCAACATATAGCTTTAAATATGTTTCCCCTTTGGATTTCTGGGGTCATCATCCAATAAAAAATATTTTCTCACCCAGATCACACTCCATTCATTTTCTCCACTCCAACACTGTCTTGGGTATTCAGGCTGTCCCCGGCTTCATGGTAGCCATTGTGGCTTCCGCTACTCGTCTTCAGATGAGGGGGCTTTCCAAGTCAAGGAGGAGAAATGAGGCTCTCCTCTACCTGCCAGGCAGTCCCCCTTTACTTTACCAATGCTTCAGGGTGGTTATAGTTCGAATTTGGATCCTCCAACAGGGAGAGGTCGGAGCTGACCGCAGAGCTTGCAGATCAGGCTTCTGAAGATGCTGGAAGTACAGCTGGAAGTCTTGTTCCCCATCATTTCTGTTCTCACCGTGATACATTACATATTACTGGAAATGACCTAGATTAAGCAACAGCAAAACGATATGTTTGTGGTTGAAACCTAGGATGTAACACTAGACTTTCTTCAATTTTTAAAAATATTTTTAATCCTTATTTTCTTTGGAATTCTAATCACTGATTGAAAAAAAATATGACTGATTCCTTCTACTGTAGCTAAACATTGAACCTTCAGAAGATCCTGAAGAAAGCTTGAGATTACAGCAGCTACAGGCAGCAGCAACACAATGGCAGCAACATCCACAACAAAGAGTGGGTTTCCAGTATCAAAGAATAATGCAAAAGCATTCACAGTTGCAACAAATTTTACAACGCTATCAACAGATTATACAACAACCATCACATTTGTCAGTAAGTTGTTTAAAACAATATAATTTTACTTAACTTCCAAATAAGTAAAATTCTTATTGGTTTTTGTTTTTGTCCCTTTGAGAAAGTGTTGATTCTTGGCTACTCCCTGAAACGTTTCTCGCAGTTTTTTGATAAGATTTCAGAAGTGCCATTGCCTGCTTTTTAAGGCTGAGAGAGTGACTGGCTCAAGGTCACCTATCTGGTTTCATGCCTAGGACAGTACTCACAGTCTCTCAGTTTCTAGTTCAATCACTATATCAAACTGGTTTTTGAGTGAAATTACTGCTATATTTTAATTATGAAATACAACTTAATAGTTATTTACTGTTTTACTTATTTTGCATAGGTTTTTTCCCCTGTATCTAGGTACACACAATTTGTCATCCCTCAGCAGTCTTGGATCACGGTTCATATAATCCCACACATATAGGGTTATTTCAGGTTAAAATTTATGGGAGTTGAATTTTAGCATTTATTATGTTAGAGAATGCTGACAACATATTTGCTTAGTATTCTTATTCTTATTCTAGAAATTATACATCAATCTTAGAAGTAACACTACTAATATTAATATCACTTTCTCCAGTGCACTGCTTGGAGAGTCCAATGCTGGGTTAACACAGCCTATCTGCCCTTGGACTGAGTGATGTTTTTAGTTGACCACGCCTCCCTTTGCCTCTGCATGCTCAGTTCAAAAACTCAGTCCGCCCGTTAGGACTGTTTTGGGAGAGCTCCAGTCTAAGTTCAGATAGGCTGGAAAGTTTCCCACTTTGGACCACGTTTGGATTCTCATATTAGAGAAAATTATATCTGTTGCAAGAACTGTCAAAAATTTGAGGTTTGTGTCGCTTTAAGAGGGCACCCGGGCTTCCCTGCAGCTGCTGGTCGCAAGCGCTCCAGGGGACTGTAATCCCTCGCCCAGCGGAGGCTGGCGAGCGGCAGGGGCGGTGGCAGACCTTCCCCAGCTGAGCCCCAGAGAAAAATTACCTCAAACAGGTTTGGGAGCCTGCAGGCCTTCTAACTAGGGGCCATTCAGCTGCTCAATTCTGCCCGGCAACAGCAGCGACGGTTGGAACCTTCGCGCGCTTTTCAGGCTGTCAGGCTAAAAAGAGCGGGAGGAGGCTGCGCGCGCAGCCGCCGCCATTTTGAATCGCTTCGGAGCGCGTTGAGGAGAAAGAGAACGCGCGGCTCGTGTGGAGAGCTGATTCCTCCAGCCTTGCCTTCGGAGAAAGCAGAGAAGCGGAGAGCCCAGGCAACCCAAGCGAAGCTACAGCCAGCCCTCAGCGACCGCAGAACGCCGCAAGGAGGCTGGGGACTAGCCTGGGGAGCCAGCTAGTCTCTCCCTCCTGAGAGGAAGATAAGTCTGGGGGAACCGAGGGCAGTGGGAGGAAGGAATCCGACCCCCAGGCGGTCCTTCCCTCCTGAAGATTCTGCGAGCGTATTTGAGCCTCAACGGCCAGCGCATGCCCATCCCAGCTCCAGCTATCTTCCAGGCCTCATGGGGACCTGAAATGGCAGAGGAATGCAGGGAGGCCTTAGGGGAACAGGCAGGGCCCTCCAGCAAACGCAGCAAGCTGGATCCCTCTGTGAAAAAAGGCAAAGGGCACAAGGGCTCAATTGAAAGGTCTTCACCAAGAGCCACAGTGGATCCCAGGGAGGTTTCTAGGCCAGAACCTAGCCCAGACCATCGCAGCAGGGAGTCAGCTTCCCCTGATCGTGAGGCCCAATCCCCTGGGGATAGTGAATTCTTGTCTGGGGATGACTATAAGTCCAGGGATCCGTCTCCAGAAGCTTCTTGGGGGTACCCCGACTCCCCTAGCTCCTCCATTGGAGAGGAACGAGATTCTATCCAGGATTCCCAGTGTGGGAAGGGTGAATCCAGCTCAGGCAGGCCTAGCCATCGCAGGCCCAGTAAGCAGAAACTGAAGAGTGGTAAAGGCCCTGCTCTTTCTGATGAAATGAGGGAGATAATTTCCTTAGCCATTTCCCAAGGGATAGCTGAAGGCATTAAGCACAGGGGCTCTCGCAAGGGCAAGGCCCCAAAGGAAAAGCGCAAGCCTAAGGCCTCCATTTCCAAGGAGCCTGTATTCTCCTCTCCATCTTCCAGCCCATCTCACTCTGGGCTTTCAAGTTCTGAGCAGGAAGAAGGGGAAATTTTTGTGCTTTCTGAAGACGAAAACCCTACCCCTGACAAACCAGCATTCACTGGCCTGTTTAAGCCGTCATTATTCAAATCAATCTTACACAAGGCCATGACAGCTACAGAGTTAGGCCCCATTTCCAGGCCTGAGGCCTCTCAGGCTTCCACATCCAGGGATCACAAGCATGGCTTATTCAAAGAGACAATAGAAACTCCTGAGGTTATCCCTGTTGACCTCTTTATGGACGCTGTACAGCGCCAGTGGCTACAGCCAGGCACGCTAACCAACCCCAGTGGGGGGGACAGAGCACTGTATGCCCTGGAGGGGAAAATGGAGGATATCCTGAAATTCCCTGAAGTAGATGCCCCAGTTGTGTATCTAACTTCCAACTCAAACCTGCCAGCTGAGCTCCTAGAGGGACTAAAGGCAGAAGATAAGAGGTCAGAAAAGGCGTGTCAGAAAACACACATGGCATCTGCCTGGGCCATTCAGGCATCCACCTCTGCCTCTTTCTTTATCAGGGCCACCTTATTCTGGCTGCGCCAACTCAGGTCTAGGCCACCACCCAGGAAATCTAGATGGCGCCATGAGCTAACCAAAATTATTACCGCTGTCGAGTATTCGGCGGATGCCACCTTGACAGCAGCCAAATTCTCATCCAGGGCTCTCGCTTCCAATATCACTTCACGCCGCCTCTTATGGCTTAGGCATTGGCAAGCCGAAATGAAAGCCAAGTGGAAGCTGGCATCGGCCCCATTTAAGGGAGGCCTTCTGTTTGGAGAGGCCCTGGACAAGTTTGTCACCGAAACCAAAGACAAACGCAAGATACTTCCTGCAACCCTTAAGAGGGGCAGTGTCTTTTCGTAAGAGACCTTACAGGAGTCAGGAAACAGGGCAATCCTCTCACCCTTCCTCCTACCAGAGACCCTTTCAGGCAGGGGGGGATAGGCACCAAGACAGACGCTTCGGTGCTCGTGCCAACCAATCCCAGTCTTCCTTTCGGAGAACATTCCGAGGAGGAGGAAACAACAGTGGTAGCTCCCGTCCCTTTCGCAAAAGAAAGTGACGGTTGCAGGGATCCTCCCATCGGGGGTCGGCTGCGGCTGTACACCGACAGGTGGGAGGAGATAACATCGGACAAGTGGGTCTTCAACACCATTCGGAGGGGCCTTGTCCTGGACTTTCTAACCTTTCCTCAGAGAAAGTTTCTCCGCTGTCCTACCCCCAGGAACCCAGAGAAGAGGGAGCGCATGAGAGCAGAAATCCGCCATCTCCTAGAGATAGAGGCGATAGAGCCAGTCCCCAGGGATCAGCAGGGGAGGGGCTTTTATTCTATCCTCTTCCTTGTGCCCAAGAGTTCAGGGGGGTGGAGAGCCATCTTGGACCTCAAAAGTCTAAATCAGCATCTGGCTTACAAGAGGTTCAAGATGCAGTCACTCCACTCCATCCTGGACCGTGTGAGGGAGGGGGACCTACTGACATCAATAGATCTCAAAGAGGCCTACCTGCATGTCCCCATCCATGTGGCCCACAGGCGGTTCCTGGGGTTCTGTTCGGAAGGGAAGCATTTCCAATACAGGGCACTTCCCTTCGGGCTATCATCTGCGCCCAGAACATTCACCAAAATTCTGGCAGTGCTAGCGGCTCATCTCCGCAGTCATCCGGTTCGTCTGGAATGTTATTTGGACGATATAATTATTCATTCTCTCACCACCAAGCAGGCACACCGCGATGTTTCTCTTAACTGTGCAGACCCTGCAGCACCATGGCTTCTCTGTCAACATGGAGAAGAGCCAGTTCCGGCTGTCCACCTGTATACAGCACCTGGGGGCAGTCATCAACTCCACCTCCTGCCAGGTATTCCTTTCTCCAGATCGGCTGTCAAACCTGAGACGCAGAGTGAAACACTGCAGCCTTGCCAGGTCGGTACCAATTATCCAGCTGTCCCAGCTCCTGGGGATAATGATATCGTGCCTGAGGGTGGTTCCCTGGGCTCGTTTCCACGCCAGGGAGCTGCAGTGGTTCCTGTTACCCATGCAGAGATCAGCAACTCACACAGGCGTGTTCGTCTCCCCCGAAAGGTGATCCGATCTCTGGCATGGTGGAGGTCCAAGGCAGTCAAGAAGGGCTGCTTGTTCAAGGAGCCGGAAAGACTAGTTGACACCACGGACGCCAGTCTCCTGGGGTGGGGCGCCCACTGTCAGGGCCACCTAGCCCAAGGCCGATGGACTCAGAGGGAGGCCGCCCACAGCATCAATTGGCTGGAACTGAGGGCAGCTCGCCTCGCGCTGAGAAGGTTCGCCGCTCTAGTAAAAGGGGCTCATGTACTGTTGATGACAGACAATGTGGCGACAAAAGCGCATATAAACCGGCAAGGGGGCACTCGATCAAAGGCCCTCATGCTCGAGGCGGAAGCTCTGGGCAGGTGGGCGGAACGTCATCTGGCTTCTCTCAGTGCAGATCACATCTCCGGCGTAAGCAACCGGGAAGCAGACTGGCTGAGTCGCCAACGCATCGACCACTCGGAGTGGCGCCTGCACCCGGACCTGTTCCAGAAGATTGTGAGGAGATTAAGTAGACCTGTTTGCCACACACAACAACACACATCTCCCACGCTTCTTCAGTCGCTACCACTCACCCCAGGCGGAGGGAACAAACGCACTGAGGTCAGTGTGGCCTCAGGGACTACTGTATGCCTTCCCTCCACTTCCGCTCATTCCTCAGGTGGTGAACAAGCTCCTGGCCGAAAAGGCAGACCTCATCTTGGTGGCTCCCTTCTGGCCCAGAAGGCCCTGGTACGCAGACCTGGTCAGTCTCTCAGTTCAGAGACTGTGGCGAATCCCTCGGGACCAAGTCTCCCTCAGCCAGGGGGCCGTCACCCATCCGGAGCCCCAGTGGCTACAGCTAGCCATTTGGCACTTGAGGGGGAGCTCCTGAGGAAGCAGAAGTTTTCTGACCAGGTCATTCGAACAATACAGGCGTCCAGGAGACCTTCTACTACTAGAATCTACAATGCCACCTGGGCCGCATTCTCACAGTGGTGCAAGACTAGAGACATAGAGGCCTCATCAGCCTCGATCCCTCAGACCCTAGACTTTTTGCAGGAGGGTCTAGATAAAGGTCTTGCGGTCAGCACCCTTAGACGTCAGGTTGCAGCGTTGTCTACTATCCTGGCTAGGGGCTCCTCTCGCTCTCTGAGTCAGCATCCTCAGATCAAGAGCTTTTTCAAGGGAGCTGCGAACATCAGCCCTCCAGCTGTTCACCGGTATCTGTCATGGGATCTTCCATTTGTGCTTAAGGCTCTGACAAAAGCCCCATTTGAGACTTTGAGAAAGACCAGTCTGCGCCACCTTTCCATCAAAACTACCTTCCTGGTGGCTATTACATCCGCTTACAGGGTATCCGAGCTGGCAGCTCTTTCTGTCAGGGAGGATCTGTGCGTAGTTCACCCGGACAGAGTAATTCTGAGGCTTGATCCGTCCTTTACTCCGAAAATTAACTCTCTGTTTCACAGGACTCAAGAGATTATTTTGCCCAATTTCTGTCCCCATCCTTCTCACCCTAAGGAGCGTGAGTGGCACAAGTTGGACATGAGACGAGCCGTGTGCACGTATGTAAAGAGGACAAAAGACTTCCGCCGTTCAGAGGCGCTCTTTGTCTCCTTCCTCCCTGCGTCCCTGGGCCACAAGGTCTCCTCTCACACAGTGGGACGTTGGCTACGCGCTTGCATCAAGCTGGCATATGAACACCAGGGCAAAACAGCTCCGAGACAGGTCACCGCACACTCCACTAGGAGCGCAGCAGCGTCTGCAGCCTGGGCAACCCAGGCTTCTATTCTAGACATTTGTAGAACGGCCACATGGCCACGGCCTTTATCAAAAACTATAAGATTGACACCTTTGCCTCAGCCGAAGCCTCTTTTGGCAGAAGAGTTTTACAAAGAGTGGCTGAATTGCCAGAGGCTACGCCGCTTCCCCACCCTGGGACTCAATAGCTTGGGCATGTCCCAGCACTGGACTCTCCGAGCAGTGCACTGGAGAAAGACCGTTGGCTTACCTGAACGGTCGTTCTCGGGGCACTGCGAGGAGAGTCCAAACCCGCCCGGGGTGTTTATTCTATTGAACGATGTGACTGTATTGACTGTAACTGATTACAGGACGGTTTCCTTCGTTTTCGAACTGAGCATGCAGAGGCAAAGGGAGGCGTGGTCAACTAAAAACATCACTCAGTCCAAGGGCAGATAGGCTGTGTTAACCCAGCATTGGACTCTCCGAGCAGTGCCCCGAGAACGACCGTTCAGGTAAGCCAACGGTCTTTCTAAGGAAAAGTAAACTCAAAACACTTTTTACTAGAAAATAGTAATAAAATGTTGGTTAAAACAATCAGTGAAATTGTAAAAAGTATGAAATTTTATTTAAGTTTAAAATGATATGCTGATACATTAGGATAACTGAATACAGATCATACTTTTAAAAAAATCCAAACATACAGTATCTTCCTAATTACTTTCTTTTCCTGACAGACAGCAACAATGGAGGTGCAGCTACAGCATTATAAGACTCAGAATAAACAATTCCAGCCACTTTACAAAGAGTGGGAACGTGAATTTCAGCAGTGGCAGGATCAACTTCTGACCTATCCTCACAAAGACCAGCTTTATGAGTATGAGAAACAGTGGAAAATGTGGCAGGGACAAATGAAAGCCACTTACGCTCACCTTCAGGAGAAGGTGAAGTCTCTTCAAAACCTGAATACTCCGTGTCCTGGGAGCACATTTCCATTTTCTCCATATTCTCAAACAGTGCAAAGCAGCATGCCTGCAAGTACACTTCCTCCATCAACTCCTGGATTTTCTACTGGCCCAGCAGAATCTGGACCTAAGAGCACTCAAACTACTTCTAATTCTTTTTCTTTTAAAGTCAATGAATCACTTTCCAGTTCTCAGGTGGTAGGAGAGATCAGGCCAGGTCTTCTTCCTACCCCTTTTTCTGGTTCTTTCACGTCCAAAACAGAAAATTCTTCTACCACTTCCCAGAGCATAGAGATGAGGCCAACTTTGTTTCCTTCTCCTACCTCTTTTAGCTTTAAAGTTACAGAGTCGGCTCCCACTTCTCAAAACACAGAAACCGCTAGACTAGCTCTGCTTCCCACTCCTAACCCAACTGAAACAACTAGGCCAGCTTTGCTTCCTACTCCTGCTGCTGCTTTTTCATTTAAGGTTAATGATTCAAATGCAGCTACCCAAGTCACTGAAACCACCAGACCAGCCCTTCTTCCTACCCCTTCCCCTGCTTCTTTTTCTTACACCGATACATCGGCCACTTTGCCTTATCATTCAAATGTGACAGCATCTGCCATCTCTTCAGACCAAGGTGATCCTTATGCTCCTCTGGGCAAACAGGGAGTGGCCTTAGGGTCAGCCTCATCTGACCATGTCAAAGTGAATTTAGAATCTACAATAGCTTCATCATCTATGTCCACCACTACTGTCACTACCACCACTGACTATCAGAACAGAGCATTGAGGCCAGCTGGGTTTCCAGATTCCCCCAGGGCACCATTCTATGAAGGTCCCAAGGGTCCAAGGTAGGTGTTCTTTTTGTTTTATTTTTACTTGACAAATCCTATATTATATACATTTAGAGATGTAATATGCTTATAGAAATAATATGCTTATCTGATAATCAGCTCGACTTATCTGATTATATTAACTATTGTACATCCCCACCAGTCACTTCTCATGAGATGGGCTACTAATTAAATTTGATCAATAAATAAATATTCATTGTGATATTCCCACCTTGCCAAATAATGTTTTACATATATACACCTTAGACATCCCTAAGTAATTTAGGAAACTATTCATCCAGGTACTGTGTTTACTTCTGATAATAAAGGATGCTTCTTGAAACAGGGCTATGAAGTCAAGAGTAACAAGGGTAAAGGTTCATTCTTCGAGCTTGTGGCTTGCTTTCTCAACATTGCGTTACCAGGCTAGGTAAATCTTCAGCAGAATTTAGGGGCTGTCAGTGATCTTCTATTTATAAGGGCTTCAGGTGTGGGTGCGTCAAGTGATGTTCTTGTGATAGGGAGGTCACATCAGGTCAGGGTCATTGGGAAGTGAACTTCTGCTGGGGGGGAATTGCGTGGGTTGGTTGAGGGTCGGCACTGGTTGACGGTGCGGTTGATTTTAATTCTGAGGGGTTCGTAGATGCTTGTAGATCAATGTGTCTATTGATGGAATTGTTTGTGGAGTGCCAGGCTTCAAGGAACTCTCAAGTGTGGTGGGTGGTAGTGTGGCCGATGATTTTTGTGTTGCTCCAATTGAACTGGTGCTGTTTGGTGTCAATATGAGAATAGATTAAGGATTTGGGATTGTGGTGTTTGACTGCCAGCCAATGTTCGTGAATCATAGTTTTTAATTAACATGATGTTTATCCCAAATTGGTTGCAGTGGTTACAGTTGATTTTGTGGATTACATTGTTTCTTTCATCTTTCTGTATCTTGTCTTTGGTTCGGGATAATTCCCGGTGGTGTGTGGCTGTGGGTTTGAGGGCTACTGCTATTCCTAGGCATTGGAGCATTCTGGCTGTCATTTCTGACACCCCTTTTGTGTATGGTAGGGTTAGCTTTTCATGGTGATTGGCTGTGTAATGTGTGGTTTCTGTGCTGTATGTCGGAATATTAAGTTTTTTTGGATAGCCATTATGGAGAAAGACGTCAAGCAGCCATTTCTTTTCCGCTTTTCTTAGTGTTGTGGTACTGCAATGTGTTGTGGCCCTTCTGAAAAGGGTCTGGACACAACTTCTATTGTGTGTGGTGGAGCAGTTGCCTATGAAGCTGAGGATCTGGTCTGTGTGCATGGGTTTGCAGTCAACAATCAAGAGTAATCTCAGAAAGTTGTCTGTCAATAATTTTGTAGCCAAAAGACTTTCATAAACAATCCAGAAGAAAGAATCCTAAATCATGCAGAAGAAAAGCAGAAACTATACACCCAGATAGCTCATTTATATTTAGACCCTATGATATTCAGGTATTGCTCGACTTACAATCTCAATTTCTGTTTCTAAGTGAGACATTTGTTAAGTTAGCTTTGCCCCATTTTATGACCTTTTTGTTACAGTTGTTAAGTAAATCACTGCAGTTGTTCAGTTACCGTATTTTTTGGAGTATAAGATACACCTTTTTCCCTGAAAAAAGAGGCTGAAAAACTGGGTGCGTCTTATACACTGAATACAGCATTTTTTTGCCTCCCAAAACACCACCCCCTTCACCAAAATGGTTGTGCATAGCCTTTAGGAGCCTTACAGAGTGCTCCTGGGGAGCTGGGGAGGGCAGAAATGAGTGAAAAATGGGCCATTTTTTGCTCAATTTCTCCCCCCCCCCCCAGGAGCACTCTATAAGCCTCCTAAAGGCTATGCATACCCTTTTGGGGGAGAGGGGGAAAACCAGGCCCTCTTCGTGAAAAACGGGCCATTTTTGGGAGGTCTGCAGAGTGCAAAAACGTTTTTAAAATTTGCCTCTTCAAACCCTTGATGCATCTTATACTCCAAAAATATGGTAATAACATGTTTGTTAAGTGAATCTGGCTTCCCCATTGACTTTGTTTTGTCCAAAGGTCACAAAGGTGATCACATGACCCTGGGACACTGCAACCATCAAAAGTATGAGTCAGTTGTAAGCACCTGAATTTTGATCACATGACCATGGGAATACAGCAACAGTTGTAAATGTGAAAAATCGTCATGACTCATTTTTTTCAATGACGTTGTAACTTTGAACAGTCACTAAACAAACTGTTGTAAGTCAAGAACTACCTGTATAGAAGAGTACATAAATTTACAATGGTAACTGTAGAACTGAAGCTGATGTATTATATCAGGTGCTCCAAAGCATCTTGCAGCTGGAGTACTGGCAAACCAAATATAAAGCCTACCTCAGAAACAACTCCAGCAACACTTATTATAAGTCCCCTCTTATTTAAATTAGTGGCCAGAATCATTTGATAATCAGAAATACTCTGCACTGATAAGTATTTTCTGGTTTTATTACATTAAAGGGGTTTGTACAAGTTGTATTTAGGTTTGATGCCTTTAAATATTTTGCTATTTTATCTGACTTGAAGTTGAATTTTGAACTGAAAGAAAGAACACAGAGAATAAATAATGCATAAAATAATATTTTTACAAATGTTTATTCAAATATCAAATTCCTGGAATGATCATTTCATCCATGTGCCACAAATTTTATCTTTAATACATTTTTATCTTACCTCAATGATCAGGTGCAGGGTAGTATATTATAATTAGATAATTAGATTAACATTATGACAAGGTTGAAAAATGTGTGATGAAAAATCAATTTGGAATTCCCATTGAAAAATATTTTAAAACCTTTATCTTGAAACATAATGAGATATGCCTATTTCCCAGTATGATACTTTAGTGCTCAAGTTGACATAGAGACAGTCGTTAATTTCAAATACTTAAAATGGCTGGCTCAGAAGAAGAAACCATTTTCAATTAGAAAAGCGCATCAAAATGGGCCTGACACAGAACAGCCCTAAGCAGAGCAAGATTTGAGTTTCTGGAGTCTATGATAAAACACAGGCTAGCTTCATCAAGTACCTTATTCAGAGAAAATATGTGTATATGAGACAGGACATTACTCATATCTTGTTTGGTTGCCAAATATATGCTTCAGCCACAGCACAACTTTCAAAGTCATTAATTGATAAGCATATGAGCAGTGGTTCAAATGCAGTACTGCAGGCTACTTCTGTTGACTGCTGGCTGATTGCAATTCGGCAGTTCGAATCTCACCAGGCTCAAGGTTGACTCAGCCTCCCATCTTTCCGAGGTTGGTAAAAATAAGGACCCAGATTGTTGGAGGCAATATGCTGACTGTAAACCGCTTAGAGTGGGCTGTAAAACACTATGAAGTGGTATATAAGTCTAAGTGCTATTACTATTGCTATTGATAGCTCACTGGGACCCATTAATAGCTTTCTTACCTTCTCCGAGATACAAACACATGGGTAGTAAAAAAAGGCTACCAGTTTATAGCTGGCTAAAGCCATCCAACTGAGAATTTCCTACTTTGATCGGATTGGGGCCAACTGTCCAGGAGATTATCTTATCTGATTATTTCATTGCTGTAGTTTACCCTATTTTATTTAATATAGTTCTTTCAATCAATAAACAAACTGAACTGAAACTTTAGTCTGTTCTTATGATTAAGTCATAAAGCCAATATTCCCAGTGGGAAGAATGTCAAGGTAGAGCAATCTATTTCTGCGGTGAATAACGGGATAATGAAGAGCTGAGCAGTTGATAACAGTGTTAATTTTCCCCCATCGTCCAATTCTCCCAGCTGTTGTCTCACTCAATACAGTCACTGTGCACTGTTTTATACATTTAATTTAAATTTTGTATTTATTTCTCTGACTGGGAGAATTGTTTTATAGAAAAGCCTCATCAAAGCTGTTAATTGAATAAAACATTCTGTCTAATCCCACAGATTCGATGGACCCCAGGGAAGAGGCTTTGAGCCTCCAAAGCAAGGAGGTCCTAATTTTCAGGGCCAACACTTAGAAGATCCAGGGGCAAGACTTCAGAATCAGCACGCAGATGGATCTTCAGGAAAACAAAGGTCAATCCCTCGGGGGCCAGCAGCAGCCTTTTATACTCCTTTGGCAACATCACAAATGCCGTCTTCTCAAGCAAGTGGACCATTGGTTAGGGGATCTAAACCTGCATCGGGACAACAGAACCATCAAGGGGAAAATAAAGAACTACTTATTGATACTGTTAATAAATCTAAATTTATGTCTGATGTAAACGTTTCTGGCCCAGTTCAGCCAGCTAAGGGTCTGCCTAATGTGCAGCAAAATACATCCAGGAAGAATGCCATAGAAGCAATGTCAGAAATAAAGAAACAAAGTGCCATGGATTCCAGATTACACTCAGAAGCATCGAAAAGTTATTGCACTTCCACAAGTTTGCATCAGATACCAGTTTCTAATATTTCTCAAACAACAGGAGGGAAGAAAACAGTACTGCCATCACCAATTATAGGAAATAAAGATATGAACTCCACACAAAATAAACTGGTTACTTCAGGCAATAATAAGAATAAGGAATCATCTAAACTAGAAAACAGGGAGAAGGGAGAGAAGAAGCCAGGAGATAACCAGGGAATAGGGCCAGCTGACAGAGGCAGAGGCCAGTATAGAATGGAAGATACTAGAGGCAGAGGACGGGGCCGATTAGAAGATATGAGAGGAAGGGGAAAAGCAAATAGAGGGAGAGATCACTCAGAGGATGTTGTTGGTAGAGATAAAAGCAGTGGGCTAGGAACCCATGACAAAATTCCAGGAGGTCAGTTAAGCAACTGGGAATCTGGAATGGGTAGACAAGGAGGTAACCAGGAAAGAGTACTGGGCAAGCAATCAAACATCCAGGAAAGAGGATTACCAGCTCCTCAGATGGGCAGCAGGGAAAGAATCCAAGCAAATAGCCAGCAAAGAGGACTACCAGCTCCTCGGATAAGCAGGTGGGGACCAATCCCAGCAAATATCCAGGAAAGAGGATTACCAGCTCCTCAGATGGGCAGCAGGGAAACAATCCCAGCAAATAGCCAAGAAAGAGGATTACCAGTTTCTCAGATGGGCAGCAGGGAAATAATCCCACCAAATAACCAGGAAAAAGGATTACCAGCTCCTCAGATCGGCAGCAAGGAAATAATCCAAGCAAATAGCCAGCAAAGAGGACTACCAGCTCCTCGGATAAGCAGGTGGGGACCAATCCCAGCAAATAACCAGGAAAGAGGATTACCAGCTTCTCAGATGGGCAGCAGGGAAACAATCCCAGCAAATAGCCAAGAAAGAGGATTACCAGCTTCTCAGATGGGCAGCAGGGAAAGAATCCAAGCAAATAGCCAAGAAAGACGATTATCAGGTCCTCGGATAAGCAGGTGGGAACAAATCCCAGCAAATATCCAGGAAAGAGGATTACCAGCTCCTCAGATGGGTACCAGGGAAAGAATCCAAGCAAATAACCAGGAAAGAGGATTACCAGCTCCTCAGATGGGCAGCAGGGAAAGAATCCAAGCAAATATCCAAGAAAGAGGACTACCAGCTCCTCAGATGGGCATCAGGGAAAGAATCCAAGCAAATAGCCAGGAAAGAGGATTGCCAGCTCCGCAGATGAATAGCAGGGAAAGAATCCAAGCAAATAGCCAGGAAAGTGCTGTAATCAGGTCTTCCAGCAGTCAGGAGAGAGGACTGGACTGGCAAATTGGAAGTAGGGAGAGAGCCCCTGGTCGACAACCTACTAATAGAGAGAGGGAGACAGATAGACAAGGTAATGATCTGGAAAGAGAACCCATTAGAAGGCCTAGCAATCGGGAGCAAGATCTACACAGACGTGATATGGGACTTGGAGGAAATGCTGAAAATTTACCACCATTTTATGAAGAACCACCAAGTCCTCCATGGAGTTATGAAGAGCAAAGCAGAAAAGAGGGTATTTCATTTGACTACAGACATATTCCTCCTTTAGAACACAGACAATTAGATGATTGGGAAAGAGAGAGATATTGGCATGATCAAGACCAGAGATATGATGATTCCATTGTTGTATATGAGATAGATGAGGGGGTACCACAACATCATCCTTTACCCCCTCTTTCACCACTTCCCCCTCTTCCTCCTTTACCTCCTTTGGTGGATGAAGAACCATTTTGGGAAATACCATTGAGTAGAGACGGAGAGGGAGACAGGGATCTTGAAAGGATCAGAAGAGCCTTGGATGGGTATGATTGTGATTTCGAAATAGACTGGGACAGGGATTATATCATATTATCGGGGGACAGAGATACATTGAATTGTGATATGGACATACCGCCTCTACCTCCTTTGCCACCTCTGCCTCCACTTCCTCCAATAGATAGATACCATGAGGACGTTTGGTTAGAAGAGAGAGACATAGATTTCTACGACAGAGATTCTAGAGACAGAAGTGGGATTAGAATTCGTGAATATCCAGAAAGATGTGATACATGGAGAGAACAGTCTGATTTCCCTCCTGATAGAGGAGATTGGGAAAGAGAAAGGTTTTCAGAGAGGTGGTATCCTGATGAAATGGATAGATTTAAATCTTTAGACGATCGTCTGGATCCACCACCCATGCCACCACGCTCATCTGAATTGTTGGAAGAAGAGTCAAATTTAGCTTCTGAGCAGTCGTTAGGAGGACTGGTTCTTAGTCAAAGGCAACATGAAATAATCTTGAAGGCTGCCCAAGAACTAAAGATGATACGGTGAGTTGATTTTTTTTCTTGTCTTATTTTAGAATAATTATATTTTCCTCACTCTTCTGTTTCTATAAATTACCCTTTCAAAGTGCTTTAAAAATGTTGTCAGGCATCAGCTATACATCTTTTAATCACTTTTGATGAAAGGGCATTTTATAGAAGTTGGGCTTCCTTTTGAATCCATTGAAATAACCACTTTAAATAGTATACTATATCTCTTAAGCTAAAGGAGTTAATCTTTGTTTTAATTTGGACCCACCATTAAATATATAAGCACAAGAAATGATAAAAGAGTTCAAATAACATAGTCTGGCAGTGATATTTTTTTAAATTGTGATGATGAAGAAAGAATCTTTCCTTGTAATCTCAAAATGAAAGGGGAGGGGGGAAAGATCTGGAAAATTTACAGAATCATTCATATAGGTTTTCTTTACTAATGCAGTTCCATCAACAAACTCCATAAAAACATTTGAAAAGTAAGTTGAGATAATTCTCAGAAAGGCTAATAGTTCTTCCAAGTGAGTTTTATCTCACACCTGTGATTTACATCTTTAGATCCAGTATCTTAAAAGATTTATGCAGTAAATAAACAGTCTATTAGAAGGCTGCTTTTACGTTGTTTAATTTTCAACTACTCCTGCTTAAGTGTATTATATAAGTATGTCAATACATCATCTTATCCCATTCTTGAATAGATGGTATAATATACTTTTAGAGTTGTTGTGGGGGCACTTGAGTCACATTTAAAGATTCCAGGTTCACTTTTCAGCAACTGTTCTTTTTAACTTATGGCCTGATAGGGCCATAAATCTGAAGTTGGAAGATCTTCTGGAGGCAGCATTCCACAGTGTTCATGCTACAACTAAAATGTGCATGTTTGTATCCTTAAGAAGACCATCTAAGACAGTGATGGCGAACCTATGACACGCGTGTCAGTGCTGACACGCGTAGCCATTTGGGGTGACACGCACAGGATTTCATGTGATTCATCCTCGGCTCCTGCACGGCCGCCAAGGATGAAAGAATCTGTGCTGGAGGAACGGGGGGGGGGCGTGTGATCTCCCCCGCCCACACTCACTTACTGTATCGCCGCCGCCCCTTTCTGAGCGCAGGGGCTGCTGGTAAGGCGTGCGTGCCGTGCGCACACACGTCATCAGCGCGGCGAGGGAGGACCCACAGGAGAGGAGCGCGGGAACAGTGCGCGCCTCTCTCCAGTCAGGCCGGCACAGAGAGTCTTATGTTTTTGTCGAAGTGACGCACAATGCGAGTTATGCTCGATTTTTTGCCGATTTTTGACACACCATGCCAAAAAGGTTGGCCATCACTGATCTAAGACAAACAATATACTTTTCTGCTTATAGGGAACAAAAAGAACATATGCAGAAGTTGAATGAATTTGTTCCTGATGCTCAAATGTCTGAACGCTCATCTCAAGAAATATCTAGGTTACAAAGAATACCTGCTAGGAAAGATAACTTTCAGGTAAATTAAAATATTGTTTATAAATGGCTTTCAGATAAACTGTATGTTTTAAAAATATAGTCTGGTTCTCATATAAAAAAAGTCCTCAGGATAATTTGCAAAATGTCCTAAATCATCATAAAATATAGAAAAATACAAGCCCGTACATCCCCTCCTCATTTAGCAACCAAGTTCCATTCCGACAACCAGTTCATGAAGTAACAGAATATGTGACTGAGAGAGACATGCCACAAAGATCATTGGATGTTACCATCTTATTCAGATTAAATTCTCTCATACAACTATACAAGCAATACTCCATCTGTTGTCAGCATTTGTTGTCAAGAGTGCAAAATTTGATCATACATGTGTGCATTGGTTGGGAAATGAGTCTTTTAATGCTGTGATATATGCAAATGGTCACTAACCAAGATAGTTGCTAAATGAAGAGGGAGTTTAACAACAAATCAAAATAAAGCATGAAATATAAATGGCCTTACATAGTTTGACTGAAGCAATTTCTTATTATTTGCCTGGTTGCTTACCAGTTTTTGATTCTACGGCAGATATACTAAAGGAGAATTTCAAATCTTGAGTCATAAACAAGGGTGTGTTTCATTTTCTGGTAGAATGTCTTAAATTTAATTTCCAGATTTTTTAATACATATATACATATTCAACATAGCATTTGTTTAAAACAAATGCTCCTATGTTTTCCTAATGTAAATTGTTCTATTGGAATACCTGTCCACTGATAATGAGTTTTGAAGATATGGCAATGAGAAGGTAGTGGACCTCACTATGTTTTGCTTTATGAAAAGTCAGAATTCATTAATATTACAACAATAATATTTAATTACAAAGCAGGAAATGCCATGTAACATTTTGTTTCTTTTTGGTTTTTCTAAAAATTCATAAAATGTATTTCCTTTTCATTTGAAAAAGAAACACAAAATAGGCTAAATAATAGTCAACGAAACATATAATAAAAATGGCACATAAAGTATAAAGTGCCAGACACATAAATTATTATGTGTTTTATTCTTACAAGGTTCAGAATGATGCTATCTGCTTTCTAAAAGATAGTAATAGAGTGTTTGGCATGGTATTTCTTGAAAAAGTCTTTAGTAGATGGCAGAACCAAGTTGATTTTGTCTGGACTTGGAAAGAAAGTAGGGTCAGCCATAGATGAGAGATTATTGTAGAATACCATAATTTAGGTTAGACTGAGAAAGCAAAACATTCCAGAAAAGGGAGTAGCAAACCATTTCCACATTGTTGCCAAAGAAACATAGAATTCTCCATAAAGTTACCTGGAGTTAGCTCAATTCCAGTTATTAAAAACAAGTTTTATCATTTTAGAACATATTTTTCATCTTTATAAGATTAAATGTAAATGCATGTTGAAAGAACCAATCTATGAATTTATCCCAGCATAGATAATTTTTACTGATATGTGGAAAATACCTAGCTGGCTATAGGCCAAACAACTCTATTATATTGGCTTAAGTGCTCAAGAGCAGGTGATTCCATGTTTCCACCAACATAAACATCCCAAATTCCAGTATCTCTCTTTCTCCTGAATTTTGTTAGCCCAAAACCTGCATGACACCTAGACACCAATTTAGAAAAATCTTCTGCCACTGGGTTGGATGAAAACAGATTTTTCTGTTATGACTTTACCCTTGAAGCTTGCAGTCGATCCAGTTTTTTAAATTAAATTAAAAATAACATAATCTGAACGACCCAAAAAGATAATTCTGGATGTATCGAATAGTAGTTATACCATGCTATGTATTGTTTTTGATATACAGTTTGAGGCGGCGCATGTTATATGTGATTTTTAAGTGCTTGATACTCCAGAGAATTGTGAATTTATTTTTATATGTCTGTATATGGGAAAGAAGAAATCATGATTCACCAGTTCATAGTGCTAGTTTGTATAAGCAAGGTTACAATTAATCTTGACTTGAATATCTTTTGCAGGTTATTCTCCAAAATTCTTCAAAATTATAGTTATGCTGGCTGGGAATGAAGGAAAATAGTGTATCATGTTAGCGGCTGATAGGCAGAAACAAACAATTGGTTTTGTTTTTTACTACATAGATGGCTTACCTGAAGCTACTTGCAATAAAACCCTTGACCATAATGCTGAGACATAGGAAGATTACTATGGCCCAATCCAACTCTTGTTGCTACTAAATAGGTTTTATGTATATATACATATTTATATAGCCACCTAAATTACAAATTACAACTCTCGATGGCTGTTATAGTGTTAAAAACTCAAAACATCTATTAAATATAAAACCACATACAAAACACCTAAGGTTAACTCAAAATCATATTAACATTTATTGATTGATTGATTGATTGATCCTGCCTTATCATTTTTATAAATAACTCGAGGTGAACACATCTAACACTTCTTCCTACTTACCCACAACAATAACCCTGTGAGATAAATTGGGCTGGGAGAACCTAATTGACCCAAGATCATTCAGCTGATTTACATGACTAAGGCAGGACTAAAAGACACAGTTTCCTGGTTTTTAGCTTGGTGACTTAACCATTAGACCAAATTGGCTCCCAAACAAATATCATCCAAACCATTTCAGGTTGAATTGATTTTATACTCTGGCTCAGTGTTCACAAAAAACTCAGGTGTTCATGGCTTTACCAAAGCCAGCACTTGCCCATCTGAATTTCAGAGATGTGCTGTTACAAAAGAGAGGTGCGCATTTGGTTTTGTTTTATTTTTTATTTTTTGCTTTCAAGTTGCTCTTGATTGTTGGTATCTGTATAAGCAGATAGGTCAAAGCATTTTTGGAAGTGGTTAGGCATTGTCTTCTAACTAGGTATGAGAGAGAGTGACTGATCCAAAGTCAGGGTTAGGGTTAGGGTTAGGCAAGATTAGAACATACAGCCTGCCAGTTATTAGTCCACCTTCTTTAAATTTGCTAGCTTAGATGTTTATAAATAATAACATTTGTAAAATATGTCTTAATTTATGTTTGGTTTGTACAACTTTTAACACTGAACATCTACAAAAAGTACACATTTTAGAAAAGGATCAAGGCATATGGTTGTATAGCATTGATTCTGTATATACTGTACGTCATACACGCTTAACAATAGCTTCATGTAGCCTTCTCCAAAATTATAGTTATGCTGTCTGGGAATTAAGGAAAATAGTTATGCTGTCTGGGAATTAAGGAAAATAGTTTATCATGCTAGTGGCCATCATTTAGCCTAGTGAGATTGCATAAATAGGAACAATCACATTGAGTCGTGCATTGCCATCTTTCTTCTTCTGGCAATCCAGGCTTAGAAATTTGACCAAATTGATTTGATTGCTTGTTAAATATCTGGATTTGAGCCTATGATTAATTAGAAACATTAGCTTAAAAAACACTGTTTCAGATCAAGTTTTTAAAATAACCAATATCAGTCAATCAATCAAAATCAATTTCCTCTTAATTTTGGTCAGTGAATCCCAGCAGTCCATGATTAGACTAAAAGTGAAAGTTTCCAACCTGGTTCTATTGGAGAGGAAAAAGAGAAGCATGGACTTTCTTATGGTATGCAAAGAAAAAAAATCATGGTTGATAATGTTGATATAACAATTATTTTACACATTTATTTTCACTTTTCCCATTATCTAGGCCTCTTCTGAAACCCAAGGTAAAAGGACAGCAGAGAAACCAGCTATTAAGCCTACTCCAGCTGTAATTATAAAGCCCCCTGTCATGTTTCACAAACCTGCTGCAACCACTAAGCCATGTCCTGTAAAATCTCCAGTGACAAAACCCTCTGTTTCAGCTGCAAAGGTTCCTATCCCAACAGCAAAGCCATCTGGCCTACCATTGCAGTCAAATGTTCCAATTTCCATTCCAACTGTAGCAGCAACTCAGGTTTCAGTTCCTGTGGTAAAGACATCAACTGAGACGATGGAAGAACGTTGGGATGAGGACACTTTCCAGGGACTTTGGGACAGCAATGAGGATAAAGG
The DNA here is from genome assembly GCF_051295495.1 of Thamnophis sirtalis. Classification (NCBI taxonomy): domain Eukaryota; kingdom Metazoa; phylum Chordata; class Lepidosauria; order Squamata; family Natricidae; genus Thamnophis; species Thamnophis sirtalis. The sequence continues at coordinate 127,004,679 of NW_028261381.1, forward strand.
GTTGAAATCAGAATGTGTCTCATCTATATCGAATTCTGCATTGCCTTCAACAACAATCTCAGCATCCCCTTTGCCTAATGTGGCACCCCTTGCCAAGGCACCAATTATTCAACAGACTGTTGACTATGGACATGGACATGGACACAGCCATGGTCAAGGTGAATGCTGCTAATGTTCTGATTGCTACTTAATAAAATATTGAGGAGCTTTCTAAAGAAGCCTATCTTGGTTCTCTTAGTGTTGGACAGTATTCCCAGTCTCACCTTTGTGGGGAAAGTTGTAAAAGAGGTTATGGAATAACAACCACAAATACTCTGGAAGAAGCAAATTTAGACTTCTGGCAGTCAGGGCTCAGGCCTGACTGGAGGATTAAAATCACATGGGTTTTCCTCATAATTGGCCTGTACTGGGATTTGAAGGGAAGGAATATGTCTATGCTTGTTCTCCTAAATTTCTTAGTGGCCTTTGATATTATTGACCAGGGTATCTTTGTGGATTGCCTATGAGGGCTGGAAATCAGACTCACTATAAAGTGGTGAATGTGCACCTATGTGAGCAAGCAGTTGCATTAGGGTTTGCAAACCATGGGAAATTCCATTATGCCACAATACTCAAGCCTTTCTTTATCCTGTTTAATATCTACATTTTCACCAATTTGAAGTGAGAGATAAGTATGTTGTTCATACATAGTTCATCAAAGCCAAATTAGGAATGGGGTAGAAGCTTAAAGTCAGTGTCTTAAAACTGTCGAGAGTCTTTAATTATTATCAATTTGTGTTTAACAGATATAACCAACAGTAAAAGTGCACAACAAGTTCCTTATGGAGAACGAATAACTCTGCATCCAGAACCTCATGAAAGGCAACCCTTTTCAAAAGGTGGATTTATCTTTGTTGTCACAGAAATATCTCTTTGAAAAAAAGAAGTTTGTTTGGTATTTAATAGTTTTCTTTTTAAGATGAATTGCATTTTTGTCTTTGTGATACAATTACTTAAATGCTTTGGAATATTTTAAATATAGCGTGCAGAATAAGAATTATATATAAAATTAACACATGAAAGGAAATACAGGTAATCCTCAATTTACAGCAGTTTGAAGTTATAACGGCACTGAAAAAAGTAACATGTCAATTTTTCACACAATCAGTGCAGCATCCCCATGGTCACATGATCAAAATTCAGATGCTGGCAATTGATTCATATTTGTGACTGTTGCAGTGTTGCAGGTCATGAGCACTTTTTGCAACCTTTTGCCAAGCAAAGTCAATGGGGAAAAGCCACTTAACATCCATGTTACTAAATTAACTGCAGAGATTTATTTAACAACAGTGACAGGAAAGGTCGTAAAATGGGGCAAAATTCACTTATCAAGTGTCTCACTTAGCATCAGAAATGTTAGGTTCAATTGTGGTTGTAAGTCGAGGACTACCTGTAGTGGGTTCAACTTTCCCTGATGTGATCCTTCTAATTGCAATCTGGTTCAGCTCAAAAATTTCTTTATTATTAGGACTAACAATTATTTTGACTTCTTTTTTCCAGAACACTTAGGCCAGCGGGATCGATATGGCAAGGAGAGAGAGAGTTATTTTGAACGACAAAATAATTCCAATCCAGATCACAGGGATTTCAGGAGGGAACGAGAACCGTACAGAGAACGGATTTCTGGAGATCATGATCGAGAACGATTTGACAAAGAGCGATACTCACGAGAAGACAGGTATGTAAAACAGAAATACCTAGATAAGAAAATGTGCCTTCATAATGGTTATTGATGTGCCTTTTATATGGTCAATCTGTATTAATAAAAATCATGTTATAAATAAGAATAAAATCCTATTGATGGGTGGATCCTGTTTTTTAAAATTAATGAGCACAAAGTCTTTTAAATAAATAAATTGACAGGAATGCTTTTTCCATTTGACAGGCCATCTCCTTCAAGAAATCAGTCTTACCGTGACAAAGATCATTCAGTCTCAAGAAGGGGAGGATTTGAAAGACAGACATATGACCGGAAACCTGATCGTCCTTCTTATGATCATGGGCCTCCCATGTTTGGAGGTATAATTCTAAAATTATTTGAGAATTGGAATAGAAAATAAGTTAATTAGAAAGAGCCTAGAAATGTAAATTCTATTGATGTTGCTTAACAAATACAATTGAAAAAGCCAATTGGAAGGGAGGGATATCCATTACTTCCAAATGTCTGTTAAATTGCAAGTTACATCATTTGCAAGAATTGACATATAATTATTGAACATGTCTATTATTGGAAAGACAGAATCTAGACATAAGTATGATTCCTTGTTTCTGAAGTTCAGTAAATGACACTCCGCTAGAGAGAAGTTCTCTGAAGATGGGTTCCAAAACCTCAGAAAACTAAACCTCTGGTCCAGATGACTGACTCAGGTTGGATCCTGCTATATTATCCTGGGACACGTATATTCGCTTTCATTTATGAAATGAAGTCTCTTAAATTGAGGTTTCAAGGTCTATTTGTTATTTATTTTTCTAATTAAAAAGTAATTGTAACAATATTGATATAAATTATATGCACCAGTATCATATAATTGAAGAGTAACTGGAAACTCTCAACTAGTGCAGAATTCAGTGGCATGGGCAACTATATCTGCCCGTGGATCAGCACATATTACACCTCTGCTCCGCAAGTTGTCTGCTTGTTTTTAGGTTCTATTCAAGGTGCTGGTTTTGACCTTTTAAGCCTTCATGGTATAGGACTGGGTTATCTGAGGGACCTCTTCTCTCCTTACATCAGCTTGACCCATTAAGTCTGGCAGAGGGGCATGCTGTGGGTTCCATTTTCAAGGAACCTACATTTGATGGGTCCCAGGAGACAGGTCTTCTCTATTGTGGCACCTGCCCTATGGAACATACTGTTTTCCTCCTTCCCCCTAAGTTAGCTGTATCTCTGTTAAGGTTCAGGAAGTTCCTGAGACATTTTACAGGTGACAACTGTCTTTCCATTTGTTGTTTGTATATATTGATTTTTTTACTGATTTCTTTTTAAAAATAATAATTCTGATTTGTGAAAAAGCAAAAGGTTCGTGCACATTGCTCTGTCTCACTACTGTTGAGGTTGCAAACAAACTCGCATAGCTGTCAATAGCTTGCTTAGAATTAGGCACAAACAAGAACACCAATGGGCATTGATACCTATGAGAAAGAACCTATATAAATAGACTAGCAGATCAGGCTTATCCTATATATTGACTACTCAGTAATCGTTGAAAACTTCAGTGGCTTTTTATGGAAGACATTGGTCATCAATACAGTGCCTCTGTTCCTTATGGTTTCTTATGGTACCCTAGTAATCATTACAGAATTTGCAGAGTTAAGAAGTTATTTTTTATAACATTAAAATGACAACTATCATGAGAAGGCAAAAAACACAGAATTTTACAATCTTGCACTGACTGATCAGACATATATGTTTATTTTCATTTTTATACCTGCAATCTAGACAATCTATAGTATTTTGGAGACCATAACTTCAGAATTACTGACATAGATTATTCATGATAAATTAATGATTCAACCTGTGCAGACAGAAATGGATATTGTGTTAAACAAGCAGTGGTGAAATGTCCCATAGCAGGATTAATCCTTTTCCCAATGAAAACCATTCATACGCTCTTATATCAGTCTTCTTAATCATAGGTAGCTACCATACAATGAGGATGAACATGCTGCTAAAATGATATTTTAAATAGATACAATATGAATATGAAAGTCAAGTTTTTTTTTCTTGTTTTATTGTGCTTTCTGGTTGCTTATATTTGTGGTGGAATCATGTTTGTTTAGTTAGGAATATGCCAGATTATTGGACAAAATAATAATAAATAATAAATTCCATACAGATACAGGTAATCCTCAATCCTCAACTTATAACAGATTGCTTAGTGACCGTTCAAATTTACAGTGGCACTGAAAAAAGTGACTTATGACTGTTTTTATACTTATGACCATTGCAGTATTCCCATGGTCATGTATCAAAATTCAGACACTTGGCAACTTGTTCATATTTACAACAGAATCATGTAATCAATCGCTTTTTTTGAACTTCTGACATGCAAAGTCAATGGGGAAGCCAGATTCACTTAACAACTTTGTCACAAACTTAACAACTACAGTGATTCACTTAACAAAATGGGACAAAATTCAGTTCATAAATGTCTCGCTTAACAGAAATTTGGGGCTCAATTGAGATCGTAAGTCAAAGACAACCTGTATTTATGTCTGACTTCTTTCCCTCTTCTCTTAATGTAATTTTCATTGAAAGGTGATCGGAGAAATTATGCTGAGGATAGAATTCCTATTTCTGCTCCACCAATACCACGACAACCACCACCTGCCCCACGGGTAGAAAGAAAACCAGAATCAAAAAATGTGGATGACATATTGAAGCAGCCTGGACGGGAAAGTAGACCAGAACGGGTAAGTACTATGACTCTGGGTTTCTAATATGAGGAACAATTACGTGTAAAGAATTTCATACTTCCATTAATATTTATGAAGCAGTGCTTTCTAAAGCACTCATGGCTTCCTTAAAAAGTCTTTACTGCATGCCTAAGTCTATGATTGAACAATTATATTGCCATATAATTTTCTCAGCAGATCGTTTTCTATGAATTAAATTATTGAATCTTGCATACTCAGCTATCAGGGAGGATTACAATTAGAGTAAAAGGTTGATGTGAAGAAAGAGCAGTTCGTGCATGTGGACTCCTAGATACGCCAGTAGTTTTGTTTTTCCAGCATTATGTTGATTTCCAAAGATACTTTCTTTTTCCATTTGGTAACATCTTTTCTTGTTCTAATCTGACTCTGAACTAGTTGTCTAAATAATTTTCTTTTTTTGTTTAAACTATAATTATTGCAACGTAGTATTATCATAGTATCCTAAATTGCTTAGGTAATAACTGGTTTCCTTCAGTATAATTTTGATCCTGGACTCTGGTGAGAGGAAGGTGTGAGCGGTGACTGAGTTAATATCATGCCAAATCTGAAATTTAGTCCACTATTGCTACCAATAATGATGTCATGGGGATTTCATTTTGTGAATCTTTATGGATCTGCAGAGATTTTGAGCTTATTCAAAAGTTACCTGAATAAGTAACTGTTCAAAGTTACTGAACGAGGGAGACTTAACAAACATTGTTGCAGCTATCCCTACGGTCATATAATTGTTATTCAGGTGCTTGGCAACCAGTTCACAATTACTATGGTCACACCATTCCGTGGTCATGTAATCACCACTTGCAGCTTTCAACAAGTAAAGTCAATGTGGATGCCGGCAGGTGGCCTCATATGGCAATTACGTGACTGTGACACTAACTGCACAAGATTCACAACAATGGAAACTGGGAATGCCACATCTGCCATTTTATGACAGTGTAGTTACATGGCACTACACTTTACGATGGTGTTGCTTAGTGACAAAGTTCCTTGTCCCAGTTTACCATAGTTAAATTAGGACTAGCTTTAATTTGTCAGTCTGTAGTCCTAAAAATTACTTGGTCTACTGACTTCTCATTGTTCAGCTTAATAGGCATGGCATTATTTAAAGTGTGTGGTCTCTGTTTTAGATTGTCATAATCATGCGAGGATTGCCAGGCAGTGGAAAGACTCATGTTGCTAAGCTTATCAGGGTAAGTGAATAACTATTTTCTTTGTCTTCAGACTTTACTGAACAATAGAGTAAAATTGAATTGCATATTGTTCCAATCAGTTGTTTTATCTCTTTTTTCCCAGTCAGTTTCATTTCTTTATCTGCCTACAGGACAAAGGGAAGTTGTTTTTATGGGCATTCTGGATTTTGCACCATAGATATTATTTAAGATTACCTTGTGAAACTTTTTTCCTGTCCTATCATAGATAGCAACTGGGTTAATTGAACTGAATATATGGAAATAGAATGCTTTCTTAGAAATTGGATGAAAATTTACCTTTGATGGTATTGGTTTCAGGATTTTTCTTTATTTTTTCTGCTTAGGATAAAGAGGTTGAATGTGGAGGAGCTGCACCCAGAGTCCTCAGCCTGGATGACTATTTTATCACTGAAATAGAAAAAGAAGAGAGGGATCCAGATACAAAGAAAAGAGTAAAAAAGAAGGTATTCTTAATGTATATTCCAATTGTTAATTAAGTTATTGTAATTGCCTACAAAAATGAAAACTGGCAGGCAAGGGCCAAGAAACTCCTAATCTGCACTATTTTAGGGAGAAAAAACAGATTATGATCCATGAATGCAGAGTTGACAGCTTTTTCAATTGAACAAACCCGCACCATTAAATTTATGATCTCTTACTGTACCATTTAATCTGTGTTTTTGAGTTAAGGAATTGGTTCATTTAGAATCAAATGGGTTTTAGAAAGCTTTGCAGAATTTTCCTGTTAAAATAGTTTCTATTCTTCATGGTTCCCTGATTACTTTTAGGATGTAAAAAAAGTATTTGATTATCAATTACTGCTTATAGGTGTTTTATTGATGGGACACTAGCTTTTTGCCTCAGAATAACTCATACAAGATAGCACTTACTGTAAGCAAGACAATTTCCAGGTGATCACATGAATCAAGCCCTATTCCTTCCTTTAAAAGGATGTGAGAAGAGAGATGGGATGTAGTCTTGGCTCTCAATTGGCCCTGCTGCTCTCCATGAACCTGAAGAGAATAATATGCAGCAAGCAAATTGCTGTACACTTTCATTGCACTTTAAAATTCTGCAAAATTCTGTTTCTGAAATCACACAAAATAAATATTTAGCAGATTTAAGCATTATGGAGTTGGAAGGGTCCACAAGGATCATTTGAAACGTCTGTAATCTTCAGAAATACCAATTAAACTGAAAAGATTCTGAACTTACATTTGGAATTAGTGATAGTTCAGTCAAGTTTAAATAAACAAAATGTAAATCCAGGGAACATAAATCTTGGATTATCTTTAAATGATCAGGTTAATAGCACAGCAGTTCTCCTGGACCAGACTGTTTCATTAAATCAATAGCAGTGTTTTGTGGCAAGATAAACGGTCGCATATGTTTTTGTTCGCTTCCGGATAAGATGTTGATCTATGTATTGCTTCAACTATTATACTGTGTTCTAAGCCAGTGGATGATTTCAGCTTGTATAGAATATCACTATAACTATACTTAATTAATATGATGGATTTAGTGCGGTGATGCATTTGAGATAATGTCTCAATTTTTGGTAGGGACTAAAAAGTTGGAATATGTAAAAAAAAAAAACTGGTTAAAGCAGAGATAGATAATTCAACCCACTCCAGATTTTGAATTTCAGCTCCCATTCTAACTCCCATTCCTAATTGTCAGCAGTATTGATTCTTATTTTTTGGCAAAGCATTAGAGCAAGTGATAATAACATTTTCTGGCATTAATGAACAATTCTGATCTTTTTAAGTTTGACTGTCAAGAATGGGCTTGAAATATTGAGAAATTTGCTGGGGAAAGTTAGAATGAACACCCTATTAATTTTCCTTGACTTGCCAGCATCTTTCAGTACTAAGAATCATAGTAACTTTCTAAATAATCTTAAGAAAAGGAAATTAGTGTGAATTGTGCCCCACTACTTCCACACATGTCAAATGTCATTATTGTTGATCTCCTACCCAGCATTTGTGCCATAGGTTTCCTAAGGTACCATCTTACCCCGTGATGTTTAGGAATCTGTATAAAACTGCTTTATGGGTTTATCCACATTCGTAATTGAATGCTAATAACATGCACTACCTCATTCTTTTTTATTTCATTTTCATAAATTGTATCAGTTATTCATTTCTAGCATAGGACAGCAATAGATAGATTTAAGGTCTTCAAGGAAAAAAAGCTTAGTTCTTTACCTAACATTCCCCTTTTTTGGACCAGGTTTTGGAATATGAATATGAAGCTGATATGGAAGAGGTTTATCGTGCCAGCTTGTTTAAAACTTTCAAGAAGACTTTGGATGATGGATTTTTCCCCTTTATCATACTTGATGCCATCAATGATAGAGTACGGCATTTTGACCAATTCTGGAGCGCTGCAAAAACAAAGGGATTTGAGGTAAGCATCCCTAGATAATTTATGTGATTATTAACATTTCTAAAACAAACTTCCAGTGATTTGGAATCATAAACATTAATTTTTGTAAGATAGGCAATAATAGCAGATTTAGGTTTAGATATAGGTCATTGTAAGATAGCATATCGAAGATCCAGTAAATGTTGAACTTAGCAATAGTATTTGTGTCTTGTGTGCAGAAGGGTCTGGGTTCATTCCTCTATATCTCTGGAATAACTGCCTATTTGAAACCTTGACAAGCTTTTGCCAATCTCTGCACTCCAGTTTTTTGGGTGAAAGTCTACACTTGGCCTTTGGCATGCAAAAGATCACAATTTGAACAACAGCACAGAACATAAGACAAAAGTTACATTTTTGCCATATATATATTGCATATACTGTATATTGTGGGGGTTACATGGGTTTGAAGAAGACATGCTGAGGTACTATTCATTTGTGGAAAAAGAGGTGGCTCTGCGGTCCCAGTCTAGTGCAGAGTCTAGGATTTTCATAAGATTTTCTAGCAGGTTCTGTCAGCAGCTGCAGTGTCTAGTTTCCTTGGCTGGATGTCACAGTGGTACAGGGATTCTTTCATACCAACTTTGTAGTGCTTGCATGTTCAACCTCAAGGTCTCTTTCCAGAGTCCAATAAAATATAGATCAACTGGCAAGGTGTACAATGGTCATCCATTCTGTTGACATGTCTCAGCCATCTCATCTGGGTTTTGATAATCATGGGCTTAACGCTGGTGGATTCTGTGTGATCCAATACGTCCAGGTTGCACACACACTTCCCAAGATGCAGCAGAGACTACCATGTGAAATTTATCCAGGACTTACATCCATATAAGAGGGGAGGGATAACCTGTAGACTTTCAGCTTTGTGGAGATATGGATATGTATTAATTGAGCACTCTAGTATGCAGTCACTCCAGTGCCTGGCTGACCTTGCTGATCTCGAAGTCAATTTCTTTGTCAAAAGACCCATCCTGGAGATGATTTGTCCCAAGTAATTTGAAGCTGTTTACATTCATCAGCTGAGTGTCAGTAACAGTGATTTTTGGTTCAGTGGGCTTGGTAGTTGGCATGGGCTGGTAAAGGTAAAGTCTCATTCAGACTGATATCCCGAAGAGCATAGCAACATCTGAAAATGTGTTTTGCATCAACTGAACAGCAGGGACAGAGAATTAATTGCTACAGAACATTTCTGTCCCCAGCAATCTAAAACTCATAGGGTTATCAGTGCTTGTAACATAGTTGTTTGTGCGGGTAAGATGATCACTCCTGCTATCAAGCAAAACCAAGCATTTAATATTGTGCCATACCATGTGCATGAATCATACAAGTGGCAAGAAAATAGGGGCAGTCAGGCATAACACAGGTTATGTAGACAGTAACCACAGGGTCAATCAAAATGGACTCAAATGTCTATACACCAATGCACAGAGTATGAGGAATAAACGGTGAATTTCTTTCAAGTAAATGAGGGCAGATACAATATTGTTGCCATTACAGAAACTTGGTGGGATGAAACCCACAAATGAAACATACAGCTAGAAAGGGATTTTAATTACCCTGACATCAACTGGGAAACAAACTCTGCACCAAGCGGAAGATCCAACAGGTTCCTAATGAATCTAGCAGACAACATTGTTTCCCAAAAAGTAGAGAAGGGAACAAGGGGATTGGTCATATTAGACTTAATTCTCAGTAACAGAGAGGAAATGATAGACGGTGTTGAAGCCATAGGAACCCTGGGGGCAAGTGACCATGCAATATTGGAATTCAACATTATGCAAACACAAGTAGTAGAACAAAGTTAAACTAGAGTCTTGGATTTTAAGAGCTAATTTCAATAAACTTAGAGAGAGCTTGGAAAGAATTCCATGAATGAGAATCCTCAAGGGGAAAACAACTCAAGAAGCTTGGGAAATTTTGAAAAATGAGATTACAAAAGCTCAGTCTAGCACAATACCAATGAAGAAGAAAAATAACAGCTCCCCAAAAAAACCAGCATGGCTGCATAAAGAACTCTCTGACAAATTGAAAGACAAAAAGTTAAGTATAAAAAGTGGAAAGAGGGGGACATAACTAAGGCAGAATATCAGCAAATAGCCTGAGCCTGTAAAGATGAAGTAAGGAAAGCTAAGGCTCACAATGAAGAAAGGCTTGCCACAAAAGTAAAAAACAACAAAAAAGCTTCTTCCAACATGTTAAGAACAAGAAAAAAGGTTAAGGAAACAATTGGTCCATTGCTGGGAGAAAGTGGCAAGAAGGGGACAACAGGGAGAAAGCAGAACTATTTAACTCATTTTTTTGCATCTGTCTTTCCACAAAGGGATAAAACAGTCCAACCTATCAAAAACAGGGCCACAAAAATCAGATTAGGAACACAAATCGAAATAGGGAAGAAAATGGTAAGTGAGCACCTATCTACCCTAGACGAGTTCAAATCACCAGGACTGGACAGATTACGCCCCAGGGTTCTGAAAGAACTGGCAGATGAGATATCAGAACCACTGAACTATATCTTTCAGCGATCTTGGAGCACCGGGGAACTGCCAGAGGACTGGAAAAGAGCTGATGTGGTTCCCATCTTTAAAAAAGGGAAAAAAAACAGATCCAGGGAACTACAGACCTATCAGCCTGATCTCAATACCAGGAAAGATTATGGAAAAGATAATTAAGCAACAAATTAATGAACACCTAGAAGTAAACAAAGTAATAGCCAAAAGCCAACATGGGTTTGTCAAAAACAGATCATGCCACACTAATCTTATTGCATTCTTTGACAAAGTGACAAAATTAGTGGACCAGAGGAATGCTGTCGATATAGTTTACTTGGACTTCAGTAAGGCATTTGGTAAGGTAGACCATAACCTACTTCTAGATAAAGTGGGTTAGACGGCATCACCACCACATGGATTCGTAACTGGCTGACCAACCACACTCAACGTGTAGTCCTCAATGGAACTGCATCTACATGGAGGGAAGTATGCAGTGGAGCACCCCAAGGCTCTGTTTTAGGCCCAGTACTCTTCAATATCTTCATCAATGATTTGGATGAGGGAATAAATGGGGAACTCATCAAATTTGCAGATGACACCAAGCTGGCAGGAATAGCCAACACTCCAGAAGATAGGCTTAAGATACAGAAGGATGTTGACAAACTTGAACATTGGGTACTATCTAATAAAATGAAATTCAATGGTGAAAAGAGTAAGGTTCTACATTTAGGCAAGAAAAACGAAATGCACAGGTACAGTATAGGTGGTACCTTGCTCAATAGTAGTGACTGTAAGAGGGATCTTGGAGTCTTAGTGGACAACCATTTAAATATGAGCCAGCAGCGTGCAGCAGCTGCCAAAAAAGCCAACACAGTTCTAGGCTACATAAACAGAGGGATAGAATCAAGATCATGTGAAGTGTTAATATCACTTTATAATGCCTTGGTAAGGCCACACTTGGAATACTGCATTCAGTTTTGGGCGCCACGATGTAGAAAAGATGTGGAGACTCTAGAAAGAGTGCAGAGAAGAGCAACAAAGATGATTAGGGGGCTGGCGACTAAAACATATGAAGAACGGTTGCAGGAACTAGTTTAATGAAAAGAAGAACTAGGGGAGACATGATAGCAGTGTTCCAATATCTCAAGAGTTGCCACAAAGAAGAGGGAGTCAAACTTCTCCAAGGGACCTGAGGGTAGAACAAGAAGCAAAGGGTAGAAACTAATCCAAGGAGAAAAGCAACTTAGAACTGAGGAGAAATTAGAACAATTAATCAGCTTGCCTCCAGAAGTTGTGAATGCCACAACACTGGAAGTGTTTAAGAAGATGTTGGATAGCCATTTGTCTGGAACGGTATAGAGTTTCCTGCCTAGGCAGGGGGTTGGACTAGAAGACCTCCAAGGTCCCTTCCAACCCTGCTATTGTATTGTATTGTATTGTAGATCACTATTCATGTGCATCAGGAGTGCACAATCATTAACAAAAAGAGTTTCTTGAATGACTGGATGGAAATACTACAGGCTCTAATCTTCCTTTTTAGGGATGGTTGTTGAGGGGATTGTTGGTATTCAGCTACAGGCAGCCCTAGATGAATACTTTAGGCTGAGGCACAGTAATGAAATAGCACTGGGTATGCTTACAGATGATCTCTGGGCTCATAAGAATGGTGCAACTATCTTGACCTTTCTGGATCTTTTGGCAGTTTTTAATTTTATCAACCGTGATATCTTTCTAAGATGACATTAGGGGCTAAGAATGTTTCACAGGGGTTTCCCTTTTGCCCTGTCTGATTCCAGTCAGTGTTGGTGGTGCAGGAAAGGTCATACTCTAGGCCCCTGCAATAGAGGGGGAGCTTAGGACTCTCTTTTTTAACTTTTTCATGAAACCACTGGATGAGGTCATTGGCTGACATAGAGTCTGGTATCAGTATACTAATGTTATCAAGTTATACAACTCCGCTTCTGGGCAGGCAGATGAGGTTGTTGCGATTGTGACCAAGTGCCTTGAGGTGTGAGAATCCGGATGGGAAGGAATCAACTTCAACTCAAAACTGGCAAGACTATGTAGCTTTGAATCCCTCCCCCCCCCCCCCCCGGGTCTGATAATATCCCATCTGTGATTCTGGGCAGCACTTTTGAAGACAGAGCTGGTGTACAATCTGGGGTCCTAGACTCACGGCTACTGCTTAAGGATGGCTAGGGAGGTATTTTTATAAGTTCCTCTTGTATGCCAATCACATCTTTTCCTGGTCCAAGAGACCTCACTCATAGTCACTGATGCAGAATGTGGAATGCCATTCTTCTTGAGATTTAATCGACTCCAGCCTGTTTAACCTTATATCTGGCCTTTTTCCCAGACTCTGGGCTAGAGTGAGGTCAGAGCAGGATGAGAATGCTCTGGGTTGCATCAAGATTTTTCTGTTTCAGGTTTTATTCAGGGATGTTTGTTTGTTTCTTTATATGGCTGTATATAGTTTCTATTGGTTGTAAGCAGACTTGGCTTTAAGATGGGCAATTATGGATATGTTTTAAGTAAATATGAGACGATCAATCAATTGATCCAGACAGTGATTATGCTTCTGTACTTTTTTAACATCTTATTGTCCACATTTGTTTAGTTCATGAAACACACATTGAAAGATACTTCTGCCATGGACCATATGTTTTCAAACACATTCCCTCTTTTTCTTAGGTTTACTTAGCTGAAATAACTGCAGATCATCAGACTTGTTGCAAGAGAAATGTCCATGGACGCAAGCTCAAAGAAATCAATAAGGTAACTTTGTAAATCGATTTCCTCAACATTACAGTACTAAAAATTTTGCATACAGGTAAGCCTTGATTTACAACAGCCATTTAGTGACAGTTCAAAGTTACAACGGTACTGAAAAAAAAGTGATTTAGGACCATTTGTCACACTTAGCAGCATCCACTTGATCACATGATCAAAATTTGAATGCTTCGCAACTGGTTCATATTTTTGATTGTTGCAATGTCTGGGGGCCATGTAATCAACTTTTGCGATCTTCTGACAAGCAAAATCAATCGGGAAGCCAGATTCACTTAACAGTCATTTTACTAACTTAATAACTATAGTGATTCACTTAACAACTGTGGCAAGAAAGGTCATAAAATTCATTTAATAAATATTTCACTTAGCAACATCAATTTTGGGATGAATTGTGGTCTTAAGTCAAGGACTACTAGTACTGGAGGAAGTGGAGGAACAATAGCAATAGCAATAGCAGTAGACTTATATACCGCTTCATAGGGCTTTCAGCCCCCTCTAAGCGGTTTACAGAGAGTCAGCATATTGCCCCCAACAATCTGGGTCCTCATTTTACCCACCTCGGAAGGATGGAAGGCTGAGTCAACCCTGAGCCGGTGGGATTTGAACCACTGAACTGCTGATCTAGCAGTAGCCTGCAGTGCTGCATTTAACCACTGCGCCACCTTGGCTCTTAAACAAGCTGGGTTTAAGAATTTTTAAATGATCTTGAGAGGAGAAGCTGACATCGCAACGACACGACGTGCGATCTTGGAGTCCCAAGATTGCAGTCAATACTTTTGCCACTGGATGGTCCTTTCGGACTTAAACTGTCCCAAAGAGACGGTGATAGGATACTATTGTAAGCCACCCTGAGTCCCCTCAGGGAAAAGGGCGGCCTATAAATGCTAAATAAAATCAAAAAAAAAAAATCAAGTACGTCCTGCTGATCTCAGGGACACCCCAAAGAAGCTGATTGATCCAGGAGAATCTCTTTTTGACGGCGACAGAAGCGCAGCCATTGAAGCTGCTGAAGTTGGGACAGCTCCGGAACAGGAGGAAAACGGAAAGAGAAAGTGTGTCCATCTGGTGAGGAAACCTTATTATTATAAAAGAGACTATCTCCCAAAAAATTAAAGCTAAATTAAATTTGAAAACAGAAGAGAACAAGTGGAGAAATTAAGATGCATTAGACTGTGTTATCCTTCTTTTTTTAAATTTTTTAGATGGAACTTTTGCAAACGTTTCCTATTCTTTAAATTGAACGGATTAGTTTTTCTTCTACTACTACTTCTACTACTTTTTATATTCTTTTTTATTCTATGGATTAAAATCTTTTTCCTTATTTTTATAATGCTGGATTGGATGGCTGTTGTTGTTTTTGCTCCATTTAAGAATTTTGTTTTCTTTAAGCCTGGAATATAAAGAAGATACAAAAGGAATACAAAGAGGGCTGTAATAACAGAGGGAAAGGAAGTAACACTGCCACTTGGAGGCTGGAGGCTTGGAAAGCTTGGAAATATTGTCTATTTTTTTTCTCTTTGATCATTTGATTTTGCATTTCAAGGTTCCTCAGCTTGTTTACAGAGAGTGATAGTGAGAAGAACAGGGGTTGTTTATGCAGGTGCTTTTCGGGAGCTTCATTGGCAGCTGGAGTGGAGTGAAAAGAAAGCCTTGTCTTGAAAGATTATAAATGAACTTGCTTTAAATTTAATAAAAAGTTTTGAATGCCATAGTGGCAGTTTTTACAAGTTGGAAGAATGGGGCAACATGAAAATGAAACCTTAACATTGCAAAAGATTATGTTTGAAATTCAAAAATTATTAGATATGACAGAGAGAATTAAGAAGAGATTGGAGAACATAGATTCTAGAACAGCAAAATTTGATGGAAAAATTGAGGATGTTCATCAAATGAAGAAAGTGGAGCTCAGAGTTCTAAAAACTGAAGGAAAAAATGAACAGAGACAAGAAAATTGTTGATACTGACAGTGAACTGAGTGTGGTTGGAAATTGAAAGAGTGGAATATGGAAAGGGGAGATAGATGGACTGGAGCTCTACCCCAGATTTCAAAGAAGAAAAGAGAGAAGAATTGATGGAACTAAGGAGAGAAATTTTGTCAGAAGCACTAGTGATAACCAAAGATAAGCTGATCGAAGAAGCAGATGGAGGGTTTCGAGCTTATACAAGATATGCAATAAGCAATAAGTTGCGGAGAAGTCCATACAAAACTTACTAAGGAAATAACCAGAATACTAATGCCACAAATGGCAAGAGACAAAAGACTGCACTATTACTGGAAAGACACAGGTTGATGTAATGAAAGCTTATAATAAAAAATGTCAAATTTAGTTAAATTTAAAGCATTATGTATAAAATGAAGTGATAAAGGATACATTTAAACAATTGATTGATAATGATAATAATGCATATATATATATATATATATATATAGATATAGATTAGATATAGATATAGATATAGATATAGATATAGATATAGATATAGATATAGATATAGATATAGATATAGATATAGATATAGATATATAGATATATAGATATATATATAGATATATATATAGATATATATATATTTTATATATATAATGTTTGATAAGAGGAAATTTGATATAAAGTGCAAATGGTGATTATAAAGGAGGTTTAGAAACTGTTATTAAATATAACCAATTTTTATATAGATCATGTTATAAAGATGTAATGTTACTGGATGATATTGGAAAGAGCTAATGGAATGCCATTATGTGGTTTTGTTTTAAATTTAGAATATCTTATATAAAAGGACGTAAAAACAATTATAGTCAAATGAAGGTTCAGGTATGATGATAGTAATGTATATAAATATACTTGATTTAAAATATATGATTTGATATGAATTGTAGGTGATGACTGTGGAAGGGATGCACGATTGACATACTTTCTACCATTTGTAATGGAAGATGGTTTTGTGGGTTTGTGTGTGTGTGTGTGTTTTGTCTGTTTGTGTTTATTCAAAAATAAAAAAGTCTTTACAAAAAAAATTTTTTTAATGATCTTATATTTATTGAATTTATTTTAGAAGTTAGTTTTTCTGTTAAGTTTCCTTCTTTTGTTCTATCATTTGGACCAGATTTTATTTAGAAGTACTTAATATAACATACATTACGCTATAGCTCCGCTATTACCAGCATGTTTAATATGAAAACATAGGACTAAATCTATCTCTTATAGGTAGTTCTCAACTTATGACCACAATTGAGCCCAACATTTATGTTGCTAAGTGAGAAATCTGTTAAGTGAGTTTTATCCCATTTTACGACTTGTCTTGCCACATTTGTTAAGTGAATCACTGTAGTTGTTAAATTAGTAACACGGTTGTTAAGTGAATCTGGCTCCCTCATTGACTTTGCTTGACAGAAGGTCGCAAAAAGGGATCACATGACACTGCAACTGTAATAAATGTGAGTCAGTTGCCAAACATATAAATGTAAATCACAAGTCTATGGGGATGCTACAACAATCAAAAGTGGGGGAAATGGTCATGTCATTTTTTTCAGTGTTATTGTAACTTTGAACGGTCACTAAATGAGCTGTTGTAAGTTGAGGAGTACATGTACTTAATTATACTAATCACGTTATACACAAAAAAACATATATTCCCAGTCAAGGACTGTGTATACTACGTAAACATTGTATTTTTTATTTTTCATTTTCAGATGGCTGATCATTGGGAAACAGCACCCCGTCACATGATCCGTTTAGACATTCGCTCCTTATTACAAGATGCTGCTATTGAAGAGGTGAGATATGGAAAAATGCTAACTTACGCAAATGGGTAAAAAAAACACTATGAATTATACTTAAAAAGGTAGAAATTGTATTTTAATATGCAGTGATTATAGATTGAGTTATTATTTAATAAGATACGCTTCTCAAATTAGACGTTTTGAAGGGACCTAATTCCCATGAGTTATAACTTCATTCTTATGTGCATATATGCGCAGGATATGCTATCCAAAAATGAATTTTCTGAATAAACATCATAAAATACAAATCAGTTCAGTGCTAAATCTACGCAATGTATCTAAAGCTCCATCTTTGATGGTCTTTATAAGTGATGTATTGCTATACCAAAACATAAGAATGGCCATTAACCAGTGAATAGCATCTAATGGTATCTATTCACTGACAATGTGATTCATTCATGTTCACATTGCATATCCTTTGAGGAGGTAACCCTTGTGTCTAAGCAGAAGTCTGATTGCAGTAACTTCGTATATAACCTAAGAATTCTATTCATCTTGATCCTCTTTAAAGAAGTATAAAATTTGAAAATATAAGATTTTAAATATAAAAACCCTGTAGAAAATAAAAATGCTACCTGTGAAATATGTATATTTAAGTGAATTCTCAAAAACATTTTGTGTGTTATTTTAAATTTATAGTTTATTTGATTCTCTCATAAGTAGCTAAGGCTAAAATAGGTTTCCACTAATACAATCCTGCTATTACGTATTGACTTAGGTGGAGATGGAAGACTTTGATGCAAATATTGAAGACCAAAAAGATGAAAACAAAAAAGATGCGGAAGAAGAAGAGAGCGAACTGGTAGGAAATGCCCCTGCAACCATTTTTCATTACAATCAACAGCAGATTTTGTATTTGCTAGAATTCAATCTGCTTTCTCACCACCACTTTCCCAGTCACTGTCTCTAATACTGTCATTTTAAGAGCACTGAATTGAATATATAAATTAATATTTAAGAATTCCTTAGGAAAATTTAAATCTTGAGTACTAGGGATCAGCATTCTGTCCTCTGTTAATAGATGTTACAAACCTATACAAGCTACACGTTAGTGCCTAAGAAGACAATTTTCAGATGAAATTGAGAAATTCTTGTTTAAATACCCAATATAAAAGGCAGTTAAATAGTTTGTTTCATTAGCCATTTTCATAAGAACTAATCTTTTTCTAAGTATCAAGATATCTTTTACACATACAAACATAAGCATGTATGCTCAGACATAATTCCATTGTGTTCAGTGAAGCTTATGCAGAAGAATTTGTGCTCACAATGTTAAGCTTTTGAAGCATTTGCATAGAATGCTTATTCATATGAAAAGAACAAAGGGATAATTCATTCTTTCTAAAGCTGAGCAGCAATTCACATTCAAAGCAAAAAAGGCAATTGTGTGGATACTTGTGTTATACCTGTCAGTTGCTGCACCTTCCCTGGACTTGAAGAGCTGCCATATGCAATCCCAGCAAAATATGTATTTGATTGAAAGATGTGCAATGTCCATGGTCACATATGTTTTAAATCACCTTTTCATTTTTGAGTCTATATCAATGCACAAAACAGACCTCATTCCATCAATTGAAAGTTCCAGTTTCAATTCAGCTTTCTGGCTGAAGGGCAAAATTCCTCTGACACCCCAGTACAGAGGGAAAGCTGACTTTACTATAAGCATAAATATCATATCAAGGGAATAGAAATTTGTGTCTTTCTTTCCTCTTAAAACCATGAATTTACACAGTAAAATAAGAAGGGATACACTGGACCTCCACCAATTCTAAAATACTATATTTGATCCTTTTACTCTTTCTGGCATCCTTTTTGGCTTGAAGACTAAGAATGTAGTTTTTATTTTATTTATTATATTTACCTGCTGCCAAGATCCAAGCAACTCTCAGCACTTCTATTTTGTTGAAGCTATACCTTTTCTACTTTGGGGAAAGATGTCAGAAGCTGCAATAAATGCTTTCAGGAAGAGGAAAAAAAGTTGTCCTGATATAAGCCACAAGTGCTTCTTGGAAGGGTATAAATAAAGGTATTTAGGCATACCTGAATACAGTTTTCTACATGGCTCGGGCTAGCTGTTGTGATAAACTGAAGAAATATATGGCTAAAACTTCTAACCAAACCCAACAGCAGCCAACTGCTAGAGAGAAAGTTCAATAGATACTTGTGGGGTCAGGAAGAAGGAAAATTCTGATCAACATGCAATTTTTACAACCTCGAGGAGGCTAGAAGATCCAAGTCTACTTGGTCAACAAATTAACATTGATGCCCTTCTGTCTGAAAAAGTGGATAATTGCTATTGAGTAGGTTTACCACAGCTCTTCAACCATCTGTGGGAGTTCACAACCAACGTTTATCCTTCAATAGATTGCAACTGGATTGTGCTCGAGAACTAGCTCGAGATAGTTCTTATGGAGAGCTATCTATAAGGTAGGTTTGCTTTCCCTCTTTCAACCAAGTCAAGGAAAAAGTTTCAGAAGGTTTTTTTATGCCATTGCTTATTTGTTGGATAAAAGAACTTTCAAGGAAATTTTAGCACCTCCTCTGTCCATTCACATACACATATTTGTTTGATATTTCTAGATTTCACTTTTTGAAACAGTTCTCCAGGAAAATAAAAGAGTATACTGTCTGACATTGACTGAAATGGTAATAGTTGGATCCTTCCAGGATACCCAATTGAACTGTTCGTTGGTTTATTATATGCAAAGGTATCAAGAAATAATGAATCCCTATTATGGAAACATGTTTCTTAATCTTTTGTCAAAATGAAACATTGTTTTTATCCAAGACACTATGAAGTCTAAACATGTTTTCAGTGGCCTTCCTTGTACTTATTTGTACTCATACCATTTGGAGAGGATGTGACCAATCAGAACTGGAGTGGTTCTGTTGTTTCATGTTGATTGCATAAATTTCTCTCCTCTCACTAACTACTTCATTTGTGTGTTTTAATATGTATACATGCATATGTGTACATATACATGCAGATATAACACCTTTGAATGAAGCCCCTTGCATCTAAAGAATTCATTTAACTTTCATGAAATAAGCTGTTCAGCAGATGAGCAGCATTAGCTGGAAATGACAAAATATTTCTCAAATGTTATCAATTTCTGATCTCAAAGCATCTACCAGCAGAAAAATAATCCAATATATTGATTGTTCTAGGAAAATAAAGTCTGAAAAAAATTAAGGGGGGAAAAAAAAAAAAAGTTAACTACCGTATTTTTCAGAGTATAAGACACACTTCCCCCCCCCTCCCAAAAAAGGGTGAAAATTTTGGTGTGTCTTATACACCGAATGTAGCCCCGCCCACCCACTGGCCCCCACCCTTTGGCCTCTGCCTCCCAGAAATTTACCTTCTTGCAGCAAACGGGGAAAATTGGGCTTGAGGCGACAAAAGGCTATGGCAATCCCTGCAGCCTGAAACAGCTGATCATTGGGAGGCCTATGCTGAAATTGAAAGTGAAACGGGCTGTTAGCTGGAAGGAGGCAGCTTGCTGGGAGGCAGATTTCTTTTTTCTTGTGCTAATCAGGCTAAACTGGAACAGGCTGTTTGCTGCAAGGAGGTAAGTCAATAACTATAAATGCCTATAGAATGTTCAAATTATTAGACTTATTTTTTAAAAACTGCAATATTATTGTTCTAGACAACTTAACAAAATGAAGAAGCTTTTTAAAATAAATGCTTGATCTGAAGTGGCCCAGTGCTATTGTATTTTCTTTTAAATAGCAGAGAATAACATATACTTCCAGAAAGCCACATCTATTTTAACAGCATCTGTACAAGTATAGTCCGATACAACAAACAGTGTATATCGTCTGTACTGTTTGCTGTTTGCTACAAGGAGACAAATTACTGGGAGGCAGAGGCAGATTTTTTCCCCCTTGTTTTCCTCTCCAAAAGCTAGGTTTTACTTCAGAGCATCTTATACTCCGAAAAATACAGTATGTATCTTTTACCTTTAGTTTATCAAGGTGCTTCTCATACATATACACAAGGAAATGCAACATTCTTATTTGTTTGCAATATAGCTAATCTTTTTTGGAAGCCTGCTACTGACTTGGTTTTATGATTTGCTTTTATTTTGAAATACAATTTTTGAAAAGATACATTTAAAATTTCTGCAAATAAAATGTATTTGTAATTATTTTTGCAGAACACAACCAACATAATTCACCATTTTAACAACTAAACTATGAAGGATGCATAGTGAATACCCAATTCTTTGTAGAGTGCTTATTTATATTTTACACTGTTTCCACATTATTGAATCACCTCTTTTTATTTAGGTACTTTCATGTTAAAAGCGAATGTGTTATTATATGTTGTTTATCCTACTGTAAAATCTTTGCACCAGGATTGTGCTTATTAGATAAGCCTTTTGGTGATAGGGAACTTGAAATTTTGAAAATGGAGGTAAATGCAAAAGACTCAGGTAATATATTCCAAATCTACACACCTAGATGCATGATTTCAAATGTTCTAGATTCTAAATGTTTACCTCAGAAGGACATCAAAAAAATTTCATGTAAATTACTGTAGACCCAGGCTTACTGTAGACCCAGGCTTAGACCCAATCTGTCATCAGATTGATTTGAGAAAACATGTAGATCTTCCACATATCTAGTATCATGTTGTCTCTCTTAGAGCACTGGCATATTACATAGAATTTCCTATTAATTTTTGCATGAATATCCACTACAAAGAGTAGATATCTTGGAAGAAAGCCGGTATTAAAAACCCAGATATGTATAGAATTATTGAAAATATTTTTGGCGGAAGACATTTACCAGCAGAATCAAAGAATTTTTGAAGTGTTTGGGAACTATTTGATGATCCAGTGAAGAACAGAATGTGATACGTTCCTGGATGACAGGAATTCAAAGGCATATAGACATAGCTGTTGGCAGCCATTTCCAGAATCAGAGACTGCATTTTTTCTGATCAGTGACTGAAGCACAGCAGTGATCAAGGACTATGTTCTGTGGACTTTCCATAACATTTACTTGACTACTATAGGAACCTGGACACTGGATTAAATAAATTGGTGTGGCCCAGCAGTTTTTCAAGGATGTAGTCATAATTCTCATGAGGAAAATAAAGATTTTCCACAAGAAAATCTAGACGGATGAAGACAAATTGCCCGTGAAGACAGGTCTTCTGCCCATTCAGAAGAAAGCATTTCAAACTCCTTTCACAATAAAATTCCTGCCCATTTTGGGAGCAGATAATCAGAATCCTGGAGAAAAGGTTTTAATTTCTAAAATTAAAGCTTTTAGCAATCCATGTGGCTTTAAAAAGAAAAGAAAGTTAGAAAGAGAAGAACTGATATCATAAAAGGATTGTGCTTTGGGAAATTTAGTGATAAAAGCTGAGACCCACAGGTCTCTTTCCATGTAACCAGAAAAGAATTTTATAACCAGTTTAGATTCTATTTCTAATTCAAAAGGTAGAACAGCCAAACTATTGGGTGTACAGAAATGGACAGTCCTTTCAGGAATACACTAGTTCTTAAGCAATCTACTGTACAGATGTTCTCCATCTTCTGCTTGGTTTAGAAAGACTCATTATGGAGGTGATTATATCACCTTATAAAATTCATTTACTCAGGACATTGGAACAGCAATAGAAGTTATGTTTGATAACAAAAGTTGCTATAAATAATAAAAAGGCTCCACTAAAAGCAATAAAAACTCCACAAATTTAAAATAAGGAAGTAGGATAAGGATGAACACACAACGGTTTAACAGAAAGCTATCTGAATAAGAAGTTAATAAGTTACAAAATCTTATTTCCATTTAGATTGATTTATTATTGTACTTTGCAAAGGTTAATCCAAGCTGTCCCTTCTTTAGCAAAGTTGTAAGTGTAGGTATTTTGCAATCAAGCTTATTTTTTGGGCATCTTTAATAAACTGAAGATATCTCAGAAGTAATCTAGACAGGCTGTCATTCTCTTTAATGCCTTCAAGATTAGTAATTATCACCATTCAGGTAAATTCAATTTAAATATTAGTAGCATGAACTTTCTAAATTAAATAATGCTTCTTTTAATTGGACAAGTGATACAAGTCTTTTCATTTTTACGCATTCTACGTTTCAAGTTCTTAACATTTTTATGTTGGAATCATATATCTGCCAGCTTGAGAGTGGGTGCTGATTTTATTCCGTCCGAATTGTACTGTTTCTTTTTAGAAGACAAAAATGATCAAGAAGACCAAATATACAAAGAAAAAGCAGAACTGTAATTGCAATATAGAAGGGGAAAATAAACACTTTCCTGTATTGTTTTTCCAGTTTCCTTTCCTCAAAAATTTCCAACATGGAATTTTTCTTTCAGAGTTTATTCTTCCAAATGAATGTATTCTTATGAAAAAGAAAAAATACTGAATTCAGATAATTGCTTTTCATGGCGTAAATGATGTAAATATAAATAACTAAATATCTCAGTTACTAACATAAACACCCATCTCCAAAGCACATTATAGAACAAATGATAGTAACATGGCCATTTCAGTCAAATCTTCAGAAACCAGGATGATAATTGCCTATGGAATAATGCATATGAAGAAAAAAATAAATGGACAATACAATCATTGCACCCTAAAGTGCCAGAATTTTAACTAGCATCTGAAAATTAAGTACTGTGATATTCTATACTGCTGCTACCTGTAGTAAACATATCCCGCCGCTTCTCTTAGACAACTACTAAATTTCAGATACTGAGAGAAAAAAGAACATGATCTAGTGACATGCGTACAGGATGGCAAGAATCAGCGTTTGGATCTGAACCAGAAGCCAACGAATAACCGGTTCCAATTAATCAAATTGCTGGACCAGCAACTTTTTTCCTCAGGCTTTCCAGACATTTTTCAAGAGCAGCCTGTTAAAGAAATGAAATATGGAAGTTCATAGAACTTAAGCATACAGTTCCAGAAAACTATGTTGCAGAAAACTCTTAAGCTGCACGTTCATACTTCTTGCAGTTGGAAGTGGCTTCAGATCTTGCAAGCAGTGCCAAAGATCTGCAGTCTACAGTCCAAATTGACAATCTATTTCGAAATCAGGCAGCCTATCAAACAACAATATTTCTATTTATAAACATTATACTTTAAATCAATTTGAACCAACAGTTGTATTGAATAAAATGTATTAAACCTTGACTGAGGTATTGGGTTATAATTCTATTGGTTCTTCACCCTAACGTAACTAGGAAACAAGTACATGTCCCTGATTGGATGAGGAATCCTGCACATACACACCCTTGCTGTGTTGGTTTTCCATCCAAATGCTAAAGTTCAGTGGACATAAAAGGTGAAATATGCCATCAGCTGTTCAGAAGGAAAAGCAGAAATTGGATCTAATCTCTAAATAGCTGATGAGTGAAATTTCATCTTTTTGAAAACATGGGGTGCTTGTGATATCCTGCCTGCTCAATTATGTACTCAGCTGAAGTTAATGAGTTACGTATTTTTGATAACTAACAACATGAGGTTTCCATGAATAAATGCTTTCTGTCATTTCTACTGGTTTTAACTGGTTTTTTTTTCAATCAATTCTTGTATTCAGTAAGACGTGTTTTTTATGATTAAGTTCTTTTCTGATTTTTAAAAAATACATATTGAGGGCTGAAATAAAATGCAGAAATCCATACTAATGAAAAAAGAAGCAATTTTAGGATACTTTTTTAAACACATTTGCGGAAGGTTCCCTAGAAATTAAAAAAAACAAATAATTGCCAGACACATTCATGCTTATACAGTGGGCTTCTGAAATCTTCATCCTACACTGTGTCTCCATATGCAAAGATTACCTGTGAAGATACCATTATAAAATTCTATGTGGAAATCCCTGAGGCACATGAATTCTGATCATGCAACACACACCACACTGAGAAATATGTCATACCTTATTATTGTGAGATACATTCTTATTGAGAGAGACACTTGCACTGGATGCATAGTGACTATGAATATTTTTTATATTGCAACATTTTACAATTCCAAATCATGTTTACAATTCAGATTGAATATCTTAAGAAAATATTTGCAGTATAATTCTTTTGCAGGATAAAATGTTATATGCTTTCTTGTATCTCTCTCTAATCCTTCGAGCTTCTCTCTGTATATGATTTAGGGTTACATTCCGAAAAGCAAATGGGAGATGGATACTTCTGAAGCAAAATTAGGTGGGTATTTAATTTATTTTATTAACAAAAAAAATTCCTTGTATTTGCACATCTGTAGTTTCATTGTCTGATCTGATCACATGCTTGAGCAAAATATACTGAATTTGACATTTTTGATGATACAGCTGCCTCAAGGCAGTGTAATATCCTTTTATCTCTGCAGTTACAATGCTATAACAATCAGATTTTTAAATTTTAGTTACTTTATACTTTTGTGATGCAGTTTCTTATATATTAATATTCAAATAAATGAATGGTGAGTAAAGTGAGTTATTTGTAGTGGCTTAGCATTTCCTACAGAGCTGACCTTATGTATGCCATTCTTTAGATCATTTTATCTATATGTTACTCTGATTAGGCTAACATTGTTCAACATTATGCCTTGTTTTGGCATGGTGGCAGAGACATATATGGGTATCATCTCAAAGCACTGTTAATCTTTTACAATGTTGCTGTGCATGAGTACGTTCTATAATGTAATGGATTTCCAGTGCTTCTCAGAGAAAAGAAGTAGAAAGATGAGATTTTATATCCTTTTTTAATTTTCATTTAAGCCATTTGCTATGTTCATTTCTTGAACGCCATTGCTTTAAAACAGTTATTTAACCAGGGTAAGTATGTGCTTTTGTATTTTAAAAATACTATTTTAAATAGTTACATTTATTGAGTTATAGCATTTGAAGAGTAGAACTTTTCTAGTAGAAATAATAATATATCAGTTGTGTCTGGACTACAGCTGGTCATAATGATGAACAATGTCATATGTAGAGACATCAAAGAATTTTTTATGTACTTCAGTTTCTGTAACATTGAGTTAACTCTATGGTAAATGTGTCTCACTAATCTTGAAGGCTTTCTAGGACAATATATCAATAAGTATTCCCTTTCAAGTGCTTTGATTTTCAGAGGTTTATAACATTCAAGGCAAATACAGCATTAGGAAGGATTCACCTGGTATCTCATCAAATAAGCTATACTTATGGATTGCATCGCATCTATCCAACATAAATAATTTATGTGCTGTGGGAAAAGGAGATTTATTTATTTATCATATTTGTATGGCTGTCCATTTCACAGAACATGACTCTGGGTGGCATACAATAAAAAATAAAAAGCAGCAATATAAAAATAATTGATAATTAAAAACACCAATTAAGAGGCAAAAAGAATATCAACTTATTCCCTTGAGACTTCCAGGCCTGCTGACACAACCAAATCTGTTAGCAGGAATGGGGCCAACCTTACCTCAGAAGGGGGTGGTGGTGGTGTTGATTATCCATGGGGTGGATGCCATCCTAGCCAGACTCTTGGTCTCACCTGGTGTAGCTCTTTACCATACAGGAGCCACAACATACCTTGTGCCAGACATGATGGGTTGGGCAGGTAAAATCCGAAAGAGGTGGTTCCTCAAATAACCCAGCCCAATGTCATGATAGACTTTAAAGCTCAAAACCAATACTTTGAATTGGACACAGTGCAGCTAACATTTAATATAGATCTGTTTGTTTAATGTCTTTACAATGGGGAACAACTTGAAGAAAACTCTTCATTTCTGAAGGAATGGTATCAGATTATACATATATAAAGGTTTTTTACATTTCAAATCTGTTCTTTTAGAGAACAATTAAAATGTCAATAAGAACTCCACCATCAGGCCTTTCCAATGTATGACTTATATTGTGGCCCTCAGCAAGAGGGCCACAATAGAGTGCTGAGTAGTTGGAAAAGATTTGATTAAAGCGAGCATGTGCATTCATTGAATATAGAATTCATTCCGAAGCCAATGGCTTAATATCATGATTTGTATCTTTTATACCATATTTTAATATTTAAAATTAATATTTTGATACAATTAATCATAGTTATTTATTGAATGACTCTCTCTCCTTCCCCCCCTCTCTCTCTGTATGTATATATATACATAATTAATTGTTCAATATTTAACATAGTGCTTATTTAATTTTCTATATTCAGGTATACCATCTTAAATTCTTTTCATGTTCAGTCAAATCATTTTATCTCTTCCCCTCCTCCCATACCCTGAAGGCTACATTATCTTCCTGTTGCATGACTTAATTTCCTAGTAATGCCATAATCTGTAAGTTTTTCTTCTACAATAAATTCAATATTTTAAGCAAAGGGGGAAAAAGGTTCTGGGGGCATTGTATAAGATATAAAAATGAGAAACTGTAACATAACATGATCCAATAAAATACATTAAAATATTCATAAGCAAAGAATTAGTAATATGGCATTCTACCATATTATGGAAACATTCCTTGTTAAATCTGTAGTGTAGGCTACATATGGTGAATCTTCTAAGCATTTGTGCATCATAAGAGTTTACTTCATGCATGCATGTGACATAGTTTTTTTATTGGATTGTTCTAAATAGACATAAACTCGAATTTATATCACCTTTTGCAATTTTTTTTGAAAAAGTCCTGGAATGATTTAAAATATTTCTAATCCACTTCACAGTTATATGTGTGATACCTTTACCATATAATCAAAATGAACAATAAATAGTTCAATGCCAAAAGAAAACAATTGAAAAAATAAACCTGTTTTAACTTGTTGGAACTTAAGTGAAAACAAGCAGTAAAAAATTCCCAATAAAAGCTGTAGCAAAGACGGCTTTGAAAACTACGATTGCCACTCATCTCACCAGGGTATATGAATGGAGCCATTATACATGATCTAAAATCATTGTTCTGAGCCTGCCTATTTATTTATTAGTAATTGGAAGCTAGTTGAATATAATAAAGTTATTTAAATGATGTGAGATGTTTGTTACATTAGATAACATTCTTGATGCTGCACTCTGAATTAATTTAAATTACTGAATGGGATCTTAAAGAAGACCCAAATAAACCAAATCATTTTAGTTCAGCATCTGCGTTACCATACCAAACCTCCTAAGAGGGCTACCTTTGGTGTATCAGCTGAAATTGATTTAAAGAAATGGGCTATGAATAGTATTTATTTATAACACAGTTTGTAATAACACACGCATAGAAGATCTGATCAATTAACAATTGTTAAACTACTCAGACCATCCTTTTATATTTTGGAAACAAATGTGCTGCAGTGTTAGCTGGCTGCGTTCAGTTTGATGTTGGATGGCACATAAATAAAAGTCCCTTCCAACTCTGTTATTCTGTTAAATAAAAGATGTAAACCATAAATAAGAAAAACTACAGTTGTTAGTAGGTAACAATGAGAATGTGCTGTGCCTTCGCTTTTAATATTATCTGACAGTTCTTACATTTCTACAGTCTTGTTAACTTTTACTTACTGGCTTTCTTCCAGCTTATTATCAATTCTAAACACCTGGATCAAAGCATCTGCAGTCTTTCTAAACTTAATGGAAAGGCAGCAGAAAGGTTTTGGGTGGGGGTTTTCTTTGTTTTATGGTATAAGAATTTACTGTACAGATTTCCTGTTGACTCAGGCAAATGAAATTTTGTAAAACACTGTAGCAAGTACAGTGTATGGTGGAGCAAAGCAGCAACTTTCCAGCACAATCTTTTGAAACCAATTGGACATGTTGAACTTTAGGCACAAAAACCTCTAGTTTCCATGGGAGATGGAGAATATAAACATGTACTCTGGTCATATAGTTAAAAACTGATGAAAGGTAACAAAAACACTCCCATGTTGTCTTAGTTACATAACTTGACCACAGTCAGACAACACAGTGATAATGTTCCCAGTCAGACAATACAATGATAAAGTTCTTCTGAAGCTCAGTTGCTGTTGCTCCTGGTACCAACAAAATCAATAAAATGTCACTAAGTATTAGTTTCCTAATTCTAAAAACATTCCAGATGTTATTTACTTCAAATATTATCTGTAACATAATACAGCATGTTATATTCTGTATATTATCAACTTTTTGCATATTTGCTTGTAAAGGAATAATATGTGAACTAAAATGTCTTCTGTTAATTCTTTTGATCACTTACCTCATAATAATTCTTTTCTTGCATCAATTTTGCTAGTAGTAAATAAGACTTGATGAAAATAGACACAGATATAATTTGGTACAATGAAAGATTTGTTCCTTAGAACTTATTTCTTTGTTTTCTAGTCAGATATTGCCTAAACTATTCTTGTATCAGTTGAACAGAAGAATTAACTTGTTGAGCAGATGTGTCTGTTAACAATTTGTGGGTGCAACAGTAAAAAGCAAGCTGTTTATACCCTCCTACCCATTCAAGCTTTCTTTCCTGAATCTGTTCTTAAAGGCAAGAAAAATTAGCAAATACAATCACACACAATATATGTATACATAATTAATAATAATTGTGGCTGATGTGCAGGATTATTTAGATTGTGATTTGAGTTTGTAGCAGTTGCTGAATAGTTATATAAATCACATATAATCTGAAATATGCATATGGCTATATTTATTTATGGTTTGTAAACATTACCTCATGCTTCTCATTATCTCTTAAATGGAATTGGTTTTGGTAAGATAATTTGTGAAAATGTTGAATAGATTTCAGTACATTTTTACTATTATAGAAAAACTAAAGCCCTTAAAACCAGAATAAATTCTTCTGTTAACAGAAGAATTAAATATAGGCAAAATGTTTTAACTGGCTGCTTAATTTTTTTTTAAACATAATTATAAGTTTAATATCCCAATTATAATTTTGCAAAGTTTTTAAGTTCTTCCAGTAAAAATAACAAAGCAAAACAGCAGGGGTGAAATCCACTTACCTTTGCTACCGGTTCGGTAGCAATATGAATGTGCATATCTTCCGCACATGCACAGAGGATGCCTGTAAAGGTAAGCGAATTGCGAGTGGGGGGGAATCTGCTGTGCCACATGATTTATATTAGCTAGAAAGCAAGAAATCCTGCTTTCTAGCTAATATAAATCACGTGGCACAGCTGATCATCGTAAAAACCTGTTTGCCCAAACTGGTAGCATTTTTTTTACTACCAGTTTGGGTGAACCGGTCTGAACCAGTAGCATTTCACCCCTGATTTTTAGGATAGAGATAATTCTGAGGTAGAGAAACATAATATGTTAATTTTCAAATCAGTGCACTTTTCTGCATGTTTTGTTAACAAATAAGTATGTAAGTTATTTAAAATTTGATTCATAAAACAGCATAATATGGAATTTGCTATTTTTAATAATCTGATAGCCATTTAAAAGAATATTTAAAAGTTAAAATATTATATTTTGCATTTAAATATAGGTGTATTTATAATAAATTTAATATCTGTCTACTTCACAGTATGATGAGACTGGGATAATAATTTTAAATGATCTGTCTACTCCACAGATGGTGAGACTGAGAAAGATAGTTCTTTTGTATAAGAGAAACACCAGTATTACTTATATATGCTTGCATGTAGCCAAGTTTGAAAAATACTGTTTTAAAAAAATATGTTGATCTGTACCAAATAATTACTAGAATCACATATTTCAACTTTATATCAGCTGCTGAAGCAAAGGCAAAAAGAACCTCTGACCCGCTTTTGGATATAATTCCTCACAGCTGGTATTCTGCATTACATTCAAATTCTTTATCTGGTGATATTCTGAAATAATGTTCCATAATGCTTTGTGGAACATCTCCTGTATCTTCCATAGTGTTGGCTTAAAACATAGAATGGAACTTCTAAACTGGTCTTCAGAAATGCTTGCGGTATCGCCATTGTACATGGATTCTGTTAACGATTCGAGGCAAGAAGTAGCTTCCCTTATACATATGCCTGTTCATATTTTGCACACAAAAGGCTGAATTTCGAAAGGGTAGAAATGGGTGCTCCATTTTGAATTTATGCCACTCACAAAGACATCAACTAATATTTGGATTTCATCACTATATATTGTCAGTGACCTGTTTAAGAAAATCCCCATGCATTATATTTATGTATGCAAAAATTTTTTAACAATAAGGCTATGTGTTTGTTCTCAGACAAATTGGATGGGTTGCGAACTGGTACTAAGAGGAAACGTGACTGGGAAGCAATTGCCAGCAGAATGGAAGATTACCTTCAGCTTCCAGATGATTATGATAGCCGTGCTTCTGAACCTGGGAAAAAAAGGGTAATAAATGTCTTGGTTTAACATACCCAGCCACATCGAGCTTTAAGAAAACTCATTCTGATAGGGTGAATAGTTCTATTCTTGCAATGGTGATATTTGTTAATGGAATGCTATTGCTCAAAAGTATACTGAATAGATCATGTTGGTATATGATTCTTTTATATCTGGAGAGAACAACATTTCAGTATATTTAACATTGTTATGTTCGATGGAGTTATGTTAACATATGGATGAGATTGGTGAGGCAATTTCTTTTTCAACATTGAACTGCCTATTGGAAGTGCCTATGGTTTTAGGAGTTATCTCAAAATGGCAATGACCAATTATAGTTACTGGGGACTCCAAGAGCTGTGAAAAGTGACTGTGGGCACAATCTTATTTTTCAGTGGAATACACATTCCTCTCCCATCCAAACTAGCCAACTAAATGCAACTGGATTTAGGAGCATTGAGTTGTTGTCTCAGTAATTGAGAGTGGTCTCATTACTTTGTCAATATTTCCTTGAAATATGTCTATGGAGATTCTCTTATTGAAATAGTTTTTCACTTTTTTACCAAAGGTATGCAAAAATTGCTTAGAATGTAATTTTAAAAAGGATTTTATGAGGTTTTCCGGCTTTTGACTATCCATCCTGCCAACACATTTTGTAAGTTGCAAAGTCAGTAGAACGGTGGAACAAGATTCAGTGACAAATCTTTTTCCCCTCATTACTTTAGTGTTTTGTTTCTCAGTTTCATTATAATCTAATTAGTATAGTTTTTACAAATAAATAATATGGATGAAAGAAAGCAGAATGTGAATCAAGCTAGCAGTTTAATTTGCTTGGTATAAAATTGGAAAACAGACTGGTTAGAATATTATCTGTGTCCCCTTTATGATATGATATTGGTGATCTGTATCTAGAATAGAGCTGAATACAACAGCATTTAACTTCAGTAATCAAAGAGTATAAAAACTCCAATGGTAAAACATTAGCAACATTCCTAAATATTCAGAAAACAGATGCATATTGAATATGAAGAAAACGCCAGTATCCTCAGAGCTTGTTAGCGAAATTCTAAAGTTGTGTGGAACAGTCACACCGAGCTCTAAGGAACTGAATAGGTCCTTGTCCAATAAGAAGCAGAATTTAAAATATAAGTTAGCAAGTATTGAAAAATAAAAAATGGAAACATTTTTGAAAAATAATTCAATTTTTCATCCACTTCTCCAAGTAGGAAGGTTTGTGAAAGACAGCAAGATTAAAAAGATCTTCATCCAAATGCTTGATTTTAACTTTTGTTCACCTCTAAATACATTAGGAAGCTCAAGTAAAGTGATGGCTAATGCCTTTTCTAAATTGTCCAAAATCTCTGCAGGGGATAAAATTGTATCAGAGATTTATGCATGTTGCTTCTTTTTCCTGAAATGACTGTTATCCAAGCAGCACGTCTTTTTTTTTAATAGGTAAGGTGGGCAGATCTTGAAGAAAAAAAGGATGCAGACAGAAAGAGGGCCATTGGTTTTGTTGTGGGACAAACAGACTGGGAGAAAATCACAGATGAAAGTGGTCGTTTTGCTGAGAAAGCCCTCAATCGCACTAAATACATCTGAATTAGTTGGCACATGGAAGATGTCTTCCTTTCAGGTTAGAGCTGAACCTTCTATATCTTCATATGTACTTGACAATGAGCTAAAGAGCATGTGGTGGATGGGATGGATCTGGACACTATTTTAATCATTTGGTTAAAATCAGATGTTTAATCTCTGACTGCATGCAGTTTGGAGGAAAGAGAATAGCACAGTTCAAAAAATCCTGGTTTACTATCAGCTGTGATTACTTTTCCCAGGCTCATCATCTAATCTTTTTGTTTTTCCTCTACAGGCTGTTTGCTTTGGTGAGCGAAGTACACAAGGTGGTATGGTTGGAACATGTCATTGCCCATCTAGAGAGCTTTCTGATTCTTTCCTTTTGAACTTTTTTATTTCATTGTGTTCCTTCCATTTTAACTGCTGATCCAGGATCCCCAAGTTATATAATATCCTCTTGCATCTAAATGTGATAAAAATTTATGTTAAAATCAGTAGTCTTAGTTTTTATGTGTACAGTAGAATTGCAAGACAGTCCTGAAGCCATTTCCTCTGCCGTACTCTGACCCAATGTCAGCATTACTTTGTATTGTTGCTTTGTGCTATTGTTATTTTATACTGTACAAACTTGGTAGTTTATTGTACTAGGAAACAGAACAATAAACTTTCACTATGACTTTAATAATGTGGTTGACCATATATTTATGTTTTCTATTATCTCTGTATTTGATTTTTAAAACAAGAACTTCCCTAAATAGCGTGTTGGAGATTGGCAAGAAGATAAGTAAATGAAATAAGGTTGAGCCCCAAATTCTGGTCATTAAAATGCCCCATTTCCTTGTACATAAATCTCTTCAAAGCATTTTTATTCTCCACACAACTTTATTCTTCACACACTCATCAGTGCATTGGCTTAAAGCCATCTCAGCTGTCTGTCACAAGAAGAGAACTTTAATTTATATTTGACTTAAAATAATCTGTCATCAAATAATTTGGTTAAGCAGCTTTCTGAATAGTATATATCTTACGGGATGGGTAAGATACACTATATTGCCAAAAGTATTCGCTCACCTGCCTTTACTCGCATATGAACTTACTGTAAGTGACATCCCATTCCTAATCCATAGGGTTCAATATGACGTCGGTCCACCCTTTGCAGCTATAACAGCTTCAACTCTTCTGGGAATGCTGTCCACAAGGTTCAGGAGTGTGGTTATGGGAATTTTTGACCATTCTTCCAGAAGCACATTTTGAGGTCACACACTGATGTTGGACGAGTTTACGTGGCCTACCACTTCGCGGCTGAGTTGCTGTCGTTCCCAAACACTTCCACCTTCTTATAATACAGCTGACAGTTGACTGTGGAGCGAGGAAATTTCACGACTGGATTTGTTGCACAGGTGGCATCGTATCACAGTTCCATGCTGGAATTCACTGAGCTCCTGAGAGCGACCCATTCTTTCACAAATG
The DNA here is from genome assembly GCF_051295495.1 of Thamnophis sirtalis. NCBI lineage: Eukaryota > Metazoa > Chordata > Lepidosauria > Squamata > Natricidae > Thamnophis > Thamnophis sirtalis. The sequence continues at coordinate 127,039,132 of NW_028261381.1, forward strand.
TTTGTAAAAACAGTCTGCATGCCTAGGTACTTGATTTTATACACCTATGGCCATGGAAGTGATTGGAACACCTGATTCTGATTATTTGGATGGGTGAGCGAATACTTTTGGCAATATAGTGTATATTGCTTTCATTCTTGGCTGCTGTTTTTGTTTTGAATTGTACATCTAGCATTGTATATTTTATGGTTTCAATTAAATTTTAAGTACTACTCTGTCATTGTGACAAGAGGTGTATCAATTTAAATTGAAATAAATAAGATATGCATATCTTATTTATTTCCCATGCTTATTAATTAACCAATACAATTAACTTTTTGTCCTTCAAATAATTTCTGTTTATAGGTATAATAGTATTGATAATTCTGTTTTTCCTCTGTTGATGGAGGATTGTGATTTATTACTTAAGGAATAGTTGCTACTGAAATATATTTATTTACATGACTTTATCCAGTTTGATTAAATATGTATAATTAGAAGCTATTGATATATCAGAATACTGTATAGAATGTTAGAAGACTACAAAAACATTTGTTTGCATAATTTATCTTTATGCCACACTGTAACTTTTAATATTGGTAAGTTATTTTTGAGTCTTCATCTCACAGCAATTATGAACACACATTACACATTTTTTATGATTGGCTTGCAATATTAGAATTACACTCTGTTGGGTGCTAAGTAAAACCTATTAGTGGATTAAATAGTAACTAGTTCCAAATATATTTTTAAAAAGTTCTTGTTTAATCCAAAAGTTTTGTGCACTTATTTGTTAATATGATCATGCTTCTCACATCTATAAAATCCTACTAGTGAAAAATTTTACTGTTTTTCATCACAAGGGAAAATATTGTTTACCTTCTCATATTTAATTAAACAGGCAAATGTGAAATGAAAAAAGTTTGTCATAACATATTTGGTGATGTTTTAAGAAATTGTGAAATTACAAAATGTTCATGTCGATTTAATTAACAATTTTCAACTCTAAATCCTTAAATCTTTTATCTGCCTCTTGTGGAGTTACCAAAGTTAGAAGCAACTCAGCATGCACTGGAAATTTATAAAGTTCATAACATTGAGGCTCAAATAAAGTGGATTGTGTACTGTTTTTGGCTTGTTTTACTAACATTTTTATGCTTATTACAGTATTCAGTTAGCAGGAATGGTCAGGTGTGCAGAAATATTTTCCATATGGCTGGTATATGGGTGTTTTAAAATACCTAAAAGCTTATAAGTGATGATGATGTTATCCATTCAGTTGTGTCCGACTCTTGGTGATTCTATGAACCAGGTCTTTCTATGTCTTTTGAGCTTGCACTACTTCTTTAAGTGGTTCTGTGCTCTGGCTGGTGTCAGCTTTTATGGTGTCCAGCCACCATGTTCTTTGGTTACTTTTTACCATTAACTCTTCTAAACATAATTGCTTTCTTCAGTGAATTCCCCCACATGACATGACCAAAATAAGTGAGGCACAGTTTCGTGATTTTGCCTTCCAGTGATATGCCTGATGTTATGTGCTCCAGTACTTGTTTGATAGTCACCTTTATTGTCCAAAGAATATGCAATATGCAATATCCAATCTTCACAACCATATATACTGGTCAAAAAATAAAGGGAACACAAAAATAAGACATCCTAGATCTGAATGAATGAAATATTCTTATTAAATACTTTGTTCATTACATAGTTGAATGTGCTGACAACAAAATCACACAAAAATTATCAATGGAAATCAAATTTAGCAACTATGGAGGTCTGGATTTGGAGTTACACTCAAAATTAAAGTGGAAAAAAACACTACAGGCTGATCCAACTTTGATGTAATGTCCTTAAAACAAGTCAAAATGAGGCTCAGTAGTGTGTGTGGCCTCCATGTGCCTGTATGATCTCCCTACAACGCCTGGGCATGCTACTGATGAGATGGTGGATGGTCTCCTGAGGGATCTCCTCCCGCACGTGGATTAAAGCATCCCCCAACTCCTGGACAGTCTGGTGCAACGTGCCGTTGGTGGATGGAGCGAGACATGATGTCCCAGATGTGTTCAATTGGATTCAGGTCTGGGGAATGGGCAGGCCAGTCCATAGCATCAATGCCTTCGTCTTGCAGTAACTGCTGACACACTCCAGCCATATGAGGTCTAGTATTGTCTTGCATTAGGAGGAACCCAGGGCCAACCGCACCAGCATATTGTCTCACAAGGGGTCTGAGGATCTCGGTACCTAATGGCAGTCAGGCTACATCTGGTGAGAACATGGAAGATTGTGCGGCCCCCTAAAGAAATGCCACACCATTACCAACCCAGTGCCAAACCGGTCATGCTGGAGGATGTTGCAGGCAGCAGAACTTTCTCCACAGCGTCTCCAGACCCTGTCAAATGTGCTCAGTGTGAACCTGCTTTCATCTGTGAAGAGCACAGGGCGCCAGTGGCAAATTTGCCAATCTTGGTGTTCTCTGGCAAATACCAAACATCCTGCACAGTGTTGGGCTGTAAGCACAACCCTCACCTGTGGACGTTGGGCCCTCATACCACCCTCATGGAATCTGTTTCTGACCGTTTGAGCAGCCATGTGCACATTTGTGGCCCGTTGGAGGTCATTTTGCAGCGCTCTGGCAGTGCTGCTCCTGTCCCTCCTTGCACAAAGGTGGAGGTAGCGGTCCTGATGCTGGGTTGTTGCCCTCCTATGGCCTCCTCATCTCCTGATGTACTGGCCTGTCTCCTGGTAGCACCTCCATGCTCTGGACACTACGCTGACAGACACAGCAAACCTTTTCGCCACAGCTCGCAATGATGTGCCATCCTGGATTAGCTGCACTACCTGAGCCACTTGTGTGGGTTGTAGACTCCATCTCATGCTACCACTAGAGTGAAAGCACCAGCAGCATTCAAAACTGACCAAACTATCAGCCAGAAAGCATAGGAACTGAGAAGTGGTCTGTGGTCACCACCTGCAGAACCACTCCTTTATTGAGGATGTCTTGCTAATTGCCTATGCTTTCAACCTGTAACAACAGCATGTAAAATTGATTGTCAATCAGTGTTGCTACCTAAGTGGACAGTTTGATTTCACAGAAGTGTGATTGAGTTGGAGTTACTTTGTGTTAAGTGTTCCCTTTATTTTTTTTGAGCAGTGTACTATCTGATGCTAGGAGTACCACAACCTCATTGCGTGATAACAGTCAAATAGCTCCTAACTTCATCAAAAGTTTTCTTTTGCCATGTACCCCACCATTTCACTGTAGAATTTAACTTTTCTAACTACATTTTTCAAAACAAAGATTTCTTTGCATCGGTTATTCAATAAATATCTTTCTAACAATTATGAACAATTTATTGAATTAAAATCTGGTGGTAAATGTTATAAAAACAATTTTAATAATAAAATGTTGCCCTAATAAATGTATTGTTTTAAATGTGTTATAATTTAAGAATTTTGTTTTTTACGACTGATGAATAGACATGTACATGAATAGACATGAATATGAATATATTTTATTTCAATTACCTTGTCATCAAATGGAAATAAAACTTGAGTAATTTTTGTTCTGAATAATCACAAAAAAGCACTACACTCAGGTGAAATTCAGCAGGTTCCAACAGGTTCTGGAGAACTGGTAGCAGAAATTTTGAGTAATGTGAAAGGGTGTTGGTCTTACCTGATGTGCCTTTTCTCATGGAGTGGAGATAGCATCCAGGAATGGGTTGACCTCGTCTGGGTTGATTCTGTCAGAAGCTGAAGTCCTGTATGATGCTGTGTCAGAGACTGTAGCTTCCTACAGCACCAAAGCCAGTGCTGCTACCTGCCCCTCGGTAGTGTTGGGCGATAACCCCTGTCCAGTCCATCCTGGAGGAACTCAAGAATTTGGGTAAGGTGGAATTATATATGCAGGATGTGAAGGGCCTCCTAGAGGCCTGGATGGTTTTAATGACCCTGGAGGAAAAATTGTCCTCCCTCAGAACGCTCCACTCAAGAGCCAGGTGGTCAGATGGAGCCACTGTAGTTCTGGATGAACCAATGCCCCCTGGCTGAGTGAAATCTTGTCCTGAGGGATCCTCCAGGGCTGAGCCAATGACAGGTTCACCAGATCTGCAAACCACAGCTGTCTGGGCCAGTCGGGCGAGAAGCTGGATCTTCGCCCTCTCTGCTAGTGCCTTCCATATCACCCTTGGGATAAGGAGAAGAGGAGGGAAGGCATACAGTATTCCTGGAGGCCAAGGACATCGGAGAGCATCTACTCCCTCCACCCCTGGCATCGGAAACCTGGCATAAAATCTTGGCAGCTGAGCATTGTCTGGAATGGCAAAGAGTTCCACCACTGGGAGGCTGAAACAGTCCATGAGTTCCCAAAATAGTGACAAGTACAGAATCTACTCCGCATGGTCTACTGTAGCTCTGCTGAGCCAGTCTGCACGTTTGTCACCCCTGAGATATGCTCCACTACAATGGATAACAAGTGCCTCTTCGCCCAGAGGCCTAGTCGCTTGGCTTCCTGCATAAGGGACCTAGAGCGGGTCCCCCCTGACGGTTAATGTGCGATTTGGTGGCCATGTCCGTCAGAACGAGGATGTGCTTACCAGAGACCGCCTGTTGGAAATTGTGGAGGGACGGGTACACCGCCCTTAGCTCCAAGCAATTGATGTTGTGGGTCTGGTCACTCTGGTTCCACTGCCCTTGGGCCATCTGCAACTGAAGATGCCCCCCTCCCCAACTGAAGAGGCTGATGGCCATAGTGACAGTGACCCGGGCTCTTTGAAGTAACAGCTCTTGGCAATGGCTGGAGGGAACTATGTCCCTGGCCAGTGAACTACTTGTGCCTGTCCTCTGAAAAGGTAAGAGAAACCATTGAAAGTCTCTGGCATGCAGTTGTGCCCAGGGAACAATGGAAATACTGGACATCATCTTGCCCAGGAGCTACGTGTTTTTGTACGCTGCCCTGAGTCCTTTGGGAGAAGGGCGGCATATAAGTCCAATAAATCTAAACCTGTGAGAGCAGGGCCAAGGATATGATTCGCTCCCTTTTGACCAGACCTGCTAGGTCCTTGAGGCTGGTCTGCCGCTCCTGGGATAGGTAAAACCTGCATGCCACCGTATCAATGATTGCTCCCAAATGAAACAGGCAGTTTGTAGTGGTAAGGTGGCTGTTTATGTTAATAGAGAACCCGTGCTGCTGCAGTGCCTGTGTCGTGACCCTCAGGTCCTCTTTAGCCTGGATGGCAGAGGAGGACTGGATCAATATATCATCTAGATAGCACTAGTCGCACATGGGCATAGCCTGAAAATGGGCTGCCAATGCTGCTAGAACTTTTGTGAATGCCCTAGGTGCCGATGAGAGACCGGATGGTAGGGCTCTATACTGATAGTGGTAATCCACATAATGAAAGCAGAGATATTGCCGATGAAGTGGCAAAATAAACATATGGAGATAAGTCTCTGTTAAATCAATAGACATGAGGTAGTTGCCCTCCTGCATGCCCCCCAGAATAGTTTGCAGAGTGCATCATAAACCGCCTGTAAAGCAGATGGTGGTTCAGTTTAAGATGTAGAATAGCTCTCCAGCCCCACCCTGAGGCCTTGGAGATCACGAATAGAATAGAATAGAATCCCTGGCCTTGTTGAGCCTCTGGCACCCACTGGGTTGCTCGAATGTCCAGCAGTTGCTGAATTGCTGACTATGAGGGCTCTCTTTGCAATGTCTTTTGAGAGTGGGCAGCAAATAAAGAACCTTGGGAATATGGAAAGGAATTCAAGGGAAAGCCCCAACCTCACTGTGTCTCTGACCCATGCGTCTAGTTTCCTCCCATTGGTTGGCAAAAAGGGCCAGGCAGCCCCCGATGGGAGGGAGGGATGTGCCAGTATTAGGGGCACTGAAAGGAATGACCTCCACTGCGAAAAGACTGCTTAGACTGTCTACCTCTAGGTGGTCAGTCTCACTGTTGCCACTGCCTTGGGAAGTAACCCCCCCTTGGGCCTGGAATTTTTTGATCTGGGGTCTGGGGCCCGAAAGGAAGGCCGTCTCATGTATGGCAAGGGGCAAAAAAAGTCCTTCCTAGTTACAAGCAGCAAAATTCTTCTCTTGTCTCCTGAGTCCACCAGATATTCACCCAACAAGTAATCCCCTTTAAAGGGAGCTGATGCTAGATGCCACTTGTGGTGACATCCGTCTGCCATTGGTGAAGCCAGAGTAAGTAGTATGCCACTACGGAACAGATCATAGACTTTGAGGCAAATCTGGCAGTTTTGAGTGTGGCATCCATCAAAAACTGGATCACTGCCACCAGTTTGTTGATATCCTGGTGTGCTCTGGTATTGGCTGCCGGGATCCTCTCCTGCAGCTGTCGAAGCCAAAGTAATGATGTCCAGTTGAAAAATGAGGCGGTCACCGATGCTCACCCACGTAGCTACTTGATGGCTACTCTGCAGAGTTGAATCTGTCCATCTGTCTTCCGGTTTCAGAGACTCCTGGTACACCAGGCATGGTGGAAGACACTGGTGTGTCTACTGTCGGTAGTTGAAGCATCCGGGCCAGCTCAGGTCCCATATTGTAAAAACGTCTATTAGCCGAGGTTGGCATAGGACCCAACGTAGGTGAGTTCCACTGCCTTTGGACTATGTCAACAAAGAGTCTTGGTGATGGAATTGTCTCTGCCTCAGTGGTAGGCTCTGAAAAGATGGGTCTGTTGTGCTGGTCAGGCTCTCTGTGTCCGGGTCAACTGCCTTGACCCCGAGTCTGGCTTAATTCTTAGCCTTGAAAAGGAGTGAGTTGAACATGCCAGGTTGAAACAATCTGGTGAAGGCCGGCTGTTCTGGTATCATACTCTCATCGTCTGACAAGTCTGCTTCCCTTTGCCCTCCCTCTTCTGAGAGCAGGGATGGGAGAGTATACCTCAGAGCTGGCTAAAATTCCTGCATGATTCATGTGGAGCCCAGAAGCCACCAAGGAGGCTTGTCTAGATTGTTGTTGGAGCCCAGCTGTAATGCCTTGCCTGATTGCACTTGCAATAATGTCCTACAAATTAGGCTAGGCTATTGGGTCTGCCTGCAATTCTGAGCCAAGACCCGCAGCTGTTCAGGTAAATGTGGCTTCTGGAGCAGCACTGGCTGAAGTACAAGGCCAATCAATGTTGTCAGCTGGGATGGTCAAATCTGAAACCGATCCCCATAGGCCTGTGTTGTTTACAGGGAAAACGATTTGGGGGAGAAGCCCTAGCAATAGAGGAGTGCCCTAACAGCTTTTGACAGACTCAGTCCAATCAGTGAGCAGACAAGGTCAGCCCATTCCTGCACGCTGTCTCCACCACAATGGAGAACTGACAAATACCACCTCTGGTTGGCCCCAGAGTGGGGAGAGAATGGGGATTTTGCAATACCCTTCCCCCAGGAGTGAGGTGGGAATGGAGATTTTGCAGTATCCTTCCCCTGCCATGCCGACCAAGCCACGCCCACAGAACCGGTAGTAAAAAAAATTGAATTTCACCACTGACTACACTGAATATTCATATTATTTCAAACTACACTTTTCAGTAGATGCACATCTCTCATTCAGTTTGGTGTTACTATACATATATATGTAAAACAGCCTGAAACTAAAAGCATACTACAGGGTTTTTTAATATTTTTGAAAGCATCTTTCCAATTCTATTTAATTTTTTACTTGTATTTTCTGTTTGTGTTGAACACATTTGTATTCAAGTGGATAATAATTTCCTTTTTTATATCAGAATATTTTTCTTTTTATACAATTACACACAAAGTGTGCAAAGTAAGGAAAATAATTAAAAATCCATTAGGGATAAAGAAAAGGAATAGCAATTAACTTTCATTATCTATAACAGTAACTATGCATTGCTATGGAAACTATGGAAAATGTGTTCCAACATGATATGGAAAATAAATATGCGTTGATCTTTAAATCTGTATCCTCCCCCAATAATTTGAACTATTAATTTATGTTGCTTTGATTATTTTCATATTCCTTTCAGTTAATCATGTAATTTTTATTAGTTGCAAATTGTTTGTATATTTATACTGCAGAAAAAAATAAGAGTTCTATTTTGGAAACTTGATTGGTGCTACATAAATTACAAGTACCAGAATCATTCATACTTCTGATAACTGAAATAGCAATGAAGGTTTTAACTAATTAGTATAGGAGACAGGAGTGGAGCCGATGCAAGCATTTTCCTATGTACAGAATTGGTTCTATATCAAAATTGTGTGTTAGACTCTTAATGAGGCCTGAAAAGTTATACAGTAAACAGAACATTTGGTCCCATAGTAGTATATAGTACCATACTACTATAAAGAATAGTTCTTTATACTATTCCATAAAATTGGACAAGCATTTACCACTATTAAAATAGGAATAGCTTTTGCTGTGTAAAGTTTTGCTGGACAATGTGAAGATATGGAAATGTAACCCAATAATGATGGTTTTCCTTGGAAAGTTAATATATTTATAAACGTTTGTATATCACAACATATTATCATATCTACAGTTGTTACTTGCTAGCTACAATGATCTCTATACTAATCTAAAGCTGGAAAGAATGGTGACTTCTAAAGAGGGGGAAAACCTTCTCTAGGAAGCTGCTCCTCTCCGCAGAAAAATGGAACCTTTAAAACTGGATACAACAAACTGCTAACAAATAAGAACAAACTCTGGGATTGCTCTGCAGAAGAGAAGTGGAAAAAATAGGAAAGTGTTCGTCAGGGGCTGCTTAAGACATTTCTGGAAATTGAAAAAGATATAACTCAGGTGGCACTTGAAGAATGTTTATAAGCTTTCAGGTGTTAGGTTAGGTTAGGTTTTTTGGATTTATATGCCGCCCTTCTCCCAAGGACTCACGGCGGCTTACAATATAAGAAAACACATATTACAAAAATTAAAAGGGACATTAAATAAAGTATCCAAAAAACCCCAATTGATATTTACAATAAAAATTTAAAAATTAAATTAAAATTAACAACCAAATTAATCCTATATTTTATTCTATTCAGGTCAGACCGGCTTGCTGGAAAAACCAACTTTTTAGGGCACGTCAGAAGGACCGGAGGATTATGCGAAGCTCCGGGGGCAGCTCATTCCAGAAGGAAGGGGCTCCCACAGAGAAGGCTCTGCCTCTGGGGGTCGCTAGCTGACACTGTCTGTCCGACGGCACCCTGAAGAAGCCAACTCTGTGGGATCGCACTGGACAGTGGGATGCTACTAGTGGCAGTAGGTGGTCTCGCAGGTATCCTGGACCTAAGCCATGGCATGCTTTAAAGATCATAATTAGTACCTTGAATCGCACCCGGAAGACAAATGGCAACCAGTGCAGGCTGCCTAAAAGGGGTGTAACATGGGAGCACCTATATTTCCCCATAATAACCCGCGCAGCCGCATTCTGGAGCAGTTGAAGCCTCCGGGTGCTCTTCAAGGGCAGTCCCACCTAGAGAGCATTACAGTAGTCCAGGCAAGAAAGGATGAGGGCATGAGTGACTGTGCACAGAGCATCTCAATCCAGAAAGGGGCGCAACTGATGTATCAGGCAAACCTGGTAAAAGGCCCCCCTGGTCACGGCTGTCAGGTGTTCTTCTAAACTAAGCTGCGTATCCAGGAGGACTCCCAGATTGCGGGCCCTCTCTGAGGCGGGTAAAGTTTCTCCCCTATCAAAGATGGAACAAGATGCACAAATCGGGATAATGGAAACCACAGCCACTCAGTCTTGGAGGGATTGAGCTTGAGCCTGTTCCTCCCCATCCAGATCCGCACAGCCTCCAGGCATCGGGACATCACATCGAGGGCATTGTTTGGGTGGTTTGGGGTAGAGATGAAAAGTTGGGTATCATATATAGCATATTGATGATACCGTACGCCAAAACCAGGATGATCTCGCCCAGCGGTTTCATATATATGTTGAACAGGAGGGATAAGAGAACCGACCCCTGCAGCACCCCACAAGTGACGCGCCTCAGGGTCGATCCCTGTCCTCCCATCAACATGAACTGCGACCGATCCGACAGGAGGAGAACCACCACAAAACGGTGCCCCCCACTCCGAACCCCCCAACTCATCGCAGTAGGATACCATGGTCGATGGTATCGAAAGTTGCTGAGAGATCTAATAGGACCAGGACAGAGGAGCAGCCCCTGTCCCGGGCCCACCAGAAATCATCAACCAACGCGACCAATGCCGTCTCCATGCTGTGCTCAGGCCTGAAACCTGACTGAAATGGATCCAGATAGGCAGCTTCATCCACGTACTGGGGAAGCTGACGTGCTACCACACTTTCGACAACCTTCGCTACAAAGCGAAGGTTGGGGACCAGACGATAGTTGGCTAAAGAGGCTGGGTCCAGGGAAGGCTTCTTAAGGAGGGACCTCACCACTGCCTCCTTCAAGGCTGTGGGAAAGAACCTCTCTCTCAATGAAGTGTTGGTAATCGCTTGAAGCCAGCCTTGTGTCACCTCCCGGGAAGCCAAAGCTAACCAAGAGGGACACGGGTCCAGCACACAAGTGGCAGCACTGAGTCTCCCCATAATCCTGTCCATGCCCTCGGGGGTCACAGGGTCAAACTCCTCCCAGATAGTCTCCACAAGATTCATCCCCGTCGACTCGCCCAAATCTACCCAGTCAGAGTCCAAGCCTGTCCAAATCTGAGCAATTTTCTCCTGCAGATACTGAACAAATTCTTCAGCCCTATCCTGCAAGGGGTCTTTCCCAGTTCCTTGATTAAGTAAGGAGCGGATCACCCTAAACAGGGGAGCTGGGCAGTCATCTGCGGACGCGATAAGAGCGGAAAAATGTTGCCGTTTTGCCGCTTTTATCGCCACTAAGTAGGATTTAATATGAATTCTTACTAGTGTTTGATCAGATTCGGACCAGCTGGCCCTCCAACCACTCTCAAGGGGTCTTTTCCAGCGTTTCATCTCCCGGAGCTCCTTGGTAAACCAGGTAGCTACCCGGGATCGACACCGGGTCAGAAGCCACAAAGGCACAACACGGTCCAAGGCCCCAGTGGCCGCCCTATCCCAGGCTTCCACTAGGGCTTCGGTCGAGCTGTGAGCAAGCAATTCAGGAAAAATCCCAAGCTCCATCAGGAACTTTTCAGGGTCCATCAGGCGCCTGGAGCAGAATCATCTATTCGGTTCCGCCTCCCTGCGGCGAAGGGTAGCAGTATGGAAGTCAAGCCTGATGAGGAAATGATGAGACCATGACAAGGGTTGGATAGAAATATCCCCTAAATCTAGATCATTCATCCACTGCCCAGAGACAAAAATCAGGTCAAGCGTGTGTCCCCTGTTATGGGTGGAGTCTTGAATTAACTGAGTTAGGTCCATAGCCCTCATGGAAGCCATGAACTCCCAAGCTGATTCGGATGTCTCGCCAATGGAAGGTAGATTGAAATCCCCCAGGATCATAAGCCGGATAACAACCAATCCGGATTGATCAACAACCAATCCGGATAACACATCCAGCAGCTCCAGCAGGGCCGATGAAACGTAGCAGGGAGACAGGTATGTAACAAAAAGGCCCACCTGAACTCCAAGGCCCCATTTCACAAAAAGGGACGCACACCTGCCTATCTGAAGCACAGTGACCTCCTGAGGTCCGAGACTTTCCCTAATAACCACCGCCACCACCACCCACCCCTGCCCTGGGCTCTCAGCTGGTGAAACGCCCGTAAGCCTGGTGGGCATAATTCACTAAGGGGAACAACCCCCTCATGGCCCAACCAGGTCTCCGTAATGCACTCCAGGTCTGCTCTACCCTCTTGTATGAGGTCGTAAATGAGGGGAGCCTTACGTACCATGGACCTGGCGTTAAGCGACACCAGCCAGAGACCAGGGTCCTGTAACCCTGGGGGCAAGAAGGCGATGAGGGTTGGAACACATGATTGCTCTTAAACAGCAAACTCGTGTCCCCCGAACCTAATTCTGCGCGCCTTGGGACCAAGAAGGATTTTGGTACCGTGTAGGCCGGCTCTTTATCTGGCCACAACAGCAGGGTTTAGAACGAAAGTTCGGCTTGGCATGCACTGGGGAAGATGGCTGCCTGAGCTTGCCGCTCAGGCTCAGAGAGGGAAGAAACAATCAAAATTCTAATCCTCTGCTGAAGCCAGACCTATTGAAAAAGAAGGCTGTAAGAGAGGGAGCCAAGAGGATCCCAGAAAGCCGTTTACTTACTCAGAACGCTGCTCTGAATGGCTCCGAACGGCTCCGAAGGGCCCTCAGGCAACGCAGTTTCCTGCAGGCAGCATTCCAGCGGACAGCAACTCCAACGCCGAGCCCAAATCGCCGCAGCCTCGGTCTATTAATACGGGGTGCCACTGAGCTGCATTGGGACGTGGATTTCAGCTACTGGGTTCCACAGCCACAGAGGGGTTGGTGAGTTGGGACTGGGCGGCTGGATTTTTTAGTGCCGCCGCTGATGCCCCCCCTCCTTCTCCATCGCGGCTGCTGTGATCCTGGCTTCTTTAAACATCAAAGCCAGCTTCCCGCTGCTGTTTGCCGCTGCCACACGCTACCATCTTGGGCTTGCCTCTTTGGGCGACATGGGCTTGCCTCTTTGGGTGACATGAGCTTGCCTCTTGGGCGGCGTGTTCTCCGGTCGCCCTCGCCCTCTGGCCGCCCCCGCCTTCATCCTCAGGGATTTTTCTGCTTATCATTCTAACTGTTCTAACTGTTGCTGCGGCCATGGAGACCTCTGGCCACGCTGATAGTTCTACATGTGATCCCGTGTTATACAACCTCCGTAGAAGGAGAGGATGGGGGACAAGGAGAACGTGGACAGGAAGCCTGCTCCCCCCCCCAACTGGCGTCAACCCCCTCAGCCATTTTAGACTCTCAGACTTTATGTACTTTTCTGGACTCCGCAGGGGAGAAGATCAATAGCGTGGAGGCCCCCCCCAAAAAAACCTTTACCAACTTCACCTATTTTAAATTTGCGTCAACCGCTTCTGCGGGTCAAGAACTGCGCTTGTTTTGCTTGTTGAGGGAATGTTGTATGAATGGGTGAGAGCGTGTTCCCACTTTTAACTTTTATATTTGATTAACCTTTTATATTATTACTCTGTATTTTAACTATTGTAGTGGGGGTGTATGAGGAGAGTGGCTGTGGGTTGTGTATGATAGGATCAGGTGGGCGACCTGAAGCCCCCTCCACTGAGTGCAGATGCAGAAGTGGTGGGGACCCAGACTCGCCCCCTGTCCTGGTATGAATGCTGAGTGCGGCCTGTCGGGAAGAATGGGGGCCATGGGAGGTGGGTGGGGGTCTACGGCGACGGGGGAAGGTCGGAGCATTTCGGTTACGATGGGGAGGGGCAGATATGATGGGAGCTGTAGGGCTGGCCATTACCAGGAAAGAAGGACTCTCTACCTTACAGCGATTCCTTGTTCCGGCCCTACTGGCTCAACTCAAGGGCCTGGTGGCAGAGGAGATCAGGGCCCTGGTCTCAGGTTGCTGCTGCTAAATGCCAGGTCTGTAGTAAATAATACCTTCCCTCCCGCCAATTTGGCAAATATTCCATCTCTCAGGCTGGGGGGTCAAACATTATACCCCTCAGACAGGGTCCGCAACTTGGGAGTCCTCCTGGACCCACAGCTGACTTTCGAACACCATTTGTCAGCTATGACCAGGGGGGCATTTGCCCAGGTTCGCCTGGTGCACCAGTTGCGCCCCTACCTGAACCGGGAGGCTCTCACAACAGTCACTCGGGCCCTTGTGACCTCTAGGCTGGAGTACTGCAATGTGCTCTACATGGGGCTGCCCTTGAGGAGTATTCGGCGACTTCAGCTAGTCCAGAATGCAGCCGCGCGAGCGATCGTGGGTGCACCTCGCTTCACCCACGTAACACCTATCCTCCGCGAGCTGCGCTGGCTACCTGTCGATCTCCGGATACGCTTCAAGGTGCTACTTGCCACCTATAAAGCCCTTCATGGTAGTGGATCTGGGTACTTGAGAGACCGCCTACTGCCGATCACCTCCACACGACCCATTAGATCTCATCGTTTAGGCCTCCTCCGAGTTCCATCCGCTGGCCAATGCCGACTGGCCACCACGCGGAGGAGAGCCTTCTTGGTGGTAGCCCCGACCCAATGGAACGATCTCCCCGTGGAGCTTCGTACCCTCACCACCCTCCAGACCTTCCGCACAGCCCTTAGAATCTGGCTATCCCGTCAGGCCTGGGGCTAAATGATTGTAACCCGCCCGAATGGTATGAATGTTGCGTTTTAATCATGTACTGTCTTATATGTAAAAGTCTGTCCCCCCCTTCCTTTTGATTGTGAGCCGCCCTGAGTCCCCCCAGGGAAAAGGGCGGCATACAAATAAATAAACTATAAACTATAAACTATAAAGCTCTCCTTGTCCGGGACTTAATTTTAGACGGGGAGGCAGACCTGGCATGTATAACTGAAACCTGGCTGGGCCAAGAGGGAGGAGTCCCCCTCTCAGAAATGTGCCCAGATGGGTTCCAGGTGCTACACCAACCGCTAGATAAGGGGTGGGGGGGTGGCAGTTCTTATCCGAAGGTCTTTAGCTCCTCTCAGGATCCCTGCCCCAGAGATTGTGGGGTGTGAGTCTCTTCTCCTGAAGTTGGACCTAGGGATTCAATTGGGCTTGTTTTTGACATACCTACCTCCCAGCTGCGTCACAACGGCCCTGCCTGCGCTCCTAGAGGTGGTAGCCGGCGGTGGAGTTCCCCAGACTGATGGTACTGGGGGACTTTAACCTGCCATCCCTGGGCGAACACTCCGATGGAGCGCAGGAGTTCATGGCTTCCATGACAACCATGGACTTGACCCAAGTAGTTCAGGATCCAACCTATAGAGCGGGACACACACTCAACCTTGCATTTCTCTCGGGGCAGTGGAGATGTGATCTTGAATTAAGGGGAATAGAGATATCACCCTTGTCATGGTCAGATCACTTCCTACTGAGGCTTGACTTTGGGATGCTACTCCCCCATTGCAGGGAGGCGAAGCCGATTAAGTGGTTCCGCCCCAGGCGCCTGATGGATCCAGAAGGATTTCAGAAGGAGCTTGGAGGGATACCTGACTCCCTTGCCCACAACCCGACAGTTGCAGCGGCTGAGGCTCTGGATCGGATTGCGCCTTTGTGGCCTCTCTGCGGCAGTGGATCCAGGAGGGCACCTTGGTTCACCAAGGAACTCTGGGAGATGAAGCGCTAAAAGAGATGCCTAGAGCGATGCTGGAGGGCCAGTAACTCCGAATCTGACTGAACACTATTAAGAACCTTTATTAGGACTTATTTAGTGGCGATACAGGCGGCAAAATGTACATATTTTTCCGCTCTTATTGCATCTGCGGAATCCCGCCCAGCCACCCTGTTTAGGGTGACCCGCTCCCTCCTAAAAGGTGAGGTGGGGGAACCCCTGCAGGGAAGAGCTGAGGAGTTTGTTCAGTTTCTGTTGGATAAAATCACTCAGATTCGGGCGGACCTGGACTCTACTTGGGCAGCACCAGCTGAGATGCCGACGGAGGGTCTTAGTCAGATTTGCTGGGATGAGTTCGAGTTTGTTACCCCTGAGGAAGTGGACAAGGCCATGGGAGCAATGAATGCCTCCACCTGTTTATTGGACCCGTGCCCCTCCTGGCTGGTCGCGACCAGCAGGGAGGTAATACGAGACTGGCTCCAGATGATTACGAACGCATCTTTACAGGAGGGGTCTTTCCCGCAGCCACTTAAGGAAGCGGTGGTAAGGCCCCTCCTTAAAAAGCCTTCTCTGGACCCAGCTATTCTTCAGAACTATCGTCCTTTCTCCAACCTTCCTTTTCTGAGAAAGGTTGTTGAGACGGTGGTGGCGCTTCAACTCCGACAGACCTTGAATGAAGCAGATTATCTAGACTCCTTTCAGTCTGGGTTCAGGCCTGGATACAGCACAGAAACCACTTTGGTCACACTGACCGATGATCTCTGGCGGGCCAGGGATAGAGGACATTCCTCTATCCTGGTGCTTGTTGACCTCTCAGCGGCTTTCGATACCATCGACCATGGTATCCTTCTGCAACGGTTAGTGGGAGTGGGAGGCACGTTCTACAGTGGTTCTCCTCTTACCTCTCTGACAGGTTGCAGTCGGTGTTGGTTGGGCGACAGAGGTCGACCCCTAGGCCCCTTAAATATGGGGTGCCGCAGGGTTCGGTCTTGTCCCCCCTCCTATTTAATATCTACATGAAACCGCTTGCTGAGATCATTTGACAGCACGGGGTTAAGTATCATCAGTATGCTGATGATACACAATTATATCTCTCTGCCCTGTGCCAGCTCAGTGTAGCGGCGGACGTGATGTGCCGGTGCCTGGAGACTGTTAGGATCTGGATGGGGGTAAACAAACTCGTACTCAATCCCAACAAGACCGAGTGGCTATGGATGTTCCCCCCGAACGACAGCCCAGATAGTCCATCCTTGATCCTGGGGGGCGAAAACGTACACCCCTCAGAGAGGGCATGCAATTTGGGGGTCCTCCTGGATTCACAGCTGACACTGGAACACCATCTGTCGGCTGTGACCAGGGGAGCCTTTGCCCAGGTTCACCTGGTGCATCAATTGCGGCCCTACTTGGATCGGGAGGCACTCCAGACTGTCATTCATGCCCTAGTCACCTCAAGGCTGGATTACTGCAACGTGCTCTGCATGGGGCTACCCTTGAAAAGCGTTCGGAGGCTGCAACTAGTCCAGAAGGCAGCCGCGCGAGTGATATTGGGTGTACCTAGGTACACCCATGTCACACCTATCCTCCGCGAACTGCACTGGCTACCTATTGGTTGCCGGACGCAATTGAAGGTGCTGGTTATTACCTTTAAAGCCCTGCATGGCTTACGACCAGCATACCTGCGAGACCGCCTACTGCCACACTCCTCCCAACGGCCGGTAAGATCCCACAGGGTGGGCCTCCTTCTGATGCCGTCAGCCAGACAATGTCGGCTGGCGGCTCCCCGGAGGAGAGCCTTCTCTATGGCTGCCCTGACCCTTTGGAACGAACTACCCCCAGAAATCCGGACCTCACCCACTCTCATGGCCTTCAGAAAAGCTGTTAAGACCTGGCTATTCCGGCAGGCCTGGGGCTATTGACCTCATTGTTGAGGTCCAGCCCCAACTGAAATGAATGTATCTGTGTTGTTTTTTAACTTGTCTATTTTATTTTTATTTTATTCTGTTTTGTTTTCTTTCCCCTCTCTGTAAGCCGCCTGGAGTCCTCCGGGATTGGGCAGCCTATAAATAAAATTAAACTTGAAACTTGAAACTAATTTGGCCCTCGGCCCCCACCATATCTGCCTCTCCCACAAACAGTAGAGATGGTAAACCCTCCAATGGAGTGGCTTAATGTCTCCCCCAGAATCCCAACCCTTTCCAGCACTCCCGACCTGTGCCCATTAATTAGCTCTGGCCTATGCCCTGGCAGACCCCCCCCCCCAAGCCTGTATGAGACATCCGGATCAAACCCCCCCGTCCCTCCTTGAAATTTGATTGGGTGTATGTTTTGGATCTATTCTATAGAGTGGGAAAACTTCAGGATCCCATCTGCAAGAAAGAAAAATATTGATCTGTTTATGTTGGACATCCTTTAACGATCAGTAGCAAAAATAAATAATTGTTTTGGCAAATTCTGCTAGATTAAAGCAGTAATTAATTAATTAGCCCCCAGATGAACTACACAACAGCCTGTCTTCTTTGAACCAGAAGGATTGCCTATATAAAGCAGCTAATTAGAGGAGCATTGAATGTGAATTAAATTATTTGAGACTCAAAAAAGCATTTGTACAGATGAAAGAAGTTAGAGATTAAAAAGAACTGGAAGCTACTTGTTGAATATGATAATAGGGAGGGAAACCTTGGGAGAAAGTTTCCCTCTGGTCCACCTGTCAGGCAGAAAAGACTGGTGGTTTAAATTGATTGGTTCACACTACAGGCGGGAAATTCAAAAGATCTCAGTGGCTGAGCTGTCAGACAGCTCACTTTAAAAGAGGGAGATGCTGGACAGCGCACTCATTTTTGTGTACTGGTCTACCAAATAAAGAGCTGCTGTTTAGCGGAGCATCCTGTCTCTTCACTTGACCCACACTTAACACTGGCAATGAGTTTGGGATTTGAAGAGAACAAAGAACAAAGGAGTTGAAGTGACTAGGACAGCCGCATGGCATCAGCGACCATCTTCAAAGCAAGTCAAGATTCTACATCGGCCATTCAAAGATTACCACACATGCCCCACCAGCTCCATACAATCCAGCCAAAGTAGATTGGGCATCATATATGGATCAATTTCAGATGCTCATGGAAGCCAATGATCATCTAGTATAATAGGAAAAGGGTGCTTTTCCTAAGCTACTGTGGACCGAAGGTTTTTTTTAATGGCTAAAGCTCTGCTGGCGCAAACTATCCTGGGAGACACTCCAAAAAATGCTACAAAAATGCTACTGCACCTGCTTCTTCGGATTTTTTTAAGCGACACACATTTTACCGGAGGGATCAAAAGGAAGGCGAGACAATCAATAATTTCATTGAAAAACTAAGAAAAATCACAGCTGACTGTGAATTCAGTAATTTAGAGGCTGCAATGCAAGATAGACTCATTTGGGGTTTGGAAGACATAAATCTGCACAAACAACTATTAGCTAAGCCTAGCATTATACTCCAAGCTGCGCTAGATGAAGCCAGGACAAATGAATCATCCAATACGTCAGCAGCTGCACTGAAGAAAAAGCAGCGGCCATCAATTGAGTGGAATGGCCACCATACGTCATGAAAGCACAGAGTCAAAAGAATTTGCCAAAGAAGACAACAAAATCCACTGCATTCACTCCAAGAGAAGGGTAGGAAATTCGGAAGCAGGAAAGAGACCTTTTTTGTGTGTGCAGATTGTGGGGGAAAGCGCCCTAGATTGGCATGTAAGTTTAAAGATGTCATATGCCAAAGCTGGGAGCGGAAAGGGCACATAGCAAGAGCTTGCTAAGCAACCCAGTCAGTTTTCCTCCACCAGAAACAGCCTGTTTACCCATCACAACCATATGTTTCACAAACAGGATTCTGGAAGGCGCAGTTTTCGAAGCATAAACAAAGGGAAAACTAAACCAAGGAAACAAGGGAAACTCATCAAATAATTGTCAGACACTCAGACGCTTACTGCTCCAAGAAATTCCATGTCGCAATCCATATCAAGGGATCTCCATGTGACATGGAAGTGGACATGTAAATTACACTACATGTAAATGTAGTGTCATGGCAGACTATTAGGAAGGCCATTCCGGGGCTGCAAAAGAACCAACTGAAACCACAGAAGATGCTCCTAAAAGACTATCAAGGAAACTGCATCCCTGTCCTAGGCAGCAGAGCCTTCCAAATCAAGTTTAAAAACTTTTTTGGACCCTTGCAGCTGACCATAGTGAATAGAGATCCCCCAAGCTTGCTTGGGATAGAGTAGTTCGATGCCCTGGGACTCGGAATGACCAGCATCCACAACATGCAAGCAGACAACGCTGAGGGGCTGATCAAGGAATTTGCCAACATTTTCAATGGGAATCTAGCAAGTAAAGGGGAACCCCTATTTCGTTCAACCTAGATCCCAAAGTTACTCCCATTAGAATGAAGCTGCAAAGGGTCCATTTTGCTCTTTGGCCCAAAATAGATAGCCAGTTAGACAAACTAATTGCGCAGGGGATTTTGGAGACGGTGGATCATGCTAAATGGGAGAATCCAATTGTCACTCCAGTAAAGCCAGACGGCTGCATCTGCGCAGATTATAATGGCACGATCAACAAGGCATTACAGCAGAGTGTGTATCCCATGCTCATTGTACAGCATTTATTGCATTCCCTGGGAAACGGCAAGACTTTAGCAAAACTCGACCCAGCCCAAGTTTATCAGCAACTGCCAGTGGACAATACTACCCCAGGGGCACAGGCAATTGTAACACAGAGAGGGGCATTTAAATGTCGCCAACTGCAATTTGGGGTAAGCGTGGTGCCAGGACATTTTCAAAGCATAATGGAACAACTCCTACAGGGCATTCTGTGGGTGGTACAATACTTTGATAATGTCCTCATGTCCGCAAACAACAAAGAAGAGCTAACACATAGACTAAAAATAGTTTTGAGTTGGTTTCAAGAAGCTGGCCTTAAAGTAAAAAAAGAAAAATGACAAATAGCAGTGCCACAAATTCGATTCCTGGGATATTTAATCAATGGCTTGGGAGCACATCCCACCAATAGCAAAGTCAAAGCTATTAAGGAGGCCCCCACTCCAATAAACCAGACAGAACTGCAGGCATTCCTCGACCTACTAAACTTTTATAGCATTTTTCTGCCAAAGAAGGTGACTGTTGCTGAACCATCATCGATTGCTAGATAAGAAAGCGAAATGGTCCTGGGGACAAAAAGAAGCTTCCACCAATGCAGTTAAAAGACTCTTGTCTTCTGGATGTGTTCTTATACAATATAATGAGACTGCCCCTCATTCTGACCTGTGATGCCTCCCCATTTGGCATTGGAGTAGTTCTCAGCTCCCATTACATTTTATTCAAAAAATCTAGCAGCAGCCAAATGGAACCTACAGCCAGCTGGACAAGGAAGCGCTGACTGCAGTGGCGCGGTCAAGTGATTTCATGAATACTTATATGGAAAGGACTTTGAATTAGTTACAGACCACAAACCACTTCTAGACATCATTGCGGGGACCGACTCACTTCAACATATTATCACCACGAATGACTAGATGGACTATCTTCTAAGCAACATGCAAATACTGGCTAATCCATCAGCCAGGCAAAAGCTTTGTCCATGCTGACGCCCTCAGCTGGAACTCACTACCAGAAGTCATTCAGGACCCTGCTCCAGTCACATCTGTACTCCTCATTGAGGACATTGTGTCCAGCCATCTCACTTTGACTGAGATAGCAAAACATTCAGCAAAAGACAAAACTTTGGCACAAATTTTGAACTGGGTGTGGAGGGGATGGCCTGGGGGACCAGTGAGGGGCGAATTGAAACCATTTCAAACTCATCAACATGAATTGTCGGTCCACAAGGGGTGCCTGCTGTGGGGAGGTAGGGTTGTTGTACCTCAAATATTAAGGATATTGGTATTAGAAACATTACACATGGGGCACCCAGGCATTGTCAGAATGAAAGGGTTAGCCAGGGACTATGTCTGATGGCTGAGGACATAACGGAATGGATCCCTATGTGTATACCTTGTCAGGAGTCCAGACCGGCACCACTCACTGCCCCTATACACGAATGGGAGACCCCTAAATCATCATGGTCATGAGTGCACATTGATTTTGCAGGACGCATATGGGATGAAACATTTGTAATAATTGTGGCCGCATACTCCAAATGGCTTGAGGTAGTTAATATGTCCACTACTATGGCCGAAATGGTCACCAGGGTGTTACAGAGGCTTTTCGCCACCCATGGCCTACCGGACATTGCAGTTTCCGATAAGGGGTTCCAATTCACAGCTAGCCAATTTGAAGCCTTTTTGGCGGAACATGGAATCCACTATGCCTTGTCAGCGCTGTTCCATTCGGCCATGAATGGTCAAGCAGAACAGATGGTGCAGTCAACCAAAGAGGTTCTAGCCCAGTGATGGCGAATCTTTTGGACACCGAGTGCCCAAACTGCACACATGCACATGCTCAAACTGAAAAGTGCACACGCATGCATGGACATGCCTGAATGTGCACATGCATGCATGCGCAGCAGAGACCCAAAGACCAGTTGGCCAGTGGGAGGTGGAGCATTTCAACATCAGCAGCGCAGCAAGAGGTAAGATCTTTTTCTTTCATGAGCTTCTGTTTCATTGTTTGCAGGGAAATAGAAGCTCATGAAAGAAACATTACGGAGATCTGACCTTGGGCGATGGCACACTTGCCAGCAGAGGGGACTCTGCGTGCCATCTCTGGCACATGTGCCGTAGGTTCGCCATCACCGCTGTAGCCAAAATGAGACCAGGGGAGCTGCAAGCCAAAATTGACAAATACCTTCTAGTGCAGCATATAACCCCTAGCACTTCCACAAACCATAGCTCAGCAGAGTTGCTAATGGGCCACAAACTCAGATCACAGCAAGACAGGCTACACCCCGATTACAACACAAAAATGCCCACAGACTCGACTAGCAACACCGGTTATTTAGCATAGGGACCTAGTATATGCCCGCAACTATTCAGTGGGCGTGGCCTGGGTCCCTGCAAAGGTAATTCACTATTACAGGTCCCTGCTCTTACTGAGTTGAATTAGAAGATGGTAAGATATGGAAGAGGCACATTGACCAATCCGGGGACATTTGAGGCACTCTGTGCTAAGACAGCCAGAAGAAGAGCCAGCCTAACAACTAAAGTCCCTATGCGCACCGAACAACAGCAGACACTCCATCTATCCTACACTCAAACCCGAGTTCTCAATACATAGACACACCTGAAGAAGCAGGAGTCCAGCAAAGAGTTCCCGGGGATCCGGTTCCAGATGAGTCACCCACGCCCCATGGAAATTTCCAGACAGTTCCATTGGCTGATCCCGGAGCACCAGCAGGCCTGATTACTCAGGTGCCACCGCTAAAACAACCGAGCTGCGCAGGTCAAGTCAAAACTACCGTTGCCCCGCCTACCTGTGTGACTACATCAAGAAACACTGCTGATTGGGTAACACTCCTTCCAAGAGGGGAGGGATATTGAATATGATAATAAGGAAGAAAACCTTGGGCGAAGGTTTCTCTCTGGTTTGACTGTCAGGTGGAAAAGGCTGGTGGTTTAAATTGATTGCTTCATACTACAGGCGGGAAATTCAAGAAATCTCAATGGTTGAGCTGTCAGCTCCCTTTTAAAAAGGAAGCTGCACAGTGCACTCACTTCTGTGTACCTGTCTACCAAATAAAGAACTGTTGTTTATTTGAGCGTCCTGCCTCTTCATTTGACCCACACTTAACACTACTAATCAAGCCCTTTATTGTGACAAAACTGTGTTACGTAATTAGATTGATTTATTTTTTTTCAACTGTACAAGCATAAGCAAATTTTACAAGCATGCATACAGACAATTTGCATTTTGTCCAAATGGTCTTCCAAGGCAACTCCATGAAGTGCATATAGTAGTAGTTCAATCATATGATGATAACGGCATGAATCACCATTGCCAGATCCTCCCACTTTAGGTAGAGCTGCAACTGGTCCCCAGCTGATTCCTTGCAGCAACCTCAACAAGCTCCTCTGGCAGAAACCATGAATCTTGGAGGATCCAAATTACAGATCTGATTGAGGAAATATCCCACCCTAACCTCAATTACAACTGGAATAAATAGAAAAATCTTCTGAACAAATGGCACAAATAGTAACTACATCTTCCTAGAATGAACAGCAGCCTGCATTCACACAGGTCCCAACAACCTTCAAATTCCCAATCAAGACTTCATCAGCACTTTAGATTAGTAGAGATGTAAAGCACCCTGCTAATGCCTCACTGAGATCCAAGGGTTTTATATGGATAGTGAAAAGCAGAGAGAATTTGGGGGGACCCCACCAGTAAATGCTCAATAGGGTGGCCTCTGCTTCCTCAGCACCATCAGCTTGAAATGCACACTCAGGAAGCAGTGCAATTAACTTAAGAGTGTCTCCAACTGCCAATCCTCATAGACAGACCTGAAGAATATCATGATCAATAGTGTCAGATGTTACTGAGAAGTCTTGTAAGACCAGAAGAAGTACCTATCTCATGTCACAGCAAAGGACATCCACTAAAGCAAGTACTATTATTTCCATCCCAAGTTAAGTTGGGATCAGGCTGAAAGTTGTTTGGATAATCCTCTTCATCTGGGCACTGTGTAAATGGATAGATAATTCTCAATTTTATTGACAACCTTCCCAAAGGGAAAGCAGGAAATCATATGATAATTTGCCAACAGTGTTGGAGCCAGAGAAGCTGTCAAGAAAAAGGCATATCACTAGTGCTTTCAAAGAGGCTGTCCTCACTCCCGACCTCCTGAGAACTTAACTTCTCAGCTTCCCCTCCAATTACCAATTACCATCACTTGGAGGAGCCAGGGGAAGCATGGATTTAACTCACAAGAGGCAAAGGTTACCTAATTAACAACTGAAAAGCCTACAACTTTTAACATGTTTATAAAGCTGCCAATCTTATATCAAATTTTGGCACAATTGCACAAACAGCAATTAAACAACATCAATTATAAAACAATATAATTATAAATATACTAAAACCAGGGGTAAAATCCTACTGGTTTGGGACGGTTCGCCCAAACCGGTAGTAAAAAAAAATGCTTTAAAAAGGTTTTTTAAAAGTTCCAACAATCAGCTGTGCAGCGCAATCTATCCTACTTTCGAGCTAATCTAAATTGTGTGGCACAGCGGATTCCCACCCCCCACCCCCCACTGTTCTACTTACCTTTGCAGACTCAGAAAAGGCTTCTTAACACATGCGTGCAAAGCGAACCAGTAGCAGACTTCAGAGCATTTCACCTCTGATTAAAACCATAAACATTAAAAATATTGCACCAAAGTTGAACTTCTGACATACAGTTCTTCATAGTAAATTTTCATCCACCTCAACCTGGTATATAAGAGCAACTTTATTGGCGCGGTGTTGTAAACTCTTGTAGCAGTTGGCAGCAGTTTTTTCTGATCATCTTTCTCCGACTGGAATTGGGCACCAATAAATAGCATCACTGGGTGACAACCAGGGACGTGCAGGCAGGGGAGGTGGGGCCTCACCAGTGTCATGAGGAAAAGAAAAGAATAATTAAAATAATTAAAAAGGCTAAGGTAGTTGCTGCCAGATTCCAGAGTCACAGTGGATGACTCTGAGTCTGCTTAGTGCTAACTGTAGGGGGAGGCGAGAGAACTATGGGCCTCCTTTGCATAAGGAATTTTTCACCTTTTAACCCTTGCTCAGAGTTAAGCAAGGGTTAAAAAGTGAAAAATTCCTTATGCTAAGGAGGCACGTGGTTCTCTGCCTCCTGATCTGGGAGCAGCAAATCGTGCCTAAGTTGCTTTTTTATTTATTTTTTTACATTTTCATCATGGCGGGCGGACAAGAGGAGAGTTGAAATCCACAGCTGGAAAAGGTATGTGGATCGGACGGAGGGAGGGGTGGGATTCAAAATTATTGTAATTTAATTTGTATTTTTTTATTGTGAATAATTTGTGTGTCTGTGTATGCGTGTGTTTCTTCACTCAAACTCAATTTTAGAGTTTGTTTGAGAAGAGAGGGGCAGCCCTCTCCCCCCCCCACTGGGAGCCCCGTCCTGCTCCCCTCTCCCTTTCCTCCTCCCCCTCCCCCCTTTCTTTGCCGGCTGCCACCTCGCCCCCCCCCCCCTCCATGTCCACATAAACATGAGACGCCTGGCTTGTTGGACACAGCAGTGGGGAGGTTGCTTCTTGCTGCTGCCGCGCTCTTGCCTCACCAACCATAATCCTCACTGCACGTCACTGGTGACAACAGAGTGATTCAATAAGATCAGAGAAAAAACTGTTTTTACCACCATTCTTTAGGTTCACATATGAACTAATCGCTGTACTTGGTCCGTATTCATCTTTCTTTTCCTCCACAAGTAATTCAATATTGTTTCTGTGGTTTCATCTCTTGGGTGCTCAAAAAATCAAGACACCTCTGGTCAATGGAGGAATATTAACCAGCAATATAATCATGTAAAATGTGTTCCATTTCCAGGAAGCTACCAGGTGTGCTCAACAGAACTGTCTGCCAGATCATTACAAAAGTTCCAAAGTGTTCTACTGGATGCATCTCAGTTCACTGGGCACCTGAAACTGGCCATCTCAATGGGCTGCACTACCCTGCAAAAGTAGTGGACAGCAACAAATCTTACCTAGACCAAGAAGTGATGTGCATGATAAAGAACTCGATTCAATATAACATCTGGGTCAAGGCCATACTTGGAAGACTCATATTGTCACGAAGGACTAGTATCCCATCGGGTCTAGGTAGGACATGTTTCTTTCTATATAAGACAGACCACTGAAACAATTACGTTGTCACTCCCAAAAGGACAGATCATTTGACAATCACTCTGAGTAGAAATATGATAAAGATAAATTAATACACACACACACCGACAATGTTTATGGAGATCATTCACAGAGTTTTCTTTGCTCTTCCAACTTCTGAATGCTGAAAGTAGGCAGGGGACTCCATGGATCAATTTGCATTCTTTCTCTCCTGCCTTCCAACCAACAAATGCAAAAATAATCATTTACTCAGTATTCTGTATCTTATGATATAATAACTCCTGAAGGAGAAAAAAAAATTCACTCCACATAGAAATGGAAAATAATGACTTTGCTAATGTCTCTTCCTCAAATCTATATTTTAGTACATACTGTGTACATTTGGTAAGTTTACAAAAAATCTAACCTGTTGGTACGAGGATTTATAGTCTCTTCAGGGATTAATCTTTACTGATTGATTGATTGATTGATTGATTATTTATTATATTTTATAGTTTAATTATATTGTTTACATTATAATCATTTATATTACTTATTTGTATCTGCTTCATTCATTCATTCTAGTTCTGTATGGATGTGTGTGAAAAAGAGAATGAGGTTCTCCAATGAATTTCATTATTTTGTACAGGGAATAAAACTATATCCGGTAGATCCTATGTTGATTCTCATAAACTTTCTCTCTAGAGAACAATAAATTTCCATGGATGTTACAAGACTCTTAATTCCACTGCAGCTGTTTAGAAATCACCTATCACAATACTATTCTAAAGGTAAGCATTCTTTTGTCCTAAGACTTGGTCTCTCTATTCCATTTTATGCATGTTAATTATTTTTATCATGCAACTTGGTTCTAGTACATAAGAATAGACATTTTTAATTAATGCAAATTAGCCTTTTTTTGCTCTTTATAATTTTCAAGTTATGAAACAATTGTATGTCCTGTATAAAATGCTTTACACAGGTCTGTTGAATTATCAGACTTACCTGAAACATGTGACCATTGTGTTTCATTTATTAATTTCCTTTATATTCCTAATCACAATTTAAGAAGCCCGTTTTAATCTAATCTTCTAATGGCTTAGCTCCAAGACACCCAAGATGTTTCTACCTTATGCTTCACACATTTCCAAATGGCTACAGATAGGCTGATGTACAATGTGGTGCCTAGTACTTTCTAGAACCATTATTACTATTTTTATATCTGATCTGTATGGTTAAATGAAAGGATGGTAGGTTTTTTAAACTGCACTTCCATGTTATGTTTTATTTTGTTCACCTGAGACATGGTGATGCACTTTAGTGAAGTAACAGATTTATTTTTCAGTTTCAGACACTCCTTTAAAAGTATTGCACTGTATGGCCTTTAATTGTATAGTTGCTTTTAAAGTTTTATGGCTATTTCTTAAATATTTTGGTAGTTTATGCTTTAATTATAAGCCATACAGTCATGAAAATAAAGTAAAGGTAAAGGTTCCCCTCGAATATATGTGCTAGTCGTTTCCAGCTCTAGGAGTCAGTGCTCATCTCTGTTTCAAAGCCGAAGAGCCAGTGCTGTCTGAAGACGTCTCTGACATGACTCAACACCAAAGGCTCATGGAACACTGTTCATTCCAAATAGAAACCAAATTGGTTGGCAGAAGCTGGGACAATTAACAGGAGCTCGTTCTGTTACACAGCGCTAGGCTAGGGATTCAAACTGCTGACCTCTCTGATCGACAAGCTCAGTGTCTTAGCCACTAAACCACCACGTTCCTTTAAGTCATGAATATATAAATTCAATAAATAAAAATAAAAGTCATATAGTTCAGGAAAAGATAGCACGTGTTTTTTCACATGCCAACAAATGTTAATATAATATATAATGACATTTCAGTATTGTATATGTTGTAAATTGTATTAAGCTTTGTAGAATATAAAACTGTCTGGAGTATGGAGTATTTCATTGTCCATGTAATTTTGTGTGGAACCTTGCATAGAATTCTAACTCATAGTGACATAGTTACTTCCAACCAAAGATGAGATAATACTGATACTTGAAAAGGCTTAAGTCCTGATAATTGAAAATACCATACTAATTCATCCATTCTTTCCAAAAGTGATGCTAGTAAAATCCCTATACAAGCAAAATCCATGTGGAATGTACGCTGTAAGTCTGAAAATAACTGATCTCAAAATGCTGACATACAGGTAAGTCCTGAAATGTCCAAGCAGGTACCATCTATCAGCTAAAGCAATTATGGTTTCTGAAGTATCAGCTGAGACCCATACATGCTTCTGCAATAATGAATGATTTTCAAGCTTTGAACACAGTGACTAGATAGCTGATTCCCAACAGTTAAAATTCAGTACATGATTGCTGAAGGTAAACAGTCTTACAGCAACTACTTTGCATGCATAAATTGAAAAACTAGGAATTTCTTAATTTATTATTTAAATGAAAAATGTTTAACTGGAACATGTTGATTTTGCTTTATTTCCTTGAGTTAACCATATCCCAATTGTTTGTTTGTTTTTTTATTTAAAAAAAACCGTTTATAAATTGCTAATTTATTGGGTGATGCATTTTTTTCTTTCTGAAATCAACTGATTATATTTAGTGTATTTGAAAAATTAATATCTGATTCACTTAACTCCCTTAAAAATAAAAGTGAATGTGACAACATTTCCATCAAAGGGAAGTCGCTTTTTCTACAAATCCATTTGTTTTTTATTATGAATTTTATTATGAATATGAAGCTTTGGTTGTTGCATAAAACTTGACAACGTAAAAGGGAGAACATTATGTAGTAAATCCTTTGCAATATGAGATATGTAATACCTGCAAGCAGAATAAGACAACTCGACACAGCCAGCTCACCACCAAGTCTCGCCTACCAATTCATTGGCCCTGAGTCACTGCAGGACAACTCCACATGGTCAACTCCCCACAGGGACTATTCACTGCAGAGGGCCGGAGGCAGAACCTGGCAGGCAAGTGAGCTGGTGGGCAGAGCACAGAATGGTGGTGGCAGCCAGGGGCTTCCCATTTTCACACCATCGCCATCCCTGCTGAGTTCCAGGCCAAAGAGGTCAGGGACTGCAGCAGCAATGGGTGGGGCAAGCAGGTGCCGGTATCCGGGGGCATCCCATTTTCACAACCCCGGCTACCACCATGCCAAACTCTGGGCCACAGAGACTGGGAATGGTGGCAGCATGGGATGTGTGAAAATGGGGTGCCCCTTGTTGCCACCCCCTCCCTGCTGCCCACCCCATCCACCGCTTCCATCTCTGGCCTTTTTGACCTGGAGTTTGGAGGCAGGTGAGAGTTGTGGAAATGAGAAACCCCCAATCACTCCTCTGCACTCTGCCAATCCACTTGCCAGCGATCCCTCCAGCTGCCCACAGCAAGTTGGCCATGTGGCGTTGTCTTGTGGCGATTTGGTAGCGGTGAGCTGCCGTGCTAAGCTGGCCTGGGCAAGTTGTCCTAGATCCACCTTCAAGATGGTTGTTTAAAACCTGTAGTTCTGCAATATTTCCCGGGAGGAATGTTTTTTATGCACAGGAAACTGATAGCTATTTAAATGAAGTAACTAATATTATTTTTGAAAGCTTCTTGCTGAATTGCAAGTTAACATTGTATTTCTGTGGAGCTCAATGAAGAATTCTTGACTACACCTGTAGTCTCCTGAGAATTGGAGACCAAGACCACAAGAATGCAAGTTGATCCACACTACAATATTCTTCATGTACTTTTTTAAATGTAGTAAAATTTTGTAAGACTATATGTTGGGTAAGCATACATTGTATTAAAAAAATAAAAAATATTTGAAATATATTTGTTGTTATGTATAGACCAGACGTGGTAGTGGTTATGGGATTTATTTTCTCAAATTAATGACAACCAATTAGTCCATAACAATGCACAGTCTTCTAATATTGGCAGCATACAAAGAGAACATTTCCACTTGGTACATATTAAGACAATTAAACTGGATCTAAATGATCAACTTGATTCAAAAAGCCAAATGTACCAATTCAATTTGTCAAATCATGCCAGTTTGATTCAAATTTCCAAACTGAATCAGAACAAGCATGCCCAAAAGGCTTCAACAATCTGCGTCAAGATGCTTCCGCTCTTCCTTGAGCAAGGAGAAAACTAGGTCAGCAAGAAATGTGTTGTCTCCATTGCCAATCTATCCTGTTGCCAGTCACTGGATTAACCAAGTGACACAAGGCCTAACAGATTTCACATTCTGTAAAACTGCCTTTTGAATAGCATCAGAATAAACCCTGCTAAATAAATAAATACTACTTTAATACATATAATTAAGGGAGACTTACCATATTTTTCAGAGTATAAGACGCACCTTCCCTCCCCCCACCCCAATGAGCGTTGAAATGTTGGTGCGTCTTATATACCGAATACAGCCATTTTTGGCCTCCCGAAGCTACGCCTTTGCACCCCATTTTGGTGAAAAATGTGCCATTTTTCACAGAAATTGAGGCATTTGTGCCTTCCCCCAGCCTCAACAGCACTCTGCAGGCTTCAGCAGAGCTGGGGGAAGGCAAAAATGCCTCCATTTTTGCAAAAAAACAGTCTGCTTTTGTGAAAAACAGTGCTTGATTTTCGCAAAAAGGGCCGTTTTTGCCTTCCCCCATCCCAGCTGAAGCCTGCAGAGTGCTCCTGGGACCAGAGAGGACAAAAAAAATTCTTACCTACCTCTTCGAACTCTTGGTGCATCTTATACACCAGTGCATCTTATAGTCCAAAAATATGGTAATTCTATCTCACTCTCAGCATAGGTTACCACTTAGCTAAACCCTAGATCACTTGGAGGCATGTTATTCAATTTCAAACAACTGCTAATCAAAACTCTGAATCAAATTTTTGAACAGCTGTTCTTGTTATTTCTCTCTCTACTATGAAATCTGAATCATTTCATTACCCAAAATGTGTGACAAATATTGGAGACTTGACTTCATAAAGAGTGGCAGAGGGAACCCATAAATGAAGCAGGCATCTGCCAGGAACTGTTAGTTTGTGCCATTATTAGAGGCAAGTGGGGAAAGACCTAGATTTTTTTACATAGAAAGTAAAACAGCTTCATGACAAGACAATCCAGGTATTAAAGAGAACAAAATTTTGAATCAAATAGTAGCCTATCAAATTGCGAATTAATTGATAATTTAAGCAGTAAGGAGGAGAGCATTGGGCCTGACACTCCATTCCCTATATTTCATTTTAGTTATTTATAACACTTTGCTTGTATCTTAGGTGTTGATGGGATATGTATCCACCATCACAATCAATGTTGCCCAACCCTTCTGGCTTTCAAGAAAATGGAGAGCTCAAGCAGGCTCTGAGTTACCGTATTTTTCGGAGCATAAGACGCACCTTTCCCCTCCTAAAAGAGCATGGAAATATTGGTGCATCTTATACACTGAATACAGCCATTTTTGGCCTCCCAAAAATGGGCCGTTTTTTGCAAAAACAGACGTTTTACCCTTCCCCCAGCCCCCAAAGCACTCTGCAGGCTTCAGCAGGGCTGGGGAATGGGGAAAATTCCCCCATATTTGCGAAAATGGCCCATTTTCCACCAATTATTTGCAAAGGGGGGGGCATTTTTGCCTTCCACAAGTCTTGCTGAAGCCTGTAGTGTTCCTGGAAGCTGGAGAGTACAAAAACTTTTTTTTCTTACTTACCTCTTCGAAATCTTGATGTGTCTTATACACCGGTGACTCTTATAGTCTGAAAAATACGGTACTTTTATGCGTGGTCCTGATAAACACCAGCATCAGTGCAACACATCTGATTTATTCTTCCCAGCAGGGTAATTGTTTTAAACTTTGGCTTTTGTGATAGGTTGAACCCTTCATAAATCATCCAAGTGAGCAGCCTTAGAAATCCATTAAATAAATGAAATGATGTGTAACATGGGAACAGCTCAGTTCCTATTGCTTTCAGCAGCAGCCAATACAGACAGAACTCCCCTGGGTGGGTGACTTTGCCTTGACAGCAGATGCCAGGAACAGAAAACAAAGTGCTCACAGGACAAATTGTCAAGACTCATATAAATCTATATAAACAAAAATGTAATTGTTGTTTGTTCAAAATCGCTAATCTCTGAAAGTTCTTCACCAATTGTTTTGAAATTTTGACACAACGTTGCATTCAAATACGCGAATGTTTTTAAATATGTATATTATATAGATGTCACACCTGTGACAGGCAAAAGCATCCTTTTTTGAAAACCAGCGCCATCTAGTGGACGTAAAAGCAACACACCCTACACTAAATATTTCATGATTCCATTTCAATGTTTCCGATTGCATTGTTATATTGAATTTTCATAATTTTGAATTATTTTCAGTTTGATTTAATTATTTCATGTGACATTGCGTTGGAATTGAGCTGTGTCATTTACCATAGCATTCATTTAGTGAATATAGTATATTTGGAACAGTTCAGCCTCTCTCCAGCTTCGTCCCAATTGTCCCTTTATATGTGTGGCTGGGCTGCGGCCGCACCCTTTCCGCCCTCCTCTGACGAGCTTCGGCCATTTCCGCCAAGGGGAGCCGAGGCCCTTTGGCCTCCTCCTCCCTCTCTCCCCTCCCCTCCTGTCAGACCTTTGCTGTCTCCGGTGGGGTGCCACCTGCGCCATCCCTCAGCCGCCTCCACCCGCCCTTAACCCAGCCTACCCCCGGCCATCTCAGCGGAGCTCCAGAGGAGGCAGAGGCGGAGTGTCTCCTCAGCCCAACCAGCCACGCACGCTCTCCACCCCCCCCCCTCACAGCGAGCCAGCTACGGCCTCGCCAAGGCGGCTCCGAAGGGGCGGCAGCAGCGGTGTCAGCCTGAGATGCAGCGGGGCTGGGGTGGGCCCTGAGTGCCCCGTGAGGCGTCACACTGAGGAATTCTCCTCCAAGATCCTGGACATCTCACTCCCCCCAGCCACCAAGGAGATGCTCAACAACTTCCACGAGGCCGACAGCCCCGGCGCCGTCTCTCCCAACCAGCCTTACCCGGCCCAGCAGCCCCGAGTCCTGACCAACGGCAGCACCCACCTGTCGCCACACTACGCCCAGACTGGGCCACAGCAACGCGTGGCCGGGTACAGCTAGTAATAAATAAAATAGATAAAATACCCCAACTGAAGGACAGCAATGTTTGCTGAAACAGGCAAGAGTTGTTCTAGTAATACCCAATTCTCCACCGCCATTATCAGGAGTGGAACTCCTCCCTGGTTAGCAAAGAGGTGGCCAGCCAGTTTCACTCCACCTTCTGCTGCCCAGGCTAGTCTATAAGAAAAGCAGAGGAAGGGAATTTCCCAGGGATTCACTTTGCCAGTTCCATGCACAAGGCCTGCCCCATCATCATCACCACCACCACTCTTCTATGAGGACTTGCAGGTAACCTACAAGGTGTGAAGTAATAAAGCAATCTCTCACAATGAGGGAGTTTATACCCACCCGTCTATATTCCATAGGCCAGTATTTGAAATGCACAGGCCTAAGTCGTACCTAAGGGAACACTGGAACATTGTCCATATCTGCTCAAAGATGAAAATGTTTTATGAAATAGCTGCACCCCGAGGCTACATTTCAGGACAAGAGTGGGCTAGACTGCAGCCTCTTAATGCCACTCCTTCCCAGGGGGAGATGCATGGAATAACTTCTCCAACTGGCCTGGCACTTCTACCCCATCACACCTACTCCGAGGAGCTTTTTTTCCTTGCCTTAATTGATCAACATTTCAGCCGTCCAGGTCATACATCCGGTTAACTGAAGCAAGACAGGAAGAATAGCACCGTTAAAACCAGTGAAGGCTCTGGTGAAAATCAGCAGAGAGTCCCCGAAACACTGAAAGATGAAGAGGTGGGCGGGCGGACAGACGCCAAGACTTGGAGGCTGCAGCTGGGCTGTGTGCCCATTGTGAACCAAGGAAAGATTATAATGGCCCTAGAAATTCTGAAGGTGCAGTTATTTCTAACTGTAGATAACTGGGCATGAGATTTAGGTAGGCTGTAATTTGGTCGATTCATCTCAGTCAATCCAAACGAAAGTTTGGATTATAAACAAAATTAGAAAGAGTTAACCCTGTGCCTTCCAGCGGCTGCCATTGGAAATCAGCAAGTAGCGATACTGTCATAATGTAAATGAATTGAATCCTAATTCAGCCGCCAAACATTGAAAAATGAAAGCGGCGGGCGAAGAGACGTCAAGAGCCGGAGGCTGCAGTTGTGCACTAGCAGCGTCCCACGGTCGTCCCCCCGCCCCGTCCCCGCCTCCGCAGAAAGCCGGGCGAGCGAGGCACCGCCCAGCGCACACTGTCCATGCGGCGAAGGGCCGAGAAAGAGGAGGAGCTCCGCGGGCCTTATGCAGATAAGGCGCCGGCGCCGGGCATTGTGGGGAAGCGACAAGTGCGGCGCACGGAGGATCGCGAGTGTGTGTGCCTCCCACGGCCTCCGCTCGCGGTGTTGTCAGCAAGTTTCCGTGTGTGAGAAGCGTGATCTGGAGGAAGTGGGCGACGTACTATGGGCCACCGTGAGCTGAAGTGAGTGGAGCGATGATGGGAGCGGGTCCCGGCGCGAAGCAAAGCATACTTACCTGGCAGGGGAGACACCTTGATCATGAAGGAGGTTTTCCCAGGGTGAGGCTCATCCATTGCACTTCGGGTGTGCTGACCCCTGCGATTTCCCCAAATGCGGGAAACTCGACTGCATAATTTGTGGTAGTGGGGGACTGCGTTCGCGCTTTCCCCTGATTTTTCTGGTTAAAGAATAGATCAATATATTTTTTTTGTGTCGTCCACTGCGTTACGAGCATGTGTATTTTTAGTGCTTCGCTAGTTCTCTACTAAGTCTACTTCACTCTCACCAGAACTCCCACGGTAACATCTCTTATCCTTAGCCGTGCCCTACAGAAGCTCCTATCTCATCACCACCTTTCCCTCAGGTTCCTCTCCAAACTCACAGCCCGCAGGATGGATGAGTCACTTGCTGGCCAAGTCCAAGTTTTCAGATTGAACTTGAGGGGGGAGTAGAAGTCTAAGTCCTTAATATCAGAGAGTGATGATAATATATGAAATACTAATGCCCTGATCATCATTTCGAAAAATATTTTTGTTACCAAGCACCTAGAAGCCAAGAGGAACATACATGCCAAATTTCAATTTTGTAGGCTTTACAGTTCTGGAGATTTCTTGATTCCTGTGTGTTTTGGCATTTATATATATAGATTCTCAAATCCAATGTTTTCTTGGAGAAACATGGAAAGAGGGTCTCATAATTCTAATCACTAGATCAGTGGAAATTGCTAAGGAAACAGCCAACCTCTGGTAGGCCCATTTTTCACCATCTCTGAGCCTCTGTGCGTACCCTGCACTTACCTGCATCCAAAATGGGCTGCGAGGGGACTCATGGGGAGGTGGGGTTGGCGGGCCCAGCCAGGACTGGGATTTGGGGATTCTCCGAACTGCATAGAATCTTAGCTAGAGGTTCTTCTGAACCCCTGCAGACCCCCAGCAGCCCATTAGTACTGTGTGTCAAAGTCTAGGTGGTCAAGATACATACTATATGTCCGGTCTATGAAAATTAAGTCATTTTAGGGAGGTAATCAATCTGGGAGATGGTCAACTATGGAAGCTTTATTGTATTTGACTGAGTTGGTTGCATGTTTTTTTCCCCTAAGAGATCTGCTGGCAGTAAAGGCAGCAGCTTTTTTTTTTACCAAGGCCTGCACACTGGAAATCACTGGTGTTCAATTTAACCTGGTACCTAAGCTATTTATGATTAGTTATAAAGAAAAATGTAAAATACATAGAACTTTACCCTTTTGAGCAGTTTGATATTTTACTGTGAATCTAATTAGGAACAAAGGTTTAGGAGAGTTGTTTCCCATGGTGGGAGGTGTGTATTTGTGGAACGGTTGTCTGTTTCCTTAGCAATTTCCACCGATTTAGTGCAAATGAAGAACTTGATCAGAATTATCAGAGTCTCTTTCCACAAGAGTCCGAGAAAAACCGGACGACAATATAGCGAAACAAAAAAACACACCCTGGTAAAGCAACAATGACCGACACACACAAAAATCCATTGATCTATTCTTTAACCAGAAAAATCAGGGGAAAGCGCGAACGCAGTCCCCCACTACCACAAATTATGCAGTCGAGTTTCCCGCATTTGGGGAAATCGCAGGGGTCAGCACACCCGAAGTGCAATGGATGAGCCTCACCCTGGGAAAACCTCCTTCATGATCAAGGTGTCTCCCCTGCCAGGTAAGTATGCTTTGCTTCGCGCCGGGACCCGTTCCCATCATCGCTCCACTCACTTCAGCTCACGGTGGCCCATAGTACGTCGCCCACTTCCTCCACATCACGCTTCTCACACACGGAAACTTGCTGACAACACCGCGAGCGGAGGCCGTGGGAGGCACACACACTCGCGATCCTCCGTGCGCCGCACTTGTCGCTTCCCCACAATGCCCGGCGCCGGCGCCTCATCTGCATAAGGCCCGCGGAGCTCCTCCTCTTTCTCGGCCCTTCGCCGCATGGACAGTGTGCGCTGGGCGGTGCCTCGCTCGCCCGGCTTTCTGCGGAGGCGGGGACGGGGCGGGGGGACGACCGTGGGACGCTGCTAGTGCACAACTGCAGCCTCCGGCTCTTGACGTCTCTTCGCCCGCCGCTTTCATTTTTCAATGTTTGGCGGCTGAATTAGGATTCAATTCATTTACATTATGACAGTATCGCTACTTGCTGATTTCCAATGGCAGCCGCTGGAAGGCACAGGGTTAACTCTTTCTAATTTTGTTTATAATCCAAACCTTCGTTTGGATTGACTGAGATGAATTGACCAAATTACAGCCTATCTAAATCTCATGCCCAGTTATCTACAGTTAGAAATAACTGCACCTTCAGAATTTCTAGGGCCATTATAATCTTTCCTTGGTTCACAATGGAATCTATGTTGAATTTGCAACATCAAAATGCTAACCTATTACACTTTTTATTGGGGTAACTCAAGAAAATGCAACCAGGCAAAAATGTATTGATTTATTACATTTTTATTTTCCCAGGGAACTCAAAATATAGTTCTTCATTCTCACAACAATGCTATGAAATACGTTTAATTAAGAAAACGGGCATTGCTGTCAGCCAGTTGTCAGGATGAGAATTTGAACGAGGAGAAGCAAAACACACAAACTTCAGATTCCTTACAATTTAAAGGGAAAGTATTAAGTGATATTTTTAATGTAGGTAACAAGGGACACTGCAGAAAACTGTTGTTCAATTAAATAGTACGGCACTGGATGGACAGATAGTGTGACCTGATATAAAACATCTTCCTATGTTCTTATCCTTTTGGGGAATGGGGTTATTGGCATAGGGCCGGGTTACTCTGTGATTCCAATTAAGAGTCATTACTAATCTCATTCAAGAGATGACATAGTCTTACCACTCTTCTAGATAAGACATGAGCCAGAGAGTGAGATGCAGACAAAGGAGACTATAAAAGCAAAAGGAATTTTCCCATGGTGGAGGTAAAGTTGTAGTCACTCATCTTGAGTCAGTAAGTATTGTTTTTATACCAGCCTGAAATCCACTGTCCACATTACATATCCATTTCCTGCATCTAGTGCTGCTTTTCCCTGTCCTGCCAGTCACCTGATTTCCCTCCCTAGTAGCTTAATAGATTTTGCTAACTTCAGGCTTGACCTTTGTCAGACTAAGGAGGGAAATAGTATTTTAACTCTGGTACAATTTAGGAAGACTTAAGGTTGTCTCCAATGTTCCCTCTAATTTTTTTTCAGGGTGAGCGGAAAAGTATAGTGTTTGAGCGGCACAGTTTCATGCCTGAGCACCTAAGAGAGCAACAGTTTGAACTTCTGTCTCGTCTGCTGGACATTTGCGCAACATTCCAAGCGCCAAGCACCAATTGTGAGCACTGTTCCCTCTAAGGTGCGCGCGTGCGCTGCCGCGCACGTCGCTAGAAACCTCCGCGCAGAGCTTTCTAACCTCCGCGCAGAGCTTTCTACCAAAGCAAACGTGGAGAAGTCCTTTGCAGGCAGCTAGAACTGGCCACCTGCAAGGGACCTCCCCAGACTTGTTTTGATGAGCCGCCAGTCCTCTTGCTTCTTCTCCTTCACCAGCAAAGCTCCCGCAGTGGTGCCTCTCTCTCCACGCGGAGCACCTGAGCTGGCCCCCGCGTTATCCCTCCCCCTTCCTCCTCTGCCGTGCTTTTGAGGCCGCGGGAGCTAGTAGGAAAGCGGCGGAGGTGGAGGCGATGACAGGGATAACCCAGAGCCCAGCTGAGGTGCTCCGAGCGAAGGGGGAGGCACCACCGCCGCTGCTTTGCCGGTGAAGGAGAAGGAGCAAGAGGACTGGCAGCTTTGAAATGGTCCCGCCGGCTGCAGATTTGATTCAGCGTAAGCAGGGGCCGAACACATGCTGAGCCGACTTTGCGCAGTGAGGCGGAGTAATTCAACCCCCCCCAAAGAACACGTGTCTCTGTGTGTGTGTGTGTGTGTGTGTGTGTGTGTGTGTGTGAGAGAGAGAGAGAGTGTGTGTGAGAGAGAGAGAGAGAGAGAGAGAGAGAGAGAGAGAGAGAGAGAGAGAGAGAGAGTTGGATCAAAATTGGTGGCCAAAGGAGTGGAGGGAAGGAAGGAAGGAAGCCCTGCCCCCTGTGAAAAAAACTGAAGATGGAGCAGTGAATGAATAAACCATAAAAGCAACAAACAGTTAATGCGTAAGTAAGCTGAAGAGGAAGTTCTCAACTAAGGAAGAAATATTAGAAAGAAATATAAAAAGCTCAATATGCCAAAACACTTATTTTAGTCTTCATTTAATTACTTGTATTGTAGTCTGATGTAACATCTTTTTAAAGTTAACGTTAGTTAGAAAAGATAGGGTACAAAACTTAAATAATAAAAAAAATTGTACATTCATTTTGAAAAATAAATGCAATACTTGATTAATTTCATATCTTTATTTAAAATAGTTTTGGCATGGCATATGATTTTATTGACTCAGTTGGAAATGATGTGGATGTTGTATCTGATTCTGAGGCATATATATTCTTAAGTAACATAACATATAGCATATTGTCCAAACTTGCTAGACTATTTAATTGATCTTATTACTTTAAAGGGGGAGAGTTTCATGATGAATTATTTTATTACATTTATGTTGTATTTATATATTATATTTATTACATTTATATTCCACATTATATATTTGTATTGTTATTTTAGTGTTTATTGTCAATTTTGATAGATATATTGATATATCAATACTGATTTTAATCATACTAAATAACAATTACTGCTATTATTTATCAGCATTAAATATTTACATTTTTAATATCGAGTTAGTCATATTTTAGAATAATAGGATTATCTTTTAATAGGATAATTGGCAAAATCTAATTCAAATGTGATGGGTTGCATTCCAAAGGAATGTGAGAGGACAGGTTGCCTGCAAAATGCCAGGACCCAGGACCTGTTGGTGCCATGTCTCTCTCTAGCCAGTCTAATGATCTAAAAGCTGAGCAGAAGTCTTTTTTTTTTCAGGGTGAGCGGAAAAGTATAGTGTTTGAGTAGCACATTTTCATGCCTGGCATTCATCAGGCTGAAACCTCGCTCACAATTGGTGCTTGGCGCTTGGAATGTTGCGCAAATGTCCAGCAGACGAGACAGAAGTTCAAACTGTTGCTCTCTTAGGTGCTCAGGCATGAAACTGTGCCGCTCAAACACTATACTTTTCCGCTCACCCTGAAAAAAAATTAGAGGGAACATTGATTGTGAGCGAGGTTTCAGCCTGATGAATGCCAGGCATGAAAATGTGCTACTCAAACACTATACTTTTCCGCTCACCCTGAAAAAAAAAAGACTTCTGCTCAGCTTTTAGATCATTAGACTGGCTAGAGAGAGACATGGCACCAACAGGTCCTGGGTCCTGGCATTTTGCAGGCAACCTGTCCTCTCACATTCCTTTGGAATGCAACCCATCACATTTGAATTAGATTTTGCCAATTATCCTATTAAAAGATAATCCTATTATTCTAAAATATGACTAACTCGATATTAAAAATGTAAATATTTAATGCTGATAAATAATAGCAGTAATTGTTATTTAGTATGATTAAAATCAGTATTGATATATCAATATATCTATCAAAATTGACAATAAACACTAAAATAACAATACAAATATATAATGTGGAATATAAATGTAATAAATATAATATATAAATACAACATAAATGTAATAAAATAATTCATCATGAAACTCTCCCCCTTTAAAGTAATAAGATCAATTAAATAGTCTAGCAAGTTTGGACAATATGCTATATGTTATGTTACTTAAGAATATATATGCCTCAGAATCAGATACAACATCCACATCATTTCCAACTGAGTCAATAAAATCATATGCCATGCCAAAACTATTTTAAATAAAGATATGAAATTAATCAAGTATTGCATTTATTTTTCAAAATGAATGTACAATTTTTTTTATTATTTAAGTTTTGTACCCTATCTTTTCTAACTAACGTTAACTTTAAAAAGATGTTACATCAGACTACAATACAAGTAATTAAATGAAGACTAAAATAAGTGTTTTGGCATATTGAGCTTTTTATATTTCTTTCTAATATTTCTTCCTTAGTTGAGAACTTCCTCTTCAGCTTACTTACGCATTAACTGTTTGTTGCTTTTATGGTTTATTCATTCACTGCTCCATCTTCAGTTTTTTTCACAGGGGGCAGGGCTTCCTTCCTTCCTTCCCTCCACTCCTTTGGCCACCAATTTTGATCCAACTCTCTCTCTCTCTCTCTCTCTCTCTCTCTCTCTCTCTCTCTCTCTCTCTCTCTCTCACACACACTCTCTCTCTCTCTCACACACACACACACACACACACACACACACACAGAGACACGTGTTCTTTGGGGGGGGTTGAATTACTCCGCCTCACTGCGCAAAGTCGGCTCAGCATGTGTTCGGCCCCTGCTTACGCTGAATCAAATCTGCAGCCGGCGGGACCATTTCAAAGCTGCCAGTCCTCTTGCTCCTTCTCCTTCACCGGCAAAGCAGCGGCGGTGGTGCCTCCCCCTTCGCTCGGAGCACCTCAGCTGGGCTCTGGGTTATCCCTGTCATCGCCTCCACCTCCGCCGCTTTCCTACTAGCTCCCGCGGCCTCAAAAGCACGGCAGAGGAGGAAGGGGGAGGGATAACGCGGGGGCCAGCTCAGGTGCTCCGCGTGGAGAGAGAGGCACCACTGCGGCAGCTTTGCTGGTGAAGGAGAAGAAGCAAGAGGACTGGCGGCTCATCAAAACAAGTCTGGGGAGGTCCCTTGCAGGTGGCCAGTTCTAGCTGCCTGCAAAGGACTTCTCCACGTTTGCTTTGGTAGAAAGCTCTGCGCGGAGGTTAGAAAGCTCTGCGCGGAGGTTTCTAGCGACGTGCGCGGCAGCGCACGCGCGCACCTTAGAGGGAACAGTGGTTGTCTCATTCATGGCCTGAGCATGAAATGAAGACATGAAAATGACAGAAATCAATATAATGAGAACACTATGTTTCTTGAAAGAATGGCACAAGGTATAAATGTTAATGTAGATCAGGAGTGTGAAACTGGCAGCCCGCGGGCTGGATGCATTATGCGCAGGCCACGTCTACCCCACCTCCGCAAATGGAAAAAACATCAAGTGACGAAGTGACACCGTGAGTTTGACACCCATTATGTAGATGCTTATTTAATAATAAATGTATTGCCCCTCCTTTTCAAACATTAGTTTTCTAAAGGTAGCTCATTATGCTAAGGGTTCTATAAATTCTGTTAGGACCATTGAACAAAAGTAGAGCATGCCTAAATTCATATTTATAACAGAGTATTTTAAGGGTTCATATTCCGAGAAAAAAATAACAGAATTTAAATGGATGTATTAGATGAGGGCTGTCAAACTCCCAGCCCATGGGCCAAATGGTTCCACCACAAAAGCGCGTAGGACAAAATCGCGCTCGACAAAAGCGCGCTGTGACGTCATCACAGCGCGACGAAAAAGTTCAAAAAATGTAAAAATAAAGCGAAAACCTTACCCTAAGCCCCCCAAACCTAACCCTAAACCTAACCCTAAACCTAACTCTTAACCTAACCCTAAACCTAACCCTAAACCTAACCGTTAAAGTAACGAAAAACCTAACGCTAACCCTTAACCTAACCCTAACGCTAATGCTAACGCTCTAAAGCTAACCCTAACCCTTAACCTAACCCTAACCCTAACCCTAAACCTAACCCTTACCTTTATGTGAATCGGCTTGCTTTAATTTAATTTTTATTAATTTTTATTTGAATTTTTCGATCTTTTTCGTCGCGCTGTGATGGCGTCAAAGGCGCGATTTTGTCGATTGCGCTTTTGCCGTCCGCGCTTTTGACGGGTCACGGGGCCAAATGTGTCACGCACTGGCCATGCCCATACCCAGTTTAGCAAACGGGGAGAAAGTCCTGATACATCACATGACGCCACCGTGACATGAGTGACACCACTGTATTAGGTAATTGTACAGAAGTAATACCTTATAAACATTTATGGCAATTCAGTAGATTTCAAGGAAATGTATCATATTTATTATTTATCCTATCATACTATTGACTGATCACACTGCAGCTTGGCTCCGCATTCTTTTTCAGAGGAAA
This sequence comes from Thamnophis sirtalis, assembly GCF_051295495.1. NCBI lineage: Eukaryota > Metazoa > Chordata > Lepidosauria > Squamata > Natricidae > Thamnophis > Thamnophis sirtalis. The sequence continues at coordinate 127,081,765 of NW_028261381.1, forward strand.
TAAAGAAGGATTGTAGAAAACAATCCTGGATGAAACGGTGTTGCCTATAGGGCTTCAGTGGGGCTTGCCTTCTCTGCATGGCATCTGATTTATGAAACAGCCTCTCCCCAGAGACAGAGATGGCCCCAATCCAATTGGGCCTTCAGAGAAATAGTGAAAACTTGGATTTTCTCCCAGATACTGAATCCAGTGGATCCAGTGGTGGAGTAAATGAAAGAGATGGTAGACAAATGATTGCAAGTTTTATTGGACCCTCATCGTCTTTTTAATGTATGGTACTATATTCTGTTACTGCAAAGTGTTTCTTTTGGTAGACAGGCAGCTATATGTCTGCTTATATAGTTTGCTTAATAAATAAGTAATAAAACATACAACTAAGGGATACACCAGAAAACCTTTCTGTATATAGTCCCAAAATGTTCCTTTCATATATTTATAAAATATTAGAATATTAATCGTACTTTCTCTGTTGATTCAGATTTCAATTGTTGCCTTAGTATACAGTCAAAACTTACACAGCACTAGAATCATTTCAATCGCATGCCATGATCACTGTACATTAATCTTGGGTAAATTCCTTAGGGCAATTAGAGGATTTAAATACATCTGGGATCTCACTATCAAGCTTGGAAATTATTTTGTAAATTGGTTTTTTCCAGGAAGGATCCAAATCCCGCCCTGCTCTGACAGCACTAAAGAATTCCTGAAGGGTCAGACTGGCAACATCCAAGAAACCATCAGGAACCTGTGAAGATAGAATGAAAAGTTTAGGAAAAGTTTATTAATTTGACACCTGTATGATCAACGATCAGCCTCATTTTAGCAAAGCTATTGCACTGCGGTGTTTGCTAGAAACTACCTATGTTCCCCAAGTTACCATTAATTTTATACCATAATTGATAAATTGTCAATTCATGGTCCTAAAACCATCTACCTCTAACCATCTATGGTTTAATATCAGAATTGGATCCTGTCGAGCAGGGACTCATCCATTAAGAGTATCTTATTTAATTATCCCGTTATGTATTGTTCTGTACCTGTTCTCTAAAAAACTTTATACGGTTCACAATTTAAAAACATCAATATAAATATCCATCAGAATAACAAAAACACCCTTAATGTTAAGCTCCTCCTTAACAAAATATGACAAAGGAATGCAGTATGCATGGGGCTTTGCATTCAACAGTAGCAGAACAATCACAGAGAAGACTGTAGCAGTAGCAATAGCAATAGCAATAACAGTTAGACTTATATACCACTTCATAGGGCTTTCAGCCCTCTCTAAGCGGTTTACAGAGTCAGCATATCGCCCCCACAGTCTGGGTCCTCATTTCACCCACCTCGGAAGGATGGAAGGCTGAGTCAACCTTGACTGTATATGTGTGAACAACTGCTCAAGTACTTACACCACATAATGTTATCATTTAAGCAGCTACATTGTTACTTCATTAAATGTATTTGGAATAGAAACTTCTGTTATTCTTATTAGATAATTCGGGAAATATTTCAACACTTTAAGTCTCTAAATAGTAGGATCAGAATGTAACCAGTATCACCATTTTTTGAGATGCAGGGCTGTGATACAGCTTCCTCAATTAGTTTCACAATAAATAATAATTAAGCTAAGGTGATCTCTGTGGTATTCTGATCTGAAGAGATTGTGGATGGTGCTTTTTCTATGCTATTCAAATATAGTCTCACCTCAAAATCATTCCCTTTGTTGTAATGGACATTGAGGATCTGGAAGAGAGCACAGTCCCTGGTAACGATAAGATCACCGAGTTCAGTAATTCCTTCCAAGAGAGCTTGTCTTGCAAATTTTTCCATCTGGATGTAATAAAATTCACGGAAATTGCTAAACCACTTGATGAGCTGGGAGGTGATACAGCGAGTAAACTGTTAAAAAAGTTAACATAGCATTATATGTGAACTTCTGTTTTCTCTGTGTGGGAAGTTATCATCCAGCCCTCTCCCAGAAAAATGAAATATCATAGGAAATATTGAAAAGGCAGAATATTTCTTTGGATGTGAAAAATAAGAAACATGTTTTAAAAGACAGAATAGTTGCCTGTAGCTTTCTGCCCATCCCCAGTTAATGGGTCATTAAGACTAGCCAGGCTAGCCCACTTTACATAATAAAGACTTCACCAGCAGCTACAGAAAGGCATGATAATATACTCAGCTGACCACAAGGCATCTGAGAACTCATCACAGCCTAGAGAGTAGCCCCCTGCATGGCACCATTGGAGTCTGACAACCAATCAGAATACATTTCTTACACAGGAACAGGAAACAGAGAGGTGGGACTAAACAGGGTATAAAAAGCCTAGCAAGCCCCTTCCTCAGTCCTTCTCTCTTCTTCTCCATCAACACTAAAACATGTGATCACCTTTTCTGTTCAGGGCTCAAGCCATGTGGCCCTGTCCAACAATAAACCATCTTTCCAAGCAGCCTCCATGTCTCCAGTGTCTTCTTCCCCACTTGGAGCTGAACCCAGAAGGACATTTCTTTCAACATCTGGAAACTACATTGTATTATATCTGTGTATGTGTTCCCTCCAAAAACATTCCCTAGCAGTGGTGGGATTTAAATAATTTAACAACCGGTTCTCTGCCCTAATAATTTCTTCCAACAACCAGTTCACCAACTGCTCAGAAAGTTAACAACCGGTTCTCCCGAAGTGGTGCAAATTGGCTGAATCCCACCATTGCATATAGGTAGTCCTTTCATAACGAAGTAACTGGAAGTGGAATTTCCATTACTAAGAAATATAATAGTAAAGTATGATGTCACGCGATTGTGCACTTATTGACAGAAATTCCAGCACTTTGGCTTGCTGTCGTTAAGCAAATCACTCTGGATTGTCACCACTTGAAACTTTCTGCTGGCTTCCCTATTGAATTTGTGTATAGGAAGCTGAGAGAGATGGTTGCACACAGCGATCACATGACCATACAATGCTGCAATGTCATAATCAGGAGCCAGTTGCAATCACGAGGGATATTGCAACAGTCAGAACGTCAAGGTCATAAGTACCACTTCGTTGGTGTTAATATACAGTAGGTCAATAGTTTCTGAACAAGTGGTCATTAGGCAAAGATCATGAGTACAGTGTCAATCTGCAAGGATTTTGTACACAGCTGGACATAATATGATTGGTACTTAATTTTTGCATCATCTTTGCTTCCCTTTCCAGTTTTCACAAATATCCATGCTCTGCTAAGCGGGGTTTTGGAGAATCTGTTATACGTTAGCAATGAAATACATGAAGTTAAGCTTACCTGTATATCTGGAAAATAAACTTTCAACAGGGAAGATGTGGGATAGCGCGAGAAGAAGAACATCAGTTTAGCCTTTTTCAGATGGCCTGGGGTCAAAGCTTCCTGGATTTATTCTGGAGTCAAGGAAAAAAATATTTGCCCAACTTGGGGCTGTACAGCTATCTAAATGCATAGGACAGGATCAATGGTGGGTTTCCATTCTTTTTTACTACCAGTTCGCTCATGCGTGCGACGCCTCTATGCATGCATAGAAGCATTCAGGCAGGTGGGCGGAGCCTCCTGCCACCGCCACTACCGGTTCGCCCAATCTGGGCCAAACCGGGAGCAACCTACCTCTGGACAGGGTGTGTAGCACCTATTGGGAATGCCTTACATTAAAAGCAACTTTTTCTGCAATTACAAATCAGCTGCAGACTGCTCTCATACAAGCCCAAGAAAGCATTTTTGCTTTAAAAGTGTTTCCAGGAGCAGATGGTACTTGAAAGCCCAGGTATGCTCCAAATCCTACTGTACTCCTCAAATCAGATATTCTGCACAGCCCAACCAATGCTACATGTCCCCATGAGATTCCTTTCTATTGCTGTGTTCTATATCAATACAATAGCAATGTTATCAGATGGGACGTTGGGGGGAAAAATCTAGGATCTCATCTTGGAAGACGTGTAAAGAAATACAGATTAACACCTAAAGGGTGATGTCCCGGCCAGAACATAAAGATGCCCAATAGTGCCACTATAATGGAAATATTGTCTTAAACCTGTGCAATGGAGACTAGCAATGGAGACCTATTTTTTTATTTTATGCTTCATCTGATTGATGAAAGTAAAAATCAGTTAACTCATTGTCATAAAAGTAACTTTGGATATATAGCCTAGTATTGTGTAACATTTCTCTCTGCAGTGACAGCTTTCATTTTAAGCAGGCATTTAAATTCATTTTACAAGAGTAGAAGGAAATACCATATTTTTCGGATTGTAAGACACCCCTGACTATAAGACGCACCTAAATATAGAAGAGGGGGGGAGATTTTGGCCTCCGTATGCTGCATTCTCAGCCCTTGGGGGGGGGATTTGTTTTGGCCCTTTTTGAGGCTTTTTTCTACCCATTTTTCAAGGCTTTTAGGCCCATTTTTTAGGCTTTTTTCGGGCCATTTTTCCCCCAAAAAAGTTCTCCCCAAAGTCTGAAAAACGGGCAGAAAAAAGCCTCAAAAACGGGCAGAAAAAAGCCCCCAAAGTCTGAAAATGGGGTGTTCAGAGGCCAAAAAATGGCCAGTGGGTGGGCGGGGCTTCGGCAATATTCAGTCTATAAGACGCACAGACATTTTCACCCCCTTTTGGGAGACAAAAAAGTGCGTCTTATAGACCGAAAAATACAGGTAGCACAATTCAGATTTTACATCAAGGTAATAGCATTCAAGCATCTTTCTTATAAATAATAGACTATTAATTTGTTTGGCAAGTGGCAACTAAAGGGATGTGGCTATAGGAGAAACAAAACATTTCAAAATGTTTTTGGGGATTCCAAAGGGAAGGATGTCTTAAGTCTTGCCTTTTGTCTCTTACCTCTTGGCAAAAATAGGCTCAATCTTTTTTGTGCAGTGTCACTTTTTTAAGGAGGATAAAATGGAACAAATAAAGCCCTCATTTGATTCAAATTGTCAGGAAAGATTGATTCTAACCACTTCAGAAATGTTTGGGGAATATTAAATGGGTATTAATGAGTTGCATGCAAGCTGTCTCTCCTACCCTAAATTCAAAGAGGTTTTAAAGACCTCTAAAGGATATATTTCTTGCTGAGAAGTACACTCCATCCACCATTGCATGCATTTCAGCAAGCATTGGATTTGTAGAAGGAAGAGAAGCCAAACTTTCCAAGTGCGGTGGATATTGTTGTTTCACGCCTGATGGTTTGAGTTTGATTGGTTGCCATGGCACTTCTAAAGACTCAGGAGATACCATTCTTGGAGGACTGTTCCAATGGCCTTTTTGACCACAGAATAACATTTGACTAAGAATGCCATTTTCTTGAACTTCAGAGGTCAAGATCAAGGGAAAATTCTCTGGTGCCTGGCAAAGTTTTCTCTCTCTTTTTGTTTGGATGGGGTCAATAGGAAAGCCTAGAGATTTTTCTGCAATTAATGATATAGGACCTTTAGGAGAAGAAATCTTAGGCAGCCACTTACTGGGTATATTTCTTCCAACAGCTGTCCCTATGGAATTATTGGGCAACTGAGATGGAAGGCTTGATGATTTAGGCAAGATCTTTTTCAAAACTGAATCTACAGCGTGTGTCATTACCTGTGTTAATTCTTGTTTTAATATTTCTGAAAGTGTTTTTTCTTCCAAATTTTGAATGCCTGTATCTTCTTTCTCTGACAGCACAAGGTCTCTTACTCTGGGTGTGCTTTTCCATAAACAATCTTTATGCTGGTCGCAACACAACACTTGACTGTTGGTGTCTATCTTTCCACTATACATCTTCAACAAGCCCGTAGTTCTCTCTATACTTTCTTGGCTTGGATTAGAATCATTTTCCTTGTCACGTTGAAGAAACCTGTCTCCAAGTTGCTTCAACTGATGTTGCAAAGTATAGAGCTGTTTTTTCAGCTGAAGGAATTCTTCTGCTGAGATGCTGCTTCTAGGAGGTCTTGTTAGGGAAATTCCTGGCAAACTTTGCTGTTGAGGAAGTTTTTGTTTCCTCTTGTTCTGTCTACTGCTTTCCTTTCCTTTCTCAAAATTGTGGTCCTGTTCCTCCAGAGTACCGGACACTATTGGGGTTGGCATAATACTCATTCCCTGGATAATATTTTCCACTCTAGCTCTCTTAGCTTGTAATTGTTCATTATGGAATTGGGTTGTGTTACCAAAACCATAGGTAGGCAATGGACTCATGGCAATAGCTTCCCTAGAAGATGGGTGCTCAGCTTTCTGTGAGCAGGGGAGAAGAAAGCTTATATCTAGCTCACTATTTACTTCTGACTGATTAAGAAGATGAGATATAATAGATTCATAATAAGGAGGGCGAAAAGAATAATTTCCTTCAGTACAAAACTCTCCTTTTTGTCCATCTACACATATAGAACTAGGAATATAATTATATTGATTAACAATACTATTCACATTCATAACTCTTTCTTCTTTCAGGACAATGAATTGATATCCAGTAAAACAGTGAAAATTGTAGAGGGAGATACAGCTTTTGATTTTGAGAGTACAGGTGCCTTGGGACTTTGTTTTTTATATTTTAATTAGCTAGGAATCTGGAGCAGAAAGAAAAGAATAAAATATATTTAGTATGTAAACACCTATGTGATTAACTGCAGTGTACAGTGTACAAATCAGATATTGAGGACTCTGCAAATAAAATAGACAGTGCAAGAAAAACAAAACGCTAATCTAGGTAGATTAAATGTTACATCTTGCCCAAGTTAGTAAGTTTAAAACATTCCTAATGAGAGGCTGGTAGATGAATATGAAGAAAGCAATCTTTGCTATCAGGTTCACAATGTAATAGGATTAACTGATTTATCACTGTATCATTTATCTTCTTGGATATAACTCTAGTATTTGGAATTTATCAAGATTTCTGGATATTTTGGACATGGGACCTGGAAAAAAAACCTATAATACAAGTAATCCTTGATTTAATGACCACAACAGAGCTCAGATTAAGTCAGGCAGTTGTTAAGTGAGTTTTGCCCCATTTAACAAACTTTTTGCCATAGTTGTTAAGTGAATCACTGTAGTTGTTAAATTAGTAACGTGTTTGTTAAATTAATCTGGCTTCCCCATTGACTTTGCTTATCGGAAGCTGGCTGAGAAACTTGCAAACTGTGATTACATGAGTTCAGGATAGCATCTTTCGCAAATACATGGCAGTTGCCAAGTGCCTTCATTTTCATCGCATGAAGGGTGGTGGTGGTGCTGCAACAATCATAAGTTGAAAACAGAAGTTACTTTTTCAATGAAGTTTGTAACTTCAAGCGTTCACTAAATGAATAGTTGTAACTCGAGGACTACCTACACAACATTGAAAACTGATGTGCAAAAATGGATTGTTGATATGCACTATTTGAATTGGTCTTATTTCTTTTATTGTTTTTCTGTCCCTTTTGTGTTTTTGATTAGTTTTTGACAAACGGGACAGGAAGAAAACATTATCATTTTTTGGGGAACTGTTTGTAAGTTTTCCCTCCTTTTTGTGGGGTAAAGTTGATATTATCTTGCATTATTCATATGTATATTTCGTTTCTGGTCATTAAGTTGAAACAATAATAAAGTAAATATAAACTATTCGTCAATTAGTTTAGAAGGTTAGCAGAGGCCGATGTCATCAGTACTCAGATGGAAGACCACCAGAGAATGTAAGTACTGTAAACTAGAGTGAGAACTGAAAAACATCCAAAAGAAAGCATGGCTACTCATGGCTACATTGGATATCACCAGGAATCAAGCCATCCCATAATATTCTGAATCTGAGTTAATAGCATCACTCATGTAGATTATTAGCACACATCCAACATGTGCACAATAAGGAACATCAGCCAGTAACTCAGCTAATGTTTTCTTTGCACTAAGCATAAATCCTCAAAGCAGCAACACTAGCAATAGCAATAGCGGTTAGACTTATATAGCACTTCATAGGGCTTTCAGCCCTCTCACATACACATACTATAATAAAAGCTTCCCTCTTGAGAATATATAATACTTTGGATTTACTGTAGCCCAGTGTCCTGTCCAGAAATGGGCAGATCTTGTATACCAATCTAGATTAACAACAGTTGGTCATAGATATTACGGTCAGCAAGGTATCCAGCTTACAATGATAGATTGGCAGTACCTTCAAACTGCAGGAGATCCATATCAAGTAATTTCTCTAATTTCAAATCCAAGGAATATTTGACCCAAATTCCTTTATTTTATCAGGTATCAAAGTTAGTTTTACTGGACCTCATCCATGTCTAGGTTGTATGTTGACTTTTCTGTTTCAAATGTCACTAAAAAGTATTGTTGAGTCTCATCAGTATTATGACAATATTTTGCAACCCTTGAAACTATTCTAAAATGAAAGACGTTTACTGAGGTTTTTTTCTTAATCTGTATGTATCTGCTCCCCTTAGGTACTTTTTCTGTAAGAGACTGCAGTCTTGTTGCTGAATTAGATTCCAAGAATGTGACTACTTTGGAATATGACATACATTAATTCAGTCTCCTAATTTATGCTCATTATGAATTATCACTTGCACTCCCATACCTTGCTTTACTGCTCTGAATGAAGACAAATATATAAGTATTTAAAAGTGAATCATTTTCCAGTTTAAAGTTCTCTCCTAAACAACCTCTCAATATCTGGTTAGGAGGTTTTGAGCCACATCAAATAAGACAATGCCAATGATCAAAAATAACTTAAACTCAAAAGTAGCTAACCTCAGAAGTACAGTTATAAAAATAATACAAAAAAAACAAATTTACAAGAGAGCATGACACATGGATTTACAAGTATATAAAGTCAAATTTTTAAGAAGGGAAAAATATTGCAGCATCCCTCCACCAATAGACTACCCAACATTGATCCCTTTCTTGTGTTCCCAGACATAAAACACTCACCTTGGCTTCCTTCTCCTTTGAAAGCATCTGAAGCCTGCTGTTAAATGAGAAAGGGGCAGAGTTGTCAACAAAGACCTCCCAGTGATCACAATATCAGAGTCACAAATAGGGAGTGAGGGAAATCAAGAACAGCCAACCAGTTTGAGGAGCCTATGAATATGCAAAGGAAACCAAAATCCATGTCTTCTATTGCATTTTCTCAGTACACAGAAAGGCTTGAGATGCTATAGTTCTGAAGTGTGTGTGTGTGTGTGTGTGTGTGTGTGTGTGTGTACACATGTACACACACATACTATAGTATAGTATTAGTAGGGTAGAGTGCCCCTGGACAAATAGTATTATTAGTTAAGAATCATTGTTCCTAGAATGCTTGTGTTTAGTGGATATTTTGTGACAAACAGATGCATAGAAAAATGAAGGCTTCGGTGGGGAAGTGTTATTATTTTGCATACCTCAATAACATACAATGAATGACAATTGTTAGATAACAAACTGTTGCCCTGGTTTTGGCTGCTATTCCAAATACGCAACTTCTGTCTTGCTGATTATGTCCATCATGAATGCATTGCAGATTTTCTCCTGCTTCTGCCAACACAGGGTTTTGCATGATTTTTTTTAAAATACTGTTTATGTTACAGGGGTGGGGTGAATGCCATTTTGGCTATTTCCAATATTAGCTATGGTCACTTGCTGCCAGCATCATCAGGGGCATCCGTGGGGGTTGAAAAAGTCAAAATGTCAGCCACAACTATGCAGTCTGCTTTAACCCATTTTTGTGGAACACATGCCAAAAGTGGGTTTACAACTGCATGACTGTGCTTTAACTTTAATTGATTTAACTTTCTTGTGCCCACTTTCCTCTGCAGGTGTCAGCCAGGCTATTTCTGGACACCCTGTAGTGCTGTTTCACAGCCAAGCGACAACACAGCTCATTCGAAGCAACCACCTAGGCATACCGATCCTCCTCCCACCCCACCTTAAGAACAGTTGGCTGTTTTTCTCCGTTGGTGATCATGATGCTCAGTGGGAGAGGGGAAATGGCAACCAGAATATAGAATAACAGAGTTGGAAGGGACCTTGGAGATCTTCTAGTCCAACCCCCTGCCTAGGCAGGAAAGCCTACACTACTTCAGACAAATGGTTATTCAATCTCTTCTTAAAGACTTCCAGTGTTGGAGCATTCACAACTTCTGGAGGCCAGCTGTTCCACTGATTAATTGTTCTAACTGTCAGGAAATTTCTCCTCAGTTCTGAGTTGCTTCTCTCCTTGATTAGTTTCCACCCATTGCTTCTTGTCGTATCTTCAGGTGCTTTGGAGAATAGTTTGACTCCCTCTTCTTTGTGGTAGCCCCTGAGATATCGAAACGCTGCTATCATGTCTCCCCTAGTCCTTCTTTTCATTAAACTAGTTCCTGCAATCGTTCTTCATGTTTTAGCCTCCAGTCCCCTAATCATCTTTGTTGCTCTTCTCTGCACTCTTATATATATGATATAGTTAATTTCAAAATATATTTTTATTATTTTGTGGGGGCTGCATTACTGTTTAATGCTTCATGCAGCCCACAGGTTTGATATATCTGAATCGAAATGCTAATGACAGCCCTTCTCATCAGCCTCAGCGCTCGGACGCGACAGCTCTGCTGCTGGAGGTTTGCGTGGTAAAACCACAGCACCCATCTCATCATATTCCCTCCCCATAGACGCCTAGGTATATCCCCCCTTCACAAGATGTGAGGTTGTTCCTTTTCGGTTATCGTCCGTGTAAGAAGCGGCTTGTTTCCAGACGTCATCCGGTTTTAAAGCAGAGGCTTCCTTCGTTGCTTCTCGCAGGCGACTTTCCCACCCCTTTCAGAGAATTAAAAATAAACGACTTTTCATACAGAAGTTACACGCCGCTCAAGGACCAGCTCCGCACATAAAACGCTTCGATCTCCAACTCCTCGCCCCTTTTCTCTTAGCTAGCCCTAAGGACGATTCAACCTATCCGCGCTTCCTCGTTTGCACCGATTGGTACGTCCCGTTCAATTCGCCCCCCCCCACTGCTGGCCTACTGTTGGTCGGTCCCAACTCGCATCCGGCCTCCGCCGGGGCCTGGTTCCGGCGCGCGCCCTGGAATTCATCCTTTTGCCGTTGTTGGCCGCCGCGATGCTGTTAGTTTCTCTAGTTCGGGCTCGTTGCTTCACCCGGGTGTTCGGCCGTTCGCTCTGCGCTGTTCAGCAGGTAGCTCGCGGGCAAGAACGGAAGGCTGGCAGGAGGTCACTCCGCTACGGAGCCATGGGCTGAGATGGGTTGGGGGGGGGAGCCGGCTCCAAGGGCACTGGGGAGGGGGCATTCGGGGGGGCAGCGGAGACGGAGACCTCCGCAGCCTTTATTACACCCCGCCCTTTTTTTTAGCTGGCGCTTGGTTATAATAAGTGCGAGGAACCAGCAGCTTGTTTTCTAAGGTGCCTCTCAGAAGGTCCACGCCCAGCTGGTAGCAAGGACACAGCGTCATCCCAGTTTGAGGCAAACCACGTTGAAGGGGCGAAGTCCTGTTCGGAAAGGGGTGAAGTGGAGGGGTTGGAAATCTTGGGGCTTCGCAAGAGCGAGGCTTGCAAGGAAACTTGCCCGGCGCGAAGGTGGCTCTGAAGGTTGAATGAAATACGGTGAGGTTCCTCTTGGCCCACCCAGAACGTGCAAAAGAAACGGGGGTTTCAAATAAAGAAATTATAGTCACTTGACCCCCAGTCGCCCTTGTACCACGGATCTCTGCAGTGAAGCCTTAGTTGGCGAACGTATCCAAAAACACCTTCCTCCTCCTATTTCCTTCCACACAACAACCTTGTGAGGTGGACTGAATTGGGTTGTGTGTGTGAGAGAGAGAAAGACAGACACTAGCCCAAAGTCACCCAGCGGTCTGCCTTTCATCCCTTTTTTAACCTAATCTCCCTATTTAAAGCAAATTTAAATATTTTCAAATATGCATAATGAGGTTCTTTTTAATGTGGGTTGCCGATATTGCGCTCCTGCACATTATTATGCTGTGGCAGCAAGTTTGTACTGTGTACATACTCTGTACTCTTTGAGGGAGATGGGAGATTTAGAAATAGGAAATATAAGTAAATAAATGTAAAAAAGATGCCTTTCAGATATATTTCCAAATGGATTCAAAAAGCTCTGTAAGGCTGACACACTGCCCTTTAGCACCATCCCTGTAAAGTGCAATTGTTGTCTGGTCTCCAGTATGTTTTCTTCATTCTTGTACAACAGTGTATTTTGAAAAGTGCTAAGAAAAACATTTATTGGAATGTAGACTGTTTCTTAACCAGAAACTTGGTATATTTTTGTATAGCACCATTCAGCCCCATATTGAGAGATAATATAAAGCCTTTTCTTAATATCATTACAATATGTGATAGCAATGATGATTAAATTATAGCAGACACTCTAAGTCACTATTATACATGAAAAATGATTTGTGTGTCCAGAATGACCTAAAAGGTAGTTTTAAAAAGTAAATGGGAGTACTTGGACCACAGGTAAGTGAGGATTGGTCCAAATTGGTTATGTTCTCCCAGGCTTTGTGGCAGAATGGAAAGGGAGCCTATTAGATAACTTTCTTTTTTATTATATGCTGTTTAGGGGGGCATTTATGATTAATTTTTACAATTTTTTCTTAGTTGTACACTTTCCAGAGACATTGGCAATTGGGCAGCCTATGTATTGAATAAATACCGTATTTTTCAGACTATAAGATGCACCAGAGTATAGGACACACCAAGATTTTGAAGAGGTAATTTTTTTAAAAAAAAGTTTTTGCCGTCCCCGGCTCCCAGGAGTACTTTGTAGCTCTCCCAAACCCTTTGCACATCCATTTTTGCGAAAAACGGGATGCGCAGGATGAGGTTTCAAGAGGCCAAAAATGCTATATTCAGTGTATAAGACACACCCAGATTTTCACCCTCTTTTTTGGGGAGGAAAGGTGTGTCTTATACTCCGAAAAATACGGTATATGATTAGATAATTTATATATATATATATATATATATATATATATATATATATATATATATATATATATATATATATATATATATATATATATATATATAATATACCATATTTAAAAAGGAAGGCATCTACAAGGCTAAATGTAATGTTCTAGCGCAGGTGTGTCAAACTCGATTTCCTTGAGGGCCGCCTCGGGGTGCCGGGTTGGGCATGGCCAGGGTGGACGTGGCCAGCTTGACATCACTCATGTTGGGGGTGCCTGTGGCGGCCCAAGCGCTCTGCCAGCAGAAACGGGCTCCCAAGCTCCATTTTCACTGGCAGAAGGTTGCAGGAAGCTGTGACAGCTGAAAACGGAGCACAGGAGCATTGCAGGCCAGTCCTTCTATATTCCCGAGGCAGCCGTGTGGGCCAGATCTAATCACCCTGTAAGCTGATCTGGCCCCTGATCCTTGAGTTTGACACCTCTGTCCTAGAGGGAAAACTAAGGCATGAACAATTATGAATTATTATTACGAAATGAAAAACAGACAGAACACATTCAAATTGTGGACTTGAATATTAAGTAAAATGAGAAACAAATATTTTGGCATCAGTTAATGAAGGAAATCATTGGATGCAGTGATAAAATATGCATAATTCCTCCAAAACAGCTTTGTGCATTATTTATCTTTTTTGAAATTTGACTAGTGAGTTGGCTGTAGCATCATTGAGTTCTACAACTAGAAGAAAAAATGGAAAGTACAGAATATGGTAGATTAGAATGCGACTATAATATATTGAGATCTTAAATGGATGTTGTGGTTGTCATCTACATTTAGGATGATATACCACCTATCATCTTGCACAAAGTCTGTGTAGCCACTAAACATATCTTGATGGCACATAATCCATGGATTTGTTTTTTCAAACTTCATGAATGTGTGGAGTCCATAAGTGAGGAAGACATGGTATGATAAAATGGCTTAGCAGACAGGGGGAATGTTGTGGATATACTCTGTCTATTTCAGCAAAGCTTTTGACAATGTTCATATGACATTCTCATCAATAAGCTCTTGAAGGATAGTTTGCATAGCACTACAGTAAGGATAGTTATGAATGGCTGACCCCACTCATAAAAGTCAGCACTAATGATTCTGTGCTGAGTTGAAAAATGAATGGATTCTGTATAGATTTTCCTAGGGGCAGTATCATCCCATTTTTAATGAATCAGCTGGATAACAGTTTTGATAAGTGGATGACACAAAAAAGGGGATCTGGCCAACACTCAGGAAGATAGAACAAAATTGCCAAATAATCTGGTTGGGTTAGAAGGAACAGTGTCCTCCTAGTAAGAGAAATACAGGGTATTATATTTAGGGAGAAAATATATAGAGGAGATGTACAAGATGAAGACTCTGCTGGGACAGAGAGTCTTCCCGCAGCCAGCCCACAACCATAGAGAGTAGTCCCAGAGCGGGTGCTGCTGGAAGACTTGGCAGCGGATCTCTAGAGTTTGGAAGCCAGTTATGCTTGGAGCACGGTGGTGGTAGCGGCAGTGTGGCGGCACCCTAGCCTTGCAGGGAGAGCTGGGCCAGGGCATGGTGAGGCTGGGAGGTACATGAGCTGGGGGCAGAACAGGCGCTCGCGCAGCCTCTCTTTCCAGCTGGGCAGAGTGCCACGCGGCTTAGCGCCTTTGGGATATTACTGGGTCGGTGAGTAGCTCTCTGCCCGGCTGGAAAGGGGGTTGCTGGGTGGCTGCTCAAGAGCGTGGTCACTTCATGGCGGCTTTGTTGCACTGCTGTGACAGTGCAATACAGCCGTTTGCCCCTCAGGCTGTGCCCAGCTCTTCGGGCGCCCGCTCACAAGAGAGCAGCCACCCGGCAACCCCAAACCAATTCCCCCCCCCCCCCCGATAAGAAGGCCCAAGCAACATTTCGGGGGTCAAAAGAAAATAAGACCCTGTCTTATTTTGGGGAAAACACGGTAGTATCTTATCTGCCATGATAAGCCATAAATTGTTTTGACCATGGTTTGTTGACTAACAACAGGAGTGACACAGAACTAAGTCATAAATTGTAGTTTGCAAATTGCAATGGCCGGTTCACAAAATATTTTAAATTATAGATAAAAAGATAGGTTTTCTTTTGCATGTTGTATGAACTAGGTCAATATTGCAGTTATTCATTCTATATTGCATGGAATAAATCTAAACTGAATTCTGTGATATTTGGAGCATGTCAAATTATTCCTAACTTCTCTTTGCATTGGTGATTTGTATTATTTTTTTCTTTGGCAGGGAAACTGTCCACAGGCAAAGCGTTGGCTCTCTGGTGAGTTTTATGTAGGTTTGGGCATTTCATAAAGTTTTTTCATAACAAGAAAAATATCATCAGCACTTGGCTAGAGAATACAATAAGAAATAAAATCTGTTTTAATAAGCTGGCTATTAAATGATTAAAAATAATATGGAAAAATTCCTCATGTGTTGGTAGAGAGGCCATTATGTAAAATAATATATATTATGTGAATATATATATATGGTTATGGTTGCGTTTATTTATAGGCCGCCCTTTTCCCTGAGGGGACTCAGGGCGGCTAACAACTTATGGGAGGGGAAGACATACAATAACATAAAAATACAATATATAACTAAGATCAAACAACATTCATTCAATATTCGGGCGGGGGCAAACTATGGTCTTTACCCCCAGGCCTGGCGGGATAGCCAGATCTTGAGGGCTGTGCGGAAGGTCTGAAGGGTGGTGAGGGTACGAATCTCCATGGGGAGATCGTTCCAGAGGGTCGGAGCTGCTACAGAAAAGGCTCTCCTCCGCGTAGTTGCCAGCCGACACTGGCTGGCAGATGGCACTCGGAGGAGGCCTAATCTGTGGGATCTTATGGGTCGAGAGGAGGTAATTGGCAGAAGGCGGTCTCCCAAGTACGCAGATCCACTACCATGAAGGGCTTTATAGGTAGTAAGAAGCACCTTGAAGTGCACACGGAGGCCAACAGGTAGCCAGTGCAGCTCGCGGAGGATAGGTGTTATGTGGGCGAACCGAGGTGCACCCACGATCACTCGCGCGGCCGCATTCTGGACTAGCTGAAGCCGCCGAATGCTCTTCAAGGGCAGCCCCATGTAGAGCACATTGCAGTATTCCAGCCTAGAGGTCACGAGGGCGCGAGTGACTGTTGTGAGAGCCTCCCGATTCAGGTAGGGTCGCAACTGGCGCACCAGGCGAACCTGGGCAAATGCCCCCCTGGTCACAGCCGACAGGTGGTGATCAAAAGTCAGCTGTGGATCCAGGAGGACTCCCAAGTTGCGAACCCTGTCTGAGGGGTGTAAATTTTGACCCCCCAGCCTGATCGTTGGAACACTAGCCAAATTTTTGGGAGGGAAACACAACAGCCACTCGGTCTTTTCTGGGTTGAGTACAAGCTTGTTAGCCCGCATCCAGTCCCTAACGGCTTCAAGACCCCGGTTCATCACGTCCACCGCTTCATTGAGTTGGCACGGGGCGGACAGATACAGCTGCGTATCGTCCGCGTATTGGTGGTATCTTATCCCGTGCCTCCGAATGATCTCGCCCAGCGGTTTCATGTAGATGTTAAATAGTACGGGGGACAGGACCGACCCCTGCGGCACCCCATATGATAGGGGCCTCGTGGTCGATCTCTGACCCCCGACCAACACCGACTGCGACCTGTCCGAGAGGTAGGAGGAGAACCACCGTAAAACGGTGCCTCCCACCCCCACCTCCCGCAGTCGTCGCAGAAGGATACCATGGTCGATGGTATCGAAAGCCGCTGAGAGGTCGAGGAGAACCAAGATGGAGGCATAGCCTCCATCCCTGGCTCTCCAGAGATCATCGGTCAATGCGACCAAAGCGGTTTCTGTGCTGTAACCAGGTCTGAAGCCGGACTGGAAGGGGTCCAGGTAATCGGCTTCCTCCAAGGACCGCTGGAGCTGGTAGGCCACCACCTTCTCAACAACCTTCCCAATGAAGGGGAGGTTGGAGACTGGACGATATATATATGAAGAGGAAAACAGCTGTCATGTATTTCTGACTCATTTGGTTAAGATTGTGTTCAAGATGCTCCATCTTTTTAAGCATTTTTTTCCAATCATATGTATTAATCACATTTACTCTATTTAATTTTTAATAAAGTCAAATCAAGTTTAGTATTTATCTTTATTCTACTCACAATTTTTGGAAAGCTTTGTTAAATCCTGCAAAATGTGGGGTAATAAATTTTGGCATAAATTGCTGTGTGTAAGTATTCATAGGTTCACTACTACTTGAGCAACAAATTAGTTTGAATCAGTGTTTGGTTTGTAGATATGTTATTTTCCAGATGATTTAATCATAACCAATATCTTCCAAATTACATTTCCAATATATGTTTTTCTGGACCACTTTGTTATAAATAGTTATTTTTGGAGGAGAGAAAACTCATTATGTCCAGTAGTAGCAAAATCTTTTTTGGGCACAAGAATTTAGTGAATTTACATTGATAGAAACCACTAAGGACAAGAGTCCATTTTATCAGAGACATGATATGGTATCCTGGAATAGATAGATGATGGATGGATGGATGGATGGATGGATGGATGGATGGATGGATGGATAGATAGATAGATAGATAGATAGATAGATAGATAGATAGATAGATAGATAGATAAAATTGCGTGGATTGGTTGAATGAATCATTGTTTGCTTGAGAGATTATATACAGTATGTTAGTAGTGAAGTACAAACACTGATGATACTAATAGTGATCATTTACAAGCCAATTGTTAAATAGCAAAATTATTGCATTAATGAGATGACCCATGTAGTGTGATTGATTTTTTAAAAAGCCTGGAAACATCACACTGCCTTTAAAGCTACCTGTATACCAGATAATCAAGACTATTAATTGAATAGAGTGATTCTATAGCATTTGTTTATTTTCATTACATAGTCTGGGTAGCATCAGCATATTATTTATTTCTTAATAGACATTAACTTTATCTATCTCTTTGGTCAACTTTATAATATGGGGCTGGATTTATAAAGATACATTAATTGTTCAATATGAACTGCTATAGTTTTTTCCTAGTGACAATCAACTCCTTTCTGACTTTTATGCCATTTAAGTCTCCTTGTCTTTTCTATACCTGACTGTACTAAGTGACTTGATAACCTGATACTTAGCTAAAGTGCTTTTTGCTTTACAGGCATTTCTCGATGCCAGGCTCTGGTGCATGCCAACAGCAGGAAGCATTTGTAAGTATCTAACTTATGAAGCAAGTGAATTGGCACAACCTGATTGCTACTGAACCAATTAATTAGATTATACTTGGAGAGAGGCTTTGGTATACTTTGGTTGAAAATACCTTACGCCAGAGCAAATCAAACATTGAACTAAGAATAAGAATTGTAAAGCTATTTGCGTATTTGAATTAGGTTATTATCTATATAGTCTATGTTTTACAATTTATTTGAGTAGTTCACATAGTATAACACGATAAGCTAGAATATTGAGTCCCTATCTACCTTCCTGTTTCCAAATCTTAAAAAAAAAATACTTTTGAGATTTCTGAATGTGGAATTCTACATTCAGTCTGCAATCTAAATACAGAATCCCTAAATGCTATTATTTATGGTCTAATGTGTAATCTGATAAATCATAGCATACCTGCATTTCATCTGCCCATTTGGGAAAAGGCTGGATCTCTGGAGTTACAGTGAGCAGCTCCATCTTGCCAGGATTTGATTTCATACTGTTTTCCCTCATCCAGCCAATTATCAAATGTGAGCTGATATTCAAGGGAGCCACATCATTATTGGAAAATGCTGTAGAGAAAAAGATTTGGATGTCATTGATATGTTGATAGAATCCAGTTTCAGCTACAGTGATTAAGGCTTCCTATGACCTTATGCTAAACAGTTCATATATATGTATGTGTGTTTGTGTGCACTTGCATACATGTGTACACAGACGCAGAGATGAATTTAATCACAAGCTATCCCTTCCTGAAATGCTTTAGGATCTATGCCTCCAGGTATATGAATCAGTGAGCAAGTTAAACATGTTGGTGAGGCTACTGATTGACAGTCATGCCAAAACAGCAGATACAAATCTGTACTACTTATACACTGATATTGCTTTTCTTTCTCTGCAGGCTAAATGGTTCTCGTATCTTCACTATCCGTTATTTCAGAACTTCAAAAGTATGCAGTAAGTAATCCAGATGCCTGCAGGCAGTGAGTGGAACATTTGATCTACATGCCAATTTTCTTCCTACTAAAATCATGTGACCTTGTTCCCTAATTTAGTTTACATCTTTCCTAATCTTAAGTAAGGCTTAATGTATTTTTTATGCCACAGTTGGCGTACTTGGACTTTGGCATAATAATGCATCATTTCTGCAATTTTCTTCTTCAAGCAATATTTTTAATGAAATCATGAATGTTATCCAGAACAATATAGGATTACTGACCTGAGAAATGTATGGTTTGTCCTTTTAGTATTTTGTTATTCAGTTTGAATAAATGATGACTAATTTTATTGGCTGGCCAACCAATTGCAGTTTTATGGGAGAGAAAAAATAATTATCCAAAAACAAATGGATTGAACTGAGGCCTCAAACAGAATATGGTAGCTTCCCTGTAGATATGAAAAACTTAATGCCTAGTAATAGCCATGCTGGTTGTAGAATGCTAGGAAGTGGTGGTCTACACATCTAATAAGAACTGATAATATGGAATTATTTAAATTACGATACTCTTTCCCTTTATGTTTAGCATTTTCTCTAAATTGTATTTATCCATTGCTCCCAAGGGCTGAAATGCCAACATGTGAAGCATTTTATTACATGTATCTTTCACAGGGGAGGAAGTTGTCACAGTGAACACACCAGCATTTGCAGAATCTGTCACAGAGGGAGATGTCAGGTGGGAGAAAGGTAAGAGGATCTTTTTTCTCTTTAGTCTCTCTCATCTTCTCCTCATCCCATGATAAGTTTGTCATAGCCTGTTAGGAAAATATGTTAAACATTCAAGTAATAAAAAATGTTCTGAATACTCTTATTATGTAGGTGAAGATTGCTCAGACCTGTTATTTGTTACAGTTCAGTTGCTTACAAAATGAAACATGCCTTCTTAGCCCATGTTGATGTTTTAAGTCTAGCTTAAGGAGTTGTTTATAAAAATTAGGGAAGGAAATGCCACAACACAACTCCTTGTTTAAGTCCTGTTCTCTTCATTTTTTAGCTGTTGGGGATACTGTAAGAGAAGATGAAGTGGTATGTGAGATTGAAACTGACAAGGTAATTTTTTTAAATTTAGTAATCAAATTTATATAGCAACCATTTCACTAAAAGGAACTCTAAATATTTTGTCATCTTATTCATGATAATGATTATCACCAAAGACAAAGTGAACATTGTTGCCCAGAGAAGAAATGTTTTGAATTTATGAAATCTACCCACCTTATCAGAGTCGTGTGAACACCTAACTGCAGATCTGTACTATTTACTCAGATTAATTGATTAAATTTTTATGCCAGCTGACTCCAGCTGTTTCTAGAGAGCTCATGGCAATGAGAATAACAGAAAAATAACAGAATGCAAAGAATTAACAGAAATAAGTAGAAATGTAGCTACAAAATAATTACAAGATGGCAAACCAGTCAACAAAGAGTATGACATACAGAAGAATCTCATCCACCCTTTCCCAAGTCCTGAGTAGATAGCCAGTTTTTCAAGTCTTGCAAAACATCATCAAGATGGGAGAAATGTGTCTCTCAAGGGAGAAACCTCATTTCAGATAGATGGCACTGCTACAGAGAAGTCATGTTTTCTGAGTCCCTATTTAATTCAGGACCCATAGGGTGCACCCTTTTTGTCAAATCATACTAGACAAGCAGAAACAGGTGGTCCTTCAAATAACAGGAGCTTTTGTTGTGTAGGGCTTTTGGGTAGAAAGCAGCATCAGATGCGTCATGCTTTCCGTACTGTCCTTTCCATCAAAGAATTAAAAACACCATAGTATATATAGCTCTTCTCCCATTTTTAAAAGTTAGAGTTGAACCAAGATTTGTTTAATGGACTCTGCTGTTCTAGTTTAGTGCTTTATCCATTGGAGCATTACAATGTTGTAAAATAGTCCTTCCACACACTTTTATTTTTCAAGCTTTCTTTATTTCAACAATTAACTTTTTTTGAGTATCTGGTGTATTGGTGCTGCTATTTCTAAACAACTAGAATTCAAATCATTTTGTTGATAAATTGCAAATCACTTTTATTAGTACTTCATGAACTATTAGTATTTTGATCAGACTGTGATGTTTGAATGTTTATTTTCATTATTTTTATATTCTGAGTAGATAGCCAGTTTTTCAAGTCTTGCAAAACATTATCAAGTATATGAATGTAGCATTCATCTCTCTTCAAGATCAGACCTTTTTGTTTGTTTATCTTCCTCTTACGTTCAATTGCTATTTATTTTTTCTATATAGACATCTGTGCAGGTTCCAGCTCCAGCAGCTGGTGTAATTGAAGCTCTTCTTATCCCGGATGGAGGGAAAGTAGAAGGAGGAACACCTTTATTTAAACTCAGGAAAACTGGAGGTAAATTTGGATCATATGATCAAAAATTGTTTACCTGGGTGATTTAGGCTAGTTACTATTCATCTTACATCATTATGCAATTGCAGTATACATTAAAATATATACATGAAATTCTAATTGGATTAAGTCACATAAATTAGGTTATTTTTTATCATTCTGGCATCAATTTTTCATATTAATGCATTGTAAATGGCAAATGTAGGGAATTGATTGCAAAGTTTCTTCAAAGGGCTAAAATGGGGTAAAACTTGGGAATGCTCAACGCAGAGGCAAGGGAACTTTTTCCCCCTAAAGAAAACTGCCATAGACAAGAAGTCTTGAGTTTCAGGTGAAAGGCTTATATTGGTGAATCTGATCTTAAGTACTTTCTGAAATGACCAAAAATGAAGGTTGCATGTTCTCTGCCATAAACTGAACGTGGAAATAAAGCAAAGAAAAAGGACATAAAATTATTACTATCTTACTTGCATTGATGAACAATTTGGAACATAGTCTGTAGGCACAGATCTAATTATGGGCTTTGTTATGTCTAGAGTATATACTCAGTACAGTAAGCAACCTAATAAAATTGCTATTTAAAATAGATAGATTTATAGATTTATTTATTTATAGGCCGCCCTTTTCCCTGAGGGGACTCAGGGCGGCTTACAATCAAAAAAGGAAGGGGAGTGTAGGACAATACCAAAAAGAAATGTGCACAAAGTAAATTAGACAATAAAACTCAACATTCACTCAGCATTCGGGAGGGGCGAAAATAAGATTATCCCCAGGCCTGACGGGCTAGCCAGTTCTTGAGGGCTGTGCGGAAGGCCTGGACGGTGGTGAGGGTACGAATCTCCACAGGGAGATTGTTCCATAGTGTCGGAGCCGCAACAGAGAAGGCTCTCCTCCGAGTAGTCGCCAGTCGGCACTGACTGGCAGATGGAATACGGAGGAGGCCAACTCTATGCGATCTGATGGGACGCAGGGAGGTAATTGGCAGAAGGCGGTCTCTCAAATAGCCAGATCCACTACCATGGAGCGCTTTATAGGTGGTGAGTAGGACCTTGAAGTGCACCCGGAGATCAACAGGTAGCCAGTGCAGCTCACGGAGGATCGGTGTTATGTGGGCGAACCGTGGTGCGCCCACGATCACTCGCGCGGCCGCATTCTGGACTAGCTGAAGTCTTCGGATGCTCTTCAAGGGCAGCCCCATGTAGAGCACATTACAGTATTCCAGCCTAGAGATCACAAGGGCTCGAGTGACTGTTGTGAGGGCCTCCCGATTCAGGTAGGGCCGCAACTGGCGCACCAGGCGAACCTGGGCAAATGCCCCCCTGGTCACAGCTGAGAGATGGTGGTCAAAAGTTAGCTGTGAATCCAGGAGGACTCCCAAGTTGCGGGCCCTTTCTGAGGGGTATAAATTTTGTCCCCCCAGCCTGAGCGATGGTATGTTGGTCAAATTTTTGGGAGGGAAACACAACAGCCACTCGGTCTTGTCTGGGTTGAGTATCAGCTTGTTTGCTCTCATCCAGTCTTTAACGGCTTCCAGTCCCCGGTTCATCACGTCCACCGCTTCATTGAGTTGGCACGGGGCGGACAGATACAACTGTGTATCATCTGCATATTGGTGGTATTTTATCCCGTGCCTTCGGATGATCTCGCCCAGCGGTTTCATGTAAATGTTAAATAGTAGGGAGGATAGGACCGACCCCTGCGGCACCCCATAGGTTAGGGGCCTCAGGGACGATCTCTGCCCCCCCCACTAACACCGACTGCGACCTGTCCGAGAGATAGGAGGAGAACCACTGCAAGACAGTGCCGCCCACCCCTATCTCCCGCAGTCGTCGCAGAAGGATACCATGGTCGATGGTATCGAAAGCCGCTGAGAGGTCCAGGAGAACTAGGATGGAAGCATGGCCTCCATCCCTAGCTCTCCAGAGATCATCAGTCAATGCGACCAAAGCGGTTTCTGTGCTGTAACCGGGTCTGAAGCCAGACTGGAAGGGGTCAAGATAGTTAGCTTTCTCCAAGGTACGCTGAAGCTGGAGAGCCACCACCTTCTCAACAACCTTCCCTACAAAGGGGAGGTTGGAGACTGGACGATAGTTATTAAGAACAGCTGGATCCAGAGACGGCTTCTTCAGGAGGGGTCTTACCACCGCTGTCTTGAGCGCGGTGGGAAAGTACCCCTCCCGAAGAGAAGCGGTAACAACCGCCTGGATCCAGCCTCGTGTCACCTCACTGCTGTTGGCAACCAGCCAGGAGGGACACGGGTCCAGTATGCAGGTGGAGGCACTCACAGCTCGCATAGCCTTGTCCACATCCCCAGAGGCAACTTCCTGAAACTCAACCCAGAGATGGTTTGCCAAGTTTTCTCCTTGTGTCTCGGCTGGATCTACTGGGGTGGAGTCCAGGTCCGCTCGAAACCGGGCAACTTTGTCCGCCAAGAACTGGACATACTCCTCAGCCTTACCCTGTAAGGAGTCCCCCGTCTCCCTCCTATTTAGGAGGGAGCGGGTTATCCTAAACAGGGCGGCTGGGCGGGACTCGGCGGACGCTACCAAGGAGGCAATGTATGTTCTTTTTGTTGTTCTTAAGGTCCGAATATACTCCTTGGTGCATGCTGTTAAAAGTGCCCGTTCGACTCGGACCTATCGGACCTCCACGAGTGCTCTAGGCGTCTCCTCCGGCGGTTTACCTCCCGGAGCTCCTCAGTGAACGAAGGAGGCCTCCGGGGGCCGCTGACCCGGAGGGGCCGTAGCGGCGCAATCCGGTCTAGAGACTCCGAAGCTGCCAAGTGCCAGGCAGCGACGAGGGTCTCCGCCGAACTGTGGGCGAGGGTATCAGGAATAACCCCAAGCTCCGTCTGGAACCTAACAGGATCCATCAGTCGCATGGGGCAGAACCAGCTGGTCGGTTCCTCCTCCCTACGGTGGGGGTTTGGCCTCCGGAAGTCTAGCCTCAGTAGGTAATGGTCTGACCACGACAGGGGTATGATCTCATTACCCCTCAGACCAAGATCGTAACTCCACTGCTCCGAGAGGAATACGAGGTCAAGCGTGTGACCCGCTGAGTGAGTTGGGCCTTGAATTACTTGAGTCAAGCCCATGGCTGTCATGGAAGCCATGAACTCCTGCGCTCCATCAGAGTGTTCACCGAGCGAAGGCAAGTTAAAGTCCCCCAGAACTATAAGTCTAGGGAACTCAACCGCTAGCTCGGCTACTGACTCGAGGAGCGAGGGGAGGGCTGCTGCAACGTAGTTGGGAGGCAGGTACGTAAGCAGCAAACCCACTTGACCCTTGAGGTCCAGCTTCACTAGCAGGGACTCACACCCGACAAGCTCCGGAGCAGGGATCCTACGAGGTACTAAAGACTACAATAGCCACACCGCCACCCCTTCCCTGGGCTCTCGGCTGGTGTAGCACCTGAAATCCGGCTGGGCACATCTCAACGAGGGGGACTCCTCCCTCAGGGCCCAGCCATGTTTCAGTAATACATGCCAGGTCTGCGCCCTCATCAGTTATCAAGTCCCGGATGAGGGGGGCCTTATGAACAACAGACCTGGCATTTAGCGACAGCAGCCTGAGACCAGGGTCCTGAGCACCCGCGCCATCTGACCTTGGAGTGGGACTCCTAGGGCCGGAAGGAGGGATCTCTGTGATATAGCGAGCCCTCCTTCCCCGGTAATGGCCTGCCCTAAAGTCCCCGCCGTATCTGCCTCTCCCTGTTATGACCGCAATGCCCCGACCCTCTCCCGTGGAAGTAGTTCCCCCGCCCACCCCGGTGACCCCCGCGTGCCCCGCCAGGTCCTCCGAATCAGTCATACCCAAACTCTCACACAGACAGTCCTCACTAAAAAGTTAAAACACAAATACAGCAATATTAATAGTAAAAAGTGAGTTCATTCATACCATCCCATGCAATCCCATGCACTCAACATACCTATTCAAAATAAAATTAGAAAGGTTGCGCAGGTTCGCAAAGTCCGTACTAGATGGTATACAGAGGGGGAGGATAACGTTTCCCCTCTCTAGTAAAGCTGAAAAAAAGTCCCAAATGTCTAAGAAAGTAATGTGAAACC
This sequence comes from Thamnophis sirtalis, assembly GCF_051295495.1. Classification (NCBI taxonomy): domain Eukaryota; kingdom Metazoa; phylum Chordata; class Lepidosauria; order Squamata; family Natricidae; genus Thamnophis; species Thamnophis sirtalis. Next base: position 127,107,298 of record NW_028261381.1, read on the forward strand.
GGGAGTCCTCCTACGCCCAGATGTTTGGAGGCCCAGCTGGAAAAGGGCCAAATGGCCAATGGGGGAGATAAACTGAGGCTCCCCACTGTCGATAACAGGCAGTAGAAAAAACTCTTCAAGTCCACCAAGGGAGAAATCCACCCAAACAGGGTTCTGAAGAAGATGATGATAAAGTTAATACAAGGGCTGAGTTGCAGAGAGGGGAGGAGGGAGGGAGGAGGGCGTCTGGAAGGGCTATGGGGGCACCTGAATTCAGGATGAAAAAGTCTAACAGCCATCTTAGTCTCGCAGATGAGCATTAAGTTTAAGCCTTCCAACTCTGACTTAAGTGATGTTATAGTGCTTAATGCTTAGTAAATGATGGTAAAGTGCTTGTTAACGTGCCAATAAAGCCAGCATCTTCCTCTCTGTGCTCTCAATGTTCCCCCCTCAGCCCTTCAGCAAAGCAGTCTCTCAGTGAGGCAACCCCTCCTCAGTCAGCTCAGGAACTCCAGGTGCCTTCCGTATTTTTCAAACCTGGTTAATCTGCAAGTCGCCTGTATTGCCTCCGTGGGGGGGGGGGGAGTCCATTCGCAGTCTCTGTGGAGGGGAAGAGAGGGGGGAGCCATTCGTATGCTTCTTCCCCAACCGTTCGTATGCTTCTTCCCCAGCACCTCCCCGGGCTCAGAACGAAGCACAAAAAGCGCAGCAGTTCTTTTGGTTGCAAGCTGCCTGTATTGTCTCCGTGCCTCCGTGGGGGGAGAGCCGATCGTAATCTCTCTTTGGATCTCTTTCTTCATTCTGGCATATAATTGATGCTAGAGACATGGCCTCAGATGGTAATTCCATGGATCAAGATTTGGGTCCTGCAGGAATAGATGATTTTAGGGCTTTAGAGTTCTGAAAACTACTGTATTTAATAGAAATAGATCTGTCACACATTTTGCTACTTAAGCATACATCTTCTGCATTGCTGTACCATGTCAATAGTTTATGTGTGCCATTAATGGAAAGATAGAGCACCTTCTAAGTTTATTGATGTGGATTCTGGCCCAAGTCCTTTTTTGCTAGAACCATTTGCTTGGGAAAAATACGCTTCTATTATCCATATATGTAATACTTTTTCATTTTTTTTACAAAGCTGCACCTGCCAAAGCCAAGCCAGAAACAGCCCCTACAGCAGAGCCTGTGGCCCCTGCAGCAGCACCACCTGCAGCTCCTGTAACACCTCCCTCTGCAGCACCAATTCCCACTACAATGCCTCCAGTGCCCCCAGTGTCAGCCCTCCCTGTTGATGCTAAACCAGGTGAGATCACAATATTCTTGTTCTTGCTTTCCCATCTATATAACAAAGGGTCCTCAGAACTTAAAATTGTGAAATGATACATAGTTAGAGGCATTATCCCCAAACTGAGCCTTTCATTTACATTCAGAGCATTGGTGTCAACTCATTTTAGTCAAGGACATGATCCCTGCTTGCTTAATCCCCTGACATTTGATTTTTCCATTGTCTTGCAGTGTCTGCAATAAAGCCAACTGCCGTGCCAACAGCTTCTCCTGCTGTGGAACCTGGGACTGGCAAAGGTGCCAGATTGGAACAAAGGGTACTTCTGATGGGATATGATATGAATATTCATGTCTGTAAGGAATTGAAATATGATAACTTTGAGGCAGAACAGAAAATATTTTCATAAGAGCCTCATGAAAGGCTGCAACAAAGTAACACTAAAGAGTTAAGGGCAATGGCTGAACCTAATAAAGTTCTTCATTCATGAATGTTCTTACTCAGTGGTCTCTCAAACATGTGGTCAGTACAGGTAATTGTTGTTTTACAACAGGCCACTTATGACTGAACTCCCAAAAACTACTTTTGACCTGGTTTTGAATGTTGTGATGTCTGGGGGAGCAGCTATGTGGCCGCATTTTGGGCACTTGGCAACTGGTCCACATATACAGTTGTTTGCAGCTTCCTCCTCCCTCCCCATCATGTGAATGCAATTTATTAAGTTTTTTTCTGGAAATTGGTGTTTACTTCCAATGACTGTGGCATATGCTTTATGATCACAATGTTCACTTAATGGACTACCTCAAAAAAGGACATGTGCTGACCCGCTTCATCCTGATTTACGACCATAATTGCCAGACTCAATAAGTCATAAGTTGCGATTACCTGTAGCGGAAATAACAAACCACTTTAGCAAGTGCCACTTCTGTGAATGTTTGAAATTTAGCTTCTTAAAATCTATCCCGCTAACTTTCTTGAGGTTCCACAGTTAAACTCCCTATGTCGTACAACTTCTTTTGATAGTAATTGGACTTCTGATGCCTTGTGATATCATTTGTTGTTGTTTGTGTGTGTGTGAGAGAGAGAGCTCTAGGTAATTATTTTAGGCTAAAAATGAGTTAAATTTTGGATTCACTGCACAAAGATAACCCATTAAGTGTAGATAAATTATTCTGATGTGTTCATCAGGAAAAGAGAGAAAAAAGGGTGTGCTTTTAATTTGTTCATGTTCTTCACTATTTTATGATTTATTTCTGTCTTCAGGTAAAGATGAACAGAATGCGTCAACGTATTGCTCAGCGCCTGAAAGAGGCTCAGAATACATGTGCCATGCTGACCACTTTTAATGAAATTGACATGAGGTAGGGCAGTTACCCTTCAGCATAAGAATGCCTGTATTGTGACTTCAGTGTTTGAGATTCTTTAATCTGATTCACCCTGTATTTGGGTGCTTTTTAAAAAAAAACCTGTATTAATGTTACAAGCTGATTATTTTGGCTAGTTTTGGGAAAAAGTGTTACTACATGATGATAGAAACTACATGGAACCTGTTGTTAAATACACATCTCTTGTTGACAAAAATATCTACTCCTGTTATTTTTTCTGTTAAAAAATTAGAGTTCTTGTACTGATAATAGCTTTATACCAGATTTTTGGTAGCTGTCTCAATTGAGAGTGTTTTTCTTCCAAGCAGGAACCCAAGCAAAACAACATTCTTTTTTGCAGGCTTTATTAAAATGGAATTATCCAAGAATTCCAATAAAAGAATTATTTTCTGTTTGGAACCAGAATATCTATTTGAACATTAGGATAGAGATTTTCTAAGTTTTTCAATGGCAGCTTTATGGTAGAGCAGGAGAGAAGGCAGGTTTCTTCTCTTGGTAGGAGTCTGCAGCTGTGAATAATGTAGACAATCTTTCCTTGAGTTCTTACCATTCTTGTACATTGTCTTCTCATCTCTAGTTAGTTAACTAGAGTTAACTGTTGTTGAGCTGAGATGCTTATAGGAAGAATTCAATTAGTTTAGCGGTTCTGGAGCACTCATTGAAGTTTAATGTCAGTATTTGAGGTGGGGGAGCCACCAGTGTTCAAGGCGAGTGCTTGGATGGCCTGAGCACTAATGGATTTGAGGAGGGGGAAGCTTATGTTTCAGTGCATTAGGGAAATGATGCCCAAATCAAATTGCCCCATGAAATCTTATCCTCCTCCTTAAAGCAAAACATGTAAATATTTTGTGCTTAGAATATTAAGGTTGGCAAAATAGTCATGATTGGAAAGGAAGCAATGCAGCTTATCTCATATTAGAGACTAATGGAAGTGTCACTTTACTCTAGCCTTGTGCTCTTGTTGCAATCAGTAATATGTTTTGCATTGATTACCGACTGGCGGTATGCCATAGAGATGACTTGCAAGGATTGAGACTGAGGCCTTTTGCTTCCCCACTCAGGGTCAGTGTCTGCCGTGAAGCCTGCTCTTGATGGCTTCCTCTTTTCAGCCACCACTTCATACCTACAGATCTTGTATCTTGGGAGGCAGTAATGTCTTTGAACAGTAACCCTAGCTCTAAATGAGATTTAGCGAAGAAAAAACAAACAGACTAAACCCAGAGGGACATTTCTGTTTGCTAAAAACTGCCTCTCTAAAGCCATATTGTCTAGGAGATTGATGATGAAGGTTGAAACTTCAATATCTATCTAGAATTATATGACACAATTATTCAGTTTAATTTGTGTGACTGGCTTCTTTTCCAGTAAGTGAACAAAGGAAATTGCTGTTTTCTGTTCTAATTAAAGATATTTTCAAAATGCCATTATATTGCAGACTTTGAAAGGCCATATTCCCATACTCAGGTAGTTTGCTTTAAGTCTGGCCAAAGAAATAGGCATGCTATTTCTCTTTTTTTTAGATCCTTTTTAAAAAATAAAAATATGAATTTGTCTATAGCAAACAGACCAAGCTTTCATAAAAATATAAAATTCTTTATTTTATTCTAATATATCTTATACTGAAGTTTCTGGGAAATTACTGGAAATCCATCTTTCCAGGAGAGTTTTAACTTGGTATTGGCTTGTATCTTCAGTCTTGGACATTCCCTTACCTCTTGCTTGCTACCAAAGAAACTTTACTGAAAAAGACAATCAAATCTTGTTTATATGAACATAATTCATTATATCTCATCATCCCTTTATATCTTTGCAAACTCACCTTGTTACCACCCTGACCCAAAAGCACTTCCTGTGCTGCTATCTTTTGTTTTTAAAACTTGTAACCTCTCTTTTGAGGATTTCTTCAATCACAACTTTTTCAATCTTCCCTTTCCTCTAGGCCCATTCCCTTTTTTATATACATATTTTGTGATTTATGATCCTAAATTGAATAACCATGAGAAATTTAGAGAGCTCTTTCCTTGTGTGGGAACAGATTCTGACTGATGTTTATGTATGGATTGTAGTAAGTTATTATTGTTGAAAGAATCAGTATGAAATAGGGTGAAATATAAACATTTCTGAATATATTATATTAAGAAATAAAATAAAACATTAAACTGTAAATATTTAACATTATCAATAATTTTCAATCTTTTCTAAGTAACTTATTAGCTGCATCCTTATTTTGGTAACCAACATCAGATATTTGGTTATTGCAAAACAGCAAAAACTTATCATGATTGGTATTATTTTTAATAAAGGAAGTAGGATATCTTGGGAAACCTCCATATTAAAATTTAAAACCAGGAGAATATTTTCCACTGAATCCATTACATTATTGCAAGAACTAAATCTTTATTCAGTATGAATACCTCAACAGATGTGATTCCAGGACATTTAATCAAGCCTTAGTAAAAATGATCCAATATTTACTGTGGTTAAGATTATTAAATAAAAACCCATTTGAGTTATTTCTGATGCTAATGTTTTTGTAACAAATTTTTACTTATTACTTCCTCAACAGTGATTTATTTATTAAAGCAGATTACATTGATTTGTTGTTTATTATCTTTAAAAAGTCCTTTAATTATGATCATTCTTGAAAAGAAAGCTGAATTATTGTGTCCTTGGACATTAACATTAGTCTTGATATGTTGGTAGCAGTTTTAAGAATACAGAAGCTATTAAAAATCCTGGTATCCATTAAAGCATTTTTTTAAAATTTTGAAAATATGCCATTCTATCTGAGTTTTGGATATGCATTGTTGATAATAGTGTCACTTCTTGTGTGAGGCTTTTGTATTTGCATTAAAAAAAAATACACGGCATGTTTGAGATGCAAATCAATACATAAGTAAATGCCAGGTGAAATGTACTGCAAATTTGAAAATCTTTTGTAAAACTTGTGGTAAATATTCTTATGATGATATTTGCAGTAACATCCAGGAGATGAGAGCCCGACACAGGGACAGCTTCCTGAAGAAGCACAATATGAAATTAGGTTTTATGTCTGCCTTTGTGAAAGCTGCAGCCTTTGCTTTGCAAGAGCAGCCTGTTGTGAATGCAGGTAAGAAGCCGGAGCTTATATTTCTGAGTAGAAGACAGAGCAAGTATACAGTATGTGTAGCTGGGATTAGCCCTTTTTGTAATTAAATCTTTTTCCGCTAAGAAGGTCTACTATGTTACTGATTGTGTCACCTGGATTTGTTAGGTAAAAATTCCTGTGCTGAAACAAATGTTTTCTCAGCAAAAGAGTAATCAAAGTGGGGTTGAAAAAGACCCTCTGATTTTCATCTGGGGACATTTTGTCAATAATAATGAAGATGGTTTTATTAGGAAATGATTGTTTCCTGAGGCTGCCAGTGTATCCTCTGAGAGGATACTCTCCCACTTTGAGAAAATCCTAACTTACTTTTGTACTATGATGTGCAGAATCTTATTTTTTCACCATGATTTGTGGAAGCATATTTTTTTCACCATGATTTGCAGCAATCCTAAATTGCCTTGCCTCTATTTTCCTTTTCTGTAAGGCTTTACCCCTTGGGTTCTAATCTGAAAGTTCAACTTTGGAAAAAAGGCAGGAATTTCTCCCACTTGTAATATAGAATGCGGAAATAATGAATCAGTGAGACTTCCTTTTGCAGCCCTTTTTCAATACCTGGAATGGGAGACTACTGAGGGCCCCAACAAAAGGGCAAGATGTATGATAATAAGCATGCATTTTTAAATTTTCTTCTGCTCTTTCTTCCAATCTCCAAACTGCTGCACAAGTGAAAAGAAACTCTACTTGTCTTCTAAGCTCTCTAGCAAGTACCGAAGGCTTAGAAGAGGGACAGAGGTTTGTCTCACTTGGCTGATGATTTGAATAAGGTAAGAAATAATGGATGCCAACAGGCTCCACCCTGCTATTCCTTACTTTATTCAAACATTGTTTAAATAAGACAAAATTTTATGCTCTATCTTATCAGAGAGCTTGGAAAAAATGTGAAGCAGTTTGAAAGAATGAAGCAGCAGGGTACATTTCAACTACAATCTATTATTCAGATTGAAATAAAATTCTTTTTACCTGTTGCCTCAAATTCCTTTTTTGAGGCTTGGGATAGCTACTGTTCCCAAATTAATGACTGGTAAAAATGAACTGAGAGAAGCTCAACACATTGCGACTACATGGACTCACCCTTGTAGATGGTTTTGGTAACCACAGAATAGTTTAACCTGCCTTTTCCAGGATATGTTTTCAACTTCCCAGTCCAGTTTCAACTTATCTACTACACTTCTAGGGTTTCTTGGTGGAGCTTTATTCTGAACTTTGGTGTGTGTGCGTGTGCGCGCACACACAAAAGATCTGCAACAGTAGGGATACTAGTATGTCCACAGTGCTATCTATTAGGCTGCTTGTTTTTTAAAAAATATTTTGAAAACAACACAGAAAGATGATCTGTAGCACAATCTTTACAAAATGCCACAGAGTGCAGCCCATAAATACATGCATACATACTGCTGTTAAAAAAAGACAAAAGTAGTCCTGAATGATAGAGATCATCTTAGAGTCATCTAAGATCATCTTAGAAATGCATTGAGATATAGTTTTATATTTATATTAAAATTATTAAAATCAGTAGCTTACTAGTTATAGTACAGCTATTGCGGAAAATATTGCATGAACCAATAAGCCACACTCCAAAAGTAACTATATTTAAGATCACTATAACATAGTATAAAAATTCCAATTGTATTCATTGACCTCAAAAGATTATTTAGCATACACAGACAAGTTTGCATTAGGGAATATTGCAAAAACATATTGTAGAAAGTATATACAGTCTGTTAAGAAAAATATACCCAGAAATACGTAACACATTTTTCCAAGTCTTTGATAAGCAATGCAGAATTGGGATGAGGTGAAATTCAGCTGAAAAAAATTAAAAACTGAGTGAAATTAAAATTTACAGATGTCTTTCAAGTATTTCAAGTAAACTGAAAGAACTAATTTGCAGCAAATAGGAAGATACTGGATAGGCCTTGATTCTGATCATTATGTAGTTCTTCTAAGTCGAGACTTCATTGTTGGTGTTGCTCTTTGTAACACCTATTTTCCGTTTTCAATTTAGTGATTGATGATACAACCAAAGAAATGGTATACAGAGAATATGTGGATATCAGTGTTGCAGTGGCAACTCCTAGGGTAGGTATTATGGAGACAATTTTCACCTGGCCAGTTGATTGCTCAAATTTATGAAAAAGGGATTGCAGGGGATAGAAATAAACCAAGGCTGCCTGTATGAAATGGAAGCTGAACCTATTGACGTTGTCTTACTCTGCAGTGACAGATGAAGGAGGGTAACTCCTGTCCAAAAACCACATACAGGTAATCCCCAAGTTATGATAGCCCCTCCCCCAAGTACTTACAACTCAGTTTCTAATGTTCCAGCATCATGACACTTATGAACGAGAGCAGAGGCACTGCAACATTCACCCTGTTTATTCCTCCCCTTGGCACTCCACAGCTATTGGGCCTGTGGAGACTAACTTACCTTGCAACGATCTAGCAAGCAGTTGGTTCCTTTGCCTGCTTTGGTGCATTTGCAGAAAACAGAGGCCAGAAGTAGTGTGAGATCACGAAAGATCAGTAGCGCGAAATGTCACGCTATTGATCTCATACTACAGTACTTTAGGCCTATGTTATCTACAAACCGAGGCCTGCACAAGATCCTCTGCAAAAAGTTTTGCAGAGGGAAGGCCTCTTCACTTGCAAAGCCTTTTGTCCCATGGAGAACAGAGGCCTAAAGTACTGTAGTGTGAGATCAGTAGCACAAGATCTTGCACTACAGTAGCGTAGGCCTCTGTTCTCTGTGAATCGAGGCATGTGCCACATCCAGCTGAAGAGTGCTTGCAAGCCAATGAGGGTTTGGAGCAGCAAAATCACCTTGCTTCAAGCCTCCAATTGTCTTTCAAATGCTTTTCGTGCCATTCCAGTCTCAGTGTGAAGAGTGCTTGCAAGCTGATGGGAGGTTTGAAGCAAGGCGATTTTGCTGCCCCAAAATCTCGTCAACTTGCAAATGCTTTTTGCACAGAGACTGCAAGTAGGCAAAGAAACCGTGGCAGAGAGGCTGGAGAGGAGACAGATCTTCAAAAGGTAAGTAAAGGAAGATGGGTGGGGGGAGCAATTGTAGAGACCCCAGGGGAGGGATCATGAGGTATCTCAGTGGGTTGGGGGAGGCCTTGGGCAGACTGAAGCAGGTGACCTGTTCCATTGCTAGGCCCCCATGGCCTTCCTCACCCAGATAGACCTCATGTGCACTTAATGACCTGTGCATTCGATTAGCAAATGCATGGGCGAAAGGAGGGAATGAGCACGGTCAAATTACATGATTCATTCCTATGAATCCTCAGGTTATGAATGTTCCATTACATTTGTAACTTGAGGACTACCTGTAGTAGTTTTTGGATAAAACTCCATAGTGGTAGAAACTATTTCTACTTAATATTAAATGTAATGCTAGGTAGCGGAATACAAGTTCATGTCTCCTGCATTTGTTTCCTATTTTTCTTTTGAAGCAAATAAGTTGAGTCCACTTTGATTTTTTTGCTTCTGAAGGTGAACCAGGAGCTCTGAAGGCTTGTCTTTTTGAAGTCCCACAGTCCTAGTGCTCCTAAATCCCTGAGCATCTAAATCCCCTTTTTACACAGTGTGGGTCTATGTACAAAAGTTAACCAGAATTTTTATTCCTTATAGTTTTGCATTCTGTTTGACTATGCCCCACTTAGCTCCTTCTCTCTTGCTTAACGAGCCTCAATATTCAGTTTGCATTTCACAGTAAATCCCCAAGACAGTTGTTCAAATCCATGACTCACTTGTTGTTGGAAGCAGTATAGCAGTATGTACCAGCATGTTGCTCATTAATGGTATAAGCTAGTTCTGCCTTGCCTTTACAAATAAATGTAGCCATGGTCTAACATGACAAATATTCAGTGTTAAATTCAAAACATTAAACATACTGCATCCTACTGAGAAAATGAATGAGCACTTAATAGTTTGAGATCATTTTTAGAAAAGCTGTTTGAATTGCTGCTCCTTAGCTTTTTCTATATTTCTTGGAAGTGATATTAATATTGTTGGTTATTTGGTGGTTTTTATTTCCCATAGGGTCTAGTGGTTCCTGTCATCAGAAATGTAGAAACGATGAATTTTGCTGACATTGAGCGTGCAATCAATGAGCTGGGAGAGAAGGTAAATCACTCTGAAGGGATCTTCAGAAGAGACAGAATCCTCATGTTTTAGAAATAAAAAATAGAATGTAGCTTTCAGAAATTGAAAGTAACAGAATCAAAATTCACATTCAGCACATTGAGAACAAGCCAAACGATATCTGGGTATTCTCCACCTTCACTAACTTTAACAGTTTAACATGAGACATCCCTCCATTGTTAATTGATCCAGTAAGTATCTGGGTAGTTCAGCATTTTGTTTGTTGGTTTGTTTTGAAGACTAGCCAGAAAGATGCCTCCAGAAAGTCTGCAAGTGTAGAGAATAACTTTTTTTCTCTTCCTATCCAGCATAAAACTGATTATAATATAATAAGTTTTATACTGGGTAGGAAGAGAAAAAAAATTATCTCCCACCTTTATTAATTTTTATAAACAATTCAAGGTATCTAATACTCTTCCTTCCTCCTATTTTCACCATAACAACAACCCTATGAAATGAATTGAGCTGAGGGAGAGCAACTGGCCAAAGATGATTCAGCTGGGTTTCATAGTTAAAGCTGGAGTAAAAGTCCTGGTTTTCTGGTTTCTAGCCTGTTGCCAAACTGATCCTTCCAGACTATTCTAAAATTATACCCATCTCAGGAACAGAGAAATATTTTTTCCAAATAGTAGAACCATATGTCAGTATTGTGGCAGAACAGGTTAATCCTTATCATTCTTAATATTGTGTGTTTATGCTCTGTACTAGGAAAAATCATTTCCTGTGAATCAGCCTTCTGCTCAGGGCAGGATCCACTGATAGCATCTCTTTAACATGATAATCAAGCATTGATAACTTGGTGAAAGAAAACTGCTTTCATGCGGCACCTCATTCCCTTGGCTGACAGTTTATACAGTTAGGAAGTTCTTCTTGAGATCTAGTTCTAGCCCACTGGATCTGGCCATGAAACTAAAGACTGCTAAATTTCCTCTCAATCATTTCATCTATGTGCTGAATGTCCTCTGATCTTTTAACTATTCCTCATATAGCTTAGCTTGCAGACCCTTTCCTAGGGGTCTTCTGAACTTTTGGTTATTGTTTCTGAATACATTGTTTTCACAATTCTCTACCTCTGAACTTTGAAGGGACTGCTATATTTTACTAGTGATTGAGGCGGGACAGTTACACATTGTCTTTGCTCTGATAAGGGCTGATATTTGAAATGCCCATGTCTGTTCTGTTGAGAGCTGACACCCAGACACTTACTCTTTTATGATTTGCTTTTTAATATTCCAGCATAACCCATTTGTGGTCATTTTTTAATCTCATTTCAGGCTCGCAAGAATGAGCTTGCCATTGAGGATATGGATGGTGGTACATTCACCATCAGCAACGGTGGAGTATTTGGATCTCTTTTTGGAACACCCATCATCAACCCGCCTCAGTCTGCCATCTTGGGCATGCATGGCATCTTTGACAGGCCTGTTGCTATTGGAGGCAAGGTACGATCCTGAAAGTTTAAGAGATCTCTTAACATTAGCCTAGTCACTGAAAACCACTTTTCCATGATCAGCTCTTATGCAGCTTTTTTTTTAAGCAGCAGAGAAGATTTTTAAATGGCCATCCAAATGAACATCAAGCTCATCAATGCTGCTCATGGAAAAGCATATCCTATTTGGTTATATTAATGTTGATAAGATTCTTTAGTTGAGAGGAAGGGAAAAATTGGTTAGCTTTAATCAAATAGTATAAAAGACATTGTAACTGTAAACCTTGACTTTTGTGACATTGTAGAAAACAAAACCATGTTCAGAGAATTCTTTTGGGCTATAAGTGATTTTAAAAGGATTTGGGTCTACTAAAAGCTCAAATTCTTTGCCAAGAAGTTAGAGATACATTTATTCAGTTTATATAGCCCTCTACTTACCAGGCAATTCTGGTAAAGATTAAGAACCTGGGATTATTTACTAAGGGTTAAAAACAAAAAGCAAAGGAAGAATGATAAAGTAATGTGGGGGAGGGGGGCAAGAGACAAGATTCATCTAATTACAAAGAATTAACAGTTACAAAGACCGGATTCTTCTCCCAAGCACGGTGTGTGCCTGGTGCAGAAGAATCAGGTCTTTGAGGCTTTTTAAAGGGCTAAGCTTTTGGGAAGGGGGCTGATTCATAGGGCACTTGAGGTTCTTGGGTAGCATAGAGAAAGTACAGTAAGTGAAACACGTTGAGGCACAGACTAAGATGATGTTCAATTTAACAGTGAGACTTCTCTTAATTTAGGTTGAGGTGCGACCAATGATGTTTGTGGCGCTGACTTATGATCACCGGTTGATTGATGGGAGGGAGGCAGTGACTTTCCTGCGCAAGATCAAGGCTGTGGTAGAAGATCCTCGAGTTCTGCTGCTTGACCTATAAAGGGTCACAGCACGTCCTATCTCACCCCATCCAGTAGACCAAGGATACAGCACCAGCAGATAAAACAGAGGACATTGAGGAATCAGCAGGGCTTCATTCCAGTCTTTTCTTCCCTAGTTGCAAGGGGTGTTTTAAAAGGAAATTTAAGAGAGACGCTCTCTTCTGAAGAGTTCACTTTATTCCCAGAATAAATCAAAGGCTATCCTGGTCTATTCATGTATAACGTTTCCATCCTGCCCACCTCGTCCAATCCAATTAGGTTTAACTTTGCCTCTTTCCTGAGGTTATTGCAGGAGGAGAAACTACTTGCTTCTTAGCTAGAGTTTCCTTCCTAGTCTGATCTTGCACGAAAATTTCAGCTTTTAATTCATTCTCTGGGGCAAGATGCCAGAAAAGAGATAAATTGCTGCTGGGTCTCTATTATGACATATATTTTGCAAAGTTAACAGGAGAGACAAGTTGTCTACCAGGATTCTTTATGCAGTGCCTGACCTTACCACCTCCATAATAAAAAGTTATTTATTGTACCCCCTCCTACCCAATTTTTATGGGGTTTTTTGGCTTTTACAGGCACTTCTGATATTAAGACTGTAACCCAACAACCTACTTTATAGCCTTTATTGGCATCAGGCAATTTATGGATGACTGTCAAGAGTTTTTCTCTGCCCCAGGTTTTTAAGAACAGGAGGATCATAGTATAACTCAGATTGGGAAAAGATGAATAAGGCAGAATTGGTGTCCCTTCTTACAATTGGGACCAGCTCAAACTGGGTAATCTCCACAACTGTCCTAAATTCCATCCAATTCTCCTTGACTGACTTCTTCAGCTATTTGTCTACAGTGGTTTGGCCTGATTGTGTGGTATTGTGAGTTGGGACTCAATTGTCTCTGGCATATATCCTGGCATAAGACTGCTGGTTCATGGGGACATATCCTTAGTACAATAGTGTGCACATGTATTGTTGAGTAAGAGGGTTGCTAGTGCCTGCAGGGTTCAATACTCTTGCCCACTGCACAGAACTTGTAACTAAAATATTTAACAACAGATTTTAAAACAAAATAAAACAAAGAAATTATGCATGAGTGTCGTTTCTGATTTTCACTTTGCTGATTAGAAAAGTCTTTCCAGCCTTTCATAGAAGGAAAATTCAATGTTCCACAGGCAGCTCTTGAGAATTGTTGCTGCACTTGGCTCTAAAGTCGAACCAGATGAGCCAATTAAAGGAGAAATCTTGAGCTGCTGAAATTTCACAAAAGTAAAATAACTGAATACAGTTGTGTTGACTTATTGGGCTTGAGACTTGGCTTTTCCCCAGGGAATTTAAATATGGCTTAATTAGTGTGTTCTGTTTTAACATGAACAAGTAAACTGTAATGTGCTTGACTTATGTGTGCTAACCCTCAGCTACTGGTCCAACAAATGCCTATTGGTCTTATTTAGAGATTCATATTAAAGAACTCAATATGTGCGTGAAGAAAAATGTCATTAGAAAAATAATGTGCCACACTCTCTAGTCTAGGCACAATTTAGCATGTGCTGTACTCTAAATTATTTTAGTATTAAGTGAATCAATCATATTGCAAGTATTTTCTAAGATTAACCAGAACCTCTTTCTGTTTTCTGTTTGAGGGAGGAGATTTTTCCCTTGATTCAAATCTTGTCCATTCAGCATTCAGCATTTGTGTATGCTCTGTAACATGTCCGGTCAGCATGACCACTTTCATGCATGTGCCAAAGCTGGCCATTCCTTGGACAAAGAGTCCTGCTGGAACTGTAGTATCAGTGTGGCTTTTCTGGTTTCGGCCCAACCTAGGCCTTGCTTGAAAACCTTATTTGTGGCAGGTGGCAACATTTCTAAAAATTCACATAAGTCCTTGTGCTCCAGTTGTTTTATTGATGTTACAATAGTCAGAGACAAGACATTGGATAATCCACAGAAGTCCAAAGAAGAGTCTTTTCCTCAATTCCTTGCTAGGTAAAAGGTTGTGTCAGATCTACAAATAAGTCATGTTTTTTTTGAAGGGGAAATACAAGCACATAAAACTTACTGAAAATGTCCCCCTTGTGGTACATTTACAAAAATGCACCACTAACCTGCAAAAGTTGTAACACCAAATAAAAAATGGGGTGGAAAAATATGAACATTTTATAGGGCAAATCTATGCACGAAAAAATTAGATAACCCTCGGAAAGTTGAACTAAACACGAGATACAGAAATGATAAAATACAACATAAGGTTATCTCCTCATATTTGGTTTGGGGAAAAAATCTATCAAGTAGGATAAAACAAGGAGATCCCTACTTATACTATTGTGAAGTACATCAGATTTGGTCTTTGAAGTGCCAGAACTTACTTCAAGGGTAGGATGCTTGACTTCAATTTCTATTTGGGTTACATTGGACATCTTTAGGGCTCCAAATTGGTCATCACTGCCTTATAGGAAACTTGAGGTGCCTAGGATTTTTATGAAGCTGCTGTGGCACACAATTAGGAAGAAGAAAAAGAACAGAAGTGTCCTTTTGACTTCTTTTGAGCATGCAGATCCCGGCCCAATTCTGTGGATTCTTCCCTAGGCGACAGCAGTGCTGGTGTCTCAGATTCATTCATCTTGTAGGAACAAGTGCTTTTCAATGGATGTGGATCATTTGGAGCACAATTCGACAAACTACTCAATTTGGTGTTCCATCAAGCATACTTCTTCCACCATCCCTTGCATTTAGAACTTAGTTTGCAACCATCTTATTCCATTGAATCGAATTGAAAAAAATGTGTGACTTAATCTTGCTCGCACCATTTGCACCAGAGCCCAAACGTTGCTTCGGATCATACTGCAGCAGCTAAAAAAAATAAAATTGTAATTCAGAATTGCACTACATGCAAAACATTTATTTCTTGCTACTCTTGCACTTCCCATGCTTGAATAGCAACCTCAACCTCACCTCTGAGAGTAGTGATGAAGCAGACTGGCTGAGCTTTTCTGGAAGATAGATCTGGGTGTATGGATGAATCCCTGAGGGATGATTCAGCGATAAAGTCTGAAAAAGAAGTGGGGCTATTTAGAAATTATTAGCTGCTTTGCTTATAAGACAATATATTTACTATAGCACTCACTAAAGGTGACAATGTATTAACAAAATTAACAACTACCAGTAAGAAGATCTCAAGTGCAGACACTTGGTACACTTATAGTACTTGTGCAGCTAAATCATGATTAACATGAGTTTAAATAATGCAACATTCTGTTTACTGCAAATCATTTGACATTTAATGCAAACAAAAATTCAGTTTATGCAAGGTTAGTGCATGTGCTGTCCAGAGTCACTTTACAGACGAGATGAGCGGCATAAAAAATTAATAAATAAAAATAAAAATGAGCAGGTGAGAGTATGAGATTAGCACTAATCTAGCAGAGTTTTAGACACTGCTACAGTACTTCAGTCTGTGCTTGTTTATTTTCATGTATTCACGTAGTATATGTGATGTTGCCTGTTATTTTTGTGATTTGTTTTCATCGTTCTCCCGCAGCACACAGAGAACAACTATTCAGGTAAGTCCAACGGTCTTTCTAAGAAATGCTTCTCCTGCTCAAAACAATGACTGATGGTATCAAGAGCTGCTGAAAGGACAAGCAGGGTCAGGAGGGAGCTTTACCTGTCCCAGTCTACCAGAGATCATCCATGGGCAAGATCAATGTACCGTATTTTCACCCATATAACCCGCCCACGCAAATAACCCGCCCACGCGAATAACCCGCAGGTTTTCAGGATCGTGTAAAATATTTTCCGTATACCCCGCCCACGCATATAACCCGCGACGAGTACGGGAGAAGGAAACAGCTGAGATGGGGGGGGGGGGGGGGAAGAAACGGCAGGAAGGGAAGGGGAGGAGGCGGGGGCGCGGCTGTGGCTCCGTTTTCACACACACACACACCCCTCCCTTCTTCTGCTTTGCTCTGTGAAAGGGCTTCACTGCCGAAGCATTTTGGTTTAAAAAAAAAACACAGCTGAGATCGGGGGGGGGGGCGCGCTAAAGAAACGGAGGAGGAAGCCTGCTCACGCGGGGGGGGGGGAGTTGGAGGAACGCAGAAGGGAAACAGCTGAGATCGGTGGGGGCTAAAGAAACGGAGGAGGAAGCCTGCTTTTCTCCCTTTTCCTGCTTGGGTTTCGGGACGCCTTCGTGAAAACCCCACCCCTGGCTCTGGGCGAAGCGACCAGGAAGAAGCAGGAGGTGGGAGGAAGCCCGGATTCTGCAGCCCCTCGCCTTCTCTGGGCTTGGAAGTCCGGCAGGAAGGGAAGGGGAGCAGGCGGCGGTGCGGCTTCTTCTTCTGCTTTGCTCTGTGAAAGGGCTTCACTGCCGAAGCATTTTGGTTTAAAAAAAAAACACAGCTGAGATGGGGGGGGCGCGCTAAAGAAACGGAGGAGGAAGCCTGCTCACGCGGGGGGGGGAGTTGGAGGAACGCAGAAGGGAAACAGCTGAGATCGGTGGGGGCTAAAGAAACGGAGGAGGAAGCCTGCTTTTCTCCCTTTTCCTGCTTGGGTTTCGGGACGCCTTCGTGAAAACCTTCCCGATTCCCCCATCTCCTCGCCCGTAGAACTGAAACGAGAGCTGCCCAAATATCTCCCGGCCCTTCAGGGCTGCCGTAGCGTGGAAGAATATACCGCACTCCTTCACTTCAGAGCGGGGCTAGGAGAGCTTTTCCTCCCACGGAATTCAATAAAATAAAATAAGGTAGATGGAAGGGAGGGAGGAAGGGTCCCTCCCTCTTACTTTCTGCCCATTGAGATGAACCAGAGTCCTTCTCCCCGTAAAATCCCCCATTTCTCCCACGATCCTTGCAGGCAAAGCGTTGAATTCCCTGGCAAAGAACAAATGGCAGGAAGGGAGAATCCGGCTCCTTTATCGTAGGGAGAAGAAAAACCAACCAACCCCCCAACTTCTCCCTTCGTTTTCATTCCTTGCCCTTTCCAATTGTCAAGCTTTTTGCCTCATTCTTCCTACTTCCCACGGAGAAGTAGGAAGAATGACTTGACTTCCACAGGACTTCTTCTCGTTCAAACACACACAAACACACAAGCACGCGCGCACACACACACACAAAACACAGAGGCGGGGACGCGGGTCGAGTGCCTCAAGATATCCCCACCTAGCAGCCTTTTCAGGGGAGGGAGTGGGGGGGATCGGGACTTCTACGTATCTCTAATTAGGCTGGTTTTGAAGACCTATTCAGCCCGTCTGAAAGGCTCTGAAGATAACCGGGGTAGGCTTTTAAGGCACCTCCACCCTCTTCAACTCCTCCCCCCTCCCTCATACACACATAAAGTGTCCCGCTTTGCCTTCCTTCCCCCCCCCCCCAAACGTGTCTGCTGCTTCAGCTTCACATGCCTCAACTCTGTTCCAGCTGCATAATTTTGGTTTAGGACCCAGGGCTTTTTCTTCTTCTTCTTCTTTTTTTTAAGGAGAGGTGATATGTGTGTGTGTGTGTGTCTCCTTTATCGTAGGAAACGTTTCTGAGGTTTATGGAGCTTAAAGGTTCAAGTGCTTTTTGCCTCATTCTTCCTACTTCCCACGGAGAAGTAAAACTCCTTAACCGGGGTAGGCTTTTAAGGCACCTCCACCCTCTTCAACTCCTCCCCCCCTCCCTCATACACACATAAAGTGTCCCGCTTTGCCTTCCTTCCCACCCCCCGCCCCCAAACGTGTCTGCTGCTTCAGCTTCACATGCCTCAACTCTGTTCCAGCTGCATAATTTTGGTTTAGGACCCAGGGCTTTTTCTTCTTCTTCTTCTTTTTTTTTTTAAGGAGAGGTGATATGTGTGTGTGTGTGTGTCTCCTTTATCGTAGGAAACGAAAAACGTTTCCTACGATAAAGGAGACACACACACACACACATATCACCTCTCCTTAAAAAAAAAAAGAAGAAGCAGCCCTGGGTCCTAAACCAAAATTATGCAGCTGGAACAGAGTTGAGGCATGTGAAGCTGAAGCAGCAGACACGTTTGGGGGGGGGGGAGAAGGAAGGCAAAGCGGGACACTTTATGTGTGTATGAGGGAGGGGGGGAGGAGTTGAAGAGGGTGGAGGTGCCTTAAAAGCCTACCCCGGTTATCTTCAGAGCCTTTCAGACGGGCTGAATAGGTCTTCAAAGCCAGCCTAATTAGAGATACGTAGAAGTCCCGATCCCCCCACTCCCTCCCCTGAAAAGGCTGCTAGGTGGGGATATCTTGAGGCACTCGACCCGCGTCCCCGCCTCTGTGTTTTGTGTGTGTGTGTGCGCGCGTGCTTGTGTGTTTGTGTGTGTTTGAACGAGAAGAAGTCCTGTGGAAGTCAAGTCATTCTTCCTACTTCTCCGTGGGAAGTAGGAAGAATGAGGCAAAAAGCTTGACAATTGGAAAGGGCAAGGAATGAAAACGAAGCCGCTGGCTGCCTGAAGCCGAAGAGCCTTTGCGAAGGGGAGGCTTCTTCTTCAGACGCTGAGAGAGCATCTACCGTTCCTCACGGGAGGCACCGCCGTATCTGAGAGGCTCTTCGCCAGAAGGGAGCAAAAAAATAACAACGGATTTCTCCCTCTCGTGAAGGGGGGAGGAATCTGGTGCTTTCTCCGCTCGGCGACTAAGAGCCTCTCGCCTGCCAGAAGGGAGCAAAAAAATAACAAAGGAGCAGAGAAAGCACCAGATTCCTCCCCCCTTCACGAGAGGGAGAAATCCGTTGTTATTTTTTTGCTCCCTTCTGGCAGGCGAGAGAGCATCTACCGTTCCTCACGGGAGGCACCGCCGTATCTGAGAGGCTCTTCGCCAGAAGGGAGCAAAAAAATAACAACGGATTTCTCCCTCTCGTGAAGGGGGGAGGAATCTGGTGCTTTCTCCGCTCGGCGACTAAGAGCCTCTCGCCTGCCAGAAGGGAGCAAAAAAATAACAAAGGAGCAGAGAAAGCACCAGATTCCTCCCCCCTTCACGAGAGGGAGAAATCCGTTGTTATTTTTTTGCTCCCTTCTGGCAGGCGAGAGAGCATCTACCGTTCCTCACGGGAGGCACCGCCGTATCTGAGAGGCTCTTCGCCAGAAGGGAGCAAAAAAATAACAACGGATTTCTCCCTCTCGTGAAGCCGCTGGCTGCCTGAAGCCGAAGAGCCTTTGCGAAGGGGAGGCTTCTTCTTCAGACACTACTGCTACCCTCGCCGGGGTCGTTCGCCTCGCTCAGCTTTCGAACTGCACGGATTTCTGGGGTTGGCGGATGACGACGAAATAAACCGGCAAAAAAAAGGGGGGGCACCGGCTGGTCTTATCTAACCGAGAAGCCAAGCCAGCCCAAGCGGCGCACCTGCTTATTTAGTATTATTATTTGGGTGGGGGGGGCAAAAGGCGACTTGCGGTGGCGAGGGAGGCGCACCGGGGTACGAAAGGAAGACGCCACCAAGCCGCTTCTCCCGGACGAGGCTGGGGAGACTGAAAGGTGGCAGCGGGGAGACGGAGGGGGGCAGGAAGAAGAAGGAAACTCCCGCATCCTTTCCCAGCTTCGCAGAACGGCGAGAAACTGCCCTGCTTTGCCCCCCCCAAAAGGAGATTCCCTGGTTGCGTGGCGTTTGTGGCAGCCGAGAGCGCGGAGGACGCCGCTCCTCCTGCCGCACGTGTCGTGTGTGTGTGTGTGTGTGTGTCGTCTCCCAGATAAAATGCACCACTTGGGTTGGCCCTGTTAACTGGAGAGAGAAAGGGACGATGTTTTTTTTTTGTAAACCAAAATGCTTCAGCAGTGAAGCCCTTTCACAGAGCAAAGCAGAAGAAGGGAGGTGTGTGTGTGTGTGAAAATGGAGCCACGGCCGCGCCGCCGCCTGCTCCCCTTCCCTTCCTGCCAGACTTCCAAGCCCAGAGAAGGCGAGGGGCTGCAGAATCCGGGCTTCCTCCCACCTCCTGCTTCTTCCTGGTCGCTTCGCCCATAGCCAGGGGTGGGGTTTTCACGAAGGCGTCCCGAAACCCAAGCAGGAAAAGGGAGAAAAGGAGCCCGAGCCGGAAAGCACCAGATCCTCCCCCCTTCACGAGAGGGAGAAAATATCCGTTTCTCGCTTCTTTTTTCGCTCCCTCCCTCCCTCCCTTCCGTGCCTGCCACAGTTGTTCGCAAGTTCACGCATCGTTTTAATGTCGGCGGAAGGCTGTCCCAAGAGAGGACGAGCTGTGGCTTAGGTGAAACGGTTAAACTTCTGGTACCTCTACGCGAGCCCATCTCCTGCCCGGAGTTTGTTCACGCTTCCCTTCTCTTTATAGGAAGAGTACGGTACATTGAAGGGAGGGAAGGAAGGAAGGACGCGGGAGAATCGGGATCGTTTGTAGGTGAAGCGTCGGATGCGGCTTTAACGAGGCGGGGGTCCCTTTTGCTCCGAGCGTTCCCCTCCGAGGAAGGGAAGGGGAGGCGGCAAAATAAATAAAGGCAAAACATGCCCTCAATTTACAGCAAGCCCGTGCAGCCCAGCAGCTTTAAGTTTGCCCACAAAGGATTCTTTTTATGTTTCAAAAACATTTTAACCTTTCTCTCCTCTCCCACACGACGACTAAGAGCCTCTCAGATACGGTGGGGCTCGAAGTGCCTCCCGTGAGGAACGGTAGACGCTCTCTCCTCCCCAGCCCCCCAGCTGCACACTTTCCCAGAGTCCCGGGCCCTTGAGGGCGGGGGTGGGGTGAACCAAAGAGGAAAAAGTGTGGGGGGGTTGAGGAAGCACCGGGGGCTCCGAGGGCGGAAAAAGGGGTTTCCCCGGAGCTTTCAACGGCCTTTAGAGAACTAACCTCGCCAGCCAGTACGGTAGGTCGTTTGGAGCTCTCAAGGCCGCCTCACACGGCCACTGCTTGCCCTTTTTCTGTCAGCGTCTCACACCCCCCCCCCCCAAAAGGAGATTCCCTCGTTGCGTGGCGTCTCCCAGATAAAATGCACCACTTGGGTTGGCCCTGTTAACTGGAGAGAGAAAGGGACGGTGTTTTTTTTTTAAAACCAAAATGCTTCGGCAGTGAAGCCCTTTCACAGAGCAAAGCAGAAGAAGGGAGGGGTGTGTGTGTGTGTGTGAAAACGGAGCCACAGCCGCGCCGCCGCCTCCTCCCCTTCCCTTCCTGCTTCCAAGCCCAGAGAAGGCGAGGGGCTGCAGAATCTGGGCTTCCTCTCACCTCCTGCTTCTTCCTGGTCACTTCGCCCATAGCCAGGGGTGGGGTTTTCACGAAGGCGTCCCGAAACCCAAGCAGGAAAAGGGAGAAAAGGAGCCCGAGCCGCCGAGCCAGCCCACTGCCGCGAGGAAAGTGGTGGTCCCAAGCTCTCCCTTTACCGGTAGTTAATCTGTGTAAAATATTTTGCGTATACCCCGCCCACTTTTATACCCCGCAGGGGGGCGCTGTGCATGTAAAAAACGCATATAACCCGCGGGTTATATGGGTGAAAATACGGTAAACTTTGTGCTAAACCCAAGTGAGAAACCTGATTGAAACAAGTCAATATAATCCACTATTTCTTCCAAGGCTGGTGCTGCTGCAGTCCAGCTACTTTCTCCACTATGTTCCCTCTAAAGAAGTGATTGACAGTTCAGCACATCTGGCTCAATTGATGGCTTCTTGAGGAGGGGATGTACCATTGCTTCTTCAGAGAGTGCAGTAGTACCTCTCAAGGACACATTCAGTAATACCCCAACCCAGCTCTCTGTCACCTTCCTGAAGGCTTTCACCAACCAGGAAGGGCAAGAGTTCAGAGTGCAAGTGGCTAAGTTGAGGTTGTAAATAACCCTGTCCTTCACAGGGTCAAACTCATCCCAGTGTTTTGCTATAGAAAGCCTCAACTATCTCTGGCCTGCCCAGCTAACATAAATCTGAGTAAATCAGTGTGCTTTTATCTTCAGATACCTAGAGAATTCATCGCAGCTCACAGCTTGTTTCTATCCCTACCCAGTAGGGGCGCAAACAATTTAAAGTGGGCTACTGGGCAGCAATCTGCAGACACAGTAACAAAGGAGAAATATCAACCTTTTACTGCTCTTATTGCCCTAGGGTAGACCCAAATGTTGGCTCTCATTCATGTTATGTCAGAACCACCACTCACAGTACACCGATGGTACTCTAGCTAACTCTTGGTCTGCTTAATTCCCTGGAGAGGCTTGAAAAGCCGTTGCCTCCACCCTGACCCCTCCTTGCCAGAGTTAGAAGTTTGGAGTGGCATGCAGGTTCAAGTCTGCCTAAGGCCATTATTTCTACTGTAGCGCAACAAATCGCTAAAGCCTCAATGGAACAACCCGCCATCAGCTGGGAAAATTCCCCAAGTGCCATCTGAAAACTTGATACCTCAAGAGGGCCAATTGAATGGGATCATCCTATATACAAAGGCTTGTGGCACCAAACAGACAGCTTCACCGCAATCTGCCATCCAACCGTGATGGGACAGCTTTCAATGTCCCGGAGCTTAGATTGCATTTCAACTGCCCCAAGATAAAAACCAGATGTAACGAGTGACCTCAGTATGTCCTAGACCCATGATGGCGAACCTATGGCACGCGTACCACAGGTGGCACACATAGCCATTTGTTAGGGCACGCAAAGCGTTGCCCTGTCAGCTCCAGCACGCGCATGCACGCGCTGGCCAGCTGATTTCGGCCTTCTTTTGAGGCCGTTTTTCAACCTCAAAGGAAGCCTCCGGAGCACAAAAAACTGGCCCTCCAGGCAAACTGGAAGTTCGGGAATGGACGAGCCTACCCTGAAGGCTCCAGAGGGCAAAAACCGGCCCTATGAACCAACCAGAAGTCACCATTCTCGAACTTCCAGGTTCCCCGTAGGTTCGTTTTTCGCCCTCCGGAGGCTTCAGGGAAGCTCCTGAAGCCTCCGGAGGGCCTCTGGAGGGGGCTGTTCTCGCCTTCCCCCAGCTCCTAGAAGCCTCTGGAGTCTGGGGAGAGTGAAAAAACCATGCCAAAAGCGGGGGGCGCACACAGGCATGCGTGTGGGGGGAAGGTTGTGCGCATAGCATGTGTGTGGCACACCCGCGTACGACCCCCCTGCGCTCCCCCTGCTTTTTGCACAGGAGCCAACAAAGGTTAGCCATCACTGCCCTAGGCACTGAATGACCGTGGTTAAGATCATGGACCATCGTCACCATGAACGCCTGAGCCACTTATGACCCATCTTCCAGGGAAGGCAAGTTGAAATCCTCTAGAACAGTCATTTTCAGGAACTCCACCACCAATGCAGCAATGTGCTCCAGCATATCAGGCAGGGAGGGAGAACAGTCCAATAAAAGGCTCCCCACCTTGACCTAGAGCTCCTGTTGATGCTACATTCTAGCTAGTGCGATTGGTAGCCATTTTTCTGGGATCTTAATATATAATTAGATTCAATGTCTCCAGGCTACTTACCACTCCATTCAATAATTCATAAAGCAGCGCTCCAAAACTCCACCAATCACAGGCTTCTGTCAGTTCAGAAATTCCACCCACTTCTGCAAAAACAACCAAGCACATGAACTTAAACTGAAACCTTGAGACGTAAAAAAAACAAAAACCCCAACATTGACAAAACATTTAAATATTTTTGAAACAGTCCTATAATAGGCTAAATATTTTTGGAGCAGCCTTATAAATAAACTTCTAAATATTTTTGGAGCAGTTCTATAAAGCCAGGGACTCCAACTCCTGGTCCGTGAATCAGCACCAGGCCGCGGCATGCCAGAAGCCGAGCTGTGTAAACAAGTGAAGCTCCGTCCGCGGGATGCAGGCAGCACACAAAACTATGCCCCCACCCCCACCCCACAGAAAACCTCTCTCCATGGAACCCATCCCTGGTGCCCAAAAGGTTTGGGGGGGGGGTGCTGCTGCTATAAAGCAGTCCACATACATTGTTGTTAATTCCCTCCCCGCCTTCTCCCTCCCGTGTAACAACTTTGTATAGGAGCCTTCCCAGATATCAAAGGGAGGGTTAAAACAGTTCTTAGCCATACCTGGGGCACAATACAAATCATCTACCGCTTGACTGCTGCACTGCGGCTCAACCTCACTCCACTGGCCAAAAAACGTGAGACGGAGGTGACCTATGAAGAATGTCAACCACAAAAGTTAGCACTGCAAAGCCAAGCAAACACTTTTTCCATTTCTTAAATTGAATGACTCAATTTATCCTAGGTGTACATCTGAAGCCCCCATTTTAATATACAATAATGCATGCAGTTCATCATTGTTTCTCTTTATGTCAGAGGAAAAAAGACAAAGATGAGCCAAATGACTCTAAATAGTCACATATCACTGCCCCAGTGGTGGGTTCTGGAACCCGTCGCAACCGGTATGCTGCGATGGGGCCAGATGTCCACCTTGGGCACGCGTGCTGTGCACACGTGCGCATGCCACCACGCACACGTCACCGCCCTGCGATGCCCCAGCTTCTCGGCGAGGTCGCACAGGCGCCGTATGCTGTTCGTGAGTGTGCAATTGGCCCGTTTCCTTCAAAAAGAGGTAAGGAACGTGGGCAGGCGGGCCCACTGAAACACCTTTCTAGTACGGTGGCCACTGCTCCCAGCTGCCACCGGTATGCCCGTACTGGGCTGCACCACTCGGAACCCATCACTGCACTGCCCCACACGATGGACTAAAGTTTCTTTCAGTACTGTCTTAAGAAAAACATACCAGTTTCATCTAAAAGCAAATTTCGTGGGTTGAGATCCTGGCACAAGATTCCCTGTTGGTGGAGACCTTCCAGAGCTAAAATCAATTCAGCTGCCCAAACTTGGATCTGCTCCTCATTTATGACCCAACTGACAGGGGTATGGCTTTGGGCAACTGGTTCCACTGAAGATCCATGCCATCCTATTGTTGATTGGGTTTTGAAATGTTTATGATCAAGAATTGGTGCCCTCTGCATAAAAGGGTCTTCTTCTCTTGCTTCTATCTTCTCTCTGTGGTCCTCTTCAAGAGTTCCAGGATACAACTGGTTTTGCCACGGCGTTTCTCCCTTTGATTTGTTGTATCCTCTTGTTCCCTCTGGGGCAGTATAGCTAAACCTTTCACCTGTTTGTATCTTTGGTTCTGGCTGAGGAATCTCTTTCCCAGATACATTCCCAATGCCATCAATGGTCATAAATGAATCACAGGATCTGAAAGTCTGTCTCTGACTGGGTGGCTGACTATGTTCTTGAGGTACTGTTTTGCTTGTAGGTTCTGTAGCACCAGGAAAGGGGTGGGTTGTGCTTAGATTCTCCCTCCATGGTCCACCTGCCTTTTCAATATGCCACCTGTGGTCACTTGAGGTTCTAGAAGAAAGAGGGCTGGATGAATGTTTCATAGACATCAAGCAGTCCATTTTTTTCAACAGGGGACAATTTACAGGTACAGGAATTGGGCCGTTATTGTTTTCAGGATAGATCTTGCAGCTCTGCTGAGAGTCAGAACCAGTTTCATGAAGGTTTTCTATGTGCTTCTCTTCCCTGATATACCCAAAATCCAAAGTGAGCTTTGGACTCAGCGAGGGAGAACGGACAGAGGCAGAACCATGATGGGAGCCAAGATATGACCAGAGGTTTCCTCCTGTAAAAAGGGAGAAAAGTACCAGCTAGTAATAGTTGGAAACACTGCAAACCCAGATCTCTATTAGCTTCGTCTATTATTCCTGCCAATACCAGCCACTATTATTAATCAGAATTCAGAAGGCTCACGAGTTATCTTCCTATATGTGGGCTGCAACCTTGCTTTCTGCTATCGGCAGAGTGACAATGGGACCTGGTCTCTCCATATTCAATTTCTTATATTTATTATAGGAGGAGAAACATTAATTTATGGTAGCAAAAAAACTCAAGGAGCCTGACAGCACTTTTTAGTAATCAGAAAAGATGATATGACATATTTCTCACACGTTAATTACCCAACAGTTTTAGAAAAGAGAGATCTGGGAGATGGAATCAAGAATGCAACATATCTAGCAATAAATACTCACCTTTCACATGTTCCAAGTGGAGGAAGATGGAATCCTTACTTACAGAATAGCGCAGCAATTCTGTCATAAACGGGATTCCATGTGGGATGATAGTCTGTCTTTCCCGGGTCTCCACATAGGATTTGGGAATACTCTGATAAAAAGAAAATAGTATCAGAAAAAATAAGCTAAGGATCTTCTTGGGCCAGAAGTTTACCAGTGGGATTAAAAGTCCATCCTTGTTCTGACTATTCCTTCTTCAAAAAGCATAGATGAAAGTTGACCTTTAAAGGCACCATTCCACATGGACTACACCATTGTTTCTCAACCTTGGCTACTTGAAGATGTCTGGACTTCAACTCCCAGAATTCGCTGGCTGGGGAATTCTGGGAGTTGACATCCAGACATCTTCAAGTGGCCAAGGTTGAGAAACACTGGACTACAGAATTCCTTCATAATTTTTCTAATATATTATCTCTTTTTAAAAAATAATTTTCATTAAAAGAAGATTTTACAAATATTTTTAAAACTTCAAAAACATAAAAGAAATAAAAAAAGAAAGTATAGAAGGATAAAAGAGAAAATAAAAGATAAGACAGATAACCTTGATAGTCATTTTTTACTGTGAGCATGCTGGCACACATTAAAAAAGAAATTCTGTTGCCCACTCTCACACATGCATACACACACCGCACACATATATACATGCTACACACACACCCACACACCCACACACAAAATTAATCCATGTCCATTTTGAATATGTAGCAGAAAAAGCAAACAGGTCACAAGGTTGATACTGTATGGAACAAAATTGTGATTGAATTTGGATGTGCTGCTTCAGATGCCGTGAATCCTCCTCCCAGAAGGTAACAAGGAAAACTGGTCATGGAGAGGATGTGTAGCATCCTTGACAATCCGCCAGACTCTGCTCAAGCAGCGCTTTTATATGCCATGTCCTGGATAGACGGTGCTGGGAAGCTGAGCTTCCCTTTCCGGTGTGCGTATGCATGCCAGTCACCTGGTCTTCTGGTTTCTGGCACACATGAAGACCAGCTGGCTGGTGTGCATGCAGCACTGGAAACAGGAAGCTCAGTTTCCTGGTGCGCACATCCATGCCAGGGAGCTGCTCTTCCGGTTTCCATGCATGCCAGGGAGCTGTTCTTCCCGCGTGCAAGAAGACCAGCTGTGCATGTCAGAACCTGGAAGAGCAATGGGCGATGGCTGGTGTGCCCAGAGAGATGGCTTTGTGGGCCACTTCTGGCACGCGTCTTCCATCCTTCCGAGGTGGGTAAAATGAGGACCCAGATTGTTGGGGGCAATATGCTGACTCTCTGTAAACGAGAGAGGCCTGAAAGGCCTATGAAGCGGTATATAAGTCTACTGCTATTGGTGAGCGACCAAACTAACCTACTCATTAGCTGCACACCCAGAAACTTGATGGTGCTAACTACCTCCACAGTTGAATCATTAATATACAGAGGCATATGGCTGTATGAAAGAGATGAAAGATCACAAAGAAAGGAAAAGAAAAAGGAAGATACAGATAGTCCTCATCTTAACTATTTGTTTACCGTTCGAAGTTACAAGGGCATTGAACAAAATTATGACTTATGACCATTACAGCATCCCCAGAGTCAAAATTCAGGCATTTGGCAATTGGCATGTATTAACAACGGCTTCATGTCTCATGATCATTGCATGCAATTTTCTCAGCCTGCTTTCAACAAAGTTAATGGGAAAAACTGGGTTTCCTTAACGATCACATGATTTACTTAACAACTGCAGTGGTTTGCTTAAAAACCATATCAAAAAAGATTGTAAAATCAGGTCCGACCCACTTAACAATCACTTTGCTTAGCAAAAAAAAACCTCTGATCCCAATTATGGTTGTAAATAGAGGACTACCTATATCTAAAAAAGTGACTTCTAATCTTTGCAGCAATTACAAACAATTACCATCTTCACTTGCCCATATTACAAATCATGGACCTTTCTTCTCATAAACAAACCTTTTTATCTAGTCTATCATATCAATCAACATGTAAATAAGATGCAAATGTATACTTACATACATGCATTCCCTCTTCCATATTCTCACAAGGATGAATCTAGCCAGTGGTGGGATTCAATTTTTTTTACTACCAGTTCTGTGGGCGTGGCTTGGTGGGCATGGCAGGGAAAGAATACTGTAAAATCCCCATTCCCTCCTGATCAACTGGGACTCGGGAGGCAGAGAATAGATAGGGGTGGGGCCAGCCAGAGGTGGTATGTATTAGTTCTCTGAAATACTCAAAATTTCCACTACCGGTTCTCCAGAACTGGTCAGAACCTGCTGAATACCACCTCTGAATCTAGCACTTGGAGGAATTTGGCTTATTCTAGAGGAAGTGCTCTTCACAGTTCCTGTTTCCCTCTTGAAAGCTACCCTAGAGATCTAAAAGAACTCTCAGGACAATATCAGAAGAACAGAAAGTCATAAAGGGGGGTGGGAGGGAGAAGAAAAACAGGAAATGTCCCTTCCTGCCACTTTCTTCCAATTAATCAATCCCTGATAGAGAGAGGTGCCATATATGACATCAGCACTAATGAATTTTAATGAACAAAATTAAAGGTAGAAGATTTTACATATTAAGCTAACATAATTCATACTATTACTAAAGTTGAATATATCAGTTGATGTGACAGAAAACCAATCTGTTTATAACTTCCTTCAGAACAAGAGACGTCAACGACTTTTTTTTGCAATAGGCAAAATTGCTACGGGCCAATAAAATAGGCCCAAATTAAATTAAATGGGTCCAAATTCTCACCCTTATCTCAATTAGTTCCTGCTACCGTACTGACACAGCTGGATTAAAAACAAAAACAAAAACCCTCCAAATCCAAACAGCAAAGAAAAGTTTCAGTCACAGTGCTCAGAACAATCCAGAGTGCCCAAACGGTCACATTTAAAAAACATTTAGTATGCTCCTATTCTGCAATGGTCCCAGAAACACAGAGTCAAGAGAAAATAATTCATGTTACTTACACAGAGGTGCCATATCTAGAACCATAAAAGAGAATGGAAAAAGGGAAATCCACATACCTTCAATATAAAGGTGTCCCCAGTAGCTGGATCCTGCACTATTTGCACCTATAAGCAATACACAACATATATCAACATCATCTCAGGATGGGATGATTAGTCTCCTATATTAATCTGTTAGTACAGGTAGTCCTCAATTTACCACCATTCTTTTAATGACCGAAGTTACAATGGCACTGAAAAAGGTGACTTGTGACCAATTCTCACATTTATGACTGTCACAGTATCCCGCCCCCCCCCCCCCAGTCATGTGATCAAACTTTCGAGTGCTTGGCAAACAGCATATATTCAAATAGTTGCAGCATCGTGGGATTGTGGGATTATCATTTGCAATCTTCCTACAGAGCTTCTGACAAACGAAGGCAATGGGGGAAGCTAAATTCATTCAACAAACGCATGATTCACAACTGTAGTGATTTGCTTAATCATGGCAAAAAAGGTTGTACAATGGGGCTTAACCACCACCTTGCTTAGCAATGGAAATTTTGAGCTCAATTGGGGTCATAAATTGAGGACTACCTGATATCAACTGGAGATTCTGTTCTACAGCTAGAAATATCTGCCACCAACTACTTTCTCTTTAGATTTCATCCTCATGCTTCTCTTAATTTTTTGATTCTTCAATCCAATTTCAGAATTGCTCAGCCTTATTGAGCTTTTTATGTTGGACAAACGGATAATCTCTAAGGAAAATTCCTTCACTTTCCAGATGTTGAGTTTGCCATCTGTGATCAGTTGTTGATTATTTCTTAGACTGTCTTCCTCAAAGTCAGGGATGTCAATCTAGCTTTATTATGTCACGTGACATATCATGACTCCCCCCCCTTTACTAAACTGGGTGTGGGTGTGGCCAATGCATGAGGCATCGGGGCTGTGGGCTGCGAGTTTGATAGTCCTGCTCTAATGAGGCTCCAGTGTGAAAACACATTTGGTATAATTCTCTAGGACTGCTTGTTGGTTCTTTAGGACCATTCATACCTGCTTCTGTCACAACTATATTACAGCTGCTCTTCTGGGACATTTGTATTGCCTGAAGCTAGACATCTCCAGCATAAACAATGAGTTACCTTATCAATTATTCCCACTACTTTACAGTGCTTGAGATTCTCCACTGGTGTGCTGAGTGTCCTTATCGGACGGAAGCGAAGACTGCTGTAACCCTACAACCAATAAGAAAGGGAGCACATCTTCATTTGAAGTGGTACAAAATTGAGTCAGACAATTAATAGCAATTAAACTTTACTGACCTTTCCAATCCCAAATTTGCTCCAAATGTTACTGATCAATCATAATGTTAAAAGCATTCTAGGACTCACATGGAAAAGACTGTGGCCATGTGGTTAGGTTTCATTAACATCAGCAGAAATTTTCCATCATCTCCTCTACCTCTAGTATTCCATTCCTCCCCAATTTAAGAGTTTACAAAGCATATAATGAAACTTTATGCTATGAGTAGGGAGGATGCCATACTCCAAAGCAATATTATTTAAAAGTGGTCCAAGAGAATGGCTTAGAAAAGGATCCACAAAAGAAATTGACTGAGGTTTCAAAATTTAAAGGGAAAATTACAAAAAAAGTGACCTAGATAATTATTTCTTATTGGATTTACAAAAGACGCTTGTTAAAGCCTTGAA
This sequence comes from Thamnophis sirtalis, assembly GCF_051295495.1. NCBI lineage: Eukaryota > Metazoa > Chordata > Lepidosauria > Squamata > Natricidae > Thamnophis > Thamnophis sirtalis. The sequence goes on from NW_028261381.1 coordinate 127,138,219, forward strand.
GAAGTCTTGTGAGATGGGACAAAGAAGGAATGAAGAGAAATCAATTATATTTGAATGAATTAAAAAAAATAGAAGTAAAAAGGAATATAAACTTGGGTTAAGGTTAAAACAAGATATGTTCTGGAAATCCTTTATGGATTTTCTGCTGGCACAAAAACTGAAAAGTTTATGGAGATTCTCAGTCATCCAGGTCGTGGTTGTCCCAAAGGTGCTTTTTCAAGAGGCAACTGGACTTTTTGGTTTTTCTTTGAAGACATTTAGCTTCTCATCCAAGAAGCTTCTTCAGCTGTGAAGAAGTTGAAGAAGCTTCTTGGATGAGAAGCAAAACATCTTCAAAGAAAAACCAGGATGTCCAGTTGCCTCTTCAAAAAGCAACTTTGGGAGAACTGAAAAGGTGATATTTTATGGATTTGTTGAGAGGTTAAGAGATGGGATATGGGATGAAGAAATAAATGTTTGTAACCTGAGAGGGGGTGAAGTAACTGAATCTGTTTATATTTGTTGTGATGAAAGTTGGAAGTAACTTCTTTATATATTTTCCTTTTTTTATTACATTCTTATTTTTTGTTTTCTTCTTTTTTCCTTGCATTTTTTATTCCTTTCTATTTTTTTTCTTCAAGTTTTGTTCGTATTAGATTTTACTTATAATCAAAATTCTTAACAACAATTTTATCTTTAAAAAAAATTAACAATGGTACTTAAAAGATTGGGGAACACATTTTTTATTGTTTCTGCATAAGTACGATCTAAAATGTTTTTTCTTCACAAACGTCATAGAACTAGATAAAGAGAATCCAATTAAACAAGTGAGTCAAAAACATTACACTTGTTTAATCCCAGAAATGTTGACTTTTCAGGAGTCTGTAAAAGGCATGTTAGAAGATGGCAGTGGCAGGAAGCCACTTAATACTGTTGCCAAGGGAACTGCATGGATGACATGAGCAGGAGTTAAAGCTCAACTCAAGGATCTCTTTATAATAGTTATAATGTGACACACACACAAATCAAATATAGGTTGAGCACACCTATGCAGGCTTTTGACTTGCTGTTATGGATTAAAAATTGAGAAAGTAATTGAATATAAAAATTCCAGCCCCAATATTAACAACCTCAAGTAAGATGTTCCTGTACATCTGAGAATTCTGATAAAATAGAAATGAATAGAAACATTCCAAACTGAATTTAGGAATCCAGAATAATTTAGGAGAAATGTTATGTTGTGTTATAATGTCCAGGATTTAACATTTAATGTAATTGGGATTATCTATAAAGAAGAGATGGGAGATGTACAAGCAAAAAAAAAAAGGACAGTAACAGTAATTATTATGGAGAGCTAGTGTGATCTAATGATTTTGGCACCAAGCTAGAAAACAAGAACTCATGAGTTTTCAAAGCCCATGTTGGCCATGAAAGCCAGCTGGGCAACCTTTGGTCTGTCACTTTCTCTCAACCCAACCCACCTCTCAGGGTTGACATTGTGGGGAAAATAAAATGAGGAAGGTGTGAGGGATATGTTTGCCACCTTGAGTTATTTATAAAAATAAGGTTAGGATATAAATAAGTAAATAAAATTAAAATAAACCTCAAACAGCATATCACTCAATAAGTATGGAATTTCTGTCTCCATGCAACCTCCTCGTTTAAAATACTATATCTACCTGAACAATAATTTTCTTTTTTTAAAAAAAAAACTTAAAACTATTTATTTATTTTTTTGCATTTCTGGGTGTACCCAAAATGTAGCAGAAAAGTTTTTAAGCAAAGGTGAGATAATTATTTGTCTGGTAGAGTATGCAAATTCTGCTTTGGGCAGGATGTAAGAATAGAGGATCTACAATCTAACCAGATTATCCTGTGAGGCACTAGTGATCTAGTGATTTAAACTAGATCCCTTCAGTTTTCAAATCACGGCTAGCATCTTCTCATACTAGAAAGCCTTCATTCTGAAGGCATGTCCCCCTCTCTTCCACAACTGCTCTACTTTAATTCTCTCTGCATCCAGAAATGTTTCGAACATTGGACTCATTAAAACAGAGATTCCCAACCTCTAGGTCGCAGCCCACTACTGGGCCATCAGCAGTTTGGAACATGGCCATGAAAGCGGTGGGTGAGCGCACTCATCCGCATCCCCCACTTGTGCGAGCAGCAGCCAAGTGTGTGTGCCCGCCGCTCATGCAAATGGAGTTGGACACACCCATGCACACTTGCTGACCCCTTGTGCGGAACCATCCCCATTCCCCCCATCCACTAGTCCGCAAAGCTGTAAATGTCGGGGAACTCTACACTAAAGGTTCTACTAGAGTCCTAAAAAGTTGGACCGTAAGAAAGGCTGAGCACCAAAGAATTGAGGCCTTTGAACTCTGGTGCTGGAGAAGACTCCTGAGAGTCCCTTGGACTGCAAGGTGATCAAACTGGTCAGTCCTAGAGGAGATCAACCCTGACTGCTCTTTAGAAGGCCAGATCCTGAAGATGAAACTCAGATACTTTGGCCACCTAATGAGAAGGAAGAACTCACTGGAGAAGAGCCTAATGCTGGGAACGATTGAGGGCAAAAGAAGAAGGGGACGTCAGAGAATAAGGTGGCTGGATGGAGTCACTGAAGCCATCGGCGTGAGCTTAAATGGACTCCAAAGGATGGTAGAGGACAGGAAGGCCTGGAGGCACGTTGCCATGGGGTTGCAATGGGTCAGACACAACTTCACGACTAACAACAACAAAAGAGTCCTAATAACACTCCACAACTCCAGTTTCTCACCGTTTCAGTGGAATTGCCATTCCCCAAATTACGTTGTAGATGGCAATTGAAGATCTCCTCTGCCCGTTTTAGATATTGGGTGATCTTCCTCTTCACGGCTTCACGGCGCTCCTTGTTGGGATCCACTGTCAAGAGTTATGTGCATTAATTTACATTGAGGCCTTGTTTTTTTATGTGTATTTATTTGGCTTTTGTGCCATGTTGAACTCTGAGCCACTTATATATCCTATTCTATAACCAAGAGTCACTTGGTTGAGTTGGGCGGATATAGAAATTGAATAAAATAAATAAAGTATTTAAAAAACAGCAACAAATTACACTTCCACACTGAGAAAGCATCAAAATCCTTTAAATGGTGCAATGGTTAAGGCTCTGGCCTAGAAATCAGGAGCCTATGAGTTCTAGGCCTTCTTTAAGCAGCAAAGTTGGCTGAGTGACTTTGGGCCAAACGCTTCAGCCCAACCCACTTCAGAGGGTTTTTGTGGAGAAAAAAGGACAGAGCATTGTATACGTTCCCTTGAGTTTACAAAATAAAGGTGGGATATACATCTAACAAATAGGAAAAATAAACATATGCTTGTTTTCAATATGTCCACTCATTTTCCTCTGATTGTATTACTTAATTTTCCTCGTTTCTAAAATTTTATGAACTAGCATAGACCAAACTGCCACACAGAGTGATCTGAATCACTATGTGCTTTAAAGTGGTGTAACACTCATCTGCCTGGATGAGTCATTTGGAACCTATCCTAAAAAAACAGATTAATCGACAGAAGAAATTCACCCTTGATAATCATGTAAGTCACCACCAAGTACAATCCACCAAACAATCTGCTTGCTTCCAAGCTCCACCTTCTGCAGGATGCTTCACAACCCCATCTTACCTTGCACCCCATTGAGCAGCACATCCACACCGTTCTTGTAGTGGTTGAATGCTTCTTCATAGTCTTCACTTACATCCCGTTCAAGAGCCAGGCGGATCTGTTTAGCTGCATCCACCAGGTAGTCGCGCTTCCCAGGACCATGTATGTCAATACTCCCTGGTGCAACCCGGCTTCGAATTTGTTCAAGATATACACGGGCCTGGGAGAAAGCTCGGTTACAGGACTCTGAATCCATTTCCCAAAAAAATATCTTAAGGATACTCTCCTTAAGAATTAGCCATTCTCAACAGATTGTTACCATCCACATCCTGCAATGCATGAGACAAAGGCACAATTACTCCGGGCATGAAATTACCTTCGCAACCGGTTCAGAACCGGGAGTGTGCTCGTGTGTGGTGCTTCTGCACGTGCGCAGAGCTTTTGTGATGACATCTGGGCAGGTGGGTGGAGCCTCCCGCCGCCGCCACTACCGGTTCGCCTGAACCAGGGTGAACCAGCAGAATACTACCGCTGAATTGCTCTGAGCATCAGCCATACAGGGTAGAAATGAGGAAAGATGTACCGTATAAGACAAGTATAAGACGCACCTTTTTTCCTCAAAAAAGAGGCTGAAAATCTGGGTGAGTCTTATACACTGAATACAACATTTTTTGCCTTCCGAAATCCTGCCCCCTTCACTAAAATGGCCGTGCATAGCCTTTAGGAGGCTTCCAGAGTGCTCCTGGGGGCTGGGGAGGGCAAAAATGAGCTGAAAACAGGCCGTTCCCCCCCCCAGCCCTCAGGAGCACTCTATAAGCGAAAAATGTCCTGTTTTTTGCTCATTTTTGCTTCCCCCCCCAGCCCCCAGGAGCACTATGCATGCCCTTTTTTTTTTGACAAAACGGGCTGTTTTTGGGAGGTCTGCAGAGTGCAAAACCTTTTTTTAAAAAAATTGCCTCTTCAAAATCTTGGTGCATCTTATACTCCGAAAAATATGGTACCTTGGTTATATATGAAAGGCCACAAATATACCTATGACTGTCGACATAGGTTTTTTGCATGTCACAAGAAGTGCCGCCATAGAAGAAAGATTCCCTTTTGAAGACTGAAAAAATAGGGAACTTTTCTGTAAACTAAACCCAGTGGTGCTGTCAGGGCAATATGAACAAGGCCCCCAAAGGTCTAAAAAAAAAGAGGGAAGAGTAATTAAATCCAGATTTAAAGCTATTCCAACTCTTTTATTCTATCAAACTGCACTGGCAACTAAAATCTGCAGCATCTGCAAATATCTATATTACAAATAATTATTGTAATAAAAAGGGCCATTGTTAACCAACTTTTCAATCAATGATACTAAACTAAAAGCTTACAGCTCCTCTTTAGAGAAAGAAGCAGCAAGTGGCTAAGATCTGATATCTGGGATGCAACATTAAGACCACTGGATGGGGTTGGCTAAGAATCACACTACTTAAAATTTGCTTGACTGAATGGACCAAAGTAGCAACAAAAATTAAAATAAACAAGCAACTCCTTATTATGGGCTATATGATTTGCCCATAGGAAAACCCCAAACAACCAGTAAGTGGCCCTAAGAAATGAAGAGGATGTTTAACTCTTTGCTGCCAGCCAGGGGTTATCTGAATGGGCTCAGTCCAGGTGTGATCCCCCTACCCGTTGCAAGGAAGCTGAAGCAAATCCACCGGCTACTTTGGATTCCTGTACCCAGGTCAGGCAGACACGCAATGGTAGCTGCTAACGGCTTGAGACCAGTCTAATAGGATAAAGGCCGATTGCTTTTCCCGCTGGACGCCCCAGCCAAGATGGAGTTATACAAGACCTCGGGTTCCCGCAGTGCAGGCACCGATGCTCTCGTGGAGAAGCTCCTTCTGGCTTGACCTGCTGCAGGCATCCCAAAGGGCTTTAAGTAAGACGCCGCTAGAAGGGAGCATCCATTACTAGCATTGCAGAATCACGGGCATAAGCTTAGCAACCGGGCGGCCTTGTACGAGCTTTCGCCATCGGGAGGGGAACGAGGAGCTGACCTCGCCTAGCCCTGCCTACTCCACCCCGAGACCGAATTACCAATGAAATCGCGCTGCAGTTACTGGATTCATCCCGGAGATGATGCAAACCCGTGACGGAGCGACTGGACCGGCAAGGAGACAGGTGGTCCCAGAAGGCGCAGGGTGGGACGTGGGCCTCACGGAGATCCACGAGTCTCGCCAATACCTTGCAGAGCTGACGGCCCCGAGAGGCTAGTAAGAACGGAGGTGAGACAGACGGGACCTTCCACGCCCCTATCCATCTCGGACCGAGTAAAAGCTGCAGCGACCCGAGGAATCAGGTGTAGGCTGCAACTTGTACCGCCGTGGCTGTCCACGGTGGTCTCCCATTGGTTGAGGATGAGCTCATCCTCTCGTCTTTTAGAATAGAGCTCCAATCGGCGGGATTCTCCGGCGTTCGCGGAGCCGGCCTGCGGGGTCCAACGAGCTAGCATAGGGCTATGAACAGAGGGGGGGGGGGGGGCTGGTCGGGAAGTCGGAGGGGAGGACAGGATTTCCCGCTTCAGGAAGGAAAGGCGCTGGTCTTGGAGAGGAATAAACTGTAGGAGATAGTAAAGTCAGGAGGAGGAGGAGGGCAGACGATCGGTTGGAAATGTGGTGTATCTTCTCAGAAAACAGGTTTTGTTTCTTGCTGACTATCCCCCCCAACACACACACACACACACACACACACACACACGCACACCTTTTCCGTGCAATCATTACTACTCCATGCCTGCGGGGAAACTAGAGCGCAAGCATTTCTTTGCACGGCGAGCTCTGGTTCTCCAAAGGGTCACGTGGGATTCTGTGAACGGGGGGGGGGGACACCAACTATTTTCTGATAACCTACCCTTAACCTCTGCCATGTAACGTCAAAGTAAACATCACGATTTGAAAAGAAAGTATGTTTGACCAATTCACTATCTCTAATTTTGGAGCACTTCCTTCTCGTTTCATGCCTGGAGCACAGAACTAAATGTCTGTGAGTGATAACAAAAGCAGTTAGCTTTGATCTCGGTATTCTAATTTGATTGGGGTGCCTCTGTTTCAGGCAAAAAGGTGCCTTTATTCTGCCTTGAAGAGCGTCCTTGCAAACGTTGGGAAATGCATTCTGTGGGTCTCTCTTTTAAAAAAAATAGTGTTAAAATTACAATTGCAGAGATACAAATTAATAAAAGGAGAAGAAAAAGTAGAAGATACAAAGAAGTAAAAAAATAAAGAACAGAAACGAAAAAAATAAAATAGAGTAAAGAAAAAAATTATTTCCCCCTTCATCACAAGTATAAACTATTTTAGTAATATCACTTTCTCTTAAATTACAATAAAGGATCTCTTCTTCCCCTATCCCATGTCTTGACAAATACAAATACTTGAAGTCTCATTGTTTCAATCCTAATCAGCAAAAGCCCATCAAGAGTATTTTAATATTGATCAAATAAACCAACTTGATATGCCTTCTTTTCTTTTAACAAGCTTGATCTTTAGTTCCTTCAAATAATGTCTTGGTTTCATTTTTTATCTCTTCTGACATTTTTCATAGTTTTCAACAAGTCTCTTTTGTAAAACTGATATAAGAAAATTATCCAATTATCTTAGCTTCTTGTTTTATGTTTCTTTTAATTATCCAAGTTTAATTATCTAAGTGTCCAAGTTATAATCTATTTTCTTTTATATGTTCAGTGTATATCTTTTTCCATATCATTCTTTACCCTATCATTTAAAAATCCACTTTCAGATCAATCTTAAACTTGATAGTTAAAGTTATTCCTCTTCCATAATATTTGAAATACTCTACCCATAGAAGCAACACTCTTAAAATTAACTTCTGAATCTATTGTTCAAAAATATCATTTAATATGTCCATTGCTAAAACAATTCTTCATTCTGTATTACTAAATCAAATGTAACTGCATTCTCCTTTAATTGTAATCTCTAGTTCCTTGCTGTTCCTTCTAGTGTCCAACTTTCAACGGTGGCGTCCTATCAATTTGTTTAAAGAATTCAAAACAAAAACATTTTCCCATTAATTTAAAATTAATTCCAAAATCTTATTTCAAATTTATCTGGTCCCTTAATCCATTTGTAATTTTCCAAAATCAAAGTTCTCACCACTTTTTGCTGTTTGTTCAAAAAAAAAGTTAAGCCTTTCCTTTAAATTATTATTTAAAATTTCTTTCGCTAAGGATTGACAGAAACTCACCCAGTGCTGTAAAACATGTTAATCAAAGGTTTCTAATAGCTGAAAACAGTTAATGAGCAGTGAACCCAATGATCTTAAAGGTGCCGACCATGTTTTCAGCAAAATGGATATACCATACATCTCCCAGAGCTCTTAGACCCATTGGAGATTTCTTTTTTGCAGTCTTCTTGCAAGGAGCAATTGCCTGGAGCGCTTTGGGGGGAATCTTCAGTCCTCTTCTTACCCAGAGAGGAAATACCAAACGCCAGTCTGCTCACTAAATGTTTGTTCTGCTGCAGTTCTGCTACTAAAAGTGGGGCCATTTTCAGTTCACTATTTCTCAGAAGACAGAAAGAAATGTGTTTTTTTTTAAGAAGGACCTCACAGCTTAGCAGGAACTATTTCTGTTTGAAATTTTGGTAGTTCAATTGTAGTTAATAATAATAATACTTAAAATATTATAATCTAGGGATCTTCAAACTTTTTGTGCAGAGAATACAGATTTGGGGGATGTATTATTATATTCCCCATCTGTTTTTCACAAGGGGATCAGAACAAGATGACATCCTTCTTATCATGTAGTCCCTGAATCACTTCAGCCTTTTTCTTAGAAACTGAGAAAGACCAGCCTCAGCCCTCAACTTTTACTTTCTACAAATGCCTTCAGAAGTTCTATGCAGCCTCCAGCATTCTTGGGGAAAAATGATTCATTAGCTTTATGACATTGTTTCCCACTTGTTTATTTATAATTAAAATAATATAAAATAAAATAAGTCATGGAACTAGTCAGGTACTAAATGAAGTATTATTGGGAGCTTGGTTGTTTTCTAATTGGTATTTCATTACCCAAAGTGATGGGAAAATACTACATAACATCATCCATGCTAGTGATCTGTGCTAGTCACAGATGATGTTACTTAACTTCTGTGATGAAATGTCTGCAAGAAAATAACCAAGCTCATAGATCTTTTTCAGGAGGCAACTGGACTTTTTTGTTTTTTTTCTTTGAAGACATTTTGCTCCTCATCCAAGAAGCTTCCTCAGCTCTGACTGGATGATGCGGAATGGAAGGATCTAAGCACAGCTGAAGAAGCTTCTTGGATAAGAAGCAAAATGTCTTCAAAGAAAGAATAAGAAAGCCTCCTGAAAAAGCATATTTGGGACAACCATGACCTGGATGACGGAAAATCTCTACAGACTTCAAGCTCAGAGAGCACCAAAAACAACCTCTCTTTATTGGTAATGTTGGCACTCACGGTTCCACCACAAAACCGCGATGCCCTTATCCGCGCCGACATAAGTGCGGAGGCAAATCCGCGGCATCCGAAGCGCTAAGAAAAAAACGACCCTACCGCTGCGACAACAGCGCGGTGACAGAAGGGCGTTCTACATGCTTCGTTCTTTGCCTCCAAAGGTAGCCCTCCTCCTCCAGCTGACAGCGGCAGCGGGCACGGGGCAAAGCGGGCTGCCCAGCAGCAGCAGCCCGCGGGAAGGGTCCAGCTCAGCCGCGGGGGGCAGCAGGAAGCGGAGGAGGACGCGGCAGCGGCGGAGGCTCTCCCGGGCCGGCGAAGCGGGCTTGCCCGGCGGAGGCAGGCTGCCCTCTTCTTCCTCAACAACATCTTCTTGGACGGGCGGCCTCCGCCACCGGCGCCTCCCCCGGAGGAAGAGGCAGGGCAGGCGGCGGCGGCGGCCGCCCATCCAAGGAGATGTTATTGAGGAAGAAGAGGGCGGCCTGCCTCTGCCGGGCAAGGCCGCTTCGCCAGCCCCGGGAGAGCCTCAGCCGCCGCCGCTGCTGCGTCCTCCGCCGCCGCCAGCATCGGCAGCCCTGTTCGGGCCCCCCGCGGGCTTCCTGCTGCCCCCCGTGGCTGTGCTGGACCCTTTCCGCAGGCTGCTGCTGCTGCTGGGCAGCCCGCTTTGCCCCGTGCCCGCTGCCGCTGTCAGCTGGAGGAGGAGGGCTACCTTTGGAGGCAAAGAACGGCCTTCTGTCGCCGCGCTGTTGTCCCCGCGGTGATGACGCACGGTGATGACGTCGCGACTTTAGCGACGCGATTTAATCTCCGCTATTTTGCGTAGCGCGGTTTTGTCGTGCCACGGGCACTCACATCACTTCATATTTTCTGTGTCTTTCTCAGTCATATGGGGAAAAAGTGCAATTGGCTAAATGAAAATTTGATTATAATATATGACAAACAAAAGCATTTTCCCCATCACTTCCTTGTCCTTCTCAGAGTGAAGGTTGCATTCTGAACTATAAGATGTCTCATACTGCAAATACTGCAAATTTTGTGTGGGGCAAAGTCAGCTAGACAGTATCACCCAATAACTAAGTATGAGAATTGTAAAACCAAGGTAGGATTCCTGCTCTGCCCAATGTGTGAATAACAATGATTAGTAGTATAGAATCACTGGAAAGCAGGTAAAATCTGGAAGTTCGTGGGAGAATAAAAAATGAATAAAACATTTCCAAATGCAGATACAGAACCAAACAATTTAGATTTGTTCAAGCTCAAGAGGAAACACATATCATTGATTATTTTGGGTGCCCATTGCTATAACTTTAAACCCAAGAAATATCTAGTAAATACTGAGAGATTTGGCTTGAAAATTTGAAAAAAATCATAGGGAAAATTTCTTAGCCAGAAGGAAAAAGGATGCCAATCACAGAAAGTAACAAAAAAAACCCCAAGCCTTATAGGTCCTTTCGGGTAGGTTTCGGCAGGCACTACTGCTGGTTTACACCCTGCGTGCATGCGTGTGCTTGATGCATGCTGCATGTGCATGCGCAGTGCAATTAAAATTGTTCTGCACATGCATAGAAGTAAAAAAAAGAAGATGGCAGCACAAACAGCACTGACCAGGGAACTAGTTCGGGGACATGGCAGGCCTGGGTCGTCACCAGTTCCAGCGACCCAAGCCACCAAACCACTACCGGTTCGGCTGAACTGGGCCGAACCAGTAGGAACCCCCACTGGTTCCTATCCTAACAACAATATCCTGTATGAAATTTCTGCATTCTTTTGCAGATGGGTAAGAAGTTTCCTTCAGGTTTGGAACTCCCTATCAAGCACAAAGCTATATTCCAGATCAAGAATTCAGACAATCTAAACAGATAGCCAATCTAAACAACTGAATCGTTGACATCTCTTAAGGCTCTCCAGTCAGTGAAACTACAAGGCAGAAAATAATTGCCTAAAAAGAAATGTTTGGCAACCTCTCACAATATATTTATCTGGTTATCATTACTACAATAAAAAAACATTCCAAGAGTCATGCAGCATTTATTTTTACAAGTTTCCTCCTCTATCACACTCACATTACAAAGGAACAGCTTTGAATTATTTGCTCCAAGTCACATAGGAAGCATGCTGTTTTTCTTCTTTAACAGCCAACATATTGGATTGTGCTTTCTTTATCTCTGGTAAATCATTCAGCAATTCAGAAGGATCACAACTGGAATTTATCTCTCATACATCCAGAGATGACAAGTTCGTTTTCAAAAGAGGAAGTAGGTGAGCCAATAAAAATATTTTCAGAATCTGCATTTGGGTCTTGATTATAAAGCAATTTTATTTAGAATCATTTATTTGGAATGTTGTTGCACTGCATTGACTGAAAAAGCAGTTTTACTACACAAAAGAAAATATTTCAATCCAGGAGGACCAAGAATATATTGCCATTAAGTTACTATGATATAAGAAGCAATATACTTCATTGAGTTAAATTAATGGTCTATTTAGTTCTCTTTCCTTTCATGGATGTTGTCGAATATAACAGTTCACAAATGTAGAGCCTCGGGAAAATTCCACCTTGAATCAGTAACAGCTGTAGATACAGGAATAATGAAGACATAATGATGCTTGCTTGTCCTTTCCTGACCAACAGTTACTATTTCCCATTCACCTATTTCAGTTTGAGTTCACTCACACTATACACACACACACACACACACACCAAAGTATCTCACAGCAAATTATTGCAAGAGTTGCATGTTTATACTTTATATAAACTTCTTATATTTCTATTTCCCATCATTAACTTACATGTCACAATTCTCTTCTACATTTATTCAAACCTCAGGAAATGTATATAAGATGGACATAATACCTGTCTTTATTTGTTCTTTTTGTTACCTGTGCTTTTTGGATAGCCAGAATCTCTAAAAATAAGTTTTCCATAAATTGGTCACAGAAGCTAATTTAAAATCTAGCAGTGATCTTGAACACTTTCTTGCAATTATTAAGATTAGTGTTTTTAATTGGATGTGCACTTGTATCTCAGGGTAAAACAAGACCTATTTCTGTGTTCAGTTCCACTAGCATTTTAAAGCTCACTGGAACATACTTTTCTTTTAGGACTGAGTGTGGACCTGAACTATTTTACAATCAGGCGGACAGGCAGAAATATATTAGTTGCCTGAGCATGCTTAAACCTATTTTGTGAACTTTTTTTCTTCCAACAACCATCCTCCCACCACCAAACAAGCTATACAAGTAGTCCTTGACTTACAACCGTTTATTTAATGATTGTTCACTGTTACAATGGCACTGAAGAAAGTGACATGACCATTTTTCACACTTGGGACTGTTGCAGCATCCCCCTGGTCACATGATCAGAATTTGGATGCTTGGCAATTGGCATGCATTTATGATGGTTGTAGCATCCTGGGGTCATGTGATCACCTTTTTTTTGCAACTTTCTGACAAGCAAAGTCAACAGGGAAACCAAATTCACTTAACAACTGGTAAGAAAGGTTGCAAAATGGGGCAAATTCACAAATGTCTTGCTTAGCAATGGAAAAGTTGGTTTCAACTGTGGTTGCAAACCGAGGACTACATGTATGAACAAAATCCAATACACTGATAAGCAGTTACAATTTCCACTGCAAGTTATGCAGGAGAGCTAACAAAACGTGTCAAGCACAACATTACATTTTCTTGAGAAAAATGATTTTGTGGGGATATTCCAGAACTGATTTTCCTAGGGGAACAAAGGCCTACATGTACACTAAACTGATAGTAACTTGAGCAGGAACCACATTCTCTGCTCTCCCTTTTTCCTTGCCTGGGGCTCTGATTTCTGAAGTGCTGACTTCTACAATATTACTTGCAAGGAGTTTTAGCTCTTATTTATCAAGGTTAATTTGTTGCTTTAGACATCTTTTATAGGAAGGAGTGTTCTCCAGGTATTAACCCTGGTGAAAAACAAGACGTAAACAAGGATTGGCAAAGCGTAGCTCAAACTTTTCTTCCCTTTCATTTCTCAATTCTCAACTGAGAGATAATATCCAGAAAATATCCAGGAGGAAGTATTCGCATTTGTCTTAATAGCTTAAGTTCTCCAAACTCCAAATACTTAAAACATAAACCAGCTGCTGTTTTCTTGTATTTCCATTTTACTCTCAATTCTGCAAAAATCAGAGTGAAATATTAGCTCTGTGTGGACAGGGAATGGACTGAGATAAACAGGTATATATATATATAAACATCTCCTTCAGAATGTCCTGACATATTTTCACTGGGATGTTGTCTTTACTCCTCCCTTTTTGCTCTGGCACTTCAAGTGAGCAAGCTGTTACCAGACCCCTGAATTCATCAGTCAAAATTGTAATTGCAGAGGAATGTTGAAGATGATTTAGCATTTAAAAAGAGGCATTGTGGCACTGCCCTTGGCTGAGAAAGCAACAGCTATCATCAAATGGCACACCTGGAAAGAAAGCACAGAAGAGGCTCAGCATCAAATAAATTAAGCCCCAAAATATTAACAAGGAAAATGGACAACTAGAACTACATTTCCTACTCTATGTGCAAACTCTAGTATCTGCTCTGCTGTAATAAATGCATTAGAACAAAAGGTGGATTTATGCTAATGTCTACATAAATAATTTAAAATGAAAACCCAGACAGAGAAAATAAAATTACATTCCACTGTATGTAAAACCTCTGTTAATTTCTCCTATTGGTTGAACTCTTTTTTTAAGCTGCAAATATTAGTTTATTATTCCAAAGTAAACTTGCAAGGAATACATTTAGGTTCAATCTTAAAATATTGTAGCACAATGTTTTTATGTTAACAATCTCAAAACAGAATTATTTTTCCCCTTCAAAAGAATAAGGCAAAACTATTAGCCATAGAATATGGCAATTACTGGTAGTCCTTGACATACAACCACTATCTTGGTCATTGAACAGTGATTGTTAAGTAAATAGCCCACATGACTGCTTCGCTCAATGATCACAATCCTGGCTCTTCCAGTTGTGATCATTAACAATCATGTGAATTGTTACACAGCCGGAGTGAAACATCTGCCTGCTGAAGGAAGGGAACTCCTGGGATGTAGACATGGAGTCCTGATTTCCCCTCCCACCTGTGCGTGGAAAGGAACTCCTGTACTGGGCAGGAGAAGCAAAACTCAGATCCCAAATATTCAAGCTTCATTTCTCCTGCTGGCCACATGAGTTCTCCTCTCCATGGAAGAACATTTCTATGCTGAGCTGGAGAAACAAAAATTGGATCTTTGGAATCTGAGCTATGTTTCTCCAGCCAAGCATAGATCTGAGCTCCGTTCCTGCACTCTGCCACAGGCAGATCCTGAAGAATCAAGTTTCATTTCTCCAGCCCAGTATTAGAATCCCCACCTCCCCTCTGTGTGTGGACATTCATTGGTTCTGCACCTTCCTTAAAAGTAATTGTCTTTAAATTAAGCTATTCCCTTTTTTTAATTTGGCTGCTGGTGTTATACAGCATTTGTTTAGCATCGTTTTTATGCTCACTCATTCATTGGCTGCTATGGCGCTAAACTAATAGCCACTCAATCAGATTGTTTGATAGAAGCATTATCTAAGTAGCCATGAAAAAAAAGAGCACAGAGAAGAGCAAGAAAAGGCTGTCTAGTCACACTCTTAAGGTCAGCCCCCCCCCCAAAAAAACCAGAATTTGAGAATGGGGAAATGGGTGCAGCTGAATCCACACTGATGCAATGCTTATTTATAAAGTAAGATGAGATTTCCAGACCAACAAGATTTTCTCCCCCCACTGGCTTTGCATGGTCCAGAAGCCAAATCAGATACTGACTCACACACCATAGTATTCTTTTTCCTCCCCCTGCTGTTGATACTCACATAGAGATCAATTTTTGGGTCTCTGCTTTCCCCGCTTCTTCTTGCTGCGTCCCTTGAGTCTCCTCCTCCTTTTGGAGGAAAGGTGGGGAAAAGAGCGGATGGGAGGTAAGACATTGCAGAGAGTCCCAGCCTCCAGAATCTTTAGTAATGCCACTTACCTCCCTGACTTCAGAGCATCTTGTCGGGGCCTGGGGAAACAGAATGAGTCACTTTTAGCATATGGTGATGTCTGCCACATATATACAGAGCACCTTGAAGACGTGATGCCACAGAGGGAAAGGGCAGATTTCCTAAAAGAGTGTCCCACATCCCATACTCCTTAAATATAGTCCATGCTACACTGCCTTTACCATCATGCTGTGTGCCAGATGATTCAGAAATCTCCAGCAACTTTGATAATGGCAAGAGTGGACAGAAAGACTGAAATCTAGAGCAAAAATGGGGAAGCTTTTGTCATTTTCTAAGAAGACCAGAACTACAATAAGACCGTATCACTTAAGAAGGCAAGGTCTGGATTTTCTGATTTCTGATTTTTTTACTGAGGTTCTTCTTTATCAACTTCTGCTCAATCTCCTTAAGCCTCCTCTTGCAACGAGAAAGAGAAAATCCTGTTTATTTTCAACAAGAGTAATTAGAGAAGACTCTAAGGGTTCCCCCACCCTCCCAAAGCCTCAAGTATAACAAGGCTTTGTTTGTTCAGCCCGCTTCAGAGTAATAAATGAAGTGTGAGATGACATGTCTGGAGCCGGATATGTCAGATTTACAATGGGTCTTCCAGGAATCCCAACAAATGCCTAATAATGCCAGTCTGAAAAGAATTGGCTTATATAGGAAGATTATATCTTCATAAGAAATTCAAAGGTGTAGGGGAGGGAAGGATTTGGGGGGGGGGGGAACAACCTCCAAAGTTTCAAAAAGAGATCTTTTGTTAAAGAGTCACAGAAGGCACATAACATGATCATCAGAGGATAAGAAGAATTAATAGTGCATATCAGCACCCATATATTACTAGGAATTCTTCCATTCTGGGTAGTTCTAGAGCCGTGCTTCTCAACTTCAATAACTTTAAGGTGTGTGAACTTCAATTCCCCATGGCTGGCTAAGGAATTCTGGGAGCTGAAGTCCACATATCTTAAAGTTGCAAGTTGAGAAACACTGTTCTAGAGGTTTGATCAACTTGATGCATAATTATCTTTCAATGCCAGAACATAAGCAGGACACAAACTGTTCCTTCCTTCCCTCCTTCAGCAAAGATGAGATATTTGTAAAGGTCCCAAATGTCATGGAGAACAGCTGAATTGGAACAGCTGCTACCTCTGCCATATTTCATCACATGGTGTCAGCTTATTAAGCAACAAGGCATGCATGATAATTGCAGGACTGTCTGCATGTTGATCTTCTACTAGAACACCGAAAATAAACAGAAAATAGCACTTGGTACTGAATTCAGTTGCTGAGAACTATGCCTTAATTCTTTTTTTAGTTTTTTTTTTTTTAAAAAAACCACATTCCTAAACTGTTTAGCAGAATTATGAAAACTTTTTTATCCAATTCCGATTAATTTTATTTGCATGCTAAATTCTAATGACTTTAAGGAATGGCAGAGTAAGAGATTTAATGATCCTGTCAGGCTTAGTTCCAATGAAACCAACAAAATCTTCTTTCTGAAAAAAATCATATAAAGACCCAACTGAGAATTGCATATTTGGGCTCATGAAGCAAAGAAAGAAGTCAACACTTTGATCTCTCAGACGCCTTAATTTAATCTTACAACTGCTTATTTGGATATGGGAAAAGCAAATTTAGGTTTTGAAGAACCCAGTGAAAATATATTCCTTTTAATACAGAGGATGAACTATGGTATGGATTGGTAAATCCTATTAACATGATGTCACCCAAAACATTGCCCCAATTAGAATAACTATGAGCAGAATTTATTTCAGAACACTGATGTATATCTGTGTGATCTGTTATAAACCTGAAGTCATGTTTTCTGACTCTAAATTAGTTAACATCAACAAAACAAACATTTATTTTCTCTCTCTCTCTTACACCATGATTATGGGGAAAGCATCTCTAATGGAAATCCTAATGTTTGTATGAACAGAGAGATAAGCTTGATACTGGTGCTAATCACAAAACCATATATGTGTTTTTAAACTTATAGCAGTTATCTGCACAGCTTCAGTTGCTGGAGCTGTGTTCCAATAAAAACTTGACCCTGTGAATCTAAAGTCTGCCATTCTCTAATGCAATTCATGTGCATTCATGTGCATAATGTCATGTAACATTAACAGGAAGTCTGAAGTACCAGTTTCTGAAATATAATAGCAAAGACCTCAAAGAAGAGGCAGATTCTCAAGAAGGGTTTATTAAAAACCAGTTTTCCCTTGTTCCCTAATTTGGACACTAAAGCACCAGGTGCACGTACCAAAAGCCACAGCAAAGTTGCTCACCTGCATTCACATTTCCTGTGTTCAGTAAATGACAACTCCACGAAGGATAACTGATTATCTGGGTTGATCTTCTTGAGCTGAAAGGGTAAAATCTAAGTAATTTGTTGAGCATCTTTATCTCTTTTCACTTCTCCCACTTGGCCAAAAGAGCAGTTTTTTAAAGTATGACTCTGTTCCCCAGAGCCATAGATTAACAAAGAACAATGCATTTTACTTTCACATGAAAGGGAAGGTTTCTTGGCCACCTGCATCTATTGGCCAGACAAGACAACATGTTAAAAACAATTTATGCATGTAAATAGTGGTATGCTGAGAAATATTTAATAGCCAGCTTCTTTGGCTCCCACTGCTACCATTCCATCACGGAACAGCTGATTGGCATACAGGGCATCAAGGCTCAGCTCTGCTGTTATCCCATAAAATTCCAGAACAATCAGCTCTCACAAGCCAGTGAAATCTGGCTCCAGTACACCACTGCAAGTATTCCATTGTATATGGAGCCATGTGATGTATCTGAGCTTTATTTTTAAAAATAACAACCCATGAGGAACAATAATAAGCAGAATTTGATCAATGTTGGGAGAGTGGTTTTTAACTTTTTTTCATGCTATTTTCCAATGGGGCAAATAGTTATTTAGCTAAACATCTGATAACTCCTTCTCGGCAAGTAGCAGACTCGGGAAAAGCAATTACCATAAAGCAGATAGGATTCACCACATCTCCACACCTTCCACAGACAGTTTTCGCTCACCCACTGCCTTGTTTAGTAACTGTTCAAAGCCATAGCGATTGGGGAAAAAATCACTACCAATCCTTGCATTTATGGCTGTTGCATAATCCTGTGGTCATGTGACTGCTATTCAAGTGCTTTGTGACTTGTGTGCATTTACGACTGTTGCAGCACCCCACAATCACATGATTGTCATTTGCCAGCTTCACAACTGGCTTCTAACAAGCAGAATTAATACAAAACACAGAAGTGAAATTATAAGTCATGGCCATGTGATCTCTCCCTTAAGGACTGCTGCTCTTAATGAAAGAATTGCTGATCCCAATTGTAGTTGGTAAGCAAGGATTACCTATGTTGTCCCAATTTTACATAAACAGACAGACCTATCCTTAAAGTAAAAAGAATACTATACAAATTCATACATAAATGTAAATGTGTCATCCAGTCTGGTTCTAAGGCAATTCCTTCATCTGACTCCATGGCAGAACTGCCTTTCTGTCTCTTAGGAAAATGTTTCTCAACCTCAGCAGTCTTAAGACGTGTGGACTTCATCTCCCAGAATTCCTCAGGCAGCATACTAGCTGAGGAATTCTGGGGACTGAAGTATACCATCTAACTGTCCTATACAATGGAGCTGTAGAGTTTTGAAAAGATGGGGAAATAATATACAGCTTTTAACCAAAATATTAAGAACAGTTCCAGTTCTTTGGGAACTTCAGCAGTGAACATTAGCTTCTTGGGAGCAAACTCTGAATTGCATTTCCATGAAACAAACAAGGGTTGACAGCTAACGGCAGAGAAAGTGAGGAAGTGACCCTGTGCCCCAGGATAAATGGAACTATAGTGTTCTCACCTACCTCCATAGTGATATTGGCCGTTTCCACTGGGACACATTGCAGTGCTTCATCTCTACAACATCCACAGCAGCGACGCAAAGAAACACAGGAAGGTTTGAACATGTGCTCCACTTCATGTGGGTATTCTGATACAACACTGACCAGTTTCTCCAAGGGCTGGCAGGAGCTGCGATTCCAAACATCAAAAAAGGATACCACTAAAAAAGAAAAGAAGTATAAAAGTAAAGCATTTAGTTGCCAGTTTTTTCATATATCCATGGCAGAAAGTGCACACAGGAAGCCATTGCATCTCTCTCTCGCATGTTCGTCAAACTGCATTAGAATGTTGTGTTCTGAGTTCTGAGCACATTTTAGGAAAGATTTTGACAAGCTGGAGTGTCTCCAGAGGACAGCAATCCAAAAGATAGGGAATCTGGAAGGAAAAATCTTTGGAGAACATTGGGAGGTGGTGCGTAGGTGTAGGCTGGAGAAAAGACAGTGGGGAGACGATAACTGCTTCAATGTGTAAAGAACTATTATGTAGAAGTTGGGACACAAGATTTGAGAGTTGTTCCAAAGAAGAGGACAAAAATAATGAGCTTAAATTACATGGGTATAGGTTTTAGTCAAACATCTGGAAAAACATTCAATTGGCAAGAGCTGTGCAACAAGACTTCCTTCGGAGATTGCTGAAAAGCTTTAAACAGAGGCTGGATAGTCACCTGCTGGCAATCTCATAGATTCCTGCACTTTGTAGGGAATTAAACAAGATGTTCTCCAACATCCTTTCTATCAACGAGGTGGTTCAGTGGTTAGAGTGCAGTACTGCAGGCTACTTCAGCTGACTGCTAGCTGCAGTTCGGCAGTTCAAATCTCACCAGCTCAAGGTTGACTCACCCTTCCATCCTTCCGAGATGGTTAAAATGAGGACCCAGATTGTTGGAGGCAATAGACTGACTCTGTAAACCGCTTAGAGAGGGCTGTAAAAGCACTGTGAAATGGTATATAACTCTAAGTGCTATTGTTATTGCTATCACTTAAATCTTATGAATAGGAAGTTGCCTTGCCTCTGTTTTAGCACTATCTCCCTTGAGCAGAGGTGATATTCAGCAGGTTCTGACCAGTTCTGGAGAAGCGGTAGTGGAAATTTTGAGTAGTTCAGAGAACTGGCAAATACCATCTCTGACTGGCTTCCATCTATTCTGTGCCTCCCGAGTCCCAGCTGATCGGGAGGAAATGGGAAGTTTGCAGTAACCTTCCCCTGCCATGCCCACCAAGCCACACCCACCAAATGATGCCTACACCCCACAGGTTAAATTGCAATCATTTTGAGAGTTCAATCAAAATTTCTCCAAAAATGGGGGAAATATTGAAAAATTTCAGAGGTTTTTGAAGAATCATTTATTACTCATTGTTCAAGGATGTCTGCCAAGTTAAAAAAAAAATACTGGATTTGCATCTGCTGAATAGCCATGGTTCTTCAAGATGTTGAATAAAGGTCTTTTCCATTAATACTTTGAATCTTAATTGTTTAACTGGAAATTGTGGACGAATAAAAAATCAGTTAAATTAAAAGTAACAATAAACTGATTCTTTGCAGCTAGCAAGATTAAAAAAATACACAAACCGTATTTTCTGGGAATGTGAAAATTATTGGAAGTGTGGAAAATGGAAGAAAATCTTATACTATGTTCAAATTGCTTTTCCCCAAAGAAAATATTAATTGAACCATAGTGTTTTCCCTTCTTTATTATCAATGTCTACAGATTTCAACTATTTCAGACCTTATAATCTAAGTAAACAAAGTAGTAATTGAAAAAGGGAAAGGGAAAAATTTGGAGGGGATTGTGACATGAGAAGTTGCAATCAAGAGTTAAGAGATTCTCAAAAAGGGTGGAGGGTTTTTACAAGAAATCCAAAGGGTAGCATCAGAGCACATAAACAGCTTCCAAGACTCTTCGCATTATAGATTAGACAGACACACATATATAGTCCAAATCCACACTATAACAGAAGGTCATGCTTCACATGCTTCATACTCACCTGCTCCATCAGTTTTGCTGTTCTGAAGAATCACATCTTTCTTCTGAAATAGAAGGGAAAAGGGGGGGAAAGGTCATTTTCCCAATACATTCCAGACACAGAAAGGTAGAAAGGCTGACATAACATGCCCCTTTCCAAAACCAGGGGTCCCCAAACTTAGCAACTTTAAGACTTGTGGTCTTAAAGCAAGAATTCTCTTGCTGGCTGGAGAATTCTGAGAGTTGAAGACCACAAGTCTTAAAGTTGCCAAGTTTAAGACCTCTGTCCAAGACATTTGGGAACTGTAACAACCAGACTTTTAATTAGAAATGGCTTACAGCTGAGAATCCCGGGAGTAGCAAACTCCAGGTCTACAAAACTGAATTCAGAGATATGTGACAATCTTGTTATTTCATTAAACAAACGATAACACAAGGGAAGTGTCCACTAACTTCATCTCAGGGTTTGCTGGAGTTCAAACATCCATCCATCCATTAACAACAGGAGAGGTCTACCTATGGTTTGGTAAAAGATCTAAAACTAAGACAATGCCTTCCAAAGCTCTGGTAAACTCATTCCATCAGAAAATAAGGTCAGGAAGAATGATCCTTGTCACACCCTCTTTACTTACTTTTAAATTTTCCCTCTTGAGAAGAAACTCATCCTAACAGCAAACATTTCTCTGAATACTGGGAATGGGTCTTGAAAAAAGGATTCATTCGACCCACAGGTTGAGTCCCAACATGCCCATGGAAAATTGCTTTTTAACATATTATCAAGATCTTGGAAAAAGGGTCCTAGACATTTCTAGGATAGATGCAAGAAGGTTTCTGAGACTGTACCTCCCACTCTGAAATCAACTCCTTCCACCTTCAGAATGGAAGATTTAAAATACTCTATGGGTTTATTGGATGTTTTTTGGTGATTAGTTAAAACATGGATGAGGAGATGGTAGAGCAAAAGTTGCCAGGCCAGATCACACTGATTCATTTATTTATTTATTTTTATCTTGGAAAAGTGATATAGCCATCTACTCGCTCACGGCGACTCTAGGCTGCTTACAGAAAATAAAACACAATATAGAAAAAAATAAAATAATAACCACCCACTGCTGCCCCCCACTCCCCGCCCCGGTGGCAGCACATACTCATATCAGGGATTTAATGGACTCCTGCTCTGGGTTCCCCAGGCCCGCTGGAAAAACCATGCCTTTAGGGCTTCCTAAAGAGTGTCAGAGTGGGGACCAGTCTAATTTCTGGAGGGATGATGTTCCAGAGGCAGGGAGCCAACACAATGAAGGCCCTTCTTCTGGGTTCCATCAGGTGTACCTCCTTAGGTTTGGGAACAAAAACATGCCTTGCCTCCCCACTTTAGTGGGTTGGTTGGATGTGAGCAACAAGAGACAGTCCCTCAGATAACCTGATCCCAAGCCATGAAGAGCTTTAAAGGTGATAACCAGCACCTTGAATTGCACCTGGAAGCAAATCAGCAACCAATGCAGCTCCCACAGGAGTGGTGACACATATGCACACTGAGTTCTGCACAAAACCATACGGACCCAGGGGTGGGTTTCTCGCCCCGTTCCAACCGGTTCGGTTGGAACGAGGCTGGCGGTGTCCTTGCGCACACGTGCGGCGTCCTCGCACGCGGTGCGCACATGCGTACTAGCGTCTGCGCGATGCTCCAGCTGCTCCTGGAGGATCGCGCAGGCGCTGTATGCGTTCTGCACATGCGTGGAAGCGCAGAATTTGTAAAAACCGGGTAAGGAGCGGGCGCGGGTGTGCGGGCGCGCGTGGGGGGGGGGGTTCGCCGTTCCAGGAAGTTACTTACTTCCGGGTTCGGCGACCAACCAGATTGCAGGGACCGGTGCGAACCGGTTGAAACCCACCCCTGTACGGACCACTGCATTTTAAACCAACTGGAACTTCCGGATGCTCTTCAAAGGTAGAGCGTGTTCCAATAGTCAAGATGTACTGCAGAATTCTTCCTGTGTTTATAAGCTGATTGAATATTCTAAGACTATTTACTGTCTCAAATGTGATGAAGGATGCAATTCCCTTCCCAGCATAGAAATACTTTTGAACTACTAGTCAGATTGATTTCTGTGTATGCAGTTGTCCTTCAAGAGAAACGACAAAATGTCTTGAGTTAGCCCTGGCATATACATACATAGAAGAAGAGAAAATTACTACCTAATCAAATATAGAAAAAGCTTTTAGATTCAGCATCTGTCATTTCTAATTAAAAGTTATCTTGCAATGATTCATTTGATGGTGCTATTCTGTCTTCTTGCAGTTCCCGCTCTGACACCCACAAGGTGTCAGTCTAACACACAGTTTCCCATATCTGGTCATTCTAACATTTATATAAGGTGGAGGAAGATTTGAAGAGTCCTTAATGATTAAATGGAATGGGGGGGGGGGAAGAAGAGAAAGGGACAAAGAAGAATTCAATGCTAGAGATGCAGCTTGGTAGACCTAAGATTAGGCAGGAAAATAGAAATATGAAAAGAGAATGGTAAAAGAAAAGCATACTTTGGGTAAGCCTCTACATTCAGAAAGATGATTTTTTCCACAAATTTTGTTCAGTCAGTTAATGAATTTGATTGTTATTACTTTGAAGTAACTCATAATAATTCATAACAATGTTCACTGAGAAATGCTTTCATAAGTACAAATACAGCTGTATATGGTTGACATTTAATAATTTGATGCCCTTCCCTGAATAAAAATGAAAAATGACCAGTCATTTACAGTAAATAAAAAAAGTTGACGGCAACAATCCATCACTACCTGTTTTATATATATGTTATATTGTTTTAATCAGAGACTAAATCTGTAGATTGTTTGTATGTGTCACTCTGGATGGACTAGCCATCGAATATTCCTGCATTTCAAAGTTTCTGCAGTCAACTAAAGTTTGACCTAATATCTAATCTTCCTACTGGCTAATACCGGATACTACTTTTAGCACATGGGCTGAATTTATTCCAAACCTGCCTCAGAAACTAATGGATTTTTTCGCAATCTGATGCTGTCCAGATGTGTTAGGTTACAATCTCCATGTTCTCAGTCTCTGGGACCAGGCCGGCTGGAATGTTGGAAACTGTAGTCTAGAGGGTGTTGAGCTGAAGAAAACCAACCTAGTGTCAAGGAACAGATCATGGGCAGAAGGCACCCAACAACATTTTACGCAACATTTAATCATTTTAATAGTGCAAATGAGTCATTCCATCAGTTCTGCAGAAAAAACAGTCACCTCTTCTTTCTCAACTGCATTTAGCTAGTCTTTAAGCAAACCAATTTTCTTAATTTGCTTTTCTCCTTCTTTCCTTCCCTTTTCGTATTGTATTATGCCTGATGTAGAACCCACTAAAAAGGATCAAACCAGGTTACTATCTGGTAGGAGATCAGCTAGAAATGTCAGGGCTGCAACTGTCCTGGGAAGTAACAATGAAATAAAGGCAGCAATGGCAAACCACTTCTGTATGGTTGTTGCTATGAAAACAGCATGGATGTGTCCATGTAGGTATCAGGAGTCTAGTTCAACTTGAAAAAAGTTTTATTTTTTTTAATCATGTCTTCTAGCTGTCTCTCCACTCACGTAACCCTCTTTTATTTTTTAGAGCACTTCTTCCAAATCATTTGTGAAGCATACTATTCCAGAGAAGTCTTTACCCTAGGGTGCTTTTAGCCAGACTGTTCTTGACCTCAGTGACCTCACTGCACAGGACTACCCTGGCTCCGATTGTCTGTGTGTGGACATAACAACTTTACAGATGAGTTAAAAAGAGATACTTGGGGAGATAGCAAAGCATCAACTGCAGAATAGAGATAATTGAATTTCTCTTTTGCAAAAGCTGGAAAAACCTAAATAAAAGGAGAAAACCATGTTCTGCACACAATAATATGGTCCTTCGGTTATTGTATGGGATTATGGTATGGAAACCTGCATTTCACTCATAAAAAACTGTAGAGGAGATTGGAAAATAAAGAGTAACATGTTGTAGGTCAGAATGATAGGGGCAATTAAAGAATGTTAACAAAACACTACTGAATTTAAACTTGAAATTTGGTTCTCCATCAACTTGTCCCCATATTTATAATCAAAATCACCGTATTAATGTTTTCTAAATTGAAAGTTGTGCTGGGAATTCCCTGCACCCCTTTCTCCAAGCCTTGTAGAGTCTACATCCTGCTTTACCACATCAAAAGTTTTATCCAAGTCCCCATTTCTGCTCTTCAGTGCTGAAGCTTCTGGGCACGTGCGGATCTTACCCTTCTTCTACTAACTAAATACTTCTAACCACCTCCTGCACAACTGGGCTTTCAGATCAGATGATTTAAAGATACGCCCATGATAATGGGAAGTTTAATTGTGCCTTGACGTTCCGCTCTTCATTAGTGAAACACTTGACCGTGTAGCTCCTACAATTGTGAGACCTGAGCAAAACGCCTCCGAGGTCCGTTCCCGTTTGGTTTTTCTCATTTTAGTAATAATAATTTTAAAAAAGGACAGTGCCGATCGCCAGGGATTATATTCGCTCCATCCTCTCCGAGAAGAGCAGGGGACACAATCGCAAGCCCCTACCACCAGACCAAGGAGAATGACACGGGATAGATTTGGGCATCACACGCCCAACAGGCACGCTGGGACGCGAAATAGGACGCACGCACACGCACCCCAAATCCGGACAGATCTAGCCCGCCAAAGACCGGGACGATTAATTAGTCCGTTCCGAAGTTCACCTCACCTGCGCGCCCACCACATGCAGGGCAAGAGCTACCAGGAAACCTCGGAGAAGTTGCATCGCGCCCGCCAGCTCCTTCAGCGACCGACCTCCGCGATCAATCAATGGTCTATATCACTGCCGGCTTTGGGAAACCTCTGGGACTAAGACGAGGCGTCGAGCTTCCCGGATTCCCCCGCGTCGCTTCCGCGAAGAGCCTGTCGCTTCTCTGAACCAAGTACGAATCCCGCGCGCCGAGCGAGGAGCCGCTTCCAAGAGCCCGCCGCTCACCTCGCTCCGCCCGAGGCTGCAGCGACTAGGGCAGCGAGAGCGTGGGTCGCTCCTGTCGCCCCAGGCAGGGCCATGTGAAGGCTGCCCGCCTTCCTGCTCCTCCCACGCTCGCTCCTGGCACTCCGCCCTCGCTCCCTGCCGCCGCAGCCCCGGGGATTTCTGGAGGGCGTTTCCGGTGGCCCGCCGGGATCGCTTGGCTGACTTAGCCGGCGTGTTGCAAGAGGACCCTCTGTCTGTTGCGGGAAAGCCCGAGTTACTCCGCCGGGAAGGTCCAGGGTTATTGAGTACTAACGCCTGCCTGCTCCGAGACACGCTCCGCCGCAGGGCGCCAAGAGGGTTTTTCTTCTCAGGGTGAATCGTAGCCAGAAGAGTTACCAGGGAATTCCTGCTTGCCATTTATTGATTTTCACCTCCCCTACCTCCCTTCGCCATGAGAGGTTCTTAGGGCAGAAGCCCTTTGATGCCCGAGGTGGAGAAATAGTAGCGTCTGTTCACACCCAGAGACACACCCCCAGTGGAAGTGCCAGTTATCTCATTAATCAAAGCCCCTTTTTTCAGAATGGAATAAAAATGCTTTTCAACCATCTCTCTTTGTCCCTGTTGGAAGAAAATTAAAAGGGGACAAAATAAATAAGGACCATTTCCTTATATTTCAAGATAGCTAAAATCTAATCCCAAGTAGCTATTTTTATTCTGTTTTATATTCTCTCTGTCTCTCTGCTAAACAGATGAGGAGAAGGATGCAATAGGTTAGAACAATACTGTAGAGTACAAAGTATCATCCTTTAATTAATACTGAGACTTAACAGGACAATGAAAGCATCAAGCAGAACTAAAGCCATGAACTTCATTTAAATAAATGGATGAATTAAAATGGTCTGAAAACAACAAGAACATCAAGTAAGCTAGTCTTGCTTAGGAAAAGACCCTCTCGTTTAAAGATACATTACTTACCAATCATGATGCTTGGAAACGCGCTTTCTTAGAAGATTTTAATGTGTGGAGGTGAGCTGGTCTTCGAAATCTGTAACAGGATGCCTTTGAAAGTGGAAAAGAAGGATGGCACTTCTGTATGCAGCATGAGATTAATCCCACCTCTCTTTAGATTTGTCTAGAAAGCTTTCATTAGAAAACTGCAACCAATTTGGCATATGGGCAAACAGCCTAAAACTTACTTCAACAGTTTGCACTTAAGTATTTGCAAAGGAGGATCAGAGTTGTACACATTAGTTTTGTCATGTCTACCTGTAAAGGCCTACCTTATCTATGCGTGATTTGACAGTCCCAGGCACTGTTCTTTAAACAGTCCATCTAAAGAGAGTTCAAACATTCTTCACTTCCAACACAGAAGTGACATAACATGCACACCATATAAATGTTGATTGTGTAGTTAATTGTCCACATTTTAAATACATGTAATTGTTGTATTCCATATTTTGTATTTTACTTTCTATAGTTCTATATTTAGTTGTATATTTTTTTTAACTTTTTAAATTTTAATGAAATTTACCCTGGATGTTTGAATAGGTCATATGGTTTTACTCAATTGCTGTGAACCAGAGTAAATATGTTGCTTATACAGTGTCTTGGTGGTAGATGATAGACAGACAGATATAAATAGTAATTCATATGTATAACATCAGAATATCTATACTCATGGTTGAACTGTTGAGTTCTATGGTCTCGGAGCATGTTAGTTTTGTTGTTGTTTTTTTGCAGAGATTTCATTACCCAGCTAGGTAACATCATGGGTACAAGTGACTGAGGGATTTGCTGCCTGTTTATAAGTGTAATTTATCCTGAATGGAGCAGAATCTTGACTGGCCCAAGAATCAAGTTCATTGCATGCATGTAAAGTGGCTTCTTGTATTTGCCAAACCAAGTAAGTATGGACATCCATGGGAATTAAAAATAAATAAATAACAGGCATGACTGTATTTAAACAGTTTCCTGTTCCTTTTAACAAGCATCAACATGGCACACACATTGATGCAGCATTCAATGGAATATCCACATCTTCACTTGATTTCTTTTACCCAAATGGCGCTGATTGAAAGCATCAAACTTTTCTTCGTTTTTCACCCTACAGAATAATATTTGAGTGACTGTTTTGCCAGATTTTTTGATTGAAGCAATTAGGTTTCTTTGGCATGTCATTATTTTTTGCACTATTGCTTCTTACAGCCTTGTAAATGTTTATTGTGAGTTGACTTATTATATTATCATTTGGATTTTATTTCTTTTTATAAGCTGTGTTTGAGGCGTTTGCTGTAAAAATAATATTTAAATACAATAAGGAAAAAAGAAATTCTAGTTTTCACTTAGAGGAAATAGTGTATAATGTTCAGGGAAATCTTTTTTACCAGAAAATTTTGAAACTTGGGTACAAAGTGCTGAATAATGGACCAGTGATCTGAGTCAAAATAAACCAATTGTTATTTCTAATTAAATGTAAGATTTGGATTTAATGTTTGCCAGCTGTCTTGCAAACTTGCCAGAGTAGGAAGGGTGTAAATCAAATAACTGAATAAAATAAACAAAGAAAATGCTGCTGCCCACCACTGCTTTGAATTTTAACAGTTCCATAAAGGTGAAAGTTTGGTTTTGCCTCTACCAGATGTTTCATGTAGAAGCTGGACAATTATCTATTAGGAATGCTTTAATCCTAATTTGTTCTGCCTTGGTCAGGAATATACAGCTATGTAAAAACATTTTTTTTTCAGGTAGCAGTCTGCCCCTTCTCTGCGTAACATTCTACATTACCTTTTCCTTAAAGTTCAGGCCTGTTTTCATTCAGGTGGAAGTTCTTCATATTACCAAACCAAAACTCCCATAATTCCCAGTATACTAGCTATACTGGGTCAGTTTTATGGTAATGTGTCCAAGTCTTCTAGAAAGCATTTGTTTGGGGATGACTTATTTAAATATACTTATAAAGTAGAAAATAACTACCAGTAGTTTTGTTTATCAGGAATGGGAAACTCAAATATTAAGCATAAGTCACATATTAAAATGCAAATAATAATTTTGGAAAAGTGGGTTTTTTGTTAATGGAAGAGGAAGAATTGAACTCCTCCTGCCCATCCATATGGTCTGCAGTCTGACTGATATATGTCCAATAAACAAGATGCTAATTGGAATAGAATATCTGTAACACAGGGTTGAACTGCAGAATTTTTGGTGCTTTTAGTGTTTAGTTTGCTTTCACTACCCAGCTAAATAATATCATCAGTATGACAGAGGTGGGTTGCTCCCAGTTCAGCCCGGATTGGGCAAACTGGTAGTGGTGGCGGCAGAAGGCTCCGCCCACCTGCCTGGATGCTTCTGGCATGCGCAGAAGCATTGCACACACGAGCAAACCATTAGTAAAAAAAAATATGGAAACCCACCACTGCATTATCAGTAAGTATGAGGTTTGCTTCTTGTTTAAATACTAAAGCCCTTCCAATATTGGAAGAGATGTGACTTTCTATTTGGTTGATGCATATTGCAATAAGTTGCATATTTTATTTTATTTACTTATTTATTTATTAAATGTATATGCTGTCCATTTCACTGTAACAGAAATCCTGATCAGCTATATTGATATTACAATCATTTCTACAGTAGTTTGGCTGCAGGAGAGCTAACGAAGAATTCAGTATGAATGGTCAAGGATCACAAGATATCTAAAGTGATTTTATTGACTTAGAATCTAGGAACCATTGGCAAGGGACCAGGATGGGGAAAACTAAGCACATAGTTCACTACACCAACCTGAGTACTCTCTCAATTTGTGACTTCAACTCACATCCATTACTGAGAATTCTGAAATTTAATTGAAATCAACACACTGAGAAGTGCCCAGATTTGGAAAACCTGCTTTATCACATGTGGTGGAATCACGATTATGCAAAGTACTTTGGTAGTCCCAAAGTTTAAGATAATACCTTGAAACCAGATTGTACTGAAGAATCTAGCATATTATCTGAGGACTGACTGAACAGGACCATAAAAGGAGCTTCACTTTTTAAACAACTACCCATTTAATCTCTGTTTCTTCTTTTTTCACTCTTTGGCATTTGTCTTTCTTGTTTAAAGCACCATTAAGATTAGGAGGTCAATTCCACAGAAACCAACAGAAACATTAACTTTGCTGATCTTGGATATATGCCATAAAATATATATTTTACTTTGTACATTTTTATTGTTTGTGGTCCACAAGCCAGATCAGGATTAGGATTTTATTATGCCCCGGCCTATATAAATAATAGAGGTGAGAATTATCCATCCTCAAGGGGAAAAAATTAATTAAGAAGGCATTGGTGTTCTCTAAGCTTAGTTGTTTGCTTGCAGATGTTTCATTGCCCAATTAGGTAACATTATCAGTGCAATATTTTAATTATCTTTGGTATTTATGACACCATATAGCTCAGCTGTGGTTTGGATTTTACAAGTCTGTAGCTCTAACATGGAATGTCACGGTGTTCGTGTACATGTGAGTTTGTGTGTGGTCTTCTCCTTCTGTTGCTTTCCTCATTCTTTTCAAAACATTTGTTTAACTGTTCTGAAATGGTACATGCCATATTTTGAACCCTCCTGTACATTTAACTTCATGCATTAGTTCTTAAGGGGGGGAGGTTATTCACCAAATTACAGACAGTTCTGATTCTGCAATTTACTTCTCCCAACTTGTGTGTCCAGGCAATTGTCAGATGTCAACATTGACATGAATGTCCCCCCTTCAAAAAAAAAAACCCCAAACCAACAGGATTTGTGTGCCTCCATGTGTGTCTGTGCACATGCTTACCATAATAGCAATTGGTAGTGCTTCCTAAACCTTGGCTCATTATCAAAGGCTGAGGATATTGGATCTGATTGGTATTTGGATGGAAAACCATCAGGAAATTCCATGGCTGTAGTCTAGACTGGGAAATAAAAAAAAAAAAGTCAAATTGCTTATTGCTACCAAAAAAGCAATGTGGATGTAGCCAGCAAGAGGACAAGCTCAATTAAAGATAATACCTTTAAAACTGGAAAGCTGAGGAAAAAAACAAAGGAACTGTTGAAAGAAATGTCCTTCTGGGTTCAGCTCCAAGTGGGGAAGAAGACACTGGAGACACATGGAGGCTGCTTGGAAAGATGGTTTATTGTTGGCTTGAGCCCTGAACAGAAAAGGTGATCACATGCTTCAATGTTCGTGAAGAAGAAGAGAAAGGCTGAAGGAGGGGCTTGCTAGGTTTTTTATACCCTGTTTAGTCCCACCTCTCTGTTTCCTGTTCCTGTGTAAGAAATGTATTCTGATTGGTTCAGACTCCCATGGGGCTGTGCAGGGGTACTCTCTAGGCTGTGATGAGTTATCAGATGCCATGTGGAGAGTTGAGCAACGTTCCAATATCCCTTCCCCCTGCAGCTGCAGTGGAGAAGTCTTTATTATGTAAAGTGGGCTAGCCTGGCCTTCTCAATGGCCTATTGACAAAGTGGGGATGGGCAGGAAGCTACAGGCAACTCTTCTGTCTTTTAAAGCATGTTTATTTCTTTTCACATCCAGAGAAATATTCTGCCTTTTCAATATTTCCTAGGATATTTCATTTTTCTGGGAGAGGGTTGGATGATAACTTCCCACAGAACAGCAACCATAGGGAAAATATAAAAGACGGGTGAAGTTGAAGTAGAAGAGGTATTGCAAGCTGGTGAGGACAACTGTGCCCAGATAAGATTAGCAAAATTTTAAAGAAGGCTCCCAACACTGGGTGCAACATCATACACGCATCTCTGAAAAAGTAATCACAAAACAAGTAGCCCAAGGGATTACTTATTTCACATAAAAGACCCCAATAGTTTACATGTTTACATGTCATAGTTAGACAGAACCCGCCTAAAAATCCCCTAACAGCTCTTAGTTGACTTTGCTTCCTTAGCATCAAACATCTTCTGTGAAAATATCCGAAAGCAACATAGTAATAAAAGTTACTAAGACCTGCAAACTTAGTGGTGATTTACATAACGGTGCTTCCAAAAACAAAGCTGGCATTCAGAGTCTCTACGGTGGCCCTTGGGATCCCAGCCCACATTTTCATAGCAAACACACCTAGTTTTACATGGCAGAAAGTCAGCTCTGAATTCCTGTGCTGGATTAATTTAAGGCTGGGTTTGGTTTCAGGATGTGTGGAAGAACGGCAAGCATGAAGAAGAGGGACAGGAAGCAAAGGCTGCTATCTTCTCTCAGAGTAAGAGATACATTTCACTTCTTCAACAAAAAGTGTGTTGTGGTTGTACCAAGAGAAGTAGCCATAGCAATGGTACCTCTCCTCCCCCCCCCCAAAAAAATTATGGAATGCTTTCCCTTGAATACTTTTCCTCTGTTCTTTTGCTTCACACCAGAAAAGGAGTTATTATTCTCAGACCTTTTAGGCATCTTGTTAAATATGCAGCAAATGTTTATCTTACTTTTAAGATTTTGTATTGCCATGTTTTACCAGGCTAAGCTTAATTTACAGAAGAGAGAAAAACTAAGAAGGCTGCAGAGAACTAGAAAGGTTATTCTACAAATAAAGGCACAGTATTTTCATCAACATCAAAGCCTCCTCAGGAATCTTCCATACCACTCGTGAAGTTTTCACTACAGTTTTGTCCTGAAAAACTGAAAAAAAGAGAAAAAGATTGAATGAGAAAACTTTACAGGATGAAGTGGAATAACTCGAAGAATTAATCATAGCCAGTGTTTAAGTGAGCAAAGCTTTAATAAATGTGCAACAACTTGTATTTAAATGAATGAATGAATGATGAATGAATATCTACATTGTCCAAAATTCCTAAAATAGTTATTGTCACATCTAAGGGAAAGACCAGTTTGGACAGAAATATGAATCATGCTTAAAAAACTAAAAAGCAAACAATAAGGGTTGATTCTTTTATTCATGGTATAGGAAGTCTACTAATCCATGGAATGTCTTCTTCAACCAATGATTTTTTTTTTTAGGGATAGATCCTTTTCTGCTTTGCTTTGCATCTGGCCAGTCTTTGATGGTGAGAACAGTTGACTGATCTTATCTACATAACTTCCATTTCATTAACATCTTCCAGAAACATGGGAAAACCTGAACATAGGGGGGGAAAACCCTCAAAATAAGTGTTGACTGTGTTGAAGTCAAAGGAGAGAACAATGCCACTTTCAGGAGACAGGAAAGCTGACGTTTGTCCTGAGAGGAGAATTTTGCTTTAGGGCATTTTTTTTTCTGCCAGCAGGTGCACAAGACCATTTCCCTGTTCTCCTCCAGATGCTATCCCACTGCTTGCTACTGTAAAAGCAGATTAAAATTCTTAATTGTGCAGTCAGATGATACATGCTCAGACAACAAGACTTCTTGGCACAGGATAAAGGGGTTATTATCAGAAAGATTTGTGGGGGAGGGTTCCCAAGTCAATTTTTGATTCCTGGACAGGTCTTTGCAGTTTTCTGGGTCAATTTCTTAGGAAGATTAGGAAAGGCGAAAAATCTCGCATGATTGTGAAAGTAAACCCTCTGAAATTACAACCAGTAGTCTTAAAAACATTGGTAGACTATTTATGAATGATTCAAATCATCTGATTGGAACTTCCCTAGAATAGCACTATATAAGTGCTGTTCAGTAAGAATATATTTGTCGATTTATATAAAGGCCTTTTGTGCCGCATAATGGAGTGAGCTCCCGTTATTTGTCCCAGCCTTCAGTGTTTAGTCATGCTAGCTACATGACCATGGAGATATCTTCGGACAGCGCTGGCTCTTCAGCTTTGAAATGGAGATGAGCACCACCCCCTAGAGTCTGGGACGACTAGCACATATGTGCGAGGGGAACCTTTACCTTTATAAAGTCCTCTTATGGCTGCCCATCATATATGTAATAAGAGGTTGCCAATGAAGGGAACATAATATCTCACCACCCTTCAGACCTTCCGCGCAGCCCTCAAGAACTGGCTATCCTGCCAGGCCTGGGGGTAGAGATTGATCTGCCCCCACCCGAATGTTGGATGAATGTTGTTTACTTTTTAATTATATGTCATGTTATATGTTATTGTCTGTATCCCCCTCCCTATAAGTTGTTAGCCGCCCTGAGTCCCCTCAGGGAAAAGGGCGGCCTATAAATAAACCTATTCAATTCAATTCAATTCAATTTGGAGGCATAAAATATGATCACATGATAATGCTCTGATTTTGAGTTGACTGGGCAATTGCATTTGGCTTATCAGCTATATTTAGTGTATGTGTATACAGATTCATACAGGGGAAAACATCCTTTTTACATCGCAATGGCTGGTCTGTATCTTTCCTCAATCTCAGGTCCTCTTGCAGAAGCCTGTAAGTTTGGAGTTCTACATAGTTTTTTCCTGACACTGCACTTTTGTGGAGTGATGTTGTTCCTGGGATCTGTGGAGCCACTTTCCCAGCTTAGGAGTCACATTCCCGAGAACGCCTACCACCATTGGGACCGTTTTGGTCTTTACTTTCCACATCCTTTGTAGTTCCTCCTTCAGGCCCTGGTACTTCTCCAGCTTCTCATACTCGTATTTCCTGATGTTTCTGGCACCACTTCACCTTATCACCACTGTTGTTTTTCTAATTCTTGTCTACTTCCACAATGTCTGATTGGTTGGCCAGTACCTGCCTGTCTGCCTGGATTATCACTCTCTGGCCACATTTCTCTGATCTAAATGACATCCTTATGTCTTCCCCGTAGATCCATGCCTGGTAGATTAGTGAGTTGATATCTCATTAATTCTTAGCATATAATGTCATCCACGTAGAGGAGGTAGCTGATAGAGTTCCACCCTTGAACTTGTATCCATATCCAGTCATAGTGATTATCTGGCTGAGGGGGTTTAAGACGATGCAGAATTAACTGCCAGTAATATGTGTCACTTTGGTATACGCTGCACTTCAATGACCACTTGTGCAAGTTGACTTGAGTTGTTTCTAGCGTTGAATTCCATTCTCCCATTGAATTCTTGAGGCAGCAGTGTCCTGTTTTATAGTACCAGGTATCATCAGAATCATGTATGTGGTGTGGAGTCCTAAGCTTTTCTGTAGTCAATCCAGGCTGCTTAGATTGGCCAGATAGTGGTAAAGACAGGGAAAATAGTTAAGATTGATGCGATGGAATTATCGGTGTATCTCATAACAGATATACGGACCAGCTCCAAGTATCTACCAGACACATGGAAACCATGATGAGGAGACAAAGAAGACAGCAACACTCAAGTACCACCAATGGATAAGACAGATTCTGAAGAACTAGCTAAATGAGAAAAATAAGAGCATGCTATCAAGAGCATGTATACCCTGTCAGTCATCAGATATCTTGCAAATATAGTGAGTTGGATAAAGGATGATATGGAGGCTGTCAATGTGAAGACCCAGAAGCTCCTTACAATGTAAGAGCTGAGGTGGCCCAGTGGTTAAAATGCAGTACTGCAGGCTACTTTGTTGACTGCCAGCTGCCAGCAGTTCAGCAATTCAAATCTCACCTGCTCAAGGTTGACTCAGCCTTCCATCCTTCTGAGGTGGGTAAAATGAGGAGCCAGATTATTGGGGACAATCTGCTGACTCTGTAAACTGCTTAGAGTGGGTGTAAGATGCTGTCCAGCTCTTCATGTTCTTCACCGACTATGGGCTATCGACTATGTGATGGTGGTTTCTTCATGTTCTAGGACTGTGATGGCAAACCTATAGCACGCATGCCACAGGTGGCATGTGCA
Organism: Thamnophis sirtalis; assembly: GCF_051295495.1. Taxonomy (NCBI): domain Eukaryota; kingdom Metazoa; phylum Chordata; class Lepidosauria; order Squamata; family Natricidae; genus Thamnophis; species Thamnophis sirtalis. The sequence continues at coordinate 127,173,960 of NW_028261381.1, forward strand.
GCTATCTCTGCGGGCACGCAAGCCATCGTCCAGGTTAGCTACACTGCGCATGCGCGCACACCTCCTGCCAACCAGCTGATTTTTGGTTCTGTGCTGGAAGACTGCACACATTTGCGGTGGGGCAGGGGGTATGTGCCACCGCCACCCCATTTTTGGTCCCAGGAGGTTTCAGGGAGGCCTGCTAGCACCAAAATGGTGGTCGTGCGTGCATGCGCGGGGGGGCGTGTGGCATGGGGGGGGGTCTGTGAGTTTGCATTGTATTACAGGTGTCAGCACACGTGTGTACGCTATCGCACACGCTTGTATGCTTTGAGCACTCGAGGGAAAAAAGGTTCGCCATCACTGTTATAGGAGATCGTTATTGTCTCCCCTCAGGTACTGCAGCGACTTTACCCTGGTGTTATGTGTCTTGTTTTTAACCCATGTGTTCTTCCGGATTTGTTCAGTTTCTGATATTGGTGACTATGCCATCACTGCGTTTTTGCACTGCAGTTAGGAGCACGTTGGATGGGTCTCTTTGGAGAACAGAGCATTTACCTACAGTACTTTGCTTCTCTAATGAATCTTCTTAGCCCGCAACCAGGCTGTGAGCTTTTGTTTATCAGTATTTAGGGCTTCAGATAGAGACAGGCCTTTGTATTTTTTTTTTCAATAACCAAGACTTATCCCTAATCTCCACACCCTTTTATAGTTCCACCAGCTGACTGAGTTGCCTTGATCTTAGCCTCCAGCCTCATTTTCCAGGGGCGATGTGCTGTTCTTCTTCTTGATCATGTAGCCAACTAGGGATTGTCATGATGGTTCTGTTTGCATCTTCTGGCACACTATTTGACTGAACCTTGGTTATCAGTCTTGAGAGTTGACTGTAGCTAGTTTACTCATGATCTTATGCTTTGTATCAGCTGCTATGCACTGCAATGGAAGGAGGGGACATGGAGTTTCCTGTATTGGCTGCACATCTGTTTGTTCTTCCAAGTGTTCTTGAGTCCAGAATGTAATGTATAGTCTATCTCAGTTGTTAGATCATCTTCTTCACTACATTGAACCACTGGGTAACTTAACTGTTTCTTAGTGAGATGCTGATCTTTTGTACATCCATAGTGCCCTCCAATGTTTCACACAGTATATCCCCTCTCATTAGGTCTGGTGTTGTAGTAGCATTCCATCAATTTATATCCAAGATAGATAAGTGAAGTTTTGGGGGGACTTTGCCCAAGGACCCTTACTGATAAGGTAGGTACCAGCTGGGATTTGATCTCCACTTGGCGTTCTAATCACTGTGCTATCCAGCTACTCCATGTAATAATATTCTAAATTGGGTTGGACTGCTTTTCGCCTGTCAGCAATATTTAATGTATACAGATAAAGACATTAACATTCATTTCACAATGTTGTGGTATCACGATTCAAAAAGAATATTTCTTTGTGTGAAACAGGAATGAGGTGTGTTGCCCGCAGTTTAACTCATCCAAATTGTCCTCTTCACCACACCTTCTCCTCAGCTGCTTTTTCCATGAGTAGGATTCCTGCGTGTTAAGGCAAGGACACTCATATATTTAAATAAGTAGCAGCTGCAGGCTGGTTTAAAACAATGGACCACCCAATCAGTTATAGTTCTCTGCTGCATATTAGTCCCTCCTCAAACTATTTTGACCTGTAGGAGGGTAGGAGAAAATTAACCTGGATTCTCCATTGACTTTGCTTGTCAGAAGGTTGCAGAAGACACATGATCCCACAACATTGCAACTGTCATAAGGACGAGTCAGTGGCCAAACATCTGAACTTTGATCACATGACCACGGGGATGCTGGAATGGTTGTAAATGTGAACAACGGTCATAAGTCACTTTTTTCAGTGACGTTATAATTTTGAACAGTCATTAAATGAACTGTTGTAAGTTGAGGACTACCTGTGCTTTCAGTCTTGCAAGAATCTGTCAATGTACCTTTACTATAAAGTACAATTAGTTCATCTGGTTATGATTCCTATCTGGTTTATCCCACATGGTCTCCTTGAAGGGCATGTTACAAATGCCTTATAAATCCAGTAAATAAGTAACTAAATGAATAAAATCTCAGAATTGGAAAACATCACTAACATTTAAAAAAAATAGATATCACAGTTCTAGATTAATGGACTATTAATGTGGAGTCCATAGAACTTTTGGGTATGATAAATGGTCGTTTCAAGCAAATTGAAAAACAGCACTCTTCCTAAAGTTATTCTCTCAATTTTCTTTCAGCCCACCATCTAATTACTGGTCAGAAGAACTACAGATTTTTGAAAACAAGTTGAACAACCTGCTTGGGGTCTCTACCCAAGGATTCTGGAGTTCTGTGATCTCATTATGTCTCTGCATTGGTCTAATTGATTTCCAATCTTCAGTAAAAAAAAAAAATCTTATACATCTGTGGAATTTGTGGACAGATTCACAGAATTTTCCATTTGCATGTCATGCCCAATTATCAGATACTGATCTTATTACTTTAGGTGAAAAATGGATACTTGGATGTTTGACTCTTTTGCATCTATCTAGATCAGGGGTGTCCAAACTTGGGAACTTTAAGACTTGTGGACTTCAACTCCCAGAATTCCCCAGCCACAGGTTTGGACACCCCTGATCTAGACAATGCTCATCTAGACAATGCTCACAATGTGAAGTAGGAAGACAGATTTTGATTTGTAGGAGGAGGCATTAGAATATCTGCAATAAATTTCCCATATTTATTTCTATTTATTTCCATTTCCCATAGTATGGTGGGTGAAGGATTTTAGTACTGCTGATGAAGACCAGGGAGTCATTTTCTTTTCTTTCTTAATGCTGTGATATTGGGAGGGTTTGAAGATTTTCAGGATGTGGATGAGTGAAAGGGGTGGCAGTGAGGAGATAGCCTAAAAAAGGTAAAGTAGAATGAGGTTGCACCCAATGAGCAAATCATCTCTATTATTTGGGAACAAGGAGAAAGGGGCATTACTCTCTAATTTTCTGACATATGTATATATTTAATTCAAAACTATATCAACTGTATTACCAAGTAAAATTAACTTCAGACCACATAAGCCATAAGAAATATGCTAAGAATTTTTGTTATATATAAATATATTCCATGCCAGGTGTAAAAGGTCTCTGTTTGTCCAGGAAGCTGACAATTGGGGGAAGTGGCACGTGTTGTTATTCCCATTGCCACATTTTTGTCATCAACAGCAGGAAGCGTACAGGCTCTTATTCACCTCCAGCTGCACATGGCCGGAACTACGTTGTTAATTTTTGTAGCTTAGGGCTCTAAGGTAAATGGGCTGGCACAAGAGAAATGTCAGCTTTGGGCATATCAAAGTCCAAAAGAAAATAAAGTATGATTTGGGCAATTTTAAGAAGAAGGATGGTGTATTATTATAAATGATAAGTACACGAATAATGTTGCTTTTGGTTTACTTTATACAGCTCAGTGATAGGAACTGCGTCCAAGTTACACTGCTTTCAGTCTCATGTCTATATATGTTAGGAGGCTTTGCCCCATGTTTTCAGTAATAAAAGATACATTTTATTAGTTTTAATATCCGCTCTATTCTTTAAACTTGTAACTCAGAATAATTTCCATGGAGCACTGTGTTTATGTTGGATCATAGTACAAATTAAAGTTACACTCCCTAGTAACTGGAAGGCATCATGATCAGGAAAGCTTTCAAACAATTAAATCTATCTTTAATGTAACAGTTCTTGTCAAATAGACCATTTTTAAAGGTAATTGAACCTGAGAAATAATTAGCATAGGCAATTCTACATTATATGTGTTCTTGTTTATACAAAAACAAAGTCTATCATTCTATAAAGCCTTAGTAAGACCACACCTAGAATACTGAATCCAGTTTTGGTCACCACACTATAAAAATGATATTGAGTCTTTAGAAAGAGTACAGAGAAGAGTAGCAAAGATTATTAAGGGACTGGAGACTAAAAGATACGATGAACGGTGCAGAAACTGGGCATGGCTAGTCTAATGAAGTGAAGGACCAGGGGAGACATGATAGCAATGTTCCAATATTTGAGGAAGGGGTCAAGCTATTTTCCAAAGCACCCACAGGCCAGACAAAGAATAACGGATGGAAACTGAACAAGAAAAGATTCAACTTGGAAATGAGAATTTTTCTGACAGTGAGAACAATCAACCAATGGAACAGCTTGCTTTCGGAAGTTGTGGGAGCTTCATCATTGGAAGCTTTCAAGAAGAGACTGGACTGCCATCTCTCAGAAATGGTGTAAGGTCTCCTGCTTGGGCTGTGGGTTGGACTAGAAGACCTACAAGGTCCCTTCCAACTCTGTTAATCTGTTTTAAAAGTTGGTAAAAAAAACTAGATTGTGTTTCTATAATTCCGCAAGGGTCATTGGGAATGAGAGTTTAGGTAATACTTAATTTGCTACTGAGACAAAAGACATCATAACTGAAGGGCATAGCAACAATCTGTCTTTCCCAAAAGAGTGACTTCCATTTATTTCCCAGTCCCCCTTCTATACATCTGGAGGAAAGTGTTTAGAAGGGAAGAGAAAAAAGGAATAAGAAGGACTTGCTTATGAACTTGCAGAAAGTTCAGACAATTCTCTCAAAGCATCCTCTCTAATTAACATGTGCCATAAAGATAAGCCCGTTTCTAAGGGTCCAAAATGTGATCATATGACTATAGGGGGGGAGGTGTAACTGTCTTAACTTCAAAAACAAGTTGTTATGTAGCTTTTTAAAAGTCCATTGTAACTTTAAACTTTAACTGGTCATAAGTCAAAGATTACCTGTAATAAGTCATTTTCAACACTGCATGTAATAATTAGATGTTAGCAAGCTTAATGTTTTCTGAAATTAATATAGCCTAGTAATAAGCACCTTCCTGCTCCAGTGTTGAAGTTCAAATGAAATCTTTAGAGAATTTTAAAATGCTCTAAAACACAATACAAAAAGTGCCTAAGCTTCTGGCTGGCCACAGGTACAAAATCTCTCCTGCAACATCACTCACATGTATATTTGAATATCCCAGGTATAGAGAAGAATGGACATACTTACAACCCCTTCACAATCATGATGAAGGAATAACTGCCAGGGGTAAACTGGCACCCGCATCACATGTACAGTATATGAATGTGCCCAGCAGGCATAGTTCCATCTGATCATCTGAACATCTCCTTCCTAGCAACAAAGAGGATTTCAGGATAATATCTAATTTAGCCTTGGGAAAAAACTAGTATTTTTTTTTTTTTTCTATCTTGAAGCGCCATGGAAGTTCTAGGGCAGTGTCATCAATTTTGCCTCTTCTTTCAAAGGACAGATTGCATAATACAGGGAGTCCTCAACTTACAACGACAAGTGAGCCCACAATTTATGTTGCTAAGTGAGAAATTTGTTAACTGAGTTTGGTTCCATTTCTATGACTTTTCTTGTCACCTTTGTTAAGTGAATCACTGCAGTTATTAAGTTAGTAACACGATTATTAAGTGAAACTAGTTTCCCCAGTAACTTTGCTTGTCAAAAGGTTGCAAAAGGTGATCACATGACCCCAGGACACTGCAACCATCATAAATATGAGTCAGTAGAGAGGGATGTCTGACGTCGCAACGATATGACTTGCGAACTTGGACTCCAAGATCGCCGTCGACATCTCTGCCGCTGGACGGTCGTTTTGGACCTAAAACATCCCGTAGATATAGAGTGATACAGAAGGGCACATCCAGTTGATCCCAGGGACATCGCAAACTCCCTGGTAGATCCAGGAGAAGCCCTTTTTTCCGGCCACAGAGAAGCAGCCATTGAAGCTGTTGAAAGTTGGGATAGCTCCAGAACAGAAGGAAAGCAGGAGAGAAAGTGTGTTGAATTGGTGAGATAAATTTTATTATTAGAGAATACCCCAAAAGATCAAAAGTAAAGTTAAAATTGAAGACAGGTTAAGTGGCGAGTAAACCTGAGTCAAACTTAGCTGTGTTATTTTTAAAAAATATATTTTTATTGATGGAATTTTTACAAATGCTTCTTATTTTTTAAACTAGACTGGTTTCCCCCCCCTTTCTTCTAATTTTCTTTTTTTAATACTTGTTGATTAAGACTTTCTTTCTTTTTATTTTTTCAATGTTCTATTGCATTTTCTTTTTAAGAATTTTTCTTTTTTTTCTTCAAGTTTGGAATATAAAGAGGGAAGTAAAAGTAGAGTAAAAGAAGTAACACTGCCACTTAGAGACTTGGAGGCTTGGAAACATTGTTTTTCTTTTCTTTCTTTAAGCATTTGATCTACATTTGAAGGTCTCTGAGCTTGTTTATTGAAAATGATAGTGGGATGAGCATAAA